>NW_026294534.1:21031314-22376314 GCF_007827085.1 Peromyscus californicus insignis | reverse complement strand
TCCCACCTCCTAGGGTAGTGAATGGATGGTGTCTTTATGAAAACAGTGTATCCACCATTAAAAGTCTATGTGCCTCGCTCCTGTGCCTCCCAAGTCCACTCTCTCTGCAGTGTCAAGTTGAGCACTGACTCTGTAATAATACTTTTTACAATTTAAATAGTGAGTCATCTGAGAGGTTCACACCTGGAAAATCCAACATCTTTTAGTGGAGAATTTCCAGTAGGAGCCTGTACTCACACTTCTTAGTGGGAGATGATGCTCATTTTGGTGGGTAACAGTGTACATTTCAAACTGGTCAGCTAATACTACAAAGTTCTCTTTCTGTGAAGGATCCAATTATACTAAAATCTGTGTTCTCATTGGCCAATAAAGGACACCAGGAAATTCAAATGGCTTAATACATCCAGACTTATCTTTTTGTGAAGCAATTTCTTTCTGATGCAATGCTTTCTCTCATATCTTCTCCTTTAATTAGAGGGAATCCAGCATGAGGTACACATTACTATTTCCTTTGTATAATTGGAAAAAGAAAAGTGTCCAAAAAATCTTCGTGGCTTCCTTCTGGGTCTCCCAAGTTCTATTTGTAGTTGCAAAAGTGATTTCCACCATCCTGAACTAATAACAGGTTAGCCAGATTTCACTGTGACATGACTAACAAGCAAAGCTTTTGTTCATAAAATTAAAAAGAAAAAATATCTGAGCACTGGTTTGCTTTTAAATTCCTCTGGTTGACTGATTTTAAATAAATAAAGCAGACTTGCTACCCTTTTGGCTGAAAGCTTTAAAAACTCAAAAAAACGTGCAAATTTTGTCAGTAATTGTATCACACACACACCAAAAAAAAAAAGATCCAATGAAAACTGAAAGACATCTTCAATGTCTTCACTACAGAAAACCTGATTAAAATGAGTCTTTGTTGATAACTTAGTTGCTATATTGAAGGCAGAAAAACATTGTTGTGTTGAACTCACAAATGGAACATTCTGGAAATACTAACCATCCAACATTCAGAAACCATCCACCCTTTAGCCTTCTGTACATGTGATGCTAAACTCATTTCCACACAGTTGTAACCTAATTAGGTCTTCAGAGGTAGTCTCCTGGGGCCAGAGACTAACATTCCAGGCCCCAGTTTGGCTTTATTCACATTAAAAAGGAGCCTTCAGTCCTTCAGGAATCACAGTTTCATTAAAGTAAGCAAATTCCAGGGAAAACCAATCGACTTGTAAAGAATTTACATCCTTCTTTTTATAAATGATCCTCCTAGCTCTCTCTTTTTTAATCTTCCTTAAAGTTGGTTGGTTTTTTAATCTTCTTAAAACTGTCACTTCCCTTCCCTTCTCCCATTTTTGCCCAAGTACAGTCACCTTGATATATTGGTAGCAGCCAAGAGCCCATTGCTGAAGACGTATGTTCTAAATATTTTCATCGGATTCCATGTGGCTACGGATCGTGTAGGGACATTTTTCAGTGGTGCTGGATACCGTCTCGGGGATTCAAAAGTACCCCTTGAGGCACAAAATCCTCTGTGTTAAACCTAAAATAGTAATGTTCATTTCAATCATCTAGATTATAGCTGTAGAAATGTCCTACGGGTAAGACTTTCATCAACAGCGATGCTTCTGCACCCATGCCTGCTTGAGGTTTAAACCGTCTTAATGTGTTTTTCCTTTGTGAGCAACTGGTCTAACTCACCTGCTGTTTCTATGAAATAGAGCAAAAATATGGCTTGATGAAACTTAATAGCTGATGCTTGTTTAGACATAATCTTCTCAATCAAGTTATTCCAGGGGTGCACCTGGTTTGGACTGTAACTGCTTCTCTGGGGTGGAAGGAAACAGATGAGTAGCTCAGCAGTAAAGGCAGGGCAAAGACAGGTTGGGGGGGAGATGGTTCCTTATGGATATTGTGTGCTTTGTGAGAAGCAAAACGACAGATAAATTCTTTGACATAGCACTTCATTCCCAAATTAGTTTAAATTGGTTGATTACTCAAATAGGCTCTCAGAAAAGAAAAACAGAGCTCAAATTAAATATATCTGAAAATGAAAGAGTGGTGTAGTTGTCAACAATTACCACAGGAAGCAAATACTGTACAAATTACATATTTGTGTGTGTATTACCTCCTTAATGACTCTAGTTCATTGTCAGGTTAAATATATTCTAGTGAGGAACCCATGGGACTAAACCATTTTAATGACAATAATTCTTCCCATCGTAGTGGTGAACTATAACTCTAAACTCTTTTTATCTTGTGCTTTCATATTTTAAACATAGTTTTATGAGACTCTTTGGTCTTTAATATATGAATTATTTTATGACCACACTTAATAAAATAACTGGGTGCCTTTCTAGAAGACATGGCTTGAGGCTGATAAATTGATGCCTTTTGTACAATATAAATGAAGGGTCACCTGTGGGTCAGGTAACACATAAAATGGGGCACACAAAGAGTTTATTCTGTTAGAATATGCCTTGGGGATGCCTTTCTATCATGTTGGCATTTCTTTTTGACTGTTTATTCTCAGGGATGGCTTAGGTCTATGAATAGCATCTACTGGTCAAATGCAACTTATTTATTGAAACACCCATGTAGTTGAGTTTCATGACATGTGTACTGTTTTCTCATCAAAACTACAGTCTTGTCATGAGAACCTTCATAAATCATACTCTAAGAACAGCTCCTAACTGCCGACCGTTTTCTCTTCAAATACCTGTTGTTAATCTTCCTGACAGTGCTGACAGTCCCGTGCCTGCAGCTCAAATTCCACATGTTGGAAGTAGCTAAAAAACTCAAGCTCGCTGAAAGATAATATCTGTTCAAGGTGGAGGCCCTTTCTTCTCACGTGCGGTGTCAGCAGCAATGGTCTCAGCTCAAAGAGGAGTTTTCCATAAGGATCTGGAATTTACCCTTTATCCATTAGTACTAGTAACTGGTGAAGTTCACCATTGGTGGCACTAAAGATGGGCCAGGTATTTGTAACACATTTACTGAATGTGTGAATAGATGCACAAGACAAATTTTATTTAACGTAAATAGATGATGGACCTAATGTTCAAAAGGTTGTGACTCTATAGTGATAGCAGGAGTGGAAATTATTATGAAGTGTGGTCCTCTTGCTGTTGTGCCAGGCTGACCTATACTCAGTTTTGCCATTTCTAGCTTGGAGGGCACTATAGGCCTTAGTTTGCTCTCACTTTTTCATGGGGAAAGTCAGCGTTATAATATAAATCAGAAGGTCTTCCCAGAGCTTCTGTCCCAGGACATAGTTTGAACACAAGCTCACTGGCAGAAAGTGTGCTGCCAGGTAGGTGCCTCCTGTTTTAGAAGTGCTATTCCACGTTTCCTGAAGCATTTTGTCAGGGGTGGGTCTGAATCCTCCGTGGCTGCTGGATATTGCTTCTTCATGCTTGGGCTTAGGTTAATTCTAGATGTTGTTCTTTCTCTTTTTACTCACCCTGTAAGTTGGTACATAGGAAGAAAGAGATATTTGAGTCCCTTCTTTGAGCCACACATAGAGGGCAAGGCATAATGAATCATTGGTTGTAGAGTTGATACTCAGAGTTAATCAAGCCTAAGCCTTCGAAAATAGGAGACTTTGGCATCATAAGGGAGCCTGTGGAATCATTACTTCTTCATTTTACGTATGCACCAAATCCTTAAAAACTTGAATTAACATTAAATCCAGGCTTTCATATGGACATCTCCAGCTGGCCTTAGGAAACATTGGCTATTCTTGAACTTTCTCTTCACGCTACCTCAGACTCATTGTCTCTTTCCTTCCTGCTTCCTACGTATTCACTGCAAGTTTGCCTCTGCCTCTGAGACTTTCCCAGAGTCTCCCCCAGGTTCTCAAGTCAAGTATCTCTTCCTGTGAGATGCTCTCTTTGATTGATCTCCAGAGTTTCTTTGTTCTCATTGGTCCCCCTTCTTCTGCCTTTGTTTTCTTTGTAGCACTCGTCTCCTCTTACTTCATATACACTCATATTCATCTGTCTGACTTTTCTCTGAGTCTTACCAGGTCAAGGCCCTATTTTCATCTTTAATTATTTTGATACATCATATCTGTCCACATTTACGTGATTCAATGAGATGTTTTAAATTCACTGGCTTGTCATTTGTTGAGGGTAATTAGCATATTGATTACCTTTAAAATCACATATTTTTATGTCCTTCCATCCTTTCCTTCTTTCCTTCTATTCTTTCATTCATAGACTAGCTCCAGACTCTAATCCTCCTGCCTCAGTTTCAGGAGTGTTGAGATTGGAGGCCTGTGCCACCATGTCCCACTCTTCTATTGTTTGTTTATGATGAATATGTTTTCATTTTTTGTTGTTGTTGGTATTTTCTTCTCTCTCTCTCTTTTCTTTTTTCCTTCCTTCCTTTTGTTTGTTCTTTCTTTTGTGATTTGATATACTATATCCCTAAGAAGTATGTCACTTGTAAATAACTACTGAGGAACTAAATGAGTGAAATCTCATGGCTCACACTGGTTTGCTCATTTTGTTCTTGTCAAAGGATACATATGTGTTGATATATATTCTTCAGGCATCACGTTCCTCAGAAATCTTCTTTGTCTTTATTTTGCAGGTACCCAGCCTTATGCGTTTCCAAATCACTACCATCTTAGCACTTATAAAAATATAATAGTTACCTCTTACCATACATCTAAACAAGGATTCCAGGAAGGCAGGGCTAGAGAAAAAAAAAAGCACTATGTAGGTGACTTGTTTGTTAAGTGAATCCCAGGAGCAGAAGCAAGGGACATAGGAGAGTGAAAGGTAAGGAATGAGGCCAAGGAAGAGGAAAGGACAACAGATGGACATTCTATGGAGCTTGCCACCTCTGTGGAAGCTATTCTTCTGGGACCTTCAGAAACATCCACAAAATATCTCCCATAATTACCCATTAGTTGAGAGTTCCCTTGATGCATGAATCCTCCCCACTTCCCAGATTTACATGAGCAAGTCAATACCTACCCCTGTTGGAGAAGATGTATCATATGATTGAAGGGAAAAGCCATGGATTCTCGGTGAACCAGAAATTGGGTCCCCAAGGAATTCTCTTCTTAGACATAGCTGGAATCAGAGGTGAGGGCACAGAGATGCAAGCAGTGACACTGTAAGTGGGCTATCCCCTATGCTCCTATTCATTTTCTTATCTAGAGCCAAAAGCAAATGGAGAGTGTCTAGAGTACAGAAGAGCACCAGGCAGTGGCGGCACACACCTTTAATCCCAGCACTCGGGAGGCAGAGGCAGGCAGATCTCTGTGAGTTCGAGGTCAGCCTGGGCTACAAAGTGAGTTTCAGGAAAGGAGCAAAGCTATACAGAGAAACCCTGTCTCAAAAAATCAGAAAAAAAAACCACAGAAGAACTTCAAGTAATGTGTATGGAATTGACATTTGAATGGGAAGAATGAAATAAACTTGGGCCCTGAAGCAAGCTTGGATTTAAATCCCACTTCAAAAGCACATAGTTGCTAAGTCCTAGTATTCTTGTTACAGGTGTAGAGTTCAGAGTGCCTGCAGAGCTACCCAGGTTCTTGTATCCCATGGCAAACCTTGAACCAGGAGCACATGATTAGATATAAAAATAGAGACAGTTTATTAAGAAAGTGCAAAAACTTACCAAATTGGAGTGGGCTAGTGAGATGAAAGAAAATCTCTCAAAACACTGGGCCAGGAAATTTACACAGCATCTACCTTCTCCATGTGTATATATTGCAGGTTTCTCTTAGCATTCTCCTTTTGTTGTATAAAACCTAGATGGGGAAGGGTTTCCAGTCTTTCCCAACCAAATGACTTCTTTAATATCTTAACATGTTTTTGTCCCTGTTTAACTGTGTAGTTCTCAGCAATATCCCCACCCTAGAATCAGCAATCTAAATGGTCAAGTTCTTGGTGCCAGAGCTCCTAAGAGATGAGATGTTATGCACAGTAAAGGACATGTGTGGGATCCAGAGCAAGACAGAAAGGGGCCTCGATCATGAATGAAATGATTCAGAAACTTTCCTGGCCAGGGAATATTTGATGATCTCAGTAGCTGTGTGCCACTTTGGTGAAACAGAACAGCTGTTTCTCAGTTATGAGAGCCATGGATAGAGCTTGTATGAAGAGTAGCTACTCACCCACCATAAACAAGGTACTGTAATGATGAAGGGTGAGGGAGCCAGTGCTGGGAACAGGGCTCAGAGCAGAGAGATCAACTCAGTTGGTAAATGCCCTTGAAATGAGGTGACTTGGTGTTCAACATGGAGGCTTGAATATCCAAGCACAGGGCCTGATAAAGCTAAGAAAAAGTTCTGAGCAAGGAGCTGAATGTGGCTTCCTAGTTCAGAAGTCTCTCAAGCTGGCAGGTGCTCAGCATACATAGACATAGCTCTGGGCCTCTGCCTGCAGGCTAGAGCCATCAGCCCCATGTGCAAGTGGCATGCATTAAGCAGAGCTAGGCAGCAGCTGACATGACAGTTTAGGATTTGTCTCACTGTCAGAGAATGCTGCAGATGCATAGAAAGTCAACTCAAGACTGAGAAAACCTCTGAACAGGTAAAATATGCTTTAAAATATGCTTAAATGCTAAAGAAAGATAAGAAAATGTATATAGACAGTCATAGAAAAAATTCTAAAAATAGTAAAGTCTTTAAAGAGAATAAGTAGTATAAAAAATAAGCCACATAAAGATGAGAAATACACAGGATGTCTGGATCTGTATGGTCCTTTGTTGACTATGAATTTTTTTAATAGATAGTATACAAAAAGCAATAGTTGCTGAGAGACATTGGATTATTGAAGTTGCTAAATTAAACCAATCTATATATTTTATGAATGTCTTAACTTCAAAATGGAAGTCAGAAAGTATGTTGTTTTGGGGGAGAGATTATGCCTTTGTTTTCACAGGAAAACAACAAGTTATGTTTCTCTTCAAAATTAATGAAGATCAGATTTGATCAGAGGAGACCTCCTGAGGATTTTAGATATAGACGTGTCTTAGATGTAGAGAAAGCCAAGAAAGACTACAGGACAGGTAACTTATATGTTGACCCTCTGTATTGGAACAACTCTGAGACTGGATGAGACATGATAAATCTTGTTGGCTACAGAGTCCTTGTGAGTTATTGTTACATGCCATCCTTTCATATATTGCATAGAGGTTTTGTTGTACAGTCCAAACAAACTTACAGAGTTGACAGATGCCTTTTGCCTGCTCAAAAATGAAACAAAAAAAATTATCTTTAACTGACTTGCACACACTGCACATTCCAA
Organism: Peromyscus californicus insignis; assembly: GCF_007827085.1. NCBI lineage: Eukaryota > Metazoa > Chordata > Mammalia > Rodentia > Cricetidae > Peromyscus > Peromyscus californicus. The sequence goes on along the minus strand of NW_026294534.1, from coordinate 22,369,052 downwards.
ACTTGTGTTAATGCAGATATATATGTTACCTTTAAAAGATCGTGTCTTTAAAAAAAGGATAAGTAGCCTAGGTGATTCAGCCTCTCAGAATGCTTCTGTTACAGTTTCCTCAAAATTCTGCATCAATAATATCTTTAAAGCTCCTAGCTGAGATGGCCCAGCCTCACAGACTATTTTTGTCAGGACTTCAGATAAGCCCTGCACTTTACTATTACACAGACACTGGACAAAAAATGATACATCTAGCTCTCCCAGGACTTGATTTATCTTAATTTTCTTAGCATCCCCTAAAGATTCCATCACCCCCAGACAACAGGAAGCAGATTAGAGAAAATGATGGCCATGTTCCCGTGAGGTAGGGTAGGTGGTTTTTGGTCTTTTGGTGGGTTATGGATGTTGTCATCGTTTAGGAGGAATGGTTACAAGTTGTTATTGGTCAGGACAAAAGCTGAACAAAGGAGATGAGATTCAGGAATCTCTTTCTGAAGGTAAAGGGAAGGATATAATATAGAAATGATGGGATAGAAGGGTGGATTGTTAAGTTTACTTTTGAAAAACCACTACTCTCAAATACTTTACATTGCTATGGATTTTTGTATATTGATATAAATTTAAGGTTATTTTTGTTATGCTGCATATATATGTTTCTACTCTTGTTTAAGATATTGTACCTATGCATCTTATTTAAAAATGTAATGTAAAGTTCTATTCCTTAAAAGCTATTATTAGCTGGGCAGTAGTGACTCATGCCTTTAATCCCAGCACTCAGGAGGCAGAGGTAGGAGGATCTCTGTGAGTTCGAGGCAGCCTGGGCTACAAAGTGAGTTCCAGGACAGGCACCAAAGCTACACAGAGAAAGTCTGTTTCAAAAAACCAAAAAAAAAAAAAAACTATTATTATAAACCATTTAGGATAATTAAGAAATGCAGATTAGTAGGTAGTCATCTATAACAATCGAACTTATAGTCATGTTAGGTATGTTTTCAGGGTTAAACAGATACATTTTAGATAGATAGGTGATCTTCAAATGCTTCAGAGACCTACAGAATATGGCATTAAGATGTTTAATTAACCTAAGACTTTTCATGACATAGAGACACATCTGCTCCTGGCAGCACCAATTTTCTTCAAAAAAAGGATGATGGCCACCAAAGAACCTCCATATGGAGTTTGCTTTCTTTGTGGAAAAAGTCAGCTACTGGGCAACAAACTGCTGTTGCCTCAACTGCTAATGGTATGTTGTCCAAATTGGACAAGCAGGACACAAAAGAAAAGTGACTGCTAAATGTTACCAAGACAAGGTAGTGCAGTCCTTCAAAATTCTTGCTTCACAGAAAAAAAGTCTGTCAGATATTCTAGGCCTATAGGCCAAAAATGGATGCCCCAAAGTTGCAGAGGAGACTGTCCAGGCAGCCAGATGTCTCTGGTTTTTTTTTTTTTGTTGTTGTTGTTGTTGTTTTTGTTTGTTTTGAAAGTTGCTTGCTCTATACTTCCTATTTAATCAGGTAATATTATATCCTTTTTGGGTATTTAATGAGGTTAAAGACTATATAGTAATAGTTACAATTTTATTTGTTACCAAATTCAAAAAATAAACTCGCAAAAGAGGTATAAAGTTTAGAGGGTTGAGAAACATAAAAGCTCAAGTTGTTTATCTAAGAAAATGTTTTGAGGTCCAAAAAGATAGCTTTAGAATGGTAATACAAGTTATGATAGAAAATGGTTTAGATATAAAACTTTAAATTCATCAAGGTAAGACAGATAATAGAGTACTTTCTCTAAATACACTAAATACAAATGGACTAGACATTGTCAATGTAATTCTTACCTGATTATTGTTCTTATCGTATATAGTTTTACTATGTTAGAGTTAAAACCTTTCATTTTTATTTAGACAAAAAGGAGGAAATGTTGTGGGATATTTGTACACTGTGTGAAAAAGTATTGCTGATTGATGCAATAAAAAGTCAATAGCTAGACAGAAGGTTTAGGCGGGACTTCTGGAGACAGAGAGAACTGTGGGAAGAAGAAGGTCGAGTCATGAACTAGGAGTAGGGGAAGCAACATGAGCAGTATGGTGAGATGAGGTAACAAGTCTCATAACAGAATGTAGATTAAAATAAATGGGTTAATTTAAGTTACATGAGTTAGTGGGACAAGCCTAAGCTGTGTTAGAGCTTTCATAATTAATAATAAGTCTCTGTGTCATTATTTGGGAGCTGGTGGGACAGAGACAGATTCGCTACAGTGACTCATGATCCTCCACAGGTAGCAACTCAAGTAGAAGAATTTGTTCTTAGAATAAGTCTTTAATTGACACCCTTAGGGTGACAGGATACATTCTTTCTACCCTTGCAGAGCACCCATGTTTTCATGTTTTAACTTGAAATTTCCCTCAATGCTTTCATCCCCTTTGCAATTTCAAGTCAGGTTAAATGTAATTGTATCTGTTTTTCCTTCTTCCATATTTTCATGTCCATGTTTGTGGCATTAGAGTGCTTGTAGTAGCCAATGTTACCAAGCCGCCAATACACAACTCTTAGCTGAATATACCTTCTGATGGCAGCTTCTTCAGTAGACTATTTACAAAGGGCACATATATAAGGCCTGTGTCAGTTCCACATAGATGAGAGCATAATATATTAATGTAACTATCCCCAATCTCTATTCTTCTGACATACTCTCATCTGAAAAATGGAACAATATTTGTAGCTATTATAAATGTGAAAGCCAGTTCAGCATTTACAGCAACTGGCAAATAGACTGAACTAATGTTATTATATTTAATACAGTTAACATTAATTTAGTTCATTATAATTGGCAAGCACTGTGAAGGCCTGTGAATGCATGGTTATCAACAGGATTAAGTGTCCCAATTCTAAGTTCAATGTGTTTCTATTTCTTCATGTTTCCTTTGTTGCTGAATTACAGAGCTGTGTCTTTTTTTTTGTGGCACAGTGATCTAATCTAATAACTCACTGATTCTAATACAACTGTATTTCCATTTTATATATATATATATATATATATATATATATGTGTGTGTGTGTGTGTGTGTGTGTGTGTTTTACCAATTATGTGTATAGAGTATATGTGATCATCTTCATCCCCCTCATTGCCCTATCTCATTCCTCTTCCACTCTTGTTTACTCTCTTTTTCTCCAAACTAGGTCTGATATTCTGATATTATTGTCCCCATATCTTTGTGTGTGTGTGTGTGTGTGTGTGTGTGTGTGTGTGTGTGTAGCTCTTATGTAGGTTGCCAAAGTCGCTGTGTCTCTGATTGTGACATCCATTCTATGTCCAGAAGACAGAATTTGACAGCACTACTTCCCATCCTTCAGCTCTTAGAATTTCTCTGCCCCCTCCTCCTTCATGGTCCTTGGGTCTTACGGGGGTGATAAATATATATGTCTGTTTTAAGATTTAACACTTAACAGCCAGTTAGGGTCAGTACTTTGATCAGCTGAGAGTCTCTGCACAGGCAGAGTTTCTACAGAGAAATAAGAACTTCTCTGGTAGAGGTGATGAGTTTGCCATTTCTATCTCCTTCCATTCTTCATAATCCCTACATTTATATCAGCAGCAATATATGTAAATCCACAATAACAACAAAAGACAAGAAATTGTAACATATTTGCAAGAATATATCAAATAGCTTGATCTGGAACAAAACCAAACAGAAGACTTCTGAATTTTTGAACTTGGTAAGGGTCTGGCTCACAATATTCCTTAATTCCAGGATAAAATAATTTCTTATTTCCAGGATGAAAACACAAATAAGAAGACATTAAACAGCATGCAGGTATGCTGTTGGAAAAGAGAACAGACACATACATGGTGTTCGCAGGGCTCATAATGGGGATGATAGTAGTCAGGGCTTGCTGACTTTCATTTTGACTTAATCTTTAGTGGTATTTTATTCTTTATTACTGTATGAGCATGTTTGAGGAAACACGCAAAATTTGTTTTTAATGTTTTACAGAGAGGTGTGTGAGAGGTGAAACACCCATGGCTGTTTCTGTTTCTAGTGAGAGATTCTTAGCATGGACATTGACTTCTATAGCTGGTCCTGGGATCCATAAAACACTTACTGGAGAGAATCTTGGAGTTTTCTGTTGAACACCAATTTACACACAGAGTGAAGAATATCTGTAAATAAAATTGCAGGTTATCAAAAAGCAACACATAATGCCGGTTGATTTATTTGTGGGGGGAAATGAGCGATTTTCAAGCAGCTGTGAATGATTACAAGCAACAGGAGAAAAAGATTGCTTACCTCTTCTGCACACTAATAAATATTTGTGGAATTAAAGACACAGTGAACTATATTGGTGTTTATAAATTCCCCCTTTTGTTAAGCCTGGAAAATCTCATTTTGTGTCAAAGAATTTCTCCAAAGGACTGTGTGTATTTTTTTTTTTTTTTTTTTTTTTTTTTTTTTTTTTTATTAATTTATTTTGCAATACAATTCAGTTCTACATATCAGCCACGGATTCTCTTGTTCTCCCCCCTCCCGTCCCCCTCACCTTCCCCCCAACCCCCCCCCCCCCATTCCCATCTCCTCCAGGGCAAAGCCTTCCCCACAGACTGAGGTCAACCTGGTAGACTCAGTCCAGGTAGGTCTAGTCCCCTCCTCCCAGGCCGAGCCAAACAATCCTGCATAGGCCCCAGGTTTCAAACAGCCAACTCATGCAATGAGCACAAGATCTGGTCCCACTGCCTGGATGCCTCCCAAACAGATCAAGCCAATCAACTGTCTCATCCATTCAGAGGGCCTGATCCAGTGGGGACCCCTCAGCCATTGGTTCATAGTTCATGTGTTTCCATTCATTTGGCTATTTGTCCCTGTGCTTTATCCAACCTTGGTCTCAACAATTCTCGCTCATATAAACCCTCCTCATTCTCGCTAATTGGACTCCCAGAGATCCACCCGGGGCCTAGTCATGGATCTCTGCATCCAGATCCCTCAGTAGTTGGATGAGGTTTCTAGCACAACAATTAGGGTGTTTGGCCATCCCATCACCAGAGTAGGTCAGTTCGGGCTGTCTCTCGACCACTGCCAGCAGTCTGTTGTGTGGGTATCTTTGTGGATTTCTGTGGGCCTCTCTAGCACTTTGCTTTTTCCTATTCTCATGTGGTCTTTATTTACCATGGTCTCCTATTCCTTGTTCTCCATCTCTGTTGTTGATCCAGCTGGGATCTCCCGCTCCCCCAAGCTCTCTTTCCCTCAACCCTCGCCTTTCATTACCCCCACTCATGTCCAGGCTGTTCATGTAGATCTCATTCCATTTCTCTGTCATTGGGTGATCCCTGTATCTTTCTTGGGGTCCTGTTTTCCAGGTAGCCTCCCTGGTGATGTGAGTAGCAGACAAGTCATCCTTGTTTCATGTCTAGTATCTTGCTATGAGTGAGTACATACCATGTTTGTCTTTCTGAGTCTGGGTTACCTCACTCAGGATGATTTTTTCTAGATCCATCCATTTGCCTGCAAACCTCATGATGCCATTGTTTTTCTCTGCTGAGTAGTATTCCATTGTGTATATGTACCACATTTTGTTTATCCATTCTTCAGTTGAAGGGCATCTGGGTTGTTTCCATGTTCTGGCTATTACAAACAATGCTGATATGAACATAACTGAACAAGTGCTCTTATGGTGTGGTTGAGCATTTCTTGGGTATATGCCCAAGAGTGGTATAGCTGGATCTTGGGGGAGATGGATTCCCAATTTTCTAAGAAAGCGCCATATTGATTTCCAAAGTGGTTGTACAAGCTTGCATTCCCACCAGCAGTGGAGGAGAGTTCCCCTAGCTCCACATCCTCTCCAGCATAAGGTGTCTTCAGTGTTTTTGATCTTAGCCATTCTGACAGGCGTAAGGTGGTATCTCAGAGTTGTTTTGATTTGCATTTCCCTGATGATTAGGGATGTTGAGCAGTTCCTTAAATGTCTTTCGGCCATTTGAGTTTCCTCTGTTGAGAATTCTCTGTTTAGCTCTATAGCCCATTTCTTAATTGGACTGTTGGGCATTTTGATGTCTAATTTCTTGAATTCCTTATATATTCTGGATATCAGTCCTCTGTCAGATGTGGGGTTGGTGAAGATCTTTTCCCATTCTGTAGGCTGTCGCTTTGCCTTGTTGACCGTATCCTTTGCTCTACAAAAGCTTCTCAGTTTCAAGAGGTCCCATTGATTGATTGTTTGTCTCAGAGTCTGTGCTACTGGTGTTCTATTTAGGAAGTAGTCTCCTATGCCAATGCGTTCAAGACTACTTCCTACTTTCTCTTCTAGCAGGTTCAGAGTAGCTGGATTTATGTTGAGGTCCTTGATCCACTTGGACTTAAGTTTTGTGCACGGTGATAGATATGGATCTATTTGCAGCCTTCTACATGTTGATATCCAGTTTTGCCAGCACCATTTGTTGAAGATGCTTTCTTTTTTCCATTGTGCACTTTTGGCTTCTTTGTCAAAAATTATATGTTCATAGGTGTGCGGATTAATGTCAGGGTCTTCAATTCGATTCCATTGGTCCACATGTCGGTTTCTATGCCAGTACCAAGCTGTTTTTATTACTGTAGCTCTATAGTAGAGCTTGAAGTCAGGGATCGTGATGCCTCCAGAGGTTGTGTTATTGTACAGGATTCCTTTGGCTATCCTGGGTTTTTTGTTTTTCCATATGAATTTGAGTATTATTCTTTCCAGGTCTGTGAAGAATTGTGTTGGTATTTTGATGGGGATTGCATTGAATCTGTAGATTGCTTTTGGTAAGATTGCCATTTTTACTATGTTAGTCCTGCCTATCCATGAGCATGGGAGATCTTTCCATTTTCTGACATCTTCTTCAATTTCTTTTTTCAGGGACTTAAAGTTCTTGTCATATAGGTCCTTCACTTGCTTGGTTAGTGTTACCCCAAGGTATTTTATGCCATTTGTGGCTATAGTAAAGGGTGATGTATCTCTGATTTCCTTCTCCACTTCTTTGTCCATTGTATATAGGAGGGCTACTGATTTTTTTGAGTTGATCTTGTATCCTGCTATGTTGCTGAAGGTGTTTATAAGCTGTATCAGTTCCTTGGTGGAATCTTTGGGGTCGCTCAAGTATACTATCATGTCATCTGCAAATAGGGAAAGCTTGACTTCTTCCTTTCCAATTTGTATCCCCTTAATCTCCTTATGTTGTCTTATTGCTCTGGCTAGAACTTCAAGTACTATATTGAATAAGTATGGGGAGAGTGGACAGCCTTGCCTTGTTCCTGATTTTAGTGGAATTGCTTTGAGTTTCTCTCCATTTAATTTGATGTTGGCTGTTGGCTTGCTGTAAATTGCCTTTATTATGTTTAGGTATGTTCCCTGTATTCCTGATCGCTCTAATACCTTTATCATGAAGGGGTGTTGGATTTTGTCAAATGCCTTTTCTGCATCCAGTGAGATGATCATATGGTTTTTTTCTTTGAGTTTGTTTATATGGTGTATTATATTGACGGACTTTCGTATGTTGAACCACCCTTGCATCCCTGGAATGAATCCTACTTGATCATGGTGGATAATTGTTTTGATGTGTTCTTGGAGTCTGTTTGCCAGTATTTTATTGAGTATTTTTGCATCAATGTTCATGAGGGAGATCGGTCTGTAGTTCTCTTTCTTTGTTGTATCCTTGTTTGGTTTAGGAATTAGGGTAATTGTAGCCTCGTAGAAGGAGTTTGGTAGTGTTCCTTCTGTTTCTATTGTGTGGAACAATTTAGAGAGTATTGGTATTAACTCTTCTTTGAAGATCTGGTAGAATTCTGCACTGAAACCATCTGGTCCTGGGCTTTTTTTGGTTGGGAGACTTTTAATGACTGTTTCTATTTCATTAGGGGTTATTGGACTATTTAAATAGTTTATCTGGTCTTGATTTAACTTAGGTATGTGGTACCTATCCAGAAAGTTATCCATTTCTTTTAGGTTTTCCAGTTTTGTCGAATAGAGGTTTTTGAAGTATGACCTGATGATTCTCTGGATTTCCTCAATGTCTGTTGTTATGTCCCCCTTTTCATTTCTGATTTTGTTGATTTGGATGCTCTCTCTCTGTCTTTTGGTTAGTTTGGATAAGGGCTTGTCTATCTTGTTGATTTTCTCAAAGAACCAACTCTTTGTTTCATTAATTTTTTGTATTGTTCTCTTTGTTTCTATTTTATTGATTTCAGCTCTCACTTTGATAATTTCCTGGCGTCTATTTTTCCTGGGAGACTGTGCTTCTTCTTGTTCTAGAGCTTTCAGGTATGCTGTTAAGTCTCTAGTGTGAGATTTCTCCAACTTATTTATGTGGGCATTTAGTGCTATGAATTTCCCTCTTAGTACTGCTTTCATAGTGTCCCATAAATTTGGATATGTGGTGTCTTCATTTTCATTGATCTCTAGGAAGTCTTTAATTTCTTTCTTTATTTCTTCCTTAACCCATTGGTGATTCAGTTGGGTATTATTCAGTTTCCATGAGATTGCAGGTTTTCTGTAGTTTTTGTTGTTGTTGAAATCCAACTTTAGACCATGGTGGTCTGATAGAACACAGGAGGTTATTCCAATTCTTTTGTATCTGTTTAGATTTGTTTTGTGGCCAAGTATGTGGTCAATTTTAGAGAAGGTTCCATGGGGTGCTGAGAAGAAGGTATATTCTTTTTTGTTAGGATGGAATGTTCTGTAGATATCGATTAAGTCCATTTGAGTCATGACATCAGTTAAGTCCTTTATTTCTCTGTTAAGTTTCAATTTGGGAGATCTGTCCAGTGGTGAAAGTGGGGTGTTGAGGTCTCCCACTATTAATGTGTGGGGTTTTATATGTGATTTAAGCTTTAGTAATGTTTCTTTTACATATGTGGGTGCCCTTGTGTTTGGGGCATAAATATTCAGAATTGAGACTTCATCTTGGTGGATCTTTCCTGCGATGAGTATGTAATGCCCTTCTTGATCTCTTTTGATTGATTTTAGTTTGAAGTCTATTTTGCTGGATATCAGGATGGCTACACCTGCTTGTTTCTTAAGACCGTTTGATTGGAAAGTCTTTTCCCAGCCTTTTATTTTTAGGTAGTGTCTATCTTCGAATTTGAGATGTGTTTCTTGTATGCAGCAGAAAGATGGGTCCTGCTTTCGTATCCATTCTGTAAGCCTATGTCTTTTTATAGGTGAATTAAGTCCATTGATATTGAGGGAAATTAATGACCAGTGATTGTTCATTCCTGTTATTTTTTGGTGGTGATGTGTGGGTACTTCTATACGTTGGGGTTTACTGCTGTGGCTTTATCTGTTGCCTGTGTTTTTGAGGGTGTATCTGACTTCCTTAGGTTGGAATTTTCCTTCTAGTGCTTTCTGTAGGGCTGGGTTTGTGGATAAGTATTGTTTAAATCTGGCTTTGTCATGGAATGTCTTGTTCACTCCATCTATGGTGATTGAAAGTTTTGCTGGGTATATTAGTCTAGGCTGACATCCATGGTCTCTTAGTGTCTGCATTACATCTGTCCAGGTTCTTCTGGCTTTCAAAGTCTCCATTGAGAAATCGGGTGTTATTCTGATGGGTTTGCCTTTATATGTCACTTGGCCTTTTTCCTTTGCTGCTCTTAATATTCTTTCTTTATTCTGTACGTTTAGTTGTTTAACTATTATGTGGCGAGGGGACTTTTTTTGGGGGTCTAGTCTGTTTGGTGTTCTATAAGCTTCTTGTATCTTCATAGGCATTTCCTTCTTTAAGTTGGGAAAGTTTTCTTCTATGATCTTGTTGAATATATTTTCTGTGCCCTTGAGTTGGTATTCTTCTCCTTCTTCGACCCCTATTATTCTTAGGTTTGGTCTTTTCATGGTGTCCCAAATTTCTTGGACATTTTGGTTCATGACTTTGTTGGCTTTAGTGTTTTCTTTGACTGATGAATGTATTTCTTCTACTGTATCTTCAACGCTAGAGATCCTCTCTTCCATCTCTTGCATTCTGTTGATTATACTTGCATCTGAAGTTCCCAATCGTTTTCTCAGATTTTCTATTTCCAGCATTCCCTCTGTTTGTGTCTTCTTCATTTTTTCTATTTCCCTTTTCAGGTCTTGGACTGTTTCCTTCATTTGTTTCATTGATTTTTCTTGATTTTCTCTCAGTATTTTATTGTTTTCTTCCAGGACTTTATTGATTTCTTCTAATTTGTTTGCCCTTTCCTCTAGTTGTTTACAGCGTTCTTCACATTTTTTTGTCTTTTCCTCTACACAAGCCTCTAGCTTCTTCATGATGTCATTCATAAGGCTGTTTTCTTCTGCTTCTTCCAATTTCTGATGTTCAGGTCTAGGTGTTGGAGGAGGGCTAGGGCCTGGTGATGCTGTATTGCTATTCATTTTGTTGTATATGTTTCTGCCTTGACGTCTGCCCATCTCCTTGTGCTTCGTTACTGGCCTTATCCGCACACTTGGTTCAGCCAGACCAGTGTTCCAAAAGGGAAGTCCGGAGCAAGATGGGAGCTGGGGGCCGGCCTCTAAGTCTCAGGAAGAGGCTTGGGGCTCAGGGGGATGGGAGTGGGGGCAGGGCGTGGAGACTGCAGGGTCTGCCAGGGGTCTTGGAGAAGGGGATCCTTCCCGGTGGGGCAGCAGGGAACCTGCCCGGTGGCCAGAACCTGGGGCCAAGTTGGGCAGGTCTTCCCTGGAGTGGCTGGTGCCCAGGGATGGGGTCCGGGGCAAGGAAGGGCACTCACCAGTTTTCCAAAAGGGAAGTCCGGAGCAAGATGGGAGCTGGGGGCCAGCCTCTAAGTCTCAGGAAGAGGCTTGGGGCTCAGGGGGATGGGAGTGGGGGCAGGGCGTGGAGACTGCAGGGTCTGCCAGGGGTCTTGGAGAAGGGGATCCTTCCCGGTGGGGCTAGCAGGGAACCTGCCCGGTGGCCAGAACCTGGGGCCAAGTTGGGCAGGTCTTCCCTGGAGTGGCTGGTGCCCAGGGATGGGGTCTGGGGCAAGGAAGGGTACTCACCAGTTTTCCAAAAGGGAAGTCCGGAGCAGGATGGGAGCTGGGGGCCGGCCTCTAAGTCTCAGGAAGAGGCTTGGGGCTCAGGCGGATGGGCGTGGGGGCAGGGCGTGAAGACTGCAGGGCCTGCCAGGGGTCTTGGAGAAGGGGATCCTTCCCGGTGGGGCTAGCAGGGAACCTGCCCGGTGGCCAGAACCTGGGGCCAAGTTGGGCAGGTCTTCCCTGGAGTGGCTGGTGTCCAGGGATGGGGTCTGGGGCAAGGAAGGGTACTCACCAGTTTTCCAAAAGGGAAGTCCGGAGCAAGATGGGAGCTGGGGGCCGGCTTCTAAGTCTCAGGAAGAGGCTTGGGGCTCAGGCGGATGGGAGTGGGGGCAGGGCGTGGAGACTGCAGGGCCTGCCAGGGGTCTTGGAGAAGGGGATCCTTCCCGGTGGGGCTAGCAGGGAACCTGCCGGGTGGCCAGAACCTGGGGCCAAGTTGGGCAGGTCTTTCCTGGAGTGGCTGGTGCCCAGGGATGGGGTCCGGGGCAAGGAAGGGCACTCACCAGTTTTCCAAAAGGGAAGTCCGGAGCAAGATGGGAGCTGGGGGCCGGCCTCTAAGTCTCAGGAAGAGGCTTGGGGCTCGACTGTGTGTATTTTTGATCAAATCAGATCAACAGATCGATGGCCATAACAGGAGGTTTATTTACCCAAATCAATATACAGTAATTATTATATTCACATCATGCTGGAGAGTTGGCTGGAGTGTATTGACAAAGTTAACCCCGTTTCCTGAGTAAGTGACAGTGTTAGGAAAGGAACAAGTGTGCCTTGAACCAGGTGTTCAAGCGGAGTGGTATGTCAAGGAGGGAACAGGGTGTAGAAAATTCAGGAGTGGGAAACAGGTTGCCTTGCTGTTTACAGATAGTGACAGAGAGCCTTTCTGTGTTCCTTATTTGGAAGCCTCACTTGAAATGAAGTTACCTCAAGGGTCTTAGGGTCATTCTCTTTATTGAATTTAACAATATAAATAGTGACTTTTTGCCCTACACAATCAGTTATCTTCAGCTTCTGCTTGCAGTGGTGTGGTGGGGAGTGTGGATTCAAACATGCGTATTTAAATTTTTCTATTTCAATTCAATTGTCTGTGATTTACATCTCTGAAACTATTTATTATCACCATCCTCTTACAAAACACACTTTGTCTTCCTCTTACGCATTTAGATAAACACATCCAAGCCACCAGAAGGCTTTATTCTCCAGAGCTCCCCTTGCATGCACTCTGGCTTTGTCCAAGTTCCATTTCTTAGAATCTCATGTTGTTGTGTGGCTCTTCTCTTTCTAACCCCATGGTTCTCAACTCTCCTAATGCTGTGGCCCTTTAATACAGTTCCTCATGTATCCCTGACAGCCATAATATTATTTTCTTTGCTACTTTATAACTGTAATTTTGCTACCGTTATCAATCATGATGTCCGATGGTCTCAGGTGACCTTTAAAAAGGGTTATTTGGCCCTAAGGGGGTTGTGACCCACAGATTGAGAACCATTGTTCTAACCTATGGTCTGATTGCACTGGAAACAGGAACATGGCGGATCTTCAGGGTTCAAGGATGGGAATTTTATCCCTTCATTTTCTCCTTCCTTCTCTCAGGACATGCCCACTGATGATATAAGCTGGCAGTAAAACAAACATATAGATCCCATTCACTAATCCTTACACTTCTGTTCACATGTAGTAATTGGCATTTTTCATGCTAATATGACAGTGTTTTGGTTTTTTTTTTTCCTTTGATTTGTTTTTGCTTCGTCTTCTAAACTGACAGTTCAGTTGCATCATCAACTCCTTGTCATCTTCCACCTGTGCAGCTGTTTAGGGGGAAACAGAACCATTTATGTCCCTTCTAAAACTTGACAGGGCAGCAAGAGCCTAATCCAAACAGAGGTTTTTTATTCTCTGTATGTTTTGCTCTTTGTTTAATTTTTGAATTGCATTCTTTATCCACATATCCTGAGTGAGGTACCCAGTCTCTTGAAGCCAAATGATGAAACTGTGGAAGGCTAACATCTTGGACTCTCGGGAACTCGATGCTGCCCAGCGAATCATGGCTGTGGATACGTGCAGCACAAGTCTGTTCTATTTCAACGCCAGGCTACTCACACCATTTAGGGTGTGTCAACTCCTTCAACTGTGGGGTGAGAGGACAAAGCTTTCAGCTGAGGGCTTAGTCTATCCCAGGACAAAGGGCAGAAGGAATGCAGACCCTGTGAGTTCATAGACCACAATGTGAGTGTTGCAATGATTCTAGCTACTGGGATGCTCTCCTGTTAAGGAACTCAAGAATTTTTCACTTGTTTATTAAGTATTTTAATCTAAATGGTCTTCTAGGGGAGAGTAACAGTCACAGCTCCTCTTCTGTATTATTAAGTGGATATCTTGAAGAATTGACCTCTGCTATATTCATCACTAAAGCAGGCAAGCCTGCTGGCATAGGAAGGTGTTGTTTGAAAATAAATTGTATTCATGTAGCATTGCAGCATGTTCAAGACCTGTTTACCTGTATCCTGCAGTCTAATTACTTACATATTGTATTTACCATTTGTTATCTGTCTCTTCCCAGGGATAAGATAAAGCTCCTTGGCAGCATGGTTTCTTACCTGATATTTTGGAAACTGATGGATCATGAATGTCTATAACAGCATAGCTATTTAGTAAATATAAATTAAATGACTATATGAGTGAAAGTCTCTGTTCTTTGCTCTTTTTATGAGTCTGTGTAAATTAAATAATATTCCTGGAAAGTGGTTCTCGGTCTTCAGAATTTTATAGGCTAAAATACATTTTTATAACAGGTAAGAGAGTTACAAGTGGTGCTGTTGTCTATACTTATTTAATGTATTTTTACACAAAATTAGCAAAAAATCAAACGTGTCTAGTTAAAACTTTTAATAAATCCTAGAAAGGCAATCATCTAAAATAAGAATGATATCCAGATTACTAAATTATTAGCCAGCATTCTCGGCTTCTTTTTTTTTTTTTTTTTTCTGGCTCTTCACCTGAGAAACACAGACACCGGGTCCGATTCAACTAAAACAACTTCTCTACAGATGTCTGAGCCAAAGGACATGCTGGCCTCAGACTGGAGAACACAGTGGCTTAGAAACAGAGCCTTGAAGGGAATGGGAGCGATCATCTGGCCCAGGAACTTCAGGCGAGTCAAATCCTAAATCATGCAGTTCTGTTGGGTAGCCTCCATTGCTGCTTTGATTCCTCTTGAGTGGCAGGATGCTTCAGTATGGAGAGGAGGCATTCCAGCTGGCACTGGGGAGACAGCCCGTCTCCATCCCGTTCCCTCACTCAAGTTTGACATCCAAAGACCCAGATTTAGAAAATAACTCCTGGTCGCCTACTTTTCCCTGGTAACTTCTTTTCAGCAAATATTTGTTTCTTCAACTTTGATTTTAGGAATAATCCATCAAGACTTTATGAGCACATGATAGTCTTTCTCAAAATCTGGGTAATTTGCATACACTTAAAATTTTTCACACGCACATATATAGGCAGGCACACATGCACAGCACATGCATAACACATGCACATAAACACACACATAGACAGATTATACCTGGTTCCCTTTCCAATTATGTGAGTCCCTAGCCTCTGAACCCTTATTTTTCTCATAGCTTGGATTTCTGCCCACAGTAGGCTTGTTCCTCAACTTATTTACCTGAGTCACATTAGTCAGGGAGGCATGTAAACTTGAAATATTCAGAGGTCATGTTCTTCCTTTGTTTTGAGCTCCAAATTCTCTCCCTGCTAGCTCTTTCTGCCATGTGCTTGGGAAATAGGCAATAAGCACCGAGTCAGTCTGAGTAATTGAGTCCCTCTATGGTAACTAGCCTGCTTACTCAATACTCTTATTCTCAAATCCTCAATGGCTCTATGGATGATTACAACCTGGACTGGAGATCATTTCTAATCTTGAGTATGTCTCATGACTGAGAGGGAATCCAAAAGTGAAGATGGTCAATAATCAAAACATCTGAGATTTTCCCTTCCAAGATGATGGGGGAGGGATGCTGCCTACAAAAATGTGCAAATGATATCTCAGCATAAGCCATATCTGAACTAAATTCTGTTTTCCTTTTCACTTCTTCTAAGGGCAATTTTCCACAGAAAATAAAAAGCTAAAGAAAAGAAGCCATTTTCAATAAAGGAAAGGAATCTTGTAAGTGGAATATTGTTAAATCTAGAATAAGAAAGTCCTTTTTCAAGATTTAATTTCTTATGTTTATGGATTGCTCTGTAATGATTTTTCCAAAAGGAAAAAAATCTCCACTTGGCAATCAATGTTTTTGCTGCTTGCATTTCAGTTCTTTTTTTTTTTCTCCCTAAGAACTTGAGCAAAACAATTTGAGGCCAGAGAGATTTATGTTAGCTCACAGTTTCATAGGGCATTCTCTGTCATATGGGGGCAGGCTCAGCAAAGCAACCAGGAAGTGGAGAGTCAGAGAATACTGGTGCTGGCAGCTTTCTGTCCATACAATCCCCCACAGCCTCTAAAGTGGTGGCAATAACATTCAGACCCTGTAGTATTCCCACCCTGAAAGGCCATAAGGACACAATCCCCAGACCTGTGCTTTACTCTTGTCTCCTAAGTTTCTCAATCCAGGCTAGTTGACAGTCAATAATTAATGATCATAGTTTTCATTTGCAAATACAAGACTTAATAATTTTGGTGGCTCTCTTCTGAATGGTGGTTTATTTTTTAAAACACCAGTTTTGAGCAAGCTGCAAAATTACCAGTAGATGTTTATAGAATCACCAGTGCTTCCTGATCTAGGTGTATTGTTGTGAGTGGAGCACATGACTAGCTCTGATTAAGGCAGGTCCATTTGTTATGAAGAATTAGGTCCCCATTTTTCCTTATTAATTGGGCAACGTTGATGCATAGAAACTGGCAGTGTTTGGATTTTAATTTCTACCCAGATCTGATTCCCTGAAAGTATTTATGAAGTAGCATGATACTTAGAGAGTTACTATGAAAAATGCTTAATATACTTAAAGAGTAATGACATTCCTTTCAGTTCCACTGTTAATATTCAAGTAACTGAAGATCCTCAAAGTAGAGTAAAAAAAAATCCAAGCTTTGCTCACTGGACCTTACTTGAATGTAAAAGCTGTCTCAATAGTCTTCGGCATTAGGGCAATTAACTGCAATGTTTTCAACAGAGTGATAGAAGGGAGAGTTTACAGACATCTTTTAATGAAGAACCATCCAGGAAGTTGATTCCCTTCCTGCCTCTAACTTCTCTTTTCCCCTCAGACAATATCCAAATACCATGCAAATCATCCCTGGGTTTTAAAAACAAACCATCCAAACACATATTATTTTTTTTCCTTCTCACAATTATTTAATTGTCTTTCTAATTAATTCCACAGTCTGAAATAAATTATTGACTTAGGAGACTCTCTCTCTTGTTTTCTGTGACAGCTTTGGCGGTAAACAGGACATTAACAATTCATAATGAGCTGGGACAAGTTTGCTTTTCCGTGTGCTAATTTGTTTCTCCATCAGAGAGAGTTTGACTCTTTCCTTCTTTCCCTGTCTCTTAGGAAGAGAGTGACAGACTGTGGTCAGTGTAGATTGGAATAAATAAGCATTGAAAAAAAGTACAACTAAGTCTTGTCATATATAAGGATGCAGAAACAATTGATTGAACCTTTGCTCTTTTCTTTTTCATGTGTTTTCTTCCCCCTTTTTTGTGGGGAACTGAAGCATTCCACACACAGACTGACATACTCCTGACCCTGAATTCTTGTCAATAGTTAGTGAATGGTATAGGTAGAGGGCTAAGCTGATTTCCTGTACACAAAAATGGATCAGATGTTTCTCTATGAAATATGTCTTGTGGCATAGCCCCCGAGGATGAGTGAGACTCTTTTATTTTCCACTCAGAGAATAGCATTCCTGATAGCAAACAAAAATAAGAGAATCAAGAAAAACCCTAATGAGATGATGAAGAATTTGTAGGAAAATACAATCCCAATTGACAGAGTTCAGTTTGGAACATAAATACAGGAGATATTGCAGGGAGGATGTCCTATTTAGTGAGGGACCAAAGTGGCTTAAGTTTGAAATGGAGTCACAGAGGTAAGAAACTAGGCTCGGATCAAACTCAGGGTGGTCATCAGAAAGAGTACTTGTCTAATATCAGCCTTGGGGTTGCCACATGGGTTGGATAAAGATGGACAGGTAGACAAAGGTAAACAGTGTTGCTTTTCCATGTGGAGGCTTGGTGAGGTCAACGTCAACATAATATGACAGCTCACTCATTGGAGAAGTTATGCTGAAAATTAAGCAGATTTGGGATCCAATTCAAGTATAAGTCTCAGTTTTCTCATCTCTCTGAATTAGTGATATATACCTCTTTAAATGTGAAAATGAGAGCAGCAATGCAGCTCAGTGATAGAGCGTTTGCCAAAGTGCCTGGATTCCATAACTAGCACTCTCACCAAATGAAATATGAGAGAGAAAGTGGGGAGAGGGAGAAAACGTAATTTAATGTGGAGTTGATATGTAGTATTTATTTAATAAACAATAGTAACTGTTACTCATTATGTATAGTATTGTAAATATTTAAAATTGTAGCTTACTTGGTAGAGTATTTACCTAGTTTCTACAAGCCTCCAAGTTTAGTTCCTGGCATCATACAAATGGGACCTGACCTATGGTGGCACATGATTAAAATCCCCAACTATGGAGATAAAGGTAAGGGTCATGAGTTTATCATCATCCAGGGTTACATATTGAGGTCAAGGAAAACATAGATTTGCTTCAAAATAAATGAATGCAATTAAAGTGAATAAAATAAAAATGTAGCTTATTTGCATATTATCCTTTATATTAAATTACACTGTAAGAGACATGGCATTGAAAGAATTTCCAAAGTTTGAATACTGGAGCTTTTGGTTAACTTGATAAGCAGAAGAATGTTAGTTCTGTGGTCTGTGGTTCTATCCCTCTTTTAAACCAGCTTTGAGGAAACACTTCTGAATGAGAAGTGTCTGTATGGCCAGAGAATGGCTGAGCATTCACCTAGATGGGAGATGATTCAGTTTATAACCATTGGGAACAGGAGCCCCAGATGAAAAGTTTTGATTGTAAGGGCTAATGTTATCAGGGCAGTCAAGTAGAGGTGCAATGAGAAGCTGCATGAAGGAGAATGTTATGCAAGTTGGTTAGGAAATTGCTGGTAACTACACTATCTCCAAGAAAACATTCCTGCTAATTCAAGGAACTATTTCTTTTCTCCACAAAGAGCACTAGGACTCTGGGCAACAGGAAAACCTCAGAAGAAGCAGGGAAGACTTTGGAAGTTCACTGGCTCCTTGAAAGGGCACATCTCACACAGGAGGGTCAAGACATTAGTTTGCTACCAGGAAACAAATTTTGTTGAGACTTGGCCAAGTTTCCTATCTTTCTGCTCCATTCTCTTTGTGTCCAGCATGGACTACAGTCTTCAAAATGTAACACTCATGTTGTGGTGATCAAGGCATAGCTTTATACTTACTTTCTTGAATAAATTCAGCTGGATGAGAGACTGAACTCATTGAATGGTAGGTCTTAAACATTTTTTTGTTATGTGTTTTTACATGAATTTGTGCTTGTCTGTATGATGGGCATGTGTTATGAAACTTGCATCCAAAGACTGATTTTTAACTTCATGCCAGTCACTGTCCAAAACTGGATACACATAGACTGCAGAGCCAACAGAAACAGAAAAAAAAAAAAACAGATGAGTGATGTTGTCTCATTTTGCCCCATCACTTTTTAAGAAAATGTGATTAAGGCTGCAGAAGGATTGAACTGCAGCTCTTCCTTCAATGTCATCATTCATTTTAAACAGCATCCCTCTCTGAGCCTTAGTTTTGCCATCTGTACATAGGGAATCACATTTAGAAATGTACACAAGTGGGTGGAGTCTGCAAATGGGAAACAGTCGTAAGGAAGCGGCCTGCTCCATCTATCATCTCTTCTCTATTCATGTCACTGGATTTGATTTATTCTCCGAATTTTGATGATCATACTTTTAAATCATTCCTAAAGCTGTCAGTAATTTGCATCACAGTTGAATGAGAAGATTGAAAAATTGCATATTCATACAAGTACAAATCATTTCATTCAGCTTCTCTATGGACTTCAAGCAAAGGAACTGTAGTTTAAATTTCCATCAACATGGATACTTGGTAGCTATCCCTGCTCATTTGCAAACAGCTACCTACAATACTGCATTCCAATTTGTAGTCTGGGGCATGCCTATTCCCTTTCATAAATTATTTCCAGATATGTTCCTAGAAATTGCTTTATATGACTGGCAGTGTTTTCCAAGAAGATCATACAAACAACTAACTTGGATTTGTTTAAGCACCTACTTTAGGTCTAGTATTGAGTTTGGCATTTGGAAAACGATTAAGGAAACATTTAGAGAGCTGTTGTTAACCAAGAGCTCAAGTTCAAAGGTATTGATTTTGTGATGCCAAGCAGAATGCATCTTACTAAACTTTTGTCAAGTGATGCTTTAGAAGAAGAAATGAGTATGCACAGAAGTTGGTGGAGAGAATTCTATAAAAACAAAGGACTAATCTGGCAAGGGATAGTGGAGAGAAATATCAAAAGGAGCATGGAGATATGTAAATGGTTGTGTATGCTGTGTGTTGAGCAACTTTTTGGAGTATTGTTCACAAAGTAGATAATGTTTCCCTATAGTTGTGTAGTAAGCAGCCTGCCTGCCTTGTTCTGATAAAGATTATAATAAAATCATAGTGGGAAGCGGTTAGAGCACCCACTAAGAGCTGTAGCTATGGGTTCACCTTACTCTGTAGATAGCTTTCTTGGACTGCCAGCCCCTAAATCATGACACAGAGACTTATTTTTAATTATGAAAGCATGGTTTTAGCTTAGGCTTGTTTTCCACTAGCTCTTATAACTTCAATTATCCCCTTTCTATTAATCTACATGCTGTCACGTGGCTTGTGGCTTTTATCTCTCCTCCTCCGTGTCCTGCTTCCTCTGCATCTGGCTGACAACTTCCCCTTTCTTCTTCCCAGAGACCTCTCTGTCTCTAGACGTCCTCCCTAACCTCTTCCTTCCCAGTTATTGGCCATCCAGCTCTTTAGTAAACCAATCACAGTGACACATCTTCACACAGTGTAAAGGAATATTCCACAACAATACTGTTTTTTCTACCCATTTGCAGTCATGAGATCTCATAAGAACTACTTTTCTTCTCTAAGTCTTAGTTTTTTCACTCAAATTATCAAGCTTGTAAAGTAGTCCCTCATTCATGACTGAAAAGCAAAGCAAAGAACAGTTAATCCAAATCCTTGGGTACCTTTAGTTAGAGTAAATATAGTTAAAGCTCAATTTGAGAACTAGGTTTTTAAAGCCAAATTATATAATATAATGAAAGATTTTTTTATAAAGCTAGTGAACATACTTGAAACTTTTAAACATGGAAATTAGTTTTGAATAAGGATGGAGTTTTGGATGAACAGGCAATCATAAATAAAAACATGATTAATGAAAATCTGGACTCAATCTAGTTTCTAGAATTAGAAATTTAAAGCTTGAAATTCACCATTCCCTCCCACAATTGTACAGAGAGACAGACAGATGCAGAGAACTACAAGCTACTGAAACAGAAATCCAGGCATTGGGAACCGATGCAGTCATTTCTGGAGTTCTTCTGTGTGAATTAAAAGCTCCAGAGGACACAACCAAAAAGACTGTACTCACTGATTTATGGGTTCTATCTCCAAGTGTTTGCCAGATTCTCACAAGAAATTTTCCAGAAGAATGCCTGTATTTCAGCAAGAGCTGGAGAGGAGACCATTCTGTGATATGGCAAACTCTACTGTTCTTACTTGCGAGTGGCCCTAAGAAGAAGCAATCTTACCCAAGCTTAGCCCGCTGGGTTTTAGCAACCCAACTGACCTGGAATGAGAAATGTCCAATTGCACTCTCTTCCCCAGGTTCAGTTGTCTCTCTATCACCTCCCACCCAAGGAAGTAAAAGGACTATGCAGGTTGTGTGAAATTTGCAGTCTAGAGAATCAGGCTCATCATAAACTGAAACACAAGAGGACTCTAGAAAACCCTTTCCTACACACAATAGTACCAATACCACATTACTGATAATGATATTTATGCCAGTAGATTATATCTAGCTATCAAGAATTTTTCCTGTAAGATGTACTTAAATGCAAGAACAAAACAACAACAACAAAAAACAGCTAGAAGAAAAGAGAGTAAAGGTTGAAAGCGTATATAGCATATATGGCAGGATTTAAAATTACAATGATTAGCATGCTGAAGGCTTTAGTGATCAGGAAGACGAGAACAGCAATGTGAGCAGAAGGATGAAAATTCTAAGAAAGAAACAAAAAGAAGTAGCAGACATCAGAAGCACTGCAGCAGAAATGAAGAACACCTTTGATGGTCTTGTTAGCAGACTGGCCATGGCTGAGGAACGAATTTCTGACCTTGAGGATATCTCAACAGGAGTCTGTGAAATTGAAAAGCAAAGAAAAATAAGGTGAAAAAATCCTACAACAAACAGAATATTCAAGAATTGTGAGAGAGCGGTCTAAAGTGCATGATGCACGAATTAGGAAGAAGACAAATTTGAAACAATAAGGACCAAGAGTGTCACCAAATTAACCCCAGACACTAATTTACAAATCCAGTAGGCACAGAGAACACCAAACAGGATAAATCACACAGAACAAACCCCAGCACAACACGTTAAATCACAGAAAATGAAAAGCAAAGTAATGATTCTGAAATAAGCCAGAGGGGAAACCGCACCTTTCACTATGGAAAGGCAAAGATAAGGATTATGTCTGATACCTCAGAATCTATGCAGGCAAGAAGCAAGTGAAGGGAGATGTTTAAAGTATTGAAAACAAGACAAAAACAGCACCCTGGAATCATCTCTGCTGTTAAATTACCCTCCAGGGGTGAGGAAATGAAGACTTTCTCAAGTGAACAAAAATTGAGAGCCTTTGTTGGCTCTGGATAAGAATATTATGGATAAGACTATTGCAAATTAATAGTGACATCATTTTTCCCATAAGGCACAATAACCCTTAATATGTTTGCACTTAACAATGACAGGTGAAGCAAACCTAACAGGATGACCAGGAGAAACAGTGTGTCTATTGTTAGGTACCAGTACTCTGCTAACAGAAATGGCTCTCTTTAATATGCAGAAAATCAATAAGAACATAGATAGTCAAACTCTGCACCAGCCATCAACTGAACACAGTGGACATCTGTAGAACATCTCTTTTAAAAAAGGCAGAACACACTTGACTACCCAGTTCACATGGGACATTTAGCAGTGCAGGTCACATTCGAGACCATAAGATATACTACACATTTAAGAGAAAAGAAAGCATGCAATGTCTATGCTTGGATGGTCAGAACACCATCTGAGTGTTATACTAGAAACATCTAAAAGAAAGGCATCTAGACTATCCACAAAGGTTTGGGGATTAAGTAACATACTTCTAGATAACATGGATTGAAGAAGAAATCTCCAGAGAAACTAAAGCTTGGATTAAATCAGAGGAGTGTACAAAATCCATGGGAAACATAGAAATTTTAGCATAGTGAATGACATACATTAACAGAAAATAGGAAATATGCAGATTTAATTATTTGTTTCCATCAAAGAAATCTAGAGAAAGAAGAGTAAGGAAAACCCAATGTAAGAAAAAAAATAAAAATGGATAAAGAATTAATGAATTTGAAAGGCAAACTAATGAAGAAAAATTAATGAAACAAAAGCAAGTTTTCTTAGAAGTCAGTAAAATCGATTAGCCCCAACCCAAACTAAGAACTGACACTATAAATAAGCTATCTGAAGATTAAGTTCTAAAATTTAGGTATATGTATACGCAAGTGTCTAAGAGTGTAGGCACCTGTGGAAGCAGTGGACATAAGAAGCTAGAGTTACATATAGTTCTGTGAAATGTGGACTGGGAAATACTACAAGGCAATGTGAGCTAGTAACTGCTGAGCCATTTGTCCAGGCCCCCAAAACATGCTATCTAAATAAGAATATATACCTTTGAAGTTTAAATAATGATTATCATATGAAAAGATAGTACCAGGTTTAAAAGTATTTCCTGGTGAATTGCACCACACATTTAGGGCAGTAAATGTTTGATTTCTCTACAGTATCTTTGAAAGATAAAAGCAGAAGAACATTTTCCTAACTCATTTTGTGATGTAGGCATTACCCTAAAGCAACATGAGATAAACAAAGTTCAAGGAAAGAAACCACAGACCATATTTTCGATGAACACAAATGCAACAATACTCAACTAAATATTAATAAAATCACTGAACAATTCAAAAAGGGAATTGTTCAATACCACAGTGGGGTGGTTTATGCCAGGAAAGCAAGGTAGATTTAGCACTCAACAATCATAGGCTGAAGATGAAGCTCCATGGTAGGCCTTGGCTGGCACACAACTTTCTAATGCTCAATCCATGCCTTTCCCCAAACAATTGCTATTCATCATTCATCACATCAAGAAGCAAAAAGGAAAAAAAAATCTTATGATGAGAAATACTATAAAACTTGGCAAAAGGAAGTAAAGAACAATTAACATATTATAGGAACACACCACCTGCAGATAGGGATACTTTGACTTCTTTGTTTTGAATTTGCATGACTTCCATTTCTTTTTTATGTCTTATTGCTCTTGCTACTGCTTCCAGGACTGTGTTGACTAGAAGCAATGAGAGTGGGTACTTGTGCCTCCTATGGGATCTTGGAAGAAAAACCTCAAATTTTTTTCCTCAGGTGATTATGGTGATGGTGGCCATGGGCTTCTCATATGACCTGTATTTTGTGAATAGGATTTTGTCTATTTCTAAATTATTGAGAAAGTTTTCTTTTAATCTGAATTAGATATTAACTGTGTTTAATGCTTTTTCCCTAGGTCTGCTGTGATAGTCATGTAGGTATTATTTTTTATTCTGTTAATGTGAAATTCGTATATTAAACCTTAAACCCAGAGGAGTATGCAGAGACAGATATATATATATATATATATATATATATATATATATATATATATATATCATATATATGTGATAGATAGATGACAAATATAGATGGATGATAGATACATAGATAGATGATAGATAGATAGGCAGATAGACAGGACAGATAGATGATAGATAGAAGCAGATATAGAAATAAAATAAAGGTAATATTATATATTTACATATCTTATTAAGAACATATAGGTTACATCTAAGAAAACACTACTAATTTATACACATTACTAAGTGATGTGTTATTTTAAAACTGTTACAAACTATAAAATTCCAATTATATGACCTTCTAGAAAAGACAAAATTATGGATATAGTTAAAACATCAGCTACCACTAGGGACTGTGGGAGAAGTGATGAATAGGAGGAATAAAGTAGATTTTTAGGGTACTGAAATTACTCTGTGGTCTAGCAATTATAAGCTTGTCTAAATCCCTAGAATGTATCCTACCAGAATTGAATCATAATGTAAACATTGCCATTGCCTTGACCTTGGAGTTCGCAGCTTCCAGAATTGTTAGAAATAAATTTCTGCTGTTTCTAAGCTACTGGTCTATGATTTTGTGACAGTAGCTGCAAATATGCTAAGATATAACTAAATATAGGCATTGAATAATAATGACACATCAGTCTAAGCTCAACAATTGTACCACCTGTCCCTTCGTGGTAGGGTTGTGAATGACTGGAGGTTAGGCATGGCTATTGGCCTGGAAATGTAGGAACATACTTTCTACTTCATTTTGTTGTGAACTTAAAGCTTCTCTGGAACAGTCTGTTGCAAAATAATAAATGTTAGAGAGAGTGAGAGAGCCCCTGTAGCTTCTTTTAGTTTTCCTGAAAGTGTAAGAGCAAGAAAAGATGGAGGACACCAAGGAAATAAGGCCTTCTAAATACAACAGGACCAATGCACATATGAACTCACAGAGTCTGGATGAGGCAGCATTCACAGGGCCTGCATGGGTCTGCACCAGAAGGTATCCTGGGGTAAAAAGGAGAAGTGGACACATGCTCCTATCCTTCACCCAGAAGCTATCTTCAATTGATAACCACTTGCAAATGTAGGTTTAGTTTCAAGTGGAAAACTGTCAAGATGAATTTGTGGGTATGTGTTTATGCACATACATGTACGTGGAGTGTTGGATGTTTGCACCACCACCCATATTCATGCTGTCTGTAACTTTATTGCTTGGTTAACATTCTACTGGAGGAGCACACATAACTCACAAACTAGACTGAGAAAGTCTCTGTAGGGAAAAGTCTTCTTCAGCTGACTGAGGAAGGATTGGAGAGATATATGAAGGTGGATGAACATATCACTGTAGAAGAGGAAGGTAATGTCTGCCTAGCCAGCCAGATGAACCCAATCAGCCCTGGTGACCAAAGGGGAAACAGGTATCTCAACCAGATTGCCCTCACATCCTCATAACTTAATTCTCATGGTGGGTCCTTGGAAGTGTGAACATTTTGAGAGCCCTGATGTCATGAATGTTTCAGTACTGAAAAACGAGCTGGGGGAAATTTGCTTATGCTGAGCTCCTCCTCACCTTATTCCCCACCACACCCCTTTTTCTCTGTCAGGGCAGATGTATCAGAGTTCCTCTTCTGTATAGGACACAGAACAAGGTTCCATATGGTAAGAAGCAGAGCTCGGCTCTCATGAAACACCAAACTCACTGGTCCATTGATCACAGATATACAGCATCAAGAACCAGGAGAAGTAAGTTTATGTTATTTATAAATTATTTAGTTTCCAATACCTTGTCATGGCAGTGTGAAAAGACGAAGGTGGTCTTTATGCAATAAATGTAGAGAGGCAAATGGCTGACTTTCTGAGCATTTAAAACACCCAGCAAATAGTGGATCTAGTCTTCATAATCCCATAGTCAAATCTTATGCACTGTGAAATGTTATTTAGGATTGCTAGTAAGGAAATACCTGGGATGAGCCCATATTTATGTTTATTTGGACATGTAAATCTATATAGATGATACCACTGTAGAGCGCTCTGTAGCTTGAGTTTTCCTGCCTGGCCCACAGTCAGGACAAATCTCTCTCACCCGCCAGTCCCACAGCTGCTCAGACCCAACCAAGTAAACACAGAGACTTATATTGCTTACAAACTGTATGGCCATGGCAGGCTTCTTGCTAACTGTTCTTATAGCTTAAATTAATCCATTTCTATAAATCTATACCTTGCCACATGGCTTGTGGCTTACCGACATCTTCACATGCTGTTTCTCATCATGGCGGCTGGCAGTGTCTCTCTGACTCAGCCTTCCACTTCCCAGTTTTTTCTCCTCCTTGTCCCGCCTATACTTCCTGCCTGGCCACTGACCAATCAGTGATTTATTTATTGACCAATCAGCAACACATTTGACATACAGATCATCCCACAGCAGCGCTCTAATGCATATTGCCAAATGCTACTGGGAAGGGTGATCAGTATAGGATCAGCAACTGTTGTCTGAATAATGTGATACAGAATAATAAAAACTACCATCAAGATGTTAAGCCATGAAAAACTTCACATCATGGTGTACAGCTCTAAAGGAGAGTTGAGAGTTCAAGGCCAGAATGAGATATATAGCACACTGGATGCTGTTTCCAAACAAACGAACAAAAAATCTCAACTATTAAAAATGTGCAGTGTGGAAGGCATGGAGGGTCTTGTACTCCCAGGGTTGTCTCTTCAAAGGCTGGAATATGTAACCCATCTTCTGCCCAGAAGGCTGGGGTAGATTTGATTAATAGCCTGGTGACCTTTGCACTATCTATGTGGCTGAGACCACACCAGATTCTCCCCTAGTCCCTTATCATGAGCTTGTCAATCTACAGAACTGATCACTATGAAAGGTATTATAGGTAGTCAATCTATAAACTCCATTTTCATGGTAGGTATCACATGTATTTTACAAGGAGTTTCAATGTAGTTATGCTTTAGGCTTTATTGTGCACATGGGATTGAATTAGTTGCCACCAGGAAAATTTTCCACCAAATTGTGCTGTGCTTACTATGCCTAAATTAAACTACTTAAGGTCAGAGTCTAGAAGTTTAAACCTACACAGGCTACTGAGTCTTGTTGAACCAAATTACCTTCTTGTCTCTCATGGATTGTTACTCTGTAGGCTGTGGTGTTCACAGAGATCCCTGAAACACACGAGTGTCATCCTGAAGTCCTGTGCATGTTTATGTGTACATTTGGGTAGGTGTGTTGGAAGTAGGAGTAGGAATAATATGAATGTGGAGCTATAAACAGAAGCTTCTAGAATTTCTATAGGGATGTATGGTCTTTATTCTTTGCTTGCTTAAAATGTATTTAATCATTAAAATATTCCTCATTTGTTTGTAAAATAGTTTAATAAAAAGTAGAGGATATTATAATTTTTGTTATATTTGAAAAAGCAGGATGGAAGTTTCATTTCCTTCTTTCTGTTAACATTTTATTTCTTTGTGACCACTTCCCATGCATTTCTTGTATTGTTTTACCCACAGTGTATATATTGTTTCTCATCTACCCTTATGACTAGTAATATCAATTTTTTTCTCATACTGCTGTATCATCTATATCACTACTCACACAGCATTGTTGAACTAAATCTAAGCATCTATGACATCATAACCCTACTATTGGAGACAATAGCTTTCTGTCTTTTGATATTATGAAGCCTGCCTATAACCATCTTAGTGTCAGATGCTTTTCCCAGATCTTGTTTTTTTTTTCACCTTTGAGAAGATATATTGAATAAAATCAAAAAAGAAGTATGTAAATATTCATATAGTTTTACATAATTTCTAGGGCTCTATTTCTTAAAAAAAAAGCCAGATTTCTAGCTTTTGCTTATGCACGTTCCTAGAGTCCTACGCTCTAGTCTCCAGATCTTATCACCTATACTCCTTCAAAACTGTAGTACATTTATTTCTGTTGCTGTAGACGTAAAGGCACTCTGCCTCTATTGTTTTCTTTCCTTTTTATTGAATTTTTTCATACAATATATTTTCATCATAGTTTTCTTCGCCCTCCTATGATCCTCCCCAGTCAAAGAACTCTCTTTAATCTCTGTTGCCAGCATAATTCCAATAGTCAACCAAACCATTCCTCTTCTTAAATAGAAGTAGAGCTAAATTAACACCTAAAGCTAAGCTTGTTCTGGACTTTATTTCCCTCGCTTCCAGATGTAGAAGATGTGATTTTACTTTCTGAATGAGGCCTGCAGTAGCACAGATTGGTGTTGGAAAAGGGTGGAAATTGCAATCAACTGGCTTATTTCTAGTGCTGTGAGGAATCCTAACACTGAAGCAAAGATGTATGAGAAAGCAAAAGGGATGAAATATTAAGCAGCAAACTTCCGCCATTCTGGCCTGAGTAGGAGAAGAAAATACATAAATAAAAATTAAATGAAAGAAAGGGTCTAAAGCATCACATGAAAGAAATGGAAGTGAAACTTTGAATACAAATATAATTATACTTCTTTGGTGAAGCCCATAACCAGATTTTAGCAATGCCCATCTGATTTGTTCATTGAATTGCAAAATGAGAGAATATAAATCAGAGTTGACAACGAGGTCTTATTTCTCTCTTTAGAGGTTGTAACTGAATAATAAATCACACAGACCCAGCGTTGTGTACTTCTTAGGATTCAATCCCATGCTCATTGTTGGTACCTACAAATAGTATTTCCTACTATGTGATACACGTGGAGAGCAAACTTCTTCCCACTGCCTCCTCCTGTTTTAATTAAGCAAGTCAGTGAGGATGGAGTGGATTTGTCTGCAGGAGCCAGCAGGCAGAGAACTGGCTATCCATCTGAAAAACACTCAGGTTTTGGTCCTCTGATTGTCACTATCAAGTTATTTTTAAAACACAAATTTCTTACTTTAAATATTTCATGGAAAATGTGGTTATCTGTTAAAAGTTTAAACAGTCAGCTACATAGAGAACAGTAAGTTATGGTTTTAGCACTTTCTCCCTTCCAGTCTTCCCAACTACTCTAGAATTAATTGTCAATGTAATTATCCATGTAAGCTATAAGTGTCTATCTTGCCATATTTAACCTATATGCTTACATATATGTACATTCACACAAATACATAAAATATGTACACATACAAGTGCATGTGTTTAGTTTAGGCTTCTAATAAATTAGAATATATTGAATATAATTAAATATATTATATATTATTTTGTGACATAATATGATTGTGAATATTTCTCTATTGTGTATGCGTACACATATCTATAAGTGAATATACATGTATATGCTATTTAAATAACACTGCATTATTTCCATAATTATACAATAATTTACTGAATAGTTTATCATTAAATCACACTTGGATGGTATCCCGATTTTACCTTTTAAAAACTAATGTGTGGTAAAACACATACATACATATTTGTAACCATTCACGGTTCAGATGTCAATAAATAAAACCGATATGATAATTATATATGAACATTTAAGTTTTTATAAACTTTGCCAAAGTAATCTTTGATTGCATATATTGGTGAAATTATTAAGGTCACTCCACGTAGTTAAAAGGAGATTTATTTAATGGCGTAACTTACAAGTTAAGGGATAGGTAGGTTGTGGGGTCTGGAGAAGGTGTATCACAGTCCAGCAGTGCTCTCTGGAGCTCTGCTTGGCCCACCTTCACCGTCCAAGGTTGGAACCCAGTGAGAGCGCAGCCCATCCAGATCTCAGGTCTCCAGGCGCCTCCCTTGGCCCCGCCTTGTAGGCAGGCGTGACAGTTGCCGAAGTCTCAATGGGGGTTGGAACTTCCAGATCAAAGCTGGAATGGCTGCCCACTTACATGCATAGAAGAAAAACAATTCTCCTTATACGTTTTCCAAGAGTGTATAGTATAAACACATTTGCAAAAGTGCTGTGGAAAGCTTGCCTCCTGTTGTAAAGGTTCCACTCAAGTTTTTAAAAAGTGCTTATTACTCAAATTGTATTTTTTTTCCTGTGGATTTCTACTTGCATCATGTCCTTGTCTTTCCCGTTCTTTTTCTCTTAGTTGTCTTTTTATTGATTTGGGATAAATATATTGAGAGAAGTTTCTTTTTCTTTTTCTTGGAGCAAGTACCTAAGATTTTGTTATTACCAGTGTTGATCCCTTATTTGGTTTTTCTTGAAGCTAGGAGAATACATTGTGCTAGTGATAATCAAGAAAGATTATGTAAAAAAGTTGTAGTAATTATGTGAATACATATATAAAACCACTGTCAGCCAATGTCATTTCTATCTCATCCCTATGTCTTGGTCATATTTTATTCCCAAATTTAAATATGTTTCTAATTGTGCTATTTGCCCTGAATTAAAAGAAGGTATCCCATATCAAAATATGGCTTCTAGAGTAAGTATCCATCTTCACATGTCAGTGGCAGATAGAAGAGGTCATTATTTCTCATCAAGGACAAGTAAGGATACATGCTAAAATTCTACTTTCCTAAACATAAGCTACTGTCAGAAGCTGGTATCCCATTCCA
Source organism: Peromyscus californicus insignis (assembly GCF_007827085.1). NCBI lineage: Eukaryota > Metazoa > Chordata > Mammalia > Rodentia > Cricetidae > Peromyscus > Peromyscus californicus. The sequence continues at coordinate 22,338,491 of NW_026294534.1, read as the reverse complement.
GAATAAGTACTACAGACGTGATTAACATTTACATTTTCATAAACTTTGCTAAAGTATTCTTTGATTGTACAGAAGAATAACAATTTTCCTTTCACATTTGCTAAGAGTATATACTATAAAGCAATTTGCAAAAATACAGTAGAAAAGGTTGCCTCCTGTTCCATATACAAATATTTCAAGTAAGACCAATAACTTACTTCCCAGTGTATTTCACTTGTTTTATGACTGAAAGTATTTTAGACCAGTTTGCCATCATATAGAGGATGCAGTTTTCTTAAAGAAGGGTAGCAATAGGCATACTCTAAGGTGACCAGTAGTGATCCCCAATATGGCAGACACGTCTGTTTAATCCTTTTGTCTATGGTTTTTTATATAGTCCCAGAAAGGTTCATGAATTAAGAGCTTATTCCTCAGTGTGGTGATGCTCTGTCATAAGTGAGACATGAAAGAAGTGAGGATTACTGGGAAGTCATTGTGATATCACCCCCATTAGGAATGGGTATAGCCCTTGTCAGACACTGATTAGTTCTTGAGTTGGCTATTACAATAAGCGTCAAACAGAAGAAATGGTTGTGAGAGGCCTTAGGGTTATTTTATATGAGCCCTCAGTGTCTTCTTGCAGGGCAGTGTGGCCAACTACCATGTTCAACAGCAGCACCTCTACATGTACAGCAAGCAGCTCTTTACCCACACTGATAATCTCACTTATCAGCCATCACTCAGAAGATTGCACTGATCTTTGCCCATGGATGGTGTTTCAGAGGCTGACACAGTCATTGTAAGACCCTGGTGGGAGGAATTGGCTTTATTAACCACAATTGTATCCCAGAATCCATGCCACAGAAGGTGAGGAAGATCAAAAAGTATGAACATGGGTTCTGGATGGACCAGCAGTAGGGGACCCCTCTGACACACTGTGGCTGAAGTACTAGAGACCAAGATCCTGTGTGACTTCTTAATAGGCACTGAGATAGAGACTTGAAAGGACCACATCACCTTCCTTGGTAAAGTGATGATACAGTGGCCTGAATTGGTGATGACTTTAGTCAGCACAACATTGAAAGTGGCAAACAAAATCCTGTAGCAAAATCAAAAAAGGAAAACTGCCTATTATCAATGGTCATCATTACCAGCTGGTCATCTTTGCCTGTAGAAGAACCTAGGCTATACTCTGTTTTCCAAGTACTCCCATAAACACCTTCTAGGTGGGGCAGTGGTGGATGCCAAAGAAGATAAGACATGCTGCTTGGATTGGCTCACAAGGCAGAAGTGATACTATAGTGCTCAGATTCATCCTGAGGGTCATATCAGAGGGCCATGGTATACTACATCAATCAGAGTTATTCCCATCTCCCAGTGATTCAGAGTGTATGGTCATAGCACAATAAGCACCTGATTGCTTGTTGTGGATGGGCTGCTTGTGGGCATGGACTGAGGTCCATATTCTTTACCTAGGAAGTGATAACTTATGGCTGACACTAAGGCACTGTCATGTACAAGATGGTCAAGCACGTTTGGTGATTTGGTGTGTAGTCACAGCTGATGACCAGGACCCTGGTCTTTAGAGCATTAACAGTGATAATGGGCACACTGCTGAAATATGTCACCAGGGATACCCATAACAAGTCCTTTTTCTTTTATGAGTGAGGTTGTAAAAGTGCCTGGAGACCATGGAGAAGAGCAAAAGCATCCAGAAGAGATACTTCACAGTGGGGGTTAAGGTGAAGATCACACAGAGCACTTCTTGCTCTATCCACTTTGGAGCAATGCTCTACATCATAGTGGGTGACAAAGTCTGCCTAACCATGGGCCATGATGCCTTCTGGTTGGCTTCATTTTAATATAGGAATAACATCAGCCCAGATCAAAATTTGAATACCCTGTAGCCTTATGAGAAGTGGCTGAACAGAGGGTGGTTGTGAATGGTGAGGTATTGAAGTTACATCCCAGAGTCTCCCTTTATGAGTACTATCTATGCACAGGTCCAGAATATGAGTTCTTTAGGTGATTTTAATAGAAATAGAGAGGAGAGGAAGTCCTGAGGGGACTACAGTTACTCCCTGTGAAGCTTTTGCAGGGTGATGCTGCCCCAGGAAAGCCCTGGGTTCCCTCTTCTTCAGTCCCCTGAACCCAGTCACCCCAGATTGTCAGACACTATGCTTTCCTCTGGTCTTTCTTGCTGTAGACTATTCTAGCCAGGCTGCTACCCCTGAGGCAGATGGTTCTTCCTGGCTGCTCTTGAAGGGCCTGCTATCTCTGTCCTCCATTCTCCAGGAAATGATCCCCTCTTGTCTTGCCTCTGGCCCCTTCTCAGGTTGCAGCCATTTCAGCTATGTGGCACTAGGGGCAACTGCCCTATTCCTAATGGAAGCATCCATTCCTTTCTGCTTGCTTAAGTCTGCCTTGAACCCTGTTCCTTAGGTTGTCTGCCGATTCTTGAACCTGGGGAAGAAGCTGACCTGACAGCCCGTTTCCTTCCTTTCTGACCTGATATTTTCGCCAGGTGTTCTGTCCCTGAGTTCTCCCCTTAGATGTAGTCGAAGCCTTGTCAAAGTGTGCACATTTTGGGGTTACAGATGTTTCATACTTTGTTATATAATCTGAATTTAGAAAGCATGCTTTTACAAAAAACTCAAGTCTATTTCTCCTCAGACATATTTTGCATTGGGTTATGATTTATGGTTCTCCCCCCTGCACATTCCATGATACCATTGTCTCTCACTATGACCAATGCCATGCTGCTTAGGCTCGCACAATCCAAATGTGAGAGCCAGGTAACTTTCTTGTCTTAATAATACGTCCAGCATTAAATACTTCATTGTTGGGAGGCCTTGATGGTCAGAGGTTGTAGTCTATCATGGGCTGGCAGCTCTCTCCAAAGTTTAGCAACATGAGGGACTCCCTCCTCATTGAGGCTTCCTCCTATCTACCTGCCCTTAACTGGAGAATGTCTCTAGAACTGGAGGACTGACCTTATCTGAAAATAGGCTAAAGTCTGGATGCCTGATTTATCTCTAGTGTGATCCTTGGCAGTTTTTTGCTAGAAGTTTCCCCCCTGCTGCACATATGGTAAGACTTGTACTAGAAGCTTTGCTATAGGACCCTACTGCCACTAACCCAGCCAATGATAGGAGCATGCCACTTAATGCAAATTAGAGTTTGTCCCCAGGCTTCCCAATCCTATATATTTCCTATACTCTGGAATAAAGTTGAGTTGATTTGCTGAAGTCATCTCCCAGAGGACTATCTCTGTCGTATCCACAGTGGTCTTAACCCTGTTCCCCACTTCAGATTGACCGATGATACCAAAGAAGTAGAACAACACTTCATAACAGTCCCAAAGAAAAGACTAAAATATTCTCCCTTCAGTGTTACTTGCTTTAGCAATAGATAGGGGAACACTTATGATGACATCTCTGTGATTAGGAATCATAAAGACACAATTTCATTGTTGGTTGTAGACTTTCTCTACTGATGTTCAGGCTGACTTTGATAAAGTAATTGGTCATCTGGAAAAAACTCACAGGGCAAGGAACTGTTGAAAACCATTTGACCTTGCACATAGACCCTTTCCTGTTGAACCAAGAGGAAATCCTACTTCAGCCAACATCTTCATTCACAGACTTCTGGGGGAGGCAGAAGCCAATGCCCCAGATAAGTTATTCTTGTCTTCTCAACCCATAGAAATTGTAGGATTCCCATTGTGTCACTTAGGCTGAGAGGTTTGTAGTGGTTTGTTGTTCAGCAATAGGCATGACAGGTGTTTTGATTAATAAACTAATACCATTGCCTCTTGACTCATCAGGACTCAGGTTTGTAACAGAGGTGCACACCTGTTTTGAGGCATTACTTTGTGTGGGCTGTAGAAGAATCACTTTTAGGACAGTCTGGGGGAGAAGAAAAACACAAACAAACCACAAGACTCTCAGAATCCAGGACATGAGGCACTGATTTTTTTCCCTTGCCCTCCACTTGGAGAGTGTAATCAGGACCTCGATTGATTGCTCTTCTGAGTCCTTGACTCTTCTCTGTTCCCTCTTCAGTAACTGTTTTAGACTTTGTCTGACTTTAAGGTTTGACTCCAGACTCTATTCAATCTCTTCAACTTTTTTCCCTGTGTCAGTGTTTTCCATTATTTTCATAGAATATTCTCCCCCAAGCCTCAAGTCCTGTTTCTCTCTATAAAGTCAAACACTTTATGTTATCCCATCCTCTTGCTTGCTTTTTACTTGGACTGACTATACCAATTGTCTATTCTCTTCAGCTCACCTTCACCCAACCCTTTCCACCAATAACTCTTACCTGCTCACTTTCTCCTGTCTGCACAAGCAAATAATGAAACAATCCCACCCTCAAACCACAATAGTCCAAAAATAATTAAGCCAGCAACAACAGAACCAGAATCTGAATTTCCTACTTATTTAAACCACCTAGAAAAGCAATCTATACTTGAGTCCTCCAGAGATATCCAATAAAGAACTAAAATTTGCAGGATAATTTTCAAAAATTTAAAGATAAATATCAAAAATGTAAATGTAAATAATCTTCTGTCTGTCAAAACCTTCTACTTCTTCTCAAGCTTCCTTGTGGCTCTATGGTTAGCCTCTAGCCACTGCTTTAGGCAGCACCTAAACCTCCTCATGAACAGGCCTCCTTGCTTGGGTCTACTTCCTTCACTAAAATCTAGTGATATGAAAGCAAGTCTGTATTCTCTGTTCCTGAATGTCTTGAGAAATATGTTAAACATCTATACTAAGAACTATATTTCTATTGGGGTGGTTTCATCAAGGATGAGTTAGAAATCTACAGCTCCAATCACTGCTTCTTTCTTTAAGTCCCTGGACTCTAGATCCTGAATGTTCTACTAAAAACTACTTTCCTAATGGTCATTTCTGGCTGCTACTGAGTAAATTGAATCAACTTTTAAATTCAATTCTTATATATCCAGTTTATTATCACATTGAGAAAAGTTGTTTATTCTATTCTAGAATATCATTTGCCATCTTTCAGAAAACACACATTCCTTGGCTTTCATTTCTATGATTTTTTTGTCTATGTCTATTTTTGTTTCTGTCCTAGGTTATCCTTCCTCAAAGGCATCCCACTATGATGATCTTATACAGTTCTGTATTTGTACCCTCACTCTACCTTCTTTCCTAAATCCTCTATCAGTGTTTATGGTGCCCAGTAGAAGTCCCTGCAGGGGGTCCTACCTTGAATTTGGCAGTGTCCTCAACATTCTTGTGTGTCTACTATGTGTGTGCTTCTCTGAGAGTCTACTGTGTGTTGTTCTCTACCTCCAGTTTCACAGATGATTTCAAGTATTTTAGATTTTCTTTAAACAATCTTGTATGAACTTCTTTCTTTCAAGTTTTACCTCTACTATCTTAGTTCTTTTCAAGCTCTCCTAGGCTCTTTCCCAATAGGTACTAAACACTGAAATTTGGATCACAACTTCCTGATTACTGCTATCCTTTTATCTGTTCCAGATAAGTTATTACTATTTCCCTATCCAAAACTCTGTAATGTTTCAAGATATATTTAAAAAACCATTTCTTGATGCTATTTTTATTTTGTTAAGCCTCATGCTTATTTATGTTCATAGTGAAGATTATCCCAATGTATTTTAGATACTACCATACACAGTTCTCCATCATTTATCATAATCTTGATACAGAAATTATTTTCCCTCTGTGTCTATACTCACTAAGATAATTTTGGAAATATAGCAGATTTCCCAATAAACATTTGATGACTGCAAAGCATTCCTGTGCTCAGCAAGTAAATTGAAAATAATTTTACATTAAATGTGCATCTGTGGCTAAGTTGGAGCTTATCATTCCAATTTATGTCAAATCTCCAAATTGTCCACATGTTAGATAATTATTGATAACTCAGTTTGCAAATCACCAGGAGTCCATTCCCTGTTCTAAAAGGCCAGTGTAGTACAATGGAAGGAAAAGAGAGTTTCCAGTACAACTTCAAATTTACATCGGTTCTTATCCATTACTGAGAGACTGCTAGTCTCCCTATTCCACAGTTGAAGTTTTAAAATATACTTATCAGTTTTCTCACATTCAGCTATATGAAAGCTAAGTTTAAGGTAACAATATGAATATTTATAAATAATATTTTATAAATAATATGCTATAATGCAAATATTGGACCTAGATTTTGAAAGGATTGGAGTCAGCACAGGATACACCAAGACCTTACTTTCACTAATTTTGGTGTCCATTATCTGAAGAATGGACAATTGAAATTATCTCAACTACAGTGTAGTAGAATATTTTAAGGTGTGTTATTCTTGTTTATGTTGCATTTATTTAACTCTGTGAAGCTGTGTTGCTTTGCCTGTCTAAAGTACCTGATTGGTCTAATAAAGAGCTGAACATCCAATAGGTAGGCAGGAAAAAGGATAGGCAGGGCTGGTAGGCAGAGAACATAAAGATGAGGAGAAATCTGGGAAGAGAGGATCAAGAAACAAGAGAAGAAAAATAAGACTCAGTATGATTTATTTGAGAGATGGGTGGTAGGCCCCCAAAGACCAAAAGAGTAAAAGAGCTAAAAGAGTAAAATAAACAACAACTACAGCAGAGGAAGAAGAAGAAGAAGAAAGAGAAGAAGGAGGAGGAGGAGGAGGAGGAGGAGGAGGAGGAGGAGGAGGAGGAGAAGAAGAAGAAGAAGAAGAAGAAGAAGAAGAAGAAGAAGAAGAAGAAGAAGAAGAAGAGTGGGAGGAGGAGGAGGCAGAGGAGGAGGAGGAGGAAGAAAATAAGAAAACTCAAAGTTGGATGTTTAGAGATGTGAGTGTGTAAAGGGTGGATAGAGGGATGAAATGTTCAAAAGACAGTGTCTGAAATTCTTAAAGTATTAATAAATTATTTAAAGCTATAGGAAGTTCATGATATACATGATATACATGCTTTGTTGCTATGTAAGGTACTTTAGTGCCAGCAAATATTCTGTCAATCTCTGAATGTTCATAGCTTCAATAAAATTATTTGTATAAAAATGAGTGAGGACTGGAGGGTTCAATGACAAGGTCATTATTGCTTGTGTAGCTCAGATCTGTAGGTAACCTGCACTCCTTCCAGACAGTAAAAAAGAAAAAGGCTTCTGCTCTCATAGGTGTTACAAGTTTAGTTTGATAAGCCTATTATTTTGGACAAAAAATGAAAAAATAACATAAGTATTTTCATCTTCATCAGAAAGGTAAGTGACAGATTATTCTGATGAAATTTAAACAACACCCTTTCACTCTCTCCTTTACCTTTTAAGTCAGGAGAGTATTATTTCTCTCTCTCTCTCTCTCTCTCTCTCTCTCTCTCTCTATATATATATATATATATATATATATATACATATATATATCTGTCTATAAATCTATCTATATATCTGTCTATCATCTATCTCCTGAAAATACTAGAATTGGAGATTTTTTATTGAGTGATGAAGCAATGTAGACTGTTTCTCTTACATCAACTTTGACTACCATCTCCTGGGTGGCACTTTGCTGTTTGACAGATTTTGCTTTCTCACTTAGTTATTGGTTCACTCCCAGAACTGTGTCATTTTCTTCCTGCACAGCCTACTTCATGAAGAACACTTTGCATATCGCATATAAATGAGCAAGTATTTCTTGCTCTTGGCTTCCTTAGTCCTTCAGTTCTTTGCAAGATTTCAATTCACCTCTGACAGGAATAACCCTAGTACCATATAATATATAATCATACAAAATAATCATGGAATATGCAAATTAAAAGTTGTGTGATTAAAACGTGAATGAATTCTAATTTTATGAACACAATACAAAATTATGTAAATGTTCTGAATTGAATTTTTTTCCCCAAGAACCACACAATTTCAGAATTGGCAGGCTGCAAAAAAAACTCTGTTGACACTGACTACCACATGGTAGTGCTGCTTCAACTGGTAAACAGAGATATCTGCCTTTGTTTGACAGGATTAGATGTAATAAGTGAATTATTTCAAATTATATGTGGCCTTTAGCATTCTACTCCTTAAATAAAATACAGTGATTTTTGCATGTAAATGATAAAATTGCTATACACAGGTTGTACATAATTGCCAATCCATGAAAAGCAAAAGCATTTTATGCGCAGGTTTTTTTAAAAAAAAAATTGACTGGATGAAAAGTCTGAATCTATGAGTCGATAGCAATGGTAAAGAAAAAGGAAGGTTGGGTGAAGGCTTTCAGGGAAGAATGATCAGGGGAATGATGTCATGTAGAACTCCCGTGAGAGCAGGTCAGGGGAGGAGCACAGTAGAGCTCTGGGTCACTCAACAGAGACAATTGCTCAGGGGAAACCAATCTTCAGATAATTCACATTTGGTCCACTGGATCGCCAAATAGATCCAGGGAAGACTAGAAAAAGTGAGAAGAGAGGCTCTGCTCAGAGTTTCATCTCCTCTTGACTTCTTCTCCCTATAACTTGAGACCAGGCCATCTAGTGATTTCTTCAAGAGTTTACCAACCTAGGTCCCAGCAACTGTTTCCTTCTTGTTTCTTTGTTTCATTTTCTTACCCTTTTGGATGTACGTGAAGATTTCTTCATTCCACAAACACAATGAGATGAGCTACTATTTAGGGAGCACAGTCTTCACTGGCTACCAATAAAGAATTGATTCTAGCATTGCTCTTCACAGGAGTAATATCATTTGCAGATGTTCAAGTCTCTCATATAAGTGCCATAGCACTTGATAGACTATACCTATACTTCCCACCAGCATGCTTTAAATAATTTTTAGATTACTTATAATGTAAATGCTATGTAAATAATTACTTTGCATATTGTTTAAGCAATGAGCAAAAGAAGAAAGTCTGCACATATTCAGTTCACATATAGCTTATTTTTTTGAATATTTTGTATTCACGGTTGCTTCAATATGTTGATAAAGACACTAGGTATAAGAAAGACCAATTGCATTTGATAGGTGGCTTCAAGCACTTTATCCAATAAAACAGGATTTTTACCTACTTCTCCAATGCAGTAACATAGGAATGATTTACATTTACTGAATGTGGAGCATGCATAGGGAGTTGTTCTACATCAACACAGTTTTTTTTTCCTTTTGTCTGTGAGTGAAAGAGCACCTGCTATTAATTGTGGCTACTATCAGGCCCGTCATGGCTTCTATTATGTGCTTTATTCTAAACACACTTTGATGTATAGTTCTTTAATTATTGTGTTCTTGCAAACCAGCCTCTTACATGGAGATTGAGTGTTTAATCTAAAAATAACTGTGATTTTATGCAAAAATAGCTTCCTGACACTGTGTTACTCCTTTTACACATTAATCTGCACTGCCTATGAACAACTGCGGAATGGTGAGTGCTAATGGAACTGCCCCTAAGCTCCTGGTGGATGAACGAGTTTCATACATTTTATTAGTGTAAGAATGGATTTATTGTTAACTGAAATATGTAATTATAAATGCATATTATCAATATTAGCAGCTTGATTCCTGTACTTAGGTTTGCATTGATTGAAACACTGCAGTTTTAAAATTAATTAGAAGGAGAGTTAATGATCACTTACACTTTGCCACATGAGAGAAAGTATCGGAATAAAGTATGCTTGCTAGTGAGTGATAATATATAATATTGTCAATGCTTTAATAGATGTGTGATGGGGACAAGATTTATTAGCATGAAAGAAATGCCTTGAGAATTTCCATTTGAAGTAGAAAAAGTACTTAAAATACCCAGAAAATCTACAAGACAAAAATGCAGACAAAGATAAAATGTGTTGGTCAAAAAGAATGAATGAGCTGTGCAGTCTGAGTATTGGGATTTTTATTTTTCTTTGATTGGGGAATTGAATGAGTGGATGTGCTATAGCTTTAGGCATCAGGAGATTAAGTCTATATAGGACAGAGAGTTTGGAAAGTCATGAATTATTAATTAAGTCTACTTTTGTGACCTATGCAAGTCACAAATACAAAATGAAGTTTATTTTAAATTAATTTTGGCTCTTGACTGTACTTATTGCACTACTGATACTTCATGAACAGGTTGAATCACATAGAGCCCTGGGAGAATCCCCATTATATACACTGTGTTTAAGGAGGGCTATGATCTGAACATGTAGTCCAAATTTCATGTGTTGGAAACTGAAACCTCAGTACAGCAGGGTATAAAGGTGGGGCTTTGCAGCAGGCATTTTAATCACAAGGACTCTGTTCTCATAAATAGATTAATGCCATTATCAAAGGGCACAGCAGCAGGAATTTAGCTCTACTTCTTACCCATCTACAGCATCATTATGAGAGGACAGTGTTTGTTCTCCTCTGAAGATGCAGCATCAAGGCACTATCTTGGGAGGAGACAGCAAAACTCACAAGATGGCTGGACCGATGAGTGTGTTGACTATGATTTTCCAGCATCAAGAACTATGAGAAGTAAACTTTGTTCTTTAAGAAAGTTTGCATATCTGTATATGGTGTGTGTGTGTGTGTGTGTGTGTGTGTGTGTGTGTGTGTGTGTGTGTGTGTCTTTGTGTGTACACTTGTGCACATGGAAGTCAGGCGATAACCTCTGCTGTCCTTCAGGTACAGTTCACCTTGTTGTGTTATGAAAGCAAGTCTCTCCTATTGGCCAGGGATTTACTTATTAAGATAGGTAGGCTAGCCAGAGAACTCCAGGGATCTGCTTGTCTCTGTCTCCCCAATTGGGATGACAAGTGTGCACCACCATACCCAATGTTCATAGGTTCTAGGGCTCAAACTCATGTCCTCAAGCACTTTACTGATTGAAATACCTCCCCATAACCCTCACAATGGAGTCTTACACTGTCATACTCCATGCAGCCTGGCATGCAAATCATCCCTTTGTTCTTATTACCTGAATTATATACACTATTATCTATTAGTCATTTAATAGAGACCTTGTTTATCAAATTGACTGTTACAGTATTATGGTGTTCTGTTCAAATCATTTTACTTTAATGCCTCTAATTTGTAAGTGTTATGATGCTCTCTACTTTAAGATGACTAACATCCTTATGGGAAGACAGCCTTGTGAAGACATAGAAATCCAAGGAGACCACATGCCAGGGTGAGCATGCAGTCAGATTGAAATGAAATGGTACACGTTAAGGAACACTAATGATTGACAGCTGCCAAGGTAAGCAGAGAGAGGTACGGAATAGTCTCCATTTCAGCCCTCCCAAGGAAACAATGCTGCTGACATGTTGGCTTCAGGCTTCTTGTTTATATAACTGTGAGATGATTTTTTGTCCTTTTAAGTCATCCAACTGTGGCACTTTGTTACAAAAGCTCTTATAAACTAACATGGCTGGAGGGTAGGGGAGAGGGATTCGGAGTTAGGTATTTGCAGGATAGTTTAGTTTTCATGCCGGCAATGAAATTGTGAGAACAACTTAAACTCTGGAGCCCAGGGAGGAGCAAGTCAAAACTCCTGGCCTGCAATTCTGGTCCTCTTTTGTGTTTTGTTCCCCCAGCGGACTTCACCAATGTGTCCAGTATGGCTCAACTTGGACATCTTCCCAGTTCTGAGAAATGATGCTACCACGTGCAGTAACAAATCAAAACGTTGCTGGGGTTCATTCTCAAGGGCCCATTACCTCAACAGGATAGGAAAAGTAGCGTGGTTGAAATCATAACTAGGTAGAGGGAGTATTAGAAGGAAAATGACTGTTCTCAAGATTCCTTAGACATCAGAATGCATATAGGTCAAGATGGACTATGGAGATGATTAAATAAATTAACAAAATTAAGGTAGAGAAAAGAAGGGCATTTTTTTTTGGTAGAGCTATTTTCAACGAACTTCATAAATAAACAATGGTTAAGCTGTAACTATTTGTGCTTTATCCGTCAGGTGACGTATCCCTGTACAATGATGTATAAGAACTGACATGGTTTACCTGTCTGTGATAGGGCTAGTCAAAAGATGATGCTGAAGGAAAGTAATCCTGCCTGTCACAGGCTGAGGGTACCTATAGTTCCTTAACTCAGTCAAGGAACAGAGTAACATATTGCACTGGATGAGTAGGCAACTAGTATATATGGTAGTGAAAATTTGGCTTAACATTCCCAGAAGTCAAAAGATTATTGAATGAAAAGTCCAGTGCCAAGTTTGAGGTATCTTTCTGCAAGTTGTTGATTAGGAAGACCTGAAAACCCTCTCAATAATATGTAATTGCCATATAGCCACTTTGGAAATCAATATGGCATTTTCTTAGAAAATTTGGAATCAACCTCCCTCAAGACCCAGCTATATCACTCTTGGGCATATACCCAAGGAATGCTCAATCATACCACAAGAACACATGCTCAACTATATTCATAGCAGCATTATTTGTAATAGCCAGAACCTGGAAACAACCTAGATGCCCTTCAACTGAAGAATGAATAAAGAAAATGTGGTGCATATACATAATGGAGTACTACTCAGCAGAGAAAGACAATGACATCATGAGGTTTGCAGGCAAATGGATGGAACTAGAAAAAAAATCTGAGTGAGGCAATCCAGACTCAGAAACACAAACATGGTATGCACTCACTCATAAGTGGATACTAGATGTAAAGTAAAGGATAACCAGAGTGCAACTCACAACTTCAGGGAGGCTACCTAGTAAAGAGGACCCTGAGAAAGACACAGGGATCGCCCAACGACAGAGAAATGGATGAGATCTACATGAGCAAACTGGGGGTGGGAGGGTTAATGGAGGGCAAGGGTTGGGGGAAAGAGAGTTTAGGGGAGTGGGAGGTACCAGCTGGATCAGGAGCAGAGTGGGAGAACTGGAAGGAGATACCATGATGAAAGAAGACCCCAGGGGAATAGGAAGAAGCAGAGTGCTAGAGAGAGGTCCCCAGAAATCCACAAAGATACCTCCACTACTGGCAATGGTTGAGAGAGTGCCTGAGCTGACCTGTTCTGGTGAATGGATGGCCGAACACCCTGGCTGTCATGATAGAACTCTCATCCAGTGTCTGATGGAAGCAGATGCAGAGATCCATGGCTGAGCCCCAGGTGGAGCTCCAGGAGCCCAATCGGCGAGAGAGAGAGAGAGAGAGAGAGAGAGAGAGAGAGAGAGAGAGAGAGAGAGAGAGAGAGAGGAGGGATTGTATGATCGAGAGATATTGAGACCATGACTGGAAAAAGCACAAGGACAAATAGCCAAACTAGTGGAAACGCATGAACTGTGAACCAATGGCTGAGGCGCTCCCATGGAACTGGACTGGGTCCTCTGGATAAGTGGGACAGCTGATTAGATTGAACTGATTGGGAGGCCCCCAGGCAGTGGAGCCGGGACCTGTCCTTGGTGCATGGGCTGGCTTTTTAGAGCCTGGATCCTATGCTGGGACACTTTGCTCAGCCTTGGTATAGGGAGGAAGGGACTGAACCTGCCTTAGCTGAGTCTACCAGGCTGGGCTGACTCCCCAGGGGAGTCCTTGCCTTGGAGGAGGTGGGAATGAGGGGTGGATTGGGGGGAAGGGCTAGGGGGTGGGAGGAGGGAGGACAGAGGAATCTGTGGCTGATATGTGAAATCAAGTTAGTTTAAAATAAAAATATATAAAAATAAAAAAAATGTTATTGACATCACTCTTGTTTATCCAACAAAACTGGATGATAAAACCCCATTGCTAAAGATATTAGACACTTTGTTTGTAGGACATGGAAAAAGCGAACTGAAACTGTATTGAAAGCCTCTTCCCTGCTGACTGGCTTCCATTGTATTGCACAGTCCTAAGCAGGTTGCTGGGAGATGACTGTCATCAAGATCTTACTCAGCTGCTCATCCTGAGCACTACTAACCTGATAGGTAGAATGTGCCTACTCATACAATGATGGCAGGTGTTCCATGGGGTGATCCACTGCTTTCTGATTGGATTTAATGCAAACTCCTCAGGAGGGAATTCTTCTTTGATACTATAAACCTGGTCAAAAGCCTATGGTTGGCAAGATGTAGGGCCTGTTTGGGAAGCCATCGATGTTGTTTGACTAAATAGACATGATGTGTCTATTGAATTGCCTTCTAACTATTTATGCCCATAGACACTGCTTTCTTCAGATAACATTGCTTATGCAGTGCTCAGTGGTTCTTGAAGAGATTCACTCATAAATGGCTAAAGTCCTGAGAATAAGAGATTGTCCAATGTTTAGCTCTCAATAGGACATCTCTGTTGTCCCCTCCAAGGTCCAGGGGACATCATCGAAGAGGCAGACGAAGAAATGTAAGAGCTTGAAGAAAGGAGGGGGAGTAGAGAACACTGTCATCCTAGACATGACAGTGCTGTTGGACCCCTGAACTCTCAGCACCTGTGATTACCTACAAAAGACCTATATATGATCAGGCCTGACAGGACTCTATCATAGAGGGAGGAGGCACTTCCAAGGCCCAGGCTTCTCTTGAGTACCAACAGTTAAATGTTGCTGGAGATGGGAGTCACAAGGCTCCACCCCTTCCTTGGTATCTGTAAGCAGCTAATGTTTAAGGGCAGGGGGAGTTAATATCTTGTCTTCAGTGGCATAGTCACTGGTAAGTTCCCAATGGTCCTATAAATAACTACTCATCTATGCTCCTAAAAGCAGTCATAAGTAACCTTGTTGGATCTCCAAACAACAACCAAACCATGGGGGAAGTAGAATGGATGGTTGAGGAGAGGAAGAGGAGAAGCAGAAGTGGTGGAGATGATAATGGAATGAATATGATAGGAATACATTACACACGTGTATAAAATGTCATAATGGCACTTATTCTTGTGTATAATGAACATATGCTAATAACAATGTTTTTTTTTAAAATAGAATATAAACAGGGACAGCCATTTTGAATTTTTTTAAAGTTTACTGAACAGAAGTCTGGACAGTGGTGGTGCACACCTTTAATCCCAGTGCTTGGGAGGCAGAGCCAGGCATATCTCTGTGAGTTCAAGGCCAGTCTGGTCTACAGAGCGAGATCCAGGACAGGCACCAAAACTACACAGAGAAATCTTGTCTCAAAACAACAACAAAAAGTTTAATAAACAGTTAGATATAAATTTACACAGAACCCATCAGATCCATCCCTAGCTATTTAGCCCACACAAAGGGAAGATGGACACACACACACACACACACACACACACACACACACACACACACACACACAAATGTTTGTATGTGAATGTTCATAGCAACTCTCTATAAGCAAAGATTAAAAAGAATTCAAGTAGATACCTAAACAAATATATACAAGAAAATAAATATTTGGGCTCAACATTTAGTTGTCCTTCTTTGGACAACAAATAGGGATCTCTAGAAAGTTATGGGTTAAATCCAAGTTAGGAAAAACGACAAGATGAGCCTTGAGAAGCTGATGGTGGTGGAGTGCGGGTGTAGCTTTTATAATAAGTTTTACCTAGTTGTTCACTATTAATTTTTAAATCTAGCATAAATAGGCACAATTTCCTCAAAGTTAATTGCTTATGGAGAATACTGTTAATACCGTTAGCACCTCACAGAATGCAAGTATTGTATCGAACATAGCTTAAAATGCATGATATTAAACCATAAATCATAGTCCTGGAAGCAATTTTAGCTCATTTCTCTGCCTTTTTTTTAAAAAGATGAGTCTTGCTATGTAGTGCTGCCAGCCTTGAGACCCCTTCCTGCCTGTGCTTTCTGAGTGTTTGAATATTGAGGTTTAATGCACACCCCCATGCCCAGACCTTTTGTAGCTTGAATGAGAATAGATACATAATTTCAGAATCATAGCAACGTTCCCTTGTCCATAAGGCCTTGAGAGGACATAGTTTCTACAAGTTTGGTTGCTTTCTCTCATAGAGGGCTTCTTCAGATAAAGGCAGCTGCTTCCGTAGTCTAGGTAAGTAAGCCAAATGTCCATCTGCGAAGGAATATTCTGACTACAGGTCACCAGGGCCTAGACTGCTAAATATTTACTTTATGTATGTCATAGGGATGATCTTTTGAAAGAAGGCTCTGTTAGGGTCAAGACTTGCAAAGAGCAGTTATAAAACCAAAGAGTTGTATTTATCTTAGATGGTTAGAAATGAAAAAATCTAAGGAGGGACACAAAACTGTGGCTCAGTGTGCACTTCCCAGGAGAGCAAAGATGTTGAAGCTACAAAATGTGTTCCCATTGTTCCAGATAGTTCATTATAGGCACTGTGTCTTTGTTGGGTGAGGAGGGGGTTCTCCAAAGGGGGAAGATGGTAGCAGAAGGAGATAACAATGAAGGAAATCCCCTAAATGATATTTCTGTGAACAACCTGGCCCCAAACACAATCTGTGAAGACCTCTAAATCCCCAAGGACAGCGATAGTCTGAAATAATGTCATCTTTTGCCATGAGTCCCTGACATCTCATCAGACAAATTTAGGTGCAGCTTTTTTGTGTGGTTCTCTCTCTCTCGGTGTCTGACCAAATGCTACAGCTACATTCATTTGTTCTCACTATTTTCAGAAGCTCTCGATTTGACATCTTTCCATAAGGGGAAGCCTGACAGACCTTTTCTGTCATTTCCTTCCATGTCTCCCTTTGTATTTTCAGTTCCAACAGGTGCAGATTTGCCAAAGTGAATGTTAATTGCCTATTTACTGTCTCCCGGCTTGTTCAATTTACTCACACATCATTTCCTATTCAGAGCCCCGCAGCAGTTGGTCTCTCGTTTACTCCTTTAATTGGTTAGGTTCTAAGAAAACCACATTAAAAACAGAAAGAAAACCTAGCCTTCCATAACTTCACCTTCGTCCATAAAAGACTCAGCTATACCCAGGACTGAGCTAATCTTGTTGGGAGGCAGACAGAAAGCCAAAGAAGAAAACAATCCGGGTACGAATTTGCCTTAGAGCACATCATTAGGAAGCTCAAAGGCAGTGTCTTTGCAGATCCATCTCTCTGTGAGCTGAATTGGCCTTCTTCATATCCCTTCCATTCATTCAAGGGTTTTCCTGAAGTTCAGCCCTTTTACTCAGCCGCTCGGTAGAACATTTTAGTTTCATATCACTGATTTCATCACCAGGCAAATTTTTTCCCATTTGTTCTGATGGTTAAGCAATGGAAAAGAGAGGAGCAGAAAGCAAATACGGAGGATCGTCACAAAAGCCTGCCTAAAATTTCTGAGAGCTGAGCTGAGAGATTGTCCAGTGGCCTTGGGGATAGGGGTCAGCTTGTGAAATCTAGTCCCAAGGACATCCGACTACTTGTGTGTAGTCAATAATTTAGAACTGATTTAAGACTTCAAATTTTCATTTCTAGACATAAAAATTACATATTATTTATATAAAATTATTATTTATGTATATCATTTATACATTATATATTGTTGGAATACCTATTTTTAATTGTCTTTACAGGGCAATAATTAAGAACCCAGCAACTTGGTAGCATGTCTAATATTAGTGAACCAATCTAGAAAATGGAAAGAAGCACCATTATTCAGAAAACTCCTATTTTCAAACATATAGGTTGCACATATAAAGCTGTTGTACGCCTAGTTTGTGACCTAATGAAGACTGCTACAAAAGGCAGGGCCAACGTGTGATTCACACTTCCAGGTTGGTGAGTAATATGAAAAAGGCCATCACCATGGAATGCAGTTTGATTGGGTCAGTAGGTACGGGGCCACACTGGTTCAAGTTAGAGAAGGCTACATGAAAGTCAGGACCTGCAAACTTCTTCCATTAGTGGCAACTTTTCATCCAAGAAATTTTAGGTGACCCTGATATACAGGTATATACAAAAGGTATGTAAATTCAATGTTTATTGATAATATATCATAAGTAAATTTATTTGTCTTGGTTAGCGTTTCTATTACTGGGATAAAATACCATGACACCAACTTGGGGAGAAAAGGATTTATTTGGCTTACACTTCCATATCTCAGCCCATCATTGAAGGGAATCAGGGCAGGAACCTAGAGGTAGGAACCGAAGCAGGAGCTATGGAGGAATGCTACTTATTGGCTTGATCTCCATGGTTTGCTCATTCTACTTTCTTATACCCCTGAGAACCTCCTGCCCTGGGATTGGGCCTTTCCACATTAATAATTAATCAAGAAAATGCTCCACAGACTTGCCTACTGGCCAATCTGATGGAGACATTGTAATTGAAGTTCCCTCTCCCCAGATGGCCTGCGATTATGTCACTTTGAAATAAAATTTAACCAGGACAGAATTTCCCAAAGGAAAAGGCATAGGGTAACTCCCATACCATATAGTGAGAATCATTAAAAGTGAAAATAAAAGGATGCTGGAGAATTGTGGTCTCTAATGTTGACATGCTGGAACTTTGTCAAGTAGCACTGATTGCTATGCGGTCCACACAATCTTTGTTTTCCATGAAGCTTGTGTGAATTTGAGAGCAGAAAGCCTTGTATTGTAGGGTGAAAACAGTGTAACTCATAGGGGACAGAAATCTCAGACCTGAGCTGAGGTGCTTCGGGTGGTGGCCATTGCCCTTCTGTGGCCCGACAGAAATGCATGAGTAAGTCCATAGTGCTCTGAGAACAAGGTGGCAGAGAAGTCTCCTAGTGGAACATGGGCAAACTGCCAGAAATGTCTAGATTTGTTATGCATTTGATTTTTAATTAACATTTGGCTGTGGAGTGTTCAGAACCTTTTACAATTATTAAAGTTATATGACCCCCCCTTGCCTGTTTACACTGAGTTACATGTTTAAGAAGCTGTGATATAAGTGATAAATATGAAAGTATTGCTTACAGTTATACTGAATGAAGAAGGTAGCCATTCGATACTGTGACTGCTTAAGTTTAACTTGAAAACAATTAATCTTAAGAATTTTCAAACTTTAGTTCCTGCACATTTAACATGCTGTATATATATAATCAATCACTGCTGGTTAGAGTATTGGACAGTGAGGACTGATTCTCTAACTGCAGAAAGTTTTTTGAGCAATCTGAGTTACTTGTATCCTCAGACTGAATATTGCAGTCTTTTATCCCAGAGTCAATCGGACTTGGCCTAGGTAGACACTTCCCTCGTTACAGTCTGGGTCTTCCCACTGAGTTGAGGGCACTGTAGTAGGAGGGAGGATTCCTATCATGCCTAGAAGAAAGAGAAAGCTACAAAGGAATTTCAAGGGAAAGAGAGCATTCTCTTGCCATTAGGAACTTTATTTTCCACTATGGTGAGACCAAACCAAACATAATGATATACCTGTTTGCTTGTAAGAAACCACCTTATCTGAAGCTTAGTGAAATATGCTACCTCCTGCTGGCACTGCAACTCCTAATAGTGTCATTGAGATGCAACTGATATATAACAATGCATATATTTAGTGTACGTAACTCAATGAGTTTGGCTATATACACATTGTTAATCCCACCGATCAAGAACGAGATCCCTATTATGCTTGAAAGCCAAATTTGAAGCTTTAATTAAATACTGGCCAGGTAGATGGGCTCTGGCCAGATTCACACCCAGGTTCCCAGGAAATAGCCCAGAATCAGGTATGGGAAGGATTTGAGAGGGAAAACCCATAATTCATTGCATTTCCCATCAGGTCCAATCAGAGGAAAGCATATATCCTGACATATTTCCTGCCTATGTACCTCCTGCCCATGTGTGATCAAGCACATCCGGTGCAAATGGGTCAAACAAACTTGTTTAGGGAAGTGAAAACATGCGGCCTGGTGTCTCCTATACATAACAGCCTCCAGCATTTCCGGAACTATCCATCCTTGGGCAGGGGGCTTGCAGATCAGAGGCATTTTTGGTTCATGGATCTCTAAGGCATAGTAATTAAAACTTAAAATATAACTTTGGCTCTCACAGCATACCCATAAAACAATCACCCCATTATTTCTATTACCTCTAAGGCCTCTCTCTCTCTCTCTCTCTCTCTCTCTCTCTCTCTCTCTCTCTCTCTCTCTCTTTCTTTTTTCTTAACCTTTCTCTTTTCTTTTCTTTCCTTTTCTGTGGCTTGAATGCCTAACTGAAATACAAAATGCAATCTTTTTTACAGTGAGCACTGAGTTATACAACAGATTTTCAGATCTAATTTATCTTTAGTACAGGTAATTATACTTTTTCCTCTACTTCTGTGAATTTCATTACTTACGGTACCCCATACAAGCAGAAATCTTGTTTTTTTTCTTTTTCTTTTTTGCCAATTTTATCTAACATGGTACCATCTAAGTTGATCAATGTTGTGATAAATGCCATTTCTTAATTTTTTTAAGACTTAGTACTCTTCTATTGTGTGTATACACTATATATTCTTTAAAAAAAACTACAAACTCATTTAGGATACCAGCATTATCTTGATGCCAAAGTCAGGCAAAGGCAATACATAAATAGTATAGATCAATCGTCTATATATGAATACAGATACAGAAAGTCTCAGTGTATACTAGCAAACTCAATTCCATACCACAATAAAAGAATCTATGCCATAGCTAAATAGAATTTATCCCTGGGATGCAAGATGGAAATCTTGCACATGGAAATCAGTACAGTACATCATATTAAGAAAATGAAGGATAGAAGCCACATGGTCATTTCAGCAGACTCACTAAAAGCTTTGAATAAAATCTACATCAGTCTCCTAAGGCCCCACTCCTGACAGAGAGGCTATTGACAGTTGATATCTTCTAGGGTAGATAGTTTTCATCAAGGGTATGGCTTCTGGTAAGTTTCCAATGCTTCATTGGATAGCCCTACATCCATATACAAGCTGGCAACACTAATTGGACTTAATGGCTAAACAAAAGAAGGCAAGAAGTTGGGAGGGATATATGGACTTGTGTTCCTAAGAGGAGTTGTGGGGGAGAGTGAGAAGTGGATATGATCAAAATACATTCTATATGTGCATGAAATTCTTAAAGAATAAATAAAAATATATTTAAAAATAAAATAATTTTTATGACCAACTTTTTTCTCAACAAATCAGACATAGAGAAAAGTTACCCCAATGGAGTAAATTTGTAAAATGAAAAGCTCATAACTAAAACTATATTCAACAGTAAAAATCTTAGACTTCCTGCTCTAGGATAAGAAGACAAAAAATGCCTATTACTAATTTTTCTGTTCAACATGGTATTCAAAGCTGTACCCTCAGCAAATGGGGTAAGAAAAAGAAAGAACACTTCTGAATAGGAAACAAAGAAGAAAAATGATGTTTGTGGATAGCATTATCATATGCATAGACAATTTTAAGGATGAAGAAACTCCTAAAGCTTAGTTGAAAACACATTAATTTCATGTTTGCAGAGGATGTGAAGAGATGAGACACAATGGTCAGCATTTAAACAGAAAGATGCCTGTGGTGGTATTGTGTTCCCTGAAATATTGTGCACGCTAATAAACTTATCTGGGGTCAGAGACAGAACAGCCACAATATTAAACATAAAGGTTAGGCAGTGGTAGCACATGCCTTTAATCCTAGCATTCCAGAGGCAGAAATCCATGTGTTCAAGGATACAGCCAAGCATGGTGACTCACGCCTTTAATCCCAAAAAGTGAGCCTTTAAAACCAGGGAGTGATGGTAGAAAGCAAAAGGATATATAAAGCGTGAGGACCAGAAACTAGCAGCATTTTGGCTGGTTAAGCTTTAAGGCTTTCGAGCAGCAGTTCAGCTGAGATTCATTCTGGATGAGGACACAGAGGTTTCCAGTCTGAGGAAACAGGATCAGCTGAGAAGTTGGTGAGATGAGGTAGCTGTGGCTTGTTCTGTCTCTCTGATCTTCTAGCATCCACCCCAATAACTGGCCTCAGGCTTGATTTTATTAATAAGAACTTTTAAGATTCGTGCTACAGATGCCCAGCATCATTGCAATTAAGAAAAGAACTACTCTGCTATCCACAGTGTGTCCCAAGAGAATTGAAATCAGCACCTGGGAGAGGTACCTGCATCTCCTCTGTTCCTTGAAGTATTGTTTATAATGCTCATATGATGGAAATAAGTCAAATACCATATAGCACATTCTGCACTTGTGATAAACAGATATCAACATGATTGTGCTTTGTTTTGTGGCTTTGTTTATCAACAAGATCTAAAAAATCTGTATAATATGCAGTGGAAGAGTTGACACAACCATATTTTTCCAAGAATTGCCTTAGAACCTTTCTAAAACACCTTGTTTCATTCATCTATTTGTTTCTATTTTGCCCTTAAGTGTTAAGCTTATACACTGGAAATTCTATTCATAAAATATCCACAATGAAGTCAAGTAGTAGAGTCAAAGTAACTAAATCACTAAGAAAAATCTAGACTTAGGAAAGAGGCAAGAGTCATTTCAGTGAACTGAACCCTTGTTCTTGGTCTCTCTATTCTTCTGAGTTAGTTTGTTGTATTTTGAGTATTGGTCTCTCAAGTCTTCTGACAGGGTTGTTTGTTGTATTTTGAATTTTTCTTTTGAGTGCCAAAGAAGAGGTGTATCAAACTACTTGATTGAGCTTGGTGATGAACTATTAAAGTGTAACTTTAAATGGAAGTTTGGGAGAAAGAACATAGTATTTGTATAATGATCTCAATATTTTTTTTCTCAAAAAATGCACAGGGTTGGGGAGATAGCTCAGTAGGTAAAACTCTTACCTTGAGTTGAGATCCCTAGAGCTCACGTCAAACCAGAAGCAATAGTGCATGTCTCCAATTCGGCATTCCTTGCGGAGAAAAGGGAAGCAGAAACAGAAGAATTCCTGGGAGCTTTAAGCCAGTTAGCCACTAGTTTTTGTAGCAGTCAATAAGAGACCCTGCGTCAACCAAAGTGGAAGGGGAGGAGTGACATCAGACATTTTCTGACATCCACACATGTACCTTGGTATGTGTGCACACACATACATGTACACACATATGCACTTATGTATAAAAATAAAATCACAGTGTTAAAATGGTTGAAAGAAGAGGCCACACTATTCACAAAAGTAATCTCTGAGTGGAAAGAAAAGTAGATCTCCTTATACTGCTTTACATTAAAATTGAGTATTTGAAACAAATCACGTGTGATACCATCTGTAAGGCTCTGTGTAACAAGAATTAATTTCACTTTTTGTTCCTTTCTGATTCATATCAACAAGTTTATGTGGTCTTACATAATTATGTCTGTGGTCTACATGAAATGTTTCTTTCTACTTAAAGAAATGTATGCTGTGGATTATGCTCATTGTTAACAAAGCTGATTGGCCAGTAGCTGGGCAGGAAGAGATTGAGTTCAAGAACCAGACTAGGAGAATTCTGGCAAGATGAAAGGGGGGTCAGGAATGTCCAGTTAGCTACCCAAGGAGCAAGATGCCAGGGAACTGATAAGTCACAAGCCATATGGCAATGCATAGATGAATAGAAATGGAATAATTCAGATGTAAGAGCTAGTTAGTAGTAAGCCTGAGCCATCGGCCAAGCATTTATAATTAATATAAGCCTCTGAGTGATTATTTGGAAGTGGCTGTGGGATGGGACAGAACAGAGAAAAGCTTCCCTTTACAAACATAAGTATATATAAAGTGAGAAGCATGAACTATATATGAAAAGGAAAAACAAAACAAAAGAAAACAAAACAAAGTAAACAAAATCATACACGTAGTATGGAGATCTTAAAGTTTAACAAGGAATAATGGACATGTAAAACTTGATTCATCTTGATAAATAACAGAATAGAAAAACAATTATCTTCTAAAATAGCATGAGCAAAACTGTAAAAAAAACCACAAAATATATTTAAAAAATGGCATTCAGATTGTTGGGATCAAGAGTCCACATCATTACTTATTTTCAGTTATGTGTGTATGTATGTCCATGTGTGCCATGTTTATTTGAGTACATGTGGAGTCCACAGGACAACCTTTTGGTGTAATCTTTAGGAAGTCCAAGCATCTCTGTTGAGGCAGGGCCTATCCCTGGCGTGGAGTGCACCAATGGCTGGTCAATGCACGCCAGGGATTCCCCCTGTCAGTGCCCCCTGACATTACAAGCATGTGCCATTGTATTTGGCATTTTAAAATGGTTTTGGGACTCAAACTCAGGTCTTCATGTTATAGGCAATCACTTTATTAACTGAACTATGTCCCCAGTCCTATACTGGCTAAATGTTCATAATTTCACTATATTCCTGATGATTATTACTTCATTATTTTCCCTAACTTCTGTAATTACAACTATAATAATGTCCACCACTTAGTTATGTTTTTATTTTCACTGTCTTTGGGACTGCTGCTATGATCAACCTTAATTCAAAAGTCTCATCCAAAGGAATATACCTCAAAGGAATTGCTCACGGGGAGAAAAGCAATCAATGGGAACCCTGGTTATATCTTCATGACTCTCAATATATGTTACAAATTACTATAACACTTACCTCTTATTAATTTTAGGATTCACTTTGATACTTGATTTGTACTTTTGTATTTTTGTCTTGTATTAATGAAGACCTTAGTATATTCATATTTTTTGACCTATCAGTTGTTCCATCAATTTCTGGTGGGAACTTTGACTTAAAGCCAGATGTTTGAAGCATCAGTGAACTTTTAAATAAGCCACTCTTAGTGATCCCAGGTTTCAATTAGTTTGGACTGAGTTATATACTAAATTAAAGAAAAGCAGTTTGTATGGTTTTAATATTTCAGTGCAATGAAAGCTATCTTAAAATGAAGAATTAAGTGGCTTTTAAAAGTGTAAACAATGGGTAAAACAAACAGTAATATCTGTAGTATATAGGTACCTCAGAAGCTATATCATGAAAATTACAGATAACTCTAAGTAAAATGGCCCTGGAAGCATTTTATAGAAGAAATAGAATTGAATAATAAACACATGGGCAGACTTCACATGAAAACAGAGAGAAAAGTGGGCTAAAGAGTGAGATACCATTTTTTTCCTATGAGGAGGACAAGAGTTGGAAATGATTGCTCTGTTGCTCCAGAGTATGGGGAAAAGATGCTGAAACAACATTGGTGGGCACATACTGGTGCTTTGAAAGAAAACTGGTAGTAACTATAAAAAATAATAGACATATCATAAATCTAACAGTACATTGTGTTCTTGTATCTAGCAACCTCCAATCTATAGTCACTTTCTTTGGACCACCAGCTCCCAAATAATGACATGGAGATTTCTCATTAATTATTAAAGCTTGGCCTTAGTTTAGGCTTGTTCCCAACTAGCTCTTAAAATTTAAATTAACCCATTTATATTAATCTGTGTTCTGTCATGTGGCTCGTTACCTCTCCTCCATAGTGTATGTATGACTTCCTCCACATCTCACTGGAAAATTTCCTGCCTCTCAGATTCTTCCCCCAAGAAGAATTTTTTTGCCAAAGTCCTGCCTATCCTCTCTTGCCTAGCTATTGGCAGTTAAGCTCTTTATTGAACCAATCAGAAGGTGCCTTAGGCAGATGAGGTAAAATAAACACAACTTCACAGTGTACAAAAAGATTATTCCACACCACCAACCTGTAGTCACTTACAGTTACAAAGGGTGTTCATTAATATTTTGTCTCATCACATTTTTTACACATCCTGGATTAGCTGGTCCCAGGTTGCAGCAGCCTTTATGAGGGGTATATGTGGCAGAGTAAAAGGAAACCACTGAAGACGGCTTCTGAAGTGCCTACTGAAAGGACTTATGACCCCTCTGCTGACATTTTATTGGCAAAAGCATGTAACATAACCCTTTCTATTGTCTGTGAAACAGGGAGGCATAGTCTTTTCTTCTATGCAGGCTTTCTAGGCAGGAGACAAATGTTCTGAAGAATAAAATATTCATCTTCAGCTTTTGACCAGGCTGCTGATACCCATTGATATCTCTTTCACAAAATCATATGCTTAATAATAGGCATCAAAGGAAGAGAGTTGAAACCTCTATGTAACAAAATGAAGAGACAAAGTGATGTAAGCAACAGCTAGCATTTTGAGACAGTGTTGTAGATAGAAGCACCCATGCATGGAGGGATGCATAGATTGTAGAATTGAGAACAAGGTATTGAATAGTACTCTCTTATCTCTTCTTTAACAAATTGCCATATGCAGAAGCCAATAACGCACAATGTTTTAGCCCTTATAGCTCTCTATCTCAGAAGTCTAACATCAAGGTACCCACAGGGCTGACTTCTTTCTGTGGAAGGACACAGAAAGTTTCCTTGCTTATTCATACATTCCTGGGACTTGGATGTGGTTATCTGTGGGGACCATAACCAGCTACCACAAACAGTTTGGAAAATGGACATGTATGTACAAAAAGAAGATATATACAGGTGAATGAAAACAAACTGTAGGTATAGGTCACTATTCATCAACAGTTATCATAGAGAAATGGAGCTAGAAATACAGATGAATGAACTTCCTAGTTTGTGTATTTCTGTTCTATGCTTTATGATTTTCATATTTTATAGGAAATTAGTTAAATTTAAAGTAATTAATGTGCAACTAAGCATATTAATATTTGCTAGTTTTGATCTGTAGTAATTGAACACTATTCTGAATTCTACACTTTGCCCATTTTTACTGAAATCCTTGCTTCACAGAAATGATTAATTACATGAGCTATTTTGCCAGAACATGACTCCCTCTATCATCTGAAGCATCTTCTGCAGTTTAAATCTATAGCAGATGTAAGGGACAGGTATATTTCTATTTGTTTATATATCAGACATAACATTCTTTATGAGTACAATGATAGATACGAAATCTTTCTCCAGAAAAATATACTTGAAATGACACAATCATCATGATTTTATGTGTTCATGGGGTCCATTAATTTAACTTTTAAGAACTTTCTGTCTTACAGGTGCTTATGAAAAAACAACATACTTCTTGGAAAGTTATTGTGAAAAAATTTATGTATAATGAGGCTGCTTTGGTGGGTACAAATTCTATACTAAAATTACTTTGCACCATACAGCTGTCATTAGCCGCCTGTTTTTTAAATTTATAGTTTAGTTATTTCTCACATGTTTGGGGGCTGGAAGTATAAATATCATCAAAACGTCCATGTAACTCAATGCAATGTATAGATTTTTTTGTTATAGTATCTATCATGATCCCTATAGTGGTTTCAATGAAACAGGAAAAAAAAATCTAAAACCCATCTGGAACCAAAATATTGTGAATAGTTAAAGATCTTGAAACAGAAACTGAAGGATCAAAAGTCTTGGTTTTAAATTATGGCATAAATTTATAGTGGCTGCAGTACTGTTCTGGCCTTAAAACAGACACAAAGGCCAATGAAACAGCATAGGGAGTCCAGAGTTGAATGTGTGCATGGGTAGTCAACTAATCTTCAACAAGGGTATGAAGACTACACAGTTGGTAGCATCTCTCTATAAATGGTGCTTGGAACAAATGAGTATCTATAGGCACAGATATGTAGCTGGATATTTCCTTTATTATATTACAGGATACTACAAAAAAATTCAAAATATATTAATGACTTAAACATGAGGACCAAAATTATAGAACTGTTAGAAGAAAATTTAGTGAAGAGCTTATTAACATAATTCATTGCAGGAAATTGTATATACATATATATATACATATATATGTGTGTGTATATTCATATATACATACATATGTACACACACATATATGTATGTACATATTTAACCCAAAGTACTAGCAAACAGACAAAAAGGAAACAAAATGAATAGAGTAGAAGGGCTCTGCAAGGAGTGGGAGAAATTCTTGCAAAACATATCAAATTAACATATAAAAGAGACAAGAAACTCCTAAAACTCAGCCACATTAAAAAACAAATAACCCAATTAGTACAGTGTTGAAGGACCAGAAAAGACATTTGTAAAAGTAAATGAATGAATACATAAATAAATAAACAAATAAACTAAATTTTAAGAAAGGCAAAAGTTAGTCAATAAGTAAGTGAAAATATGCCTGATATCATTGGGAAGTTTAAATCAAAATAAAATTGAAATATCACATCATACTTAATAGGATGCCTGTTATTTTTTAAAAAAAATTCAATGATTGGTTGCAAGTGTATGGAAAAGGCAAGACTTCCATATTGTTTGTGAGAATTTAGACTGACAGCCTCATGGAAAGGAATCAAGAGGTTCCTTAAGAAATTAAAACTATAATTACTATATAATACAGAAATCTTGTTTCTTGGTATATGACCAAAATGAGTGAATAAGATTTTGAAGATAGTTGCTCTCCAATATTCCTTACAACATTATTGATAGAAGCCAACTCTGATGGTTAACCAAAATTGTCAGCTTCGATGAGATCTAGAATTATCTGTGAGAAGGGTGTCTGAGCATGCTTGTGGGGATTACGTTGATGAGGGTAATCGAGGTGGGTAGCGCTGCTCAGTGTGGGTGACACCATTGCAGGAGCTCAGATGCTAGACTCCACAGAAAAGAGAATGTGAGCTGAGCACCAGTGTTCACTCACCCCTGCTTCTATACTAGGGATGCAATGTGGTCAAGTGCTTTCAACCTCCTCTTGCTGTGACTTCCCCACCACAATGGACTTGAACTTAGAACTGCGTGCTTTCTCCTTTCGAGTGCCTTGGTCAGATTGTTGTATCCCGTGAACAGGAAAAGCTACCAGGACACCAAGTATGGAAACAATGTTAGTTTCTGATGGCTGGATGGATGGAAGGATGGGTGGATGGATAGATGGGTAAATAAACTGTAGTGTATTAAAAATGAAGTATTATTCAACATTAAATGAAGGAAACCATGTCATTTAAATGAGTGGATCTAGAGGATATAATGCAAAATAAAATGAGCCATGTACAAAAAGTCAAATAAGATTTGGCTCACATACAGATTCTAAAATAGTAAACGTTATAGAAGTAAGAAGAGTGAAAGGTGCCAGGGCTGGCGGGATGGCAAAATTAGAGAAATGAGGGACTAAGGGCATGGAGTCTTCACTTATGCATGGTGAGTATTTTCTGAAGCTATACTATACAGCAGAATGACTAATAAATAATACCATGATATGCTTATAATTTCTGAAGGTGTATTTATCCTGAATAATAATAATAATGGGCCTGAGAGGAAACTGGGAACTAACATTTCTGGCCATGATGGGTGATGACATTATAGGTTATCCACATCTCTAAGGTTACAGTGACGTGTATTATTAAGTATGAGCACCTCTGTGTATGTGTGGGGGTGAGCATGCCATGCACAGATGTGAAGATCTGATGACAACTTGAAGAGATAGGTTCTCTCCAAGTATGGGCGGGCAGTTTGTATGTGACAACCAAACCTCAGTAAAGTGGTTTTTTATTTTTATTTTAAAAAGAATCTTCAATTAATCTGAGAGTTTATTTTATCTATCATCTATCTATCTATCTATCTATCTATCTATCTATCTATCTATCTATCTATCATCTATCTATCTATCTATTCTTCTCTCATCTGGTTGCAGTATCCCCTTGCTCTTCTCCTCCCAGTCCCTCACTCCCACCTCCCCTCTCTCCCAGATCCACTCCTCCTCTGTTTTCCTTCGGAAAAGGTTAGGCCTCCCAGAGATATCAACCAGATGTGGACTATCAAGTTGCAGCAAGGTACCTACCTATTTACCTACTGGATGGAGTAACCCAGAGGTAACCCAGTTGGAGGAAAAGGGTCCAGAGAGCAGGCAAAAGAGTCAGAGACAGCCCCTGCTCCTACTGTTAGGAGTCCCACAAGAAGAGCAAGCTATACAACCATAACACATATGCAGAGGGCCTAGGTCAGACTCATGCAGGATCCTTGATTGTTGGTTCAGTCTCTGTGAGCCCCTATGAGCCAGGTTGCCCTGTTTAACTACATGCAGCCAAGGGCCAGCATATTGGGCAGCACAAACATAGAATATTACCATTGCTACAGTAAATTCCCTAGACAGCCTATCCTGGCTCTTATGCTCTAGGATTCAATGTGAATGAAGATGAAATTAAGATTAAATTATCCTAAATAATAGATCATCTACAGAGAAGCAAATTTTCTCAGGACATGGGCACTGTTATATAGGTTATCATATTTCTCTCCTATAACAAACTTGTAAGGATGATCCTATCTTCAATGTTCAAATGAATCTACGAGGGCACAGGCAGGTTGATATCAGCTCTAACTTGGACTTCCCCTATATTTTAAACGCTGATCCTTACTGTGCATAGTGAATTCCCTGAACACATCTCTGAACAGTATAGTTTTATGCTGTCTACTATCAAGGCTCTCACATGCATTTGTTATGCATAAAGTATCTTTATGAGTCATGTGGTCAAGTTTATATCTATAGTGAAGAAATGACTTGCCCAGTGATATATGGGATAACTAAACTGTACTCTGTGAAACAGAGCCAGTGCCCAGAATGGACTTCTCTCACCCCATCTTCCCACAGAACATCTTTGCTTCACACTATTTCCAAAGTCACTGTTTGGAACTTGTTGCAAGACTGCAGAATATTTCAGAGGAAAACTGATCATTAAGTGACATAAAATTAGCCTTAGAATACTAATTCACTTAGTGAGACTTTCAATAAGGCCCAGGATACCTGGGCTGGCAGTCTAGCCCTTGCCTAGGATGCCTTTGACCCTAGATTCAATCTCCAGCTAAAGTTTTTCTTGTATTAGTTATAAGTTTTTTAAAATTTTAGACAAAAAGGGGAAATGTGGTGATATTGTGTTCCCCAATATATTGTGCACCCTAATAAACTTATCTAGGGTCAGAGAACAGAACAGCTGTAGACAGACATAGAGGCCAGAAAATGGTGGCACACACACCTTTAATCCTAGCATTAGGGAGGCAGAGATGTATCTGGATCTCTGTGAGTTTAAAGCCACACTGGAAACAGCCAGGCATGGCGACACACGCCTTTAATTTCAGAAAGTGATGGCAGGAAGCAGAAAGGTATATACGGCCTGAAAACTAGGAACTAGATTCTGTTAAGCTTTTAGGCTTTGAGCAATAGTTCAGCTGAGATCCATTCAGATGAGGACTGAGAGGATTTCAGTCTAAAGAAACCAGAGCAGCTGAGGAACTGGCGAGGTGAGGTTAGCTGTGGCTGGTTCTGTTTCTCTGATCTTTCAGCGTTCATCCCAATACCTGACTCCGGGTTTGTTTTTATTAATAAGGCCTTCTAACAATTTGTGCTACATCCAGCCCCACAACACATAACGGCCTTAAAGGAAATTTAGCCTAATTTTGTTCCTAAAAATATCTTCTGACAAATTAAAATAGCAATATACAAATAAGGCCGTGCTGCATAAGGTCATTAACCCTGGAGACATGGGAGGCTAACTTAACTGCTGTTTAGTCATATATAGCTTGGATCTGGACTGGCTGCTTTTTCCCATCTGCCTAGAGATGCTGTCAGCTTGCCAGGCCGTGCTCCCATGGGATGCTTGCCATCTAGAATCCCTCTACACAGGGGAGAAGAGAAGCTTTATTGATTTGCTTAAGCGTATCCTGCATAGAAACATAGTAAAATTTTTTGAGTGATGCTTTATCAAATTTACTAACTTAAAGGACATAAAGCAGGCAAGATTGAAACTCACTATAGAATTTAAATGACACAGTAAATGGTGTGGTATTAAAGAAAGGAACATTTTGAATGTTGATGCCCCCCAAAATGAATAAAAAGTAAAATAAATTCAAGAGGAGAACTCTAGATCAATTCATCTGTTTATTCAATAATTCATTTGAAGGCAGGCAGCTGTAAAACATCACAGTACTTTCCAAGCTGGAGCCTACAGAATTTTTTTTAAGGGGTCACTGAGGTGAACATGAGTTTGGGAAGGAGGGGGCCATGAAGGTCTCAAGTGTCCCCAGTCCTTGGCATACAACAGCCCAGAGTACATCTATGTTATATAAGGAACTACCAGCATTTAAGGAAACTTGGATGGCTTAGCTAATTTGTAAACAACCGTATTTGAGACTTGGTGATGGCTATGTGTATAGTATAGTCATCATGTAACAGTTACTGGCATCACTGATTTAATATTTACAATAGCCACGGAAAGTCTGATTATCTTCTTTATATACAAAACTGGCTTTAGAAAAGGTTAAGTAGCTTCTGCCGTATTACCTACTTGGTAATAGGAAAGATTAAAATTCATTGAGCTCTGACTTACATATGAAGTGTTACTGTCAACAAATTCTATATATTAGATAAGCTGACTTTCTGGTTTGCTCGCTGCTGCTGTGTATGACCAAGAACAACTCAGAGAGGGAAAAGTCACAATCCATCCCTGAGGGAAATCACGACAGGAACCACATAGGAAAACCAATACTGGCTCAATATTAGGGTCACTTTTAGTATTTCTTTTCTTTCTTTCTTTTTTTTTAAATTCAACACATGAACCTGCTCAATGAATAGGTCTATGCTCAGTGGGCTGGGTCTTCCCACATCAACCAATAATCAACACAACACCTTACAAATGTTTCCATAGTCAAACCTGACCTAGGACATTCCTCAACTGAGGCTGTTCTAGAAGACTCTAGGCTGTATCAGTTGAACATGTGAAGTTAAGTAGGATATCTGGGTTGCAAAAAAATTGTTCTAAACATACAATAAATACTTCTTAAAATAAATAAAACTTTTATTAAACAGAGTTGTTACTACAGATCTTGAGGTTAATGTCATCTCGATCTCCTTGGAACTTCATACTATTACATGGTAGTTGTCAATCCACAGTTGTCTAGCCATGTCCTCTGCCACATCACTCATACACATGGCCATCTTTTCACAAAAAATTTCAGTAACTGTGAGACAATTGTTTTCTTTCACAAGTATACATTGTAGGAGTCTGCTTCCTTCAGTAACTTCTCTCCAGTTTCTCCTGGGGAAGTCTTATTCCTCTTTAAGATTTAATTTCCTTACTTTCCTGATACTCCAGTTTGTCAGGATTTCTGCGGTACTTTGAGTCAAAATATTTGTTGTGTTATTATTTATAATGGTATACAATACACTTACCTCTTTATATGCCTTTCAGGGTAAGGATTGTATACGATTTAGACATCCTTCAAGGCATTTTGAAACAGTCTCCACACCAGTCCCATTCTATATACTTATTAAGTAAGGTCCCAAGTGTGATTGAAGATCAGCCTACTGCTCAGTCTCATCCATTGTGTAGCAGGTAAGAAGCTGTATCCCTTTTTCATTCTTCGTGCCTCAGCATCCAGAATAGTTTTCCCTCTGAAGCTCGTGGTCTCTTTCAACTGTAGAGAGAAATGTATACCCACACGGCTCCCAAGGGAATGCTGACACCAGACAGGCTTTTCAAACTTGCAGGGAGATTCATTTTTTTCTCCCCAATACTCTTCACTCCTTTACATTATTTACATTTACATAAATTTTGCATCTCTGTATCATGCTTTAAATTTCATTTGGAGCAGGAACATAGATGTTTCTTTCCTTATTTTGTTATATCCTTATTTTCCACCACTACATTTTACAGTGTTCCACTCAAAAGGTGTTCCTGAAATTATCTTTACTAGATCTGTATATAAAATGCAATGGAGAGGCAGACTGAAGATTGAGTAATGGAGGGAATATGTGGAGAGAAAAGTAACACTGAGGGCCATTTCGGGGCCTATATGGAAGTCTACTACAGAAGAAGCTTCATAAACACACACACACACACACACACACACACACACACACACACGAATTCACACACACATATATAAATACATACATATTTATTTTACTTATTTCTTATATATGTATATTTAATATTTAGATTTATTTCACACACACACACACACACACACACACACACACACACACACACACGGAGTCACCAAATAACAGGGAGACAATATCACAAAATAGATATTTTTTTACTACCAAGTAAGAGCTCCAGTGCCAGAATGGGTTATATCTAATTGAATTGTAGGCCAAGGGGGGTCTTATAGAAATCCACAAATGATTCATTTCTTGCCACACCTAGTGATTGCTCTCCACAAACTGATGGTAAGGCCCTGTTGATGAAGACAATACTTACACACCTCATTGAACATAAAGAAGTTGAGTTAGTGCTTAATCAGAGCCTTCATTCCCCCTGACTATTGTTCATGGTACTGGAAGGTACTCAGCCAATGCTACCAGAGAAGAAAGGTGATCACCAACCCAACTACAAACCCCAGTATCTACAATTGTGACCTACCTGAATGATACACTGGTACAATAGTGGCATAAATGTTGGAGGGGTAACTGCCATCTGACCGGATGTAAGGCTCACTCCATGAGATGGAACCTGAGACTAGATAGACCATGACCTAGGGGGAAACCAAATACTATTGTTTGTGGCTGAAGTTTTCCTGTGTCCCACCTGGTCCACAGCCACTCAGACCCAAATAAATACACAGAGGCTTATATTAATTAAACCTGCTCAGCCATTAGCTCAGGCCTACCACTGACTAGCTCTTACACTTAAACTCAGTCCATTTCTGTTCATCTATATGTCGCCATGTTTTCTGTGGCTTTACCTGTGTGCCATCACATGCTGCTCCCTGGATGGTGGGCTAGAGTCTCCCAACTCAGCCTTCCTCTTCCCAGAATTCTCCTTGTCTTCTTATCCCACCTCTACTTCCTGCCTGGCTACTGGCCAATCAATGTTTTATTAAACCAGTGTACAAAAGCATTATCGCACAGCAATTGTTATACTAAAGGAACATAGAAATAAAATGACTCCAAATGACATTTTACTATGACTATAGATCCATCTTTTACTCAGTCATCATCAGAGAAGATTCTTCCTGCAGTAGATTGGAATCAGTACAGTGTTGTTTGTTTCTGCTGTTTTTTTGGGGGTGCCCACCACCTAGCTCCCAAATAAATCACTCATGGATTCTTATTCTTAATTATGAATGCCCGGTCTTAGCTTGGCTTAGTTTCTAGCCAGCTTTTTTTTAAATTTTAAATTATCCCATCTATCTTTTGCCTCTGGGTTTTTCCTGTTCTCTTACTTCTATAAATCTTACTTTTACTCTGTGACTTATTGTGTAGCTTGGTGGCTGGCCCCTAGAGTCCTCCTTCTTCTCTGGCTCCTAGATCTCCTCTCCTCCCAGATTTCTCCTTCTATATATTCTTTCTGCCTGCAAGCCTTGCCTGTCCTTTCTCCTGTCTTGCTATTGGCTGTTCAGTTCTTTATTAGACCATCATGTGTTTTAGACAGGCAAAGTAACTTCACAGAGTAACTTCACAAAGTAGCTTCACAGAGTTAAACAAATGCAGCATAAAGAGAAGTAACATACCTTGAAATAATATTCTACACCAATACAGAGATCCACAACTGAAAAATGTGAGAAGAAAAAGAGACTTTGGAACACTTGGTCCTAAATGGGATGTCTCAATCAAGCTCCTCCCTTGAGGAGTCAAGGAATTATGTGGAAGAGGCCTGCATTGGTCCAAACCAGATGGTGTCATAGCTCTGAGGGGGAAGTGGACATTAGCTTCCATTCCTAACCACCTAACCAAGCAGCTATCTCCAACTGGCAATTGCTTGCAAAGGGAAAGCAGCTGTTTTTCTTTCCTTTTTTCCAAACAAAGACAGGCCCAATGCCCAACAGTAGACAGCCAACATAAAACAAACTCAATTGCATTTTTGGAGATTTTTTTTCTCATATTGCTTTGTTTGGACATTTTTAAAAAAACCTTATCAGGCTTTTGCTTGTGCATTAAAGTTTTAGATTTTTTTTAAAGATTTGCGTGTGTGTTTATTTATTATGCCTTTGATTTTCTTTGTTTTTATTTATTCTTATTTGCTTGTTTTTCATTTGCCTGTTTGCTTTCTAAAGAGACAGAGAGAAAGAAGGCATAAGGTTGGGTAGATTGGGAAGTAGGGGAGATGTGGGAGGAGAAGAGGGAGGGAAATGTGATAATAATACATTGTATGCAAAATAATTTATTTTCAATAAAAATTAGTGAACAAAAAACAAAATGCAACATAGACTACAAAGTCATTGCAGTGTTTATATCATATAACATAATACAAGTAATAATTTGGAATCAGTAAGGAGATTTAAATTTTAAAAAATTTCATCAGGCATTTAATTGCATGAGATGTGGAGCCTCATTAGAGATAAATGGTCACTGTTGTTTATTTGTATTTAAAGTTTTATGTTCAGTCATGTAATAACTGTTACTCTAATCATAGGGTTTATTTTGGGGATAAAGCCAAAGTTCATGTTGAACATGAACAACTGACATATGTTGGATGTTGGAAGATTAGATCATTTATCTATGAGAGGATGTGGCCTGAGAATTGTAGCCAACTGTATTGCTTCATACTTAGTGATGACTTAATTCCATCAGATGCTCATTATTGTAAAATTTTTCATGGAAGTGACAGAAAGACACAATAAGAATAAAACATGTTGAAAGTGGTCTTAGCCACATTGGAGAAGAAATATTTGAGCAAAGAGAGGTCCAGAGATAAGGAGATAAGTCAAGAAAACAAAGCTGGCTGATAAGATCCTGAGAGCCAGCAGGATGGGCGAGATAGCCAGCAGATCCACCATAGTCATTAGTGCTACTGTTTCACTCTGGCCTGTGATGACAGGCATTCCCATTCCCCATGGATTTGACCAGTTTCTCTCAGCACATTCTATTTCTCTCCTGTTTCTATGGCCCATGTACTTCTTTCCTATGAGGTTACCTAGATGTTCCAGGCTCTTCCAAGTTCCTTTGGAAAGATAATCCTTTGTATTAGCCTTCAGTTAAGGAAATAAGAAGTCAATAATAATCTCAGGCTAACTGGGACCTCACCTTATAGTCATGAAAATTTGTTTATGGACAAATTTGGTTTTTAAGCATTCAATATATTTCAGTAGTGTTTAATGATAAACATTACAGATATGGGCAGAGGTTCTCATTTCTATTTCTCCATTGCCCATGGCCTACTTGTTGATGTTTCTAGTAACTAGAAATAGAGAATATCCTAAGGGATCAAAGTTAATCATAGTATCAATTATAAAACAAGGCTTAAGGAGCTGGGGAGGCTCAACTGTTAAGTCTCAGAAAAATGATTCTATTATGTAACTATGGTATGATAAAAGAGCTCTAAAGTGATATAATGAAGACACATCTCCACCACAGTAATGTTTATGAATGAAATTGAGAGAAGGGGAAGTGAAAATAAAAAGCAGTAGACTGGATTAAAAACTTTTTTTGAGATCCTCTTCACAGGTGAAACTTTGGGGTCTTTGTATATATATATATATATTGTAGAGCAGATTCTAAAATATGAATGACTAGAGCTTTAAAAATGAAATGATGAGAAATATTTAATCAAGGACTGTAGATTTTTGTTTTAATAAGGCTGCTAGCATGTAGTAAACACTTTGGAATACCAGAATACTAATGATTCAGTGTCATTAGGAATTATAGCAATCATAGAGGTGATTAGGAATGCCCTGTGTCATAGTGGATAATGATCTTAGTGAATTGTTATTACTGGAAATGCTCCATTCTGCTAAGTTGTCCTGCTGTTTCAGTGCATCTGTGGTTGGTTCAAATAATCTGAAGCAGTAAACAGGACCAAGCTCAGCTGAATGAGGGGTCTACAAGTACAGAGACTTCACGGACAAGCAAGTCACACTGTGTCTAGACACAGTGGGATTTCCCACATGCAGAAGCCCTCCTCCCAAACTCCCAAGAGAGTCAACACATTTTCACAAAGACTTCAGCAATTGAAATGATTTATTATCACTGTAGTTTTCTGAGCAGAACTCAATCCCAAGGAAGGATTTTTCCACTCACTCCCAGTTTCCTAAGAATAAGAAATGCACGTACAAATGATCCTGATGATCTGAAGCCTTTTGACTGTGTGTTGGCGATCTTCAGGGGCAAAAACTTTCCCTGATACACCCCCTTTTCAACTAGAAAGGGCACTTTTGTAGGTCAGTGATCATCTCCATTACCTCATCCTCACAGTTCATTTGATAATTACTCTTCATTCACTTGCTCTCTGAGTCCACAGTGGACCAAGTACTAGACAACCCAGAACCAGAGAAACCCATGAAAAGAAATATTCATGGGGACTGGAGAAATGGCTCAGAAATCAAGAGCATTTGCTGCTCTTCCAGAAGACCTGGGTTTGATTCTCAGCACTTACATGGTGTCTCACAGCTGTCTGAAACTCCAGTTCCGGGGATCTGACACTCTCTTTTGGCCTCCACTGGCACTAGGTTTGCAGGGGGTACAAGGACATTATTGCAAATAAAACACATACACATAAAGTCAAATTAAAAATCTAAAAGTAATCGTCAGTATCTTCTGTAGATAAGTATCTGGAATTAATGATCGTTCATAAATTATCATTAAAGACAAAACCAAAAAGAAAATCCCAAGTATAATGAACCAAGAACTTAAGGGACATTTGCACAGATTTCCCTGTAGAAGCTTGTATAGTACCTGGACCTATAGCATATGTGTGCTGGATATTCTGAGAGACCTGAGCATTGGGTGGTCTGATAAGAAAACAGGGTTGACAGAATTTGTATTCTAATGGAGGTGCACTGTAGCATCTGTTGACTCTCGTAGCAAACCAACCAAGTGCAAGTTCTGAAAGAAATTTCTCAGGACCTTTTTTCTGCCTTTGTTCCTCTGTGATATAATCCCATGGGATGAGTTTATATTATTTATAGGGCATTTTTGCTCCTGGATTCACATTATGGATGTCTGAAGTCCACATCTCTAAAAGCTACTTCCTCAACACTTGTACTTTGTTAATAGCTCCCCCGTCTGTAGCTGTAATTCTGGCCACAGGCACTAACCACCACTCCTTAATCAGAATCTGACAGATATGAGAAAAGGTAGAAGCAAACCCTAAAATCTTGTCTGGAGGAAGAAAAAGGCCTCCTAGAGTCATTAGAACAAAGTAATAGTCTCCACCAACAATAAATAACATTTATTAAAAACAAAGTCTATAGAAGGCTCGCTCTTGGATACTTTGTTCATAGATTTTTTTTTAGCAAATGCTTTTTCTCACTCTATAAGGTAGAAATTATTTTTCTAAGTTTATACAGGAGACAACAGGCTCAATTGAATGGCTTGTTTTATGTCACCCAGATAGTAATTGGACTGAAATGAAGATTTGTCTGACTTCAAATCCAAGTCCTTACCTCCTCACCTGAGACAAAATACCTGCAGCTGGCCAGGTTCTACATGCATGCAAGGTTTGTAAGTACAAGTGCAAAGACTCTCAGTTCTGGATAGAGGAAGTTCCTCATTCCTAAGGATCTAAGTACAGTAGCAACCACAGCATGTGCGGGACTGCCATGTTAAACAGCCTTATGACTGTGGGTTTCATTTGTAAACTGAGGCTCCAGTTGTACTAGATAGCCTAGGTGTTTTAAAAAGCTGAAATGACATATATCTCCTAAGTTTCCTATTGGCATTCTGACAAACTACCACACACATGCTAAGTGAAAGCAACACAAATTAATCACCTTCCACTCTGCACTCAGAAGTCTGGCATGATCCTATGCTGGTGAGAATCAGGGCTCTTTCTCTTAGAAGTTTTAGAGAAAACTTAATTCATTGT
Source organism: Peromyscus californicus insignis (assembly GCF_007827085.1). Lineage (NCBI taxonomy): Eukaryota > Metazoa > Chordata > Mammalia > Rodentia > Cricetidae > Peromyscus > Peromyscus californicus. The sequence goes on along the minus strand of NW_026294534.1, from coordinate 22,299,053 downwards.
TTTTCCTACTTTTGGGAAGATCTTCATGTTGTGAAATGGCACAGAAGAGGCCTTGGAAGGTTTGAGCCAAGGTGCCATGCAGATGTGGCAGGTGGTGGTGTGGTGCAGGGGAAAGTTACTCACACCATGCAGGCAAGGCATCCATGTGGAAAGTTTTATTATTAAAGGAGGAGTGTAGCTGGAAGTTTTCCTGTGTCCTACCTGGTCCTGCAGCTGTTCAGACCCAAATAAACACATAGAGGCTTATATTATTTTTAAACTATATGGCCTAATGGCTCAGGCTTCTCGCTGGCTAGCTCTTACATCTTAAATTAACCCATAAATCTTATCTATGTTTAGCCACGTGGCTTGGTACCTTTTCTCAGTTCTGCCTTGTCATCTTGCTTCCTCTGTGTCTGGCTGGGGACTCCTGACTCAGCCCTTCCGCTTCCCAGAATTCTCCTTGTCTGCTTACCTCACTTATACTTCCTGCCTGGCTACTGGTCAATCAGCATTTTATTTATCAACCAAGCAGAGCAACACACACATTCACAGCATACAGAAAGATATCCCACAGCAGGGGAGGGGAGAGGAAAGAGAAAGAAAGAGGGATAGAGAGAGGAAGAGAAGAAAAGAGAGAGAGAAAAGGAAAATGGAGGTGTGCTCAGCCTTGTGGAGAGAGAGAGAGAGAGAGAGAGAGAGAGAGAGAGAGAGAGAGAGAGAGAGAAGGAGCGAGGGAGAGAGGAAAAAGGAGAAGGGGGAGCGTTTTTTCCTCTTCAAGGGGGTTTTGCATAAGATGACTTCAGGATGCTGGGCAGGTCCCCAAGGGGTCTCATTTTCATCACTGTGACTGCCATCCTCTCTTTGCTTCCCACTTCATCTTTTGCAGACCCCAAATTTAAAGTGACCAGGCTAAATATCCAGATTTCTCTTTGCTGTTAACGAAGCATATTCAGATTCTAGCCATGAGGATGTGCACATCTTTTTGAGGGAGGTGGGGCTTACTCCAGATATCACAAATCAGGAGTGGCTTGTAGTTTCCAATTACTTAATGTGTAAAATTTCCAATGCAGTAATTAATGTTTTCATAGGAAACATATGTGGTGATTTCAAAGTGAATTTTGCCATTAGACTCAGGCATCTGATACTTGATCTTTAACTAGTGGCATTGTTCAGGGATGTTTAGAAGGTGTGGTCTTGCGGGAGGAAATTTGTCACTGGAAATGGGCTTTGAGAGTTTTAAGACACTGGCCACTCCCTGTTCGCTCTCTTAGCTTTTTGCTTGTGGTTGGTGACGTAATCATTCTGCTTCCTGCTGCCAACTACAGCTGCCATAATGGAGTCTGAGCTTTCGGGAACCAGAAGACAACATGAACTCTCTCTCTGCTAAGTTGCCTTCAGTCATGGTGCTTTATCACAGTGACAGGGACATAAATAATGCAAGATAATATTTGATAGTCTTTCCAGATAATTTTCTTATGAAAAATTTCAAGCATGTGTCTGCTATGCATATATACTCATATGTATATGTACATTCTATGATCAAAATCCCATGTACACACTTGCATGTATGACTACTATCCCGATAATAGTGTGCATTCTCGGAATTCTAAAAAAATTATATTGAACATATAATTATACATTTACATTTTCCATAGTTTTAGCTACTATGAAGTGTCATTATTACTGTGCATATTGTTTTAAAAATGTTCATCAAACAGTTTTCCCTTCAGTAAATGTATTTCTAAGTTGTTCTTTATTTCGTGGTGATTTTCTAGTGTGAATGTGTTTTTAGTAAAACATCACCTGGATGGTAAATTACAAAAATTTATATTACTCTATGTATGTGATTGTGTGTATGTATGCATGTGTGGGCTGTGTGTGCATGTGTGTGTGCACATGTGTGCGTGCATGTGTGTGTGTATTCATATGTGTGTGTGCATGTGTATATGTGTGCATGTGTGTACGTGTATGTCCGTGTGTGTGCACGTGTGTATGTGTGTGTATCTGTGTATGTGTGTGTGCATATGTGTGTGTGTGTGTATGTGTGTGTGTCTGTGTATGTGTGTGTATATCTGTGTATGTGTGTGTGTGCATGTGTGTGTTTATGCTGGAGCACCCATAGGTGAGCTTGCAGGGAGGCCTAAGGCTGATGTTGATGTTGCCTTCATCTATCTCTATCTATGTTAGTTTTTTTTCTGGACAGAGTCTCTCAGTGAACCTGGAGCTCAGTGATTGATTAGACCAGCTGCCTAGGGAGTTCCTGAGATTCTGCTGTGACTTCTGTCCCCAGACCCTAAAGCTGAGGTTACACTGCCACACCTGGCCGCCTTTTATGTTGGATTCTGGGGATTCTAATTGAGTTCCTCATGTTTTCACAGCAAGCTCTTTGTCTACTAAGCCATTTTTCCACAACAGATTTATATTGCTTTTGTCACTATAAATAATGCTATAATGAACATCTTTGTTCACTCTTGCAAATGCATCTCTGAAAGGATTTCTTGGAAGAGAATTAATGTAGCTGAACAGTATCATGCCAATCCTTTAAGATATATGCACACAGAGTTTCCCCAAATGGAAATGTACAAGCAAATCTTACAATCTTCATCCTCTTTCCCTGTCCATGTCCACACCCACCTGACAGCCTAGTCCCCTCTCCAGTGGCAATGAGAGAAATAGATCCCATTTGTAGTTTTTAGCCAGGCTTATGGGTACATAAAACACATTATCACAAGCAAGGAAACATAAATCAAAGCAAAAATGAGTTATCATTATCATTATAACATGGACAACTTTTTTTGTGTGATTATCGGTCACTTAGACTTGTGTTTTGGTAAATTATTCACATTACTTTCTCATTATTCTATTGGGATGGTTGACTTTTCATTACTAGCACATAAATATTCTTTATTGTACAGACTAACCCTGCGTAGTCTGCATTACATAAATATTTTCTCAATCCATTAATTTTCTATGGACTTAATTTATAATAGATCTTGCGATAATTTTTCTTCACTTTGTGCAGTAAACTGCTCTCATGGAGCTTCTGGTTTCTACTCTTCATTAAGGAAGACTCTTGTACACATATTATTTTGGTTTCTTTCAAATCACTCATACAATTTAGTTTGCTACATTTTGAATAGTTTGTTTTCCTTCCTAGGGGCTTTGGAGATGTCTCAGTGGTTAACAGGGCTGCTCTTGCAGAAGGTCCAGGGTCAGTCTCAGGCACCCACAAAGCAGAACACAACTATATGAATCTCCATTTATAAAGGATCTGATAGTCTATCCATATCTTTGCAGGTGCCAGGCACATATACATGCATTCAGACAAACACTCATACACATAAAATAAGAAGATATAAAAATTTTTATTTTTTTTTCAGGAATGTGTTTTATACATGACAGAGAAAATCCAAACATGTTTTGTATGATTATGTTGCTAGTAATAAATGTTATTTATTAAGCCTCCTATCACAGATTATTTAGATTAAACTGACACTTTTTCATATATTAAATTTTGAAATAGCTGAGATATATCCCTTGGCTTTTAATTCTTCTCTACTGCATATAGATCCATCAAGGCTATAGTTATAATTCATGGATATATAGCATAATTGGTGGACAACAAAATGTCTCCTTCACTCTTTCTTTTTTTTAAATTGTAGTTTCCCTTGACTATGCTCGAAACATTCATTCTTCCATAAAATCTTTAAGGAAAAAAATTGTCTTGTTCAGAGTCAGCAAAACAAATCAAAAAGGCTCAAAACAAAAATACAACAACAGCCCCTTGAGTGTCCACATACAAGTATATTAATGTATTTATCTCGGAAAAATATTTATTTCTGTTCCCTGTCTTAGCAATGCAGCGCTCAATTCTGACCTGGGTGTATGGCTACCTGGGATAAACGCTGCACTTAATAGCATTCTCTGCAGATGAGTGAGCTGCATGCTCAGACACTGATAATGTTCCTGTTTTCCTCTGCTAGTACCTTGACTACACAGGGTGAAATTGATGGTGAATTTTTTTAATGTGTGTGCTATAATTAACTGTGCTCTGTGACTGCCTCTGGAAATGCAGCTCCTTAAGCTTGTTTTCATTCACTGTTTCTATCTCCACTTTCCTCTCCATCATTCATTTAAGAAATACAATCCTTGAACTACTTTAAGTTTATGTGACTCTGTGATGACTCAGAAGATTCTTGGAATTTGTTAGATCCCCATAGAGTGAGATTGGTTACTTGGATAGGACTCAAAGATGTTTTAGCTAATGCATTGTGGGTTGTCCTAACTATTTTTACCTTGTACTTCTATATCTTATTCCACGTAACACTCATTCTGTACTTAGGTGTAGTAAAATAAATTTGTTTCATCTTCCTGCTTGGTTTACTTGTCGTGGCTGTGTATCAGTTTCCTATGAGTAGAGACATTTCATACTGGAGGGAAGTGCATTAAGACTGGAAAGTAAACAACTCCCTGAAACTTACTAGATTCACAATTATAAACACAGTAAACAATTGCTGTGGTGAAGGGAGGAGGCAAAGCTGTGTACAGGGAGTTCTCCAACTACTTGTGATGCCTGGGGAGACTCACTGACATGTAAAGCTGCCTGCAAGTTGTACAGAATCTCCAGGGTTGTACTTTCTTAATTTACCAATGTAATTAGCTTTCATGTGTTGCAGCTGCCTTTGAGTCATCCTGGTCCTGTTAGTACTCCTCGGTCATACTCCTATAAGTAATACCAGTAAACTCATTGGTTCACCAAGTTTGACTTTAGCGGAGTTGTTACTTTAGCATCTTGTCGGTTCCCTATCTAGTAATAAAAATCCTTTGCATTGTTATCAAGTGATTACTGGGACAGAGACTGTATCTGCGTGTGTATTTCTCATAGGTCAGTTGCATCTCTCCACTGAGGTTCTCAGCTCTTGCCAGAAGCTTTTCCCCACAGTCACTTTCAGAACTTCCAGATCTTCCCCTGGCTTATGCCCCTTGCATGGTACCGCACGGCTGACATCCTGAACTACTGCCTCATCCATCTACACTTTCCCAATGTCCACAAATCTCACCCAGACATCTGAAGAAACTCCTTGTGTATTCAGTTGGGGTGTGATGTTTTCTATTGTCTGGTCCCTCACAATACAAACAATCTATTAGACTCCCTTCTCTACTGACTTCGATGTCTCCTAAAACAGTTACCTGGAAGTAGTCCAACCCCTCCTGAAATCCTGCTTTGGTTAGATAATTAGTTATCTATGAGTAACAACTTGACTTAGTTATTGGATAACAGCTCTCCACAGGGCCTCGTCATATTATCACCCTCTTTCTCGTACTTGTCTCCCAATATAAGTTCAGAATGTGGTGGGGATGTCACTTCTTGAGCTAAGGAAGGCCCAGCTAGAACAATTTAGCACATCTTCTTCACCTCAAATAGGATGCCCTCTAGTTGCAAAACCCAATAAATCCTGTGACACTGGGCTCCAAAGTCAGGGTGAGCTAGTGTTCAAGGTCCCTGAAGTACAAATGGGAATTTTACAGATCATATTCTGTCCATCCAGGGGAGCTTCACATGTACTGAGTGTTTGGCATCTATTGTATTTTGCTCTTCACCTGCCAGTTACAAATCTACTCCGTGGCCTTATATTGAGTTTTCTGCCTCACCTCTTGTTCATACTTATAACTTACTTCAGCTAAGTCATAATACAGTTTACAACAGAGAACCCGCTTTACAATCACAGCAGTATAAAATCCATGTTACTTGTAGATAGAAGTTCGGACTTGGCATAATTGGGTCTCCTGGGATCTCATAAGACTAAAATCAAGGAAATTACAGGGTTATCTGGCTGTAATTTATTCTTTGTTTCTGTTTATCTTTCTTGTTGTTTTCATGGCTGGAATCAAATTCAGGACCTTGTACACATGAGGCAAATACAGTACAATTGATCCAGACTCCCAGTCCTGGCCCTGGCTGTGTTCTTGTCCAAAGCTTGGGATTCTTTCAAAACTTCATTCAGTTTGTAGAATGACATAATTTATTCTTATAGGTTCAGGTACCTGTTTTAGCTTTCTAAAACTGAGTTGTCTGGTAGCATGGTCCTCTCACAACATGGCACCCATTTCTTTAAAGTTGGTAGATAAAGTTTTCCAGTCTTCTATAAAGGAGTTATAGCATAATAAAGAGTTATATAATATCCAATTAGAAGACCAATGGCTCCAGGACCTTTGCTATATAAAGTAAACAAATTAGAGGAGCAACGTTTTATTAATCATGTTTCCTTCCTAAATTCAAGACAAGGGAGCATGTCCTGTATGTATTCCATATAGGAAATTCCATAAGCAGAATTCTGAATGACTGGGAATCTTAGCAGCCATTCAAGAATTCTGCTTACCACAGCAGTGGAGAAGGTTTGAGAGTATCTAACTGCTTTGGGTATTTCTTTAACTGACTTTGCCATTTTCAGGTTGCTGTACCCTTCCTTTGTGAGAGGCTTGGCCTTATTGTAGTTCTTTAGTATAAAACGACTTGTTGATTTATACTAATCTGGTATGACAGAATGATGTGATTTCCCCAGAGACAACCTACTGATCCCTATGATCCTGCAGGGGTTAGGTTGCCAAGAGGAGGGGTTAAAGCAGGTTGTAGCTCTTGTGCAGCTGGCGAGGGGAAGCAAAGTGAAGACCTTACCATCAGATATGAAGACTTTTGTTTAGTTATTCACCTTAGATGATTTCTGCTTCCAACTAAGATTGTAGAATTTCTCTGGCCTGAAAATATGCTGGGTTGTTTTGTTCAGGTCTTCCTTACATTATGAAGTTCCTTACCTCATGAATTCTGAACTTATGCTTGAAGACTTAGCATTTCCTGTGATGGTGCTTGCAGGGTAGTTATCTGTCTGTTCCAAGTGGCAGTTGGAGTCTTGGCTTTTGACTATTTCTTTGAGTCTTTTAAACCAGACAACCAGATACACCTTTTTTATTTTTATTTCCCCTTCAATGTTCCCAACATCTCTAGTTTCTTATGGTTTTTTTTGGGTGGTGGGGGTTCCTTGAAGATAAAAATGACTTGTTTATCTTTTAATTCAAAATTACTTGCCTTGATAACTCATTTGCTATTCCTAACAGCTTTTCATTTTCATTTACTATGCTTTGGAGGTACAGTAACACATGAATTCTCTGATTATAATTTTGCTTCTGTGTCTTCTATTGTTGTTTTGGAAGACTGGTGATTATTGGGTAAAAAATGAGACACACATGTCCTCATTCTTTCATGAAAACCATGGGTCATTGTTCTGATAATCATCACTGTTGTTACTTTATAATGAAGTTTATCAAGCATAGTATTGGTTCAAGGAATTTGACTTGTTTTGATGGAAAAAAGCTTATACCCTTGTCTCTGAAGGGATGGATGGCCCAGAAGGACAATTTTCATGTACCACTGGTATCAATTAGACAGTATTTCTGCACTGTACATTAAGTAAGGCCCTACCACCCCGGTAAAGGATCTCAAAGAAGGGATTTCCTCCCAGGAAAAAAAATGATGTCAGTAACAGATCTGCCATCAGCATTTTTTTCATCCAAAACCACTTTTAGGTTAATAAACACAAGGGTCAGTAAGCTGAGTGAGAAGCACAAATTATATGGTACTTTCAAGGAAGCATTCCCAGTAAAATTTCCAAAATGAGATAGACATTTTCGAAAGCTTAATGAAATCCAGTATTATGGAGCTATTTGGCAAAATGAAAGAATGATAAAATATTTCTATTTACTGAAACAGTATTCAAGCTCGTGGCTATGACACTGTGGGAGATATTGAGATGAAAAAGACATGGTGAGCTTGAGGAACTCACAAGGCAACAGGATTAACCACAACGCACATGTTATCATTATTTTAGTATAGAGGTAGAATAAGTTGTATTGTTGTATTCAGGGCTTAAAATAATCATACTCTATCCCACTGATTTTGTTGTTTATTGTAGATATGCAAACAAACAAATAAATACAGTGAATTGGGATCTCATATATAGACTTGCACATAGGCTAGCCTCAAATCACTCGAAGGGAATTTAAAGAGAAATAGTTTGAGACCTGACGTCTTATGGCTCCTTAGATATGTAAATAACATTGATAATCTATGAGCTAAGGTCACAGGTAACTTTGGAAGAATTTATGGAGCAGATAATAAGTTAGAATTTTTGCACTAATGGTTTGTTTCCTAAACTGCAAGAAAGCTATTGAAGAAAAATCCTAAACTTTCTGCTCTCTCACTTAGGGAGGAGGGAGGAAGGTAATTGCCACTGAATGTCAATGCCATACGAAGAAAATAAAGTTGTAGACTGTAAGAGCCAAGACAGACAATTAGCATTAAAGAAATGTTCCCCATTTCTAGAAGTAGATTTTCCAGTGTCTTCCCACTGTAATCAAGTCACCAATTGCTATTCTATCATCTTAATCACAGGCTTCCTTTTGAAGGGTCTGCTGCTGAAGAATTTGTTTCCAGGGTCACTGAACCTCTGCCAGCGCCTCACCTCTAAGGCCACGGGCGCTCATTTCAATTCAAAGGCTTGTCTGCTCAGATCTCTGCTGCAAACCCTGGGATGTAGTCAGCCTGCACAAACATTGCTTGGAAATGAAGTTATGAGGGCTTGACTAGCCCACGTGAAGGGACTCAGTTCCACTCTTATTTTTTTCATCATGTTTAAAGATGAGATCCCTTTTTTATTCCTTGCAATAAAACCCATCTTTCATTCTAAAAGCAAGCAAAGGAAAGAACCAAAGAGAGTGTCATCAATGCCTGTGCCGGATTACATGTATTGTGGATATATTTCAGAATTATGGATGTGAAAATGAATATCCTTCTTTTATTTGTGTGACTTAATCCGAAGGAAAAATTCCCTCATCTGTTATTAAGGTCAAGAGTGAGTCTCAATGATACTCTCCCCTTCAGAAGTAGCTTCTCTATCTTTTTCCTGATACAAATGGTTTTAATCTGTGTGTTTTAACCTGCAAAGACTCCCATAGTTGGGCATAAAACTGAGCTAGTTCCATTCTATTTCACATATCAGTGAACAAAGCCATCCTCTGAAAAATTACTGCAAATTCTTCATTACCTATGACAATGACGGAACTAGAAGGGCCAGATGGAGGTCTGAATCCCAAGTGGAGTCTTCAGCCTCAGAATAAGATGTGGATGGAGGTGGGAAACTGTGTTTGACTTGCAAATTTGTTATGAAATAAAGAGAGGATGCGTCAATGTTGGTTTAACCAACCCATAATCACTAAAATAATATTGTGATTTTATTTGTTATTTTCCTCCCTGTAGATTATATAAGGCGTGGGTAGAGATGTTCTCTAGAGAAATACAGAAAACACAGCAGAAAGGGACAACAAATGTTGTCAGTCTTCCCTGGAGCTGTGTGAATTCAGGATACTGATGGTATATTTTCCTTCAGTGTACTGCTTGGTCAAGTTCTCAGATTTTATAGTGAATAGTTATCTGAATGAGAACAGACTATTTTTTAATAAAAAAAGACAGGACAAATCTTTTAAATTGTATTCAATTATTGAAATGCTTTCTTTAAAAGTAATTACTACTTCATGTTTTCCAATTTTCTAAGGGTTTTTAAAAGTACTTTGGCTTATTTTAACACTTGGAGAGGTCTAGACAGCTACTGTCCATCACAAACTCTGCCTAGACGAAGACTTTCCTCTGTGCTTGTCTTTTTCATCCACTAGAAACCTAAGGGAACAACACATCTTTCTTATAATCTTCACCTGCCAAAATTTACAAACCTTCAGTCTGTGAGAATCGAGACTGTGTTTGTGCTTTGCTCAGATTGTATTGAAGTAAATTGTACTAGGATAATTGCAACTTCATCTCTTTGTGCTGAACTTGTAGACATCAGTTTGCATTCTCAGGTACCACTCATCTTCTGCTGATCTAATATACTGTATAAAATATTGGTAGTTACGCTGACCACATTACTGTGTGAGAGAATAGAACTATTTTTTTAATTCAATTATTTATCAACTTTAACAGCTCTTAGTCAAGGAAATGGCAGTCTGCATTTCAGCTGGACATGTGAGCTGCATTTGGGTTGGTGACAGCAGTGTTTCTGTAGATTGGTATTATGAGGAGATTGATGATAGGTGGAAACTCGATGTGTCTCACACTTTTTATTTTCCTCCATGAATTCCCAAGAGAGAACCAGGAAGACATTGCTTCATTCATACATTTTGATGTCTTATGAAATCACAAGATGGCCACAAAACTAGTACAAGGGTGTGGGCGACAGAATGCCATAGGATATAATCATGTCAACAAAGAACTTCGCCCCACGTTAGCAAGGGACTGCAGGCACTCCTTCCACTTCCTTCCTGTCTTGTCTGGAGGGTGCTGCTTAGCAGGCAGGTGTACTTGGTGCAACAAAGCCTTCTCTTCTCTGAAGATCCACTAACCGAACACCCCATCACTTACAATGCTCAGAGAAGGCTAAGGGCCTGTTGCTCTCTAGCATCACTATTCTAAGTCAACTTTGATTTTTTTCATAAATGTAAGTAGTTTATGAGACATGAATCCTTCCCTTTCTTTCATGCTCCTCATCCACTCTTTTATGTTCGAAATTAGCTACAAGATAAAAATAAAGAATTAATTAAACAAATTCACCATAGGTTGATACACATCTATCTCAAAAGGTGCCCTATAAAAAATCTAATCATTCATTTACACTTCAGTGTGATTTAGTTTAGGCATACATTTCATTCAGAGCAAAATTTAAAGTGAAGAAAAGGAAGCATAGAAATAACTTTTCTTTAAGGATTAAGCAATTAATTGCATTTCTTCAGATAATCCAAAAAACCTGATGAATTATGCATAATTATTAAAAAGGGTTTTGCAGAGTAAAGGGCTAAATTAGTTGCTCCAGTTATCCCAGGCAGTAACACAGGCAATAAATATCTAGTTCCATGTGAATATAAATTAGGTCCATTTGAAGAAGACAGAACAGGAAGAGAAAGAAGATGGCAGGGTAAGCAGAGGGAAGAGGAGGGAGAAGTAGTGAGTACACAGACAAAGTCCTTTTATTTTACTAAAATGTCCATATCAAACTATATCTCTTTACAGTACTGCTGGAAGAAAATAACTACAAATTCTGGGTCATTTGCATCACATATAATGGGTATAATTTTGTTACATCTGGACCGGGAGGAATGAGTGAGTGATAAAGTCAAGACAAAATATAAAACAATGATGAACTAACAACATTTTGGCTTACCATCTTAATCTTTTCTTACTGACATTAGAGACTAAAGAAACGTTTGTGTGTTTGCACTTCAGGATCTGAAGATTCCCATGCAGGTTGAATGACTCCCAAGCAGGCTGAACCATACTATTCAGCAGCTTGAGGTTGGAAACCAGAGACGGTAACAGCAAGAAACCATCGAACACAGCCATTCTCTGTGGAGAGAAAAAACAACTGAACAAAACAAAACAAAACTGTCTGACGGCCTGGACAGTAGAGGGTAGTGCAAAAGCTCATTGGATTTCACATGGGAAGATGACAAGGGAAGGCAGCTGGGAAACTGGAATAGCCAGGTGGTCAGTGTGGGGACGTTTGCAGATAGCTAAGGTGCTGGAAACTGTAGGAGCATTCAGGCAGCCCTTAAAAGCTTCTGAGAAATGCCTTATGTTTCTGTTCCCCAGCCAAAGCAAGCTCAGGTGGGACTCAGACTATCACCCTACAATATTGCCATCAGCACTGCCATTTGGGGGACTGTTTGGGGACTCTAACCAACATTACACATCACAGCCTTGCTAACAAAGGGACAGTTTGGAAGAAGTTCTAACCTGCAAACTATGGAGAGTTTTTCAGGAATGCATTGCCTGTTAGCTTGTGCTTATGTGGTACAGAAATCTCCAAAATCAAACAGCAATTTTTTGTCTTAAGCATATGTACCATTTTCAACCCCTAAGAAAGTACACTTTTTTTTTTTCGAGACAGGGTTTCTCTGCGTAGCTTTGCGCCTTTTCCTGGAACTCACTTGGTAGCCCAGGCTGGCCTCGAACTCACAGAGATCCGCCTGGCTCTGCCTCCCGAGTGCTGGGATTAAAGGCGTGCGCCACCACCGCCCGGCAAGAAAGAACACTTTTTATTAATAATGTGAAAGCCAGGAAACAGGCTTCCCAGAGGTATCTTTGCATGGCCTTGGTGATGAAGGTAACTGTTTTGTATATGAAATGTAAAAGCTAAATATTTTAGTAAATAATAATGTGTTGTTGATTTAAAAATAAGATTACATGATAACATGAGACAAAGTTCATTTAAGTGTTGAGGGTATATGAAGTGATAAAATGTAAAGGTAATGCTGTATAAACTATCTTTATCTTACAATCACTGTGGGGGTGCATTAATAAAATTTGGAAGGAAACATAACACACAAAGTTACAGGCATTAGGGTAACCCACAGTTATTTTTCTTGTGTTATATTTATACACTTTAATTTGGGGCCCAGAAAGTGTTAGGTGTTCAGAAATTTCGGGGCAAACTAATGCAAAATAAAATTTTAAAACTCAAATATTTCTCTGCTGTCAGGTGAGAAGAAATGTGTATTCCTTCTAAATTGTCAAGCATGAGTCTCTAAAATAATGATAATTGTAGTCTTCCAAGCCTGCACTGATTTTTATGAAATACAAATAAAACAATAGAGAAAAAAATATTTTACAAAATGATAAATATAGGAAGCCAAAGTAACATTATGTTGATTTTAGCTGCCTTGTATTAGATGGGTAATACAGGTAAACATGCTACCACTATAGTGATGAAGACCACACATACGTTACAATACCAGGGTGTGCCTGGTATTTTCATTTAAGCACCACAACCAGACACATGCTATGTAGCTTTGGTGGCAGGTGCTGGCTGTTGATATTTTTTATCAAAACCTAAGTCACTATTCAGTTTCAGAGCAAAACTAACCTAGGTTCTGTGTACATGTATTACGAAAGCCTAAAGTACACAATAAGCTATGAGCATTACAGATTATATGTTGTACAATACTCACAAAGTCTACTATGATAATTGCCAGTTTTCCTGTATTGTTAGGACTGGCCCAGAAGGTTAACTTTGATAGATTAACCATGAGCCCAGAAATTTTATCGCTCTTCTCACTGAGAGGTAGACTGCATCCCTTTATCAAGAGTCAGGGCTTGCCTTAAGATACACTCCTATTTCCTCTACATTCTGTTGATTAACAGCCTTTCTAGGTATAAGAAATCATCAGCCTCCATGTTCTATGTTTAAGAACGCAATAGAAGGCCTGAGACACTCTACATATAACACCTTCAAGTCCTTGAGTATTGTCATTTTGGACAGGCTGCTGATAGACACCTTGATAGACCTCACAGCTCAGTTCAGCCTTCCAACAGTCCCTATTCAGACTCTACCAGAAAATGACGTCTTGGAGCTTCCAGACCACGCTCTCTGCTAGCTGAATACTGAAGGATCTCATTAACAACACAGATGGCTGGAGAGCTCTCCAGCCCCTCTTGATTCCTGACATACAAAACTGTGAAATAAAGTGAGCCAGTTGTTTTACCACGTATTGGAGTAGTTTTAACACAATAGTGAGTAACTAGAGTCCTCAGCTATGAATATATGATGTTTTCTGTATTTCAGCCACTTACATTTCCATATAATTAATACATTAATGTTTTCATGAAAGGTCTATTTTCACTAACCTTACATCTCTTATTCATTGATTCAGACAAATCAATCAATAAATTTGGGGTAGATTTTTGTAGTAAAATAGTATTTTTCATAGAAACACTGTAGCTCTGAAATAACACTGAGACACACATTGAAGAGAATTCCAATACAGACATAGGGAATCATTTTTTTATGTATTAAAATAAATGAGTCTTTGAGAATGATGTATTACATGAAAAATAAGAGAAATTGAAAGTCTATAAGCAAATATTTAAAGACTCAGTCTGGTATGTTTGCTGTTAAATTTTGTCATCTGGTAGCATAAAATTTACTGAATCTTTCATGTTATTTACAAAGAAAGCAATGCTACCTCTTGAGCAATCCAAATGAGTTATTTTTAAACAGGTCCAAAACACCACTCTGAAGTAAAAAATTGATACCCCTTAGGCAACATTCATAATTGTTCCTTTTCTAACTAAAATGAGATTTAACCAACATTGAAACAAAGAAGCCCTTAACAGCCTGATATTACCCACAAGTATTATGTCCTGAACCTTATCTGCAGAATTCAAGTGACAGTAGTGGAATGTATGTAGTACAGTGTCAAGCAGTGTAGAGAGTCAGTTACCAGTGCCAGCATTTCTGTCAACAGCAGAGAAAGACAAATTTGCCACACTGTTTTGAGTGGGACATATATAAGTCAGAGGCTCAACAACTCAGGTCTTTTTAATCATTGGTAGCACAAGCTACAGGGGAAAATAATTTTGGTTTACTTTATGACTGCTTTTCAAAATCCGATGTAGCCTACTGCCCATTATTCAGGTCAACTCTCACTGTATGTATGGGATGTATTGCTCCAAGAATAAAACTTTCTTCACACACAGAGAAATCTGTTATCAGTGATATGCTACCTGATATAAACTCAGTGTCTACAAAAAAATACCAGCCCTGGGTACAGGATGGAATTTTTGACATGGTGAGTTCAGACAGAAAGCGTGGTTCCAAAAAACATTCCACAGTTTCACCATAGTGACCATGCAGGGAATGATGTTGCACATGATATTTTAAATTAAGAGAATGAAAGAATTTATTGATAATTTTAATATATTCATCACCATTCTGTTATCTCTGGCAAAAGACTTGACTAAAGCAATTCAAAGTAAAGGTTTGTTTTGATTCATAGTGTGGGAGTACAGCCCATCATAGTGTGGAAAGCATTATGGTGGAATTGATCATGAGGCAGCTGACTACATTCAGGATAACAAATGATTGCTATTCAGATGGATTCCTCTTTAACCTCATTATTTAGTCTAATAAAATATTTTATTCAATCCAAGCCTTCAGATCAAGTTGATTCCACCCACATTGAAGGTATGTTTTTCACTTCATATAAGCAATCTAAGCAGTCCATGAAAGACATACCCAGAGGTATGTCTTCTTGACTCCAAGGTAATTCCAAATCTGGTCAAGTTGACAACCAAGACTAACCAGCATGCACAGTAGAATCAGTGTAATGCTTCTAGGGTTTGGCCATGTGCCAATATATTTAGATCTTGAATTATCTGAAGACATTACTTCATAAGAAAAATGAGGCAAATTTTTATTATTGAGGCAATGTAAGAATCAAAGACTACTGAACCACCAAGGAAACATGTGAGAATTGGTTTTATGTTGATAATTTTACTTAGCAACTACATGTTATGTGTTTATTCATGATTACACTTTATTTCCAAGCTGGATGATTTAAACTTGTAACTTTAAAAAGCAAATGCTTGCAATTTGGCCATAATGCAGGACATGCAAATAGGTTCCCTATGTATGTACTTGAAAACTCAAGGCCTCTTTCCAAATGAGTATTCAGAATTTTCTGTCCACAATACTGAAAACCCATTTCCAACCCAAGGTCTATAATTATGTTAGTCTTTTTGTCTTATTTAGTACTCATGCATAAAGCAGAAAACCTAGGTTTGGTATCTGACCTAAATAAGCACCATCTATTCATTATTGAGTCGGCTGTATTATAGCTCCTTTGGTGAAAGTTTGTGAACATAATGAAAAAATTTACAGCTTAAAAACAATGAATTCGTTTTATAAATCTACTGTACTTATGAAAAGACAAAGAGTAGGAAGAGAAAGCAAGTTAATGTTGCCAAAAAGGAAAGAGTTGGGAAAACTCTGAATATGACGTGTTCTTATGAGAAGTCCTGGGGATACTGACAATATTGTGCTTATTCTTTGGATGGTGGTTATACAACACACAAAATCTATATGTATAAAAACTCCTGGAGTCATATGCCCAAAGCAGTGAATATCACTATTTATTCAAACATTTATGATTAGTCTACTTTAGTTGATACAAAATTAGCACTTCAGATTTGTGTTCAACTCTAACTACTTTATTTGAAAGGCTGAGAAACATTTTTCTTAGTTCTAGCATAGACTTTTAATACACTCATTTTTTTTTGATCCAGACTATCATGAAACCTACAGTCAGAGGAAAAGGTGAAAAAAAGAGATTATAAACAATAAACACGGAAATGAAGTCAAGGAACACATGGGAGCTTGAATTGGAATGCCTGCTCTGCTGCTGCTAAATCTAGAAAAAACTCTCAACACTCATGAATCAGGTGCAAATGAACACATCTGGATTTAACATCAGTGTGCTCCCAGGGAGACACAAGAGACAGCGGATAAAACACTCTGCTGTTATACATATGTCGTTGCTTTGAAGTTGTTTAAAGTTTCTTTCTGAAATTGCAATTTTGGTTTCATTCTCTATTTAAATATATTTATCCCAGATTAAAATCAGGAGACTAAATGATTCAAGCCTCTTAGCCCATTTCTAGCTTTCTCAACACTTAACAACAGAATATTTACTTAAAAGAGTGCTTCAGGTCCTAAAGCAATTGGCCAGGCCTTTTGAATAACTTTTTCCACAGCTGAATATAAAGCATCTTTTGCAAGCAGCCTGATAATTGCTTGAGTGCAGGAATTCTGCAGGATCTGGGAATTAAGGATCCTATGGTATGTATTCCCAATCCAGCTCTGACTTTGATGGAATAGTCTTGGATGATACTGATTATGGTGGAGACCATGATATCAAATACTTCTTCATGAAAATATAAGGACAACAATGGATCTCTCCTGAGCACAGTGTACCAGGTTGCTGGAAAAGGGAAAACAAAACAAACAGTAGTATCTGGAAGTGGAGGGCGGTGCTGACTGCAAATATGCCTGGCTGATACACTTCAAAGGGCTAAAAGGCTAATTTTGTTCATTTCACTACAAGAGCTTTGAAATAACAGCATAGGCAAAGAACAGATGTCTTCCATGCTGTCTCTTTGTATTCCTTATGATAACTTTCCTGAAGGTAAAATCAGAACCACTGTCTGCTGTTTGCATAAGGAACTTGCCACACCTACAAAGGCCTGAAACAAATAAACAAAACAAAGCACAATATTCTTACTCTGAGGATATACCTCACGGGATCTGGGATTTAATCCCTAGCACTACACAAAATAATTCTGTGGTTCATTAATTCTGTGGTTCATTAATTCTTCCATCCTCAAGTAAATAAAACCTCTTACAGCAGACAACAGTGTCCCCACTTTTATCCCCTGTCTGTAGGAGAGCCATATCAGTGTCTAAAGAATGTCCACTGGGTAAAAAATTAAATCCTCCACTAATTCAGCCTAGTTTCCCCATAATCAGACCTGCAAATCCCTTCTGTGCTAACAGTTGCCGTCTCTTCTTCCATATCTTTGGTTTACGTTAGAAAACCCCATCTGGCTTGCATCTGTAGAGGAGGACCTTGGAATGTCTATCTTCACATCCATTGCCAGGCACCACAGCACAGTAAATAATTTGGCCCCACAAGAACGCTGTCCTTCTCCTGATCCTTTCTTCTCTGTAGAGGGAGCTTCATTGTTGCTGAGCGGGATGTTCTTCACATACTTCTTTCCCAGAGAAGTAACTCAGATCATTGCCTTTGAGGAGATAAATGAGGCACGCAGAGCTCAGTCTCTTACTCATCCCTCCCTCTGGGAAGCAGCTTTGTCCACATAGATTATGCATTGTCTCCTGCTTCTGCCAGAGGCTGGATAAATTTGTGTAGTTTCAGGCATACCGTCACAAAGCATTGTGGGATTTTGTCTTCTAATTATCCTATATACCCTTTTACTTTCTTCCTTGACATTTAGAGCTTAGGTAGACAGGGCAGATGCTATTTATTCAGATTATAGAAACACTCCAGCATCTGCTGCCTGGATTGCTAAATTTGAAAGAGAGGATGAGTAAAATCCAGAAGCACAGAGTATGTGAGAAATAATTGAAATTTCTTGTGTGCCTAGAGAATGTTAAGATTTAGAATTCATTAGAGGCATTTTAGTAGATGAATAGGGCTTGCTCTTAAACAAAGATACACAGAATTCAGAAAGAGCTTGAACTTCAGTTTTGATGGTCTATGTAAAAGTCTGAGTCAAGGTGGACAATCCATAAGTCAATCAGCTGTCTGTTACTGTAACAATGTATCTGGTGCAGGATACAAATAGGAAAGAGGCTCCTTTGCTTCACAGATTTCCAGGTTCAAAGGTGAATATTCGTCAGCTGCATTAACTTGGCCTTTGGGGATGCAAGGACGTGTGTGGCCCCACATTATGGAGGAATGCACATAACAGTAATCCTTTATCTGAACTTAATCACAAAAAAGAATGTTATTACAGTGAGATTTGAATAGCATGTCCCTGTGGACTCATGCTTTATCTCTATAAGTTAAGTATGCATGCATGATTTAAAGTAAGAAACTGGAGATTCACTAGCAGCATTTAAATCTATTTTTGGATAGATTTAATATTATCTTCTATTGGTTTGACAAACCATGATATTCTGAGAAGAAACTGAGGTTTGCATGTGATGAATGGGGAAAAGGGGACATCCAAGACATTGTCTTCTTTCTAATGGGCTTCATTGATCACTGCATCTAGACATAATTTGAGAACATTAAATGAAATAGGGATTCCATTTTCATGCTTGAGTATGGGGTCAATTTAATAAATATATTTTGTAGCCAATTTAGAGCCTCCCATAAGGCAAAAATACCCCAATGACCGAGGAAGAAAACAAGCAAGAGTTTGGTGTGTACATTGTTTCATAAACTGAGATGTGAGTCTGTCCTAGGGTATTTATGTCTCTAGAAAAAAATAATGCGACTCTAGGTAACCGTGTGTGATGATTGGTTGGATGTGTCGCACTGATATTCACAGAGCTGGGAAAATGTTACTTGTTCTCAGAGCTTCATCAGGCTTTTAGCTTATCCTTCCTGTACTGGAAGGAATGTTCAGAACACGAGTGCAATGCAGCACCCCAGGCTGGTCTTTGGGGGTGCCACCCAAGGAGACTGATGTTCAGTTGGATAGAGACAAGACGGACTAAAAAGAGAAAGGACAAAGGAATCCGCTCATTCTTACTCAGTGCCAGAATCCCATTGTTCTCTTGCTCTTCTATATCAGGACTCTAAGGTCTTTGGCCCTGGTCTCAGGGTTTGGATTTCACACCAGGTGCCCACAAGCTCTTGGTCTGTAAGTTCTCGAATTACTCTGCTAGCTTCCATAGAAATGAGGGGTTTTAATGGGACTGAAACAACTACCAGTTTTCCTCATTCCCACCCAGGAGTTCTCATAAATAAGTGAATAATTCCCCTGATAAATTCTTTTGCACAGAGGGCACTCTCTGCTTAGAGTGCATATATGAAATCATTAAAAGTTGAATGAAAATTAGCCACTGACAGATAAATAGTTGAGTATTTTTAGAGAAAGTCTTACTTTCCTTCTCTAGACCTGGGGTCTCCTTTCACCTTTGAGCCTATTCAAAAGCATTCTACTCCACACCAGTATCCATGCATGATTCTCAAGGAGGAGAGTCACAGTGCTTTCTGATGACTGGAAGAGTAACCTGGCTATAAGAAGATATCAAGTGATTAAGGTCATTCTCTCCCATGTGGCATCTTTTAGTGACACTCCCCACCTAAATGAAGCTAGGCAAATGACAGTCACCTCTTTCATGAGGACCAGAGAGGGCCTGATCTAGCAGCTTGGATCATTAAATGGAATGGCACTGAGTAGAGCCCCAAGAAACCCTTGATGGATATGGAACATAAATCCCAGTGTTCGGGAAGATTTGCTGTCATAACGATAATGTAGCCTGTCTTTACTGATATAGGAAATAGGTGCCAGAAATTAGATGTTTTCATAACAAACAAATAAAAAAATCTCAACTTTGCAGCATTGTCCTAATGGTTAAGAAATGGAGAGTGAAGTTACTAATGTTTACACCTAGAAATATGATAAAGATATTATTCAGTGGCATAATATTTGATAAAAGCATTGAGTGCACTAACCCCAAATACAGATAATGTATCAGTGAGGTCACAGTGAAGAGTTCAGAAAAAAGAATATAATGCTGTATGTTGGAAGCTGCTTTCAGCATCTGAAAAGATGTTATAGACTCAAAAAGACTTTTAAGAAAAGCAGCTATATAAGAGATGTGGGATTTGAAGAAGGAATTAGTTATTCCTTCTACAGAAAAATTTAAGGCAAGCTTCTTGAGTAACAGACGCTACAAAACTTACAGAATTTGGCTTGATTGGGGATAAAATCAAGGATTTTAGTCTTTCTGAACATTTCAAAAACCTTTAAAAACAGGCTTTTAAACCAGTAATTACTGTCAGTCACACACTATGGCTTAGAGATTAAAAGTGAGTGTATGGTTCTCACCACAGAACTGGATCAATTCAAACCACTAGTACTTCCAGGGGAAGGCATGCATTTGAAAGAAAGTATTCTTGGTTATTGGCATGGGGATATATAACTACAATCAACTGTTAAAAGTCATTTTCTCCCCTAGAGTCAGAGAAGTTGGGAACTAATGCTGGAGAACATTATGACTCTTGGAGACCTAAAAGGCCATTCTTAGGATTCTCTTATTTGTGATGAGAAAGCAAGCTCAAAGATATGCTTGGCACCCCAAGAGGTTCTGTTCTATATTGTCTTCTTGATTTGTGGTTGTACAGAAATGACACAGGTTCTTAACAAAAGGTGAATCCAAATTTCCCTAGAGAGTATAGGACCATGAACTTTTTCTGTGAAGTCAGCTTGAGGACTAATTATGTCTCTAAGGAAAAGTGATTCCATAGAGTCTGCTCAGTGAGAATTACTGTGAAATAGTGAAGGAATACAAGGTGTTTGCTGTCTCAATGGGAATGCCAATATTGCCTTGTTTTGGTTTCATCATTGTGTATTTTATACATGATAGTGATGGTGCATTGAGAAGATGAGGGGAAAAATGTATTTCTTTGGTGTCTCTATCAAGAAAAATTAACATCTAATTAAAAGGTCATTGCCAATACCCCTGGATATGGGAACTGCTATTGCACCCAAAGATTCCTGATTTTCTTTTGTTTGACTCTTTCATGTAGTGGGACTTGAGGTTCCCTTCCTGGGAAGATAAATTAGTCTATTTAGTGTAGCAGGGGAAGAAAATCAAATATATAATGAAAAGAATGGGGACTAGGAGAATTATTAAGGTTGCCCACGTGTATTCTGCTTACTCTTCATGTACTAAACATGGTACATTTAGCATTCATAGGGTTTTTTTTTGTTTTGTTTTGTTTTATTTTGTTTTTAGACAAAAGCCCGACTACTAGGTGACATCTTCAGGCCTTTCTTTGACTTCCACAGTTTAATGTTACCTATATGGCTTACTTCTTTCCATAAAGCTAAGGCAGAATCAGTGTCTTGAACGACTCACCTGTATTTTTGTCCTATCACCACTGGTCATTATCACCACAGTTTTCAACACTGCTCCAGAAATGAAGGTCATGGTCTGCTTGAGTTCTCTGTAGGCATGGCACCCCTAACGACTGTCATGAGAAGTGCCAGATGAGTCAGAAAAGAAACCAATCTTGCTAGCATGCTAACCTTATTTCTCCTTTCTAATCCTTAGAAGCAACCTTAACCTTGACAAGTCCACACTCACTTGTTTTTTTGTTGTAAGTTTTACAGGCTCCATGACATGATATGTAGAGAGACCAATGGTCTAGAGATTGTGTAATTTGTTTATTGAAAAAATTATTAGTTCTTGCCAGGTGATGGTGGCAAAGGTCTTTCAATTCCAGTACTCAGAAGGCAGAGGCAGGAAGGTCTCTGAGTCTGAGGCCAGTCTGGTCTACAGAGCGAGTTCCAGGACAGTCAGAGCTACACAGAGAAACCATGTCTCAAAAAAATTACTAGTTCTTAGACAATCTGGTACCATATATTTGATCATATTCCCCCTCCATGAACTCTACACCCTTCCCTAGCTGTGTAACTTTGTGTCTCTTTTTTTAAAACTCCCGTGAAATCCAGTTTGTGCTGTTCGTAAAACCTTGGATGTATGACCTACCATTGGAGTTTGGCCAACTTACAAGGAGAAACAATCAAACAAAACTGGAAAACTGACTCTCCCTCTCTCAGAAGCTATCAATTACCCACATCCCCTTGACTAGGGGTGGCACTTTGCCCCAACTCTGCTCTCCATGCTGAGATTCTGTCTAGGTTAGGCTTGTATATGTCTTGTGCATGCTATCACAACTACTGTGCATTCATAAGTGCAGCTGCCCTGTTGTGTCTGGAAGACACCATTTACTTATAGTCATCTACCACCTCTGGCTCTTACACTCTTTCTGCCTCCTCTTCCTCAATGATCCGTGGGCCTTGGGAGGAAGTGGTTTAATATAGATGTCCCATTTAGGGCTGAACATTCTATAGTCCCTTAATCTCTGTATCATGGCCTGTTATAGATCATTGCGTTAATTCCATCTGCTTCAGAAATAAGCTTCTGTGATGAGGATTGAGAGGTGCATTCATAAGTATACAACAAGAAGTCATTAGGAGTGTGTTTAATACTATGTCTATTTAGCAGAATATTAGTAGGTTCTCTCCTAAGGCCTATGATCTGTTTAACCATGAGCTCTTGGCCCTGAGACTGGTGTCAGTTATGGTTTTTATTATGTGCAGCTAGACATAATTCTGATCAGAAAGTACTTGTTCACTCCCATGACACTCTCATCACTAGTGCACCAATGGGCACACTTACCAGGCTGGTAGCTTCTGTCATAGCTAATAAGTGTGATGATTCCTTTTCTCCTCTGGTAGCATGTATAGCACCTTCTAGCACAATGGAATCCAGCCAATATGGATGTTTATATTTTATTATTCTGACTTTAGAAGTAAGAAAAGTGATTTCATCTCTTCTTGGTGACATCTTTGTCTGATTCTCTGTTTCTAAGAAATCCAAGTGTAGAAGAGAAGAGTTGATTCGGTTACAACAAACATAATGTTTGTTAGGCTCTATTCTCGCAGGTATTTAAACTACCTTGCTAGGAAGTATATTAGTTACTTCTATGTTGTTGGGACCATAATACACCCACAGAACAAATTAAAGAAGGATAGATTTATTTAGTACATGGTTTCAGAGGACATAATTCTGTTGTGCTTGGGAAAGAATTAGGGGAAAAGTGCAGTTCATGGTGGTGGGAGAATGTGGCCGCGGCTCTTCACACTCCAGTAGAGCAGGAAGTAGAGAGCAAAGGGTGAGAAAAGACCTTCAAAAACCCACTCCCAGCCGGGCGGTGGTGGCGCATGCCTTTAATCCCAGCACTCGGGAGGCAGAGCCAGGCAGATCTCTGTGAGTTCGAGGCCAGCCTGGTCTCCAAAGCGAGTTCCAGGAAAGGCGCAAAGCTACACAGAGAAACCCTGTCTCGAAAAACCAAAAAAAAAAAAAAACCAAAAAAAAAAAAAAACCCACTCCCACTGACTTACCTTTGCAAGCTATAGCTCACCATCTACTGGTTCCCCATTTTCCCAAAATAGCACTACCAACATTCAAAATACAAGCCTATGGGAGAATTTCATAGGCTTACCGCAATAAAAAGGTTTTGTGCAAACACAGTCTTATACCTAGTGTATTTGCACTATCAAAAATATCCTGATTCCACATATACTATTGCATGCTTGTCATCCCAGGAGCATTTGGGAAACTGAGACAGAAGGGTCCCTTGCTTGAAGCTATCCTAGGCTACAGTAGTGAGCCTATGTCTAAAAAAAAAAAGTATTTCACTGATTATTTAATTGTTCATATTTATTATAATTAATTGGCTAGAAGTTACTTAAATGTATGTCATCTCTTGATATACATATGTGAAGGAAAATCTTTCCTGTTGTGGACTGAATGTTTATGTCCCCATTTTCCATAGTATTGAAACCTTATTTCCCAATATGATATTAGGAGGGAGGCCTTTGATGGGCTTAATGTCCTTAAATAGAGATGAATGATCAGAAAGTTTTTCTCCTGGCTCTCCTCTCTTGCTCTCCATTGTGAGGATACAAGAAAAGCACTCTCTGTAAACAAGGTAAAGAGCCCTCACCTTGCACTGGATCACCAACCAGCACCTTGATTTAGACTTTCTGGCTTTTAAGGATTAAGAAATAAGCATTTCTACTTAAGCTACTCAGTCCATAAAATTCCTATATAAAAGCCTGAACTGATCATGCCAGTATATTCCTTGTGTTTATACTAATTTACTGTGGAAACATATGATAACAATTATTACTTAAGACAGAAATTTAATACTTCCAACCACAATTTTATATTAAGATAAACATTCCTTTTAAAGTATAAAAATAGGTGTGTTTCTTGTAGTAGAATGAAAAAAAGCTTTAGCACTGGGTCTGATGCCATTTCCAAGGACATAAAAATATATCTGATCAGTAGAGTGAATGTTAATGGAAGGTTAGTGTGTAGAAGGATGGGGTGGGAAGTTCTTTATTCCCAATATCCTCTGGCTCATTTATGTCACCTACCAATGCATATTCTAGCTTATATGCACATATAGTTGTTTAAGAATATTATGAGCATTTCTTCCCTCAAAACAATCCCATTACCACACTTTCCATACAACAGCTTTAGTCACAGCCTCTTCTCCCAATCTGTTCACTGCATAACCTTGTTTCCTAGCATAAGTTTACCTTGAATTGGTCTGCAGCTAGACTTTCTGGCAGGTAGAGCAGGGCAACTAATAAAGTTAGTGCTTCTGCTGCACTTCCTCCTCTGGAAATAACACCATTAAGTTATACCAGGTGGAGGGAGAGTCTTCAGCATGAAAGGGTTATAAAAAGAAATGCAATTAAGTAGGTGGGTGAAGTGCACTGTGTTTTAAGAGTTCTCAATGCTAGAAAATCTGATGTTTATACAATTTTGTCCTAGAGCTTTCTACATAATGTATCGTTGAGTACACTTTTTCATTGTTAATTAGAGGATCTTTGATCTTGCTCCTTTTGTAATCAGCATCTGCTTGATGAATCAGACACAAAGATAGGACAAAGTAGTTCTTATAATAGGCCATTATATATCTGATATATCCTCATTTGCATTCATACAAATCTTTTAAAGGACTAGAGGTCTCACGTGCATTTCAACTCTGAAGTATTATGTAGTATGTATCAGTAATTTAACCTTCTGAGAACAAAGGTGTGGATAATAAGGAATCCTACCACCAAAAAGCATATTAAAGAAAAAAATACCCCTGATCATTCAGGAAACCCTTAGCTGGCAATGTTCCTGATTCTAATTCAGATTGTTTCCAGTATGTAAAGCTATACAGCTTAGCTTTCTGAGGAAGGTGAGCTTACATCAGTATCTATAGTTAAGCTCTAGAAAACCTCTCTTTTTTAAACAATGTCTGTGTTTAATCAAAGATATTTTCTCTACCAGGAATCATGTGATCCATGACATGGCAGTCTGAGTTGGGTGTTTCTTTCTTCACTTTTCATAGAAATATGTTAAGATTCAGCTTCATAGTCTGAAGTCACTATGAGAAGATGGGAGAAGAATGAAAGCATTTGACTTCTATATTTAGTGATCTCGCAAGACCAATGTAAGTTAGCTGTGAAGTGTGGCCACTAAATTCATTGTGGACTCAAGTTTGCATGTAAGCACTCATAAGGAAACCTAGAAGAACTACCACATATTTACTTAAGAGTAGCCTAAAATAGTTCAGATAGATTGATGGATTCCCAATTATCTTATCTAAATGAGACAGAAGACAACACACAACATAAGCTACCAGCAGATAAATAACCATCTGAGGCAACTGCTTCTTTTTTTTTTCTTTCTTATATGACTACTAGTCACAGAATAGTTAATGTCTGTTAAGCTCCATGGTACAAGTATCCAACATTGTTCTCAGCACATATGCCTCTCTTATGTGTGTTTTGTTTGTTTTTGAGATAGTCTTACTATTATCTAGCCCTGACTGTCCTGGAACTCACTAGGTAGACCAGGCTGGCCTCAAACTGACAGAGATCAACCTGCCCCTGCCTCTTGAATGCTAGGATTAAAGGCAGGTATCACCAGGTCTTTCTGTTTTATGTATGGGTTCATAATACATTCCTGCATGCTTACATCACATACGTTTGTGTGCAGGGACCTGAAATTCATGTTGTGAGTACCACAATCACTCTCTATGTTTCATTTCTTGACACCAAGTAACACTGAACCAATTCTTAAAAACCTAGGGGATCCTCTTCCTTTTGCTTCCCAAGTGCTGCCATTACAGACAAGTTGCCATGACTACCTAGCCTTTATGTGGGTTCTGGAGATATGAACTCAGGTCCTCACTTTTGTACAACAAGGGATTGCCTGCTGTGTAAGCACTTTATCAGCTGAACCATTGCCCCGGCCTTAAGGTTCTCAGCTCTTATGCTCTCTTATAATTATGGTTCATATTTTAAAGTTTCAGTAATCTGAGAGTTAAAGTATTTTGCATCTATCTAGTTTGTATTATCCTGTAAAGTCACAGGTCACTTAATGAGAGGGATATATTCCGAGAAATTATGTTAGAGTATGATTTTTTTGTGCAAACATTATAGAATGTATTTATAGAAACTAAGACATAAATAGATAATGTGACCTTGTGGGATCCTGTTTGTATATTGCTAGGCACTGACTGAAACAGTTGTATGCATCACCATACTGGCTTCTAGCTTTGTATCTTAGCTCTCAGTTACTTCTAACATGCTGATATCATTGATTCTGGATGCTATATAACAATTTTTGGTATATGTCCCATTATTTCTTCAGGCATTATCTCAGCCCCAAGAAATGATCCAGACAAAAAGAAAACTACAAAATTTGGTAGATTACACTCATATAAATAAAGAAATATGGGTCGCAGTGACCTGTTTAAATACTTATTTAGATGTGTAAGATTTCAGGAGCCTAATTCAGCTCATATTAAATGTTCTGTTCAGCTCTGGCCTCTGAGAGAGTGGTCACTTCTCTGCTGCTGCATCCCATTTTGGAAATGGCTGTCATGTGGAAAAGGATGGATTAACATTTTCTATGTTGAAGATGGAGATGAAAATGCTCTGTGTAAGTTATTAACAACCATTTGCAGGATTAAAGAGTTCCTCGATATAGGCTAATGGCAGATATGCTAATGGTCCTGAATAAGCCATTATAGTTTATAGTATCAGTGATCTGATGAGAGAATATAATAGGAACATCATTTTTCTGACCCAGCAAAATATCATTCATACCTTATGAGATAGAATAAAAGGTATTAAACTTATGTGATGGCTTAAGGTACAAAGAATGGTAGGAAAATGGTAGGTGACCTTGTGAATCGTGTCTGCCCCTGTTACCAGGGAAAATAATGAAATACTAAATGGCAAATATGTTTATTTACTTATGGAATATT
The DNA here is from genome assembly GCF_007827085.1 of Peromyscus californicus insignis. Taxonomy (NCBI): domain Eukaryota; kingdom Metazoa; phylum Chordata; class Mammalia; order Rodentia; family Cricetidae; genus Peromyscus; species Peromyscus californicus. The sequence goes on along the minus strand of NW_026294534.1, from coordinate 22,271,588 downwards.
TCCAGTGTATCTTGGAAGATTCATTAAATAATTAAAATGAAATATCACAAATAATAAAATGGTAGAAATCAACTACAGCCTTAATAACTGCATAGAATTTTTTCAAATGTGTATGTGATCCAGATATAATTTTTTTGCTGTTGTTTTGAATCATCTTGAAGAAAACCCACAATCCTTTACTCTTCCAATTCCTGGTCTCAGATGATTAGATATATAAACAACAATTTTACATAATGTGATTCTGAAGTTTATTTGTCTATGTGGTTTGTGTATGCTTTTAAGCACTCTCTGTATACTTACACTTGAATAAGACTATTTAGCCTGCAAACAGGACTCTGTGAAGGCAGGACTGGTGGGGACTAAGCATTTCATCTCTGCCTCAGTTGAGTTTATATTTTTCTTGTGCTCCACCAGCTTGCTCTATGTATCTATGTATCTATCTATGTATCTATGTATCTATGTATCTATCTATCTATCTATTTATTATTGATATAAATTTTTTATGTGTTTTACTTGTGGGGATTGTGTTTTGTATTACTCTTTATGTGTCATACCTGTACCTAGGAAGACACCAGAGGGGAGTCTCAATCAATATGTTTAAGCAGTATCACTGGTAGGGAAATAAGACTTTAGTGTAAGTGAGAAACAGCTTGAACAAAAATGAAGGAAAATAGTTTGAGGGGGGGCTCCTTCCCATAACTACATATTTTTTATTGTATTTGTATTTATTTCAAGAGGAGGCTAAAACAAAGCAGGGGAACCCTCTGGAGAGCAAACAGGCTTTCCACACATCTCCACTGTACCTAGAGTAATAAGAATCTGTCAGAATCTAATGCCTGCTACATACTAATGCTTTGCCCAGTCATGTGGCTTTATTGGCGATATCATATTTGTTCGCTTTAGTCTATCAAACAATCCTCCCTCTCTTTTTTTCAGAATCTTATAGCCTCCCCAAAGGTAAGGTGTCATGGATATTTCAAACAGAGACATTAGGACAAAGAGATGGTGTGCAATTTGCCTGTTCACACAGGCCATGGCAGAGAAGATATTTGAAGTGTGTGTGTGTGTGTGTGTGTGTGTGTGTGTGTGTGTGCATGTGTGTGTGTTTTGTGATGCATGAGTAAGAGTGATTTCAAGAGTCAGATGTTCTGTGAAAATGTTTCCCTTCATCTAGGACTCGTGGTCTTTTCTTAAAAATAATACGTATTGCAGAACTTATCGTTTTAATCAGTAGACAATTCTGGAAATAAGCAATTCTATTTTGCAGAGGTTGCACAAGGTACAGGGACTAGAAGTTTAGAAGTGATCAAAATGTGAAAGAAAGCCCATGGAACAGTTTGAACATACATGTCATGATTATAGTCTTGCATTTGCATATCCTCATGTGTTTATGTTATCCAGTTTCTCAGTGGTTTCCAAAGAAAGGGAAAAGCCATATGTTCTCAGGATCATTTTCCAGTCCGGGATGCTGATGGAGTCAGAATGAGGATGTGACAGCAGGGAAAATAATTCCTTGCATCAGTGCTGCAAACAACTTCTCCATCAGGGCCTGTATGCTGGTACTGTCACAGTTAGAATAGAAAGTTTCTTTAGCGTCCTCTCCACACACTCATATGCCAACTCAGGGTAAACACTCAGTGTTTCTCATATGGCAAGCCGACAAATGTTGTGTAGACATAAAGGAGGGTAGAAAGTGCTTAGAGGTGAAAGGCTGTCAAGCAAAAAGGGATGACCCTGCCAATTGACATAAATCAAAACAAATTCTAATTCAAGGTAGCTTCAAAGCTCCATATTACACCTCCATTAGTCTTCAGCATCCAGGGGACAGATCTTCTCCATATCTCACCAGTGTATTCTCTCTCTCTCTCTCTCTCTCTCTCTCTCTCTCTCTCTCTCTCTCTCTCTCTCTGTCTCTCTCTCTCTCTCTCTCTCTCTCTCTCTCTCTCTGTGTGTGTGTGTGTGTGTGTATGTATGTGTCTCTCTCTCCATCTTTCTCTTCTTCTTCTTCTTCTAAATTTTAAGACAACCATATATTTACAGAATAGCAACAGATGTCTAGAGAGTCTCAGCACATCTATCATCATGTCACAGTTTTACATTTGGACATGAACACAGCTGACACATTGAGTTTGTTTCAGTAGAAATTAAACCTTAAACCAAGGTCAAGCCTTGTTCTGTTTCCCTGGTTTCTCCCAATGCTACTGTTCTGTTTTCCTAGCTTTGAGTGTTTAATATACTTTTTGCTGAACTTCAAGATTTTTGAGGAGTCATGTAATGGTTGACTCTTTTGTAGAATATCTACGAACTTGCAATTCTAAGATACTTTCCTTGTAACTAAACAGGGGTTACAGGTTATTGTGGGAAACCCTTATGGGGAGAAGGGCCATTGTCATTATACAGTATCAAGGCCACCAATGTGACTTGGCACTGAAAGTGTTAACCCTTGTATTGAAGCTAAGGTAAAGTTTTCTCAGTTTCTCTACTAGAGGTTTCCTTACCCCTTCCCACCCTCTACTTCCTGTGGATTAAAATCCACAACAAAAGTTCAAAACTCCTTCAGTTTGAAATTTTTTCTTAAAAAGTCAACTATATACAGGTCTGCTGGAAAAGAAAAAAAAATCCCAAAACTAAATTAAACAGCAACAACACCTCTGCTTTTGTTAACCTGAAAATGAGTTCTCAAAATGCCTTCTTTTTGAAAGGATATCTTTGTTGAATATAGGATTCTAGTTTACCCAGTTTGTGTTGCTGCTAACTCTTTAAATAGCCACTGCATTCTGTCCTGGCTTGCACTGCTCCTCATGAATGTCAGCATTTGCCCTTGTTTCAGTCCCACACAGGCAATGACTGTTTCAAGGTTTTCTCTTTATGCTGTTTAGAAATTTTATTATGTGTTACCTAGATACAGCATCCTTTCCTTTTATTTCATTGGATTTTCCTTGTGCATTTTGTATGTTTTCATTGATCATACAATCAAACTGGCATTTTTTGTCATTATTTCTTCAAGTATTTAAGAACCTCCAAGTTCTGTCCTTCCTGTAATTTAATATTACAAACATCATACAGCATTTAATATCACTTCATTTCCTTTTGTGTGAGGGATATATGGATGTGTGTGTGTGTGTGTGTGTGTGTGTGTGTGTGTGTGTGTGTGCATGAATATGCCGGTGTGTCTTCACATGCATGCAGGTGTGTGGATATTACAGGTAAAACTGCTGATTAGGCTATATTGCCTGACTCTCCAGTGCTGGAAATAAGTACAAGCCACTATCCTTGGCCACTTTTCACATTGGTTTGGGGGACTGAACTCACTTGAAGTACTTTACCAACTGAGGCATGTCCACACGTACTATTGCTTCATTTCTAACAAAAGCGTTGACTTCTTAATGGTTATGTGCTTTTGCTCTTGCTTATATGTTTATATGCAAGTGTGTACATGCATGTTTTATTTCCACTTATCAATTTTATTTGATTTGTCTTTAAGTCAAACAGTATTTTTTATTGGGTGGTCCAGTTTGTAGTTAAGCCAACTCTCTCTCTCTCTCTCTCTCTCTCTCTCTCTCTCTCTCTTTCTTTCTCTCTCTCTCTCATACACACACACACACACACCACAACACAACACATACACACAAAGTTAAATTTCACTTTATACTTTTCATTTTTATAAGAAGTTTCTATTCCCTTGTTGTGATTACATATCTATTCACTCATTCTCAGATTTTAAAATAAGTTGTATGTAGACCTAGTCACTCTATCAAAATTGTTTCTGTTAATTTCAACATCAGTTATATCTGTTTGTTTCCATTAATATTTTCCTCAAAAATTATTGATGTTGGTGCTATTTAATTTTATTTAATATATAATTATTTGGAGCTAGATATTGAAAACATTATATTACTGAGGATGAATTAACTGTCATACTGGGGTCCTTTGGGGACTTAGTTTTTCTAGAAAGTGTATAGGGAAGCTTCATTCCTCAAATGAGACCTTCTTGGGATATTGATGAAATGCCTTTCCATTTGTCTTGTCATAACTCCAATGCTTCTTAGTTCTTCATTACCTTCAGGGCTCTTCACAAAATCCACAACTTTCAGTTTGCTCATCAGTTTTCTGAAGGCTTGAAAACACACACACACACACACACAAACATATATATATATATATATATATATATATATATATATATATATATATATATATATATATATCCAGTATATATAATACTTTTCATTTAGCCTTAAATGTAAGTTACATCTTCTGTTGCTTTCCATGTACACTAATGTATGTATATTCCTCCTCTGTGGTGTCCTGCCCAATTGGTAGCATCATCCTCTGACATCTTCGTCCTCTGCCTTTCTCCTGCTGACAGACCTGGCTCTCTTGTTGTTCTCCAACTACTTGTTCTATAGTTTGAACATGACTTTATGGAGACAGCCATGGTGAACTGGGGGTTGAAATTCTATATTTCTCATAATCTCTAAGATAACATTGATAAACTGTCTTCCACTGCATACAAACAATTGCTTCAGATATTTGTCCACTTTCATGGTTTCTCCAGGTATAATTCTAAGTTTGTGTAATAAATTTTGAAATCTGTTTCATCTTTCTACAAATTTGGCTAATGTCTGTTGTATGCATCTGTTCTTCTAATGTGTATGCATATTATCAGAAGATTATGAAGATTCTATATAGCAATGTGTAAGGAAACTCATCTCTTTTGGAATATTAAGATGAGTGACTATAATCAGTAGAAGTGTTTTCTATGTCAAGAAACTTATTACAAAACAGAGAAATATTAACATATGTATGTTGAGCCATTCACTGATACTTAATTCTTCTGCAAAAATATCAAATGTTGGTTATGAAGCAGAGGAAGAATTCAAATGTACTATTAGAAACTCTGATTTGGTGTACTATTTACTCTAAATTTACATGAACTTTGTAATTGTTTTATAGGATTGTGAATGTTTTAACTTTAAATTCCATTTTCAAGAAAGCCTGTGGATGAATTAATTCCTGTTTTTATGTTCTTTTATAACCATAGCTTGCATGAATATTTTGGCAGAGAGGCAGCATTGCTGATTGCAAACACATAGGACTGAGATATAACAGAACTTCTTTGTTTAAGTAGTTTTAAGTTTATGAACAAATAATGATCTCAGCAAACTTCAGTCTTTTTCCAATAACATGCATACTAAGGAATAACTCTAGCCTGGGCGATGGTGTCCCACACCTTTAATCCCAGCCCTCTGGAGGCAGAGGCAGTTGGATCTCTGTGAGTTTGAGGCTAGCCTGGGCTACAGAGTTAGTTCCAGGAAAGGTGCAAAGCTACACAGAGAAACCCTGTCTCAAAAAATCAAAAAAAAAAAAAAAAAAAAAGAAAAGAAAAGAAAGAAAGAACTTTAATGAAAAATGTGTGTGCAAATATTTTAAATGGCAACATATCATAAGCTGAGTATTTAGGTAATATAAGAAATCCCCCAAATCCTCAGCATATTTTTTGCTAGACAACAAACATGTCTAAAAATTCTCTCCTTTCCCTTTTCTCTTTAAGATAACAATATCTATGAGCCCTGATTGGACTTGTATGAAGAAATAATTATGTAACTAGTTTTGTTTGTTAAAAATGTACTGAGGACGTTGGGAGAGAAAAAAGTGAACTTAATAAAAAGTATTTTTTATTTTCTTTTATAATAAAATTACATCATTTCCCCTTCCCTTTCCTCACTCTAAACCCTGACTCTCAGTCAACATTGCAGAAGAAGGAGCAGAAAGATTTTAAGAGCCAGGGAGTTTGCTGTGAGATTGTGTCTCCTAGGGGTGTCAGAAGCTACACTCCCACAGTCACACCAATATGACTGCCTACATATGATTTGAACAATAGATATGATGACTTGGACAGGAGAAAGGCCACAAAGCCTCACCCCTACACAAGGGACTATAGGCAACTAAGAAATGCCAAGAATGGGAGAAATAGCTTTCACCAGGGAAGAGCACATCAATTGCTTATCTCATATGAAATGGAAAAGTCAACTTTTGAGAGGAGTTATAGAGTTATAGAGACATTCTGTAACATAGTGTGCTGCGGTCCAAAGAGACCTGGGATAGAAAAACAATATGATAGGAAAGGAAAAGCACAAAGCCAAACTGAGCCATGCAAGAAGGAAAGGACTTGGAAGAAGACTTTTTTCCCCCCATAAATTTGGCTTAAATCCCACCTTACCTGGAAGCTTTGTACAGGTTCAGCCTGTCAGTCTTTGTAGCAATTATTCGTAAGAGGCAAGATTTCAAGCTATCAGAGAGGATTGGAGACAATCTAATTTTAGTTTGAAGTTTAATACACTAAATTTTCTTCAACATCTGTGGCCAAATGATTCAAGAAATGACTCATTGCTCCGCCCCTCCACCCAGAGCTTGCTAGTGCTAGTTTCATGGCCAGATCTCATGGCGCTTTGCTCTTGGCCACTTCTCCCCCCTGCCCCGCCCCCAGAGCTGAGGACTGAACCTAAGGCCTTGTGCTTGATAGGCAAGCGCTCTACCACTGAGCTAAATCCCCAACTCCTCTTTGGCCACTTCTTATTTCTGTCTTTTGATGATGATGATGATGATGATGATTATTTATTAATATTACTATTTTGGTTATTGGCATAGTACAAAGGAACATGGCCTGCCTACAACACAGAACAGTCAATATTTAAATGCTCTGATTTTCAGTTGTTTCTAAATCACTCTAAAGATGTTCTGGTAAAGTTTGGGCCAAAATATAGAAACCTACTTCTCTCTGCAGACAATAGCCTGCACTTGTAGTATAATTCATTGTTGTCTATACTCTCATGCTGGTTTTGTGACTACCCAGGGTGTTGAAGAGACTGAAGCATGACCTGAATCACTTTCCTGCTCAGAAATAAATGCATGTTCAAAGCTCCTTTCTAGTTTGAGTCATTGCCAAGCCTGCAATTTCTAAGATTTCACAGGACTAGCAACTTGTACCCATACAAGCTTCTGTCCTTAAACTGTGGACTGATGGTTTGACTGGGTGGGAAACCTGGGACACTGAGTGGAAAACCTGCTGGGAGCTATCCCTGGCAGTGGAAAGGTCCCAGCAGAGGATGTAAGGAATTGGCAGGGGACGGAGGTGAGCCAGGCCATTGTGGTCAGGAGAATCTTGCAGACTGACTGACTGGCGGTTAGAGTGTCTCTTTATTTATATAGAATTTAATAAGCAGGGACAGATTCATGATGTTCCAAAACATAGGTCATATTATTTTTGTTTGTGGACATGTGTTCTACATCCTTTTGTTCATCTTTTAGTTGTCATTAATAAACTATGACAGAACATTTCCAATCATTTTCCCTCAAGTTTTGATCATCATTAATAAACAGAGTTATCATTTTTACTCATAAATCCCATAACCCAATTTTTAAGAATCTAGAGGCATATGAAACCTGTTCTCAGGCTGGTAGCTTTGATTGCTTCAAGGATGCTAGACCAAAACAAAATCTTCAAGCCACCCCAGGCATATTGCCATATCCCAAGCAGTGTATTATTAACTCTTAGTGGTCAGAGTGCCCAGGAAAAATCCTCAGGCCAAAGCTGCTGCAGTTTTTATTCAAATTCTGGCATAATACAATGTTTATATTTTATATCATTATAGAATTTGTCTATATGTCTGATCCTGGCATTCTGCTGTTTGTTGGCCACATGACACCAGAATAGCTCTGCATGTGCTAACTTTTTTAAGAAAGGGAGGTCCTGATATCTCATTCTTTTATCATCTTTCCACTCCATACTTTGCTCATCAATGTATCTATGTAGGGCAGAGTTGTATGCTATGTAATTGTCTGAGTGTACAGTGGGAAGAGACTTGTATCTGAACTGTGGCCAACTCCTCTAGACCACCCAATCTTATTCACTTTTTACAGTTTACTTTGTTTTGATTATCTTATTCCTGCATAAATACAGGAACAGATGTTTCAAGAATGTCGCATAGTCTCATAAAGAGACCTCTGGCTTCTTTATGTGTGTCACAACCTCCAAGGTGTAAGGAAGACCTTCAAGTAGATAAGGATATCTCTCTAAAAGTGGGAGGGGCAGTATGTTCAGAACTTTCCTGGGGAAGCTTAGAAGCAGCATTCCTGGGAGAAGGCATAAATGATTCATAAGAAAATTTCCATCAGCCAATATCCCTAAATAGTACACATATTAAAAGTGTCCCAAAGTATGCAAGAGGTGGAGATGAAAACCAAAGGTGACATGGCAGCCATCATGTGGCTCAGCTTTGCTGGATCTTTGTCAAGCAGCTGTGCTGGCTTTATGACTTCTACTATTCCTATCAGGTATGGCTGTGTCAAAAACCAGTAGTTCAGCTTAATCTTGTATACACCTAAGCCTATGACAATGTAGCAATTACTGCCAACTCATTATTTTGTAATTCATAAGCATAAAATAACAAAATTATGAGAGTCCAATTCTGTTTTACAAATGAGAAAACAGACTTTAAAAGGTTAAATCGCTGACTTAAGATCATACAGTTAATATGAGGCTAAGCTATGTTAAAAACAAGGCCCAGTAGCCAGGGCTCCTAAAAGGACTGGTCCTATTGCTATGGGAAAACTCCAGGATGGAGAAATACTATGAAGAACTGAGCTAGTATTTCACTTTTCAAAAGAATGAAACAATAGAATATTTCTATAATAAGCTGTCAAAACATGTCTTCTACTGGGTATGGCACTCATGATGAGACACGTAAACACAAATGTGTACATATATTTCTTCAGAAAGTTATTCTGTTAAAAAATGGGCAAAATTCCCCGAGTTGCTGCCATGTCAGCTACTGGTATCATCAAATGTTTTTAATCTCTTTTCTGAACATAACTCTGATACTCAACAGCTGGGAATAAATAAGCAATATAAATCTCCATTTCTCGAGAACAGAAATGAAGTCTATACCTTTCAGATAACTCAATAACCTCCAGCATCAGTAATAAATATCCAGCTTTCTGTATAAATTACACTGGGCCTTGGAATATGATGCTCGGCCCTGAGTTATTTGTTTCATATCTCATATCTGTTGGTATACAAATTAAAAAGAAGTGCTTTGAAATGTGCTTATGGTTGGAAGGATGCACGTGTTAACAGGGTAACACTGAGAAGTGCTTCTCTCTATTGCCTCTCTTGTTCTTTGCCATAATTGCATTTAATGGAATGAATGCACTATAAATCCAGAGTAAGGGATGTGAGTGTCAAGAGGAACCCTTTAGCCAGCTTGATGCTCATGCCATCTAACCTGGCTCTAAACAAGGGGGTCTCGACACCTGATAATGGCCACGGACTCTTCATTAGTTGTTTCAGTCTTTGTACAAAGCCAGAGTCAGAGACAAGTACGGCAAAATTCTAATAGTTTTAAAGCTTAGGTGAGTGATGGTACTTCATGTTCAACTGTGAGAAAATGCCGACTTGCCGCATGCCCAAATTATTCTTTTACTGGCAAAGTAAATTTTGACCTCTACTGTCCTGCAGAGGTCCAAGCTGATCGTAATCAAGCCAATTCCTCTACACACTAAGCCATATGATTACAGAGCTTAAGTCGTTCTGGGAGCCCACAGGAAGGCTTTGAAACATTGAAATGGGCAGTGTCATGAAACCAGCGAACTTGGGCACTGACAAAATCAGCCCCCGTATTGTAGCAGAAACTTTGTGGGGATTGTTTTGGCAGTTCATTCATTATCTGCTCAACACTTCATTTAAGTCAGAATGTATTCCGTGTCACGTACCTGCCATGAACAACAGTGATGAATTTATGTCTGCCTGTGGTGCACAGGCCCACGCATAAAAGGAAATCACCCTCAGGTAAAGGTGTATCAGTCCTTCTCCATACAAATCACTGTGTTCTAAACAGAGATTTCATTAAAGAAAAGCCAAAATATCATCATGAAGTTTTCTTGCCCCACCGAGTCCATGACCTTTGTTGTTGCTTTAGCAAGACATTATTAAATTCAAGTTATTAGGATTTTTGAAAATAATATGGAGAGAAAATTAAATCCATGTCATTGGATATTTGAATTGAAGGTAGGTTTTTCCTGTGGTTTTATTTATTTTTTCATAAGGCTTAGAAGAATGCAAGCCAAAATGTAAAAGTGGTGTGTTTTATATATATATAATATATATATGATATATATATATATGCAGTTGATTTATATGGATATATATATATATATATTTAACAACAATTGGTTTTGTTTTGTTTGGGTTGTTTTTGTTTTTGGTAGATGGATAAGAGGACAGAGTTTGGGAGATGAATTATCTCTTTCCATCTTTGTATCATGTTAGGACACAAATGTACCCTTCTGCAGATCTGTCACACAGTGTATTCTTCTTACATGGAATAATAATAAATTCCCTTTTTGCTTTGATAATTTATGCTATGGCTTTAAAGAGTGAGCTGAGGTGTGTAGTTACAGATATCAGAGTGATAGTAATTTTTATTATGTCACAGGTAAAAATTTGTAGTGTGGGAAATGGGAGTACAGGCCCAACAGCAATTACAATTTGATCACCACTTGGAAAGTGGATCACACTTGCTTGTTGCTAGAGTTTTCCTGCCTGGCCCACAGTCTGGACAAATCTCTCACCCGCCAGTCCCAAGCCGCTCAAACCCGATCAAGTAAACACAGAGACTTATATTGGTTACAAACTGTATGGCCGTGGCAGGCTTCTTGTTAACTGTTCTTACAGCTTAAATTAATCCATTTCCATTAATCTATACCTTGCCACATGGCTTGTGGCTTACCGGCATCTTCACATGCTGTTTCTCATTGTGGCGGCTGGCAGTGTCTCTCTGACTCAGTCTTCCACTTCCCAGCTTTATTCTCCTCCTTGTCCCGCCTACACTTCCTGCCTAGCCAATGGCCAATCAGTGTTTTATTTATTGACTAATTAGCAACACATTTGCCATACAGAACATCCCACAGCACTTGCTTTTATTATTTAAATTTTTCCTTTATTTTGCATACTGACCATGTTTCCTCTCCCTCCTCTCCTCCAGTCCTGCCCCCCACCTCCCATTTACCTTCCTCCCCATCCACTTCTCCTCAGTCTCCAAGGGGCAGGACTCCCATGGGAGTCAGCAAAGCATGACACATCAAATTGAAAGCAGGACCAACCTCTTCCCCCTGCATCAAGGCTGGGTAAGGCAACCCAGCCCAGCGTGAGGAATAGGCTCCAAACAGCCAGTTCAAGCACCTAGAACAGGTCCTGATCCCACTGCTAGGAGTCCCACAAACAGACCAAGCTACACAATTATCACACACATGCAGAAGGCCTAGGTCAGTCCCATTCAGGCTCCCTAGCTTTTGGTCCAGAGTCTCAGGTCAGGTGTCTCTCTGGGTTTCCCCATCATGAACTTGACCTCCCCTGGCTCTTACCATCCTTCCTCCTTCTCTTCAACAGGATCACACATTTCTATTGTTACCTGACCAATGAGAAAACAAGAAGTTTCCTGAGGCTTTCATCTTCCTCCTTAGCATGACAGATTTATGATAGCTATGATAGCAAACTGATGAGTAACAGCACTACAACTTCAAATGATCCCTTGGAGTACTTTCTGATCCCAAAAGACATGGCAAAAGGCCTACTTTATGCTGTGGTTTGATAAGCAACACATGACAGTGCATCATGATATAGTCTTTGGAGGCAAGCAGCCTTGGATTGTAATTAAGCTTAAACTTATTAACAACATGATTTTAAACAAGTTAACTCACCCCCAACCCCCATATGGCTCAGTTTTAAAATAAAGTATTTATTAAAATTCTTCTGCCTTTAAACTTAGTGTGGGGTTGGTTGATGCTCATAAAGTAATTAAAATAGCACTTGACATACTGAAACATCTTAATACTTCTTAAATATATTACAGTAAATCACTGTAGATATTATATTTAATATGTATTGAGATGTTTCACTAAAAGAAAAAGATTGAAATAGATTTCTGGACACTATGCTGATTCCAATGGAAGCTAACATTTTAGAAACTCCCAAACTGCATTCCAACATGGATGAAACAACTTATATCTCCACAATCACTCTTGTAGGGTCATTTCTCAATATTCTATTATATTTATTACTGTCTGTATTTTTTTAACTTATCCCATCCTGGTGGGTATGAAGTTTTATGTTACTCTTGTTTCCCTATTTCCCAACTGACTAGCAATGTTGAACTTTCTTTTTCATGTACTCATTAGCTATTTGTGTATGCTCAAAGATATATCTATCCCAATCCCTTTTCCATTCCTTTAAGCAATTATAATTATAAGAGTTTGGGCCTGTAATTTTCTTGTATTTCTCTTTCACTGTTACTTTCATTCTGGTCTCATAAAATGATTTCGGAAGTGTCTTTCAATTCTCTTCTTTTTGTTGTCAGAGTTTGGAATGTGTTGTTGTTAAGGCTTACTTTAACATTGTTTTTTAAAAGATTCATCACTGAAACCATTGCTCCAGGGCGTTTCTTTGTGGAAAAGATTTTGATATTAAATAGACAACTATGTTATAGATACTGGGAGAATTCTGCTCTGAATCTTCTAACCATGGATATTACTTTTTTCCTTGGGATATTTTACTTTCTGTTGATATCATATTGGGGGTTACAGATACACTTAAATTATTGATTTCATCCTAATTTAGCCTCAATGGGCCATTTATATCTCAAAATTAATCCATTTCTTTTAAATATTCCTGTTTGGTAGAATACAATTTTTTCTTTTAACTTCTGAGATTAGAATTGGATCATATTTCTCCCTTTCCTTTCCTCTCTCTAAACCCTCCCATGTACGCTTCCTTGTTCTCCTTCAAATTCATGCCTTTTTAAATAATGAACTGTTATTTCACACACACACACACACACACACACACACACACACACACACACACACACACAAACCTGTTCAGTTCATAGACTGCTTGGCACTAGGCAATCGATTGGTGTGCTCTTCCCTAGGAAAGGCCATACATCCCATTCCCAGCTTTTCTCAGTTGCCTATAGCTCTTTGTGCAGGACTGAGACTTCATGGGTTTTTCTTGATCCAGTTTGATATGTTCACTGGCATCATCCTTGCTCAGTTCACATTTGGTAAGTCATGTTGGTGAGATGTTTTGGGTATAGCATCTGATATTACTAGGAGACAGAATTTCACAGTAAACTTCCTGACTTTCTGACTCTTATAATCTACCTTCCCCATTTTCTACAATGATCCCTGAGCATTAGGTGCCAGGAGTGTTACAGATCTATCCATCGGGAACTGTCTGAGGGTATAAGGACAAGTGTTTATAGATTGCTGTTAGGGATTATGCTGGTTTAATAAATTAGCACTTCTAGATTCTCTGCCAATAATCATGAATGAACTAGCACTTAGTAGTTATCTAGGATTCCAGTACCAGGCATGGACTCCCATGTTGAGTGGGTCTTAAATCCAGTTAGAGAGATGTTGCTTGCTGGCAAGGTATGGGCACCACTATTACACCCTTTGCGTTCCATACTGGTTGTTGATGTGGTTCATAGGCCTTATAGGTAGGTAGGACAGTTGGTTGCCTCCCTCCTTTCGAAGTTTGCAAGGTCCTGCCTTTTGATACCATGAAAGCTAATCCTCACAGAAGAGGCATTCAGGTCAGTTCCATCTCAGAGATCTGTAGGCCCTGTTTCTGAAAGGTATGGCATCATCAGCAATATAGATGTAACTTCTACCTCTGGAGTATAATCAAGGGCAACAGTTAAAAGCTATGTATTTATAAAGTCGTTTGGACATCGCTGGCAAACAACTCAAAAGAGGGCGTTTCATATCTATTATTGTGGTTTTTGTTAGTTGGTCTTTGGCTCTTGGATGAGCACCATCAGTCCAGACAAGAAAAGTTCATTTTATAAAATGTAGATGTAAGTATTAACTTAAAAACAACTGACAATGGACATTCTGATGTCTTTTAAAGATAGCTAATGATAAAACTAATCACCATGCTTTATTTACTAAATATGTAATATTGTGATATTTTATTTGTATTAAAATGTTATTTGTATGTTAATAAATAAAGTTGCCTGGGGGTCAGAGCTATTAGCAAGCCATAGGAAAGCAGAGCAGTGGTGGCATATGCTCATAATCCCAGCACTTGGTAGGCAGAGCTAGGTAAGTCTCTGTGTGTTCAGGGATACAGCCAGTATTGGATACACATGCCTTTAATTTCAATACCAATCATAGAAAACCTGGAGGCCTATACAGACAGGTCGTGACAAGGTGGTCATGTGGTTGAGTTTACAACCAATGAGAAGGCAGAACAGGAACTCTATATAAAGACTTTAACACAGGGGTAGCTCTGGTTCGGAGAGGTAGGACCACTGCAGGAGGAAGGGCAAGGTTTTAGCTCTTAGCTCTGACCTCTTGGCTTTCTTCTTTGCATTGGTTCTGTGTTTCTTATTTAAAAAGATGGTTGGTTACATCTACAATGTTACCTCAAAACAATCCTGGAAGTTTTCCTGTGTCTTCCCAGGTCCACAGCTGCTCAGACCCAAGTAAACACACAGAGGCTTATATTAATTAAAACAGCTTGACCATTAGCTCAGGCTAACTACTGACTAGCTCTTAAACTTAAACTCAGCCCATTTTTGTTAATCTATATGTTGCCACATTTTCCATAGCTTTACCTGAGTCCCATTAGATCCTGCTCCCTGGACGGTGGGCTAGTGTCTCCTGACTCAGCCTTTCTCTTCCCAGAATTCTCCTTGTCTGCTTATCCTGCCTATACTTCCTGCCTGGCTACTGGCCAATCAGCATTTTATTAAACCAGTGTACAAAAGCATTATCCCACAGCAGGAAGTATTATGGTAATTTCTAGATTTAAGAAAAAAAATACATTTTTATTGATTGTTGTAGAAGTAAAAGCCAAGAAATATGGAAAGTAAGATGTCAGAATCATCAAGTAAATGATCTAGAGGGATTGACTGAGGCCTCATACCCATAACTTCTCTTTGACAAGAGGTTTCCATCCACAAATAGCTTTCTTATTGTTTTATTTGCTTGTTTGTTTTCATACCACATGAAATGATGATCTTTTAGTAATAGGCCCAAAATATAAAATATAAAAGTGCTAATGAAGAAAATTTGTCTGTATGGAAGTGAAAGGGGGAACTATTTTTTATATTGGGCTATAATTCAAGAAGTTGCAGACCGAACTCTTGGAATCCATCTAAGAGTTGTTTTAGGCACATCAACATTAGTGAAGACAATGTGAACCCTAACAGCTCAGTGTTTCTCAACTAAAGATAAACTCCAGTGGCTTCTTTCATTTGAAGGCAAACCCTGTCACTCTCAGAGCTCTGTACTGACCAGTTCACCAATTCACTGCTGACTGGGCTTGTCTAGTAAGGGAGCATAAATATTTAAACCTTGTCTTTCTTTAGATGCAGAACAGCAAAGATGATTTTCTGTGGAATTTAGCACTAAACTCAGGCAATTGGTACAGCCGTGCATATAAATGACTTTTCACATAATCTCTAGAGGCCAGGGTCAATGTTCCTCCTACATTGTAATGCTGTAGATGACACAGCGACATCCTTCCAATTTATGTTCCCTCATAATTGAAAGGGGCTTAATAAAAGTGAGGAAGAGGCAGTGTGTACACAGTAACATCGATTTCTGCTGACAGTTGAGCAGAAGTTAATTGTAATTTTAATGTAATTTGTTCTATGGTTAATGTTGAGCCCTGGAACATACCTAAATCCATTTTAAAGGAAACTGTATGTTTGTGTGTCTACTATATTAGAATGACCCAATTATATAGCTGTCATGAAGACACCAAATATATCTTCCCCAGATGAATACTTTAATTATTTTATTCACAGGTATGTTTGTTTAAAGAAATAGAAAGCTGCTCTTTATTATCAACACAGAATGTTACCCAGTCAGATTTCTAGGTAATGCCAATGTTATGTTACTTGAAATAAACGTACACGTGAGTTGCCTAAGTAGCAGCACAACATAATTCTAATTGCTAAATTTAAGCATAGCTGTGTGAACTGTAGTTAATATTTATTCTGGGTGAAATAGTTTTTATTAAGTTATGTTTTCATTTAGTAGAGCTAATAGTTTTGTTGATAATTCAAACATGTCCTGCTGTGAGTTAAACACAAATGCAAAGCTGAAGAGTGGTGGTTTTCTTCAACTCTGAAATTTGCTAATTGCATAGTTATTCAATTATAGGTAATATCCTTTTATTGCTAATAAGATTATCATGTGTCAACACAACTGCAATTCTGAAATAGAGTTTGCCCTGTTTGCCTTGCATGGAATTTAAAACCGTTCTGTGTAAAAGACTATGGAAAATTAACACTGAGCTATGAATGACAAGCCAAAGAAGTTAGTAAAAAGCAAGACTTAATGTTTTCCCACGCAGATGCTTTTTGTGGGGGATGCCTTCATAATGTTTCCTTTGCCATCACAAAGCATATAAACAACACTTCCCTGTATGTAGTTGGATTTATTGTCATCTAGGTTAAAAAATTCTCAAGTAATTTAAAATGTTTTAATGTAACTTAATACTATCTGAACCTCCATCTTCTAGTCATGGTCTAGTATTATGTTGGGTATAGAATAAGCTAAAAACAATCACAAAGCTATGTCTTTAGTATGAGAATAAAGTTATCAGAATTCAATAATTGAGGAGATAATGGAATACAAAATGCATTATTACTGTCTTACCTCGGAGCAAATGTGTAAGACTCTCTTACAATACAGAGTACAAGAATGTGTATGTTTACATTGATCTTGTGTTCTTCATTTACTCCTGAACATTGAGAACAATTGGCCTGAAAGGATCACCGGATTTCTGGGTAATGGCTATAGTTTATATCTGATTTGGTAGATTTTGACTATGATTTTGGCCATAAGAACAATAAAATAGCTTTCTATCTTCTGTTAAGGAACACATTAGTTATCTACATGATGGTTGGCAAAGCTAAATAGAAGTCTTACAATGGCTCCTGTACTTTAGTTCAGATATTACTAGTGTTTCTTTTCTAGCAGGTGATGGTGTTCAGGCACTTTGGGATATAGTACCTCTTTCTTCTTCTTTCATATCACATGTACTCTATTTCTTCTTGAAGGCCTTCTCTCCGTGGCTCATTTCTAACTTCCTGGATTCTCCAGACATTTCAAATTAAATATACAGTTTAAGTAGGGATGACATAGAAGGGTGAGATATAGGAAAGATAAGATGGATGGGTTAATAAAAACTAAGGAAATGTGAAAGGTCGTTTATAGGAACCTAATAATTTATAAGCTAATTAGAATATAATATAGCAGAATACGAATGGAGATACCAAGCATGGATAGATTATTTTGCTCCTAGAAGCCATATATTATTTAGCAAAAATTCCAGTACCTCCTGCTAAGTTATTTGTTGGGGAATTCTAGGAGGATCCGAAAAAAATACAGGTTATTGGTTCAGCTCTTGGTTGCGCTCCAGAAATGGATGGTAAGACCCCATAACTAAAGATATCCCACTACTGTACTGTTTTCTTGAAAGAGAAATCAAGTTGGTTCTGAGCTTACAGATGCCTTCCTGCTGGACAGCTTTCATAATACTGGTGGGTACTATGAAGGTTTCTGAATGAGTAAAGTCATCCATACTCTTTCTTAACAGTGGATCTGCATGCGACAGTAGCAACCTTCCAAGCAAGATATGATCATTGGTGGAGCATTGGCATAGATATTATGAGGGATAATCAAGCACTTTTTGCTTGGATTTCAAGTCTCTTTAATAAGAGAGAATTCATTCTTATTACTGTAAATACAGCTCCAAACTCATGGTGGAAAGGTCATAGATCCTAAGGAAGAGCCTTCAACTGCAATTTTGCTAGATGGATATATTATCAAACTACTTTATGAATATTTATGTTTACACCCATAGATTAGTGCTGCTTTCAACCTTGGTCAGAGAAACTTCTTTTGTCATTAGACTCCACTCAATGTAGAGGCTCAGAACTAGTCAAAGTGCCAACAGGTAACTATTGTGTGCCTAGCCCTAAATAGGACATGTATACCACTCCCTTTGTAGCTCATGGAACATAATGAGAGATGAAAAACAAAGGATGTAGGAGTCAAAAGATGGAGAAGAGTGCTAAATAGTGTTGTCCCCTGAATATGACATG
Source organism: Peromyscus californicus insignis (assembly GCF_007827085.1). Taxonomy (NCBI): domain Eukaryota; kingdom Metazoa; phylum Chordata; class Mammalia; order Rodentia; family Cricetidae; genus Peromyscus; species Peromyscus californicus. The sequence goes on along the minus strand of NW_026294534.1, from coordinate 22,253,403 downwards.
GTCATTCCCATCATGAACTTACTGCCACTGTGGTTACCTATACAGCACAAGATTGTATCTGTGGACTTTTCATCACAGATAGGATAGAGACATGTATACCTCCACCACCTCCGAGACACCACTGACAGTTAAAGGCTATTAGGAAATGAGAAGTCATTTTATTCAGTGGTGTAGCCATTGGTTAACTGTCCATGCCCCAATAAATAAACCCCAAATATGCTCATGTCAATAACCTTAATTAAACTCAGTGGTACACGCAGAAAATGACATGAAAGAAGGAACAGAATTTGTTGGGAAGGAGAAGGAGATTAATGGGAAGGGTTTAAGAAAAGGGAAATGGGTGGGTACATGATCAAAATTCATTGTACGCATGTATGAAATTGTTGAAGAACAAATTTAAAATTATCTCAGTATACAACTTGTTAGAGAAGGGGCTATATTTGACTTTTAAACTTTATATTTAAACTTTGAATCCTACTTCATATTTGATATGCAATATGTTCTTACTGGATAAATAAATAAATGAAATTACAGAAAATATAAAAGGAGTATGAAGGACAAATTGCTTGGGGGAAGTATGATTTTTCCTTCTAAAATACTAGTCTACAAGTGTGATCATAGACACCATAATAACTTAGGAAGATATTAACAGGGTAATTGATGCAATTAAATGCAAGAAAATGGATAAAAAATGTATTAGCATGGTTTTTACAACCCAACTCTGGTTCCAAGTGGAATCATGCACATTAGGTGACCTCAAGGAAGCACTTCCTGCTCTTCTTCCTGCTCCTGGACTAAACAAGGCAAACAACCTACCCAGTGTGTCTGAGCCTCGCCTAGCTTTAATTCTGGAAGTTACATGTCTTGGGAAATCCCACATCCCAGAGAAAATCAGCATAGTTCTTCCTCTAAAACCTAATTTCAAACCCTATTTTACCAATATGCCTGTGACAAAGCTTTGAATACAGCCCTAAACCATGTTGAGATTCAATTTCCTCAATGTTTAATGTCCATTTTACAGAGATATTGTATGGATTAAATGGAATTAGATGTGATTACATATTTGAATTGTCTACCAAGCAGACCTTCCACAAATGTTATTTTCTTTTCCTACCATTGAAAATAGTATTCTTAGGCCCAGAGGGAGCCTCCTCTTGCAACAGAAAGGTGGATTCTACTTAATTTATTTCACCTGCCCCCACAACACACAAAAAGGAGGGTTTTTTGTCAGTAAATAACAGGTTGTCATAAGCTGTTTTTAGGCAGATATAGGGGTTTTTTTTTCAATTTGCAAGTATGCAAATTGAGTCATGATTCACTTCATTTCCATGTAAAATTAATTAACTATAAAACTCTGTGTATAAACAAAAAGGGAAAGGAGGCTTTAAAATATGGAGATATAAGTCTTAGAATTTAGGCTAGATGTTTGAAGCTATATAAAACATAGGTGGAATTGCTGCTATAGTTTGGCCAGATATGTGGACTATGCCCTAAGGTCAGGTTATATTCCCAGTGCTGTCTTCAATAAACAGTATGGAACAAGGTAGTTCTCTATTTTTCTCATTCTCAGATTCCAATCTTACAGAAAGATGGGGTCAAACAGTACATTAAATTGATCTTGAAAGTTCCTTCAATCTCTATGATCCTATTTGAGATATATTATTTTGCATATACTTGAATTTTCTCAAAGGGATGAACTGTATATAGTAAGGAGATTGATTTTAGATTATTTTCTTTTATTTTGACTTGAAATCTTTTTTCTATAACTTACTTCCACTACTTATACAACTATTCTTACACAAAGCCAGAATCTCTTTTACTTTCTTTCCCATGGAGCAGTTATTCAGTTATTTGAAATGGACAACTACATTGGCCCATGCTATTTCACTTGCTGGAAGTGGTCATGACATAGCCATGTTTGACCATGATAGCCTTGATTGGAGCAGATGAAAATGTTCTAATTAACTTGTGACTGAATAGCTAAGTTTCACCCTGAAAACTTGGATAAGCATGTATAGACATCAAAACACGGGTAGTAACATGAAGAGTATTAACATTTCTAGGCAGTTCAATTAGAATGAAAGTCAGAGACAGAAGACAGCAGAAACTGAGGAAACATTAAAGTTAAGGAAGAGCTCAACTCTAAAGAAACTACAGAACAGACGGATTCAGGAATGCACTAGAAAAGGAGACTAGGAGACTGGAGCACAGTTATTTTCTCACCAGTGAAACAACAACCAAACTTAAGGTAGAGAAGACTTACTTTGGTACACACCTTTGAAGCGTTTACTCAATGAATACTTGGCCTAGTGCATTTGAGTAGAACATTCTGATGGCCAGATCATGTAGTGGAAGCTGCTTTTCAGTTGTTGGAAGACAGGAGGAAGAAAAGGGGGATTCAGGAAGAATTTAGGGCAAGGTATACCCTCCAAGGACATGTTTCCAACAATCTACTTCCTCCAGCTGTGTCTCACCACCCATGTTTTGCCACCTCTCGATACTGTTGCTGTAATATGAGTCTATGAAGGAAGGAATTAGCCCATTGCCTACATCAGAGCCTTGATGATCTCAACCTTCCTCTAGAAATGCCATCACAATCACAAAGGTGAATTTAACTACTACTCCAGGTGTTTCTTGATGCAACCTAGTTGACAATCTAGATCACCCACCTCAGAAAGGGTTTAATCAATACTAATATACCAAATTGAATCTGAGAGGACAGAGGGCTCAAACTTAGATGAGAGATACTAATTCCACCATGCATTAATTAACCAAGTATTTACTAACTCCCTATTGTACAGCAGTTGAGACATGAGACCCATATTGAGTCAAAGTAAGCATAGGTTTGCCCAATCATAGGGATCAAATTTTACTAGTGGTAACTAGTAAAAATGTCTACCAGTAACATATAAATGATGGGATTGATTGTTCCTGTCACTAAAACGCATGAAACGAGACAGCATTTAAAACCCATTGCTAGGCATAGTGTTTACACCTATAATTCTCATACCCAGAAGGCAGAGGCTGGAGGATCACTGTGAGCTTAAGGTCAGCCTGATCTGTAGAGCAAGTTCTAGGCAGACTAGCCAAAAGTGAGATTCTGTCTCCATTCATCCATCAATCATGCATGTAATTTTGATGGACAGGTTTGCCGTTAGACCCAGGGACACACACTTGAAGTACACTTTCAATTTTTTTTTCTAGAACCTAAGCTTAGATATTTTGAAAAATTACTAGAAAGAGAAATTAGTTTTCCACAACAACTGATCCTTTCAACTATTAAGGAGTCCTAACATACCATGGATTGCTGAAGTAATGTTTTCTATTATTGATGAATGACTTATTCAGGGCTCTGACAAACCCTTTATCATTTTACAAATTCACTACGCCTTCTTACTTTAAGGTACAAATCAGGCAACTTCCCTTGCAAAAGCTACTCTTTACATGCCTGCAAGATACACTAGTACAATGGTAGCACAAGAGTTGAGGGAGTAACCAACTACTATCTAATCAAAATTAAGGCATGTCTGCTCTATGAAACGGAACCCACACCTGGCACAGACTGGGTGACAAAGAACCTGAGACTAGAGAGGCCACAGACCTGGGGGAAAAGCAAATACTACCATTCTTTCGAATGAACACAGCAATTAGATGACCCCTAAGGACATTCTGTTATACTCATAGGTCAGTGTCTTGCTCAGCCAACATCAGAGAAACTTCTTTCTGCAGTGGATGGGAACGAATACGGAGACCCATAACTGGACAATGTGCAGAGAATAGGAGACCTTAAAACATTCATTCCTAAATAGGATGTCTTCATCAATTCCCTCCCGGTCAAGGCTCAGGGAACTCTGCAGAAGTGGAGACAAAAAGATTGTAAGAGTCAGTGGGGATGGGAGACACCAGGGAAAGTAGGCCTTCTAGACACAATAGGATGAATACACATATGAAATCACAGAGGCTGTGGCAGCATGCACGGGGACTTTAGGAGACCCAGTGTTGAGAAGGGAAGTAGATACAAGCATCCATCCCTAACCCAGAAGCTTATTGATAACCACTCACAAAGGAAAACAGTTTTCTCCAACAGAATCTAAGTGAGTATACAGTCCACATTTAAGGGCAAGCCCCATCCGGCAGTAGGTGGCCAACACAAAATGAGTCAATTGTATTTTTAGAGGCTTTTTTTGTCTTACAATGTTTTGTCTGGACTTTTTTCAAAACAAACAAACAAACAAACAAACAAACAAAACCTTACAGATCTTAGAAATTGTGATATCAGAATTTGTCTTTATGGGTTTTCTGTGTGTGGGAATATGTTTGTCTCAGCGTCTGCATGTTTGTTGTTCTTTTACTTGGGCTCTTCTTTTTCTGTTTGTTTTGTCTAATTCTAGTTTGTTTTCATTTCATCTTATTATTATTACTTTACAGATGGTTTTTATCCTAATGACAGAGAGAAAGGGTGTAGATTTGGGTGGCTGGAGAAGGGAGAGTCTGAGAAGAGTTGGGGGAGGAGAAACTGTAATCAGAAGGTATTCTATGAAAAAAACTGTCTTTCCAACACAATAGAAAATTTAAAAAATGGTAATGGGGAATGTTAACAGAACCACAATAATATACATATATTATAGGTATTATAGGTGTGTGTGAGCATGTGTGTGTGTATATAACTGTAAAAATAAAACAAAGTTGCATATTTTCTCTCAAAAAAAATATGACCCAGAATTAGTCAAGTTTCTCTGATACTTGGTATCAGTCAGATAGTTGGTATATTCACCTTTTTTTTGGACAGCAATGTTTGCTGGTGAGTTAAAAATGTGTGTTTGTTTGTCTGTTTTTGGATGTATTGATCTTGCCCTCAGAACATTCAATCTTTGATATATTTCTGAAATGAAATCGCACCATCCAATCATGTCTGTTTATCTATAAGGTCGCTCCTTTAGTGAGCAATAAATCTAACAGACTTTAATTATCCTATGTTTCACCAAGCTCACATTTCCTTCAAGGGCCACAACTTGCTTCTTCAAGGCGTTTAATCTCTTGAATTATTTCCCTAGTTACTATCCCATGTCTACATACTTGGAAATCAACAGATACCCAAATTTCAGCATTGTCTCATGTAGGGCTGCTGATTAGGCCACCATGGTAGTTTATATCCTCTGATCGTATGTCCCACACATGTGCCTGCACCAATCCTCCAGTTCCTTATAGAATCACATTGCAAGCATTCTCTATTCCATTTTCATCCTGTTCTTTGAATGATACCATTGTCCTCTTGCTTACGTGAAATGTGACTGCACCAAAGACACCATGTCTCAATATCCTCCTAAATGAAGACACTTCCATCTAGTACATTCCAAACTATGTAGGTATTCCTCCAATCTCTGAGACCATTTGAAAAACATTTCTTCTCCTTTCATCTTCAAATGGGAGGGTTTTTTAAAAATAAATTGAACTCATGAGACAATTTTATCCCCCATTTCTGTCACTATTGCCTATATCAACTGGTAGTTGCCTGCTCCATCTGGCTTATCTCCATATCTTGAGTTCTGAGTTTTCCAGAATTATCTTTGGAGTTACACAATGCCCATATTTACTACAGTCCCAGAACCTTGACCTGTTTGTTTCCAAAATTTTATTTCAAACCCAGTGGGCCACACAATTACATGATTTCTGATTTGTCATTGATTGTCCTATACACTACTCTAAAAATGATCAGTCAGATATTTTAGTCTTGGACTATCAACTTCTTTCCTTAAGCCATTTATACCAACATTTATTTGTAGCTAGAGTTTTCCTGCCTGGCCCACTGTCAGGACAAATCTCTCTCACCTGCCAGTCCCACATCTGCTCAAACCCGACCAAGTAAACACAGAGACTTATATTGGTTACAAACTGTATGGCCGTGGCAGGCTTCTTTCTAACTGTTCTTACAGGTTAAATTAAGCCATTTCCATTAATCTATACCTTGCCACATGGCTCGTGGCTTACTGGCATCTTCACATGCTGTTTCTCATCGTGGTGGCTGGCAGTGTCTCTCTGACTCAGACTTCCACTTTCCAGCTTTATTCTTCTCCTTGTCCCGCCTATACTTCCTGCCTAGCCAATGGCCAATCAGTGTTTTATTTATTGACCAATCAGCAACACATTTGCCATACAGAACATCCCACAGCACTTATTTCCAACAATTCTTCAGCCTCATGAAACCCTGCTGTCTGTTTTTCATAATACCTTACCCCATGCATCCATTGTGCAGCTTCATTTTCCAATGAAAGTTTAAACTCTCTATCTCTCTCTGAGCCCCTATAGACTTTCTCTTCTAATTCTGCTCACCTGAAATATCTGCAACCCTGGAGAAGCTCAACTTTTTTTTTTTTAATCTATAAATGAATGCCTCATCAGAAGCATGCAAAGAAGCCTTGCTGATTGGACTTGTTTTAAATTTATGTCTAGAGTATTAAAATAAATCTCCACATTGATAGACACTCCTGCTAAACTTTCCTATTAAATTAACTTAGCCACTTTGTAAAGTGACAATCCATGTCTTTACCTAAATCTTTAATGCCTACTACCCACATACTAATAACCTTGAGTACAGTAAATTGAACTAAATGAGGATTGCTTAAGCATCACCCAAAATTCCAATTGTAATGTTTCTATTGTTATAGTTTTCTTTATTGTGACTTCACCTACTAAAGTGAAAATGACGGCCCTGCTTAAGTCCAAGTTAATTTCTGCCACAAATTTCATCAATTATTAGCATCTTAAAAGTTTAATTTGTACCACTAAATAAGTTATTTTCCAAGTAACCATTCTTGGCTCATTCTCTCAAAACATGTTTAAAGGTATTGTCTCTTATTCTCACATAAACTTGAAGTTAGAGTTTTATTAATCTGCCCAGATTCATGGAAAAAAATCATAGCACTAGTTCCTAGTCTTCGTTGGGTTTTTTTTCTCACGTGTTCACTTCACATCTCATTTTCTACCATCTCTAGTTAGAATTGAACCTCATCACTCATAGTGTAATATATTTTTATGACTTATAGTTCGTTCTTAGCTTTCCACCATTGTGAGATATCATAGCTGAGACAATAAATTAAAAAGAAGGAAATACTGACTTTTGCTTGTAGCTTCAGAGGCTTCTCATCACTGCTGGGTGGTTCCTCTGTTTTGGAGCCCACGGCAACACAGAACAGTGTGGCATGGAGCATACTGTGGGAAAAGCTGCTTACCTCATGATGGCCTCACGGAGTAAAATTGAAAGGATCAACATCCCCAAATCCTGATAAAGAGTATCATCTCAAGGACCTAACTTCCTCCCACTAAGATCCCTGTCTTAAAGGCTCTATCATTTTCCAGTAACTCCACCATCTGATGAACAAGATTTCAATATGTTGCATTTGGAAGGTGTTTAAATTCTAGGTCCTAATAATTCTCTATAAGGTTACTAAGTGCTATTGGCAATCTTTAACCAGATAGATTAGGATAATTGCCCTAAAACACTGTTTCTTTTACTTTTATATAACCACAATTTTCTGGTCTTCTTCTCATTTTACTAACTTAACTTTGTACATCTTATTTCATAACTCCATGGTAGCTACACAATCCCCAAAAGATAGAATGGCCCAGGACTTTGGCGTCAGCCCTTCACCTCTAATTGTCTTTATTTACACTCTGTCACTGGGTGATTGCATATAATTATGTTGTTTCAGATATTACTAGTAGTCTATTTATCTTTTAAAATACATTAATTCAAACATTTACTACATTAGAATTGAAAACTGTAGTCAACAAAGCCAAGTAAACAGTTCTGGACTATTTCCTAGATTTCTAAGACAAAATATGGCAGAACAGAGCTACTAATCATAACTCTTCCAGCTTGATCCACAGCATTCCATCACCTTAGAAAATGGGACCATGAATTTAAAGAAGAGCTCAATCTACCAACCTAGGAGTTAGAATTTTTGGTGCTTTTCTCTTTCTTTCATATTTTAGATCAAATCTATTAATTAGGTCTTCCCATCTGTCCTGCCAAAGTATAAGTAACGTTCAGCTACTTCTCCTAGTGACTGGTAGCATATCACAACACTAGAAAGCCTTCAATCTTTGTAGAGCCTCCTTTTATGTTATCATGCATTTACTTTCATCTCTTTATAGATCACTTTACACAAAACAGATACAGTGACCATTTAAAAAATAAATCATTTCTTGTATTTAGTATATCATGACGCTATGGCCTTTCATTTTATTTAGAAGAAAATATTATTGAGTCCTATGAGGACATTCATGATTGGGTATGTGTTTACATACCTGTCTTAGTTGTAAACCTACTGCTGTGATAAAACAACACGACTAAGGCAAATTATAAAAGAAAGTGATTAACTTGACTTCCAGAGGGTTATAGTCCATGGTGGTGGAAGCAAAAATACATGTGAGAGCCTACGTCTTAATCCACAACTATGAGACAGAGAAAGATACTGGGAATCACACAATCTTCTGAAACCTCAAAGATCATCCTAATGACACACCTTCTCCAACAAGGCCATACCTCCTGCCTGACCCTTCCCAAAACACCAACTGGGAACCAAGTATTCAAATATATGAGCCTGTGAAGGCCATTCTTATTTAAGCCACCATAGTCCCCGGTTCATCTATGAATATTGTCTCAGTCGCTCATAACTTCACCTACTCACTGAAATTATTTCTGATCTTCAAACACAACAGCCTTTCTACCTCTGCCTTTGAATTTGAAATTTTCTGACCATTTTATATCATTGTTTTCATTTCAAATATCTGTGTAACTGTCTGCTTATTATTTGGAGTAATTATAAGAAAAATTTAATTTTCAAAGTAAATGTTAATTCCTCACCAGAGTGTCCTGGGCCCCAGTTACTACAGGTAAAGGAATTCTCTCAGGTGCTTGTCACAGTAGTACTCTGCTTTTTATTATAATTGGGATATTCAGTTCCTGAAATTCACTTCTGTATGTTTACAACATTTCTCACCTACATAACAAAATACAGGTTTTTACAAACATTAGTGGCTATATTCACAGAGCCTAAAAATAACACCCAACAAATAGTAAACAATCAGTACTTTTTGATTGACCAAAGGATATGCTAGTACTTGGCCAATACTTATAGATCTCCTGTGCAATCATCCAATGTAGACTTACAAGATAGATCAATATTCCATTCCATTAGTTCTGGTCACCTGATCTGACTTACTGAGATTTCTTTATGCCATAAATCCCACACCTATCTATTGCCTTTCTTCTTGATTCTTATTTTTTGATTTGTACCCAACTGCAATTTGTTTTCTAGCTTATACTTATTTAATATACTTTTTTTCAAAGCATCCATACATTTTGAGAAGTAGAATTTTTTAAATTTTTTTAAAAATTTCATAGAACCTTTTCTTTTTTGTTGTTGTTGAGATTTTTTTAATTAAAAAATTTTCTATTAGTTTTACGTACCAACCACAGATCCCCCTCTCCTCCCTCCTCCTGCTCCCCAGCCTTTCCCCACAACATATCCCCCATTCCTACCTCCTCCAAGGCAAGGCCTCCCATGAGTCAGCAGAGCCTGGTACATTCAGTTGAATATAAGACAAGTAGAATTTTAAGTTGATAACTATTTGAGAAGGTGCTAAAAGGCTTTTTTTTAATTAAAAAAATGTCAACCATTCAAAAATACAGAGAACAAATAACTGTGTGGTGCCCAGCCCCCATTGACCCACCTACAACACAACTCCTACACCTAAAGCTCAGGAAACATGGTGGAAGAAGGGATGGGAAGAACTGTGTCAGAAGAACAAGAAGTCTTCTGTGAGATTGTGTCTCCTAGAAACATCAGAAAAACTACACAAATGAAGTATCAACATCACTGCTACATTAAAATGACCTGAACAAGAACAACATAATAGGCATGATAATATGGAAGGGGGAAATCTCACATTTCCAGTACCAGACAATACCAGAAAAAGAACCACAGGCAAAGAATTAATGCTGAGAGAGGGCGAAAATAGTCTTCTCCAGGGAAGAGCCTCTCAATTGGTTATGCAGGTGGTCATATCTGAAGTCATGTACATATGGAACATTATATTGACAGAGAATATTTTTAAAATATATTTAGTATATAAATATATAAATACACACATATGTGTAACAACAATTAAAGAAAAGAGGCCAGGGGTCATGAATTTGAGAGAGAAAGGGAGGTGCATGGGAGGGGCTGGTGGGAGGAATGGAAAGGGTAATAACAATGTAAAACATTTTAATAAAAAAATAAAATATTATGGAAACGTAGAAAAAAGTAAAAATGTGAATATTATCTGCACAGCATCTTGTTTTGTGAAAGCAATAGATTTTGAATATATATCTCACTTTCCCCATATGTCATTGGAATTTGCAATATTTTTCTTGAAACATAGCATGTATAAATTGTTCACTGTGGATCTCAGCATGGTAGAGTTGTACAGAGAGAGAGCTACTTGTGGTCTGCATTAAAAAAAAAAGTTCAGTTCAGAAAAGGCACAAAAGGCAAAGCAGTCTGTACTCAAACACTACTTTGTAAATTTTAGGCTTACAATTTTATTCATTATGCAGTCACCATTTAACCTCTGTTACTTTTCTCTCGTCTAAAATAAAGGCTTTTGCTAGATGATCTCTATAGATACCCGAATCTTATCAGATTAAATTAATACACATATGAGGCTGGAGAGGGGAAAATAGCTCACCTTGGGCCTCCCAAAGAACCCACTTGTCTATTTATAGTCCATTAAAGAATTCGGGAGTTTTGCATCTTGCATTTCAACCTATTGCAGGATTGGGAAGAAGGAAATTGGGAGGCTGAGTAGGAGAGAATAACATTGGAGAATGAGATCTTCAAAAGGAAAATGGCGTCCTTACCTGGGAGATTATAAGGAAATACATCAGAAAGATAAACCTCTCTAGGAATCTGTGTAACAAATGAGAGCAACAGGACATATTAGTGGCTCAGTGATAAGAAGGAGGTTAGCTTTGTTCAGCTGTATCAGAGCCTTTACTTGGACTGGCAAACCGAGTCCAGAAGCACAGGAAGCAGCAGTCCAGCCTTTGATGTCTCTAAAAACAAACAAAATGTCCTTTAAGATTTAGCTCTTCTATATTTTATTCTTACTGTTTTTCTTGTGCATATTTAAGATTTACCATGCAATAGCTGATGCATGTGTCTAACATGCAGTATCAAGTCCAAGTAGTTAATATTTCTATATTCTTAAGGATTAAAAAAAAGTCTTGATTAATCTATAATGCCACCTTTTAGCTGTGTCACCTTCAGCAAGGCCTTAAGTGTCTCTAAGTGTCAGTTGTCTCATTTGTAATAATTGGCAGACCATCTCCCTCATAATTCTTACTTTAGATGGTTGTCCAGATAAATTTTAAATAAATGAAACAATTAATCAATATTTCCCAATTCCTCCCAATAATAAGAACCAACTTTTTTTGTCAAATACTGAAATTATATCTACCTACCCCAAGAAAGTCTGATTAAGCAGATTCTATTTGGTGATCAGAATTTATGCCTTTAATAGTCACCAAAATTCTTTAACTTGAGGCAAATATGAAAGTACAATAGTGTTTTTGAAATAATCATGTTACTACTTAGAAGTTTTATACGAGCTGGGAATCTTAGGTTAAATAACCTTGTGTAAGAGCAGGGGGTGAAAGACAGTTCTTTTTTTCCCATCTAGTTCTCATTTGCATGAAGTACAAGGCATGGTCTCTCCAAAGGAATTGCTCTTTAGAGGGAGAAATGGAAAGATTTCAAGACATTTGTTTTTAGTGGTAAGGATAGGTAGGTCTCAATGTGTTCATGCTTGCCTCAAACTCACAATTCCCCTGCTTCAGCCTCCGGAGTGCTAAGATTATGGGTTTGCATCACCATTCCCAAACTGAGACTGTCTCATGTGCTTCAGCTTGACATGATTCTTCAGTAAAGAATGGAGGTCACTCTGATCCTTTGTCTCACAGAGTAATGGTGGCATAGGCTAGGCAGGTTAGGTACAGAACAAGAGGAAACAAGAGGCAGGAACAGTGTGGCACATCACCAAGTCACACATTCACTGGATTACTATTGGTCAAAATTATCTGATGATATTTTACCTAGATGATTTTGGTCTGTGTGACTTCTGGCTGGTCTCCACACAACGTTATGGCCTGCAGGATAGAGAAAGATAAACATGCACCATGCCTCCTTGTTAGAATTCCTCTGTCACTGTTTTTGGCATTCATTCCTGAATTACCTTTGCCTGATATAGCGAAAACAAAACAAAACCAACCAACAAACAAAATATAACTTATATTAATCAGAAAATTCCCTTCATTTCCCAGAGTCCTTATCTTCTAGTGCCGTCATCTTTTTTCATTTCTTTTTTTTTATTAAATTTTTTATTCATTTTTACATACCAACCACAGACCCCCCTCTCTTCCCTCCTTCTGCTCTCCCTCAGCACCCCCAACCCATTCCCCATTCCCTCCTCCTAAAAGTGCCATCATCTTGGGGATAGGGATTTTAACATGTGAACTTAAGAGGGACTGTAATGGTTTCAATTACTATATTTTTCCAGTTTCAATTCCTATTAGTCCACCTATTTGCCTAGATCTCCATCATCCCACTTCCTGTTCAAATTGACCAGTTTATATCTGACAGAGTATTGTCATAGATTAGTCATAGACAGATTCATTTGATCAGTTTGTAAATATCTTGATACCTGGAGCTCTTAGTGATGTAACAAGCCATTGTGGATGTTATTAACTTCCAGCCTAGCTTACAACAGGAAGCCTACATATTCCTTCTTCATAAATCCTTAGTGGATTCAAACAACGATATTACTATCCTTGTAAATTCTAGGGTTGGGAACTTGGAGATTGGTTAAGTGTATTTTGGCATTCTATCTTTCCACAGTACTATCCTGGAGAACTCACCTAGTCTGTAGTAATCTGGTATGTGTAAAGGAAAATATAAAATTGACTCCCTTCCTTAGAAGAATCCACATGGGTCAGAGTTAACATCTATTTTTCTTTACCAGGCATAGAGACATACTTGTAATCCCAGTGTTCCAGCAGCTGATACAGGGTATCATTAGTTCTAGTCCAGCCTGTGCTACCTCCTGTGATGCTGTCAGGGTCAATAAATAAAAAAGTAAAAGGAACAGTAAAAGGGTTTTCTTTACATTTCCTTAGGCAATCCTCATAACCACATGCCTCTCCATTTTTAACAAATACAGATTTTACATTTATTACCTGAAGAAACAGTAATTTATTCAATATTTCTCTGCTAATAAGTAAGAAGGCTAGATTTTGAACCTGGTCAGGCTAATGCTGCGGTGTTTGAATTGCATAGAGTAACACACCACTTTCTTTCACCCTGAGTTTCCCTGATGATTTGGTGTTCCTAAGTGCAGGCATCTTTATACTGTCATTAAGCTTTTTAGCTTTTTCCATGATAAAGTCAAGTCACAAATTAGGTATAATTTCCTCCCATCCAGATGCATTATCTCTCCTTCCTATGATTTCTTTTCTTCTGATCCCTTAACAGATGAAAGATCAGAAGAGAACCACTACTTTGGAATATCTAATTTTCCAAAGAAAGAGAATCCCCATTTGCCAGCAGTAAAATACAATCTTTAATAACACCACCATGAAGGATTGCAATTCTACTGTTATTCTGGTTAACATCACTCTTGGAAATCACCACTGGACAAGCCCTTCTTCAGTCAGAATGTCAATTTTTGTGATGTAGATGAAAAAGGATATTTTATCTTCTACTCATGAGCTTCTGTGGCTCCTTCTGCTTTCCCAGATTCATTATCCCTTGGAGAACAAGTGTGTATAATAAGCACAATTTTTATTCCCACCACACATCTCAGGGTACAGAGCCCTGAGGATATGCTATGTCATTGCCTTGATTTATGACAATTTTAATGCCTACGGTTAGCATTTATTGCACAGGTTTCAACTATAAAAACACAGAGACTCCTGCTAAAGAGGTAGAGGGAAAGAGAAAGCTGTTCTTACGATAGAGGTAGCTCAATTTAGTTTCACCAAAAGTCGAAGATTCATGATGTGGTGTACTAATCAACTGAACCATAATGCATTGGAGTTCACATGTTAAGAGTCAGGTTCAGAGAGGTTGAATGTATGAACCCTCACTCAATTTTACAATCTCTAGTGCTACCCTGTCTTTGTGTTTCATTTATTAGTCTCCTGGACTCAAATAGTGAGATTGATTTCTAATAAACTTTCACCCCCTAACAAAATCAAAACATCTTCACTATCATCCATTGTCCACTTCCATGCCTGGCATGAGAAAGAAAGGCAGGCTACCAAAGGGTCCCTAGTACTTGAAGACATCATGGAAGATGGAAAACAATGCATGTGATTAAATGCCTAGCTCCTCTCAGGCTGAGCACACCAAGTGTTTCTAGGGCAAATACGAGAGTTTTGGGTTGTCCTTAGAAGGAAATGATATAACTGATGATCTTTTAAAATGAAAAATATTAAATGAAATAAGAGCAGTTTTGTTTCCTTTTTGTATTATATATTATTTGTATGATGGGCTTTATGATCACATTTTCAAGTGTAACATATTTTAATCCATCTTCAATATAATAATGATTTTGTGTTTTCATAGAAAAATGTCTTTATTTTACAAGCATTCATGTTCAATTGCACAGGTTCAAAATGGCTGTTGTCTATAATTTGCTGTAAGCTTCATCATCAGTAAAACAGGTGAGGTAAATCTAGCAAAATGCCGGTGTCAAATGCAGGTAATTAATATTTAGAAATGAGGTATTTGCTACTTCTTTACAGCCGGAAGTAATGTGAACATGGAGTAAGGTCCAAAATTATGAGAGCAAACTCCATAGGTTAAGACAGCGGTAGCCGAGAGGAGCCTTGTGTGGAAGGAGGGAGCCTTACAGCTAGCTTCATTGCTTAGTCCTCCTTAAGGCAGCAGTCACATTACTGTGTAAATAAGTAATGAGCAAATATTTAAAAAATATATTCGAATGAATGTTAAATGATGTGCCGGCCTAGAAGTTTGGCTTTTAACAGTAACTTTTCACATATCTCTAGGTCAGAAACACAACCGACGGAAGAACCCCAAGACTGAAGGTATGGATCGAGAAAAGGAGGACATTAAGCAAAGGGCTGCAGGAAAACTTTGCATAGGGGAAAGTTAGGTACAGAGAACGATTCTGTTCCTACAAAGTACACAGACAAGGGCTTCCAAAGGCAGCCCACAGAGACAACTCTACAGTGGTCCCCAAGGTATCATTACTTCAGTAAAGTTTACAGTGACCATTCAAATTTAAAAACAAAGCAAAAATAATACTTATTTAGAGAATACTTTGTGTAAAAGATAAGGAAATAAAGTAAATTGTTACTGTGATTTCCATGAACAACTGCAGAAGTGTAGTAATTATGGAATATTCCAATAGTTATCTGAAAATGAGGTTTATTATCAAATTTTATCAAAATACAAATTAAGTGAAATAAAAGGATATGGACAACAAGGATTTTATGTAGGGCATCATTGAGAGAATAGTTTATTATATTAAACCTATTCGCTCTCTTTCAACAATAAGATATGCACACTGGTTGTTTTAGTCTCTCTCTCTCTCTCTCTCTCTCTCTCTCTCTCTCTCTCTCTCTCTCTCTCTCTCTCTGTCTCTCTCTCTCTCTCTCTCTCTGTCACACACATTCAGGCATGTATTTTCTTTCTCAATTTCTTGCTCTTCTCTCTCTCCTTCATGACAACACTGTCACTTTACTTGTCAGTAGGTGATCTTAGCAAATGCATTCGAAAAAGACTAACTGTGAAACATACGATGTTTCATTGAAGAGTAATACACACATATGGTAAGAAAATATTATCAAAGTGTTTTTTAAAAAGTGTTTTTTTCTTATTTTTCCTGGGGACAGTTTCCATAGCACAAATGATCTAGAGCAAAGATGATGTAGAAAACGAGCTAACTAACTATGCAACAAAGAGGAGAGACTTCAGAGAGAAACTGAAGTGCTCCAGCCAGGTGCTTCTTTTGACTTTGGCACTGGTGATAAGTGTGTGCTATTCATTAAAGTCTGAAGACAGGGTCAAGGAGGAAGTTAGGTCTTCATTCTCTTAAGCATGCTGGTTTTTCTTCCATTATTTTGTAAATAAGTAACCCACTATATACTTTTCAAATAATTACTAGCCCAATAGTAGTAAATCTACATTGAATATGCTCTGCATCACAGTATATGTGTTGTGTGTGCGTGCATGTGCGTATGTGCAGGTGTGTGGAGGTTATAGGTAGACTTTTTCTTCTACTGTTTACTCACCTTCTATTTTCATGTGGATTTCTCATTAATCCAGGAACTCTGTTTTAGGTACACTGGCTGGGAAGGAGTTCCTGGGAACTGTCTGTCTCCAGCCCTGCAGTTACAGGTTCCCACCACTACTCTTAGTTTTTTACGTGGTTGCCAGGAATCATAGCTCAGGACCTCTTGCCTATTCATCAAATGTTTTACGCATTGAGTTCTTCCCTTAGCCATGGAAATATTTATTCTTTGTCATAAGGTTGGCCTATGTTAGTCTTTCCTTGAGTAGCACCGACGTTGATGAAATTTGGGAAATAAATTTGAAATTAGGCATATTTCTTTGCGTTATGTATAAAACACAGTATCAAACCTGAATCCTTTTAACAAAGAATGTGTAAGTTGTTTTACACTTTTATAAATTATAATTTTCAGGCTTTCTTTTTTATGCTCAAAAATGGAATTTAATTGGTAAACATTGTAATTATATAAAGATAAATATATAGTCAAAATAAGTATATTTCTTCTTTTCAATAAAATTTTTCACACTATTGTAGAGTTAAATCCGCATTTGACATTGTTTGTATTGAAATATTACTAGGCAAAGACATATATTAAATCATCACCAGTAAGATAATTATTATACAATTCACATGTTAAAAACAAAGGATTAAGAAAAGAATGGTATTGCTTAACTTTCAATCTACCCATCTGTCTCCATTTCTATATTTACCTTCAGAAACATAAAAATCTGAACACTTTAAATAGTGAGGTGAAATGAGAAAAATGAGGGAAATTATGGGAAATAATGCACCATATGCCATGAACTATAGAGGACACAGATTCTCACCTTCCACAGTGAGAGTGTATGTTTCTACAAAAGCTCACCACACATGGTTTTGAATGAACTGTGACATCATATATAGACTTCTGAACACAAGAAATACAAGTTTAATGGAATTAAGATGAGAGACGGCATCACCTGCTCACATTGGTTCCTGTTCTCACAGGGGAAATTCCTTTATTGCCATTTTCTTTTCCCATTATAGATACTGTCACCAGGGCAAGATATTTGGATTTTAATATCTTAATATATTCTATGAAATATACTAGTATACTTTACTATTTTGACCTTTTGGCACATCATATTTTGCTTCAGATGGCCAATTCACTTTTGCCTCTCAAGCTCAGGGAGGCCATAAAAGAGTGATATGAATGGATTGACTATAGCTAGTCACAATACAGAATACTGAAAAGGTCATTGTA
The DNA here is from genome assembly GCF_007827085.1 of Peromyscus californicus insignis. Lineage (NCBI taxonomy): Eukaryota > Metazoa > Chordata > Mammalia > Rodentia > Cricetidae > Peromyscus > Peromyscus californicus. The sequence continues at coordinate 22,235,801 of NW_026294534.1, read as the reverse complement.
TCTCATCATCTGTGCTATTATTCATGGAATATACTAGATCTTAAATATTTGATAGTGCAGTCTTCTGACAAAGAAATCTAAGACAAATGAAATTAAAAAATCACTTTTCATGGCAAAATTTCACCATTATTCAAGAAGGAAAAATAGCAGAATCCTAGTACAAGGAAGGAAAGAAAAAAGCATTTCATTTTGTTCTTCTCTTTCTTTTAGGTAAAACTCCTTAAAAGGAAAAGTAAAACTCCTTAAAAGGAAACAGACATGCTCATTGTGGAAGGTGAGAATCTGTGTTCTCTATAGTTCATGGCATATGGTGCATTATTTCCCATAGTTTCCCTCATCTTTCTTATTGCACCTCACTATTTAAAATGTGTTCATGTTTTTATGTTTCTGAAGGTAAATATAGAGATGGAGACAGATGGGTAGATTGAAAGGTAAGCAATACCATTCTTTTTTTAATTCTTTGTTTTTAATGTGTGAATTGAATAATAACTATCTTACTGGTGACGATCTAATATATGTTTTTGCCTAGTGATATTTCAAAACTCCTTAAAAGGAAAAGGAGTTTTACAGGCAATCTAGAAATGTTGAGAGAACCATTTGACACTAACTGGATTCAAGAACTCAGATTTCTGGCTGGATTTTTTCAAGAGTTTCTATGGGTCATGTTTACTTATTTTGTGAAGAAGGGGTTGGATAATTTCATCTCTAATAGAGTGTAAGAAAACTCACTCACTGGACAGAATTACAGTAGAAACCTCCAATGAATTCTCTCTGCAATAGAAACTCTAAAATGTGTTTGTTTTCAACCATGTATGATATTATCAAGTGACCAGAAGAACAGCAAACGCTCCGTCTGCAGGTTGAGGGTGGGTTCTGCAGTGGCCCATTAAATAGCATAGCCATGTCTTACAGAGAGCTATTTTCATGGTAGACTTAAATAAAATCAAGTATGAAAATGGGAAAGGTGAATTAATTTGAGCAAATGCGAAGAGGAAATTCATCCAAAAACGAGACACAGATCACACACACGTAAAGGCAAAAGGCTCAACCTCACCAGTAAAGTGTTCAATGAATTTGATCTTTAAGGTAAGATGGAGGAGTAGAAGTTGCATTGTAGGTACATACAGTCAAGGCAAGATGAAATAGGGCTGATAAATGACCATGCCAAGCTGCTCTCACTGACTTTCCCTGAGTCACTGGGCATCATTTGCTATATACACTTTTGAACTTCTCCTGCCAACAGACCTGGGCTGTTACTTGGACATAAATGCTGCCACCAGAACTCCAGCCACCTCTGTGGTCATAGATTCCACTATCACCGTGTTGAACAGAATTAGCTGTTTCTGATGATGATCAGCCCACAAGAATGACACCAGGATATTCACAGTCAGAAAGCCCAGGCAGATGGAGATGAAACAAGTAGGGTGGATGAGGAGGAAGGATAAAAGGAAGCATGTATAACAGAACTATGGACAGTGAAGCAACCTGAGTGAGCCAGAGAAAATTATTGGCTCTCCTCTGTCGTTGCCCAGAACAATTGCCAAGGGGCCACTGAAGAGATGCAACAGAGCACAGGGCAGTGTTCTGACTGTACAAAATAGGCAGCTCTGTGGGTGGGCTTTCCTTCAGAACCTGAGTGGGAGAAAGCCCTTCCTGTGAAGAATGTGGTTTCTAATTTACCAGGGTAAAAATAATAAATTTCTAGGGAGGAATAAGATCTATATCCAGGAAATTCTAGCAGAAAATAGACTATGCTTATACAAATATCTCTCATCTGCAAAGATACACTTACTTAATAAGTCAATTCTGTGGATTAGGAGTCCTACCTACCTCTGTCTGCTTAGACTGAAAGAAATGACAATATCAGAGAAAGAAGAAAGCACATCACCCCAAGGGAAGAAACATTGACTAAGCACATAATCCTTACATTTCATGTTATTGCACATTGTAAAACCTTTTTCACTTAGACCTTCTTCTGCAAATTTTTCAATTTACAAGTTTGCACATTGCTAAACTGCTGTGGTTTAACTTCTACCTCACTAGAAAAGGCTTTAGTGATTATCATTTCTTCTTCTGTACCTACAGAATCTTTGTTTCTCTATTTCTACATCTCCAGCAGTCTTCGTAGTACCTTTCATGCCTCCATCCATATATTCTCCTTCTCACTCATATTTTAATCTTGTTACCCCTTTGTCCCCACCCTTCCTCATTTTACAACTAAAACCTTGATACCCATATTAGACAGGGTTTATAAAGGACCAAAACTGATTGACTATATATTCAATATTATATATATACATATATGTTCAATTCACACAAAATTATATATATTATATAATATATAACATATAACACATAATTCTTCATTAGAGCATATATACATACATACATACATACATACATACATACATACATAAAATTTGTTAGAGTAGCTTAAAGGCTGTGGTCTGGTTAATCCAATGATGAATGTTTCTAGATAGAAAAGCCAGTAGTTGTTTTTCAGTCCATGCCTCTGGATTTCTCAGCAGTCTAATCTGGTGCTGGCATCCTGGAAAAGTTCTAGCGACCTGCTGGTCTTCAGAATACATGGGAATCCCAAAGAAGCAGGTTCTAAAACCAGCAAAGGAATACATCAGAAACAGGATAACTGAACTTGTCAGAGTTTGGGCAAGTAGGTAAAAAGTAAAAGCTTCCTTCTTGCATGTTCTTTTATGTGGGCTACTACCAGAAAGTATAACCTAGATTTAGCATGGGTCTTCTCATCTCAGATGATCCAATCAAGAAAATCCCTCAGGTGTACCCCGATCTTTAGGTTTTAGTTGATCCCAGATGTAGTCAAGTTAACAATGAAGACTAATCACCACAATATGCTTAGTTATAAAACTGCAAGTCTTAATTTCCCCAGTCATTATTCTATGAACCTTACTAGGGAAAAAGTGAAGTACTCCAGTGTCTGTTACTGCAAGTCAATGCCAGATTTGTTGTTAATTCATTACAGACCTACAGATGTCTCCCTCTCAAATAGCAGAAAATTAGAAACATTGAAACATAGTGAAGGCAGCATTCAAGGAGAACTCATAAGAATAAAAACAACCAGAAAGTGGGGAAAAGAAGAAAAATTTAAACAGAAAATTTCATTCATCTGGATATATGCACAAAACACAACAAAAACAAAGAATATGAGATACAATTCTACCATGACACATCCACTCACAGCCTTACAACTCTGCATTAATGGAAACCAAAGGCACTGAGATATAGCTGAGTCATGATAGAGAGACTTTAAAGTATTGATTTTAGAAAAAAATTAATGACCATGTGGAGAACTAAAATAAGCAAATAAACAATGAAAGTAAGTCAGTTTGGGACTAATCCAAGAGATTTAGTAAACTGAAGGCAATGGTGAGAAGTTTAATACATATATTATATATATATATATACATATGTATTTATACATATGTATATATATATATATATATATATATATATATATATATATATATATGAAATTGAGACATTAAAAAAGAACCAACCAAAATCTGACAATTAAAAAAAATCAATCACTGAATTAAAAAATTTCAGCTAAAAGCATCACCAACAATAATGCTAAGTAGAATGAATTTCAAAGACAGAGGACAAAGTTGAGACAACAGCATCTTCGGAAATACATGATGAAAACAGTGAACTAATATGGACAAAACTTCCAAGAAGTCTTGGATATACTTGAGACAAAACATAAAAATCAATAGGGTTAAACAAGGAACTATGTAACATGAATCTTCAATGGTTTTATTAATAAAAAACTCAGAGCCAGGCATTGGGGTGAACGCTGAAAGATCAGAGAAACAGAACAGGCCCCAGCTAACCTCACATTGCCAATTCCTCAGCTGATCTTTTTTCCTCAGACTAGAAGCCTCTGAATCCTCATCCAGAATGGATCTCAGCTGAACTGCTGCTAGAAGCCTAAAAGTTTAACAGAGCCTAAAAAGCCTCTAGTTCCTGGTCCTCCAGCCTTATATACTTTTCTGCTTCCTGCCATCACTTCCTGGGATTAAAGGTGTGGGTCACCATGCCTGGCTGCTTGCAGTGTGGCTTTAAACTCACAAAGATCCGGATGGATCTCTGCCTCCAGAAGGCTAGGATCAAAGGTGTGTGTGTGTGTGCCACCATTTTCTGGCCTCTATGTCTATCTAGTGGCTGTTCTGTTCTCTGAGCCCAGATACGTTTATTAGGGTGCACAATATATTGGGGAACACAATATCCTCATAGAACTAAGGCAAAGTAAAAAAGACAGAGATAATTTGTTTAAGGAAATAAGTATAGAAAATTGCCTAAACATAGAGAAATAGATAGATACATACACACAAGAATGGTTACAATTATCAAAAATCAACAATAACAATAACAACAAACCCTGCCATGTATCATTGTCAGTATGTCAAAAATATAAATCAAAGAAACAGTATTTAAAAAATATCAAATCAAAGATAAGGGCAGAAATATTAGATCTTTTATCAGTATTTCTCAAAGCAAGAAAGCATGTAAAATTATATTTCAAGTTCATGTTCCAGGAAAACACATGAAAGAATCTAACATATAAGAAGAAGACACGAGCAGAGAGGAGTCATGAAGAAATCACTCAAGTTCAACTTAGAAAATGTACAGACCTCCACTTCTACCATGGGAGGAGGAAAGAAATAAATACTACTACTAATCAGAACATTTGCTAAATCATAGGAAATAGAAAACTGTCACAATGACAACCTTAAGTGCAAATGGATCCAGTTCACTAATGAAAAGATCCAACTATCTCTAGTATCCCAAAAGTACATAGCTAACAAAGATGTCCAAATATCAGAGTCAAAGGGTGGAGGTCAGCCTACCAAACAGAAGCCACAAATAAGTTGGCATAGCATTTGTTATGTCTGAAAAGGAAGATCGTAAACCAAAACTAGTTGTAGGTCATAAAGAGGGTCTCTACATATTAATGAATGAAAATGCATCAAGAAGATATAAAAACTATCAGTATTTATACACTGAAGTTTGGATATCCCAGTATCATAGAACAATAACTAAAATGCAAAAAATGAGACAAAATTTCTCTCACTGCAGCAGTGGGAGACTGTTATTCTACTCCCAAACTTAGCTGGGTATTGCAAACTAAAATTTAGTAAAGAAACTCCAGACTAAAGAATACCACAGATGCATTTTATGTAACGTGTATCTACAAAATATACCATTCAACAGATAGGGAGCACACATTCTTATCCATAGTACATGGACTCATCTCTAAAATTCACCATATTATAAGCCACAAAACAAGTCTTAACAAATACAAAAAAAATTGAAATAATTCCTTGCATCTTATCAGACCACAGTGGAATAGAACTAGAAATTAACAACAAGAAAAGCTTCAAATCACTTACTTCATAAATATGTGTAAACTGAATGGTACAGATTTGAATAGGCAGTACATCATTAAAGAACTTGCAGAAGAATTTTAAAAGTTAATAATGTCAAATGAAAATAGTAAGGCACTGTACCAGAACCTGTAAGATATACCCAAGGCAGTCCGAAGTGGGAAGTTTATAAACACAAATGCTCACATTCATGGAGAGTTCACATAAATAATCAAACAACATACATCAAGATGAAAATGATGAAACTAAGCCCAGGTGATCACAAAAAATAGGAAACAATGGGAGATAAATTAATGAAAGAGATACTAAAGGAAGAATATATATATATGTGTATATATATATGTATGTGTATATATATATATATATATATATATATATATAATCAGAATTTTTTCATGAAAAGATTAACAAGATCCACAAATCCCTAGGAAATACAACAAAAAGAAACAATATTCAAATTGATAAAACTGTGTATGAAATAGGGTACCTACCAATGAAATCCAGATCATTTTAGAATAGTTTGAAAACTTGTAATACTACAGGCCAGAAGACAGGGCAAATTCATGTTTACAAATGCATATGACCTACTCAAATTAAATGCACAAGGTACAAACAATTTAAAGAGACTGATGACAAGCAATGAGAACGAATCAGTAATTGAGTTTCCAGGCAAAGAATATCATGGCAGGATTCACAAAAATCCCAAGGAAGATCTAAAACCAATATTTCTCAAAGAGTTCCATAAAATAGATAAGAAAGGGATATTACCAAATTCATTCTATCTAGCCAATATTACCTCGATACCAAAGGGCACTACAGACTTAATAAACTACAGACCATTTCCCCTGATTAAAACAGGTGCGGTATTCTCAATAAAGTACTTGCAAATATGGTTCAAGAACACATTAAGAAGATCATATATCACTCCCAAATTGGTTTCATCCCAAATACGCACACAGAAATCACTAGAGTGAAATACACCATACAAAAACACTTAAAGACACAAGATCATCTTAATGAATAAAGATATGCACCTCACAGTTATATTTGATTTGATGATGAAAGTCTGGAAGAAAATAGGAATGGATAAATAATACTTCCACATAATCAAGGCTGTATAGGATGAACCAACCTATAGCCAACATTACACTAAGTGGAAAAACTGAGAGCATTGGTTTTAGAGTCTAGTGAGACATGAGCACTCACTCTCTCCATTCTTATATTAATTACTTTCCTGCTGCCAAGGCAACTTAAAGAAGAGGTCTTTTTGTATGTCTGAGATTATATGTCTCCTGGTAACAACAGAAGCTATATTTATAGTCTCACCAATATGACCGCCCAAATGGGATATGAACAAAGAGACACAAACAAATATGCCAAATCGGATAGAGAAAAGTCCTAGAGGCCTCAATCCTACACTATTAACTATAGGAAACTGTGTAAAGCTGGGAGCAGGAGAGGTGGTCCTCCTTAAGGAAGACCACACCAGTTGGTTGTCCAATGCCAAATAGTCAGCCCTGAAAACATACACACAAGTAACATGATATTGACTCAACAGGATGGATTTAGGAAATAGATGTGTATTCAAAAAGATACACGCATGCAATAAGTTAATGAAAAAAGGGGCCATGGATTTGAAGGACAGTGGGAAAGGGTGTGTAGGAGGGTAAAGGGAGGAAAGAAAATAGAGACACAGCAATTACATTACAATTTCAAAAATAAACAAAGAAGAGAGGGTGGGTCCAGGAGGAATGTTTTCAAATGTTGCTATGAAATTAGAAATTAATTCTCAGTTCCTGTGATTCTTCAAGAAGCTGCCAGAGGCTTCCTGAGGACCACCTTGTCCTTCTTCCTGAATTTCCTGGGTGTTTGTTTGTTTCTGGATCAGTTCCCTAGGGTCTGTGATAGCCAAGAGGAGGCTACATAGAGAAAGCCAAAACCAACCAAACAAACAAACAAACGGACAGAAAACAACAACAAAACAGACACTAAGAGGGAACTGTGTTGGTTGTTGTAGGACTATGGAACTCCAGGTAGCTCCAGTTTATCCCTCTGCCTTTTCTGGTAGGTGGACTGTGAACTGTGGACTGTGAACTGTAGACTATGGACTATGCTGTAGGCTGCTTGTGAGTGTTGTGTGCTTAAGGAAACCACATGACTAATATATAAAAGTTTACACTCAGCTTTCAAAAACTTGCGTAAGTATCACACTGAGCAGAACTTTCTTCTGAAATAATCTTCTTTACCTTGTCAAGGATTGCTTTAAAGTTTCAGAAAATGCATGCATCCTAGTGTAAGGTTAGGTTCCAGCGACATTAGGAGAAAACCTTGATAGCTCCCCATTCTCTGATGGACTTCAATTTCTCTTGCCTTAAAGGAGCTTTGGGTATAGATTAATTCAACTTTGGCACTTAAGAATGCAACATTTTTATTTATTACAAAGCCATAAAGTTAGAGGTGAACTATTTTACCTTTTTACAGGTCTCCTTTTTAATTATGAAAATATTTCATTGGTGAATACTGCCCCATCTCAGTTTTATTTTTAGAGTGTCATTAGACACCAAATACCAAAGGCAGCTCATGCTACAGATTCTATTTTTACAAAACATGGCACACAAATTTGTTTTGTCTCTGTATTTTTATCATCCATCAATATTTTAGAAGCGAAGCCACACCAACAGCTGTTCACAATTGACCTCTTTAACCTTTTGAACCTTTTGAAGTTAATGTAGGAGCATTACAATGTAGGCAGCAACAGGAAAGGTTTCTTTGGGTTTTTAGTGTTTATATATTTCTTAATCAGAAAAAGAATATGCCACCTATTTCCTGGATATTTCCCAGCATTCTAGGGATCCTAATCTTGGCAAAGACTTTTCTGCTCCAAAGAACACAGGATGGTTAGACTAGAAAGAAATACTATATATAGCTTTGGGTCTTTTTAGAATAATGAATTTGGCCCACTAACTTGAACTGTTACCCACCCATGGTGAAATGGACAGATTTGCATACAAATAAGGTTTTCAAGTCCCTTCTCTGTCTGGCAGAATGGAAGCTTTAGAGGCAAAGATGATTTGCTTTAAATAATAAATAAGGTAGTCATATATTAATATACTCAATGTATGGTTGCAAACTTACAGTGGCAATAGAATTCTGGGAAACATGTATGTTCTTACTCAAATTCTGAACAAAATAACTGGCTTCCATATTTATGTTTTCACATAATCTTTAATACTCAAACTCCAAGTGTTTTGCTATACCTTAATTCGTCTGTAGTTTCTGTATTCATCAGTGATATTAAATTATGATGAACTTACAGTTAAAAGTACACTGTTTGCACATTTTTGTGTGTGTGTGTGTGCATGTGAGAGTAGAGGACAATCTCATGTGTTATCCTTGGGAATAGCACCGTCCTTTAAGATGGGGGTCTCTCATTGGCCTTGAGCTCACCAAATAGGCTAGATTGCCTGTCCATGGAGTTGTAGGGATTCTCTTGTCTCTGCCTCACCAGTGCTGAGATTATAAATCACTCCATCACAACCAGTACTGTTGTTTAAAGCTTTTCTATGTTTACTTGTTTGTTTAGTGTGTAGAGGTATGTGTGTACCATGATATACATGTGGTAGTCAGAAATTCATAGACAAGGCTAGATCTTTCCTTCTGCCATTCTGTTCTGTGAATGCTGATCATCAGTCCACACATTCAGAATTTTTGAGTATGTTTTGCAGATTCAATGTTGGTCTTTCTGCTTGCAGGGCAAACATTATATTAGCCCGTCCCTCTAATTTCTTGAATATTGACATGTTTGTCAATATATGTACCTAGATAATACTGCCTAGGAACAAGAATAAAAAAGGTATAATATACCTCCAAATATTGCATAATGAATATGGATTAGAATAAGATATACCAAGATGTTATTTTTATTTCCTCCGTTTTGTAGATGAGAAAACTGAGTCACAGAAAACCTGCATGGTCCTCTGACTTTATAACTAAACAGAATATTGGTTCACTTGAAATTACAAAGATAGAGGAACTTCCTATCAGTTTCTAGTGCTTTGGGGTCAAGTGCCTGAGACTTTGCATTGGATGGTTCTGATGGAGACTTTGTGGTGGTCACATATTTGATGATCAAGCCAGCGTGGAACTCTGGTTTTCTGTGTACAATAATGTTACTCTAAGTAGTTATTTATCATAGCCTTAGTTATTCATGAAAATAACATGAATATATGGTAAAACCCACAAAATTAGCCTTTTTAAGATTGTGAAATTAAAAAATAGAAAGGTCAAGGTGAAAATGAGGGTAGGGAAGTGTCATAAGCTCTTTTACTGTTTGAGTCAGGAGAGGTCGACCAGTCAAGTCAGCCCATCAGCAGGATGTCTTTATGTTAATTCACTTTCTTTTAGATTTTCTCAAAGTTTCTGCAAAGTCTCCCAGTTGCTCTCTCCTATCTCAGTCCTGAAAAGTGAGGCTTAAGTTTCTGAGAGCTTTGTGTCTTCCATGCCTGTGGGAGAATTTCCACTGGGCTACACCTGGCCTGGCTCCAGAAAGTAGCACCTAGCCCTAATCCATCTTTTTGTTTAGCAAATACCCTTTGTTTCTCTTGAGCCCTATGTGAATCTTATCTGAGATTCCCAAGGATACAAGCCTATGCAAAACGTGGTACGGGAAACCTGGAAAACTGTGGTACCTGATAAATTGAGAAATTTGTACTTGGCATTGTATTTTTGGAAGCTTCTTTCAGGTTGTTTTGAACATATGTGAAATCAACTGGCTAAAGTGTAAATGTGGAGAAAAATAAAAATTCCCTTGGCGAAGGGAAAGTGCTTTAGTCCTTAGAGGCTGAATCCTCCTGCAGGTGTGAAAGGCTAGATTCATTCTTAAGGTGCCTCTGAGTCTTCATTCAAGGTACACAGGTGAACCCACACATCTGTGCCATGACACATGCCCTCATATGTAGGGTTTAGGAGAACTGTCTGTTTTTACTTTCTTCATCCAGGCTTCAGCGAAGGCACAACCAAGATGAAATCTTGTCTCTAACATTTAAGACACACCAATATGGGTTTCATTTTTTTCGTGTACATGAAGGCTGAATGTTAACATATGATTATTCCCTACCAAGCCATAAAGCACAAGCTGGTATTTGATAAATCCAGAGAGTCAAAAGGCAATAATGTTTTAATACTTACATAAAACTGCCTTTTGTTTAATAGGAATAAGTAATGTTCCCATCATAATAACGCCAACTCTGTGCACACAGAACTCTGGCCTCTAATGAGAGGGGATTTCTGAAAGTGAGGCAAGTGCAGTAGCCCACAGAATGCCACAGTTCTGATCTAATGTTCTACTAAATAAAATTGCAGAGGAGAACACCATATAATTAAACTAATTTTCTCATGATTCATAAAGTTATAGAAAGACGGTGTTTGAAATCAGGGACAGGGAGTACAAATTTTCAAAATAGAATTACAGTAGTCACCAGAGCTCCTGAATTAAAAAAAATAAAGACTATAGAAAAACTAAAGCAAGAAAAAATATCTTCCTTAGTCTTGCTTCTATACTTACTCAACACCTTTCATGTTCCTATATGTCTCTTAAGTTATGGAATTGTGTATCTCCATTTCAGTCGGTTTTCTGTTACTTTTAATGTATAAAGCATATAACATTATTATGAATCATCATTTTAGAGATTTCAATCATAATTAAGTGGACCCATGGCTTTTATGCTTGTGGTGAAGCTATCAAATAGTAATTCCATGGAGGCTCAGTTTGCATACGATGAAAAATGAAGGAATGTCCAAGAGACTCATGATGCCACTAAAAGACACAACTCCAGTGACCTAAAGGACCCCCCTTCAACTTCATTTCTTAAAGGTTCTACCACCTCACCATAACCATAGCACCATTTGGGGCAAAAACGTTAACATTAGCCTACAAACCACAGCAGTCATTATTGAAACTTTAGGCTGACTTTTAAAATTTGCTTTTTTTGTAAAATGATAGTTGAATATATATATATTTCTATAATCAATATGCTGAGCATTGGTTCTCTCCTGAAATTATCTCCAAGACCTATCTAACTGCCCTCTGTTTTTATTGGAATTTGTGTCTAGTTTTCCAGGACTTCAGGCGTTAAACCTTATGTTTTGACCCCTAGGTTGCCCTCATCCTACAGAAGATATGTCCTGTCATAATGGGCTTGAGTACCCTTATTTATCCCATCCACCATACGGTCTCTCTTGATATCCTATGCTCTCATAAGTCTCTGCTTTGCATGTTTTCTTGAATTCTCTATGACCTCTACAAATAAATATCCAGAATAACCCAAACCAAGTTCAAAACAAATGAATGACAATAGAATTGAAACACACTGTATAACCAGCAGAGTGTTATGCTAGAGAAAGCACTATGAGAATCAGCATAAGCCTAAAACGCTACCAATATCAGCCAACACCAACAAAACAGGTGATATGTTGACTCTTACTAACTAGTAAGTAAGGTATTCCACAGCCTATTCAGCCAAACTGTTTTCATTCAACTATTTCTTATGTAAATTGAATTTCTTTTCTTGTTGACAAACTTGTCTGAAATCTTAGGTCACATCTAATTTTAGGTTGCTGCCTCTATAAAGCGTTATGTATGGGAGAAGGCTCTGTCTGTGTTAACCAGCATGCTCACCAGCTCTGGGAGTGAGAATTTAACGTACATCCAACCTTTGCTTGGGACAAGGTTTCTCTGAAAGGCTGTTGAACAGAAATAGGGAGGAGAAGACCCCAAGAGTAAGGTATTGGGACTCAGTGCTGTCCAAGCCTGCATGGTTAATTATATGAGTCTGTCAAAGTAAGAAAGCCAAAAGGCTGAGGGTGTGAAAACTTGTGCTCTATTTCTCAGGGCTTTAGAGTGAGAAACACCAAGACAATTGAACACTTTAAAGTGTTTGAAGTGCTATAATTGATGATTGGTTAAAGTGCATAATTTCCACTTTCCTCATAAAAAGTAGAAGGGCTCAGAACTAGCTCCTAAATCACTGATCAATCCTTTTGTTTGAAACTGAGTTTCATCACAGCAAATTGGCCAGGGTTCACTAATTACTTGATTTGTTTAGAATCACAAAATGCTTAGATTCTCAACTCTTCCCAAATTGCTGCCTAGTCTAGCTGTAACTGCAGGAATGGATTATTTGTGCTTATGTGAAAACAAATAATGTTGATTGTAAGGGCTATTCTTTTCTGCATTGATGACTGACCATCAGGAGCTCCTAAAAGAGCTTCCACAGAGGCAGTTTGGATGTACATGCTGGGAGGTTTTTCTTTACCTTAGAGACCCAGTTTTGAGTGCTAAGCTTGTTGAGGGATAATGCAAATTGATATGCTCACAAAAGACCTCCTGATTTGGGACCCCATGTAAGTTTAGCCATTTGAGAAGAAACAGGCTGCTCTTTTCTGAATCACATTCTCGCTTGCCATGTCTCATACACCTACTGGATCTTCTCATACTAATTCTCATCTCACAGTCACAGCCTGTTGTTGTCTCATTGTCTTAAACTGAAAATAAACACAGCCGCCAGCAATGCTGTCTATACAATATGCTCTCCCACTGCAAGACTCCCACAGAGCAGATGAGTGTTTATACATGTGAGAGTTCACTTTCCACAGGGAGTTGTGAATATTTGCCAAGGCTATCACTACTTGGGAATTTTTCACATTTGATCGTAATTCTTTTTTATTCTCTCATATGTATTTTATTTATCGAAACTTAATTCCTATACAATAAAATAAACAAATGCTTAAATGTTTCTGACAAAGTTTTTTACTTTATATATCCATGAAGTTTAAAATCATGAAATGATTGTACCAAACAAGACATAGACCATCTATCTCCCAAAAGGGCCCTTTGAGTCCGTTTTAATAGCTTAATATTTCTTTCCCCGACTCACTTCCCAGCTCAGGAATACCCAGGCATGCTCAGTAAAATTTTACCATAGCCTGGTCTGCTTATTGTTAGTCCTCATATAAATAGATCTGTGCAATATGCTGTCTTCTGTGTTTGGGTTTGTTCTGTAATCACAACATTTTGATTTGTCCATGTTGGGTGTATAAGAAGTTATGTTCCATTTTACTGCATGGTAGTGTTGCATTATGTGATAATACCACAGTTTGCCAATTCATTTTTTATTGGTGGGTATTCTAATTGTTCACAGTTAGGGGCCATTATGGCTAAAGTTGTTGTAAATGTCCACATAAAGATGTTCAAATGCAAATCATGTTTTCATTTCTGTTGTATTTACTAAGCAGGTGAACACTGGGTCATTTGTTATGTATTAATATTTTGCTTACATGAAACAGCTGACCAAGAATGGAGAAGACTGATTAAACATGCCATAGTATTCTTTTGACAGTAGAATGGCTGTGGACAGCTATAATATGCATTCAAATGTTGGAAGAAATTTTGCATATTCCCACCATAAAGAAATTAACTGTGAGAAGATGCACATTTTTACACACATCTGAATATTAACAACTCCATACATTTTGCTGAAACACTATGTAGTCACATTCTTTTTCAAAGTTGTACTGACTAATCTAGAATTTGATTAGAATTGCAGTATAACTGATATTTTAAGAATTAGTGCCTTGACAATAATGAGTTTTCTAATATGTGAAATGATATCTCTTTTTCATTACATTGTACTTTATTTTGTTGTAGTAGCACTTTATAGTTTTCTGATATATTACAAATATTTGTATTATATGTATGTACTCAGAGGTGTTTAATCTTCTTTGAATACATTATTATTTTCTAAATTTCACTTCTAATTATTACACAGAGATATAATCTCACTTGACACTGTGTTTTATGTCTTTGCTTCTCACTAAATCATGTGTCAGGTCAGAGATTTTTAATAATTAAACTCTGCTGTTTTGCCTGCATGCCCAATTTTACCTTAACTTCTTTTATTGCACTGGCTGAAATTTGAAGTGCAATGACAAAGAAAATAAAGTAGTCATAGTGCACAATTTTAAACATATCTCAATGCCTTAATCACAATTAACATTATGATACTAGCTTCCAAGTGTTCCTAGGTACACTGTCGGTTAAAGAAAGTTTTTCTTTCTTTGTTTCCTTTCCTGATCTAATATTATTAATTAAATTTGGTATATCTTTCCCTTGAATCTATTTTAAATACCACGTTTTCCTTTATTCTTTAGTGTGGTGATGTACATTGATTGATTTCAACTGTTAAATCAGTTACATTTCTGAGACGTTTCTCATTGATGATATTTTTCCTTTTGGTGAATTGCTGGGCTTTTGTTAGTATCATTTACTCTGGATCTACAGTTTTCTTTTTAATGGTATTAGATTTGAGCTTGACTTATTCTGTTAGTGAGAAACTAGAACTTCAACCTCTTCTCTGAGTTTGTATGATATTAGTACTATGTCTCATTGAAATATTTGTTAGAATTCAGCTCTTGAGAATAGTTAGAACACACCACATTGCAAATTTAGTTTCTTTGTGTATAAAGTACATTCTAAAATTTTACTTTATTTTTATATAGTTTGGGTTTATTTAAATTTCCTGGAAGTTTTTCATTTTACCTAAGTTGTCAAATTTATTACATGAAGTTAACAATATACTATATCATATCTTATCATGTTTAACAGCCATAGAATTTAGTGCAGTGTGTCCTCCATCATTCCTGATACATTTAACTGTCTTGTTCACACTTTTTCTTTGATTACCCCTATTAAAGTTTTGTAATAGTATTAATATGTTTAAAAAGCAAAATATGGACTGGCAAGATGGTTCAGGTAGCAAAGGTGCTTCTTGCCAAACCTGAAGACCAGACTTTGATTTCTGAAACCTACACAGTGGAAAGGGAGAACCAATTCTTGGAATTTGTCTTTTCTACCCATGCATAACATGGTGTGAGTCTTCATCTCTGGCATGAAATAAATTGTAATAGAAATGTTAAATGTTAAATGTAATAGAAATGTTAAAACCCACATTATTAAGATGCATTTTAAGTGATATTTCTACTTGTGTAGTTTCTCTACAATTTTTACAATTCACTTCAGTGATTTTTTTTTACTCAGATTTACATTTCAACTCATATTTTTATTTGTTTAATATGTGGTAAAAATAAAACAGGTCAGGCGGTGGTGGCGCACGCCTTTAATCCCAGCACTTGGGAGGCAGAGGCAGGCGGATCTCTGTGAGTTGGAGGCCAGCCTGAGCTACAGAGTGAGTTCCAGGAAAGGCGCAAAGCTACACAGAGAAACCTGTCTCGAAAAACCAAAATAAAATAAAAATAAAATAAAATAAAACAGAAAAGTCAAAAGTCTCTTTGGCATTGTTCTAGATGATATATTTTTTTGAAACTGACTTTAAAACCATAACCTAAATTCTCAGTCCAAGTGGCCTAACTTCATGTGTGTGTGTGTGTGTGTGTGTGTGTGTGTGTGTGTGTGTGTGTGTATGTGTGTGTGTGTATAGAGATACCAGTTGCATTAATATATTAAAACTATTTTAAAGGAATAATATTAAAATTTTTAAATAAATTATAAACATGTAACCTTTCTCATTAGCTGTGAAAATTTTGCTCTTTTTATTATGAGACCCACAAAGATACAGAAAATATTATGATATCTTACCTGTCCTTTCCATGAGCATTTTTATAGATTGTGGTTTGTCCCTTTATCACTGGTTCTATTTTATGTTTATAGATTTATTTGTCTCAGTGTGTATCTAATCTGATATTCAATAAGTCTGTCTTTATATTTCAAGTAGATATGCTATAAATGGTATATAATTGGATATTGCTGTTTTTTTTTCAGTTTGTTGATCTCTTTTATTTATAGTTATTATGACCTTACTATTTTAATGCTTCTTGATAGTTAAATTTCTCTATACTTCAATAATTCCAACTTTTCCATCTGTCTTCACTTCTGTTTGATACCTTTCCATTAACTATTTTTGGCAAAATAGATTTTCTCATTCTATTTCTACCCCTGTACTAATTAAATTTCTTAGACATTTATATTTTTGATGTCTTACATATTATTTTTTACAAGGAAACAAGTTTTACATTGTTATTTTATAAAAATAGTTAATATTTTAAAGAAACTAGAAAAATATATCTGTCTTATATACATACCAATCTATAGATAATAAGTAAGGTAAGTAAAACAGATCTTAAAACTTGGAAATATTTGTGATAATTTGCATCTCCACCTACAGGCTCACATGTAAAACCTGGCACCTAGCTGGTTGGATTAATGCAGAAAGTGGCAGACACTTCAGGAAGTAGGACTAAGTTTGAAAAAGTCCCAATAGTGTGCTCTGAAGGCTATACCTTGTCTCCAGTCTCCTCTCATCTTTCTCTTTCTTCCAGGTGATGAAAAGAGTTGTCTTCATGTGCTTTCCCCAGGATGATTTCACTGTTGTTGTTGTTGCAACTTCTACCCACAAGATCAGAACAAACTAACCAGGTACTGAAGCATACTTCCATTATGTTGCCTTATTAGGGTATTTGAAATTTACCCCAGCAAAGGGGATGATGTGTTGTGATTACCTATTCATACAGTGCAGAGCCTTTGGAAAATGGTTTGCTAGCATAATGGAAAAGTTTGGAGATGTGCACTGGGAAGATCTCAGAATGTTGTAGGCAGAGCTTTATTGGTGATTCTAGTCGGAGTTTAAGAGAGTAGAAGACTGACAGCTGTCAGTCAGGACTGTCAACAAAACAGAAAATGCTAATGATGCATCATATAAGAACAAGGACTCTATAGAGAATGAGAATATAGACCAATTCATGCTATGTTTTAGTAAAGAACTGATCTATATTCTGTCCATTCCCTAAGAGGTATGGTGGAGGAGGGTTTAAAATGATGGACTAGTAAATCTACCAGAGAAATTTCCAAGGCAGCAGAGCATTCAGGCTACAGTATAGTTAATGCTGACTGCTTCGAACTAGGTTTACAGTGACAATTTGGAACAACAACCACGATGTAAAGAGTTGGAAAGCTTGCAGTTTGCCAATATACAAAGCCTATGAAAGTTTGGGGATAAGGAAATCATAACTGCTAAAAATCTTATGGCTACCAAAAAACCAAACTGTCAGAAAACCATAGCACTTTCCATAGGGATGAAAGGATGTCTTAAAATTATCTCAGGAATTGTCCATATTCTGACCACTTCAGACTCAAGGATGTGACTAATTTAGAAGATGTTGCTTTGAAAAGAGAACTCCAGCACTATGTGTGACACAGGACCAATGAAGGAAGTGCTTCTTTGTATTCAGGCATCCAGGTACTCCATGATCACCAAAGCTCTGTCCAAGGTGACATGGCTACTGGTTGAGCTGGTAGCCTTACCTATGTGGTGGTGGCATTACAATTACAACAGACCAAAATAGATGTTTTTGTTTTTCTTTGTTTTCCATGTTGTAGTCAATTTATTTTCAACAATTTGGAAATGTAAGCCATTATTTCTTTAAATGTTGCTACTGTTCCTTTTTCCCCCTATTCTTTACTTAGATGCAAAGAATAGATGTACATTAGGTCATTTGATACTGTGTCATACCTTTTAGTGCTTTCTTTTGGTCATTCAATTCTTTAGATTTCATTTGTTATTCTATTGAGGCTTCTTTCAATTCATTAATCTTCCACTCTGCTGTGCTCAGTGACTTGAAGCACATTCGGAGAGTTTCTAATTTTCATTTGTTGCATTTCTTGGCCCATTTTTAAGAACTCAAATTTCTTCTGCAGCATTTAAACTGACACCTGTTTTTCATCGTTTCTAAGCTGCTACTGGATACAGTATTATGTTAACAGTAAAAGCAGCTGATAATCCTGGTAGTCAGTTCTGAATCTGCTTCTACTAACCATATCCCAGTTAACCCTGTGTACCAAAGTCTTGTTTCTTCATTTATGTTTTGATTCTTTTACTCTATTTCAACATCTCTTAGGTATGTGGAAGAAGACATACATATCTACCATTGGTTAGATAGTTATTTGCACAAAAGTTCAGCCTCCTGGTGCCAGTGTCAGCATAGCTAATAGCTGGGCTGAATTTGGATTTGGGCAGATTTGGTTAGATTTATTATTATTTTTTTTTACCAATATTTCACAGTTTTATGAGTGAGACTAGGATGTTCCATTAAAGAAGCTGTGAGCATCATGATGAGGGTCACTTGTTTTAGAGTAGTGTTACAACTTTTGAGTTGCTTGGGATTGGGATTGTTCTTAAATCCCCTACTCTGGTTTTTTGCTCTTAGGAGACATTGATTTTGTTGTCCTGCGCCCATTTTTCTCCTGGATATTACTGTAACACGAACTGCTAAAATGGTCATTTAATAAAAAAAAAACCTGGTGCCAGATATTGGGGTAAATGCTGAAAGATCAGAGAGACAAAGGAACAAACCATTGCCATATCTCACCTTGCCAACTCCATGAATCCTCTGACTGTTTGCCTCTGTGTCCTTAGCTGAAAAGCCTTCAGTTCCTGTCTTCTCATGCCTTATATACCTTTCTCTGCCCAGCCATCACTTCCTGGATTAAAGACATGTGTGCTTACCTTTAATTGGGATTAAAGGTGTGTGACACCACTGCCTGCCTCTGTTTTCTCTCCTAGACTACAATCTCATGTAGTCCAGGGTGGCTTTGAATCCACAGAGATCCAGACGGAACTCTGCTACCCGGATGCTAGGATTAAAGGTATGTGCCACCACTGTCTTGCTTCTATGTTTAATCTAGTGACTTGTTCTATTCTTTGATCTTCAGGTAAATTTAATTAGGGTACACAATATAGCACCACATTGTAGCTAGAGTTTTCCTGCCTGGCCCACAGTCAGGATAAATCTCTACCTTGTTTGCTATGGAGACTGACATCCCAGAGTGTTTTTTCAGCTTGGCTGCCAAACTTCCATCTTGTTCTATTGTTACAACCACCTTCTAATGTGGTTGTGTTTGCAATGATTGATAGTTTTGTAGATTATCTGGCTTGCAGCAGGCTTTTGTTTATGCATACATGTGATTTGTTTTGCCCATCATATAAGGAAATAAATCTAATGTATATATTGAAGATATTGTAAAACTGCCAGTATATTTTCTGGTATTGCATGTACACATACAGATACTCAGATATGTAAGTTGAAAAAGAAAATGTTTCTGTGTTCTTTGTAAGAGTCGACAGAAGAGGTTGTCTGTGTGGTAAGTGATTATTTGAGTGCCATGGATTAAGTCAGGAGTCAAGATTCTTAGGTTTAGGACAGCATTAAACTTCAATAGCATGGTACTACGTTGCCAAGTTAGCCAGGTTCTCAGTGCTCTGCGGATTCCCATGAAGCCATTTCAAAAATGATTTTGAAATGGTGCATGCTTGTAATCCTATTGGTGCATGCTTGTGATCCCATTACTTAAAAGGCTGAGGTAGGAGGATAACAGGTTCAAAGTCTGCCTATAATGCAGGGTTAGTTTGAGGTCAGTTTGGCAAATGTGTGAGACCCTGCCCTAAAATAAAATCTACAAGAAAGTCTGGACTTAGAGACTAGGGGTAGAGCTCTGACTGCACTCCTCTGTAGTACCAGAAGAATAGGAAGGCAGAGGAGGATCAGTGAGTAGGAGGAGAATTTTACTGCTTAATCTAGCAGGTGTTTTGCCCTCGATCATTTAGAAGGAGTCCAAATCAGCACAAAGAAGAAATCACAGAAGGGCTGCTTCTCAGTCTTTGTCCTTGTCCTGATCAGTCAACACTTAATCCACATATGACAAACTGTCCACCAATATTAAAGGTCTCTTGAGGCAGCAATGAACCTCAATGGTATTTAGTAACCTTTAGATCAAAGATATTTGTCATGTTGGACTAACTCTGACAGTAACGGCCTCAAGACCAAACACAGAAAGTAGATTTAACCTGAAACAAATTACGACTCTGGTGCATTTTTAGGTATCTGAAACAAACAATGATTAATATTTTCTGGCTTATATGCTCAAATGGTTCTAAAATTGGAACTTATTTAATATTCATATAACTTATTCCTTATAGAAATCAAATTGGTTCTATTTATAATAGAAATATTTATCTTTCAACAGCATTTTGTTAAATATTTTACAAATATTGTCTCATTCAATATTTGTAAAAATGATATAAATGTTAACTGATTTTCTGTGTCAGGAAGCAGAAATATAGAGGGTCATGAATAGTGTATTGCAAAAAATATATATATAGTATATGTACATATGTGCAAATATTATATAATATAATATATAATATACACATATAATATGTATATAATATATATATAATACATGCATATATAATATATATCTTTTGCAACACACTATTATATATATATATGTATGTATGGTTTATGAGTCTATTAGTTTTTTCCTACTGTGCAATTTCCCACTATTTCTGTAATAACTTACTAAAATAAATTAAAGCATAATTTTTTATAGACAAAAAGTTTACTTGTTACTTGTTATGCATAAAGGTATCAGGTTATATTTCAATAATGTAAATCATCATGATTTGTATATAAAAATAGTAATATTGTATTTTGTTCACTAGGGTCCAGGACCTCACTAGCCATGGGTTGTTTAACCAGGTTTATGGTACTAAGGCATGAATTACCTCTTATTGAGTGAGATTTAAGTCTAATTAGGCAGCTCTTGATTACCCCAAGATGTAAGTACTACTAATGTACTTTTGAATATATCTTTTTTCTTTCTTTTTTTTTTTTGTTTTTTTTTTTGTTTTTTCGAGACAGGGTTTCTCTGTGTAGCTTTGTGCCTTTCCTGGATCTCGCTCTGTAGACCAGGCTGGCCTCGAATTCACAGAGATCCGCCTGCCTCTGCCTCCCGAGTGCTGGGATTAAAGGCGTGTGCCACCACCGCCCAGCTTGAATATATCTTCACATACTGGTCATGGGCTTTAATGCTGGTTAGAATTTTAATTGCTTTTCTCTCTTTGCAGCTTTCATAACATCTTTGAATGATAAGAGAGTTAGTCTTAACAACAACAACAACAACAAAGCAATTTAAGTCAGGCAGTGGTAATGCACACCTTTAATCCTAGCACTCTGGAGGCAGAGGTGGATTTTGAGGCCAGCCTGGTTTACAGAGTGAGTTCAAGAAAAACCAGGACTATAAAGAGAAATCTCTCTCTCAGAAGACTGAAAGAGAGAGAGAGAAACAGAGAGAAAAACAGAGACAGAGACAGAGAGACAGAGTCTTCAGGGAGGAGGCTTCCAGGTCAGTTGCCACTTGACTCTTCAAAGCCCTGTTTATGAAATGAGTAGTTTCTCCAGCAACAGAGTCTGTTCTTCAAGTTCTGAGCAGCAACAGATGACACTGGAAATATCCTATATTGTTTGAGGAGTCCCTTGAACTTCTGGAGAATACTGATTCTCCCTCTTTAAACAGCTAATTGCCTGTAGGCATGGGTGGGGCCTTGTGAGAATTCTCTCAACCACATTGGGAACAAGGGTGGAGGCTGAGATGGAGAGAAAGGGGCTGACATGATGTAAACACAGTACTTGTATTTGAAATTCTTGGAAAAATTAAAATAAATATTGAAAAATAATAATATAAATTATTTATTATGGGTTTCTTTTAATGATTATTATCCCTGTTGTACTTAGAACCTTATTCAATTATAAACATTTTAAAATTATCTTGTAAGGGAAAACATGAGTTGAAAATTTGTTCAGCTGTTCCTTAAATTATTGTTCATAATTTTGGTTCCTCTTTTGCATAAAAGAAACGAATGCTAGAACAGAGATTAGAATTTTGTTCCACATCAGGTTAAAATATGTTAGGTAATTGTCATATTTTGCAACTGAAGAATTTCACACATAGAAAATGAGGAATTTCCAGTTGCTTTTGAGAAATAAGAAAATTGAGCCTCACCTGCATGTGACAACAAGAGCCTATATGAAAAGCATGAGCAAACAGGAGGTTAGTCCTCAGTGTTCTTCTTTGCTACTTCTTTCTTTTCTTTTTTTTTTTTTTTTTTTTTTTTGGTTTTTCTAGACAGAGTTTCTCTGTGTAGCTTTGCGCCTTTCCTGGATCTCACTCTGTAGACCAGGCTGGCCTCGAACTCACAAAGATCCACCTGCCTCTGCCTCCTGAGTGCTGGGATTAAAGGCGTGCACCACCACCACCCTGTGCTACTTCTTTCTTTACCTTATTGCTTTGTCCTTAACTATACTGACCTTTGCCACCCTCTTTAGCATAAAGTTTGATTGCTTTAACCAAAGAAAACAAGGAACTATTTGCTAACAAATGATGAGAGCAGAAAATTTCCTGAAAGAGTACACATGGCCATCATGTTTTCTGTTTCCAACAATCATCTACTGAATTCTAGCTTTGAGGTTAGGCAATTTGGTGTTAGGTGTTTTTTTTTTTTTTAAATCATATTTCACTTAATATAACTGAATTTTGCAACAGATTTATAATTTCTTTTTTTTTTCTTTTTTCTTCCTTTTTTTTTTTTTGAGACAGGTTTTCTCTGTGTAGCTTTGTGCCTTTCCTGGAACTCGCTTTAGAGACCAGGCTGGCCTCTAACTCACAGAGATCCACTGCCTCTGCCTCCCGAGTGCTAGGATTAAAGGCATATGCCACGACCGTCCGGCTCAGATTTATAATTTCTAAAAATCAATACCATTTAATTCTACAGTACAAGTTAACCTTAAAGTCATCTCTAGATCACAGCTTGTGATTGCCTAAACATGATAAATGAGAGATGTGATGACCAGCAAATTGGATTGACAAGATGCTAAAGTGCAACCTTTCTCTAGCTATCTTCTTTTCTTTTTTTTATTGAAATAGACTCCTCTCTCATACAACACATCCCGAACACAGGTTCCCCACTCTCTGTTCCTCCATGCTTCGCCACGTCTCTCCATCTCTCCTTTCCTCTAGATCCATTCCCCTTCAGTTTCTGCTTCAGAAAAGAGCAGGCCTCCAAGATGACAGCAAAACAGGATGAAACAAGTCACAATAAATCAAGGCAAAAGGCTAGACAAGGCAACCCCATAGGAGGAAAAGAGTCCCAAGAGCAGGGAAAAGAGTCAGAGATACACCTGCTTCCACTGATAAGAGTTCCACAAAACCACCAAGCTAAGAGACATAACATACATGCAAAGGACCTGGTGTTAGATTATTTTGATGCCCCATGTTTGTGTTCTAAGCTTTCTGATACATTTTAGAAAATTAGGTTGTTTATTTTTTTGTTTGTTTGCTTTTTATGATAGGCTTTCTCTGTGTAGCCCTGGCTGTCCTGGAACTCTCTCTATAGATAAGTCTAGCCTTGAACTCACAGAGATCCATCTATCTCTGCCTCCCGAGTGCTGGGATTAAAGGTGCATGCCACCATTGCCCAGCTATAATATTAGTTTATCTGTCTTTTTCTCAAATTCAGTTTCAGTATTTTGTTCCCTAAGTGAGAGAACATCATTTTTATTCTTTTAAATATATAAGGTCATATTAACCCTGTTCTATTAGTTAAAGACAAAAGCAATAACAAAACTCAAAAGCAAGGTAAGAAAAAAATATTAGAATAGAAACATATGAGAAAATATAAAACATGTTCATGTTTACATATATAAACACACACACATATATATATATCATTTGTAATAGTATAAATCAGTAAATATATATGAACTATATGTAAGAATAAATGTTTAGAAACAAAAATTTTTAAGCAAAAAGTGTTTAAATCCATATTCTTTGTATTTAAATCTACATTATTAAGCATTTTCACTTGGATACACACATTTTACTTGGAGATAAGTTTCACTGTGGATTTACAAGCCAAAGAACATGAATATGTTTTCCTTCTTGGAGGCCCTTTTTAAGTTAATTGTCCCTGCAAATTGGCAAAAAGGCAGGGAAGGGTGATGTAGGTGCAAAGAGAGCAGAAAAGCACAGGAGGCAAAGCCTGACATATCCAGTACTCTTTTATCTCATCCTTCAGGTGATGAGAAGCCATTTATAGCTATAAGCAGGGGATTGACCTAATAAAAAGTATGCAGAAAATCAATCCCACTAAAATTATTGAAAAGAAAAAAACTACCGAGAAGATAAATAAAAAGCTAGTTAAGCTGCAGGCAATTCTAAACAATGAAGATCTTCCTTTCCCCAAGACATATAAACAAAAGGATGCTCCATATTTAGAGCCTAATTAGGTGCTATGGTCAACTACATTACAGAGCAGCAGGTAAGAAGGGCTGAGGGAGAGGGAAGTGTTGTTCGAATCTCAGATGGTCTTTTAATAAAAAAAAAAAAAAAAAAAAAAAAAAAAAAAAAAAAAAAACTCGCAGCCAGATATCAGGGTGAAAGCTGAAAGATCAGAGAAGCAGAACAGACAGCCACTAGTTCTTACCTCTATGAAATTCTCAGCCTAAAGAGAGTGAGTTCCTGTTTCCTCATGCCTTATGTATCTTTCTCTGCCGTGCCATATTACTTCTTGGGCATGTGTGCTTCCCAAGCAAAGACATGAGAGCTCAAGTGCTGGGATTAAAGCTGTGTGCCACTGCCTGGATGCTATGTTTAATCTAGTGGCTTGTTTTGTTCTCTGATCTTCAGGCACATTTATTAGGCTACACAATATATCTGGTGACTCCCATCCTGGATGGAGATTATTGGTATTTCACATGAGACAGGTGTATTGTGAAGATGGACGGCTTTTTTTTCTCTTCTCTTTCCCTTGGCATAGAAGTCACTCACACAACAGCCCCTCAAGATGTTTGTTAAAGAAGTTTTCCTCTTCTCCTTCAGCTGCCAGAGGTGGTATTAAAGCTTATGTAGAGAGTGATCAATATTCTTCAGCCCTTTCACCAGAGGCTATCAAATGTAATGACGATCAAACCTTTTTGTTCTTTTTAAAATTGGGAATCAATCAGCATTACTCATTTTCCCATTACCATTTATCCATGGTTCATCAAATGTTAATGCTGATGACTATCAGTTAGGACCATTTCAACACCAGTGACCTTCTCATGGTACTTATATTTCTAGCAGGCCAAACTGATGAGTATGATGGACAACTCTTATAACAGAACTCAATCTCTTCCCCCAGCAATTTGTTAACATTTATACATCTCATGACACTTAAGGGGAAGTAGTATGCTAGTTCAAAAATAACTTCGTAGACACGATCACATACTATAGAGCACATCAACGAAAACCCTGGTAAAGTGATCTGAGCTGTTCAGAGACCGGCCCACATGCCCTTGCTTGTCAGCAGGCAAGGCAACATGTAAAATTCAGTCCTTCTTTCTCCATAGGTTTTGCTCCAGATTCTTCTCTTATAAGTGAAATGGCTCTGCAAGTCTAACCAGAAATCAAGAGTAATCAACCCTTCATTTAACCACAGGGTGCTGATGGTCCTCCTCTCTTCATTCAGCCTTCGGTCAGGGAGCACATTCTGTCATTTGAAATTCAGAGTGTCATGATCAGCTGTGCAAGCGAGCTATATATCTTGAATTTCTTGATTTAATTGAAAGTGCATCAATCTCCAGTGGCAATGCTGCTCATTTCAGGCAGATTTCTTCAGCAGTTTTATGTCTCTGATACTCTACTGAAACACGAGGCGTCAAAGCATTTAATAGCCATTTTTTTCTTGTAAAATGCAATCTTGTCACAATATAGGTGTCTGTAAAACTGCAAGGGTGGATACAGAAAGTCCCCATCTTTATTTTCATCAGATTCCAAATCAGTTAGCCTTTCTGAACTTGACCTTCTATATCAGGGGGAAAAATGCATTATTAAGTTAATGTCTTAGTTAGGGTGATGAAATATCATGACCAAAGAAACTTGGGGAGGAAAGGGTTTATTTGACTTAAACTTTCACAGCACTATTCATCAGTGAAGGATGTCAGGACAGGAACTCAAACAGGGCAGGAACCATGAGATAGAAGCTGATGAAGAGAACATGGAGGAGTGCTACTTACTGACTTGCTCCATGGCTTTGCTCAGCTTGCTTTTTTAGAGAACCCATGACCACCAGCTGAGGGGTAACACCATCCCTTATGGGCTAGACCAGTGGTTCTCAACCTTCCTAGTGCTTTGACCCTTTGATATAGTTCCATGTTGTGAACACTCACCATAATTATTATTATTTTTGCTACTACTTAAGTGTAATTTTGCCACTGTTATGAATTTTCATATAAATACTTTTGGAGATAGAGGTTTGCCAAAGGTGTCATGATCCACTGGTTGAGAACTGCTGGGCTAGACTCTCCCTCATCAATCACTAATTAAGAAAATGCCAGACAGCTAGATATCATGGAGGCATTTTCCCTATTGAGGTTTCTTCATTTCAGATGACTCTAGCTTGTGTCAAGTTGATACAAAAACCAGTCAAGCCAGCTAATAAATATTTATTGAGCTCCCACATGGCAGACACTGTATGAATTCTAAGAATCAGCTAAGAATAGCTCTTCCGAGCAAACATATGTGCCTTCAGTCAAAATGAGTATAAAGGCTGTGAATCTATGGCATAGCTCGCTGCCAACTCAAACATGAATCCTGGGACCTGCCCACTGTCACCCACTTCTACAATCTGGCCCACCAACCCTGGCCCCAGCAGAGCTCCTGATCTTGAATGAGTCACCAGAGTCAATGGGCAGGCTGATTAGAACATAGGCAGCTTCTGTTTACATATAAATATCCTCTTAATCAGTGATGGCAAGAGAGGAGTGGAGTTTAAAGTGTTCTTGAAAACTACTTTTGGTTGTTCTTGGAGGAAGATGGCAGAGCTTCTTTAATCATAGGAAGACATCTTTAGAAATGAGTTGGCCTCAGGCTAAGTTAAAGGGAATAGTTGTCTTAGGAAGTCTGTGCATGCAAACCTTGTCTTGTGTTGATTCTGTAAAGGAGAGTTTCAAAGTGAATATAGATTTTCCTCACTGAGTACATGTGTATATAAAGGATCTCTTGATCAGCAACACAGAAAGGATCTCTATTAAATGGGTTAATCATGGACTCAGTCTCCAGTACCCTTTCCTGCCACTTCAGGAAGGTACTGTCACACTGTGGGTGGTGCTACTATACTCCGTGGTATTTTACAAGTCACATACTCCATTTGCAAATTTGGGGGAACCATTTTCTCTCCTTCATTTGGGAGATCAAAGCCTTCATAAGGATTCCCAACCGGTTCAAGGAAGCAAAGCCCTAAATAGTTTGTCTCCAAGATTATAGTATGGTTAATATTTCAGAATGAGAATGGTAGAATTTACACAGGGAAATTCTGTAGAATCTGCTAAACAGAAGAGCACAGGTAGTCAGTTTGTCACCATCAAAAGCTGACAGAAATTCCATGCTCCTTACTGTAGGTTTTTCATCTTGCTTATATTCCATATATATAATCCATAATTCCAGAAGCAGTGTAATAATAATAATAATAATAATAATAATAATAAAAGACAAATAAAAAGGTTAGCCTAAAGCTCCAGAAATGGAATAATAATAATTAAAAAATCAAATAAAAAAATTTAGCCTAAATGTCTTAGTAGCAAATGTTAAAATCCTCAAAGATAAAAATCCCATGAATATAATTCTCCAAAATTATTTTAAAGACTTTTTTTTTAAAAGAGATTGATTAAGGAAACACATAGAACCCAATAGAACACTTCTTACAACTCTTTACAATGAAATGGGTAATAATATTGTCTTGCTTATTTTTTCTCATCAGTGTTAGCAAACAACAACTTAAAGGAAGAAGGGTTAATTTTGGTCCAGTATTTGAGGCTTCAGTCTACTGTAGCAGAAGCATGGAGGAGGAGCATCTTGCAGTTGTGGCAGCAGGAACATGAGGCTGTTTGTTCATATCTCAGTAGATCAGGAAGTAGAAAGAGTGGACACAACATGGGACTGAGTTACAACTCTCTGCCTGCCCTACACTGACCACCTTTCTCCAGATAGGCTCCAACTCCTAAAGGCTCCTCAATCTCCCCAAACTGTGCCAGCAGGAGGGAGTGAAGCATTCAGACACATGGACCTGTTGGGGGGCATTTCACATTCAAACCACAACAAATATCACATGACTTTTGGCTTGCATATGCATTTGGGTATACAGCAGCAATGGTTAAGTCACAGGGTTTAAAAAACAGAGAGTCTGGTCCCAGGTATCAGAAGAACACTCTGCCCCACCTTTCAGAGAAGGGTTGAGTCGTCTTCTGAATGTGTTTGCTCCAGCCCCAAATGGACCAGAAAGTACCTTCTTACACTGAGGTTAGATCCCCCTCTTGTACTTGCACGCTCGTCTCCTTTGTAAACACACTTTGCTGACAAACTGCAAATAATGTTTTGAGAGATCCCATTTTACCTACCAGCCGCAAGGAGCTTGCATATAACTGAAAACTGCTTATCCTTTCTCCAGATCTTGTCTTTATACTGACTTTTTAAATCCTCTGTCTCTGTTTATCACAAGAGAAATTACAGTCCACAGGGTTGGGTCCTCCAGGAGTCAAGGCTGCAATGTTTTGAAATGTTGATTTCAGGGAAATTAGACCCCAGGGATTTTCTTCTTTGGTGATGTTGCTATTCAAGATTATGGCTATATGGGACTTTTGGGACTATGATTAGCACAGAGTTTCTGCTAGGTTACTAAAATTGGCTTTACGCAAAAAAAAAAAAAACAAAAAAAACAAAGCAAAATCCAGAGTCATATTTGGCATATGCTTCCTTTTGGCATTAGTCTAACTCCAGTTGCTAGCCAAGGATCATCAATGAACTTCTGCCTTATTCAAGCTGCTTATATTTCTACCTTCACATTGACATTGATCATTACCAGCCAAATTCTTCCTATTTACAGAATACCTTGGAATGGCACAAGATTCACTGAACTGGACAGTTTAGGATTATAGGCAATAGAACATTTTATGTTAAATGGGACTTTGAATGGTATTCTTCAAATCATTTATGTAACTTCTCTAACTCAGGTTGCCTTATCATATGCCTTCTTTACCACAGAAAAACCCCAAGTATATTAAGCTGAAAACTCATTCTCATAGAATTCACAAAAATAGGTTTAAAAATATTTATTTATTTTTTATTTACATGTATGCATCTGTGCCTTGTGAGTTTATATGAGCTATCACATTTTTTACCATGTCTACAGCCAAGTTAATCTGCCAGCAGTTGCAGTAAGAGTATGCATTTAGATGGCATTATTGCAGCTAAGGACATGAAGGTATAGCCCAGGATGGACTTGAACTCATGATAGTCCTGCCTCTGCCTCTTAAATGTATCTTATTTAGCGTGTGCCACCACACTTATAAGTGAATCTCAAAGAATCTATCCATTATAGATATATAAATATTATATACCTTGTATTAAACTAATGATCTGCTACGTATGAGGCAAATGTTCCTACACTGACCCCTACCTCCAGCCCTATGAAGTAAGGGATTTTCCTTTGTTTTGTTTTGAGACAGCATCTCCTTACATAGCCAAGGCTCTTTTTCTTTAGTATTTACAAGCACATCGCTTCACTGACTAGCTCATAGACCATCACAATGAAGTTAGAGATGTTCATTGGGACTACCATATTTCAGGTGAGGAAATGAGCTTCACTCAGTGTTCTTCAACCTTCATATGAAAAGACTGTTACTTCAGAGTAGATTTTTTTGGCTATAGATACCCATCAACCACAGTGCATGTTTGAATTACCAAAATACTAATCCAAAAGGTTGCTTCCCATCTCATGATCTCAAATCATGGTATCTCAGATCAAAGCTTATTTTTCCCAGACATATTTTTTATGTTGTCCACCACTACCACTATTCCCAGACCTACCTTTTCTTTGACTTAAGCACTTGTATAACCTCCATGATTATTTTATTGTTGTGGGATGGTCTGAATGTACTCTGATTGGTCAATAAATAAAACACTGATTGGCCAGTGGCCAGGCAGGAAGTATAGGTGGGACTAACAGAGAGGAGAAAGGATAGAACAGGAAGGCGGAGGGAGACACTGCCAGCCGCCGCCATGACAAACAGCATATGAAGATGCCGGTAAGCCACGAGCCATGTAGCAAGGTATAGATTTATAGAAATGTATTAATTTAAGCTATAAGAACAGTTAGCAAGAAGCCTGCCATGGCCATACAGTTTTAAGCAATGTAAGTCTCTATGTTTACTTGGTTGGGTCTGAGCAGCTGTGGGACTGGCGGGTGACAGAGATCTGTCCTGACTGTGGGCCAGGCAGGAAAACTCTAGCTATATTATATTGATAGGTTTTATGAGTTATTCCTTCTGCAAATATCCTCCTTGAAGGAAGATTATTGGTGAAATTATTAAGGCCACTCCACGTAGTTAAAAGGAGATTTATTTAATGGCGTAACTTACAAATTAAGGGATAGGTAGGTCGCGGAGTCTGGGGAAGGTGTATCGCAGTCCAGCGGTGTTCTCTGGAGCTCTGCTTGGTACACCTCTCCAGTCCAGGGTCCCGCAACAGAGAGAGCGCCCGCCGATCCAGATCTCGGGTCCCCAGGCGCCTCCTTTCGCCCCGCCTTGTAGGCGTGACAGTTGCCGAAGTCTCAATGGGGGTTGGAACTTCCAGATCAAAGCTGGAATGGCTACCCACTACAGAAGATTTTTATTTTTCTATTTTTATTGCATTTTAGTCAAGTGCCTGAAACACGTCAGAAAAACATAGCTCACAGTTGGGGGGCTTGAATAATCATTTCTACAAAGCAAAAATGGTTTATTTTTTTTTTTTATTTTTATTTTTATTTTTTTTGGTTTTTCGAGACAGGGTTTCTCTGTGTAGCTTTGCGCCTTTCCTGGAACTCACTTGGTAGTCCAGGCTGGCCTCGAACTCACAGAGATCCGCTTGGCTCTGCCTCCCGAGTGCTGGGATTAAAGGCGTGCGCCACCACCGCCCGGCGGTTTATGTTTTTAAAGGATTTACTTCAGAATAACAAAATAACCTAATGACAAGTATGTGATAGAGAGCATGTATGGCCCGCAAAGCTTGCAGTCTTTACTGTCTGGTCCTCGATAGACAGCGTTTTTAGACTTCTTGGCTCTGTGTATGTGTTGAATGAAAGAGAGCAGCCATGCATGTAGGTTGAAGTGGTATGTGGTGTTACTTTTTGGCGGTTTGACCCTTCCATCTAGGCAAACGTGAGCTCCTTCTACTGTGAGTCACTGGCGTCTGGCAAAGAGGATGGTGTTCCTGGTCCCATTATTATTTCCATCTCCATAGCACAGATGTAGGTTAGACATCTTGAAATCAGGAGCTATTCATCAGCTAGTGGAGAATATTCATTGTTATTTGGGCTGCCAGTGTAATTAGCTCATCTTTTAGAAGACTTTACACCAAGGCTTGTTTGTTATTGGTGACTTTGCCTCATCACTACCATTCACATGCATATTAGCGTTTCAAAGAGCATGTTGCTATTTTGATTTTTCTTAGAAGTTAAGATAAAATATTCAATATCTTTTCCCCATCCTCTCACAGCTCTTGAAGACAAAGCTTCTTGGTCTGCATGCAGCTAATGGCCAATATTCCACAGGAGCCTTTGATAATGGCCCAGATAAGAGTGAAGAGCAGCCAAGCACAAAGTACACTGTAATAAGGTCACTAAAGCTGTAAATTACTGGTTTTCATCCTTAGATATGCCTTACAGTGGCCTGAGAGAGTTTCGCTTCATTAAATGTGTGAAGTCGCAACTCAAGCTAAATCTCCCTAGAGATATTAAATGCTGAACATATGCAATTACACCAAATGATGCTCCCAACTTGAACAGCCAAAGCTTGTGTTTAAAACTGTTATCTCAATTTCTTCCCCATGTTTCCTTGGTCTTCACTGTCCCCTTACCCTGACCCACCATGCCCTCCCTAATGAGCAACATTGAAAATACCAGACAGGGCCTGGGCAGAGTTGGCTGGCTGGCTGGTTCCTTTTCACAGCTCTCTGGTGATTGCTACAGGCTTTCAGAATCAAACCTGCCTTTGCCATTCACAACAGCCTTTCCTGGTTACATTTTAATTAATTCTGTGTGCTACGATGGTGACAATTTGGCCCCCAAACAAAAGTGAGGCAGAGTTAATGCTGTTATTAGAAAGATTTAATGTACAGAAGCAATTAGGACATTCTGGAAGTACTTTGGAGTGTGAAGGAGTTGGTGCCAAAAACTCATTTATCATATTAGCAAATGTGAGAACATGAGGTCCTTTGGGGGATCTCTCCTGAGTCCCTTCCTTGATTGCATCTGCTAGTGAGTTCTACTTAACATTGGTGCAACCTGTGTTTTCATTATCACATGCTTGGTACTGAGAGTAGACACAAAATCCAGAGGGGCCCAAAGCCTTGCTTTGCTGCATCACCTTGGGCATCTCTGTAGACCAGCCTTTTCTTAGTAATCATTGTTTTTTGGATGCAGTACAGTTTCACCATGGCTTTTTTTCTTTTCTTTTTTCAAAATGGAATGATCAGAAGTCAAAGGTGTGTGACACCATCTGCTTTTAGAGATGTTCTGCCCATTGTTGCTATTGATTTTTTTTTGTCCTGGCCAGAGCTGCTAGCCACACAGCTGGATATCCTTGTTGTCATTATACTTCCCTATTCAGAAGGCACCCTCTAGTCTCTGGGCAGCATCCTTTCTAGACCCTTTTCAGAGACTGTCTTAGCCACTGTTATATTGGTGTGAAGAGACCAATGACCAATACTTCTAAGAGAAAGTATTTAATTGAGGGCTTGCTTACAGTTTCAGAGGTTTAGTCCATTATCATCATGTCAGGGGGCATGGCAGCATGAGGGCAGCTACTGGAGCAGTAGCTGAGACCTACATCCTGATCCATAGGCAGAGAAAAAGAGACAGGGCTTTGCATGAAATCTCAAAGCCCACCCCGGAGTGACACACTCCCTCCAACAAGGCCACACCTAACTCTTCTAATCTTATCAAACAGTTAACACTCCCTGGTGACCAAGCATTCGAATATATGATCCTATTGGGGCCACTCTTATACTAATGACCACAGATATTAAGGCTCATCTGCCAAAACGTCCACCAATGACATGTGGTTATAACTAGTCCGAGATTGGATCTAATATGAACAAGAAGAGATGTCTCTGGTTTACAACGGAATTAATTTGAAAATGTCATAACCATTGATGAATATGGTTATAACTGACAATGTCCAAAGAGCACCCTTCATGATAAGTTAGGCATCACATCTCCTTTCCCAGGATTCACGTGATACCTTAAGCTTTATCTTCTTTTTGTGTCTCTAGACACAACTTTCTCATTTTAACTTAGAAGTGATTCTCTTGTTTCTGCTTTGTTTGACCCAATTATATTTATTATATTTCCAAACAAACACATTTCCCTTTAGGTGCACTCTTAATACTCCAGATTGCTGACATGATGCCTTCTTTCATAACACTTTTTACCATCTGATGCAATATGCCCTTTGATTTTTAGCATGGTTTGGTGTAGATGGTGTATAGATCCTCACTATTAAGTGTTAAGCTCCAAAGGCAACAAATTGACAGTTCTTTAAGCTAGCAATCATGAAAACGCCCGCAAACAAGTCCACAGGCCCATCTATCTGATCAAGACAGTTCTTCAACTGAGGTTCCTTCTTCCTACGTGTACCAAGTTGACAATAAAACAATTGAAAACAGGAGGCATACTAATAATCTCTACCAAATGACCAAGTGAATGAAAAGAAAGCACTGAATGACATGTACTATACAGGTCCATGCACCCAGGCATTGAGATGAAGGACTAAAATGATTCATCCTGCGCCGTGATTCAGGTCTGGAGGAACACCAAGCGATATAACACACTTCCCACACTCCCACCGTTGTAGTAGGTGATAACTGTGTTACTCCTTCTCCATGGTGTGTGTGTGTGTTTGTAGCTAGAGTTTTCCTGCCTGGCCCACTGTCAGGACAAATCTCTGTCACCCGCCAGTCCCACAGCAGCTCAGACCCTACCAAGTAAACACAGAGACTTATATTGGTTACAAACTGTATGGCCGTGGCAGGCTTCTTGCTAACTGTTCTTATAGCTTAAATTAATCCATTTCCATTAATCTATACCTTGCCACATGGCTCGTGGCTTACCGGCATCTTCACATGCTGTTTCTCATCATGGCGGCTGACAGTGTCTCTCTGACTCAGCCTTCCACTTCCCAGCTTTATTCTCCTCCTTGTCCCGCCTATACTTCCTGCCTAGCCAATGGCTAATCAGTGTTTTATTTATTGACTAATCAGCAACACATTTGACATACAGACCATCCCACAGCATGTGTGTGTGTGTGTGTGTGTGTGTGTGTGTGTGTGTGTGTGTATTCCCTGTAGTACTTCTACTTTCCTTAGTTTTGGATGATCATCTTGTCTCTTCATTTCACTGAGAGATTGAGGTAAACAGGAGCTATGCACCAGGTCTCTTTCTATCTCACCTGTGCATCCCTAGGTGTCTACCCCACATCCCTGGCCTTCCTCTTTCACCAGCACTGAGAGGGATGTGACACCCACGCAGGTCACCATCAACAGTTGCTCATTACACTCCCTCTTCTTTGCTGCCTGGAGGATACTGCTGCAGCCACGCTTCTCACTTTAGTTTACATTATCAGATATTTACTCACCTTCAGGCCCATCAACACCAAAAATACAGTTCTGTCTTAAAAAGTAACAGAGACAGAAAAGGAAAAAGTCGTTGGCTTTACCTTTTTTCCACTTTATACTACTTATTTGCTAACTTTTGCAGTGAAACTCTGGTTATGAATATCTCTCTACTTCCTACCCTAACTTCGTATGTTTATGCTTGTGGGTGTAATTTTTCTACCTCTCCATATTCCTCTCAATTATAGCTCACGTATGATAAAATTCACCCCATTTTTCTTTAATCCCAATTGAATTGAACTTTTTTCTCCATGTTGCCACTTCTACATAATTAGGAATTCCAGTGACATGTATGTTCCTAAACTTAATAGTCATTAATCAATTCTTATCTAACTTGTCTTATTAGAAACATTTCAGCCATTCTACAATTTTCTTTTACATGACGTATTATTTGTTTCCCAAGATGGACAAAAGCTCTTGATTTTTTTATGGCTTTACTGCTTTCTACATAATGTTTTCTGGATGTATTTTTTTTCCAACTTTCTAATTTTAGAAGTTTTCCAGACTTGGTCCTTGGTCTTTGTCTCAATTCATATTTGTGTTTTTCTTGTTCCCATTTAGCCTCATAGCTGTACATCCCAAGCACAGATGTTTCTTTATTTGTATGTACAACTCCCAATTCTCCATCTTGTTGGACTTTTAAAGAGATATCTCATATCCAGTGTATCTATAATAAACCAAATATGTGTTCCTCCTGCAACCAATGGCCATTTCATCTTGAATGGAAATCAATTCACTTAAAAATCTTGATGTCATTACCCCATGTTTCTCAATCAATCAGTCCTACTTGTGCTTGGTTCTGATCTCTGTGTGTAGACTGACTACGTATTTTTATCTCTTCTTTTACCTCACCCATGGAGTAGATTATTATAATCTTTCCCAGAAGATCCCTGAGTGTAATCTCGTTCCCCTATAGTCTATTCTCAACAAAGCAGCTGTGGTGAAAAATTTAAATATGCAGAGTTTGTCATGTCTGTTCTAAACACTTCAGTGGCTTCCCCTTCCACGGGACAGAATCAAACATACAAGAAACCTATGACAGTCCTTCATGATCTGGTCCTTCTTAGTATGTCCTCCTCCCAAACTCAGCATTTTCCCAGTGCACTCTGGCTGCATGCATCTTTGCTTCTGCCTTACATATGAGTCTGCCTTGGATCCCTTCTCCTGTTTTATCCACTTTTTCTAGACTATTTTGCCACAGAAATCTGCTTTGCAAACACCTGTCTGACCTTCTCATCTTTGCTCTTGTCTCACTTTTAGCTAAGACTTCTTCCACATAGCCTAACATTTCTTTCTTCCCTTTTTTTGCCTGTGGGGAGATATTGCTCTTATATAACACTACGACTTCCAAAATAATTGTATAATCTATTTATCATTGATGTAATCGGCTAGCTTTTCACTCTTTTGACACCATGGATTTTCATCTTGTTCTTTGATACCTTCCACATTTAATCATCTCTCAGTACATATCAATGAATGGTTTCTCTCTCTCTCTCTCTCTCTCTCTCTCTCTCTCTCTCTCTCTCTCTCTCTCTCTCTCTCTCTGTGTGTGTGTGTGTGTGTGTTTTATTGCTGAATACAAATAGCTGAGATTCATTTTAAATTCCACTGTTTTACAATATTTGAGTGGCTCTGTGTAATCTACTTTGCATTTAGTAGTTCCCTATTAGCTGAATAAGTTTTAATGACTCCAGCTACCTTCAGAGGCACTGGATGGATTGAGGCGACAATACAGGTACCTCATAATTCACTCAAACATACAGCAACAATTTGATGAAGTAAACTCTATTTTAATCTATGTTTTACAAGTGAGAGAAACAGAAGTTTAGAAATCTAAATACTTTATTAGACACGCACTAAGTGGCGGAGCTGGGATACAAATTCAGTTTCATTTTATGAAACATTTACTGTTCAGCCTCTCCTTCTAGTCCACAATGATTTTGCAAATGGAATATTACTTTGCTATTGTATTTTCTGTCTGCAGGAATATAAGAAACCATTGATTTTTGCATCTTATCTAGCCTATAATATGAGTTTTGTCCTTTAATTTCTGTTGCAAATCTTGTTTCACACTTATTTCAGAAGTTATTATATGGTTAAGGATTTTCAGAAATTATTTAATAACATAGGTAACAGAGCAACATTTATTAACTCAAACAATTTATTCTATTTATGAAAATCTTTTAGTGTTCATTATTAGGTCCACAATGGTTTGAAAATATAATTTCTCTGTATCAATGTAGA
The DNA here is from genome assembly GCF_007827085.1 of Peromyscus californicus insignis. Taxonomy (NCBI): domain Eukaryota; kingdom Metazoa; phylum Chordata; class Mammalia; order Rodentia; family Cricetidae; genus Peromyscus; species Peromyscus californicus. The sequence goes on along the minus strand of NW_026294534.1, from coordinate 22,198,490 downwards.
GATATCCTCAGAGTTTTGTAATTTTTGTTGATAACATTGAAATTTGTCAACTATTCCTACATATTATTTTAAATAACCATGGGAGAATAAATAAGGGATCATTTTAAAAGGCCATTGAGTCTTATTATTGAAATAGTTTGAGAGTTGCAGCCTCGTAAAAACAACAGTGATTCAAGGCTTGTCTATTAAGGTATCTGGAATGCTTTGACAGAAACTCCATTTAGACAATTAATAGTAATTCTCACATGGAGTATGCAGCAGCTTCTTCCCACAAGTTACCAGTTCTCTCCTGATGTAAAAGCAGAGCTCTGGGCTCATGAGAGAAAGGGTATTGCTTTTGTGACTTATAGGATCCCACCAACTCTGTCTTCTATTCTCCATTTCAGACCATTTCTTGTATCCTTGAGATTTCTTTCCCTTTTTGAGATGACTTACAATTGTTAACAAGTATCTTTTGTACAACTTGGCAACAAAATCCACTGCAGTAGAGACTAATGTTAGATGCAGTGACATGCACTACTCAGTACATTGTGAATGGAATCACCCGGGCCATATTTACATAAAAGATTTTAAAGCCATAGCAATGTTCTGCCATAATTCTTCCTCAGCCCCCATTGCAAGAGTAGCATCCCCAACATGGGATTGTCCCCTTTTAAGTCAGCTTCAGAACACAGATACAAGAGAATTACCCCCAGACAAGGGAAGATGGTGTCTACCTTGAAGAGGGACTAAATGTACCCTAAGGGTGGAAGGGAGGGAAGCATACCCTTGAGATCAAGAGCAAAGTATAAGAAACTGTCTTTTCCCAAGTGCTGTGGGATGGTCTGTATGTCAAATGTGTTGCTGATTGGTCAATGAATAAATCACTGATTGGCAGTGGCCAGGCAGGAAGTATAGGTGGGACTAACAGAGAGGAGAATTGAGAGAACAGGAAGCTGGGTGAGGGAGACACTGCCAGCCACCATCAGGACAAGGAAGATGTAAAGTACCGGTAAGCCACAAGCCACGTGACAAGGTATAGATTAATAGAAATGGATTAATTTAAGCTGTAAGAACAGTTAGCAAGAAGCCTGCCACGGCCATACAGTTTGAAACCAATATAAGTCTCTGTGTTTACTTGGTCGGGTCTGAGTGGTTATGGGACTGGCGGGTGGCAGAGATTTATCCTAACTGTGGGCCAGACAGGAAAACTCTAGCAACAAATGGTGTCCAACGTGGTGGCAAGAGTTTCCACCTAAAAACTGAGAAAAAAGATTCTAAAACGGAGCTAAAAACAGCTCCTAGTTGTCTCTTTTAAGCTAGTGGCAGCCTGCGTGTTTGAGCTACTATGGCGGGTTCCTAGCGTGCGTGCATGCTTGACCTGCAGTATGGCGGGAATGAGGCCTCTGCAAGTGGCACATTAAGCTGTGTGGTGGATTTAGCCTTTGCTAGTACAAAAAAAAAAAGAGGTTTCTGGGCTACACGCTGCTTTGATAGAAGCATAGACCCACTATTTCTGAGAGTTGATGGCTCCCAGAGCTGGCAGAAAATGTATCACCGCCATGTTGGGAAGCTGAAGTGGGCAGAGCCAGCAGTGCCAGCGCCGTTTCAGGCTTAGAAGGCTACAGTTTAAAGCAATAGGCTCAAGCTAATATAAAAAAATAAGCCACGTAAAGATGGCTACCACACAGAGAATCTGGATTATGTTCTCTTTGATATTCGTAACTGAAGAAAAACATTTGATTACAAAAGCTGTTGAGTTATGCCAAAATGTATATTTTAAAGGTACCTTGACTTCAAAATTTGGATGTAAGGATATGTTGCTTTGGAAAGGAGTCTCTGCTTTTGTTTCCACAGAAAGCCAGAGGCTAAGGATTTGTTCCAGATTAAGATACATCAGGTTTGACCAGCCAAGACCCCCTGAAAGGTCTCTGATGACACCATGGCCCAGATGATCCAACATCCAAAACTGTTTCAAGGCAACTGGCTCCGATGATACACCCTCATGGACTACTCCATAATCCTAAAATATTCTTTGTGTCCCCATAAGATACAGCGCCCCCCTCCAGCAGGAAGTAGTAAGAAAAACTACGCCCAAATTCCCAAATATACCAAGCTGACTTTGGAGATGTGTAAAGGTTAAAACCTTCCTTTTTAAGAAAAGAAAAAGGGAAGTGCTGTGGGATGGTCTGTATGTCAAATGTGTTGCTGATTGGTCAATGAATAAATCACTGATTGGCAGTGGCCAGGCAGGAAGTATAGGTGGGACTAACAGAGAGGAGAATTGAGAGAACAGGAAGCTGGGAGAGGGAGACACTGCCAGCCACCATCAGGACAAGGAAGATGTAAAGTACCGGTAAGCCACAAGCCACATGGCAAGGTATAGATTAATAGAAATTGATTAATTTAAGCTGTAAGAACAGTTAGCAAGAAGCCTGCCACGGCCATACAGTTTGAATCCAATATTAGTCTCTGTGTTTACTTGGTCGGGTCTGAGTGGTTGTGGGACTGGCGGGTGGCAGAGATTTATCCTGACTGTGGGCCAGACAGGAAAACTCTAACAACACCCAAGAACTATCTCCTTTGGAATAATTATACATTCCACATCTATTGCAATGAGACACACTTGGCCAATGTAGTGGCATCACAAAGGACTCATACCACACCCAAGAAAAGCTTGATAGCTTCTCAGTCATGATCAGAATTGTGAGGCTAGAATGTGAGACGCTTCAGTCTGATTTCCTGATGGAAACTGAATAATAATGGAAAGGCAGGCAAAGGCACACTGGGTAAGGCGTGCACAGGGTGAGCATTGTTCTAAGCCATGAATACTTGTTTTTTTTTTTTTTTTTTTTTTTCTCTCAGCACTGTGGAAGCTGGCAGACATGCCTTATTTGCCTTCATACACAGTTTTCTTTTTCTTTCTTTTCCTCTTTTTTTCCAAGTACAATGACCAAATTCTTAGAATCCATCTGGAACAAACAAATAATATATATGAAATAATTACATACAACTATGCTACAACCTTACCCCAAGCTTATTGAAGTAGGCACACATGTCAAATTTGCATTACTTTGTGCTAGTCTATGTTGTGCTGATGCTGTCGTTTATGGTGAGAATTAATAATAAAATGCTAGGAATAATTAATGTATATGAAAATATTTTTAAATAATTTTGCCACTTTGCTAGAATGGCTTATTTTCAGCTTTTTAGAGACGCCTATAGCTATAGAAATTTGTAAGTTATTTGGCCTTGTAGTATAATATATGAGTGCGACAAAGATGCTGCTATGTATTTCTTTCTAAGTAATAAGTTTTTTTTTTTTTTTTTGGTTTTTCGAGACAGGGTTTCTCTGTGTAGCTTTGCGCCTTTCCTGGATCTTGCTCTGTAGACCAGGCTGGCCTCGAACTCAAAAAGATCCTCCTGGCTCTGCCTCCCAAGTGCTGGGATTAAAGGCGTGCACCGCCGCCGCCACCGCCACCGCCGCCGCCGCCGCCCTGCCGCCCCCACCACCACTACCCGGCTATAATAAGTATTCTTACTTGAAATATAATTTTATTGATATTCATCCCTAGTAATTTGTTTTTAAATTACACAAAGGTTTTGGAAAGTGCTTTTCTTTTATATAATGATAAAAAAATGCCACAAGTGTACAGTTTACTGTGAGTTGTAGCTTGGCTTTTAGACGCCCCCCCCCCCTCCCCGCCACTTACACTTAAGTCCAGTGTTAGTCCATGTGATACTATCAAATCAAATATTTTCTCAACAAAAACATCAGAGCATGGATTTCTTAGGATATTACTTACTGACCACAGTAGGTTTTCAAATTGTGGAATTCTTTCACAGTACCCAAAGCTGTGGATTTGCTTTTCACAGTCAAACTTGTTCTGGTAGATAAGTTACTTGTCAGTCTTAAGCTTAGCATACAGGGCATCGGATTCTAAAATGTCAGCGGTTTGAAACATATTGAATGCCATTGTAAACTAAACTTTTTTTTTATCAGAGAAATTGGTGTGAAAACACTGAGGTACTGTGAAAATTTGAAATTAGCTTAATTTCAAATAGTTATTTTAATGAAGAAATGGAGTAAGGCTCTTATATTTTGGATTACATTTTTCTGATGACTTTTCTTTTTTCTTAAAGTTTCTGAAATAGTATTATTAGCAACAAAAGGAATCATTTTATTGTATTATGATTTCTGTCTCAACGTCCTCTTAGCATTTTACAGATCACAGGGATCCATTCACCTTTCTAATGCTGTATGACTGCTTTAAGGATCACCAAACAATTAAAAAGATACCACCAAACAATGCTTTACTTTAACCATTTCCTATTTCTCATTTGTATATTTGGCATTCATTCTCCTTGTCATACACTTTTTCAGATAATGGTTTTGTGAAGCCACCATTGAATATTGTTTCTATGACCAGAAACAACAACCATCTTGTAGTCGTCGTTTGGCCTGATTATACCAATCATATATATATATATATATATATATATATATACACATATGGGAATATACTGTGAAGTACTCCTACATGTTTTGAGGAAAGTGAATAGTAGTCAGCCCAGAACTTTCACTGTGGAATCACCATGTCTTGGGCAATTAAATCACACTCTTTTCTCCAGAGAAAAAATTCAGTGTACTTAACAATTATGGTCTTTTTCTGTTGGGGATAAACCCTAGGCTGAGTAGAGCTCACCAAGAGGGACTTTGGCTTGTCTCCCAAATAGGTAGATTTATGAACAGAGTAAGTTTGGGATAAGATCAAAGGTCTCTTATGTTTTCTGTAGCTTGACTAAAATCCTCATGGAAATCAAGTGGACTTGAAATTATTTTTTTTCCCCAATTCAAATTACTCCAGAGGTGGAGAAAATATTTTTGCTGCTGAGACTCAATTTTTCACTTGACATACTGCTGACAGGACAGTTGCTCATCAGACTTGACAGAATCAACTCCACACTATATAAAGGATGAAAACCATTATTTTCCACATTTTAGGTGCAATATCCACATTGGGAACTGTAATTTTCTTTTTTTTTATAATAATCAGAAGAATGGTGGAAATATATATATATATATACACACTCCTATACTAATATGGCATTTATTTTCGAATTGCCACTGGTGATAGTTGGGTAGATGAGAATGCACTGGCTTACAAGTTCTCAGGTAACATAATTAACTTGTGTGATGAGTTTCCATACGCATTTTCATACTGTGTTTTTTTTTTCCACTGTGCCTAAAGCAAATTCTTTGACACATTGTACAGAACACTCTATTTTGATTATTTCATTGTTAATCCTTTTATTTATTATTAATACAACTATTTAGCTTTCTTTGTTGGTGATATCCTGGGACTAAGATAATCATCCTCATGCTAATTCCCAAATTAGAAGAAACATCATTATAATTACAGTGCTAAAATTTAAACCTCCATCTCTCTCTTTCTGTTTCTCCCTCTTGTTTTCCTTCCCTCCCTCCTTCCCTCTCCTTCCCTCTTCTCTTCCCCTCTCTTTTTCTGTGTCCTTTGTGTTTTTGCATGTAAATATAGGCCCATGAACAACACAGTATAAGTACATGGGTCGGTTCTTGCTTTCCACTTTGTCTGAAGTATGGCCATTCTTTTATTCCCTGTTGCATACATCAGACTAGTTTGCCTACAAGCAACTTACCTCTGCTTCCCATCTTCATCTTTCAGTAGGAACACTAAGATTACAGGCATATGTTACAGAATTCAACATTTACATGGTTTCTGGGGATTCAAATTTAGGTCCTCAAGCTGTGTGGTAGACACTTTGTCAATGGGGCCATCCACTAAGACCTAAAATGGTAGCATCTTGTCCAAGACATCTTATTTGTGGATGAAGTAGAAGATGAATTGCTAAAATTCGTGCTCACAATGCACCTAAGTTGTGCCACTTGGAGTGAAGAAACAATGGAAGGGTAACTATGATGAATCCCAAGTCGTGGTTGTTAGCATCAGCATCTAGGGAGAAAATTCTTGGAACAATGATATAAAATGCAATCACATGTTTTATTCATTTATCAGTAAAGCCGTATGTAGTTGCTTTCATGCTGCCGATAGGTTATAATATCTGAATTCTGGTTCTTTGGAATTCTGTGTTGAGATATCTTGAGATACTGAAATGTTAGTGATGAGACTTGGATAGTTGTTGCCAAGGTTGGGCTCTTCTATATGTATGCTCTCAGAGTGTTACCTTTTTTGACTGTTTGCTCAGACTATGAACATTGTACAATATCTACCTTCTTTAGCTTTATTTTCTAGATCTCTAGGGCCAGTTGCCAGGACCTCCGGGACTGTAGAGTCTTAAGGGTTTCATTTTCTGAAAAGGTCCCTGTTAATATATTATCACACTTATGCTACTACACTTAAATTCGTTACTTTCTTATTGCTATGACAGAATACAGTGACAGTTTAAGGGAAATATTTTATTCTGGCTCTTTATTCGGGAATATAATTCATCATGGCAGGGACGGTGTACTGGATAGAACGGTTTATAGTTGTAACAGAGGGATAATGAGGGGAATGGATAGATACATCTCCATGGATCAGAAAACAAAGATCTGATACTGAAAGTGAAGGCAGCTTGTAACCCTAAGACCCAATCCTTTTGGACATGCTCCTCCCAGCTAGACCCTTGTCCAAACATGATCTATAACATTCCAAAACAGTGCCATTAGCTAAGCAAAAGCATGAGCAAACATATTTCACAAACTCTAAATCACCTTCTCTGACTCCCATAGGCTCATGGCCATCTCATAATGCCAAATGCTTTCAACCTGACTTCAGGAGTCTCCAGTGCAGCATAGCTTCAACCGATTCAAAAGTCCAAAGTATCCTTGGGGACTCCAGGCAATGGCTTAATGTAAGCCTGAATAACATTTTTTTTTAAAAAAGCCCACATAAGATGATGCAGGGAAAACATTCCCATTCAAAAGTTGGGAATGGGAAAAGAATGAGGAAAGGCTCAACACAAGCAAGATAGAAAACACACAGGAAAAACACTAATACTTTATCTGTATCACCAACATTCAGGACTTGAAGTGGAACTTCTCAGGCTATAATAAGATGGGTATCCCCACCCATGCAGCTCTGCCACCTCCAACACTCATGGTCTCTCTTTTGGTTTGACTCCACTCAATGTCTTCAGATTTCCTTGGAAGATGCCCCACATTAGTGGAATTCCAGTATCACGAGGATGCCAATGCAGCCAAGGCTTCAGCTTCTTAACTTCCATGCACACAACCCACTCAACCCCAGGCATAGAATCTGATTACGGCACAAGTTATATGGCCTCAGCCATTTGTGGAACTGTTGTGTAAACCTTCGTGACCCTGTCTTGCAACTTGCATGATCCACACTATGTGAACTATACCAGGTTCTGCTGTCAGCTCAAGAGAGAGTCTAATTCTGGGCCACAGCTACAATGGATCCTCTGTGCCTCATTAGTTGAACTGGGGAAAACATTTCCTTATATACCCTTGTATTAAGATACCTATAGTCTCACTGTTCAAGCATTCTCATTTCTGAATGAAATTTTTCAACGGTGATTTTACTTTTACATCTTGGAGTCTTCCGTGGGTGGATTGTTTTCCTCAAGGCACCCTTTTGTTCTGCCACAATGTGAAACCTGAGCTTTCTCCTTAGTGTTGCTAATATCTTTATCAATTATTTCAACCTGTCCACAGAGATTTTTGTTCACAGTCACTTCGTCTAGCCTAAATCTGCTCAGGCTACCCTCTTGTCCCAATTTTTCATATTTTCCTCTCACTTTTCTGCTCTGCTTCATTGTCTGGAATCTTTCTACAAACATGGCTACTATCTAGTGAGCAAAACAATGTTGCAGATTGGATGCTGTACTAGATTGCAATTCCTTCTGCCAAACACACTAATCCATTGCTTTTGAATTCAACTTTACTTGGATTTTCAGGATGCAGGCCTAATGTAGCCAGATTTTTTGCTAGAATATAACATAAATGGCTTGTAGTTAAATTTTCCATGGAGTCCTTGATCCTTTCTGAGACCTTTTGAGTATTGTTTTTATTGTAGTCTTTCCTATCTACTGTCCTGATCTTTTATTGTCATGCAGGTTTTACTGTCATCCTTTCTTTGTACTGTCTTGGCCTTCTGAGCCTTCATGAGAGTTGTCTTCTTACTACACTTTGGTGACTTCTCCATCCTGAACCATTGAATCCTTCCACATTCACCTCCACAACCCAGTTACAATGATGTATACACTGTATAGTCATGTCTATCACAGTAATGATCCCCATTTCTAGGTACCAACTGTCTTCATTAGTTAGCTTTCTTATTGCTGTAACAGAGAGCCTGGCAGAAACTATTTAAAGGATGAGGATGTATTCTGGATAAAAGTTCAAGGACTCCAGCCCATCAGACCATCATGGGGGCATCAGCTTATGGTGGTAATATTGGGGAAAGTGAGCAAACTGAACACAACCCTGATCTATGACCTCCAAGCTCTTTCTCTCTGGTCCTGCATTGGCTACCTAATCTACTACATACATATACTTCTATAACATCCAAAGCCTATGCCACCAGTAGGGAACCAAGTTTTAACTTGAGAGCCCATAGAGGAACATTTTACATCAAAACTATATCAGCATTAAAGAATGTTGTTTACTTTAGGTCACCCACCTTAGCATGGTTCATGTTTTAATCTTCCATGAGTTTCTTCAGTTGTGAATTCTTTTAGTGTTGAATATATACCTGGAATCCTTAACAAACAGACGGAAAATTTTCAAGATGGATTTAAAATTTTAGGACTGATTTTAGCGTTTTGTTTTTCTTTCTCCAAGATGCTGAACAAGACCTGGAAAAGCTATTATGGATGTAGAAGGAATAGCTCATTTGCTTAGCGCCCGATCTAAGTGCTTTGGTCCTTTTGAAAATGCTTACAGCTCATTTCTGCTCTGAAATATCTACAGTGATTTATGGAGCTGTTTCTTTGGTATTATGGCTTCTCTAAAAGGCAAAACAGGTGTTTGTGGGGGCTGAGGATGGGATGTTGTTGAGACACATCTATAAATGTTGTGAAAAAAAATAACCAGGAGTGTGTGATATCCATAGTCAAACCATATGCCTCCTGCAGAGAATTTGTCATTGCTCTGAGGAGGGGAATCACTACCACTTATGTGCTTGTGAAATCTACAATGTGCCCAGTAACTCATCCTTTAATGTCATCGATCATTTACTAAGAGGCAAAGAACAGTCTTACTTTCTTGAATATTCCATTACATTTTAAAGTTATTTCTTAAAAAGAATGTGTAGCACTATTTCTTAGCACTATAACATCAGTTTTAAAGTTTCACCCTTCTGTTTGTATGTCGGTATCAGAAACTAAAGAACACAAACCCATCCTCTCTCCTCCATCATTCTCACAACAACAACAACAACAACAACAAAATATTGGAAATGTAGATATCTGAGGGGACAGCTGAATAATATAATCCACACAAATGATGAAGCTCTAAAAAATAAAAGCGGTGTGTATTTTCCTAATCTCTGATTAGAAGTTCTTACAGTTGCTGAAGAGGTGAGTCAATGGTTAAGAGCACTTGCTGATCTTGTAGAGCATGTGAGTTCAGTTCCCAGCACATACATTGCAGCTCATACCAAATTACAGTTCCCAAGGGTCTGGTATTGTCTTCTGTCCTTGAATGCTTGCAGTACATATACAAATACAATCAATCAATCAATCAATCAATAATTTAAATAGAAATTTTCCACTGTAATCAAAGTTTATCTTTAAATAATTATTTTCCCATTTATGGTTTCAATTTTTTGTTAATTATTAACATTAGCTTCTTATTCTTTTCTAACATTAACATTTGTTTTGAACTATTTCAAAGAAACACTTAGCCTTATTGAAACTAAACTGATTCATTTTGCTTATATACAACTTTTATGCTATAAAATTAGAAATACAGAAGCTAGCTAGTAATTATGAAGCTTTTAGAATAGGCTTTGAGTCCAAGCAGAGAATTGTTGGTTGTCCCATATCAGTTGTGACCCTATTGTAGCTCTGAGGAAATCTTGCTTAGATGGTTTGTATTGTAGTTTGTAAGGGGTGTGGCTGGACAAGACCACTGGTGCCTTTTCTCCTCTACAGTCTGCCTAGAACCTCCTTGTATTATGAAAGTTATCCAGAGTTGAACAGGCTTACAGTTTGATTTCTCCATATCTTGCAACCAAATGTAAGGTATCTTCAGCTACATGGTCTTGTCATTTAGTTCTGATGGCAAACAAAGGAAATATCGTAGGCTGGCACTGTTTTGGGGGGACCCTAGGGTGGTCCTGTCATTAGGAGTAATATTATTTCAGGCACTAGTGTTTTGTGTAATAACCTATATCTTCTGGAGCAGGATTATCCAGCCAAGAAGAATATTTCCTAACTCTAAAATTTTATGTTACATATTTTTAAGCTGGATTACAAAGCAGTAAGCTACCATATGTACTTTCATGCTGCCTTTGTTTCAGCTAACTCTTCTCCCATCTTTTATGTTCTGCTTCATCCTACCCTCATTAGTGCTTAAATCCTATCCATCCCCCAATATTCCATGTGTCTACTTTGATATAACCCATGTTCTATTAACCTCCATCCTTTAAGGTAACCCTCTCATCCTACACTATCCTCTTTTTAGTTTCATGGTTTCTATAGGTACATGTGGTTAGAAATCTAAAGATCTACAGCTAATATCTACATAGGAGAGAGTCTATATGGTGTTTGTCATTCTGGGTCTGGGTTACCTCAATCAGTCTAACTTTTCCAGTTCTGTTAATTTATCTGTACATTTCACAATTTAATTTTTGTTTATAGCTGAATACAGTTCAGTAGGCATTTGTATCATATTAACATTATCCCTTCATCTGTTGATGAACATCTAGGCTAAGTACATTCCCTAGCTATTGCTAACAAAGCAGCAATGAATGTAGATAGATGGGCAAGTATCTCTGTAGTAGGTTGTAGAGTCCTATGGATATAGGTTCAAGAGTGGCATAGTTGGGTTACTGTAGTTCTATTTTTAACATTTTTGAGAAACCACCACATGATCTCCATGGTGGCTGCCCTTGTTTACACCCCCACCAGCAATCCTCTTTCCCCACATCCTCTCCAGGATTTATTTCCTTCATGATAGTTGCTCTGTCTGGGTTAATATGAGATCTCCAAGTAGTTTTAATTTGCATTTCCTTGATGGATAGTGATGGTTAATACTTAAAAGTATTTATTAGGCATTTGCATTTCTTCTTTTGACCTATAGTCCATGTTTGTTTGGATTAACTATTGTCTTACTGTAAGAGGAAAAGCCAAGAGGCATTGCAAAGATGATATACTTTCCAAACAATGGGGAGTTCACAGTCTCCAAATTCTGGTTCTCTTCTACTTGATCTTCAGAAATTTTGTGAGCTGCTTCATGCCTGCTGCTGTTAGTCAATTTCCTATTAAACAAAAGTAGATCATTTCTAAGTGATGGTATCTGAGGAAAGAAAATAAATTCTAAGATGCCCTTAGATCATATAGCTAATAGTCATATAAACCCAATTCCACTCAGTTTGGGGAAGAAGTATTGTGTTTACTGTGGCTCACAAAATATTGTTGCTTTTATAACGGTCTGTGTGAATAATTTAATTTTGGCCAATAAATATAGTAAGTTTCTTCAACCTAACCTTGCCCTCACTGCTGGGACAGATTATTAAAGGTGAAAAGTGTGCCCTATATTAGATGCATTGATTCTTTTAGAAACCATTGGCATACCACGACCTCAAGGGAAATCTCACAGACAAGACTTCGCCGCACTGTATGACCCATCAGGGAAAAACTTGTGCACATCATACAGCTGGGATGCAAACCTCTGTCTCCTCCTGATCTCGGTGAAAGGCCTGAAATATTTTGAATGGATCATTATTAGTGCCCACCTGGAGAACTGGGAGTTTGTTTGAACAGAGTGTCTCAGTCCTGAAGAGATGGGTTTCAGCATGGGCAGAAACAAAGAGCTTATGGTTTATAACGCCACGCAGTAAGGCCTGCAGTTTTACACAACATAAATTATTGTCTCCTCTTTGCAGAGGCCCTGAAGACAGAAAGCAAGAGAAAAATATGTCCAAATTATCACATGAAACAGATTACCTCAAAGATGAACACTCAATAAAAATGGATAGTAAAATCAAATGTACTTCACCTGGTTTCTCCAGATGAAAAGTGATTATAAACTTTCTATCTCATGTTCTTATCTTCTTATTTTAAATAATATAAAAGAACACATAAGGATACATAATCAAAACAAAATACACGACTTACTTCAACTGCGATGTGTTGTAGCAAAAGGGAACTCTCGTAAAACATTATAGTAGACAAACCAGAAAGTGGTTATTAGATTTTTTTGTTTTTGTTTTTCACTCTAAGAAATCCAATGTAGGTATATGGGTACATATCCCAAAGAACTGAAAGCACTAATTACTTGTTAACTACCAACTATTCATATTTGTATTTGCGTTCTAAAACAATAATTACAATTAGCACATTGCATTTACTTTATGAGAAGGCTCTGGTGTACGTGTATTTTACTAACAGAACCAACTTGATTATTAGTTTGTCTCTATATTTCATTTATTTATTTTCATATGGTTTCGATTACTTTGTAGTTTCTCATTTTTACCTGTTGCATAATTTGTGCTTTGTATAACATTGTAGTGCATGTGTGCCACACCCATTTTATTAGATAGGGTCTAATATTCATAGTGTGAAAAGTAAGCTCTGGTCTTGGAAAGTCTTGTTTGTTTGTTTTGCCATAGCCCTCACTGATAAACCATTTCCTCATGACACTTCAAATTTGGCCTTATATTTTAAAGTTCTGTTTTTAATCTCCTTGAATCTCAAATAACATTTTTCAAAGGTCAAACAGTTATATTCTTGTTATAGTTTCCAATGTCATATTAGTACCTAACAAGAAACTGGAAAATAACACTTTTGTAATATCAGGAGCTGACAGAGACTCTGGCTCCAATTTGGTAACTAATATAGTAGAATCAGAAATGTGCATACACTCCATGAATTTACTTTTGACATTTAACCAAATTGGCATCATTTCTGACACATCTATCAATGATAGGATCCACAGACATTTATCTGTCCTGTGGCAACTAAATCACCACTGGCTCATTGAGGCCAGTTTTCAAAGGTTATGCATAAGAATTCAATCCTCAAAATTATTTTAGATTTTGGATTCTGGAATAGTTTGGGCAATAATTCAAGTTAAAATGTTCCTTTGCTAATGAATCTGGTGGTGACTTACACCTATAGCCCTAGCTTCCAGGAAGTTGAAGCAGAAAGGAAAGCTATGTCACTTTATCCATAAATTTACTGAAATATTTTAATAGTCTCTAATGTAGAAATCCTTCAAATTTGTACAGAGCTCCACTACCTGCTGGAAAGGCACTAGGCTGCAAAAAGAAGGTCTGCTCAAGGTATGGTCTCAAGTATGTGGAATAGGAGAATAGTAGGTGGGTAAGGTAAGTCAAAGTCAAAATGCAAGGGTCTACTGAAAGGAGGGTCCTGGAATTCATCTGGTGCAACAGCATGATAAATCTCTTGCTCAGAGAATCCACACTGTCCTAGCTGAAACCATTGTTTCCAGAATCATCTATTATTAGTCTGTCCACGAGAATGAAAGTGATTTTTGAATTTCAAACCTGTTTAAATCAGTTTATACCTTTCCTCAGTTCCTCTCCCCACAGCCCCTGGGATAAAAATCCAAAACTCTTGAGCTAAGGCTACAGGGCCATGTATGATCTGTCACTGGCTTGCTTCTATGGTTCCTTTCATTTATCCTCACCTAATCTGTCAGCTTCTTAGCGTTTCTTAAATGTGTTGTGCTTCTCACTTGTCAAGCAAGCCGTCTTTGAACAGAAAGGTTGCTGGGTTCCATTTTCATCTATCTCCTTATCTTCCAAAGGCAGCCCACCTTTCCTTGGAACACTTACTCGCACAGTGACCTCCTCATTTAGATGCTTCTACTCAGATGCCTTAGAAACCAGGACTTCCCTCTATTTTGATAATGACAGTAGTTTTAAATTGACTATTTATTCAAGTGTCTTTCCTAATACAGAGAGGCCTCCAGGCAGGCAGGAGTTTTCACATTTCTCTCTATTTAGAAGACCAACCAAAGATGTTCAAATATCTGTTGAATCAATAGGTACATCAGGTAATGTGCTGTATAATTTGGACTGCAGTTTAGAAGACTTAACCGGGCATTAGTGAGGATGGGTTAGGAGAGAAGGAGGGATACTGAAGGTAGGAACCAGGAGGAGGTGAGGGAGACAGGGTAACAAGTATTTTGTTTTGGCCAGTAATCACTAGTGTCTCCATGAAAGTTCCTCTGAATGAATTAGTGTGTTTGTATACAAGTGCGTGCAGGCATGTGTGCTTGTGTTTGTGTGTGTATGTGTGTGCAGTTGTATAAGTTTGCATGTAGAAGCAGGAGGAAGTCATTTTAAATTCAGATGGCATTCCACCTTGTTTATCAACAGAGCATTTCTCAGTGGCCTGGAGCTCACTGACTCAGCTAGTCTGGCTCGCCCTGAACCCTAGGATCTGCCTTTATTCCTCATGATTCTTGCTTCCAGTGTTAGATTCCCCAAAATAATCCTCTAGAAATGGAGTTTGGGTCATAAATTCCCAGGCTGAAAGCATTTTAGCAATCTCCTTTGATCTGTAGCTGAGTTCTAACATTATAGTCCAGCGAAATTGTTAAGTCCTGTCTTTCTCTTCAGTGTCTGGCTCAGTTACAGCTGAATGGTAGAACACTTTCACAGTGTTCATGAGGTCCTGAGGTTGATCCCAAGTACCATCAAATATCAAGAATATCATATTCAAGCCACAATCTCTGATACATCCCTGATAGGGAAGTCATGAAGAGTAATACCAATACTTGCTTTTGTGGAACTGTTCCTTTTACTAGAAGGATTTTTCTTCTGCTTTGAATAAACTCTTCAGATTTCATCAATGATCTATGTATGTTTTGATGGGGAATATTACTAGAGCATTCAAAGGTGTTCATTTCCTCAAAGCATTCTAATCCTCGGTTAGTATTCTAATAAAATAAATGTTGATCCTCATACCTAGTTTATGAAAGATTGGGTACTGGGGGTTACAATAAGTTAATATGGCATACATAGTCCACTTTTTCATGTGTGATATGGTAGATTAATTTATTTTGTATGAGCTGTATAAAGGCTTAAGTGCCCACTAAACTGAAATTAATGTTAAGTTATGTAATCTATAAAGTGTCAGATATTAGAAGAAATAGTGATCAAGACAAACATGTACTCTCCTCAAGCAGATTATATTTAATTAATAGAAGAAAGGTTAAGATGGGCCATTTGACATACACCTTTAATTCTAGCTATATGGGAAGTTGTTTCAGAAGATTTCATGTTCAAGGTCTTCCTTTGCTACAGAGTAAACTCAAGGCAAGCCTAGTTAACTCAGCAAGACTCTGTGTCAAAATAAAATATAAAAGGGGTCAGATTGTATTAGTAACTTAGTAGTAAAGAACTTGCCTACCATGTCTGAGGCCTGGCATTCAATGCCCAATACTGAAAAAAGTTCAGCTAACTAAACTACTTCCATTTCAAGTAGGTTGAGAAAGGTCTAGATTTGTGCAACATCTCCGCTATAGAGAAACTGAATATTACTCATACTTATTGTGTTCCATGATTATAATACATACTGTCCAGGGAAACATATTAAGTAGCTTGCCCTCAAGGTAATATCAGTATAAATGCAGAAAATGCCATGCAAGTTATTTCTTGCATTACACCTGGAAGTCTGTTCAAAGTTTGAATCTTTCCTTGCAGAATATAATTTTGAATTCACTAGGATTTCCTGGTTGTGTAAATTAAAACATTGCTCATCTTTCTTTCTACAGTCTCTCTCTCTCTCTCCCTCTCTCTCTCTCTCTCTCTCTTTTACACATACACACACACACACACACACACACACACACACACACACACACACAGAGGGAGAGAGAGAGACCAAGACAGAGATAGAGACAAAGAGAGCCAGTGATAGATAGGTAGATATATATATATATATATATATATATATAGATAGATAGATAGATAGATATAGATATAGATATAGATATATAGATATATAGATATATAGATATAGATAGATAGATAGATAGATAGATAGATAGATAGATAGATAGATACATAGATAGACAGATGACAGGGAGGAGGAAATAAAGGAAATAAAAGAAATAAATAAAAATAAGAAATGTAGACAGATCCTAAATGAAGGCAGGACACTTGAAATCAGCCAGGATGGTTTGGCTTTCTTCCTACCAAGTAATAGAATGGCAACTTTTACTTGTATGTGTGTATTTGTGGTGTGGAGTTGGAAAACTGTTCTAATAAATAAGATACTTTCCTGGAATTTGAGCTTAATCTTAAAATTTTCCACTTTTGGAATATGATTTTCTTTGGGGAAAAGTGTGATATTATCAATAACACCAGAAATGATAAATACCTTATTAATAACTGAGCATCCTTGGAAACTAATTGCTGAGGTGGATGAGGGCATTTTTTTGCTATCTTCCCATGAACAAGCCATTGAAGATTTTGGTCCACATTAGCAAGAGTATATTAAACTTCTTGTACTCAATATGAGTTAAAACAGAATGATAATGTTTAGGACAGGGATAAGAGTTATGAGCAATTCCTTTTTCTCACCTTTAGGAAATATTCTTTTAAGATCCTTCATTATATTTTTCTGTGGAAATGTTATTAGTCATGGCTGCATATTAGAAATCTCTGAGTAGTTTCTAAAAGACAATAATAATGAAGTCACACCCCTAGAAAATATGATATGGGCTCAGGTTTTGTGGAGTAGACAATCTTTGCTCTATATAATCCATTTGTACCTTGTTTGGGCTTGCACCTAAAGCTGTTTACATCAGCAAACCACAGAAATACCTACCTACCTCTCTCTCTCTCTCTCTCTCTCTCTCTCTCTCTCTCTCTCTCTCTCTCTCTGTGTGTGTGTGTGTGTGTGTGTGTGTGTGTGTGCATGTGTCTGTCTCTCTGTCTCTTTGCTTCTGTATCTCTCTCTGTGTCTCTGTGTCTCTGTCTGTGTCTCTGTCTGTCTCTCTCTCTCTCTCTCTCTCTCTTACTGAAAAACTATTACCAGTAGATGAGTGGATAAAATATGGCATATACACACAGTGGAGTTTCAATATCATTCACAGGAAAATGAATGGAACTGTATCCAGATCAATGTGCTAAGCAAAATAAACCAGACTCAGAAGCATAAATATTGTGTGTTTTCTCTAATATGTGGGACCAACTCTGAACTAAAGTTTTCAGAAAAAAACAAAATGAGAACAACAACAACATTGATGTTCAAAGTTGACTGATGAAATAGAACCTCATAATTGTAGAAAAGTAGAATATTTCAGATTTACGGTCAAATTTTCTTAGACAGTCTCTTGCCTTCTTTATGGTCATTCATTTCATATTTCTGTGTGTGACCTATCATCCCTATGACTATCAGGTGAAACTTGTTGAGATGCATTATCTTAACAAAGCACTAGCTCCCCCAAAACCCAAAACTAAGAATGTTATCAGATATTATCTGAGGCCTACAACAGAGGCTTTGCTATAACCAAATGCCTGGTGTTTCTACCAATATAATTGAAAATTTCTTTTATATATGACTTTCCTTCTGTATGTAATTATAAAATCTCTACCTGTTCCACACTGGAGCATGTACTTGGCACAAGCTGAATTTGTGTTCTTGGGTCACTTTTTTTTTTAAATTGAGAACTATGTTTAGCATCAAAACTAGATTAAAATCAAGGAAGATTATTTGTGAAAAGTAAGGGACTAGTAGTTGCAAAGGGAGGGTACAAGAGAGGGAACTATATAGATTGAATATGATCAAATTTCATGTTACATATGTATGAAAATAACATAATGAGGGACTAGCATGATGATTCAGTAGTTAAGAATAATTGTTGCTCTTGCAGAAGATCCAAGTTTGTTTCCCAACACCCACATGACAGCTAATATTCATCTGTAATTCCAGTTCTAGGGAATCCATTGCACTCTTCTAGCTTCCTTATTAATAAAAAAAAAAAACAACTCAGAAGCCAGGTATTGGGGTGAATGCTGGAAGATCAGAGAAGCCACAGCTAACCTCACCTCGTCAACTCCTCAGCCAGTCCTGTCTCCTCAAACTGGAAGCCTCTAAGTCCCCATCCGAATGGATTTCAGCTAAACTGCTACTAAAAGCCTAAAAGCTTAAAAGCCTCTACTTCCTGATCTTCATGCCTTATATACCTTTCTGCTTTCTGCCATCACTTCCTGGGATTCAAGGCATGTGTCTTTCCCAAGCAAGACATGAGATCTCAAGTGCTGGGATTAAAGGTATATATCACCATGCCTGGCTGTTTCCAATGTGGCTTTGAATTCACAGAGATCCGGATGGATCTCTGCCTCTGGAATGCTAGGATTAAAGGTGTGTGTGCCACCATTTTCTGGTCTCTGTGTCTATCTAATGGCTGTTCTGTTCTCTGAACCCAGATAAGTTTGTTAGGGTACACAATATATTGGGGGACACAATAGCACCACATTTCCCCTTTTTTGTCTAAAATAATATAAAAGCTTACAACTAATATAAGATAAACTATATCTAATAAGTATATACAATATATACAGTCAAGAGTTATGTTAACAATGTCTAGTCCATTAAAATTTGACAAATTCAGACAAAAAAAATTTCATTACTTATCTTATTTTGGTGAGTCCAAAACTTTGTATGCAACATACAAAAGTCCATCTCTGAAATGATGATGGATTTCACAATGATGATTCCACAAGGACTTGTACTATGATAAATCCATTAAGCAGATTATCACCACCCAAAGTTTGGCTTTGGACTACAAACTACTCAGAACAATTTTGATATGGCTAGCTTAGATGATCCAGATTCACAGACAACTCAAGCAAGGACTTGAGACAAGCTCTGCATTTTCCCATTATGCAGAGACTGGACAACAAATGATACAGCTATGTCTCCCAGGACTTGACAATTAACCCAAAATTTTTCTTTTCAGGATCTCCTTAAGATTTTGTTCACCCCCAGAAAGCAAGAATTTTAAGAAAATGACGCCTACATTCCCAAGAGGTGGGGTGGGTGGTTTTTGGTCATTCAATGGCTTATGGATAATTGTCATTATTTAGGATGGTTGGTTACAAGTTGTTATTTTTAATGGACAGGGGAAAAAAGATTTAAAAATGGAGATTAGATTCTTGAATGCTGGAAGATCAGAGAAGCCACAGCTAACCTCACCTCGCCAACTCCTCAGTCAGTCCTGTCTCCTCAAACTGGAAGCCTCTGAGTCCCCATCCGACTCAGGTCGGTTCTTGTTTTAAAAAAAGAAAAGAAAAAGAGGATATACCTAAGAGGTAGATTATTGAATCTACTCTGAAAAAAAAGGAGATATAGAAATAATAGGATAAAGGGGTGGACTATTGAATCTACTCTGAAAAGAGAAAAGGGAAGATATAGAATTGATAAGATAAAAGGTAGATTTTTGAATCTATTCTGAAAAGAAAAAAGAGAGGATATGGATATGATAAGATGAAAAGGTAGATTATTTAATCTACTTTTAAAAAGGAACTTCTTGTTTTAAATATTTTACATTGGATTGGACTTTTGTATGTTGTTTATTTTTGTGCCTCCTCTGTGGTTTAAAACAATGTTAATTGTATCTGTGGCAGAATTGTGTCTCACAGCCTGTCCCAAATTTGCAATACAACAGGTTCTATTCTTTACCAAGACATTCTTTGATTTCAAATCTCTGTGAGCAATAGCTAGCTTTCCTTGAGTACCAAAAATCTCCATGTGAAGATTGGCAAGACAGCTTGCTGTGGACAGATGCACAGTAAGTCAGATTCAGATGGAATAAACCTCTGAACGGTTTAAGTGTGTATAAAAATGTATGTAGGCTTAAAAGAGAGAAAAAGAAATATATGTAGTTATATAAAGAATAGATAGGTTTAAAAAATAAAGTACTTAAAGAGACAATAAGAATAATATAAAAGTTAAGCCATGTAAAGATGGAAATCACACAGAGAGTCTAGATTATATTGTCTTTGTTATTTTTAACTGTAAAGAGACATTTGATTATAAAGGCTGCTAAGTTAAACTAATATATGTATTTAAAGGTATCTTGACTTCAAAATTTGGATCTAAGGATATGTTGCTTTGGAAAGGAGCTCTGCTTTTGTTTCCACAGGAAGCAAGGGGCTATGGATTTTGTTTCAGCTTAAGATGGATCAGATTTGATCAAGCCAGACCTCCTGAACTTTAACAGATGGTACCTATCAACAAAGATTGTAGCTGGTCTTCCCAGGACTTGACCATTATCTCCAATTTTCTCAGGATCCCCATAAGACTATCAGCACCCCCTATCAGCAAAAAGGAGCCTAGAACACTATGCTCACATTCCCAAAAAATGGATTGTGGATGTTTGTCTTTGTTTAGGTTGTTGGTTACAAACTGTTATTGGTCATAGTCAGTATCTTTCTAAAAGAAAAAAGGGGGATAGGATATAGATATGATAGGGTGAAAGAGCAGATTATTGAACCTACGTTTAAAGAGCAAAAACTTGTTTAAAAATATTTTACATTGCTATGAAATTCAGTTTGTTGATACAAATTTAAAGTTAATTTTGTTATGCTGTATGTACATTTCTACTCTTGTTTAAGGTATTACGTTGGTGCAGCTCATTTGAAATTATAATGGATAATTAAGAAATACAGATTAATAACTCCTCACCTATGATAATCACACATATAGTCATGTTAGTTAAGTTTTCTAGGTATACGTAGACATATTTCAATTAAGTAGGTAATCTTCAAACACTTCAAAGACCTAGAGAATATGACATTTAAATTTTTTTCATATTTAGACTTTCCTGGACAGTGAGACATGTCTGCTCCTGGCAGCACCAATTCGCTTCAAAGAGAAAGATGGTTATTGAAGACACTCTATATGGAGTTTATCATCTTCTTTGCAAATATCACCATTTGGGCAATAAACTGTACTTGCCTGGAATGCTTGACAAAATGTTGTATTGACTGGACATACAGGATTCATGAAAAAATGACCAGTAAATTCTGCTGAAACAAGTCAAGGCGGTCTTTCAGGTTCCTGTTTCACAGAGGAGACTGCCAGACGTTGTGCAGGACATGGGAAGAAGCAACTGAGAAACTCTAGGTCTATAGACTGAAAGTGGATGCCTCAACATTGCAGAGGAACTTTGGGTGACTATCCAGGAAGCCAGCTGTCTCTGTCATTCTAGATTTTGGAAGTTAATTACAATGTGCTTCCTGTTTACTTAGGTTATATTATGTCCTTCTGAGGTCTTTGATGTAGTTGAATACTAGATAGTTATAATTATAATTTTCCTTGATTATGATAAGAGATAAGGTAGATATAAAACCTTAGACTCACAAACATAGGATAGATAGGATATCTTGTTTAATATTGCCAAATACAAACAGACTAGGTATTATAACTATAATTCTATTGTTTGATAACTGTTTCGCTATATGTAATTTTACTATGTTGAAGTTAAAAACTTCTTTTCAAATAGAAAGAAAAGGGGAAATGATGGGTGATATCATTCTGTATGCTGTGAATATGTATTTTCTGATTGGTTGATAAATAAAGCTGTTTGGCCAATGGTGAGGCAGAATAAGTTTAGGCAGGGCATTCTAAAGAGAGAGCGGAGGAGATGCTGTCAGCCGCCACCATGAGAAGCAAGATGTAAAGATACCGGTAAGCCATGAGCCATACAGCAAAATATAGATTTATAGAAATGGGTTAATTTAAGATGTAAGAGCTAGCTAGTGAGAAGCCTGAGCTATTAGGCCATACAGTTCATAATTAATAAAAGTCTCTGTGTGTTCATTTGGGTCTGAGCAGCTGTGGGACCATGGGGCTATGGGAGCTGTGTGGGACCAGGAAAACTTCAGCTACACAGATCCTAAGAAATCTTTTTTTTAAAAAAGAAAATGTCACACAAAATAAAATACTAAAATTAAAAACAGAAAATGTCATAAAGAGAGACATTTTCCACTAAGAGCTAGCCTTGTATCTTGCTTTAATAGTGCTTGAACACAACCTGCCACTCTACCCATCCAATCCCAGAGGACTGACCCAAGCCAGAGTTCTCTACAAGCTGGTCAACCTCCCACTCCAGCACCACAAGCAAACATCATACCACAACTGGCATGACCACCACATCCTCTTCAAAGGAAGCACCACAATAACTACTGGGATTCTTGGAGGCTGCCATCAACTTGCAGATCAACCTGAAGCCTATGTCTAACTGTTCATTTATTCCTACTTCAACTAAGATGATGTGACTTTGAAGAACTTTGCCAAATACTGCTTAACCAATCTGATTAGGAAAGAATAACATGATGAGAAACAGATGAAACTGCAACACCAATGACATAGCCATTTCTTCTTGCAGGATATAATAAAAACAGGCAATGATGACTGGGATGGCATGCTTAATACGATGGAGTGGACACTCTGTACTTGCAAAAGTGTGCATCAGCCACTTCAGGAGTTGCTCAAACTGGACACTGATAAAAATGATCCTATTTATGCGATTTTTACTGAGACTCATTACTTGAATAAGCAGGTGAAACACCTTAGAGAACTGGATGACCCCATAACCAACTCATGTAAGATGGGAGACACAAATATGGCACAGCAAAAGATCTCTTTGATAAGCTCCCTCAAGGACACAATGATAACAATAGCTAAGCTGACTTCCCTAAAGCTACAGAGTGACTTCATTGGCCACCAAAGGAGTGCATGCATCTTGGGGCTGCCTTTATCTTTTCTATCAGTCAAACTAAAACACTGTCTTAAGTTCACTAGTTCATCCTATTCATTCAAATAAATAAAATTTGGTATCTCTTTCTCCAAATAAAAGGCTATAAGAAAATCCGTTGACTGGTACAATGCCTATATACTAATTTTAAAATGCACATTAAAATTTACTCCTTTGTGGAATATTGTTAAAATGTGTTTTTCAAGTGCAACTTATTCTATGTATGAAGAACACATTGTTGTAGTCTGAAAGTTTTTCTAGTCCTGGCAGGCTTATAAAATAATCACTCAGAAGCTTATATTAATTATAACTGTTTGGCCATTAGATAAGGCTTATTACTGACTAGCTCTTGCATTTAATTTAACCCATAATTCTTATCTATGTTTAGCCATGTGGCTTGGTACCTTTTTTCAGTTCTGCCTTGTCATCTTGTTTCCTCTGTGTCTGACTGATGACTTCTCCTCCACCCTTCCTCTTCCCAGCATTCTCCTAGTCTGCTCACCCCACCTATACTTCCTGCCTGGCTACTAGCCAATCAGTGTTTTATTAAACCAGTGTACAAGAGCATTATCCCACAGCACATTGTGGTGGTCAAAGGTAATGTTTTGAGACCTATTACCTCTAGCTCATCTTCCCATGTCTGCTCTGTATTAAATTCCAGACTGGAAAATTAGCATTCACCCTGGAGGTCTTTCTGCTGCTGGTGGTGATGCTGCTGCTGCTAAAAGCCTAGATTGATGTATAACCTCTACTGTGTCAGTCCAGATTCTTTTTGATCTAGGAACTAATGAAAACCTTATAAATTTACTGACAGTAGTTCATGAGCTAGACAGATAAATATCCTCTTTTGGTGTAATCTTTGAATTATGTCCCAGCCTGATAATCAGTGAGAGCACCTATGTTATAGATGTAACATCCTTAAAGATGACTGTTTTACAATGACATCATTAGAGTATATCCTAACCCAATGAATAGCCCTAAAAAGAAGAGGAACTGAGGGTGCAAAATGGTGAAGAAGAAGAAGAAGATATAAAGGCATGGGAGATTACAATGACCTACAAGGCAATAAGAGGCCTCTGGATAACCAACACTAACTCGATCCCATGATCCTGGCCTTCATAATGATGAGAAAATAGATTTCTATATTTCAAGTTGAGTAGTTCATGACATTGTTAATGACAGGCCAGAAAAAACTAGTAGTAGATTACTCAGCAAACTGTGGTGGTAAATAACTTGATAGAATCCTCCATAACATTCATTTATTAGAGAAGTGTTTTCCCTATAAATTTAATATTTGAGACTTTTTTTTTACTTTTCTATTGCTGTGACAAAAAAAAAAACATGGCTGATATAGATTATAGAAGAAAGAGTTTAATTTAGGGCTCACAGTTCTAGAAGTTTAAAGTGCAAGACCATCATGGTAGGGAAGATGACCACAGATAGGCAGTCATGTCATTGGAGTAAGAAATTAGAGCTTACACCTTGACCCACAAGCATGAGGCAGAAAGGGCTTTTGAAACCTAATGGCCACTCTTCATGACCCACCTTCCCCAACAATGCCACACCTCCTAATCCTTTCCATATAGTTCCACCAACTTTTGGCAAAGCATTCAAATATATGGGCCTATGGGAGTATTTCTCATTCAAACCACTGCAGAGACTTAACTTTTTTCTCAATACTTAACTGTGTATGTTGGGCTGACTCAACCTAGGAATAGGTTATGGCTTATGCAGTCACAGTCTATCCTTTGTAATACAAGATGGAAATTTTGTAAATTATATTTATAGAAATATTTTATGGGGCTTGTAAGTTACAAAATTTCACATTACAATACAGTTAAGAGATTACATACGGCCGGGCGGTGGTGGCGCACGCCTTTAATCCCAGCACTCGGGAGGCAGAGGCAGGCGGATCTCTGTGAGTTCGAGGCCAGCCTGGGCTACCAAGTGAGTTCCAGGAAAGGCGCAAAGCTACTCAGAGAAACCCTGTCTCGAAAAACCAAAAAAAAAAAAAAAAAAAAAAAAAAAAAAAAAAAAAAAAAAAAAAGAGATTACATACCTTTCTATCTTAGTTATGGTTACTATTGTTGTTATAAAACACCATGACCAAAGCAACTTGAGGAGGAAGGGTTTATTTGGCTTGCTTTTCTACATCACTGTTTATCACTGAAGAAAGTCAGGACAGGAATTCAAACAGGTAAGGAACCCAGAGGCAGAAGCTTCTGCAGAGGCCATGAAGGGATGCTGCTTGCTGTGTTGCTCCCCATGGCTTGCTCAGCCTCCTTTTTTTTTTTGTAGAACCCAGGACCACCAGCCCAGGGTTATCACCATCTACAGTGGGTTGGATCCTCCCACATCAATAACTAATTAATAAAATGCTCTATAAATTTGCCTATAGCCAGATCTTGCAAAGGCATTTTCTTAACTGAGGTTCCCTCCTCTCCATGACCCCAGCTTGAAATGCAACTAGCCAGCACACCTTCCTATTGGACATACAAGGAATGACAATGCTCTGGATGATGGCTGCTCTGGAACTACCATGACATGAAATCTACAACTTTTAAAATTTGCATTTTTGCCAAGTTCTGTGAGGGAACAGAACTGAAAGGATGTCTGTCTGTCTGTCTATCTGCCTGCCTATCTATCTATCTATCTATCTATCTATCTATCTATCTATCTACCTACCTACCTACCTAATACACCAGATATATCAAAATTTATTAAGTAGTAATTGCAGCCAAATCATACCTGAAATGCTGAGACCCTGGTGGTCACTTAGTCCCTGAAGCTGGATGCATCAATAGCTGGAGCAGTTTCAGAATAACTGTCTCTCACTAGAGGGTGATAATCTGAAGTTATTCCTTCATCCATACTGTAGGATGTTTCAGTGTTCCCAATCAAGTCAAGAGCCAGGAAAGTTCCTGGAGAACTGCTGATATCTATTCTATAATGAAAAGTTTGAAATGCTGATTCTATTGTCAGGGAAGGAATCAGCAGCAACAACAGAGCAAATCAATTCAGCTACAAGAGGGAAGGCCAGACAAGCAAAAGGCAAGGATCAACTTTTCAAATACCTTTTCCATTGGGGCTATTACCAGAAAGTGCCACCCACAATGGTGGTGGGCCTTCCCACATCAACAAGGCAGTCAGGATAGTTCTTAAGGTGAGGTGCTCTACTCGATTTTAATTGGTGGCAACATGACATTAAAATCAACCATAATACCCTTAAACAAGAGACACCTGAATAGACAAAATCTAGACTCTTCCGATGTATGAACAAATAAACACTCCTCAGTGGTTGGGTTGAATTTAGTTTTCTTTCGTTTCATTACATGTGAAGAGTCTCATGCGGTATATGACATTATATTAATTATTCGATTCTAGAGCATGTGCTCTGATAATGAATAGATGTTGTTTCCACAGTATGTTTACAAGATTCTAATCTTCAATGTAGGTCAGTAATTCCAGTGTTACCTTGAGTTTTGCCTGCTTCTCAGATTCTGTCTCCTTTTACACTTGGCCAGGTCTACTCTCCCTCAAATATGTTGGCCTTCCTGATAGAAGAAAGTTGATTTCTACCCAAGACCTTTGTAATTCTCCTCTATCTGCCAGGATGCTCATTCCTGGGATCATGGCAGAGTCAGTAAACTTCCTCAGCCATTCAAAGTCTCTACTTTGAGTGCAAGGGTTATACTCATCTCATTTACTGCTCTCACCAAGTGTTTAGTAAATTCTCATTAATATATCTCAGGTGAGTGAATGGAATGAAAAAAAATTCTTATTATCATTATGAGGAAGTATCTATTAGATGTTTTCCCAGAAGAGACATGTCTTAAGTTTTTGTGTGTGTGCTGGTGCATGCATATGCGTGGATGCACAGAGAGATGGATATTAAGCGAAATGAGCATTACTTTGTAATTGAGTTTCCTTGAAGATCTACAAGTAAGTCAGAAGCATGGCTGTCATTAGTTTTGCTGCCAAGCAGCACACCTTAGAGCCCAAAGTGTCACAGGGTTCAAACAACGCCTCATCATTTGACTCTCACAGGATTTGTCCAATCCAACTGTTGGTATTGCAGTCTTTAGCTACAAATATTCTCTAGTTAGATAATCAAGCTTAGAAGACTGAGTTCAGCTTACCCTACAATTAGGCAGCACTTATGATCACATGTTTTTG
Source organism: Peromyscus californicus insignis (assembly GCF_007827085.1). Classification (NCBI taxonomy): domain Eukaryota; kingdom Metazoa; phylum Chordata; class Mammalia; order Rodentia; family Cricetidae; genus Peromyscus; species Peromyscus californicus. The sequence goes on along the minus strand of NW_026294534.1, from coordinate 22,171,366 downwards.
GGCTATGTTAGTCTTTAAGAATGAAAGAAAGTCTTTGATGATTTTTGAGGCCTGAGTGTGGTTTTAGTTCAAGATGTCAAATTTTAATGCGTGGTTTCTCTTTCTACATGTGAATAAAAGCATTTGCCTTTTGTTCTGCATTCTAATGCAATCATCTATCGCAACAATTCCTTGATATGTTGGAAGCTTTTTTCTTTTAATAGGTGCTTACTTCCAGGCAATGTTATGGAAGTAACAATTCTAACAAGTGTTTGATATATGCCTTAGATTTTCTAACCAAATCCCATTTGCTAATGACATCTGGGACTTATTTCCTTCATCACCAAGTAGGTGAGCCAATCAGCATGTGATTCTCTGACTACCTATTTTTGTTGTGCACAGGGTACGTGTGTGTGTGTGTGTGTGTGTGTGTGTGTGTGTGTGTGTGTGTGTGTGTGTGTGCAGGGTAGATTTCAGGAAACTCAAACCTTAATTATGCTTAAGCAGAGGGCTTTCAACATGGAAACACATCCTTATGAGATGTTCTCTGAGAAACACATCCAAAAGTAGTAACCAAACTAGTACACAGTAGGTACCATGGACTCTGCCATGGTCCATTTTCCAGAGTGCTGTTACTCCAAATGAATGTAACTGTCCCATGACAAGTGCAGAAAATTTAATCCACTTCCTTTGCTCCAGGAATAAAGAACAAAATCCTATGTGCTCCCAGACCCTGTTGCCTTACTCTGTCTTTCTAGTTTTCTGGGTGTTGCTGTATTGTTTCTTTTCAACTTTTTCTCATCGAGTTCTTCAGAGGCATAGCTTATAATCATTTATCTTGCTTACTGTTCATTCTCTTCTTACCCCATTTTTAGCCACTAGATAGTTCAAACTTCCTTTTCTTAGTTTCCTCCTTCTAGGTTCGATGATAAGGCTTTGGGTCTGTGTAATTAGAAGTAATGTCAGATTTTATAGGTTGAAATGAAGTGAAAACCATTTGCCTGCTGTCTGGGTGTCTCCTGTGGAGGGAAATGTCAGGACTCCTGCTTCGGGGGCAATGCTCCCTGTCTATTAATGAGTTTTGAGGATGTTGAAGGCAGTGAGTTGGGTAGGCAACATTGGACAACTGTCTACCTTTCTGACTGTGATCAGAATTTTAAATTTGTTTTTAATGTTGGATTTTACTATTCATAGTTTATTTTCAAGATTAAAGATTATTCAGTATAAAAAATTTTCTGTATTTAATTTCATGGTTTGCCAAATTTGCTTATGGTCAGTTGATTTTTGCTGTTTTTTTTTCTTTTATGGCAAGTATTTTGTTTGTCTGGTCATTTATAAATATTTCTCCCTATCTTCAATGTTGTGAAATTCTACTATAATATGTCTATTTGGGAATTACATTTATAAAACTTGGTAAATTTCTGAGTGTTGAGTGTGTGGATATGTAGGATTTTAATTAGTCTGAAACTGTATTTATCAGTTATATCTATTATTGATGATGCTTGTCCATTCTTTTTCTTCAAGTTTTGCAGTTCTGATACTTAATTTCCCATTATTGTTTATCGGAACAACTATAGTTTATCTTTTTATATGTCTTTATTTATTGTAAATTCTATAAATATTTGATCATTCCTTACTTCAGATATCTCTTTGGGACTGCATCACCCATTTATGTGTGTGTTTTATGTGTTGATTGCATCCATATTTCTTTAGCTTTACCACAATATTTGAAGTTCTTGATATCTAAATATGGCATATCTTGGTTCAACCAAGTTTCTTTCATAATGAGCACTCCTGAAACTTCTTGTTACCATTTGATGTGTAAGCAGATTGTTGTATTTTCCTCCACTGTACCTTAATTTAGAAAGCTTTCCTTGGGACAGTTAGTTTTTGGTGTGACTTGGATTATAGGGCCCCTCTGGGATAACTGCTCTAAAGGTGTTGGTGATCCCATTCCTATCTTACCTAGTCTCCTCGGTTTGTATGAGCCATGGCTTCCTTTCATGGGAATTTACTGCCAGCATACACCACCCTACCTTGTAGAATTCCAGCTATTATGTTTGCAGCTTCTCCCACAATGTAGCCTGGTCATCTTTGAAAAAAGTAAGGGTTGTTTTCGGAGAAAACTCTTCTATTTCTGATATTGCTTCAAAGATTTATTGAGTCCAGAATACATTTGTTTTTTTGAAATGGAATAATTCCATAGACTATACAGTAGCCTATGTGTTAGAAGCTCGATTTTTCATAGTTAATTTTTTATATCTAGTGATAGCATTCATGTTGAAATAGAAGGTTTGGAGCTACTGAGAAATTCATTTATAGGCTGGAGGAGTGGCTCAGATGGTTAAGAACCCTTGAAAATTTCCCAGGGGACCCAAGTTTAATTCCCAGTACCCATGACTGGCATCTCACAATTACCTATAACTCCAGTTCCAAGGGGTCTGATGCCCTCCTCTGGCCTTCACAGGCACCAGATCCCATGCAATACACACACAGATACAGATATATACACAGAAATAAAAACATCTTTGAAAGTCTTACTCGGAAGTGACTAGTGACATGCTGGCATTATGTTCCTCCTCCCTCTTTTCCCCTCCCATCACCTCTCTTCTGCTTCTCTTCCCTTTACTCCCCTCCCTTCTCTATTCTCCCCCTCTCTTAACTGTCAATCCTTTTCCCTTTCCTCCTCTGTTCTTTTCTTTTCCATTTTTATTGCTAGGATGGATTCTGCCAATTAGCAGCAATATGAACCTCAGGCTCTGGCATTGTCTATACAGAATGTTATATTATATGACATATATATGTTATACAATATTTATATAATATATATATAAATACATATGTTAACATTTGTGCCTTTGTATAATTCACACACACACACACACACACACACACACACACACACACACACACACACACACTTCTGCTGGGATGTATCTGATTGTGAAATGGCTAAGTTACTGGTGAAATAAAATCTTATCAGTCAAATGAGTAGTTTGGGAGTGAAGGGACTTTTCATAACTATGGCACATCAGCGTATATAAACCGAGTTTGTCTGGTGTACACTACAGTGTGTGGATATTCAATTTTGGTTGATAACACTAAGTTTTTTACTACACTATGAAACAATCACTCCCAGTATCAGTATATAGGATTTCCGTTCACCATTTCTTAATAAATTCTTGGTATGAGGGGCACGTGCGTGCGTGTGTGTGTGTGTGTGTGTGTGTGTGTGTGTGTGTGTGTGCTGTTGTCTCCTTTTGTTTTTATTTAGTACTTCTGTGATTATAGATGGCAGTAACCAATTCAAATACGTCATTGTGATTTGCACATCTGCTTCAGTGTATAGGTCTCTACTCTCTTACTCACTTTTTATATTGTACTGCTTGTTTATTTTTTCTTATTAATTTATTGTTGTTATTTTACACTAGGAAGAGAAGCCCAAACACATTTTTATTAATTTCTATGTAGATTTTTCAACTGGCTTTCCCTGGTGGACATCTTCAGTGGCAATTTTTTTTTCTTTTTTTTTTTTTTTTGATGGGATGGCATGGAACCTTTGGATCAACTTGGACTGACATTACATTTGAGTAAATTACTTATGACTTTTTTTTTATAGCTTCAAAAAATTATTTTCGAAAAGGGGAGATAATAAATAGTTCTAGATGCAGTTGCTTCCCTCTGTGAGCTGAGTTTGGAGCAAAGGGGGGGATGGGCTAGGCAGACCCTAAGGCTTGTAGGCTTTCCCCTCAGACCCAGTGGTCTTTGTTAGGCCCATTGTCAGTACAAATTGCTTCACCTCCTGGGCAAAGAAGAATATAGGACATCATTGGCCCATTCCCCCTTTTCCTAGAATACAAAGAAGCCATTCTAAGAGTATGTTCCCTAGACTTAATGAGACATTCAGAAATCAGTTTGTCATCTGGAAATGGAAGTAGCCCACTAACAAAGGTAATGTAGTATCCCTCTCTTGCCAACTGCTCTTCCTGAATCATTCTGTTTTCACAGCTTTCAGTGTGAGGAGCCAGCCTGAGCCACTTTTGTACTCACAAAATGCCTCCCCCCATATTTGTAAATCTCTGCAGTTTTTATGACCATCTGTTCATTTTCTGTTTCCCAGGATACGGTGCAGAGTTCAATTCCAGACCTTCTATTTTTTTCTTCTTTCTTTTTATTCAAGCAGATTATATTATTTATTATTTTTTTTAACTCCTGGAAGAATCTAAGACCTGAAAACATTCCATTTGTAGTGATAGCTGCCTCGTTCTCTGACACAACATCAGTATTTCCCATTCTGTCTTCCATGTCCCTCTTCTCATTACCACAGCTCCAGACTTCACACATAAGTGCTGGAAAATGACACGCCAATCTTCCTTCAGTAATTACCTTAAATCCCACAGAAAGATCTCTTGTATCTTAAAGGTTCAGAGACTCATTGTGAAGAAATAATTGTAATTTATTTTCAAGCTCTTAAGCTGTTTTTTGCACTGTGTGTGTGTGAGAGAGAGAGAGAGAGAGTGAGAGAGAGAGAGAGAGAGATAGATAGATAGATAGATAGATAGATAGAGATAGAGAGAGAGAGAGAGAGAGAGAGAGAGAGAGAGAGAGAGAGAGATTAGGAGACAGATGTTGTGGACAGAGCATCATCATGGATAAGACAGTTTTAAGAGATACATTCTCTGAACTTTCTGTTATTTCATTTCTATACACATCAAATAAGCTGCTGTTTTTCTTGCCCAATGATTCCCTGACACTGACCCCACTTAACTTTCTCAAAATAATGGTCTCATGCTACTATTCGTTTATTACATGTTAATTAGAAACACAAATGCTGGGCAGTTAGGGGCTATAACACTGCATTTAAACATAAAGAATTTATAGAACAAATAAAAAGTACCATCATATTCTGTTCAAATCATCATTTATAATAATTTTAATCAAGACTATTAATGTGCATTATAATGTGATCTTACAGTTCCAACAGTTAACACAACAAAAACATATTACTTCCAAGTTATAAAATCCAGCTCAGGTACTTCTGGGCTTTTTTGAGTGGCTATAAGCCACATGTTGACACAAGATTCACGTCTATTCCATGGAGTGAGGCTTGCCCAGATGCTCTGCCTAACTACTACATCTATCATGTGAAGCAACATATAAGTCACCACATAGAGAGTTCAGGGGGCAAAGGCAGAATAACACTATTTGTTTTCACATCCTGTTAAGTCTAGCTAGAAATACAGTCCAAACTAGACATAAGAGTACTGAAAACTGTAATCCTCCATGTTCTGATGAAATTTAATGAATAAATTGAATTGTCTCTAAATGTAATGTATAGCCAGTAGTGACACTCACCTTCTAGACTGTATTAGTATGCCTGACCATAGGAAGTTTGAAATAAATGCTATTATTCAGTAAGCTTTTGAGACCAAACTTCATTTGCAGTCACATCAAAGACTCTTAAAAATATTAGATACTCCCAAGTCTATGGAGAAACCATGAAACAATTTGGCACTTACAGCCACAGGGGATGGTGAAAGAGTGGGTAGGAATGGCACAGGTACCAAGATAGAAGCTCTCTACAGACTGCTGCCAGGCTGCCAAAACAGCAGCAACAACAAACAACAACAATGACAGAAGATTTCTCTTCTCCCACAATTTTCATTTGCAATAAAACAAATGCACTCTTTAATCTGATATCCTTTGATATCAGAAACTCTCAGTGGTTAGTACAAGCATACCCTGCATACTTGAGATTGTTTGTGTAATATCATCATCTTTTACACAGGACTCATTGGTCAACAGTGGGCTGCAATACCACTGTATTTCTATAAGATTATGTCATCTAGTGGTACCTTAGCCACCCTCCTTGGCGGACATATACTATATGACAAATTTGCACAGTGACAAAACTGCCTAATGACACGTTCCTCAGAATATTCCCTATCATTCTGAACTGCGTAACTGCAAATGAATGTGTATAGTTCCAGTTAGACCTTTGTGGAAAAGGAAGCATATGGCTATATCACTTTCTTAAAGGGTGTTGTGTCCTATACAAGTCAAGAGCTCTTGGTAGTGAGATAGCCATGGCTCGAATTTATTATGTCCTGGTTGAGATTCAGCTAATTCTCCATGGACTTCTGTTTTGATTAGGGAAAGTAAGAAAGCCTTAGTAAAAGGTTAGGGAGAATCCTTGCCAACCTTCTCCTGGGCCCTGCCTGTTGTGTTACAAATGTCAATTGTTGGTTTCTTTATTTTGCATTTTCTATGGGGGGGGGCTATCTTTATGACATTATCACATAGGGTACTGCCTTTCTAGACTTCTAGTTTTGTCCCTAATTTTATCCCTTTAAAATTTGCATCCATGATCTTTAGCGCATTCCTGGTTGGAGCCCATTACCCATAATTGAATTTTATTGACTGGATGCTATCACACCCTCTGCTCTTCCTCCAGAACAGTATGGAATCTTCTCATGCTACCAGCTTTAAGCAGCTGGAGCTCACTTCTCAGCTCCACCGCAAAATGGACTCTCTGATTTTAATTATCTGACGACACTTCACTGCCTCTACTTGGCTAGCTTTCCCACAGCTCTTCACTCAGTGGTCCTGTTTTCATGATGCTGTTCCCTGTGGATGGTTGCACACCTGGGGTAGATAGTGACCTTATGAGTTGAAAGTAGCTGGATCCAAGGCTCAAATGAGGTATGGACTTTTTGGGTTTATCTGGTTTCTAATAGTAAACACAGAATAAAATCAAAGACAAATAATAATTTTAGTCAGATGACTAAAGTAGACAACTTCATAAAAATGTTTGTGAACAGAAAAGAAAAACAGTCTTGAGCAAATGACTGAACTCTCAATGACCATTTGCTGGCTTCACCTTCCCTTTCTTCTTCATGCATACAATGTTACTTTTCTGCAAGTTTCAGCTGGATTTGTGGAGTTATCCTTCATTCTTCTTTTTCTTTTCTCCTGCCCCGTCCCCCCGCACCCCCCTGACTACCCCGTGCCCCAGGCTGTTCTGAAGATTGAACTCAAGGCATCTCATGTGCTAAATAAATGCTCTACCACTGAGCTATATCCTTGACTGTTTTGATTCCCTGAATACAATAACTCCTAGCAACTTCTTTTATTTTTAATGTCAAAATATATTTTATTTCTGATCACATCAGTCCATCTCCACTGGTACCTCCTTTTAAAAACTATGTTTGTTTTACAAATACATGATCATCCTTATTGTTTATTCCTTTCAATCTTGATCATTCTAATCCGTTCTTTTATAGTGAGCAATAGGAGAGGCTAGAGAGATAGCTCAGTGCTTAAGAGCACTGGCTGTTCTTTGAGAGAACCTCAGTTGGATTCTCAGTACCCACATGGCTGATTACCACCATTTGTAACTACAGTCCCAGGGAATCCAATGCTGTTTTCTTTACTCCATGGACACCAGGTATTCATATAGTACAAAGACATGCATGCAAGCAAAACACCTGAACACATATAAAAATAAAAAGAAGCAGTAAGAATCATATTCAAATGTCAACCAGTTCATGGAACTACCAGATTAAAATTCTAAAGACCATTGCTGCATTTAAATTAAAATCTAAGCCAGTTATTTTGATCAGCAGGTCCCTGACTGTCTTTGATCACATAGGTTGCCATTGTGTTCTTGGTTCACTAACCTGTCTTTAGGAAAGTTGCAAACTAGTTGAAAGGAAGAAGTGCCTGAGTATTCAAAGAAATAGAATAAATTTGAAATTGCAGTAAATGCTACAGAGAGTTAACAGAGGCCACATGAGCATCTTGTTGGGAAGAGAAAAGAAAGAACATTCTCAAAAGGAATAGCATGTCCAAAGATAAGAAAATTCATTGCAGGTATAAGAAATGGGTGAAGGCCAGTGTGGCTAATGATGAGCAGAAGGTTCCTCAAGTGTGAGGTAGGAGTGAGGGGTGGGTAAGACCAGGGTGAGAATCACAAGACATCAGTGCTTAACTTTTTGTCAGGACTGAGAAAGGGAGGTCAGGAGTGCATATGTTTCTGGCAGAATTGTGAGATCAGATGAATACTTTCACACATCAACATGCTTGCCAATGTAGACTTTATGAATCTCAGTCAGGGATGCTATTACCAAGATGGGCATGAGTTTATTTCAGTGAAGTTAGGTATAAAGAAATTTCTGTGATGTCAAAGATGGAATTGTTAATAAAAGGTCACAGCACTCAGAGGAAGGCTATTAAGAGACTATTGGATGTAAATCTATTATTTATCAGTTAATTTCAGGGACAATAAACTGCTAGACAAGTTGTATATGTTCAAATAATTGGTCAACTCATTGTAAATGGAGAACATAAGTTTCTACCATGCTGAGACTTGAATGCCATCTTCATTGTAGATACTTCAATCAAAATTGTCAAGGAGCTTCACTACTGGTACTCACAACCATTGCAAATAACAATAAGGCAGTTATTTGGCATGAATAAAATATAATAGGCTATAGAATAACTGACATGCCTTTTCCTAAAACAGCTCCTTGTCCCTAACTGAATATGCTCCACCCCAGTGGAGTCTTTCCTAGGGACTACCTGATCATTTTAATGGGTCTTTAGTTTATTTCTCTCTTACATACATATATCTAAATGTAAAGCTTAAGACTTTCACAGAAATCTCTGAATATATTCATATCTATTATTTGAATTGAATATAAAGATAAGGATCTATCTCTATTAGCAACATTATCTCAATTTTCTTTGACCCGATCACAGGAATCTCAACTTGACTATAAATACTTTGATATCTATGTGTGTAGAACACAACCTTTATCCAACATGGATATAAACATGAAACATTTTCAAAATCTGTCTATTTTTTATATCAAATGTATCCAATCTAAATTATTTGACCATCATTTGACACAGATAATATCATGCTCCCATGCTGAAGTAAATACTAAAGTTTATGATGTTATTTACTTCCCACAGCTCCATCAGACCTCAGTATTATTAATTTAATGACCCTTTCTCTCTCTCTCTCTTTTTTTAAAACCTCCATAGTTACCCTTTGGTTTATTAGCTTGCCAATGCTCAGAGCTTTTATTACATATCTGCAAATTTATTTCTAAGATGTGTGCCCATAAATTACTCACAACTGTTTAAATGCAGCACGAGAACAGAAGAAATTAGAGAAAACAGGCCAAGTTAGGGCTCAGATCTCTTCTTTATCTTTTCCTGGTGAGTATACTTCCCAATAAATGAACACAAGAAATTGAAAGGAAAATGTCACCTGGCATGGGGCATATCTGTGCCTTGTAACAGATGGCATGGTTCTGCATGGGGAGAGGGATGAAATGCCACATGCACGGTTTTGGAGCAAGGATTTTGAGCAAGTGGCATCCCTGGGAAGCTAGCCGGCAGGCTCTGACATTAGCTGTTTTATTAAGTTCAGCTGTAGGCCAAAGCTGCCTTTGTGTCCAAGGATTCCATTGTTTCATGGCTGTGCCTTTGGTTCATGTGAGGTGGTGTGAAAAGCAACTGTAACGGGTGGCAATACTAGCAGAATTGAGCCAAATGGGGATATAATGTATGTTGGTGGAGCTTTTTTATTTACTCAGGAAGAAAAGGAAACATGGGTGAATTACTCAAAGAATGAGATTTGCTTTTCAAAGAGAAATTACCTAAGCAAGGTGACACTCTGTCCAATTTTCCAAATTACAGTTCCAGTGAATCCTGCATTATATACAAAAATTGCATATCCCACTGTGAAGTCACAGTCAGGGAGAAAGTGAGTTTGCAAACACCCTGGCCTCTAAAGAAGCTTAGCAGGCTTTATCAGCATGATATTTGCAAATATTGGGGTGTCATTTACACACATCGAGGGAAGTATTTCTCTTGCTTTTATTCAGCATGACTCTCAAAAGAGAAAGAGATGAATTTGTATGATTAGAGTTTACTGTGCTATGCTTTCATCTATTGACTATACTTTGTGACCTTACTGGTTTTTTTTGTAAAGACAATGTTCTGTTGGATAGTTTGATTGATCTACTAATCATTCCCTGGAATAATTGCAAAAAGGAGATGTAGGATTTGAGGTAGTATTCTGGATAGCAGAAATTGGTACATGTTAGGTCTGGGGTATAATGTCTTTGTGTCTGTGAATCAGAAGAAAGGAGACAGTTGCTGTTACTGATCATTAGGTCTGTGCACTAAGCAGTTTTGCATTTTTTTATTTTACTATTAGACATCGAACAGCACTAAAATTAAAATTGTCTTCACTTCTGTGGCATGAAACTTTTGCCAATACAGTAAAGTCACCAGTTAATTCAATAAGTGCTCTTAAACCAATTGTATGTACAGGGCAGTGTAGAAATGGCATTTACTGTAGAACTGGTGCTATTAGTGTCTAAAACAATTACATTTTATCACATATAATCAGAGTAATGCAATTCAGGATGTCAACAGTGTATTAGCCAGGTAGCTTTATGCAAATTCAACTTTTTCTCTCTATTCTTCACAATTATTTCAATCTCTCTTCTGTTTTCTTACTCATTTTGGAAGCAAAGCTACTCACACTAATACCTTGAAAATTATGACAAAAGACACAGTTTCCAAAATGTTTATGGTGTTTTCCTTCTTAAAGTAGAAATGTACTTATTTTTAAAGCAATGCTAGTTAGATGTAAGTAAACTTTAATGAGTATGGATGAAGTGTAAGCACGCACAGTACAGATGGAATCCAGAGTGCCCCACTCTGCTGCATACCGAATTACATTCTAAGTGACCTATTTTCTTAGTTATGAAAAATGTGCTTTTTACCACATTACTATCATATATTTTTCTGTACTTTATTCCGTCTCTTAGTGAGGCAAAGATGTGTGGTTAAACATGTAAGAACAGAAAAGAAATTTAGAAATACAAATAGCCAGAACAACATTTAGAACTATGGAAAAAGGGGAAATACCATTTGACTATGTAGAGATTTTTCTTTTTATTGTGTATATCGTTTATTTCCACCTACCAAGGAAATGAGTAGAATCTTAAGTTAGACAGTTTCCACTGTGGCTCCTGAACTGAAGAAGAACCTCCCCTAACCAAGGCTCCTCTGAGGGGCTGAGCGCTGTGGTGTCTTACGGTCTCTGCTCCCTCAGATCTTTGAATCAACTTTGCATTAACAAAGAGCAAAGGAAATGATGGAAAGCAAGCAAGGATGTGCACAGACATTTCTCAGAAGAAGGCATAGAAATGGAGAAGAAATAGATGAAAAAAATTCTCAGTATAGTGAATTCTGAATGAATTGCAAATCAAAACCACTCAAGACATAATCCCACCCCCATTTAGAACTATTATCAAAAATCTAAACCCCCAACTGCTGACAAAGATTTGGAGGAAGGAGAAATTGTATACACTGTGGACAGGAATGTAAATTAGTCCAGCCACAGGGGAAAACAAAAATAAAAATAAAACTACCATATTATAATTGTTTGCTGCTAGACATATCTCCAAAGTAACAGAAATCAGTATCAAGAGCAACCCTGGCGTTATTTCCCATCTGAAATCACCTGGCCTTCACTGTCTTTTTCAGCAAAGTCTTTGTTTCCTTGGCTGCCACAAAGCTACACTTTGCTGGACATTTCAGCAAAAAATGAAGTAGACTTAATTGACAAGATGATAGATAATTGATATTAACGGATAGCTGATCAGAAATGTAGTGATTTTTAGCCTTACTTCACTTCAAGTTCATTGATAACTATAGATAACCTTTTGAATTAACATACATCTTATTAAAATACAAGGATTTAGAGGACTCAGCACAAGGATACCCTACAGGGATGCTCACATTTGTGTTATGAGAGTGCTGTTCTGAAATTAGACCCAGAGAGATAATTTTTACCTTTAAATTCTTCTAATGTTTTCATTGCTCTCATAATCATATCTTCCTTTGGTTCTCATACTGTGTCTGGGAAATTTTTAGCTTTCAGTAGTAATCTAAAAAGTATTTAAAAGCCGGAAGTACACTTGTCTTATTCCATAGGTCTCTGCATCCTCTACATGGTAATCATAAGGATTCAGTGTGTCCCATTGTAAGGGACAGATCACAAAGCAGAAGATGGGGCATTTGGAAGAGATCATCAAAGACCTCATAGAAGGGGGCCATTATCCTGTCACGTGTGCCCATTGGTACAAACTTGTAATTGCCAGCTTCTTTGATTTGAATATTTGTGTTCCTCGATCATGCATGTTGAAAACTTAACCACTAGTGTAAAATACAAAGAGATAAAGTCTTTAGGTGACTGAGATATAAGGTCTTCACCCTGTTATTAGTGATTCATGCATTTATAAAATGAATTGAAGGAGCCTGTTAGTCTCTTGTGGCTTTTGTGTTGTGGCAAGTGTTACTGTCTTGACAGGGGAGTGAATGCCCTTGCTGTACATCATGTCAACTGCTGTCTTATACAGGAGTTCCAGTTTTCAGGACTGTGAGAAACACATTTACAGTGTTTGAAACTTGCTAGTTGAGGTATCTTATTACCGTAACTCAAATGGTCAGAGGTGCCTGATTTGGTCATGTATCATTAATATAATGTCTGCACATTATTAACCTTGCCCTGTGCTGTTTGTAATATCACTGGAAAGGACACCCTGACTTTATGAATGTCGCTGGCTGAAGAGGTAGAACTTTCGTGTTAAAATCAGCACCATCACAAAATAAATACTATGATATTGATGAAAACATTGTTTCTTTCAGATTTGTCTCCGATTCTATGAAATGTAATTTATATTTATATTAGATGTTTAAAATAACTTGAGGAAGTTGGTAACAGCCAGCCAAACTTGTACCAAATACTTTGTAAACTCACTCACTTAAGTTTTATAACAATCTGGTAACATATTTGCTTTTCTTTCTCTATTTTAAGAGAGAAAGAATTAGACGAAAATATAGTGAATAAGTTACCCCCAAATTGCAGAGATGAAATGTAGCCTTCAGAACCAGAAGTAGGCATTTTTCATTCTTAGTTGATGTTCTCCAGCATTAAGTGCTGTGTCTGATAGAGACTTTCTGTAAGTGCATTGCTTTGATATGCGAGAACCAGTCATTCTCAATATCATTATTTAAAAATCATTACTTCTTATTTCTTATATCATGAAACAGAAACAAAGAGTATTCCTAATGTTCTAAGAATAGTGATCAGCAGAGCCCTGAAATGTTGTGAGATATTTGTGATTATAGTTCTACAGGGGTGTAGTGGAAACACTAGGTTCCAACCACAGGTGGTGGACCTTGGTGTGTATTGAGTTCATTTGGAATAGAATCAATTCTTTGCTTCATAGGCTAAATCATATTGAACCTGCATAGATTTTCCTCATTAAGAATCTTTGATTAGATATTGATGTGTGATAGTTAGACTTGACAGAGGCGCCAACAGTGAGACCTTAACATTTGCATGCTAATTATGCATGTAGAGCTGTGGCAAACACCGTGAGTGCTCTGTTTCATCTAGCAATCTTAGTGAAAGCATATTTTTTTGTTGCTGGAAATTTATCAGTGTAGAGGCCAAGATGGAGTTTCAATGACACATGTAGGATAAGGCTTGACTCTAATTCCAATGAGAAAAGTCCCAATTTCTAACTGTAAAGTTTCTTGTGAGACAAGATATTTATTCTTTTGTCAGCTAAAGATACAATGATATTAAAAATATGTTCAGTAGCCATACATGGTGTTGCAGACCTGCAATCTCAGTACTCAGGAAACTGAGGCTGGAGGATGGAAGTAAGTATGAGACCAGTCTGAGTTGTGTAGTAAGACACTGTTTCAAAAATATTAAAACTGCTCATTGAGTAAGAATGGTCTATACAGCAGCATATTAGCACTTGTGTTAGTTAAAGTCACTCAGAAAATCAAGAATTTTTTTTTGTGACCAAAGGAATGAGACTATGTTACTTCAAATAACTCACTAAAAAAACTAAGCTGTTTAGGTAAGGGAGCTTTAGGAAGAAAAGACGTTTAATCAAGAAAAAACATGATTGGAACACATCTGTAATCAGCAGAAAGGAAGTCTGAAGAAATACTCTGCTGTAATTTGCCAATTGGCTCAAAGGAGGTCAGCATGACATCTATGAAAAGAAACAGTTTGTTGTTATTTCTGTTTTTCTCAGGAAAATACACTTTGACTTTAAAGTATTCACTCAACAAATGTCTATTCTATGCTTATCCTGTTAAAAGATAGTGTTGTTAAAGTCACTGAAAAGATTCAGACAGACTTCTGCCCAGAAGAATCCTACACTTCAGGAGAATTAAAAGAATATCACCACACCAGTAAATAATGGCACATGGAGAAAGTGCTTTGAAACAAAATACAACTGGGTCAGGAGACAGAGCCCCTGCAGACCCTATGATGCATGGCATGAATTTAGGCATGATAGTTAAGGATAGAGTAAAATGAACTGAGCATACATCCTAGGTCACTTGGTAAATTACATTCAGTCAGAGATCCCAACAGATGCCGGGACTCTGGGGCAGGAATGGGCATGCTTGTAGGATGAACAGCTGGACCCAAATGATTCAGGAATGTGGTAGGGAATGAGGCATGGAACAACAGGGAAGATCCTGAGGCTGATGGTACAATGTTAAATGTTCCCATATTAAGGGAAGCCACTGCATGACTATATCTAGATGACATGGTATGACTTCAATTTTGAAGCAATCATGCTGACAGTTAGGTGAATAAATAATTTTAGCTCAAGAGAAGAAATAGAGTAAGGAGGACAATACAGGAGTCCAGGTGAAAGACACTATGGACCTGGCCCATGCTGTCAATAATGAAGCCTGGTGGAGCGACTGGATTCACAATAGTCTTTCAGTGGAGAATTGTTGGGACAAAAATAACTCTACTTGGCTATAATCCATGGCAGATGGTCCATTGAAAAATGAAACATCATCAACAAGGCCCACAGTGCACTGGCTTCTTGATATGCTAGATCACATGTTCTTTGAGTAAAGGTTCCAGAATGGCTTGTGGGTTTGTATAGACATGTATAGGTGTCGTGTGTGTGTGTGTGTGTGTGTGTGTGTGTGTGTGTGTGTGTAGGTGTGTGTGTATAGATGTGTGTGTGTAAATGTCTGTGTATGGGTGTGTGTGTAGGTCTGTGTGTGTGTGTGTGTGTGTGTGTGTGTGTGTGTGTGTGTGTATGGAGGTAAAGGTGTGTGGATACACTTGATCTATTATGTTCATGTATTATTCAGAGGATCAGAAGACAACTTGGAGGAGCCCGGTCTCTCCTTGAACCACGTAGGTTCCAGGGATCAAACTTAGGTTTTTCAGACGTGGCAGCAAGCACTTTTTCTGCCTAAGCTGAATCACTGATCCTTTGTCTCCTTTTAAAATAACATATGTATTTTTTTGTTTGCATTTTAGCTAGCTTTCTTATAGAAATATTTCTGAAGTTCAATTCTGAACATATTAGCTTTGTTTCATTGTCTCTTCATTGCTTATGAGACAACATACAAATTCCTTAGACCCAAACATAATCTTTGCAATGGTTCTCATCAAGATATAAACATGTCTATGCTCTTTTTATTTCATCTTTAAAATATTTTAACTGAAAGGAGAATCACCACCTACTCCCTCTTGTCCCCAAGTGGTGCAGCATGGGCTGTTCCAAGACTCACTCCCTGGCCTTTTCCTGCCCTTCATATTTTGGCAATCTCTTCCTTTGTAAAAAGACCATTTTTTTTTTATTCATTCACTGACTCTTTCTAAGGCCAAATCTCTTACCTCCTTCCCATTACTTGAAAATGCTTAGGTAGCTAGAGTAACACCAATTCCTTTTCAACCAAATGCATACCTGGCTTTATTCTGATTCCTACCTTAGACTGGTCACAGCCAGCAAGAGCCTTTCTCTTCTCTAAACCCCTTAGCATCCCACTGATGCCCAGCTCTTGCATCAGCACCACATTCCCCTCTGTCATCCTTCTGTGAGCGCAGCATACAGAGTGAATTATACAATCAGTCTCTTGAAACAATTGAGGTTTGGCTCTCCGTTTATAATATTACACCACTTGCCTACATATCTGTTTATCCATTTTATAAAATTGCTCTTCTCTTACTTTGAGATGCCTTAACTTACAGAAAGCTCCTTCAATAGTTTTGCAGACTTCCCTCTTTTATGCCCTTCTCCCTCAATAATTTTCCATTGAAATAGGTTTTACATTCTAATCCTCAGAGACTGAGGTTCCACTGACATTCTTGCTGTGGAGGAAAAAGGGGAAGTTGAGGCAATTGATTTTCTACAAACTTCCATCTTTACAGCCTTAGTTCTCATACGTATTTATGATACAATCCTTATTATACTGGGGCTATACACATATATATGCACACACACACCGAAATATGTGCTTTTTCTTCTGCAAAATCAGTCTGTTCTTTAAATATATTTTAAAAATTGAATATCTGACCCGCATTAGCCCAGGAATTTTCAATTTCCAATTTCCTTTGAATCAAATTCTTGAGCACATTTATGATTTCATTTTCAAGTTGATGAGCTGCAAGTTATGGGCATTGTCTAGGCTCAAGCTCTCCCAATAAAAATCACAGATAATAGAGCTGCAAAGAAGCATTCTGAACTGCCCAGACAGCATCTTCTTTTCGCAGATGATGAAAATAGGCCCTAAGAGAGAATGATTTGTTCACATTCATACAGTTACTTAGCGCAGAAGTCAATAGATCAAAAATCAGAAATAGGTTTCAAGAAAGAAGTTCACTCTATCCTACATCTTGTCAAAACTGCCAGTATTTTCTTTTGCATTAAGTTAGCCTCATAGAGTCCTGAATCCATTGAAAGCCAAATGTGTTTCCTATTACTTCAAGGAATTATCAGATATTCTGAGCTTACCTGGCAAAGGTTGTCAGCAGCTGCTTTCCTAGCCAGTTTCTACTCGTGTTCCTTCTAGCCACTGTGCCAGACTTAGTGTGTGTTATGAATGACACCATGGCACAGATACATGACAAGGAAGAACTAAGGACAGAGGCTATAGGGTGAATGGTGTAGGAGATGTGTGAAGAAGAAATCATTCGCTATCTGTTTTGGTTGGGGGGATTCGGTCATCCAGGGGAGTTAGCAGGGTTTCATAGAGGAAGAAATCATTAGTTGTCTGCTCCGGGGAGATCCAGTCATCTAAGGTGGTCAGTGAGGTCTCACAGAGCCAGCCTGAAGACACACACAAGAGCTTAATTTCCTGCTCTGCAAACAGTGTGAGACCAGGATAAACTGCTTAGTATTTCTGAGCTTGAGTTCCTCATCAAACATTAAAGTGGCAACAATGATAGCATTGTTGCATAGATTAAATTGGATAAATTATGTAAGAGACACTGCCTCAGACTACTCTCTTAATAAACTGTAGGTGTTGGTAATTGGGTAACATAACCTGACTAATAATATAATAATAATATAAAATTAAAAGGAAAAATACTACATTATTAATATGATATTTAATGGTAGACATACCAACTGAATAATCTTAGTTGGCTCTGCAACAATGGTCATATTTCTTGTATATTTTTAATGAAACTCTGAAGGGCCCCCCCAATTTTGCACCAGCAATTCTGTCAGTGCTGGTCATAACAGGAAGGCACTGAATACACAGCATATAACAAATCCATGTTTCTGAATTTTTGAGTTAATATAAATATAACATCTTTCATGTAATTCTCTTTGCTATAGTCTAGCACAGGTTCTCTGGTGATGCGTGACTTTCCTTTATTTTGTTGAGTTATTTTAAACAGAAGGAACAAGAAGATGAGCCTACCTATGCCATCATTTCTTCTGAACCAATATCAAATGCCACAGTGAGATTAATGTAATTTATATGCAGATTCCTGGAAGGAAGGGGGAACTGCTGACCTCCTGTTCTGCTGCCTGGAATCTCCCTGGACTCTGGAACAGAGAGTTTGAAATATTAATGCCTCGAATAACAAATTAGAATACATAGCAAATGAGGTGTGAGCACAACAATTTTAATTAGTTTTAGGCACATTTTAATGATTGTTTATCCATTAGTTCCAGTAAACATAAAAATGCAAGGGAAAAAAAGGATGTACCAGGTCCTTCCTACTTAGTTTTGTTTTAACCGAAGCCTTTGCAAAGATGTATATCATTTTAATTTTGGTTCCAAAGGCTTTTATGTAAATTAATTGCATTGGAGAATTGGCAAGAACATTTTATTCAATTTGGAACAGCAGTGATTATAAGCTTTACATTAATATAACAACAATTTAACAATGGCTGATAGATGGGCCACAGTCATGCAATTATCAAAAGTGAGCCACCCTCTTGATCTCTAATTAGGTCTATAAGCAAATAGAGTTTTGCTGGCACTAATTGCCATATTAAAGCTGGCAGTGAGGTAGTGTGTCAGCTCACCTTGAGGGAGTCAGCTCAAAGTAGTGTTTATCCAGAGATTTTCCATTTTGTGATTCAATAAGATACAAAATTCAATTATATATGTTGTGAAATAGATGTTTAATGGAATTGGAAAGCAGCCTCTTCCATCAGTCTGGTGAACTGTGGTGTTAGTGACTTGAGTCTAAAGAATCAACATCAGATTCTGTTCCCCCACTGTCCTTATGCCTCATCAGACTCCCATCCTCTAAGCTATCCAGCAAGGCTATCCAGCACTTCGCTTAGAGACAGACAAATGAGTGGATAGATGACATGCAATCCCTTGATGTGTTGCTCCAGTTCTGTGGTGACTAAAGGGCACTCAAAGGGGATTTAAAAGGTGTTTGAGCACCAGGCTGGATCGCATGGGATCAGTTTCAAAGCACCCTGGAAACATCTTTACTTCTTTCTGTCTTCCACTTGGCCCATATGCCAGAAAGCTTTTTTGTTTATTTTTTTCTCCAGCTATGGGTACATCAATGACATTTAAAATGAAAAAAAAAAGTATTTTCATGTAGGTATCAGGATGTACTTAAGCTAGACCCAGGAAAAGTACAGAGTCTACTGGAACTCAACCCAAAAGAGAATTTTAATTGTTTTTACCATAAAATGTGATCCTGCTGTGAGTGATCAAGCTAAGTAGATTTTTTTTCAACCGATCCATTGTGTGCATCTTTTATATATTGTGCCAGGCATGTAATGCACATATACAATATTTAATCAGTGAACAAAACAGGCCATGTACCTGGATTTCTAGGGGGATAAAAAAATGACCAATATAATTTGGCAGTAGACTAACAGTAACACACAAACCACCAACCAAGTATAACATGAAAATATGGATCTTTATAGTAAAACAATCCAATACAACCCAAGCAGATCTTTTTGTACGCACAACAGTGCAATGGAGGAGACACACAATGACTCTGAGGGGCAGAATTTGAAAGCCAGAAATAATTGTCTGTGCTTAAATCTATGGATATCCACACCATTGTGTAGGGAGGGATACTCTGAAATGATTAGAAGGATGGGGCTTTCTTTCCATTATGCATAAAATCTGGTGGTTCATTTTCAAAGATGCCGCAAGCCAGCTTAGATCCAGCTATAAATGAACAGAAAGCAAGAAACCACTGCTAATGCCTGCTAGTCTATTTCCCCATCCACCCAACCTCTGCTGAGTATCCACCTTCACCCAAAGTAGAACTACCAAAGTAGAAGGTAACTATCAGCATACAAGCTTGCATGCAAGGTCATGCACCTGATAAACTTAAAAAAAAATACAGAGTGTAAACTATAGAGATGACATCACAAAATGCAGAGAAAAATACCATTGTAAATGATAGAGGGAAAAGTAAGCCCTGGATGTTGAAATTGAACCGTCCTCATAACTTAGCAAGAGGATATGTCTTAGGGTTTTAAGACCATACCCTTCCAACCTAAGCTGATGCCCAGCTTTGCAAAGAAATAAAGCTGCCTCCAATGCTCTGATTATGATGTGAGGATATTTGTTTCTCACAGACTTCACTATCACTAGTAATTATTGTTTCTTCTGAGAATGAGCGTGTTTGTACATTACTCCACTTGACCAAACAGCTATTTATGGACAGTTAAGAGACGAAGAGGAGCATTTGTAATTCAAATAGCAGGAGTGACCCTACAAATCTGAATCTAGATTTCTATGTCAGGCCTACCATGGATGTGCCAATTAAGGGTGCCAACCCCTTCTTTAGCTCCATTTGAGGCTTGAGATATCATCAACCATGCAGAAAACAGTGATTTAGTCTGTACCCCTTGTCCATTACCCCAACTTACTAGAGCAAAGAGGAGTAGCCTGTCCTTAGTTATAGGTTAAGGGATGTGAATACCCATATAGTTCATATTTAGAGATGTTTTCACTCACATAGAAGGCACTGATGAGTAGGGGAGCTCAGTGTGTGTGCATGACTATCCTCAGGAGCCCGTCCAGCAGGGGTCACCCTTGAAGTGCTGCCCAGAACTGATCAAAGTAGGAGTGGACTCAGTTTACATTTAAGTCTTCATTTTACTTCAGCTAATTTTTCCTACTCCCTTATTGAAATTATTCATATGTACAACACCATGTTGTGGGAGACAAAGCTATAGAGTCAGAAAAGGAAATTATAACCTTTTACACTCAGTACGGGTTCTGGCATTTGTGATGGCAACTCTCATGTTATTGAAGGATATATCACCCCAAATCCTCCAGGTGCTGTCAGAAACAGTGGCCAGTAGGGAGTGCAGGGGGGATAGAGGTTAAGGAAATTATAGAAGAATCATATTTGAGAGCCTACTTGGTTAAGGTCACTTTAAAAAAAAAAAGTTCTCTCATAGATAGCATCCTGACTACAGTTTTCCCTCCCTCCACACTTCCCTGTCTCTAACCCCCACCTCTCCTCTCCCCCAGATCCACCCCTCCTCCATTTCCCTTCAGAAAAGAGCAGGCCTCCCAGGGATATCAACCAAACACTAACTAATAAGTTACAATAAGAATAAGCACATATTCTCATATAAAGACTGGATAAGGAAACTCAGTAGGAGGAAAACGGTCCCAAAACCAGGTGACTGCAAGAAAGAGAGATATGCTTGTATCCCATTAATATAATTTTAGTATTTAAAAATAAAAATTTAATGTGTTTGTTTGAGTGTGTGTGTGTGTGTGTGTGTGTGTGTGTGTGTGTGTGTGTGTGTGTGTTGATTAAAATTTGCTAACTATTCATAAAGTTACTGCTATTTTATCATTGAAACACTTTGACAAGAAAGACTTTACCAGTTGTGACTTGGTGGCAATTCAAGAAATTCACTTTTCATAGCACCTAATAAAACAAGATCCTGCTTAGCTTTTATCTCATTTGGTATCTAATCCAGGACCTTGTAGATGCTGACAGCATTTTGCCACTTTATAACTTTTAGTTTTGTTTTTGTCATTTTCAACAGCCCTTCTCTCCATCATTTAGGCTGGCCTTGAACTCATTATGTATCCCAGACCAACCTTGAGCAACTCAGGGTCCCTTGACCTAACTCTTCTGAGTAACAGTGACTAATAGCTGTGTGCCCAACTCGCCCTATATCTTAACACCAATAAGAACAAAGTGAGTTAGTCTTCTGATTACTTACCACATGCCAGAATGTTTGCCAAATATGTGTATGTATATGTAAACATAAAATATTTAAGCTAAAGGAAGTTAAGTACATGTTCAAGGAAATGATGAAGTACAGGCATAACTACTGCCTATACCACACTATTTATATACACTGTGTTGATTTCTGTCAGATTCTACCATGCCTTGAAACACAAAAGAGCTTAAGAAAAGACTGCTCAGAATCTTGTAGAGACTTTGACAATGTCTCCTACCACAGAGCTCTTCTCATGTTCATGCAAACAGATGCAAAGGAGAAGACCTAAAAGGCCTTAAATTGAGCATTTCTACCACATCCTAGTAAAGCTTTATTGTAAGTCATTAGAGAAAGCACCCAGACGTCAAGGTCCCTAGAACCAGGTTTTCTGAGCATCAGGCCTCAAGAATGAACAATCTTTGGGTTACCCTCTCGTTACATAAGGTAATATGTGATTAATAGTATTTATATCACCGTGTTCTGATTTTCTAGGAATGTAATAGTAACCTCCCTCAGACAAGCAGGACTGGCATCTGCATATTAATCTTTTAGCATCCAATAATCAAGTACATTCACCTTGGTAAATGAAATGCAGTAAGGAACCTGGTGAGATCATTTTAGGGAAGGATGGAAAGAAAAATGAGTTGTTGGAAGAGGGTGTTTAAGACTCTACAAAAGGAGGGTGGGAGAGTGACTCTACTGCAGGGATGTGCCTGCCAATAGATGCTAATGACCCAGTGGGTGGCCAGATCCATGTTCATAAGGCAGCACTAATATGACTCTGAAGGTTATTAACAACAGAAAAAAGAAGGCATGGTTTGAATGAGAGATGGAGTAAGGTGGCACAAGGGAGAGTTAGAAGGAGATATTGGTGGATAGATATGATCAGCATACATTGTAGAAATGTGTGAGTCATCCAAAGTGTAAAAGGTATTGACATGAAAGGGCAAAGGTCAACACTGGAATAGGAAGGATTAAATGGGGTGGGAAGATAGACTCGAGGAGGACACATGGGATAGAATAACAATACAGATCCTTAAGACTGCCATATGAAAAGCAAATTACTGTGGGGGCTTCCTAATTGAAGTTGCCCTATAACAAGGGACAAAGCCTCTCTAAGACAGTAACAGTTATCAAATAAAAGCCTAGTACTAGGTGTGGATTACTTCTTTTCAAGTTGTTGGTCAATAGGATCCCATAGATATCCCCACAAATATTACAGTCTACTGCCATTGCTCTTGGTTATCCCCCAGAACTTGATGGTAAGACCCTATTGCTGAAGACATTACATACCGAAGTCACAGAATACAAAGAAATCAGGCTGGTATTAACCTGGAAGCGTTATCCATACTGGTTAGCTTTCATAGTGTTGGAAGGTTCTATGCAAACTACAAGGATAGAAAAGTCATCCATAGTCTTGCCTAGATGTGAGCCCTACAAACTACAATAAAAATTGACCTGGCAAGAAATGGCCACCAGTGGCATGAATATAATGGAAGCAACCATCCACTTTCTCATTGGAATTAAATCCTACTCCACAAAATGGAACCCATGTCTAGTATCATTAACTGGGTCCAAACCCCATGGCTCTCAAGGTTGAGGATGGTGACACCTCCAGTAGTTCTTTCATTATTCAGGATTGTTTTTAGCAATTCTGAGTTTTCTTGAGTTTCCATCTGAAACTGAAAATTGTCCTTTCTAGTTCTATGTAGAATTTCTTTTTTATGGAGATTACACTGAATCTGTAGATGGCTTTTTGTAAGGTGGTTAGGTTTACTATAATAACCCTACTGATTCATGAGCTTGGGAGGTTTTTCCATCTTCTGATATCTTCTTCAATTTCTTTCTTCCATGTCTTGAAGTTTTTTTTTTATAATACAATTCTTTCACTCGCTTGGTTAGAGTTACTCAAGATATTTTTTGAGGCTATTGTGAAATGTATTGGTTCCCTGATTTCTTTCTCACTCCTTTTGTCATTTGTGTTTGGGAATGCTACTGATTTTATGAGTTAATTTTTTATCCTACTACTTTTCTGTAAGTGTTTATCAGCTATAGGAGTTTCACGGTAGAGTTTTTAAGGTCACTTATGTATACAATCATGTCATCTGCAAATAGAGATACTCTTTCCTTTCCTAATTTTATCCTTTTATCTCCTTCAGTTGTCTTATTGCTCTAGCTAAGACTTCAATGACTACATTGAATATGTATAGAGAAAGTGAACAACCTTGTTCTGTTCCTGATTTTAGTGGATTTGTCTCTCAGTATATTTATATGGCAGATTACAGTTATAGATTTATGTATGTTGAGCAGTCATTCCTGCATCTCTGGGTGGGAGCCTACTTGATCATGGTGGATGATCTTTTTGAAGGGTTCTTCGCTTCAGTTTGCAAATATTTTACTGAAAAATTTTGCATCTGTGTTCATAAGAGAAATTGGTTTGTAACTCTCTCTCTCTTTGTTGAGTTTTCATGTGGTTTGGGTATCAGGATAACTCGTGGCCTCATTAAAAGAATTAGGCAACATTCCTTCTGTTTCTAATTTGAGAAATAATTTCAGAAGTATTGGTGTTAATTCTTCTTTGAAAATGCAGTAGATTTATGCACTAAAACCATCTGGCCCTGAGCTTTATATGGATGGGAGATTTTAATTACTGCTTCTATTTCACTGGAGGTTATAGGTTTGTTTAATTGCTTATCTGATCTTGATATAACTATGGTGGGTGTTATGCATCAAGAAAATGATCTCTTCATTCAAATTTTCCAATGTAGTGGAATACACGTTTTTAAAGTATGTCTTTGTGATTCTGTGGATTCCTCAGCATCTGTTGTTATATCCCCCTTTTCCTTTCTAATTTTGTTAATTTGTATCTTATCTTTCTGCCTATTAGTTACTTTTGTTAAAAGTTTGTCAATCTTACTGAATTCTTAAAGAACCAACTCTGTTTCATTTTTACTTTGCAATTTTTTTCTGTTTCTATTTATTGATTTCAACCCTGGGTCTGATTATTTCTTGCTGTCTAGTACTTTTATTTGTTATTATTTTTTCTAGAACTTTCAGGTGTGTCATTCAGTTACTAGTATGAGATCTCTCCCATTATTTATATAAGCAGTTAAGGTTATGAACTTGCCTCTTAGAAAAGCTTACATGTGTCCCATAAATTTGGACATGTTGTGTTTTCATTTTTATTCAACTATAGAATTTTCTAATTTCTTAATTTCTGTTGACACACTTCTCATTCAGTAGCGAGTTGGAGTTGTTCAATTTCCATGAGCTTTTACAGTGACTGTTGTTGTTGATACCCAGCAATATTCTATGGTGGTTAGATAGGATGCAAGATGCTATCTCAATTTTTCTTGTATCTGTTGAGATTTGCTTCGTGTCCAAGTATGGGGTCAATTTTTGGAAAAGTTCCATGAGTTTCTGAGGTGAAGATATATTCTTTTTGTTTGGGTGAAATGTTCTATAAATATCTATTAGTCTGTTTAGATTATGACTTCATTTAGTTCCAACATTAATCTGTTTAGTTTGTGTCTGATAACCTGTCTATTGGTAAGAGTGGATTAAAAAGTCTCCCATTATCAGTGTGTAAGGGTTGATATGTGATTTTTTTTTTTTTACCTTTAGTGGTGATTCTTTTATGTACTTGGGTGCCCTTATGTTTAGTGTAGAGATGATTAGAATTGAAACACCCCCTTGTGGAATTTTTTCTGGTGGATATATAATGTCCTTCCCTATCTCTTCTGACTAGATTTGGTTTGAAGTTTATTTTGTTGAATATTAAAATGCTTGCACTGGTCTTGCTTAGGTACATTTGCTTTTCATATTGTTTTATTCAAGGTAACATCATCTATCCTTGATCTTATTGTATGTTTCTTGGACACAGAAGAAAGGAAATCCTGTTTTTGAATCCAGTCTCTTACTTTGTTTCTCTTTATTGGCAAATTGAGACCACTGATGTTGAGAATTACCAATGAGTAATAATGTTCACTGATTCCCATAATTTTGTTTTTATTTTATGGGTCCCCTCCCTTTTATTTTCTGGTCTGTGATTATTTATCCATTGTGTTGTGTTGGGTGCAGTTAACCTCTTTAGCTTGAAGTTTGCCTTCTAGGGCCTTCTGTAGAGCTGAATTTGTAGATAAATACTGCTTAAATTTCTTTCTCCACCTATTGTGATTGAAAGTTTTGCTGAACATAGTAGTCTGGCTTGGCATCTGTGGTCTTAGAGTTTTCAGAACAGCTCCCATACCAGGCCTTTCTGGCATTTAGAGTCTCCTTTGAGAAGCCAGGTGTTATTAAATGGTTCTGCCTTTACATGTTACTTGGTCTTTTCCCCTTGCAGCTTTTAATATTCTTTCTTCTACACGTTTAGTGTTCTGAGTATTATGTACTGAGGGGAATTTCTTTTCTGCTTCCGTCTATTTAGTGTTTCATATGCTTCTTGTACCTTAATATACACCTCCTTCTTTAGGCTAGGGAAATTTATTTTATTGTTTTGTTGAAAATATTTTATATGTCTATCATATTGGTTTCTTCTCATTTTTATTGTTTGTTGATTTAGTTTTTCGTAGTGTCTCAGATTTCTTGAGTGTTTTGTATCTGGATTTTTTTTTATATTTACAATTTTTTCTATGATGTATCTTACCTTCCATGCCCGAGATTCTCTCTTCCATCTCTTGTATTCTGTTGGCACTGCTTGTTTCTGAGATTCCTGTTCAAACTCTAATTTTTTTTTTCATTTCCAGTTTTACCTGAGTTTGGGTTTTCTTTATTGATTCCATTTTCTCTTTCATGCCTTGGGCAGTTTTTTAATTCCTTCCATTTTTTGTGATTTCATTATTTCATTAATGAATTCATTCAAATCCTCTTTAAGGTCCTTAAACATATTCACAATATCTATTTTGAAGTCCCTGTTTTATGATTCAGCTTTATTGTATTTCTCAGGACCCACTCTAGTAGAGTTTCTGGGTTCTAGAGCAGCCATATTGTTCTGGCTGTTATTGACTGCATCTTTATGTGGACAACTAGGCATCTGGTTTTGGGATAATTGTAACTGTAGTGTTTATATCTAGTCTTGATTTTATACAGTGGGTTTTCTATTCCTTGGTTTCAGTGGTCCTGTTTGGTTATGAGTAGAGTGTGGTGGGTGTGGGTTGCCTGATAGGGAATACTTCTGAGTCCCTGCCAGAAATGACCACTTGGGATTCCAGGTAGAAAGTATTTCTAGGTGTCAGAAGCTGACAGAAAAAACTTGGGTTGGGTTAGAAGGAGGTAGGCTGAGAGTATCCACAGGAAGAAGGATAGCTGGGTCTTCCACAAGGATCCGTGGAGTCTCAATGGAATGGAGGAAGATAGAAAGAGAGGTTCCCTGCAGGTGGTGTGCTACAGGGCTGGGTTGAGATTGGTGTATTACAAATGGTAAACAGGAAGTGGAGTAAAGATTACCTCTTGGATTCCCTGACCTGTGTGGCCAGCAGGTGGATTCCCAGGTAGAGCTTGCCCCTGGATTTTGGCAGCTGATAGAAAGGGATGGGGTGAGGGAAGAAGGTTGTAGGAGAAGATCTTCTTGCCTTCCTGGGAACTAGAGCAGAGCTAAAGTTCTTTTTTTAACCCACAGTTTAGTGAACCTCTCAACCCTCATCAGAGGAGCTTCTTTTTGTAGCACACAGCTCCACAAATCAATGTACAGAGAATAAGATCATGCAATACTCAAATCTAAATAGGACATCTTTATTTAACCACTTCCAACAAGGTTCAGATATTACAGCAAAAGAGTGTGTAGAAAGATTATAAGAGCAGAGAGAACAGATATTTTCAATGAAATAATATTTGACAGATGTGACTGCACAATGTGCACATGTGCTTAGAGTGGCTTGGATTGTATGTACAAGACTTACAAAATTTCATGCCAGTCTCTATTCCCATGAAACCCCATTCTTACCAACTGAGAAATTATTGGCAAGTGATGGCCACTAAGGGAGAGGGAGAATCAATTTCCTTCAGGGATTAAGACTCTGAGAAGCTGCTCCCATATAGATAAGACTAAGTGAACTCAATGGACTTTTTGAAAGGAAAGAATATTGGTGGGAGTGATAGATAAAGAATTGGTGGGAAGGGAATAGCATGCAGACTTTAAAAAATACATTATATTTATGAATGGATATTAATTAAAAAATACCACAGAAGGCCACCATGACCTTCTGGGTTATGTGTGATTGCTCTGGATGCCAAGAAGATGAACATGATAAGAACAGTATTACCAGCGTAACTGGAGGCATCTACAAGAGAGAGATGGACAGAATAGATAGCTGTATTAGGAAATCTTACCTTGAAATAGCCATGACTCATGAAATGGTTCAGGAGGCTAATGTTATAGAATTTTAGCTTTGAATCTTGAGCCCAGCCTGTGTTTTTTTTTTTTTTTTTTTAATTTGAGGCATGATTTTTTTTTGAAGTCTCTGACCAAAATGGGTGCAGTAATAACGTAAAATAAGAAATCCTTGATGTTGGAAACAAGCCAGGAATTTAAGAAGTCACTGAAAGTTGGGACGCTTGACTTCACATTCCTGCTCCAGCCTTGTGTTAGTACTTCAGAGTACTAGCAAGGTCTCCATCCCAACATTTGATTGCCAGTTTACTTGCCAAGAGATATGCTTCACTGGACTAAGGCTAAATGGTCACCTTTTCCATTTTAATGCTCTTGCCCTTAATTAATAGTGTAGTCTTTCAGAACTTCATCTGTTACACTTAAATGGATTTTGTAATTGGCTTTGCCTTACGGTTAGGTCTGTTGCCCCATTCTGGTCCAGAAAGGCTCGCTCCTGATTAGTTCTAGCTCTGCATTCTTCCTCCTTTCCTTAGAACAGCTGCTCTATTTCTAATGGCTTAAGTACAACTAATATGATCCAGTAAGACCAGCGCTCAGCACTCTAATGCACTTAGTTAAAGATTATTGAATTTATTAAGCATTTGTACCAATATGGCTCTTAACAAATGCATTTTGAGGATATGACAGTCATGGTGAGTGAGTTAAAGGCTCATTATCTGCACTGCTAGTGTTATTGCATGAAAACTGTGTTTCTTGTTAAGACCATTAGCTGCTTTACAAAACAAGAGCTGTCATTTCATTAGGCTGTTCCACACATATCAACAGCTCCAGGGTGAATTCTGGTCACTTCTTGTCTGTGTCACAATTCTTTCTGAAAGCTGATGTTCCTCCTGGTCCCAGCCAGTGAATGCCAGTAGCCGACTAGTTTCACTGTACATGGAGACATCAGTTAAAGAAGCAGCAGTTAACAACAACAACAACAAGCATGGAATGACAGGCTGAAAAGATTTGGGTGTTTTCAGTCTCATCTTAGTTTAAAAACAAATTATTGAAATTGGAACAATATCAGTAATTAATTCAGTCTAGTTTTCAGTTAAAGGCAGAACAATAAAGATTGGAATTCAGACATTCTACCTTCTAATCCAGTGTTCCTTTCTGCAAAGTGAAACACAGTCCTTCTGATGGAATCCTTCAATTTATTTGTCCTGTTTATTCAATAAATATTAGCTGGACTTTTCCAAATTCCACTATTCCAGATTTGGATAATGAATAGATTTACATTCCTGCCTTCGTGGAACTTACATTCCAGCTTGCTAGACTAAAAAATCAGTGAAAAATTTGATGCCATCTCATGCTCAAAGTAAGTTATGACAATGGGATGAGGAATAAGGGGTATCATCCAGAATAAAGTGTTAGAAAAACGACTATTTGAGGATATATTGCATGAATAGTGACTTAGGGGAATTGAGGGTGAAAAGCAAGCCACACAGAGAGGAAAATTTTAACAATCCTGAGTCAAAAACAAGTGTTATTCATTGTATCCACAGAATAGCAATGAGGCCGATGTCTGGAATAGAAATGGAGGGTGAAGAACAACAGGAGATGAGTACATATTCATAGACCATGATTAGTTCTAGCTCCTATATGACTAGAATTGTAAATCTATAGAAGATAGAAGGGGGACATTTATGATATCAAGAAGGCTGATCAATAGTGTCATGGTCAGAAAATTCTAACTTTTCTGAATGAGAAAAGTCAAATTCAAGTCAATAAATGCCCCCAACTGAGGCCAAAATTATGCCTTAACCTTAACCTTAACCGATTTAAGTACTGACAGTGTGCAAAGCCCTAGAAGAAATGTAGTCAAGCAGTGACTATGTTTTCCCTTACAAACGTATGGGGGAAAACTAGAAAAGGAAAAGGAAAAACAAAACAGTAACAGGTCCCATTTGGTGATGTAAAAAGTAGTGGAAGTTCATGGAAAAATGGGATGTCGCTTACTAGAAGATGCAGACCTGGACCATACAGAAGACAGCATTTGAACTGTGAAAAGGGAAGAGAAAGACATTAGAAAACAGAGATGGTACTTGGGAGCCTATTAGAACCTGAGGAACTGGGATTAGTAAAGGATGGAAGGTGAATGACAGCCATGTCTTGGTGGCAAAAGTCTAGGCTGGTTGGATTGTGAGGTAAGAAAACATCGTCAAGCTGAAATGGCAATAAAGAGCTTTAACTTCTTCAATTAGGAACTTCTGTCTAATTAATTAGGCAACATAGAACCATTTAAGGCTTTGTGAGCAGGATAATGGCAAAGAAATTGAGTAGGAACCATCTTTATCTCCTTTTATAGCTCAAACTACAGACTTCAGTCAAGAATTTAAAGTATTAAAATCTTATCATGTTGGAAATATTTCAAAGGACCTATATCTATGGACAGGGGATGGTTTAATAATTCATGATCTTTGAACTTTATTCTTCACAGCTGGTGAAGTCCTGAAGACATTTTTATGAACACAATGTTCGAAAACCATTGGGTCAAAACATTTTGAATCTACTTTTATTTACTAATCGTTTTTAAGGGAGGTTAACTACTAGCAAACTATTGAATTCCCTTTGCCTTGTTGTAAAAGGTCAAAAATGGGCCAGTTGTCAGTACACATTCTCATACTCTACTTATTTTCAGGTTTGAGGCTAGGTTTGGATGATTGCAATGTGGCAATAAGGTAGAACGGGAAAGCCACTCATAACTAACTGATATCCTCTTTACATATTTAGTTTAGATAATATAAAAATATTTTCACACATTATGGAAATCATTAAGAAATTTCAGCTGAGAGCTATTGTAATTCATTCTTAAGAAAGTTTATTTTTCTAAGTGGACCTCTTACATGTAAGCTTAAACACTATCATCTCAGTGATAAAATATAAGATGATGTGGCTAGGGGTACTCTTTAGCAGATGAGGCTACCAGAAGGAACCCAAATGACTCCACACTCACTTACTTTTCTACTGTACACATCTGAAATGGAGTCTGGTGTGAATGAAGAGAACAACATTGGTTTCTGCTTCTATCTGTTCAAGTTTATTATTCTGCCTTAAGAAAAAGAAATATTTTGGGCAATTTCTGGGTGTTTAGAGATATTATTACTTCCATTTCTCTTAATTACATTACAAAATTCTCTAGGCATTTTCTAGGAAATTGTCAGAACTAGGAAGAGATGCTTGTTGTGGTCCTGCCAAGCGTTGTTGCCTCCCCTGTGGCTCCGGGTAAGACTGGAAAACACCATCAGGAGTCACATAATTTCATGCTTCTATGAGACTGGTGAGCATCACTGGATGTTCCCAGTCAGAGAGCTGTTTATTCACAGGAGCCTATATAGGTGCTCTGTAATAGACTTTCTGGTAGATTCTCCAATCTTGTTCCACCACGAACATGTCCCGAGGAGCTGCCTTCAGCTCAACTATCTCCTATCCTGTTTTAGAAACATGGCTTGGGGGAACTGACTACTGCTCAAATGTATCTCATCACTGTGAACATTTCACATGTTCATTTGGTCCAAAAGAGAGGGCTTCATGGTTTATGCTGCTCTGAGCTGTGCATTCCGGGGCTGAACTTATATCAGATTTGGCAATTTGCTCTTCTTTTTTCTTACAGGTAGAGAGAGAGGACAGTTAAATTCAGAGTGAAGTAGCTTAAGGGGAACATAAATTGGCTATTATTCTTAGCCTGGCAGAATAGTATTGTACTGATAGATTAAGTTCGAAACTTGGGATCAAGCCACTGAATCCAGTTTATTTCACGTTTAATTTGATGTGGTTGTTTGAATTAGTATGGCTCGTATAGACTCACATTTTTGAATGTATAGCCCACAGGAAGTGGCACTATTAGCAAGTGTGGCCTTGTTGGAGTATATGTGGCCTTGTTATGGGAAGTATGTCACTGGGGAGGCAGACTTGGGGGTCTCATATATGCTTCAAGACATGCTGAGTGTGACAGTTTTTCCTTCTGCTGCTTGCACATCAAGATAAAGATCTCTCAGCTACTTCTCTAACACCATGTCTGTGTCTGCCTGCATGCCTCCACATCCTACCATGATGATAATGGACTAAACCTCTGAAACTATAAGCTAGCCCCAATTAAGTGTTTTCTGTTCTAACAGTTGCTGTGATCATGGTATCTCTTCACAGCAATAAAACCCTAACTTCGACATTTGGTAACTTAAGTTGCCTCATCGTCTAATTCTTTGTCAGTTTACTGGAAAAATAATCCTTATCTCACAGTATTAGTACACACACACACACACACACACACACACACACACACACACACATATATATATATATATATATATATATATATATAGAGAGAGAGAGAGAGAGAGAGAGAGAGAGATGCATATGAAAGTATGTGAGCCCACATGGCAAAACTTAGAGTTTAATCCCATAAATTAGCTATTTAAGTAAGCATGTGAAACAATGCGATGGTAGCATTATGAAATTCCACTCACTACGTGCTACAAATTGAATTAGATATATGCCACCTTGTCACACTTTAAATTGAGAAAGTGACCAAAGGAATATGAGAAATAAATGTAACAAAATCAATGGATTTTCATTGAACAGATTCTGATCTGAATAGTTTGTTTGGGAGAGTGGGAAATTTTTAGCCCTTAGGCCATAGAGGGTATGAAGGAAGAGAATGTGAACACTTATTCAGCTGTAAAACTAATTGATAATCAATAGCTTCTCCTGAGAATTCTTTTGATTGAGTCTGATGACTAGTCTCCATAGTGTAAAGGAACCTAGGAGACAGGGATGGAGATCCTTGGAAGACTGCGACCTACTTAGCCCAAAATTCTACTTTGTCTGTTTTTTCAACTCTGTTTAAGTAATGGAGACTATAGGCCAAGCACCAAAGCAAAGCTCTCTGTTAGGCAACCTCTCTCTAAACATCACATTGACAACTGTGTCTTTTCATCTAGGCTATTCTTCATGTTTACTGATAATTCATGTAATAAGCTATTTAGGTCATATAGGGAAATCTCTCTCTAACTTATTTACTTCTGTCACATGTGGGTGGTACGTGGGTACTACCTACTTCCTCTTTCTCCAACAGAATTGATGACATTGATCATCTGCTGACTTACTGAGCCTCTATTTGCTCTCTGTACTAATATTACAGTTTTGTCCTTTTGGTTGACACAGTGTCAAGTGTCCCCATCACTGTGGTATCTCTATTTCAGAGGTGCCTCCTCAGTTCATGCAGATCATGTAAATGTTCAAGAACAATTTGTAGTAGTCTTAGTACAAATGGATCCCATGGTTCATATATTTGAATGTCTGGTTCCCAGTTGGTTTACTGTTTAGGAAGCATTAGGAGGTATGACCTTATTGGAGGAAGTATGTCCCTGTGGGTAGGCTTTGAGGTTTGAAAATCCCATGCCAGGTCCAGTCTCTCCCTTCCCCCCTCTTTCTCTCTCTACATCCAACTTGTTCATCAGATGTAAGCTCCAAACTATTGATCCAGCTCCATGTGTGTTTGCCTACCACTGTGTTCCCCACAATGATGATCATGTACTAACTCTCTAAAACACTAAGCAAGCTCACACTTAAATGCATCTCTTCATAAGTTGCTTTGATCATGATGTCTCTTCACACAGTAGTAAAATAACTAAGATGCAATCCAATTGATATTGCTTGTGAAAATTAAACAAGCTCAAAGATACCTGTCCTAATTTGGAGGGACAGCAATAACAATTTAGAACCAAATTAAGGTTTTGCATCAATTTCCTTTTATAATTTTAATGATTTATTAGACTCTATTGCTTCTAGGTTAAATTCATCAATTTCTGGAAATATTTTGATAGCTTCCTTACCAAGAATACTGTAAAAAATGTCATGTCTGGATCTATATCCTTATCACCAATGACTCTGACAATCCTGTCACTTTAACTTTTAATGGAATGATTGTCCCAA
The DNA here is from genome assembly GCF_007827085.1 of Peromyscus californicus insignis. Taxonomy (NCBI): domain Eukaryota; kingdom Metazoa; phylum Chordata; class Mammalia; order Rodentia; family Cricetidae; genus Peromyscus; species Peromyscus californicus. Next base: position 22,137,526 of record NW_026294534.1, on the reverse strand, counting down.
TGACCTGCTTCCTGCTCCTTCCTTCTAGCATTTATTCTCCCTGATTAAACCTGAAGTCTTTTAATATGTGATATTTTGTTTGAATATAACTTTACATAACACAAGTTGCTTTGACTATTACAAATACTTAAATACAGTTTAGTAGAACGAAAATGCCTGTGGTTATTTCTAAGATCTCCTCAGATACTGGATCTGATGCTCGTGACACTTCCTTGTCCTTGTACATTTCCCTTCAGCAGTATGCCACCTATTCTCAACATCAATTTTTTCTCTTTCCATTGCATCTCAGTTTAGCATCTTTGTGATTTCTCATTTTATATCTTTGCTCTGAGATTTGGATATTCAGCATTTGTGACATTCAGTTTCTCTCAAAGAATTTTCTTCCATTTGGATCTATGAGATGGGTTTGCTTTTAAAGTCCACACTTGTTAGTGGACTCTTTGTGTCAGAAAACACCTTTGACATTAATTCTACATAGTGTGTTCTGTTTGTCTGTAGCAGGGTCTTGTATAATCCTGGTGGGCTTTGGACTCACAGTTGAACAAGGCTGACATGATCGTTCTGCCTCCAGTTCTTGAATGCTGGGATTATAGGTGTGAGCTATCAGGCTTGGGCTAATATTTTTATTCAGACAATTAACAATATAATTTGAGATAGGGCTTTGCTGTGGAAGAAGTGGCCTAAGAATCAATATGTCCAGGTAATGGAAAACAATCTCATCAGTTAATTTGAATTTTATTTCCTACCTGCTGGTGTGTGATGAAAGGAATATAATTAAATTTCACTAGAGAAGAGATTTGGGGAAAAAGGAATCTTGAGACTGAGTGATCTTCAGTCTACACAGTGCAGACATAAAGTCACTGACTTCAGCATCCCCACCTCCAAGGCAACTAAGGAGCTGGAAAAGTGCTGTTCACAGCCCCATTTTTTTAAATTTCAGAAGCAGCTCTTCTAGACCATCCATAACAGCTGCTCATAATATTCAGCCCCCAAATCCAGGCAGAGTTGCCTAGCCTCCTTTATTCACCTCCTGTAGGAGTGCAGTATGAATTAAAGCATATTTGTTTTACCACCAAAGAGGGAATAAGGTCCCAAAGGTTCATAATGCAAGACTATGAAGGCTAAGCATGGCTCTCATTGTCTGCATTGGAAGCTTATCCAGAAAGGGGTATGTTGAGGAAAGGAAACTATTGGGGAAGACAATAATTCTCAGGAAATGAAGTTCATACAGAGAACAGTCGGATTCCCAGTTCATAAGGATGTCGCTCAGTGATTTTGGCTTATTCTCATTTCAGTTATGTTTTGTGTTTGACATAATCAATGTTGAAGGAGTCCAGACTGAGGCCCTCCTGCAAGGTCAATGACAGATGGTTCACTATGAGAGAGTAAGATGGGAGGAAGTACTAACCTTTGTTGGAATAGACCTTCAACCTCTTTCATCATTTCCATTAAACTTTGACTTTGGAGTTTATTTCTAAGGTGCATTTTCAATAACACATTTGTGTCACTTACTAAGAAACTGAAGTACAGTGTGCCACTTACTAAGAAACTGAAGCACACATATTTTTCATTAGCAATTAGAAATTCATAAAAATTTTGGATGCCAGATTATAAAGGATTTACGGAGTCATTTGGAATTGGCTTGTAAGAGAAAATAAAGAAAACATTGGAAAACAGCTCAGTCTGTTTCTCAAAATTCAGTAGAAAGAAGCCAGAAGTGCCAACCATGGTAGGACACATCCGCAATCCCAGCATTGGAGGCTAAGACAGGAAGATTGTGAATTCATGGTCAAACTACGCTACATAATGAGACCCTATCTCAATAAACAAACAAATGAAACCTACATGAAAAAAAAAATACTTTGGAAGCAGCCTGGTTCTGATCTGTCAATGGAATTCTCTGGATATAGGGTTCACCCACAGAAAGAAAGCTAACATTGAGGAAAACTCTTTTAAAATTATAAACAAATGACTGAATTCAGTGATGTTTCCTTTCCTGAATTGAGTTTTTCCTGTTTGGATCTTCTAACTCTACCCATGGACTTGAAACCCTAGGAATCGATGACACTATGTTTCCTGTGCCGTTTATTCCCTTTCTGTCACTTTATGTGACAGAAGACAACAGTACAAGGGCAAACATTATTTTAGAAACTAACTCTTAGCCAGATGTGATAGTCCACTTTCAATCCCAGTATTTGAAAGAAAGAGGTGAGTGTTTCTCTGTGAGTTTGGGCCAGCCTGGACTACATAGTGAGACCATATCTCATAGCAAAACTAAACAAAGCAAAAATCATAATAAACAAACAAACAAACATCTAGTTTCTACAAAAGAAGCTAAGTATACATAGGAGCAGTATGCGGCTATCGCATTAAAATAATAAAATACTGCTCAAACTCAGTTTTAAGGCATTGGAATATATTGTCATTGATAACAATGTTACAATGGATATGAAATAATGGAGCAGTTCTATCTTGACCTTTGGGTTTAGCTTTAAAACCAAGTTTTTGTTTTTAAATTTGTTTAACAAGTTACTTTCTTAGATTTCTTTCTGTATAACCCTCCTCAATGAAAGAAAATGAAGAAAATTCTGACTAAAAATCTAGCAAATGTATTGGTTTAAGTCATATTAGTGCACAACTTGGCTTTGGCTTTACATTAGAGTATTTTGTACCTCAGAGTCCCCTAAAGGAAATATAGCACTAACCCTCAGCTGAATGAGGCAAGGATCTGAAGGACTTGCCTTTTCCTAAAGGGCGGTGTTTCTTACCCCCTAGAAATGGAAAACAGATAGTCAAAATTGCTTCTCTGAGCCATGAAATAACAAGGGATTTGAACTCATCTACCCAGATCGCCACAAAATTGAATAAACTAAAAATAGCTTAGTGAAGAAGTGGATGAGGAGCCCCTTTGGGGAAACAAATTTCTATGGGAGTCTTTTGGACACAAACAGTAGAACTCCCTCCCTGCATGTTTTGCCTTGAGTTTGGCTAGTGCATGGTTCCCTCATGACTTGTGTTTAAAAATGCTAAACAAAACAAAACAAAACAAAACAAAACAAGAAGCTTTACAGAAACTTGAACATGGAGATCTCTTTTCTCCTGCCCTAGAGAGGAATAAAGTCTAAACGAATTAAGAATAAACTCTGACAACCAATGAGCAGTCCTTACATTGTCCCTAAGTCAGCCTGTCATCATTTAGAACTACGTTTTCCCTTACAGTGGATTTGCATGTGTTAAGATTCATTTAGAAATGGCACATGAGCACCTGCAATTTGGCATTCCAGTTAGAGTCCCAGTGTATCACACACTTGATTAATAAACTCTGAAGTGCTGAAATGATTCTCTGTCATTAATCATATTCTCTTCTACCTCTATATTACCTGAAATCATTAGAGGAGAAGAAAGCCTGAAGTGCAATCAGCTACCAGCATGCTAATGAAATGACGGCACTCAGTTCCAAATAGGCTAAGGAAATTAAATGGGAAATTATAAGTACATATGATTTTTCTGTTATGGGGATCATGTCGAAATCCTTTTTCCAAAAGGCTATCTCATGGAAACTACCTGTTAGTGGCTTCTGTAAAATATATCTTGATAGATAGATTGGTAAAATTTTTCTGCTAGAATAGAAATTGGAAGAACTGCTTTAGAGAGAAGGAGGATTTCAGAAATTCAGATTCTTTTTCTAGCAGTTGAAATGTACATCGATTAGCAGATTAATTTTCATACATATACAGTACACTCATCAGTCAGTCCATACAAGGCGATGATGCAGCTTCTTTGAGGTATGGATTCAATTTTTATTTATATTTCATTTGGATAAAATAGCTGCATAGTCTAAATGCTAAACACTTTTAGTACCAGACCTAAGGATGCAGAGACAGGTGGATCTCTGTGAATTGAAGGCCAGCCTGATATACAAAGTGAATTTCAGATCAGACAGTTATATAGTGACTGTCTCAAAAAATATGTTTAGCAAAATTTAGTTCATACAGGATGCGGAGACATATAATATATACTAGCTTGTCTATGGAGACTCTTTCTATTAGGAATGTAGTTATTTATTTTGTGTTTACAAATGGATATCCTCTTTCAAACTTATATAGAAGTGTAGATGGTCACAAGGCAAAGGCCAAGGAAGGAAAAAAACATTTTTGAGTGAGGCAAGTTAAATTACTCTAAGTGATACTGAAAAAAACATTAAATTCTCAGAACAGAATGAGAAAGGGACATTTATCTTGAATTAATTTTGGTTTTTTGTTTATTCGAGACAGGGTTTCTCTGTGCAGTTTTGGTGCCTTTCCTGGAACTCACTCTGTAGATCAAGCTGGCCTCGAACTCACAGGGATCTGCCTAGCTCTGACTCCCAAGTGCTGGGATTAAAGGCATGAACCACTACTGGCCCACAAATTAAATATTTTTAAAATATTTTAAAATATTATTTATTACAATCTAAACTTTATATATTTCTGTGTCAAGAATCCTGAAGCACCAACCATAGTACCCAACCTCCACGATGTATTATTATAATGGCCTCTTGTATGTTCTCCATCTTAAATAAATTACTTACTCTACAATACATTGGGCTACTATGTCTTTTTGGTTTATGTGGTGAAATATAAGCTAAAGTATGCAGTTTCTCCCCAATTACATTGATGTAATTACTAATTACATCATCCCTGGGAATAATGAACATGAAGATCACAAATATTAAGTGCTTCATATATCTATATTCTCAGCCAACACAGACAAAAAATTAGCCATCCAATTCTATGGGCTTATTTCCTTTTTTGTAAGGTAAGGGATTTAGGACACTTGGCCTCTCAAATATTCTGGAAACTTCCACTGAATGAAAAAAAATATTCTGTAGCTCACAAGACTCAGGAAGCTGAAGTCACAAATCCCAGGAATCTCATGAAATTTACAAGGCTTGAGAATTATGAATCACAAGTTTCTCTCCCTGAAGATCCATATCAGTAAGCAAATGCCAGGAGAGAAGTGAGGCACCCTGTAAGCTTTACAATTTTACGCCAACCTTCTCTCAGGCTTGAGTAGGCTTTTCCGTGAGGAACTTTCCTGTCAATCACCCATCCTTCTCTAAGTAATCCTTCAACCATGGTTCTGCAAGTAACCCAGTAAATCACAGACCACCAAGTTAGACCTGTGTGGAATGGTACCTTTCTTTTGTTGGTGCTCTGCTTGTGGTGAAGACACTCTGTTCTTGTCCACACCACTCCCCATTCCAACTCCACCCATAACAGTCACACAACAGAGACACATAAGATACACAGAACAACAGGTCTTGGGCTTGCTGACTCCCACAGTTTGTCAAATATCATTGTCCATTACTTTATATGCTCCCAAGGCAATCATATCAGAGAAGACTGCCATTATGTAAAAGACAAATCTGAGAAACCCGAGACTAAAAAGACAAGTGAATTTCTTTTCATCTTTTCAATATTTGGGGGTAAACTTAGGGCCTCGAATATACTAGGCAAGCAATTTACCAGGAAGTTTCATTCTCAGCACCTTTTATTTTTCCCCAAGTATACAACATATTTGGATAATATATATCCCTCCTCACCATATCCAAAATCTCCTAGACCATTCATTCCTCAACATGTAACTCTCCTAAATCTATCTTGCTTTTTTTTTTTTTTTGTATAGCTCACTGGGCTCAGTTTTTGTTGCCAACAAGGGGCATGACGATGATGAAGGGGAAACCTACAGAGACAACCAAATCAAACTAGTCGGAACTCATGAACTTTAGACCAACAGCTGTAGAGCTTCCATGGGACAGGACTAGGCCCTCTGCATAAACGAGACAGTTTGTGTACATGGATATGGAGCCATACACTGGAGCATGTGCAACCTAAAAGTGGCCATATCCCCAAAGAAAAATTGATTCTCCACCCCTAAGCAGTCAATTGTCGATAACAGGGACTATCCTTAACCAGGGTGTAGGGTCTCATGGGCCTATTCCTCATCTATTCTGAAATTTTAAGTGGCTTGACACTGAACAGGTTTTATGCATGTTCTCTAGCTACTGTGAGTCCTAAGAGGGATGTATGGATCTCCCTGAGAAGGGGAAACAGAGGAGATCTCCATGAGTAAACTGGGGGTGGGGGTGGGGGCAATAGAGGGTAGGGGAAGGGGCATGAGAACATAAGAGAATGGGATGGTGGAGCTGGAACAGGGACGGAGTGGGAGAGCAATGAAAGAGATACCATGATAGAGGGAGACATCACAGGGACAGGGAGAAACCGAAGTGCTAGGGAAGTTCCCAGGAATCCCCAAGGATGATCCCAGCTTAGACTACTAGTAACAGTGGAGAGGGTGCCTGAACTGGCTTACCCCAGTAATCAGATCAGTGAATACCCTAACTGTCATCAAAGAGCCTTCATCCAGATGGATGCAGAGATCCACGGCCGGGCACCAGGCTGAGCTCCAGGAGTCTAGTCAAAGAGAGAGAAGACGGATTCTGTGAACAAGGGGCATGACGATGATGATGGGGAAACCTACAGAGACAACCAAATCAAACTAGTCGGAACTCATGAACTTTAGACCAACAGCTGTAGAGCTTCCATGGGACAGGACTAGGCCCTCTGCATAAACGAGACAGTTGTGTAGGTTGATCTGCTTCAGAGGCCCCCTTGCAGTAGGATCAGGATCCATCCCTGGTGCATGAGCTGGCTTTTTGGTGCCCACTATCTATGGTGGGATACCTTACACAGCCTTGATGCAGGGGGTGGGGCTTGGGCCTGCCTCAACTGAATGTACCAGGCTCTGCTGACTCCCCATGGGAGGCCTTACCTTGTCAGAAGAGGGAATGGAAGGTAGTTTAGGAGGGGAAGGCTAGAGGGCAGGAGAAGGGAAAGAGGGGGATCTGCGGCTGGTATATAAAAAGAAAAAAATTAAAAATTAAAAAAATAAGTAAAAAATGCCTCTTCTTACCCCAGCAACTATCAACTATAAATGACTTTAATCTAGTGTTTCTGGAGCAAATGCTAACTTGATGCTGGTATTATTAAATGGATTGGCTCTGCCCAGATCCTGAATAGACAACCACAATTTCCATGAAGTAAGTTCATATGTGCAACAGTCATGTATTATCCAGAGCACAGCATTTCTTAGCACTCTTACCACACTCTTACATTCTTTATGACCCTTCTCTTGTGATGTTTCCTAATCCGATATGCCATCTATTCTTGGTACTCACACTCACTTATTTCATTTATGTTCACTTTGAGCAAAAATCTGTTTCTTTGTTAACCAGTAGCCACTGCAATAATAAGTTTCTCTTGTGAAAGTTCAGAGCAACATAAATATATGGCTATAAATATGAATGTCTAGAAGGCAGTTTGACAACATAAACAGATGAAAAAAACATCCATACATTCTCCCTTAGGGCCTATGACTTGCTTGACCATGGATTTTTTTAACTATATATCAGGCATGAATTCATTCTTATGGGTTAGAGTTCAAATGTATTGAAGATCATCTTGTTAGTTACACCTATAAACAGTCTTGCCACCATTTCACTAGTGGTCATGTCTTGCCTGGCAGAGACATTGTATTATGTAAAGTACAACTCTACATAAAACATTGTTGTCTTTTCTCTTTCAACAGGCTGAATAGCCTTTCTGATACCATGAAAGGTAGCCATAGGGAGAGTTTAATGATCAATTGGTACTCACACTCACATATTTCATTTATGTTCACTTTGAACAATATCAATATTTATTTCTCTATATCCTGCAATGAAATTGTGAACATAGCTTCTACTATAATATAATCTTGACATCTGGTTGTGATAGGAAACCAAAAGCAATGGCAATAGTCTACATTGTTTTGGGTATTTCTAGGACCTATCTGGTCAATATTTCATAGATAGATTACCTGTACTCAGCATTGAGATTTTCCTTTAATAATATATGATTATGGTTAGTAGCAGTGTTTACTAAAGTGGGGCACTTTTAATCAACCTCTTTTAAAATTTTTCCTCACTTTTATTGGTTCTTTGAGAATTTTGTATAATATACTTTTGTCATGATCAACCCCATCTCTTTAGCTTACCAACAAGTGAGATTTAATAAGGCTTCTTCATACATCATTAGGTTTTATTAACCTACCCCACCCCATTTCCCCTACCCTTGTCCCAACTCCTACTAAAACTTAGGTGCCCTGTCTTTGCCCATGTTTTTTTCACATCATAGAAAGCTATATTTTCCCCTTTCTTTTTTAGACTATTTTATTTTTAAGATTATAATCACATCATTTCACCCTTCCCTTCCCCCTCTTCAAACTCCTTCATATAACCCATCTTGTTTTCTTTTAAATCCATGACCTCTTTTTTTATAAAAAACTTGGATCGGAAAAAAATCATAGGTCCCCAAGAAGTTTCTTTATGCACCCTTCATTTTGTTAAAGCCTGTTCCTGACCCATCAGCTCCCCATACACTTCATTTCAGTACCTGCTTGAACCCTTGTACTCTCAGTATTGCCTCATCTACTTACATTTTACCTATGTTATATTATTCCCCCTTCCATAATGCATTGCCCCTGCCAATAGCTATTTCTATTTTCCTAGCTTCCACATATGCTTCATATTAAATACCCAAAAGCAAAATATTTGAAGCTATGATCACCAAAGGAGGAAGAACATGCACTATATATCTTTTGGGACATGGTTGACCACACCCAGTATATTTTTTTCAGTTCCATAAATTAACCTGCAAATTTTACAATTTAATTTTTCTCTGCAGCTAAATAATATTGCACTGTATATGTATGTTACAACTTTATCATCTACTCATCAGTCGATGGACATTTAGATAGATTCTATTTTATAGCTATTACAAATAGAATAACAATGAGAACTGATGTGCAAATGGCTTTGTAGCAAGAAATAATTTCATTTGGATCTGGGTCACCTGGTAGATCTATTTCTAGATTTGGGAAACTTACAGACTGATTTCCTGAGTGGCTATACTAGTTTACATTCCCAGGATATATGGATATTATATGTAATTTTACTATGTTAAAGTTAAAACCTTCCTTTTAAATTAAACAGAAAAGGGGAAATGCTGTGGGATAATGGTTTTGTACACTGGTTTAACAAAATGCTGATTGGCCAGTAGCTAGTCAGGAAGTATAAGTAGGACAAGCAGATAAGGAGAATTCTGGGAAAAGGAAGGCTGAGTGAGGAGATAACAGCCCACTGTCCAGGGAACAGCATGTAATTGGCACACAGGTAAGGCCACTGAAAATGTGGCAACATATAGATTAACAGAAATGGGCTGAGTCTAAGTGTAAGAGCTCGTCAGTAGTTATCCTGAGGTAATGGCTGAGCAGTTTTGATTAATATAAGCCTCTGTGTGTTTATTTGGGTCTGAGTGTCTACAAACCAGACAGGACACAGGAAAACCTTTGTCTACATATTGGTTTCCCTTGTCCCACATCCACACTAGCATTTGTTGTCATTTGTTTTCCTGATGATGGCTATTCTTAATGAGTTGAGATATAATCTTAATGAAATTTCAGTCTTTGTTTCCCTGATAGCTGAGAATGTTGAATAGTTTTTTTTAAGTATTTTCTAATCATTTTTATTTCTTCTTTTTAAAAGAATTTTCTGTTTAGCTACATAGCCCATTTTAATTGCTTTTTTTTTGTTTTCTTGATCTTTAGTTCTCTGAGTTGTTTGAATTATGTAGTCACTAATCCTATTTCAGATCTTCTTTTATTCTATAAGTTGCCTCTTCACTTTATTGATTTTTTTCTGTAGGCAGAGTGTTTTAGCTTCATAAGGCTTCATCTGTCCACTGTTGAATCTATTGCCTGCTCTTGTAGTCATATTTTGAAACTTTCCTTGTGTACCTATAAATTAAAGTGCACTCCCTACTTCTTTCTCCAGGAATTTCAAAGTATCTGGTCTTGTATTGAAGTCCATGATCTACTTGCAGTTGGGATTTTTTAAGACCAATAGGTAAGGATCTAGTTTCATTCTTCTTCATGTTGATATACAGGTTTCTTCATACCATTCTTTGAAGATACTGTCCCTTCTCCAATATGTATTACTGGCTTGTTTGTCAAAGATAATGGTAGTGGTAGTTGTATGAACTTACATGGAAGTCCTCTATCCCCTTAGTCTATGTTTCTGTTTTGGACTAGAAATATGCTGTTCTGGATTATTACATTTGTGTTGTATCACCTGAAACTAGATGTGGTAATACCACTCGCAGAGCAGTCTCTCCCTCAGGACTGCTTTGGCTGTTTTTGATCTCTTGTACTTCCAGATAAATTTTAAGACTTTTTTCTAAACCTGTAAAGAATGGCCCTAGAAATTTGAATGGAATTGTGTTGAATCTGTAGATTGCTTTTAGTAGAATGAGCATTTTTGTAGTATTATTTCTTTTCATTTATAGTTGTGGAGTTTTCCAACTTCTAGTGTCTTCTTCAATTTCTTTCTTGAGTGTCTTAATGTCTTCATTGCAGAGGTTATTTGTTTCTTTGACTAGGTATATTGATAATTATTATACAATTTTATAGTTATTGTGAATGGAATTGATTCCCTGCTTTCTCTTTCAGTTTGTTTTTTTGTTGGTATATAGAAAGACTACTATTTTTTGTGTTAAAATTTTATTGGTTACTTTCTTGAAAGTATTCATGAGCTAAAAAAAGATTTTGATGGCATCTTTAGGGTTTCTGATGTTTACAATCATACCACCTTCCAAAAGGAATACTTTAGCTTCTTTAGTAAATGTCTCCTTTATGTTTCCTTCTCTTACTGCGTTACCTAAGATTTCAAGCACTATACAACATAGTAGTAGTCTGAATGAGCAAATTTGTCCTTTTCCTGACTTTACTGGGAACACTTTAAGATTTCCTCCATTTAATGTGGCATTGGCTATAAATTTATCATGTATAGCCTTTATTGGGTTGAAGGATGATACCTCATCCCTAGCCTCTGTGTGGCTTTAAAGCAAGAAGGGATGTTGGATTTTGTTAAATGGCTTTTCAGCATCTATTGAGATACTTGTGTGATTTATGTCTTTGAATCCATTTATGCAGGGTATTATATTTATTGATTTATGTGTGTTAAACCTCCCCTGGATCCCTAGAATGGAGCAAACTTGATTTTGATGAATGAACTTTTTGATGGGATCTTAAATCTGGCTTTCCAGTATTTTACTGTGAACTTTTTTCATCAGGAAATAGGTCTGCAATTTTCTTTTTGTTAGTACTATTATATTTTTTATCTGGCTTTGTAATAAGGGTTAAAGTGGCTTCATGAAAAGATTTGAAAAAATCCTTCCTTTTCTTTTTATGGAATAGTTTGGGTCATGTTAGTACTAGTTCTTCTTTAATGATCTAGTAGAATTCTGCAGTTAATCCATTTGCCTGGGCTTTTATTGTTTAGGAAAAATTATTTTTTTCAATATATTTTGATCATAATATTTTCTCTCATCTAAGTTCTCATAGATCCTCCTCACCCCCACACCCATTCAATTTCATGTTCTGTTTCTTTTTTTTTAAATGTTCACAAACCAACAAAACAAAAGACAAAAATGCCAAATAATAACAACCAAAGTGTGTGCATGCACCCCTCAAAATAAAGTCTGTTTGGTATTAATCAACTACCCCTGAGTATAGGGCCTACCTTGGAGTGTGGTTGATACATGAGTGTTACTCCATTGGAGAAAGTAGATTTCCCTTTTCTCAGCGGGTATAAGTTGCAAATAGCTTCTTGGTTAAGGGTGGGACTTAGTGCCTGTGTCTCTTTCTTCATGCTGGTACTTGTGAGGCTTGAACTTGTTCAGGTCTTGGGTGAGCTGTCACAATCTCTGGATATATATATATATATATATATATATATATATATATATATATATATATATATATCAGTCCTGTTGTGTCTAGAAGATATGGTTAACTTGGAGTCACCTACCACTATTGGTACTTATCTTTCTGTCTCCTTTTTCCCATAGATCTCTGAGCATTAAGAGGCACGGTTTGAGAAAAACAAACATACATACAAACAAACAAATAAACAAACAAACCACTGAATCCTGAGTGGTCCAAAGTATCTCACAGTATATACATTGTCCAGATGTTGGTGTCTGTGTTAATTACCCTCTACTGCAAGAAGAAACTCCTCTGATGAGCTTTGACCAATGTACTGGATTTGTCAATCCTCTTTATCCTTCAAAAAAGAAAAAACCCACATACTCTTTGTTTCCTTGATACTTTGAATTGATACTTTTTTCATTTCTATTTCATCAATTTGCCTTCAACTCAATTGCTTCTTCTTCTGTACTACTTTGGGAGTTTATTATTTTTTCCCATGTGTATTATATCATTAAGCTATTTACTTGAAATTTCTGCAATTTTTTAATGTAGACACTTAAAGGAAATAAATTCTCTCCTTGGGACTATTTTCATGTATCCTATGGATTTTGGTATGTTATCATTTTCATTCAGTTCCAGGAGGTTTTTAATTTACTTCTTAGCTAATTTAGTGACCTATTATTTAATGATACACTGTCTAATGTCCATGAGTTTGTGTTCTTTCTGTAATTTCTTATCCTTTTACTATCTGGCTTCATTCAACTGTGGTCAGTTAGAATCAGGATGGTATTTCAATTCCTTTGTATTTGTTGCTACTTTCTTTCTCTCTTATTACATGGTCATTTTAGAGGAAGTTTCATGAGCTGCTTATAAGAATATGCATTCTTCAATGTTTGGGCAGAATGTTCTAAAGATGTTCATTATGTCCATTTGGTTTATGGTTTCATTTAACTCCATGAATTCTGGGTTGTTTGCCTGGATAAATTGTGTATCTTAGTGCATTATTAAATTCTTCCACTATTAATCTGTGACTTTATAGATGGTAGTATTTGTTTATGAAATTGAAAACATCAGTGTTTGAACTCTTTGTTTAGAATTGTGATTATATTCTTGATGAGTTATTCTCTTAGTGATTTTAAATTGAACTTTTTTTCTTCTAACTAGTTTTAGTTTGGAATCTATCTTGTCTGATATTAAAATAGCCCGTCTTCCTTGTGTTCTAGTTCCATTTGTTTGATGTACCTTTTACACTGAAGTGGTGTCTATCTTTGATGGTGAAATATGTTTCCTGGAGGCAACAAAACATGGATACTATTTTCTAATCTGCTAGTCTATGTATCTTTATTATTGAATTAAGACCATAAATATCCATTTATGATAGAAAGTTGTGCATTAAATCCTGTAATGTTATTGATTTTGTTTTTGAACTTTTGATTAACTATTCTGGTGTCATTTATTTTCCTTCATCTTTTATTGTTGTTGTTTATTCTCAGACTGAAGTATTCCTTTCAATAGCCTCAGTATAGCTGGCTTAGTAGTTGTAGTTTCCTATATTCTGTTTTACCATGAGAAATTTTACTTTCTCTTTCAAATTTAATAGGTAGTTTTGTTTCATAATAGTCATAGTTGGCAGCTGTAATCTCTCAGAAATTTGAATAGAAGTCCTCTGGCTTTAAAAATTTAAACTAAACCATCAGATATTATTCCTATGGGTTTCCCTTTATATGTGACTTGATTTGTCTCTCTTGAATCTCTTAGTACATTTTATTTCTTCTTTCTTAGTTGTCTATATATAATATGTAGTGTGTCTTCTGTATAGTATATCTGATAATCTGTGGATTTCTTTTATCTGAGTAGGTTTCTCTTTCTCTATTATTTGGGAAACTTTCTTGCATGATTTTTTTGAAGACGTTTCATGCCTTCAGCCTCAGATTTTCCTTTTTTATTTCATAAACTATATTTTTACTTTTTGTTGTGTCTCAAACTCCTGCACAGCCTTTTCATGTGATTTAATTTAATTTATTTAATTGAGTGTTCTAATTCCTCTATTGTCTTCAAGCCTGGTGTTCTTCTTTCTGCATGATCCATTCTGTTGGTGAGGCTAGCCACATGGCTTTTTACTAGGTGCATGAAGTCTATGTCATTTCTGTTTGGACTTTCTTTATTATTGCTCTTTATTGAATTGAATTTCCATACCTGAATTGTCCTTGTTATTTTATTCAGCCATTTTCTTCTGGTTCCTTGGATTAGTAGTTTATCTCTATCCTTTAAAGTTTATTCAGTTGTTTATTTGTGTCCACTTAAAATGCTAAAATGCTACCCATTTGCTGAAAATATTTGTAATTATCCTTTTCAATTCTTTTTGTTGAATTTTATTCAAGTTATTCCCTGTAAAAGATAATATTATAGGATTGGTGGTTTTTTGATAAGCATATTGTTTATGTTTTTGAGATGGGACTTAGCCATCTAGATTTTAGGATGATGGTTGTCTTTCAGCATGAATATTAGCACATCAGCCTAGAATCCCAAGATAGAGTGGGTGGCTTGAGGGTATCTTGAGGAGATTAGGTCTAGGGGGAGGTTTCTGATAGCTTAGGTAAGATAACCTATTGAGTCCAGATTTCTACCAGAGCATAAGCAATCTCATAGAGTGATGGGTCTTGGGGATAGCATGGAGTGCAGTCACAATGCAGGATCAGGGGTTAGGTCAGGTAGGCTGTTATTGAGTTCATCTACTAGATCAGACCAGAAGCACTATGTGGAGAATGTGGAGTATATAGAATCAGATGGTGGTTTCAAGGTCTGGGTTGTGAGTAGAGTACCTTATAGAAGACAAAGTGTCCAGGTGGAGTGGCTGAGGTGGTATGGATCAGAGGAAGGGTGGAGTTAGGACTTCAGTGAGCAAGTAAAGCTACATTTTGAGGAGGGAGAATCTTGGCATCAAGGGAATTCTCCTTTTGCTGGTATCACAGGATGACAGGTGCTACTTGTTTCCTCATGTACATAGCACCAGGCTCTCACTCAAATTTTCTGTTAACTATTATACTTTTCCTCCTTTGGTGCCAGTGACACACTGGTTTGGAACGAGTAAGATCTGGGATTTCTCCAAAGTAAAGCTGAGGTACAGTAGAAAACTGGTAGGAACAAGGATAAAATTGTCAGGATACTTGTTCCATCATACAGTGAGCCAAAAGATGACAGTCAAGAGCTAGAGAATAAGGTTTTATTGTTTGCTCTTGTTCCACATAGAGGGGTAAATCCAGACTCGGAATCATCAGCTCCAAGAGTAGGCTAATTTCATATTCAGGCAGATTTAGAACTTGGACCTAAGGGAATCCTGGAAGAATAGAAAGAAAGGAGTATTACATTGTTCCCTGGAGTCTATCTCAGCGAAGGCTGCTTGAGTTACACTGTCAAGAATATTCTACAGCTTCATAATATCCCCAGCTACACTATATCCCACGCTGCTTTCCTTCCTCTTTGCCTTTCTCCCCCTAGCTTTTCTCTTCTTTTACTCCTTCCTCCTCCTGTCTCTCCTCTCCCCTGTTTACACCTCTTTTCCATTCAGTCCAACTCTCTCTTCCTTCTGTCCTATTTTCTTATATTATTTTTTTGTTTCTCTTCAACTGCTTCCATATCAATTATAGAATCATGTCCTCTATAATATGTATACAGGTATCTTACAAGGGGAACAAGAAAATCTAGACTTGATTTTATTTGATTGAAAAGAAAATTTTAAATTTTTAAACAATTACTCCATACTTTGTTGTTTTTCATCTTATATCCAAGTTTTGAACATATATTATCAAAACATATGCATCACCAGTGAAGTGATTCCCTGTCTATAGCTAGAAGGTTAAACTTTTTATTCTTGATTAGTAGAAATCTGTGAAATGCCAGAATCTTCCTTCATCTTCTTGAATTCATAAAGAGAAATGAGAATGTCAAGGCATTACACAAATACTTGTGATGAATTGAAAGAATATAGCCACCAAAGGGAGTGGCACTCTCAGGAGGTATGGTTTTGTTGAAGTAGGTGTGGCCTTGTTGGAGGAAGTATGTCACTACAGGAGCAGGCTTTGAGGTTTCTTTTGCCCAAGCTTTTCTCAGTGTGACAGACAGACCACTTCTTATTTCCTGCATGATTTAGGATTCTCATCTACTTCTCCAGCACCATGTCTGCCTGCACACTGCCTACCATAATGACAATGGACTGAACCTCTAATCTGCAAGCTAGCCACCACAATTAAATGTTTTCCTTATAAGAGTTTCCATGGTCTATCTGACAGAGGGGTGATCTCCAAAATATATAAAGAACTCAAGAAACTAGACAGCAAAATACCAAATGTTCTAATTTAAAAATGGGCAACAGAGCTAAACAGAGAATTCTCAACAGAAGAGTCTCAAATGGCTGAAAGACGTTTAAGGACTTGCTCAACATCCTTAGTCATGGGGGAAATGTAAATCAAAATGACAATGAGACACCATCTTACTCCTGCCAGAATGGCAAAGATCAAAAACACTGATGACAGTTTATGTTGGAGAGGATGTGGAGCAAGGGAAACACTCCTACACTGTTGGTGGGAGTGCAAACTTGTATAGCCACTTTGGAAATCAGTATGGTGACTTCTCAGAAAATTGGGAATCAATCTTCTTCAAGACCCAGCTATACCACTCTTGGGCCTATATCCAAGGAATACTTAATCATACCACAAGGACACTTGCTCAACTATGTTCATAGCAGCATTATTTGTAGTAGCCAGAACCTGGAAACAACCTAGAAGCTCCTCAGCCAAAGAATGGATAAAGAAAATGTGGTACATATATATATGCAGTACTACTCAGCTGTAAAAAACAATGGCATCATGAAATTTGCAGGCAAACGGATGTTTCTAGAAAATATCCTGAGTGAGGTAACCCAGACTCAGAAAGATGAACACAGTACATACTCATTCATAAGTGGATAATAGATGTAAAGCAAAGGATAATCAGACTATAACCTAAAGCTCCAGAGAAGTTAGGAAACAAGGGGAACCTAAGAGGGATGCATGGATTACTTTGGGAAGGGAAAACAGAGGAGATCTCCATGAGTAAACTGGGAATGGGGGGCAATAGAGGAGAGGAGATGGGGGATGAGAACATGAGGGAACTGGATGGTCAAGCTGGGGGAGGGATGGACTGGGAGAGCAATGAAAGAGATATTTTGATAGAAGGAGACATAGTGTGCCTGGTGCTAGGGAAATTCCCAGAAACCCACAAGGATGACCCAAGATTAGACTACTAGCAATAGTGGAGAGCATTTCTAAACTGGCCTATCCTGGTAATCAGATTTATTGAATACCCTATCTGTCATCATAGAGCCTTCATCCAGTAATTGATGGATGCAGATGCAGACATCCACAACCAAGCACCAGGCTGAGACCTGGGAGCTCAGTGAAAGAGAGGTGAAAGGGACTGTTTGAGCAAGGGGGGGTCAAAATCATCCTGGGGAAATCTTCAGAGACAACTGAACCAAGCTCATAGGAACTCACAAACTTTAGATAGACAGAGATGGAACCTACATGGGACTCAACTTGACCCTCTGCAAACTGGAGTGTAGTTTGGTCTGTTGAAGGGTCCCCTGGCAATGGGATCAGGATCTATCTTTGGTGCATGAGCTGGCTTTCTGGAACCCATTAACTATGGTTGGATACCTTGCTCACCCTTGATGCTCCTGGGAGGGGCTTGGTCCTACCTCAACTGAATGTACAAGGCTTTGTTGTATCCTCCATTGGAGAACTTACCCTTTTGGAGGAGGGGATGGGCGGTGGGCCAGAGGGAAAGGTGGGGAGGGAGCAGGAGGAGGGATGAGAGGGGGATCTGTGGTTGGTATGCAAAATGAACATTTTTTAAAAATAAATAAAAACAACAACAAAAATATAAAAGAGATTCATTAAAAGATTCAGGACTTAAAAAAAAAAAGAGTTTCCATCATCATAGTGTGTCTTCACAACAATAGAAACCCTAATTAAGATATCTGTATTTACTTTAAAAATTACTAATTTATGAGAACAAATCTCACTTTGTGTTAAAAGGAAATCCACTTATATGCAAAATTATTTCTTCTTTCATTGATTGGCAAAGTTTAAAATGATGCTATACATGTAACACACCAAAATATTCAATGACCCACATACTCATTCATTTACACATAGATACACCTACATGTAAAAAATACATGTTGATAAAGAGAAACACAATCCATTTATTATTCAGCTTATGTTGAATGCTAGTTCAGACTTGTTCAATATACTGGAAAGTGTATTGAACATATATATTCCTTCACAAATATTTGATTTACATTTGTGAAAGCACATTAACAAATTGATTATACTCATTTGTATTTAACATCATTCTCTAAATGTGTTTTTCCTCCCAAGTAATTTTCTGAAGCACTAATCAATCAGTAACACTTTTTATATGTTAAAAGATGCTAGATTAATATAATTCTCTTTTGGAAATTCTGACCTACAACTTAAGATTTAAGAGCAGTAACTGCTGAATGGTAGGGGGTATAAATGAATACTTCTATTGTTATCATTTATAAATAATTCATATTTAATGCAAAACAATGTGGGAATATGACAAAATGTCACTTAACAAACTAAGTGAAACAGAGATTTCTCATGATGCACCCTTGAGCAATCTCCAATGCCCCTTTATGTCCCATTGTTTTACCTTCCTGGCCTTGTATAGAACATTTGATGTCTTCACAGCTCATCATCTTTATTGAGTTGAGAGCAAATGACACATAATGAAGAAAAACTGTTTCTTAGGTATTGTACAGTGTAACTTTTTTCAGCTATGCTATGTAGAATATATAGCTATATATATTCAGCTATACTTCTGTGTAGAATATAGTTTGTGACAAACACATTTCCCTTAACTTGTCTGCAAACAAAAATTCTATTATCTACCATTCTATCTATCTATCTATCTATCTATCTATCTATCTATCTATCATCTATCTATCATTCATCTATCTAATCTTTCTTCATATCTGTGTCTTGATCAAATGGTCATAAGTCATGTCCAGTATCATTACAGATTTCTGCTTTAATTTAAGCCATCATTCTTTCTTAGTACACTTTCTCCTTTCAGGATAACCTGTAATAAGGATGCGGGGCTTCTGTAGTCTGTCTGTAGTGCGGCTACCCAATTTTTTCTCTTCATACCTCTGGTCTAGTCCAGATAAGTTCTTTTAGTTTATGGTCTCTAACATGTTCTCTACTTTGTTTTGTTTTGTTTTGTTTTGAGACAGGGTTTCTCTGTGTAGTTTTGGTGCCTGTTCTGGAACTCACTCTGTAGCCCAAGCTGGCCTTGAACTCACAGAGATCTGCCTGCCTCTGCCTCCTGAGTGCTGGGATTAAAGGCGTGTGTCACCACCTCCCAGCTTCTCTATTTTCTAGAACCTGAAATATTCACTATTTTTCACATCTTCCCCTTTCTCATTTCTGCTTCTTTCATCAGTTTGTAAAATTCCTATTAAACTTTTAAAGTCAAATTCAAATTGATCATATAGTTTTGTTTTTCTGTTCAGTTGTATCAGTAAAAACATCTGTCGACTTATAATTAGCTTTTTTAAAATCTCTCTCTCTCTCTCTCTCTCTCAGACACACACACACACACACACACACACACACTCAAGTGTACACATATATATGTCTTAGATGGACAGTCTATGTTATTTATACCAAATGAACTGTATTTTTGTTTCCATGTGCAAAATGAGGAGACAAGTGACCACTCTATGGCTGCTCAGCACATGCTTTTTGATTGACATTCATTTACAGCATGTTGTTATCTTATGTGTTTCAGCAGAATGCAGTTTTGACTACTCAGGTTTGGTTAGATTATTTACAGACTAGGTAGTGGTTGCTCTGTGAAAGTACTAACTATAGCCCACAGAACAAAACTTAGAAACCCTTTGAGCACAAGGGTCATTATTTTATAAAGCCAAGGACACAGGTCTTCAAAAGCACCCCTTAGTGTTTGTTTGGTTTGTACATAAAATGTCCCCTACAGGCTCACATGTTTGAACACTTATGCTTGAGGAACATGCTGTTATATGGGGTTCTGGAAACATTAGGAGTTGCAGTCTAGCTAGAGGACATATGTCCTTGGTCACTGGACCTTGTCCTTTGGTCATATTCTCTCTCCTCTCATCCCTTTTGTTTCTAGTCATCAGGTGAGTTGCTTTATACTACTGCATCCTCACCCCTTCTACATGATGCTTCCCTTATCTTTGGCTCTGATAAAATGACTATCAATGAGATCTCTAAAATTAGAGTCAGTTTTTCACTTTTTTTATTTAAAAAGTTGTTCTGTTAAGTATTTAGGTTTTGAAACAAAATGGCTGAGACAGTTAATCAATTGGCAGGTATTGTCTGACAAAAAAAAGGAACTTATAAGAACAAATAAATATGTAAATGTATATTTAAAAAAAGAAAGTTAGCCTTCACATACTAGTTTCTGATCTTAGAAGACAGAAAAATACTATCTAAAAGAAACAAGGTGTCCATCAGACATGATCCCACCTATACCATATCTGACACCTAAGCCCAGACTGACCCTCATATCCACACAAAGTTGGCTTTACCTTAGAGATGCTAGTATGATTCGTTATATGCAATTCAATTAATGTAACAATTTGTATAAGTGTATTTAAAGAAAAAATCCACACACTCATCTCAATAGATGCAGGAAACAAACGTTTGACAATATCCAGCATTCTTTCTTGATGAAAGCCCTAGAGAGAGTAGACTGGAAGGAACATACCTGAACAATTTTAAGGTTATGTATGACAGACCTACCCCCAACATCATCCTAAATTGAGAAAAACTTGAAGCAATCCCACTGAAATCAGAATGAGGCATGACTGTCCACTATCCCCACTACTTTTCCAATATAGTACTTGAAGCATTAATGGAGCAATAAGGCAAGAGAAGGAAATGAAAGGGATGCAAATAGGGAAAGATATCAAATTATATCTATTTGAACATGAGGTGATTTTCTTCATAAGACATCTCAAAAATTACACCAGAAAACACCTAAAGATGATCGATAATTTTAGCAAAGTGGCAGGATGCACAATTACCATAAAATTCAGTAGCTTTTCTATAAACCAACAACAAAAATTCTGAGAAAGAGGTCATGGGCATACTTCCATTTATAATCACATCAAAGACATTATGTAGACAATAAAATAGCCTAATGAATGAGGTGAAAGACTTCTTCAATCAAAACTTTCAATCTCTGAAGAAAGAGATTGAGAAAGACACTAGACAATGGAAAAAATCTTCCATGCTCATGCATTTGTAGAATTAATATTTTAAAAGTGACTATTCCACCAAAATCAGTTTGTAGATCTAATGCATTCCCTATCAAAATCCCTACAAAATTCTTCACAAAAATAAGGGGAAAAATCCTAAAATTCACATGGAACCACAAAAAAAAAAAAAAAAAAACCTTAGAGATACAAAGCAATCTAAAACAAAAAGGACAGTGCAGCAAGACTTACCATGACAGAGCTATATTACCCAAAACAGACGTACAGAACAATGGAATAAAATAAAAGACACAAGCTAAGTACATA
Source organism: Peromyscus californicus insignis (assembly GCF_007827085.1). Classification (NCBI taxonomy): domain Eukaryota; kingdom Metazoa; phylum Chordata; class Mammalia; order Rodentia; family Cricetidae; genus Peromyscus; species Peromyscus californicus. Next base: position 22,116,045 of record NW_026294534.1, on the reverse strand, counting down.
TAATTGCAGCTATGTGATAGTTGAAAAAGATGTCAAAATACATACACTTGAGAAAAGATAACATTGTCAACAGACATTGCTGAGGAAAAGTGGATATTCAAATGTAGTAGAAGAAGTTAGACCCTTTTCTATCACCCTGTAAAACCAAATTAACTCGAAATGGATAAAGGATCTCATTGTGATGCTGAAATGGTGAAATTGATAGAAGAAAACATAGGCAAAAATCCTCCAAGTCATAGGCATAGGAAAGGATTTTTTAGGAATTAGGACATCAATTTACAAATGGACTTCATAAACTGATAAGTTCCTGTACAATAAAGGAGACAATTATTCAAGAGAGGAGGAAGCTCATGGAGTATGAAAAATCTTTGCCATCTATCCATCTGATAGACAATTAATATCCAGAATATACAAAGAACTTGAAAAAAGAAAGAATAAAAAAAAGAAAGAGGGTTACAGCATTGAGAAAAACAAATGTCCCAGTGAAAATACTCTATGGATTTGAAAGATGAAATAAAAATGACTAAAAAATATCTCAAAGACCACTTGTCATTCTTAGCAATTAGGAAAATGCAAACTAGCGAAGCCATTATGTTATTGAAATCAGTGTGAGAATTGTCTAAACGTAAAAAACAAATGTACCGTATGATCCAACTCTACAGTTTCTTGACATTTTATTCAAAAGACTCAATATCTTACTCTGCAGATACTTAATCAGCTGTAGTTATTGCTGCTCCATTCACAGTAGCTAAGGAATGGAAAAGAACTTAATGTCCTCCACCAGATTAACAGAAAATGAAAACGTGATATGTACACAATAGAATTTTATTCAGATGTAAAAAATGAAAACATAAGATTTGAAGATAAACAAATAGAACAGAAAGCATCATATTAAGTGAGGTAACAAAGTCACAGAAATATAAATGCTGCATTATTTCTCTCATTCAAGGTCCCTAGCTCAAAATCTTTAGTAACTTTGAGTAACCACAGAAAAGAAAAAAATAGAAAGGTGTATGTGTGGTGTAGGGGGAGACTCTAAGTAGAATAGCAGTTATTCATGATTTGAAGGGGGAAAGGGGTGTAAAGGACAGTTGGGGAGATTTTTAATTGGAGAGCTGAGATGTAAAACAATACAGAAGGAAAGTTGGATGAGGGATAAATAACTCGAAGGATTCTTGAAAAAATCAATAGAGAGTCATATTATTTTAGATTTACTTATAATTACATATAATACACAAAAGTGCTTGTGTGTGTGTGTGTGTGTGTGTGTGTGTGTGTGTGTGTATGGTTTAAAACAATTTACCTCATTTTGAATGATCATGCTCCCCTGAAAGCCATAGCATATCTAACAAAACCCCAGTACCAGGCATGAGAAACTCCCTTTCAAGTTGTTCATCAGGGGAGTTCAAGAGACTCCCAAAATGAGGTCTTGCTCTATTCCTTGGTTACCTCCCAGATGTTGAAGAAACAAACAAACAAAAGCACCATAGATAAGCAGAAAACACTCATTCTTGAGCATGTGTAAGGCAGTAATTTAACAGTATAAACAGGAAAAATAACCCTTCTCTCCAAAAAACAGCAACAATTAACAACAATAACAACAAGACCTTAATTTCCCATGTAGAAAGTGTGACCTGGGGAAAGGAAATCCAGCTTTTTGTGTCTATTAAACAAACATTTAGCATCCATTCAAAGCATACATTGGATTTCACAGTGAGCAGTCAGTCCTGAAAAAGCCCCTGAATTTCACCAGAGGAAAATGAGATGCTCACCCAATGTTGGGAATTTCTTATCCAATCCCTATTTCCTGTTGCTTCTACTACAAATACAGTTATTGAAAATTTGTCATTTGTCCTGGTTTTGTTTCTGTTTTTGTGAGAAAGTATTCCAACAAAAAGTAACTAAGTAGACAGCACTTATTTTAGCTTCCTGTTCTAGGCTCTAGTCCATTATTTTTGGTATGTCAAGTCAGCAGAAACTTGAAGCAGTTCCATCACATTGAAGTCAAAAGCAGAAAGAGATCTATGCATGTGTGTTTCTGATGCTCTCTTCCCTTTTCCAGTCCTAGAAAATACAAGACCCTAAGTCCAGGAATGGTGCTACCCACAATGGACGGAGTCATCACATACCAGTTAATAATCCTTTACAGACCTGCCCACAGGCTAACCTCAATTAGAAAATTCTTCATTGAAACTATTTCCAGGCAATTTTTGATTGTGGCAAGTTGACAAAGCTAAGCATCATATTACTCTTTCATGATCTCTAAGCATCCCCATTTTGTATTCCCTAAACCTAGATAAGCTCACCTTCCATGAAATTTCTCTAATTCTTCAAAATAAAATTATGTCCAAACAGAATGGGTCTGGTTAGAGGAATCATGGATAACTTGCTGCTGATAGAACATGACTGACATGAGGGTCTTGTGTACCAACCCTCCTCTCTCTTGATTGTGTATTGTAATCATCCTGTCAGGAGTGAAGATATTTTAAAGTAACTCTTGGGCCATTCCTTTTAGATTATTGGACTATCAAGACAATGGATAACAAACAATTGGCATTTCTCCAGGAACTTAGTGCTGGGAGAAGCAAAAAGCTGAGACTCTGATTCTAGTAAAAAATGCATCCTGTTCCCCAGGAAGAGACTTCACATAGTCTCACAACTTATCAGACCACCTACCTTGAGAGATTAGGGCACAGAATAATTATGGCAGGTAGAAATACATTTTGAGTAGACAACTTAGTTATGTTTTTCTCCTAATTACCATGTACTTAAACTTGAACTGTATCAGGACTCCAATGACAGACATGAGACCACTGGACCTCTTTTTTCCTTCCCGATATGGTTGTAGTAAATAAATCTTTCTCTCTTTTCTGGTATTTGCCTCTAGAATTGACCTGTTGAGAATGTGTGGCGGTGCCCATTCCATAGGGACTGTGAGGGTCCAGACACTGACCCTACCAACCCAGCTAACTGCATAGCACCCTACTGCCTAACGCATCCCCTTTATTCGTAAAATGTACGAGAATAAAAAGCATTGTCTCCCTACAGGGGTATTACACTGAAGCTCTGGAGGAGGAATCATGGATAACGTGCTGCTGATAGAACATGGCTGACACGAGGGTCTTGTGGACCAAAGCTTTCACTGCTCCACAGCTGCAGTTGGAACTTGAAGCCTTCAGGTGAGTATAAAAGAGAATCATTTTGAGGAGACGTGCTGCCGTGTGTGTAAATCACAATATTTAGACCTTCCTACTGCACAATGATGGCAGGGGCTGAGGCAGGTGCAAAAGCGAGCAATTACCCTTACTTACAGCCTTCCTGACAGTCACAGAATTTGTTGATTCTTTTGTATGACAAGTTACAAAGAGGATGGCTGTGCTGAATGTTTGCTCCCTGGGAATGTACAATGCTGAGTCTTGAAATGAGGCTTTGGCAGAGCTACAGAGCAGTATCTCGTGAATTAATCAAACATAGCAGTTTCTTTGTGGAACCCAGTCCTCTGCTGTTCTCAGAGAAATGGAAAAAAAAAATAAAAAGCAAGCCATTGCAAAACTCCAGCATGTGGACAAGTTGACAAAAAAGAGTCAATACACCTCAGTCAGTAGGCAGTGGGGCCTGTCTTCCTACAAGTTGGAGGTAAGAGTCGATACATCTCAGTCAATAGGCAACTGGGTCTGTCTTCCTACAAGTTGGAGATTTGGAGGCCCTTGAGCCTCCTTGTTTTATGAGCTCGGCCTAGAGAAGACCCTGAGGTCAGTGACTTCCTTCCTTTTAGTTCTTATTGTTGTCGAGGTGGACTCAAGTTGTGTCCTACTTGTAGCTAATCTGAAAAAGGACATGATTCCAGATTATGTCACTAATTCAGGAACTCAGAGCAGTTATCAGTCACTTCCCACTGTGTGTGTATGTGTGTGTGTGTATGTGTATATTATGTTTGTGTATGTGTGTGTATGTATGTGTGTGTGTGCATGTGTGTGTATGTGTATATTGTGTATTTGTGTATGTGTGTGTGTGTGTGTGTGTGCATTTTCCAAAATTTCCCAGGATTAAAAAGAGCAGAAAACACAAAGCAACAGGTCTAAGAGAGACTTCACTGCTATCACTCAGTGGAAAAGAAAGAAGAAGAGCTAAGGGAATTTCACACACAACTGCAGACTCCCCAGATAACCCCAAGCTGCTATGGTGATTTGGAATTCCATACAAAATTATTCCATAAGGATTTTTTTTTGGTAGAGAAAGAATTTTGGAGTTTACTCATGGCTCCACAGTCCTATTCTTCATACCTGTGGTCATTTAAGCAAAGCCTCTGCCCATTCTGCAGGGAATTATCCAGTCTATTTTCTCTGTGATAAATCTTTAGCTCCTCACAAGATGGCTGGAGAATTAAGTAAAGGCCATCAGCTGATACGAAATTTATGAACTTTCTGGAGTTCACCTCAAGTACCAAAGAGAAAGAAAATAATTCACGGAATAGTAACCTGTTGTTGAGATTCTCCTGAGAGTAGAAGGTGTTCCGGGTCAAGGGACCCGAGCTGAGGAGATGGACTTCTTACTTACGGAGCCTGAGTATAAATTTGTATCACAAAAATGAGTATCTCATTGATATTGTGTCTGTGATATGTAACACTCACTGCTCTTGCAGGGAAGGGCTGGCTGCCCGTGATCCTATTTGTACAGATAGCCTTCATGGTAGATAGCTGGTACTCTGCAAACGCAACACCTTCTTATTGAAAATGGTGGTAAAGCAGGAAGTCACTCTCCTTTGAAAAGTGAGCAAATTCACAACAGTCCTTAAAATAGATGCATGGAAAAAATGCACGAAGTTGTAAATAAGCATATGTTTGCCCAGAAGCAAAAGCAAGCCTGTGAGCCTTTCCTAGCTCTCTGCCTAATTCAGATTCTGTCTGGCTACCTGCACATCCCACAGAGGATAGCCCTAAGGATTCTGATGGCTTTCAAAGGAAACTGTAAGAGCATTGGTCTAGGTTCTCAGCTGGCAAGCATTTCTCACTCTTCATAGCCTTCCCTCAATTCAGATCCTCCTGCTCACTGAAACAGAATCGTGATGGGGTCCAGTTTTGCTTTTTGGTCCAGGAAGGTGGCAGCCATACTGTTGCTCCCAGGCAGCTGTTAACTCTCGAATTTATTTGGCAAGTGCCTGCTAACACAAGGTGCTGGGATGGATTTCAGAATACCAGCTCCTGCCTTAATCAATGTGCAGCAGGCAAACTGAAGCATGTGGAGTCTCTAAAATGAGGCTTGCCAAATAATCCCCATGAGTCTTTTGGTTTGGGGAAGAGAGCTGATTGAACATAAGTGTACTGTCTGTTTATGTCCCTTTTGTTCTTTGCTTTGGGATAGCTTTCCATGGAGCTACCTACAATGGAAGATACTAGAAATATTTCAACCACATGTATCACATTGGCAGAATTTGGAGCATCAACACTGATGGCAATTTTTTTCAGGACTGTTCCATCAATTTTAAGTCTTACCTCTCCTCATGTAGTATACACATTCCTTCAGGTATTATTCATAGAATCATTCATAGAATCAAACAGGCCTCTCTTTAGAGATTCTCAGACAGATAGCAAGGGGCTCCATTAACAGAGACCAAGGAAATGATTCCATGATAAAAAAGAATAGTTTAGGAGGTGAGATACAGACATAAAAGAATATAGATGTCCCCTATATAGATCTCTCTCTGTCTGTCTGTGTGTGTGTGTGTGTGTGTGTGTGTGTGGGTGGGTGGGTGGGTGTGTGTGTGCACGCGTGTGTGTAGCATTTTACAGTAAAGAAAAAAATTCAGGATATCAGGACTATAAAAGATAAGACAATCAAAATGAAGAAAATTAATTCTGACTATGAACAAATAACCACTAGGAATCTGTATGTGAATGTGATAAGAATTAAAATATTCACAATGTTTTGTTTATATAATTTAGTTTTAACCTCCTCTTATAAAATTATACCAGATTGATCTCACATGGGGACTCATGGGGAAATCTGAGATACAGTGTTGGGGTTAAAGAGTTCTGAATGTCATGGATAGACAGATAAACGGCATGACAGGGACTCTAAGGAAATTCATACTCCAGCATTGGAGACAGAATTGTGATGACTCTCAAGAGGCAAAATCAAGATAAACGTGGCAGGACTTGAAGTCTCTTATACCTTTCAGAGTAAAAGGAATTTACAGCACAAGCCTGCATCTCTGAATATGGGCAGGAGGCAGGGAATGGGGTGGAGAGCAGGTTAGGTGACCACCAATAGCCCTTTTAATGTAAATGCGCTTCTCCAGGTGAGAGAACCTGGCACCTGGGAGTCTATTAGCAAGTGACTTACAATATCTTAGTAGGGTTCCTGTCAACGTCTATGACATGGGAAGGGCTGTTGCATGTATTGTGTCCCAGGCAGCACCTGATTCTAACATTATGTTCTTACATGCATGTATGCAGTTCTTGATTGTATGCATATGTAATAATCCTTTAAATCAATCTATTAAGACAGTTAGTAGCTCCTAAACTTGTCATATGTTTTATAATGCAATTGTTCTCTCTCCTTTCGTTCTCATCCTCATCTTCATGTGTCTCTTTCTCTGTTTCTCTATATAGATATAATTTACTTTGTAAACTGCCATACATGCATATATAAATATATATGTGTATATATATACTCTTTGTAACTATATATACTATATAAAACTAAGCAAACCCACTTATCTATTGGTTGTATATATATATATATATATATATATATATATATATATATATATATAAAACTTTTGTGTGATTATTAACATAGGATTATTTCTTTTCTTTATTTGTTTGTTTGTTTGTTTTTTCGAAACAGGGTTTCTCTGTGTAGCTTTGCACCTTTCCTGGAACTTGCTTTGGAGACCAGGCTGGCCTCGAACTCACAGAGATCCTCCTGCCTCTGCCTCCCGAGTGCTGGGATTAAAGGCGTGTGCCACCACCTCCTGGCAGATTATTTCTAAGTAGTAAAATTTATATATTTTGCAAATATAGTTACTTTTCACCAATTATCAATTTATCATCTTAGCTGAAGTATATGAAAGTATTCATGTCTCAGTCAGTACTCCTATAAATATAGACTATTATATATCATAACATTAACTTTTCTAGACTTGAATGAAAACTATACATTAATATTTCTGTTAATAGGCATAATTTTTAAGTAATGGGTTCATATATTTTCTCATACTCTTGATATACTTATTTCTGTGTTTATCTATTTCATTTTTGTTCAGAGATTATTTATCTATTCCCAGACAGATATTTTTAAGTTACATATAATAATTGAATACATACTAAGAATATGTTTTTATTTCTGTATTCTACAAATGGCTTTTCCTGCTCACTACTTACCATTTCACATTTTCATGCATATCTGACAAGAGATCCTTTTTAATTAGAAAACCGAATGTAAAATCTGTTGACCTTTGCTTTGTAGCATCAGCTTTCACTATTATGCTTAGAATATACTTCCCAAAAACACATTTTATAAGAATTTTTATGTTTGAAGTTATTTAATCTATTTTATATAATATTATAATTTATTCTTTGAAAACTTCATACATGCATACAGAGGTTGAGTCCATTTTCATTATGGCAGGGGACATGGCTGTACACATGGCATTGGAGCAGTAGCTGAGAACTACATCCTGGTTCATAGGCTGAGACAGAGAAAGAAAGAGAGCCTGGGACTGGCATAGACTTTTTAAACTTCAAAGCCTACCTCTGAAACTGTAACCAAGCCCCCAATTAAATGATTTCTTTCATAAGAATTACCTTGGTCATGATGTCTTTTCAGAGCAATAGAACAATGACAAAGACAGAAAGATAAAATGTAAAAGGGAGATATGGACAGTTGTGGATAGAGTTGAGAGAGAATAATGGTGAGTGGATATAATTTAAATAAATTGTATGCATGTATGAAATCATTTGACTACAGAGTATTTGAAGAAAGGTAGTTGTGGTTGTTTAGAGAGTCTGCAGGCAGGTTCACTAAAGGCGGGACTGGTCATAGGTGGTGCAAATTATGACATTTGTTTAGAAGTAAGTGACTGTCAAAAAGAGAAGTAGCATATAATGCCAGAAGGAGTCATGGACCTATAGATAGTACTAATGTGACCCAGAGAAAGTGAAAAGTTCCTGATTCATTGAGATATTTATTATAGGCTTCAGAATAGCCATAGGAAGGGAATAAGAACAGTCTCTTAGACTAAAGACTATGATCTAGGTCTAAGGATATAGTTTGAGTGATCTATCTCTGGCAAAATCTTAAAGTAAGAAACATCTTTCAATTAGAACTCACAACCCTTAGATACAAGAGGTGAGAATCAGAAATCTCTCCAGGACACCATTCAGTTTTCATAACAACTAAAACTATGAGTGAAGAAACAGAGACAGCATAATAAATCATTAAATCATTTTTACCCCAATAAAAACAGTCCATTTAAAAGTATTAGATGAATCAAATGATGAAATTAGTAGCCAGACCAAAAGTTGCTGTCATAAAGATTTTCAAGGGCATAGATAAAAACATTATCATCATAATAAACATTGGTTGATAATTTTAGCAGTGATATAGTTATATGTAGAATTAGAGCAGTATATAAAATGAATTCTTTATCTGAAATAATAAGTGAAAACAAACATTCAGAAATGTCTAAACTCTCTGCAAAGGAGAGTTCCATGAAAAGAAGCCATATCTGGCTGATTTAATGACTAGAATTTGAATGATGAGGAGACATTGGTATGCTTCAGGTCCAGGACATAATTAGAAATTATTTTGGGCAATGTTGGCCCCTTGCATAGTCATTGTTTACCTTTGCGTGTTAGCTAACAACCTGTGATCAGTCAGTAAATCCTTTGGAATGTATAAACAGAAGTCTAGTTTCCATCAATGCAAAGACTAAGGATGATATCAAATAGCATATGATAACCTGTAAAGGAAATTCCCCTGCTTTTCTGCAGCCCACCTATTTGATGTGCCCTTCAGTGTTTTGAAAAAGCATGCTTGTTTCTGACATTTCTTTGCTTTGTGATGACAAAACATCATGAAATTGTTACCTTGTTGGAATATTGGATTTGGGGCAACCTGAATCTGTGTTCTTAGGCTGTGGTCACTCATGTTTAGCTTAAAAATAAACTATTTCTTACCACCTTTAGGATGAGCACCCTGTGCTTCTTCAGCCACAATTGCAAACAGTAAGTGTAAAGGCAGATCAAACAATTTGTTAGTAGTAATCCACTCTGACATTTGTAAAGCATGAGAGATTAGCCAAAGGAGGCATCATATCTTCAGTATGAATGAAATAGAGACATGTAACATGCTATCTCCAGAGAATACTGAATGAATATAAAAATTAATGAAGTATTACAAAATACATATATAGATCAAAGTATTTAGAAAGCATACCAGCATCATAGTCATAAGAAGGTATTTAGAAAATCCCTTGAACATTATGAAGATAATTCTATTCTATGATGAAATGACAATTCTAATAAGAAAATTTAGAAAATAATCTGGAGGGAAGGGGAGATGGGGGTACTGGGAGGAGTGGAAGGAAAGGAACTGTAGTTGGAATGTAATGTATGAGAGAAGAATAAATAAATAGAAGGTCATAAAAAATCTAAAACAGTTAAAAATAATAATATGAACAACTCAGCAAGATTAGAAAACAGTAAACCATCCACATGTAAATGAAGTAGTAATGAGATCAAACTGTAAATAAAAAATAAAATGAAAAAAATTATATAAAAATATAGAGATAATGAAGCTAAAACCATGATTAAAGGAAAAGTCGTAACTTTCCTATGGTGGAGAAAATTATAGCTTGAATTTTATGATAGAAAAAAAGTTCTGTATTAACAATCACATAGACGAAGTAACAGTTGCCATCTAACTCCAAATTTCTCCATTTCATTTCTGATGGGCCAAAAGGAAAATAACCAAACAACAAATAATGCACAAAACAATCACATTAAGTATTATTAGTAGGGAATAGAACACTTCATATAATTCAAATGCCCTATATTCAGAAAAATAACTATTAATAAAAAAAAAACTTCTGGCATAGCTCCTTCTGCAAAGTTTTGTTGAGAATTATACGCATATTGGAATAAAGCATGGCAGAGACGAGAGGACAGCTGTGGAAAGTGCTGGATGATCAGGGCAGTGACCTGAAGGAAGAACTAGAATTGGCTGCATGGGAACCTGTGCTCCTGGGAGAGGAGCAGTAAAAGAAAATCCCGTTTCCATGGAGAAGAGGCAGTAAAATAAATAAATAAATAAAGGAGAAAACTTTGGAGACTAAAGAACACAAAAAGCCATCCCTTAATGAGCCACGCATTGCCACAGACACAGACACACACAGACACACACACACACACACACACACACACACACACAGAGAGAGAGAGAGAGAGAGAGAGAGAGAGAGAGAGAGAGAGAGAGAGAGAGAGAGAGAGAGAGAGACTTTCTGGAATACCAAATGCATTCACTGAAGCTACTGTAAAAGGAAAACAAAACACCAAATACTCAACCAATAAAATCCTCCTCCAGATAATCAAGATGAAAAGGCTCACAATGCACCCTAAACTGATTTTGAAATCCCCTGGGAAGGCAATCTGGGCCTGTGTGGCTCCTCTTCCTTTCCCTTCTGTGAAGTAATTACAGCATCCATTTCATTTTCTGAAACACCTTGATCTGAGGCTCCCCACACGATAACGTGCCTACATTCGTCTTACACAGGTGAATGGTATTTCTGTGAAGACTAGTTTCGGGCTGTCTGCCACTCCTCTGACTGCTCAAATGTTTACTTTTCTTTGTATGAACACAGTTCTCATTCACCATTGTCACTATTGGCTGCATGACTCACCTTGTCTCAGAATAAAGTGTGGGGGCTTCTTCCGGTCTGCTGCCATGTTCTCTGGCACGTTCCCGTAATTTTTGGGAATCCTTAACTTTTGAATACCATAAATTCTTCTAAATTCTCTTTATTCTTACTTTGTCCAAGTCTTGGGATGAGAAAATTTCTCAAAGGCCCCTGTTCCTCTTCTTGCAGAATGGCCAATCTGTGAGATTACATTTCTGCTTTCATTCCTCTGTATTCATATTTAAAACCAATAATTCACTCCCAGATCTCTTCCTGGTACAACAGACATGTTTTTTGAACTAATTGTTTTAATTGCCACTAAAGACTGGAAAGATAGCTGGGTACACTTTACTACAGACTGAAACTCTGGGAAGACTATCTCAAATCTTTAATTTTGTTCAATACTCCTTTCATTTCTAGGTCATTAGAAACATCAGGACACTCAAACAGCCATCCACATTTTTAAAGAGTGAATACAATTTTGAAGTCTACACTATATTAAAATTTGTCAGTTTTTCCAGGGAGTGGTACATCTAGATCGTGATAGAGCTAATTTTAGCTTTTTCTTTAATTAAGAAATTTTTTTAATTCATTTTACATGCCAACCTCTCCTCCCTCCTCCCTCCCCCCAACCCACCCTCTATTCCCTCCTTCAGCAAGGCATGGTCTCCCATGGGGAATCAACAGAGCCTGGTACATTCAGTAGAGGCAGGTCCAAACCCCTCCCCCTGCAACAAGGCTGTGCAAGGTGTCCCACCATAGGTAGTGTGCTCCAAAAATCCAGCTCATGCACCAGGGATGGATCCTGACTCTATGGCCAGGGGGCCTCTTAAGCAGATCAAGCTACACAAGCTTGCCATAATGGCTTTACCAGTTTGTGAGCCCACCTAAAAAGAATGAGGGTTGCCCTGTCCCTGCTCCTTGCCAGAGTTGATTATCAGTTGTTTTCTGGAAACTAGCTTTTCAGACTGGGGTAAGATGAAATCTCAGTTAATTTTAATTTATATTTCTCTAACTGCTAAGGATGTTGATAACTTTGAAAGATATTTATTAGGCATTTTATTTATCATTTTGCGAACTCTCTGTTCCAACCCATAGTTCATTTTTAACGGCTCCTTTATTCTTGGTTGTTCGGTTTTTTGTGGGTTATTTTTTATTTTGCACATGAATCTTCTATCAGATGTACAGCTGACAATGATTTGCTCCTATGATTTGGGCTTCTTCTTATTGGATTGTTTTCTTAGCTATACAGAAACTTTTAGTTTTATAAGGTTCCATTTGTCAATTGCTTATCTTATTTCCAAGGCAAAAGATTCCTAATGGAAAAGCTTTTCCCTGTGCCTGTATCTTAAAGGGTCTTGTCTGTGTTTGTTTTCTTCTAGCAGTCTCAGCACTTGAGTTTCATACTGAGATCTTTTAATCCATTTGGAGTTAATTTCTGAGCAGGGTGGTAGAGATGGGTCCAATTTAATTTTTCTACACGTGTGCACCTAGTTATTTGATCCTCATTTATTGGAAATGCTGTCTTTTCTCTAGTGTTTTGTTTTTTACATCTTTGTCAGATGCTGTTAATTAGATGACCTCATGTTTGTTTCTCCTCCTTTGCTCCATTGATCTAGATGTCTGTTTTTGTACCAGGAACATGCTATTTTTTTCTGACTATGTCTCTGTAATATAACTTGAAATCTGGTATGGTAATCCCTCCAGCATTGATTTTTTTTGCTCTGTATTGCTTTGCCTATCAGTGACCTTTGTAGTGCCAGGTGAATTTTAGAAGTTTTTAATGTATAGTTCTGTGAAGAATATCAGGGATTATTTTTATGGTGATTGCATTGAACCTATGAATTTCTTTTGTTAGGATAATTGCTTTTACAATATTAATTCTACCAATTCAGAGTATGTGAGATCATTTCATCTTCTAGTGTCACGCTCAATCTCTCCAGAGATTGAACATTTTCATTATAGATATCTTTCACCCCCTTGGTTATATCCACGCTTCTCTACAAATACACTGTAGAATAATCCTGTACACTGTGTGAATATATGTCACTATGATTAATTTAATAAACAAGCTGATTGTCCAATAACTGAACAGGATAAAGTTAGGCAGGAAAGTCAAACTGAGAATGATGAGATGAAGAAGGGAGGAGTCAGAAGAGTCACCAGCCCGATGCAGAGTGAGCAGGAGATGACTGTGCCATGTTGAAAGTAGGTACCCCCACATGGCAGAGTGTGAATAAGGAATATGGGTTAACTTAAGCACTAGTTAGTAATAAGCCTGAGCTATTGGCTAAGCATTTATAATTAATAACAAGACTCTCTTGTGGTTATTTGGGAATCAGCTGCTGGGACGGGAAAACTCCATCTACACAGATATTCATTTAGCCACATTTATTGTTACTGTATTCACAACAGCCAGGCAATAAAGGCAACCTGTATATTCTTCAATAGGTAAATGGATAATGTAACTGTGGTACATATACACAGTGGAATACGATTTATCTGTAAAGAAAATAATACAAAACCATGAAATCTTCAGGTAAATGGATAGAACTAGAAAATATTACACTGAGAGAAATAACACAGACCCAGAAAGATAAACGCCACATGTTCTCTCCCATTTGTGGATCCTAGATCCACATCTTTACATGCAAGTTATAACCCAGAGTTATTACAGGAGCTAGAAAAGTAAAAAGAAACCATAGAAGGTAGGGGCAGAGAAGGAGCTCTAAGGGAGGGAGACTTCGGGATATAGGTGCTATGTGGTAAAGATGAAAAATTGAGGGGTGGGATTTAACTAGGAAGGTGAGAGGGAGGCCAGTGCAGAGAATGAGGTGTAAATGACTGTAAGGATGTTTTTAATGGCCATGGGGAAGTGCATTGTTTTGTGTTTATTTAAAAAGTATATTATTTATATACACACTATATACGTATATAGTGTGTGTGTGTGTGTGTGTGTGTGTGTGTGTGTCTGTGTGTCTGTGTGTCTGTGTGTCTGTGTGTGTGGTGTAATAATAATTTAAAAAAGGTAATGAATTTGAGGGAGATTTGGAGAACAGGGAATGAGTAATGAGTAGTGCTGTGGGATGGTCTGTATGTCAAATGTGTTGCTGATTGGTCAATGAATAAATCACTGATTGGCAGTGGCCAGGCAGGAAGTATAGGCGGGACTAACAGAGAGGAAAATTGAGAGAACAGGAAGCTGGGAGGGGAGACACTGCCAGCCGCCATCAGGACAAGGAAGATGTAAAGTACCCGTAAGCCACAAGCCACGTGGCAAGGTATAGATTAATAGAAATGGATTAATTTAAGCTGTAAGAACAGTTAGCAAGAAGCCTGCCACGGCCATACAGTTTGTAACCAATATAAGTCTCTGTGTTTACTTGATCGGGTTTGAGCGGCTTGGGACTGGCGGGTGAGAGAGATTTGTCCTGACTGTGGGCCAGGCAGAAAAACTTTAGCAACAAATGGCGTCCAACGTGGTGGCAAGAGTTTCCACCTAAAAACTGAGAAAAGATTCTAAAACGGAGCTAAAAACAGTTCCTAATTGTCTCTCTCAAATGAGCGGCAGCTGCCGGTTTGAGCTACTGGCGGGTTGCTGGCGTGCGTGCTCGACCTGCAGTATGGCGGGAATGAGACTTCTACAAGTGGCACATTAAGCTACATTGTGGATTTAGACTTTGCTAGTACAAAACAAAAGAGGTTTCTGGGCTACACGCTGCTTGGATAAAAACATAGACCCACGATAGCTCCCAGAGATGGCGGTAAGCATACGGCCGCCATGTTGGGAAGCTGAGGTGGGCGGAGCCAGCAGCCACAGCTGCTGCAGCTTAAAGCAATAGATTCACAATAAGACAGATTCAGATGTAATAGTTTAAAATGTGTGTAAAATATACGTAGGCTTAAAAGAGACAAAAAAAAAAGGTGATATATACAGTATAGAAACAAATACATGGTTTTAAAAAATAAAGTCTTTAAAGAGACAGTAAAATTAATATAAAAAATAAGCCACATTGAGATGACTATTACACAGAGAGTCTGGATTGTGTTGTCTTTGGGATTCTTAACTACAGAGAGATATTTGATTGTAAAGGAAGCTGAGTTAAACCAGTATGTATATTTTAAAGATACTTTGACTTCAAAATTTGGATGTAAGGATATGTTGCTTTGGAAAAGAGTCTCTTTTGTTTCCACAGAAAGCAAGAGGCTATGGATTTGTTCCAGATTAAGACACATCAGGTTTGACCAGCCAAGACCACCTGAAAGGTCTCCGATGACACCATGGCCCAGATGATCCAACATCCAGAACCGTTTCAAGGCAACTGGCTCAGATGATACAGCCTCACGGACTACTTCATGATCCTAAAATTTTCTTTGTTTCCCCAGAAGATACAGCGCCCCCCTCCAGCAGGAAGTAGTAAGAGAAGCTACACCCAAATTCCCAAATATACCAAGCTGACTTTGGAGATGTGTAAAGGTTAAAACCTTCCTTTTTAAGAAAAGAAAAGGGGAGGTGCTGTGCGATGGTCTGTATGTCAAATGTGTTGCTGATTGGTCAATGAATAAATCACTGATTGGCAGTGGCCAGGCAGGAAGTATAGGCGGGACTAACAGAGAGGAAAATTGAGAGAACAGGAAGCTGGGAGGGGAGACACTGCCAGCCGCCATCAGGACAAGGAAGATGTAAAGTACCCGTAAGCCACAAGCCACGTGGCAAGGTATAGATTAATAGAAATGGATTAATTTAAGCTGTAAGAACAGTTAGCAAGAAGCCTGCCACGGCCATACAGTTTGTAACCAATATAAGTCTCTGTGTTTACTTGATCGGGTTTGAGCGGCTTGGGACTGGCGGGTGAGAGAGATTTGTCCTGACTGTGGGCCAGGCAGAAAAACTCTAGCAACAGAGTAGGGTTAAGACAGTTGGGGCAAATGATGTAAATACAATATTCATGTATGAAAATATCAAAAGGAAAAAAAACTGGGTTTGATTAGCATTTTTGTTCAGATTAGCCTCAAAGAACACAAAATAATATCATTTGTAGCAGAAATAAAATATAGGCAAATTAGTGATAAGTAAATCAGCTCTTTATAAGTAGCCCATGTTAAAGTAACCCTCTTACTATAACTATAACTATATATATATATATATCTATATATATATATATGATTTTTATGTCCAATTTCTCTTTACTTCTCTCAAGAAGAGAGCAGACCTGTTGCCTAGACATCTCAGACTACATATCTGATGAGCATGGGCATAAAAATTTGCCATTCTACTGCAAAGTACTCCTCCCTCTGTCATGTTATGCCCTCCCCATGCAATGGTTTTCATTGTTTCAGCCTGTAGTCTTTACTTGCATATCTGTGATTGCTCCTCTGTTCACATGCTTTAGCAGAGTTAGCCAATGGCCATCATGCTGCTGTTGTAAGCATGTTCTCTTTGACTCAGGTTTTGCTTCTCTGTGGAAATTTGTCAGGTATCCCTTCAGAGCTTCTATCTATCTAGATTTCGTACAAGTTGTTGATGTGTATTGCAGCCCCATGATTTTTACTAGTATCCTCCAACTCTCAGATCTCACAGTCCAAATACTAAAACAATTCTTCCCTTCAGACTACATATATTTACAAATTGTCCCAAATTTGAGAAGTACCAAGAACACTAAAAATCCTATTCTTTTTGTTTATGGTATTTTTTTGTTTATGGTTCACCAAATTCACCCATTTTTTTCTGTATATATAGTCTACTACCTTTAGACAAAATTTCATAACCACCACCTAAGATCCAAGGGTCCTTGATGCTCATACTTTTTCTTCCATCCTTTCATAAATATGATGTATAATATCATGTATACTAAGAAAGTGTTCCACTTCTAAGCTGTACAAAAACTCTTGAGGTTATTCACATACCATATGTATTGAATCATTTCACTCGTTTCTCAAAGGGTTTCTAGTGAATTTCTTTGTCCGAAAATTTATAGTTAAACTCTTCTGTATATTTCCTAGTATCTTTAAGATATTTTTCCTGCTTACCTGATTTGCCATCTCTCCCTATGCCTACTGTTTGCTCTGTGAGGTAGCAGTCTCTTTATTCTTGTTTTGACCTATATGACAATCTCTTTACAAGTGTAATTCCTCAGGTATATGCTAGTAACTTAATAATGATGAGTTTACATTAAAAACTTTCATATATATGTATGTATGTGTGTACATATATATTAATCTACCTATGGTTATCTTTGTATAGTCTGAAAGGAATACAAAGTAAACAGGAAACTGAGGAGAATGTTTGTATAAAAGAGAATGTCTGTTTTAGCAATCAAGAAGCTTTATAGGTTAATGATCCTTAGTGTTTTGATCACTCTAGATAAGAGATATTAGAAAAGAACATTAAAATCTGAGGGGTTATGCCTCTGAATTTGAAAAGTTGATAAACTTTCTATGATTTGATTCTCATCACAGGATTCACTTTGTAATTCTGAATAACATTAAATGATATGATGTGAGAATCTTGAGATCCACCAACTTTAATTAGCATTGGCTGGGCCTCTTGAACATTCCAAGATTTCTTTAGCAGCCCTCTCATGTTAGGGCATGATTTTTGGGTTCAGTACAATGCTGGCTATTATCAACCATAACACCTCCTTGCTTTATGGGTACAGTATGAAGCACAACTGAAATAGCCTTATTTCTGTACACTTTGGCCATCTCTGTTCAGCACATCTCTTGATTTTGCTGTCTTGTCCTTGAACATGCTTCCTTTAGATGTTAAAATAAAACTGAAGGCAAACTGAAACCAGATTAAAGCAAACTAAAGATATCTTGATAAAAGAGGGGCAAAGTGAATCACACACCATATAGACAATTTCAGTGTGGCCTTGAAGTACATATAAAAACATTTCCCATCAATGTCTGTGGCATATAAACAGCCTTTTCCATCACCCCAGAAGTCTGTCCCAAGGAACTCTAGAGGATATCCTTAAGAGAGAGTTTTCAGCGAGGGATTCAAAACCTGCTAAGAGAAAGCAGACCCACACTATTGTCAGAGCTTCATAGTTTTTTTCTGAGCCACAAGAAAGAAGCAAGAAGTGCTGAGAGCTGCAGCTGTAATAGTAGCTATCACCTGGGGACTCAAGATTCTCCCAAACTCTTCAGTGAGCACATCATTGGGCCTCGTCCAAGAAAGCAGCTGTGCTCTTGAAAGAGTAAGTGCATATTGCTGTGTGGCTCTTTATTGACGACACCACAACATTAATGCAGATGAGGGTCCCACCATCATTAGAATACAGACTATTTAATGGCCAATGGACATGACCTTGCATGAGGAAGGGGAATTCAGCTACTTGGCATTTCTCTCACTATAGATCATAATGGATTAATTAAAATTGTGTAAGGATAATAAGATGCCCAAGGTAAACATAAAACAACATGGAATTACACTGAACAGCATTAAAATCACCATAGCTAAAAGCTTGCTACACTCTGAACTGATAGGGCTGGAAAGCAGCCATCGTGAGCAATCCCAGCTCTGCTCAGGTTCTAAACAGCCCTCTCCTGTGAAGGAGTGCAACTTCCTAACCTGATAGTTTGGTAGCACATGAAGAGGCTTTAGAATTAATTCTTCCTCTGCAATGTTCACTCACAACACAAGTCACCAAGGACTCTGATTTTTCAGTAGGAAGAATCCTTTATGACTTCTATTTAGCTGGGAAGGAGCCCAGTAAACTGTGAGAACCATGCCATGCCCTTGAAGACCCCTCCGTTGATGGGATTGTTTGTTATATTGCTGGTTACATAAGAAGGGGAGGGGTCACATCAATGTAGAAATTGGATGAATGTGAAAGTTCAAAACTTGCAATAGAATTGTACTTTGAGGGTCTTCCACTTGGGTAACTGTGATTTAGCTGAAGAAAGCTGTAGTTAAATTCAAACATAATAATTGGTAAAGAGTGAAATTAATACCTGGATGTACACTTTAATATAGACTTCATGAGATAATGAGATTGCAATGAGATTTAATCCATTTAGAGTAAGCTAGAAATTAAGTTCAAATGTGCAGCAATTTAAGTCAATTTCCTTGGAGAGAGTAAAAGTATGATGTTATGACTAACAGCATTTCTTCGGGGGATTTATATTTGGTTGGCTTCCTGTTACACAAGATATGTAATATAGTGTTTGTGTACTGATTTGCTTCTTATATATGCATGGGCAGATGGGCAAACTAGCTACTATGGAGGATGAGCTATTTTTATCAAGTCTTAATTGAACAGAAGCTTGAAGAATTAACCTTTCCCAGACCCATATATCAGGTATCGGTGGAAACTCCCAGAATTTAGTGAGGCAGTAGGAAACTATTTACAGGTTTGTGTGTGCAAGCTTTTTGAGACACAGGTTCATGTAGCCCAGGCTATCCTCAAACTAACCCTGTAGTAAAGGATGACACAAATTCCTGCTCCTCCCTCCACTGCCAGACTAGAGGAATTCCAGGGATGCAACACTGCACCAAGTTCATTGGGTACTGGAGATTAAACCCAGGGTCGCAAACATACTCCACAAAATGAACTGCATCCCCAGCCCCTTTCCTATCATTTTTGCATTATATCTGCTTCAGTGATAAACTCTGGGATAAAATTAAACCTTGTGTTTTGTATGTGATGATTAAAAACAAAGTTTCTAAATAAGTAAGCAGTACATCTCAGTAATAAACTAGATCTTTCTACTGCGTTTTCTTAAAAATATTGAAAAATTTTAGATCCAGGACCTTCTAGGAGTTTTTACTCCTAGTATTGTTTCCCCCTCACCCCAAGGGGGATAATTTTACAAAACCAGAGGGGTCACTCATGAGTACACTTGTATAATTTGGAGGTGAGTACCTTGTTATTCTTAATCTCAGAATTTCACTCACAGTTCTTAAATATAAACATAGCCTTTAACATGTGAAGAGAGCCAATGATTCTCTGTGAAGTTACTGGACATATAATATAAAATTGGAAAGAGCAGTTAAATAAAGCACATACACTTCAGAATCTCTAATTTTTTTCTGCCCCCTCCCCCAGTGTATTTTATTGACTATTTCCACAGAAAATGCCTAAGATATTTTAATATTTTCATTCTATAACCTCTATAGAGTTAGTCTACCATCCAGAAGAAGCAAGTAAAACCACAAGGACTGATTTAATTTCATCAGGGGAAGAGAGTAGAGAACAAGATGAAACCAAGATTTAAGGGAGTCAAAATGTGTGGGGATGGATGCTCAGAAAGGTGTGAAAGAAAAATATGTGACCCGCCGAATCTATGTAAGCAGGGACCTGAAAGCTTTTAGGAGAAGATAATGCAATCATTTGAGAGGCATTATCAATACTTGGTACATAAGGTCTTGAACCAGCCTTGTGCTTCTGATGATATGCATCTGTTTTTCTTTCACCAAAGAATCCAAAACAAAATAGTCTACACTGTTTTCTGTACTGCAGGAAAACAAATCTTGTGAGAGAGAATTTCTTCAAAGTTGGGCATACATTCAGAAGAGACAGAAATCCCCATTTTCCCTCCCCAGGACAATCCAAGCAGGCAGGGATGAAGCTGAGCTTGAGCTCGACAATGCTTTCCTGTGTTCTATATAAACACTGCTGATTGGGATTATCTATCTGCTTTGTGGTATATAACACATAATCTTTGTTTAAACATTCATTCATCAGACATAAGTTTGTCAGCACCTCTTCTGTGTGAAGGATTCAGTTCCTTCTTTTGTGGATGTTGCTAGATAGGAGAAGCATTCCAAGCAATGGCGTGTGCGTTGAAGAGGAGTGACTTGTGACTAAATACAGTGTGTGATGTGAAAAGGTCTGAGAATTGTCACAAGCTATGGCTTGAGTAGTAGAGCCCGATGAGTTTACAGATAAACAATGATAAGCAGAATAATCCGTGCAATGGGCAGTCTAGCAGGAGGGGCTCAAGAATGACATTTCATAGCTGTGTGTCACAAAATATGCAATCAGCTGGTGCAGGGCGTGAAGGTGCTGAGATAGAAGAACTGATGTGATACTTTGGGTTTTCTAAGGACAATGAACAGAAAAGATGGGAGTGAGGAAATTGGATGCACAAAAATACCTCATTCAACTTGGGAGCTTGGATCCCCAGTCCCTTTGACACTCTGCCATGGTAAATGTATAATCCAACAGAAGTGTCTTTAAAAAGTGAAGAGAAACAAACATGGAGGGTGTAGGGAAAGAGTATCTCATTCTGTGAAAGTGACAATCCTTCTTTGGAGATGGATTTGCATCTTTTCTTCTATTTAACACAGCTGGAGAGCTTGAGCAAGGCACTTACCTTTGCTGATCTGTAAGAAGAGAAAAGTCCTAATGCCCTTTCTTAAAAGTCACTATGTCACCAGGATTAAAGGAGGAAATAGATAGGTGCTGGAAACTGCTGCTGGCATATCTGAATGCCTTGATAATGAGCGTCACAGCACCAGACACACTGACAACCATGTTCCTCCCCTCTTCACCCACAACATTAGATGTTTTATCCAGTGGCCATGGAGTTTCAGGAGGATCACCTAGATAAGAGTTAAATTCTTTAAAAGCAGTCCATTTTAAAAAAGACTTGGAACTATTATATTTGAGTTGTTTATTTCACAAACCTAGGATTCAATGTCCTAAGACAGTTGTAGGGATCTTGAATTCCCGATTTCAACATTACACAAAGAGACAAACATATACTAAGTCTTGACACCCAGGCACAGGGCCATCACATCATCAAGGAAGTACAGCCTGTTACAGTTGACAGAAACATCCCAGGTTATGGGGGGATGGGGAGGAGACAAAGATAAAGAAGGAAAGGTAGGAGAAAGCTATTGAATCTGCTAGTCAGCAGGAAGACCTTGGGAAGAATGCACAAGAAATTAACACACAGCACAGTCTCCATGTGTAGCTACAGCTTCGGAAAGAGGCTGCAATTAAGTACTTTTAACAAGGCTCCAGTAGTCTGGTACTGAGTGTGGAAATTCTAACGTAATGAAATGTCAGGGGGGGACCCTGCTCCTAACAATCTATGCCCTGGATGCCAAATGGAGCTTCACCTGCTGGAGAAACAGTTACAGAGGCAAAAAAGAACAAAAAGCCTGCCAGCTGTTAGGAAATAGAACAGAATGAGGCCCTGGGCCCTCAGGGAGGTGGAAAATTAACACAGCCTCGGTATCTTGTTATGTTTTCCTTACCACTGTGATTTTTCTCTTCTGAATTTAAAATTGTACATTTCCCACTGGGTGAGAGTCTCTTAGAAAAATAGTACAGGACCTAATGTCCGGACACTGCAGATTCGAAGGTCAGCTGGGGAATTAGATTGTATCGGGCTAAAGATGAGGTGCAGCTCGTGAGGAATTCTAATAACTGCTTTTATTATCTGCTTTGCTATTTTTCTTAAATTCACAATTTATATTCCCAGGTGGTCCATTAACCTAGCTAGGCTTCTGTTCATCCAAGGCTCTCCTCAAAGGAAACAGCTCTCTCTGTACCTTATCTAGAGTCATCCTTACAGTGTCCTGCAGAGACTCCCAAGCCCAGCATCTGGCTTCATTTTCTCCAGGACATTTCTCAGCTCATAAAACTTTATCTGTCTATCGATTGTTTACTGATAACTTTGTGCTGCAAACTCTTTGGCAGAAGCTCCATGTGAGCAGGAAAGGCATCCTTCTATTTTCCACATGGTTCTGCCCCAACCCTGAATGCAGCCCTAAGAATGAACTCAGTACTCTGGCAAGATGCTAGGAGTAAGTTTTTCAAGGTAGATATGTTAAGTGACTTCTGAGCTCTTCTCACAACATCCAGCTTTCCTCCCTGCTGTCTCTATCACATGCCTCCTCTTCTCTCCTCATCAGCAACACCCGGGCCCCTGAAATTCAACCTGCTGTCTTTTGACTGTGACCCCTTTTTATATCTATCTGTACTGACATTTCTGTGCAAGATCTTCACACAGCCCATTGTTTATCTATCTGTGTTCCTTTGCCTCATTGTTATCGATGTATAAATGTGGTCTGTCACTCCCAACCTTAAAACCACACTTCACTCAGTCCTTGGATGAATAGACCTACCCACTTGGGCAGAGCATGGTGACATTGGAAATATGTGACAGACAGTGTTCTCTGTTTCCTACTGGGCAAGTGACAGAGAGAAGGAGAATACAGGAAGAGGCCAGAGCAAGACAGCCTGAAGGGCAAAACCCAAAGACTGTTAATCCTGAGATTCCAGAGAGAAAACCAGTTCCACAATTTTGAGCCGAATTTGAAGAAAGCCTTAATTAAATACTAGCCAGGATGATGAACTCTGGCCATATCCACTCCTGGGTTCCCAGGAAATGGCCATGGTTCATGTTTTGCAGGGACTTAAAAAGGCAAAACCACAGGGCCACTGTATTTCTCTTCAGGTCCTATCAGGAGCAAGTATATATCCTGACATACTTCCTGCCTGCATACATCATGGCCCATATCCAGTCAAGCACTACTGGTGTAAACACACTTGTTTAAGGAAGAAAAAAACATGTGGAATGTTAATTCTAGAGAACCACAGTCCCCAGCATTCCAGGAAGTTATCTCTCCTTGGGCAAGTGGGGCTTACAGGTTAACTTTGGCTATTACAGGACTGTATTAGTCAAGGTTCTCTAGACTAACAGAACTTACGGAATGAATATCTATCTATCTATCTGTCTATCTATCTATCTATCTATCTATCTATCTATCTATCTGTCTGTCTGTCTGTCTGTCTGTCCGTCCGTCCGTCCGTCCGTCCGTCCGTCCGTCCGTCCATCCATCCATCCATCCATCCATCCATCCATCCATCCATCTATCTAAAGGGAATTTATTGGAATGACTTACAGGCTTCAGTCCAACTAATACAACAATGGCTAGCTATCATTGGAGAGTCCAGAATCTAGTAGTTGCTCAGTCCTACAACACTGATGTCTCAGCTGGTCTTCAGTATATGCTGGAATCCTAAGAAGTAGGCTCCAAATGCCAGTGAAGGAATGGATGTGCTAGTAAGGCTAGAGCAAGCAGGAAAGTGCAAAAGCTTCCTTCTTCTATGTTCTTATATTGACTTCCAGCAGGGTCCAGACTAGAAGTAGATTCACCCACTTAAAAATAAGCATAATATCTTTCATAGGTGTGCCTTCAATTTCTGGACTGTAGTTCATTCCAGATATAGTCAAGCTGACAACTAAAGGTGGCCATCACAAGGACCTATGCACCTTTTAATACTTTCCCAGAATCCATCAAGGGATTCATTAGTTCAGAAGCTTCATATTCAAGAACTTTTATTTCTTACTAAAATCCTCAAAGTTACACCATAGCTATGTTGCACTGATCCTGTAGATGATCCTTCATCCAATCAAGTGGATGGAATTAACTATCACATTAATTAAGGCGAAAGCATCCCTGAATTTCCTTACATTTCTAAACCAGCCACTATTTCATGAAAGTCTGTTTCCTGTTGCTATATATTGAATATTTCTTGTCCACAACACTTCATACAAATGGTGTCACACACTATATACTTTTCTTCATCTACTTGTGTTTTCTCAGCATAGATTTAAATATTTTTCATATCTATTCTATTTATTATTATTGTTGTTGTTGCATTTGACTGTTTGGATAAAATACTTTCAAAATGTTATTGTCCTTTTGTAAACATTTGAGTTTTTACATGCTGAGGCTTCTGTGAATGACTTAATGTACTTGTATAAACATACATGTTTTCAGGTAGCGAGCTCTCATTTATATTGGCTAAGCATTTAGGAATTAAATTCTGTATCATATAATAGATGCATATGTAATCTAGCAGTAATTGTTGAACAGTTTCCAAAATGATATACCAACATGTTAGAGCTGATTAAATCTTCAACAAATCTCATCACTTGTTTTAGTTAGGATTTCCATTATTGTGATAAGGTACCATGACCAAAAACAACTTGGGGAGGAAAGGATTTATCTTTTTTTTTCATATTCTTATTGCAATCTATCTTGGAGGAAGTGAGGGTAGGATCTCAAACAGGGCAGAAAACTAGAGGCATGAATTGAAGCAAAGGCCGTAGAAGAATGCTGCTTACTGGCTTGCTCCTCATGGCTTTCTCAGCTTGCTTTCTTATATGATTCAGGACTACCTGCATGTGGTGGCACTACCCACATCAGTTGGATCCTCACATCATTCATTAATCAAGAAAATGCCCCCAAAGACTTGCCCAGAGGCCAATATGTTGGAAGGATTTCATCAGTTGAGGTTCCTTCTTCCCAAATGACTCCAGCATGCATCATATTGACATAAAACTAATCAGCACATCACTATTGGCCTGGTACCTTCAGTCATTCTAGAAGGTGACAGAGCTATGTATCATTTTGGTTTTAATTCACATTTCTGTAATCAATAACAGTGTTAAAGATCTTTTCATGAGGTGTTGGTTATGTTTTTATCTTTGGTACTTTAATCTTTCCAAATATTTTTATTTTTCAAAATCAGATGTATTTTACTGCCTATACTAGGCATTTATTTTGAAAAAATTCCCTTTCTAAAATATGCAATGCCATTTCATCATTGTCACAGTGTTGTTAGAAAAGAAAACTAAGTTCTATGAAATTCAGTTTATTTGTTTATTTCTTTGTATCTTATATATTTTATGTTCCACGCAATCACTTAGCTTGAGGTCAAAATTATCTCACACTCATTCTAGAAATCTGTGTACTTCACATTTATATTTGTGACTTATTTTGTTTGTCTATGTAGTGTGAATGTTATTTTCTTGTTATAGGGATGGCTAATTTTAGAGACAAAGATTTTTAAAAATGCAAAAAAAATATAAATAATACAAACAATAAATACCAAAACAAAATTTTCTTGTCTTGTTGAATTTCCTTGGTACCTTTATTGAAACTGAGTTTTCTCTTCATATTTGAAATGGTTAGACATACTCTGGGGCTCCCACTTATTTTTTTATCATTCTGCTTTTTTACTAATTCTTAACATGAAGAATTTAAATCATGTGTTGTATTCTTTTTAAATATTGAATTAGCTAATATTCTTGTTATCAATGTTATCATTGCTTTTAAATTAAGTCATTGTATGACATGACCAATTTCCAATACTGCCTAATTTCTTGCCCCTGAAAATAAAGTTTTTGGGGAATGTGGTTCAGATTATATCAGCTTTACATATAAATTTGTAAATATCAGAAGATCCCAAATGTGAGGACTTTAAGACATTAAATCAATGCATTTCCTTACTTAGGTCTAGTTCATTAAAAAATAAAGTTAATATATAGTTTCTTTTCTTTCTTTTCTTCTCTCCAGCCCCCATTCCTACCTGTCACTACCTTTCAAATTCAGGCCCTTTTCTCTATTGTTATTGTTACACACACACACACACACACACACACACACACACACACACACACACACACGTACACTCTGCTGAGTTCATCCAGCCTTTCATGTATGTATATGGTTTTAGGGCTACCCACTCATGCTGAACAACCAATGAAGGAACTCATCTCAGGACAATTAATTCTCCTGCTTTTGACATTTCTTAGTTCCCTGTAGTTCTTTGTCTAGGGTGGGGACCCATGAGATTTCCCCCTTTCATATTGTTTTTGTTCAGGTCTAGTTTGGGCAGCCATCATGTTGATATTTTATTGGTGAAGATCCCTCTATTTTCTACCAGGCCAGATAACACAGCAGATTTCCTGATCATGGGGCTCTCCCCTCCTCTGCCCCCTACACACACACACACACACACACACACACACACACACACACACACACACACGAATTTTCTTGAACCACAGGTGCAGGAGTTGTGTTGTGGATGTATCCATTGTCTGGGTACCTCATGATTAATTGTCTACATTTTGACGAGTTGTGGTTTTCTCTCTATCTGTTGCAAAAAGAAGCTTCTTTGATGAAGGGTGGGTCTATTTCTAATACAGTCCTTTGATATCTTTAGTAGCATTTTATACATTTAACTGCAGGGGTTGGACATACGTTAAGTTGATTTTATGTATTTCATGTTTTGCTATTATTATAAATAGCCTCATTTTCTTCATTTCAGTGGTTCGTTTCTAGTTCTGGCTGTGCATGTGCAATTGATATTTATATATTCATTTTACAGCCATCAAATATACTAAATAAACTTCTAGCCCCAATAATTCATTTTTTAGCATCTATGGATGTTTTTACATAGACACACAACCATTTCAAATAGAATTTTACTTCTTTTCTGATGCCTTTGTCATTTCGTGTTCATGCCTGATAGTACCAAGCAGGACTTATAGTGAAAAATTAATAACGAATGAAAACACTCTTGTGTTGTTCAAGAATTCACATAGCACTCATCATGAAAACTGATACTAGTTCAGTTTTTTTTATACTGAAAAATGTTTCCTCCTTTTCTAGTGCTCAAAACAACAATTCCTTAGAGTATCTATGACTTATTTCTTCACTGTTAGGTAGAATTTAATTGAGTAATGTCATCTGAGAACTTACTGGGATTTTAACTGTATATCTGCTTATTATCAGAAATGTGACAGGTCAGATTAGCATGCTGTTTTTTTTATTTGCATGTCTATTTTCAGCTATTTGAGGCTACAGTTTTGTTTTTAAAAATATTTGGTTTTCCTTTTCCTTGTGCTATCTGATTCCAGGGGTCTGTATCTATTGCTATGCATTATCATACTGCTTCAAGCATGATAGATTCTCAATGTCTTGAAACCAAGAAACATAAGGTTTATATCTGTTCTTTTTGAAGATCTTGCTATCTTTTTTGAATCTATATACATTTTAGTATCTTATTTGATTTTCAGTCAAAAGTGCCAGTATGATTGATAACAAATGCTTTAATTATTTGGAGTAATTGTTGCTATTTTATATATTTTATGTATTTGGAAAAAAATAGCCATATCCCTAGTGTTTATATGTTGCTTTTTACTGATCAATAACAACATTTATCATCCTGATTAGCAATACGGAGGACTCAACAAAAAAATTACATAGCTTTATTTTCACTGGATTTGTAATTATAATGTCCAATTACATAATACCTGGTAGCTTCTTATTTGGAAACATGTCCCTGGTGTCTGTTTGTAGGTTAAGTTCTGCACTTGCTTCTGACTGACAGTTCTTGGTGGGACTCTGGCATTTAGAATATGTAGGGGACTCTATGATTTCTGAGATAAAAATTAGTCCCTCAGTAACCTAGGAAAGTTGAAAGAGACCTGGACTTGTCAACACTTTATCATGGTTGTGGAGGGTTTATGATTTATGCATTTTGAAATTTAATGATTAGGCCAATTCATATTTTATGTAATTTTTATCATTTATTTGAAGCAACCCTTTGACATTCAAATCTTCTTTTTAAGTTGGCAAAAAGAAAAAAGAGCCCATATTTGTCTACTAGGAGTGTTGTTAAAGAGTTGCATAAAGGAAATTGATTTGGCAAATTACTATGAAGAAAACCCTTATAGGACAACCCAAGTTCCTAACATACTGAGTTCTTTATGCAAAATTGCTCCACTTTAAGTTCATCAGTTTACACTTGGCCACCTCAAAGGAACATTAGGGTGGTCTAGATAAATGCTGTGGATCCTTGTTGGATAAACAACAAGTGTTATACCCATATACTAATGCTTAAAAGGCAACATGCAATTAAGAAAACAGAAATAGATTCTGAAAGTCAGGCCTTATGAACAGTTCCACGTAATTACGATTTCTTTGCCTCCATGGCACCCATCCACTGTTTAGCCTCCCACCCAAAATATTATACATGAGAAACAGTCACTAACAGGAAAAAACTCAAAGCTTATATATAATCAGCACACAAATACATTTATGCACGAGCAAGCAGGGCTACTACTGTTCCAATGGGATGTTTTGCCAGACCAGTCATTATTGCAGCCCATAGAATTCATAGATGGGTAAGATTCATAATTACTTTTCTCCTCTAGTAATGTACATGGCATCTTTCAACACTGTGAAAGTTAGCCACTAAGAAAAAAACTTCCATGTGAGCACCAGCTAGATTTTTCCATGCACTACAGATCAAGTTTGTAAGGTCTTCAGCAATATAATCTTACCATCAAGCTCTGGAGGGTAACACTAGTATTGAAAATACTCTGTAATGTTTGGGAATCTATGAGACTTTACTTGCCAATGACTTGAAAAGGGGCAACCCATTCCTTGCACTGGGCTATTTATCTGTTAGCCTCAGACATTTAATTGGAGCACTGTTACCCTATTATAGGGCAACTATTTGAATTATTTTTGTATGTATATTTATGTGTATTTTAGAAAGATTCTAAGCTAGTAGTTTTTATTACTTTTTCCAAAGGCTTTTTGTGTTATTTATCATTCCAGTATCACCCCCATGCTTATTCTGTCCTCCTGTACCCCTACCACTTTAACATTTCTTGTTCCATTACTTCCTTCTAAATCTTTATAACAGTGCATCATATCTCCCCCCACCCATTCAAAGGCCTTCCACATTACCCCTTAGTAAATTTCTGACTTCCATAGTTTTTCTTAACACACACACACACACAC
Organism: Peromyscus californicus insignis; assembly: GCF_007827085.1. Lineage (NCBI taxonomy): Eukaryota > Metazoa > Chordata > Mammalia > Rodentia > Cricetidae > Peromyscus > Peromyscus californicus. Next base: position 22,086,574 of record NW_026294534.1, on the reverse strand, counting down.
ACACACACACACACACACACACACACACACATCCCTGCAGATTCAAAGCTAACGTCCATAAATGAAAAAAAAAAAAAAGAGTTTTGTTTCTAGGACCAAAGTTGAGTGGCTCACAACTGTCTGTATTTCAAGCTCCAGAGGATCCAACATTTTCTAGATTCTGTAAGCACCTCCACTCACATGAGCATATGCTGACACAGACACATATAAAATACAATAAACTGCCCAAATGAATTTATTACGTATGTAAAAGTCTCTACTGTGGTACCTGAAAGTGATTAACATGGAGAAACTGATCCAGTAGCTTTCACCTGTCTCTTAAGAGAGGTTCTCTTAAGGGTACCATCATAGGAAGGTCCATTTAGAATGCCTGTTGGTGTAGCTAAGCTGGAGTGCTCAACACTGTTGAATTGGGAGCTATTCTTTAGACATGGCTCAGTTACAGTGTATTTATAATATTGAAGTGGCTGATACATTGCTGTTTGGTGAATTTTATCTGTTAATTTGCTGCTCTGGTTCACAAAAGTTCTGTGTAACACTTAGGTTTTCATTTTTCAGATGATTCCATAAATGACCAATTACTCTATTGTCTAGCTAGGTGTTGACTTTGTCTCTTTCCAACAACTCTTGCCTCTTTCATGCCACAGTTGTAGCCAACCTGAATGACTGGAACATAATCGGTCTAGAGAACGCAAAGATTCTTCTCATAACCTGTGAATCACCAAAGGTGTACCATCCTGCACAAGGACAACATAAAGCCAATCTTCGTCTCCATTTCAAGCAAAAAGCCTTTGGCACAGGAAATTATTTTGTCCTTTCTACTACTCATTTATTGTTACTGTGATAAAACACCATGGGCAAAGTAACTTACAGAACAGAGAGTTTATTTGAGCTTACAATTCTAAATGGATAAAAACCATTATGGCTTGGAGGTATGACAGGAAGTAACATGGCTGAAAGTTGCATAGTGGTCAGAGCAAAGGCTGAGAGATCATATCTTGAACCTCAAGCAAGAAGCATAAAGATCAAACTGGAAAAGGCATAAGCCTTGAAACTCACAAAACCTGCCTCCAGTGACATACTTTCTCCCACAAGGCTTCTCCTCTCAAACATCCCAAACAGTATCACAAACTGGGGATAAAGTGTTCACAAAATGAGCCTCAAGGCAGAGGGGAGGAGCTTGGTCCAGCCTCAACTGATTGTACCAGGCTTTGCTGTCCCTCCATGGGAGAACTTACCCTTTTGGAAATGGGAATGAGGGGTAGGTAGGGGGTGGGGAGATTAGGCAGGGGTTGGAGGAGCAGGAGAAGAGATGAGAGAGGATCTGTGGTTGGTATGTAAAAATCAATAAATTTTTTTAAATTAAAAAAAAAACCGAGCCTATGGGGGAACATTCTCCTTCAACCCACCACAAATCCAAGCACTCACTGTTTCTGTTTCACCATACTCTCTGTAAGAATCTTCTTTAATAAGATCCTTTCTTTCATAATTCTTAGAACAAACTGACCAGCCAGAGCAGACTTTGCCACAGAGCCAAGAGCAACTGGCTCCTTTATACTCGTACATGATGCCCACTTGTTGAAAATCTTGTACTTCTCATACTGTTACTACATGCTGTGCTACCCATACTCATACTGCACCCAGTCTCTCTGGGTCCCTGCTTCCTGCACACAGCTACTCAAAGCCATTTTATAGCTATACTATCCCTTACATTCAACATTGGTTCCTGAAGTAGTAATATTGAACATCTACTTCTTGCTTAATGCTGAGTATCTTTTTCATACTTTCCTTTTAATCTATGTACTTTTGTATATAAAGTAAATTTCTTGGTGATTTCATTAAAGTTGAATCTTTATTTTTATCTGACTTGACAATCTATAGTTTGTATGTGAGCATTTAAATATTCCATTTGATGTCATTATTGATGACTTGATTTGTATTGTGTTACTATGATTTTATTTCTTCATTACTGACAACTTTGTATATGTTTTGTTTTAAATCTTTGAACTATCATAAATTGGTTTTATATCATTTTACACTTGAGTAAAACATGACTTCCAGTTGGTATATAACAATCTAACCTTTACTTCCTTCCTGTTTCTGACATTATTCCAGGCATTTTATATCTCTCTTCACTATGAAATTCATGTTTTCATTCTTTTGGCTTTAGTTTTTATTCATATATTATTTATTTATATTATTAATCCATTCATTTCTGAGATACAGTCTCATGTTGTCCAAGATGACTTCAAACTCATTTTGTGGCTGAGGATGACCATGAACTTTTGATCCTCCTGCCTCCACATCCTTAGTATAGGAGTTACAGTTATGTAACAGCTATATATGTAGGGTTTACATATGCTTCAGATTGAACCCAGGGCCTCATGAATTATTGACAGTCACCCTACCAAGTGAGCTACAGCTTGCAAAGAGTCTTCTAAAGTGGTTAAATTATTAAGATACTTTTGTATTCTGTACATATGTATAATTTTCTTTGCTTTTCTTATATCTTGTTGGCATCAGTTCCCAGTCAATGTCATTTTTCAAATTCCTTCAGAGCATTCTTTAGTAATTTCTTTTTAGTGAAATTCTAACAGTGATAAATTACTACACCTTTTGCTTCTCTGAAAAGTATTTCATTACCATTTTTGAAAGGTATGCTCATTGGATAGTAAATCTGTGCTAACAGAATAGGTGGAATTTTTTCCATTTGGCATTTTAGACGTATCAATCTATTGTGTTGTTCTTGACTTAGATTCTTACAAGTTCTCTTTGGTAATTTTAAACTTTCTGCTCAGACATAATGTATTTTATTTTCTCGCTGCCTCTAAGACTTGTCACCTGATTGTTAGCAATTTGATTATGATTTGCTTTGGTTGCTTCACTTTAATTCCTCGTAGCGTTTGTTGAATGTCTTGAGTATGAGTGTTTATACGTTCATAAATTTGAAAAACTTGAGTTCTGATTCCTCGGATGGCTTTCAGCATCACATACCCTCTCTCGTATGCCTTTCATTTTATGCACATAATACTGCTTGTTTTTTTTCTTTTCACAAATTCTGTTGTTCATTCTTTGTCTCCAAGGTTCTTTTCTTAGCTGAGTTTTCTGTTGTGAGCATACTTGTTTTGTTTTTGGTTGGTATCTATCTGATAGTAATCCCATTTAGAATCCATATTATTGCAGTTTTTGTATTTTCCTCGTATGTCTCCTTTCTTATCTGTCACTTCTCTTTCCTTGTGTTCACATACTTGTCTTCACTATCCTGAATAAAGGAAGCTTTTTACCAGGCTCATTTCATTCAACATTTCTGAGTCTCTTCAGAAAATCACACTGATGTGATTTTTCATTTTTGAATTTTGTGTTTTTGAATGTTATTATTTTTACCCCCAGAAAAAGATAGTTAATGAATTGATCCTTATTTTAAGATTTCTAAGGATAGAGTAAACATTTTCTAGGATGGCCTTATTTCATTCAAATTCATGTATCACTGGTTGTCCACTGGATTACTATTCAATAAATTTGTGCCCTATAGTTTTAAGAAAAGGTAGAGGACTTCTTGCAGGAGAAGGCCTGTAGTTTTCATTTTGTTGTTATTATCCGTTCCTTGTTTTCCTTTCAGCACTGCGCTCCTGGGAAGGATGGTAGTGGAGATGAATTTCTCATGGAGTGAAGGAATGCCTACTCAGCCTCACTCCTCTTCTCTGGCAGTCTTCCCTGAACACTCCAATTACCTTGACCTATCTGGGCTCTGAGTGCTCCCCTCACCTCAAGGGTTTTCTGTGTGCTTTACTCTCAACTCCTGAGCCTGGCAACTGACTCTGACCCTGGGGTCATCAAAAGATCTTACCGTTTCCATTTTTTTTTTATCCCAGAATGAATGGGCCTGTATAGTTACCCTCTAATTATCATTTTGCAACAAGAAAAGTTGTGCCATGCTTCTACCTAAATCTTTAAAGGTTTTCACTTGTACCTGGAAGAAAATACAAAAAGCCATGAAGCAGTAAGTAATAAATAAATCTCTCTGTCTTTTTTGCATTCCTCCCAAATTAGTATTTGACTTTTTCTTGTTTTATACATGTCATCATAACTGAATGATTACCTTGTTGTTACTCACACACACCCTGACCTCAGTAGCACTGGGCTTTCACCTGCTAGATTTCTGGAATCTAGAAGATTCATGGAATCTTCTCAAGGTTTCATCTTGGTTTTCTTTTCATTAGTTTTTTTTTAAATCATTTATTGAAAGAAACATTCCACAATACATTTCATATAACAAAGTCTGTCACCTACATATACTTATTATGTCTTTTAAAATAATTAATACTACTTGGCACCCAATCTTGTCTATGTCTACCAAAGAAGACAGAGGGGTTTGGGGCTGTTGCTTTACTTTCCACATTGAAACCCAAGTGATATATGTGCTGACGTAACAATGAAAGTGACTACAGTTTTGTCAAGTGTCACTAAATAAATACTGGCATATGTAAGGATGAACCCTGTGCACACAAGGTTGAGTCATGGATTGTAGTCAGGGAAGTTTTCCACTGAAATATAAATGTTCAAATTGGATTTCATGTTCTTCATTTATTTTGAGGTGTTGGTGATTGAATTCATGGCTTGTGGTTCTAGGCAAGGGCTCTATCACTGAGATACTCCTCCAAGATCACAGGATATGCATGTTTTAATTAAATTAAGCAAATATAGTATTTACTTAATATACTTCTAATTTATTTTGGTTCTTCTCTGTTTCATTTCTGTAGTAATTTGCTGATAATTTAGAAAATGGGTCTGCTCTGGCTTTTGTGAATTCGCTTCTCACTCAGTATCCCTGAAACTGGTTTGTAATAGATCTTAAACAGTTGTTCTGCTAGAGTTTCAAATTCCCTTGCATTGAAAGTTGAGCTTTGAATCTTGTAGTCAAACAGCCCAAACAGATGTGAACTTCTCTACTTGACCATTAAGCCTAATCAGTATTTTAGGTTGCCAATCTAACTAGAAATCAAATGCTCTTCTCTCAGATTGAGATCCAATTTATTATTAGAGAGAGCTCAATTCTCTTCTGTTTGCAATGGTTCCTACTAGTTAATGTTTTCCTTGATATAGTTATATTCCCTGATGAGTTGTGTTTGATAGCAAGAATTATTTATCATTTAGAATTTCTGAGCTGTGCTTTGAATTCATGAATATAGTTTTATCCAAACTAAAACTAAGAACTCTATGCTCATCCACGTTATTTACTTGTTGTAATTGACTGAATATTTATGTTTTTCTGCTTGATGAACTCATGTATTAAAATCATAATGTCTCAATATGATGATAATAGGAGGTGGGGCCTTGGGAAGATAAACACATCACAGGGCTAGATCTTCATGATTGAAATTAGTACTTTATATAATGAAAGGATACCTAAAAATTTTGCAGTTTTTGATCTTTGTTTTCTGACACATGAGGACACAATAAAAATTGGATCATCAGTCAGAAGTGGTCTCTCCTGAGAAGGCAACTAAACTGATACCCTCATCCCAAACTTTAGCCTGTAGATATACCTGTCTACCATACATTTTTAGCCCGTTTGGGGTTTGTTATTTTTGCCAGTATCCATGTCTATTTTTTATTGCTTTCTTTTTTGTTGTTGTTGATTCTTTGACAATTTTATGCATACATACAACACATTCTGGTTGCCCTCTTCCTCCACTCCATCATCTCCCAGTCTCTTCACCTCCACCCCCACTCTACCTTTCCCTTTCTAAGATTCATGACTTTTTGTTTTGTTTTGTGACCCATTAGTTTAGACAGGGACATGTTTGTGATGATTGAATAGTGACTATCCATTAGAGATTGGCAGAGTCATCAATGAATATGTAACTTGAGATAGTGACACTTCTTTCACTGAATCTAATAGTGAGGGTTATGAATCCCACATGGCCCTTTTCTATTCACAACTGGCTGTTAATTGGCTCATTCTTCTAGAGACTCAATGCAGTTGTCCACAGTTGTTCATGGTTTGCAATAATGGTTGTGTGCTACATAATACATGGGATTCCCAGTTCCCTTCTTAATCTTTTGGCTCTCACATCTTTTAGTTCTCTCTTCTACAATGTTCTCTGAACCTTGAAAGTGGTGTTTTTATGCCAACAAGGATATAGTGGTTTTTGTTGTTGTTTTTTGTTTGTTTGTTTGTTTGTTTGTTTTTTCATAGCATCTTGAGAAAGGTAGGAATTTGTTCCAATAGAAATTGTGGCATTGCTATAACAAATATCTGAAAACATGGAAACAGCTTTGGAATAAATTCAGTCATAGGCTTCAGGAGTTTTATGATTCCTGGTGAAGGAGCCAAGGTTGCTAGGAAATGATTTTTAAAGGAGATTCTAGGGACAGCTCAGAAGGCAATGAGGAAAGGCACCAAGACCCTTCTCACTTCTTAGAGGAGGCATAGTTCATTGATGATTATAGGCAGAACATTGGTAGAAAGGTGGACAATAGAAGCCGTTCTAGTAAATACTCACATAGAAATGGAAAAAAAGGCAATCCTGACTATAAGGTAACAAAAGCAAAAATACGTTATGTTCATGTCTAATGTTTTATAACAGTACAATTTATAAAGATTAAGTTGAATATTTCCAATTAGCTAAGATTCCAAAATAAAATGGTAAAAGGAGGGCTTGGAATCTTCTGATCGAGTATAGTATGATGTAAAAGTAAAGAAATGGATAGAAGATAGAATAGTATTGGATCCAGAAACTGTGTTAACCTCTGCTGAGTTTTGTTATTATTATGGAAAGTATAGGATATAACAAATCTATTCGTGTAAAAATATGGAATTATTAAGCAAAGAGTAAAATGGAAAGATTTAGAAAATCCTCAGCTAATTTATATTGAGCAAAAGAAACAAGGAAATAGAAAGTATGATTATTATTGAAGAAAATTAAGTGCATGGCCATAGAATGCTTTGGTATTAAGATGAAGTGGATTCCATACTCAATTATGTACTTCTGTAGGGTCCTATAACTTCTAACTCAAAGAGAAAGCGAGAATAAGGCATGAGGGTGGGCTGATTAATTTATTTGATCTTTTGGAACCATAGAGTAATTCAGCACTAAATTCGGTGAATCTGCATTGTTTTTTAATATTAGAGAAGAAGGACCAGTAAATCAACTCATAAATCAGCAGGGCTTCTGTTTTTATTCCACAGGTACAGGTACTGTCTTCTTTTTGATAGGCCAGATGATGCTGTTAGCTTTAGGGATGGGGTTGCCCAATGTGAGCAATGACTAGCAGGTCTCTGGCCATGAGAAAAGCTGCAGCTTTGCCATCTTGGTGGATCTAGTGGATGGGTACACAGCCAAAGATGTCTGGATAGCAGAACATTGAACTAAAACAGGTTGTTCTCAGACCTTAAGTCTCATGAGGTTTTTCTTGCTGAGGTTTGGATTTTGTGGGAATCTATCCTGCCTTCCTTGTTTACTGTCTTTCTTTTTTATTGGAAATAACTGTACAATGCCTGTCCCACAATTTTATTTTTGAAAGATTTAACTTGTTTAGTTTTATAGACTTCCAGCTGGAGAAGAATTTTCCCTAAGGATGGAGTACCTATCACCTTACTTATATGTGCTTTTTAGGATTTTCAATAAGACTTGTGGTTTAGAGTTTGAAGTTGATGCTGTAGTTGAAAGGATGCAATCAGTGTATTCAACATGTGAGAAATACATATATTTGTAGAACCAAAGATGAGTACTATTAATTGATGATCTCAAATTCATGTTGAAATCCTAACAAACTGGGTGATGATTGGCAGAAGTGAGGCTAGGGTGGAGATCTTATTTCCAAACATAAAGATACAGAGAGCTAACCTTTCCCATCTCTGTTCCCTGCCAGGTGAACACAAGAACCCAGTGAGACCTTGAATACCAGTTTACCAGCGCCTTGCCAGGACAACACTCTGATTCCAGACTTTCAGCCTCTAGAACAGAGAGAATGAAGTATATTGCCTATAAGTCACGCTGTCCATGGTAATTTGTTGTAGCAACCTAGGTTGACTAAGACAAATGGACTACATGGATATTGTTTTTCTTCTGAGTAAAACCTTGAGCCTCTGACTCTAAGGTCATTCTTCAATGCACCCACCCCTCCTGCCAAGTGTAGCATGTCACAAACCATTCTTTTTCACCCAGCCTCACCTTAGTGGCACAGATTACAACTGTTTTCAATTAATGTACAACTCAATGCTAATTACTTTCTGCTTCTGTTGTTGTTATGGTTGTTGAGATATTTTTTTCCTTCTTTCTATTTTTACCACTTAAATTATAGTTGAATTGGTTATGGATGGCTCTGCTTGCAACTTCCAAATAACTCCAGAAAATAACCTGAGTTGCTGTTGTTTTGAGAAATTCAGTAGTCCTCTGATACACTTCACAGGCATTTACTTCACTCAGCTAGCTTTTCATAGAATTAGTAATTTCATTTTAGTATTAGTTTTAGCTATCCGTTCAATAGGCATAAAGTAAAACTTTTCTGTTCACTGGGGTTCCCAGTATGCTTTGGAAAAGTAAATATTCTTTGAGCATCAAAACAGAATTTGGGACAGAGATTTCTCTTGTTTCTTACCATCTGATCTAGTCTATGAAGTGCATCTTTAATGCCATGACATCTTTCTCCAAACAGAATTCTGCTTTGAATTCACCAGAAAGAATATCAGGAGGCCTGTACACCAGATGCTATAGCTTTCTCTGAAGGTCTTTAGTTTATGACCTATATGTCATATAAGCTTGATAACGTTGTGGAAGGAAACAATGACACTATCTTTTTCTTCTACTTGGAATTCAAAATATTAAATATTTAAATACATTATAAATACTTAGAAAGTAGCTTCCTTTCCTTTTTCTAATTGGACTGGTGAAAACACAGTGTTGTTGCAGTTTGCATCATGGTGCTTGCCTATTTCCTGCTAAGTCCTCATGCCACCCCATCTGGTGACCAGTGCAGCTTGTTCAGTGTTCACCACATCAGCATCCAGGATTCCATAGATTGTTGGTAAGCTGGTCTTATTTCACACAGTGCCAGATCTCCCCTAGTGAGTTTTTGCATACATGTTCAATCTTAGCTCCACGGATAGTTTACCTCTGAATAAGGACTGTTGAGCATGAGTGTTGTGTTAGCCACATCATTATATTATGATTTTGTTCACTTTGCTGTCAGAACAGTGTCCACTCACATTGCTACTTTCTGTCTTTCCATCATCAAACTTTCACAGATATGAAGTAAATCAACAATTTAAAATATGGCAAAATATAGGAGCTAGGCACTCTAGGGTTCTTTGTCTCTTATAAATGTAAGGAAGATAGGACACCTTTAAATGAAATCATGACTCCTCCATATGTTCTGCCTTCATTGTCTCTGGGAAAGATTTATGTGTGTTGTGTCTTGTTACTTTTTGTTTATTTGAACATTAACTGTTAATTAACTCCTAGATGTCTTCCTTATGTGAAAATGAGGTAGAAAGAACTCACACTCAGTCAGAAAGATGAAAACCTTGGTTTTTTTTTAAAGGTTTAGTAGGTAAAATCAATATTGATTGTCAGTTCAGAGAACCCTGAATGACAGAGGTTTTAGGAGGTTATGATCTTTGAGATCACAGTTTCATTACCCAATCTTTTTGTAGTGGGAAAGTCTAGTCTTCTTAGGACCAGCTAAGCGACATTGTAATGAAGGCCTTTGGCCTGGGTCCCAGAGTGTATCCTTTTAGTTTATCCTCATATGAACTCCCCTGGTGCTGAATGGTATATCAGTGTGGTGTCCTCTTACACTAACCACACTTGGACCAGCATGCTTGGGAATCCCACAGTGCAAACTGAATGTGCCACTTTAGAGAATTGGTTATTTTATCCATAAAATGTATCAATTTTCATCTTATTTACGAAATCAACTCACTTAAGCATAGCTCTCTGAAGATAGGAAATGAACAGTGAATATATTTTATTCAAAGCCTATATCAAACCCATCAAAGTATAGCAACAAAAAGATTATTTTGAAACTTTACTAAGGATAAAGTATGTAAATTCTTAGGTATTAAATAAGAAAGTAGGTCACTTTCTGGGTTAAGATGCAAAGAAAATGAAAATAAATGGGAAAAGGAGAAAATTTGAGGAAGAAACTGAAGAAGCCTTGATATGCTAAAGAGTATTTCAAATTAGAATTTATTTCTGTAAAAATATTATGTAAATATATATGTAAACAGTTGGTTGTGCTGACCACCTCAACCAGAGATCACCAAGTGAATTCTAAATGGGAAGTGCACACTGAATGCATGCCTTTTCTCCTAGGGGTTTATATTTTTCCTATGATAGAAAAGGACTAAGTCATCATGCCACTTATTATGAATAGAGTTTTGAAAATTATTGTCCTTTATCTCTCTGCACTGTGAGGCAGGAGATGCTATTTTCTTTCTCCCTTGTCATAACAGAGTTTTGCTAGGCACCTGGTGTCTAGGAACTGACTTGCTCCATTCTTGTACCTTCATCCTATGAAGACAGGAGGGGTACCTTGTGTGGTAGGATAAAAGACAGAACCAGAAACAAAGGTAGAAGTTTCAATGATGAAGACACGGCATCAACTGAAAGTAAAGTTTCCTGTCATTAGGGCCACAGAGTAGTGCTACGAGAGTCATTATTTGCCATCCAAAGGGAATCTCCTTCCCCCCAAAAAGTATTGTGATCAAATCGTTTCAGTTAGGCAATGAAACATCATCATGTTCAGAAACTAAAGTAAATTACCATTGAGTCTCCTCCTATGGTGAGCTTGCACTACCCTCAATGAGATACTGGTTTTTCCTGCCCATATTGAGCACCATAAAGAGGAGACATTCAAAGAAGAATAACAGTTGAAATCTAGATTATCTCAGACTCAATGCAGTCAGAGTGTGAAAGACCTTTCAGTCAGATTCCCCAATTTCTTTGAGCAGAGGATTTTAAATGGCAATGGTATTTTACAAGGACCTCCTGTGAAATCCTTAAAAAGGACGAAGGAGCAGAGAGGTGCATGAAGATGTGAGAGACAGGAAAGTAAAGTATAGAGATGTAGTTTCTTCTTTTGAATCCATAAATGGCTTCAAAGTTAATGCCTGGTGACTAAATGGTATTAGCAACTAACTGTTTAAGGATAAATTAAAGATATGGCTTTAAAACATAATTTCTATAAACATAATAGAAACAAAGTGGCATCTGGTTGATTTGTGTGTATGCTTATTTGTTTGCAAAATTAGAGGTTGAAATATTGTATAGTTTATAAATTGGGAACAAGGTAAACTGCTCATTGGCTCATAAGGTAAATGCACTGTTCAGACGGCAGGCTACTCTGGAGCCGTGATGCATGTTAGTAAACCATGGTAACATTAATACGATGTTTTACATCCATGACTTAGGCATGGAAGTGAAGGAGCCGCATGGCATTATCCTATGGCTGTGAGACAAGTTACAGTGTGAGGAGCTGGTGAGAAGACAAGAGAAACAAAGGAGCAGTACAGTGAGGGAATCATGAATACAGAGTTTCAGTTCCTACGTACCTGGTACCTGTGTGTGTGTGTGTGTGTGTGTGTGTGTGTGTGTGTGTGTGTGTGTGTGTGTGTGCGTGTAGGGCGGTGTTATTTGTAAGTCCAACCTTGTATGCTTGGGCATATTTGTTTACTGCAGGTTCTGTTTTTCTCAGTAAGAATCAGTCAATGTAAACAAGTACAAATTCAAGAGATTTTCTTTCCCATTTCCCGTGTTTTACTTTTAAAGCTACACACTTCCCTTTTTCTGAGAATGAGATTCACTCACTGCTAAGATAAAGCTTGTGGGTTCCCCTAATTCAGTTTGGACAGCTGCCCTGGCAGAGAGATGGTACCCACCAACCCTGCTGAAAAGGAGACACTGTTGGTTATTCACAGACCAGCTCCTATGTCTGTCATATGCCTGAGGTCCTACAGAATATTCCATAAGGAATTGTGGTCCCTTCTCCACCTTGTTCTCCAATATGTGGCATGCAGGTTTCCACAATCACCTGTCAAAATCTATAATCTACTCTAATTTCCATTATTAGCACAGAAAGAATAGTAGGCCATCCACAATCAATACACAGTAATTCCAAAACCAGTATGTGCTATATAAGGTCAATTTGTGAGACAGAAAATTTTGTTTACTGTAGAACAAATCTGGATGAAATCCATGCTTGTATTATAACTCGAGGGCTAAGGCTACTTTAATGATTTTTTAAGAGTTACTCTTAAATTATCCAGTGTGGCTAAAGAAAACACAATAGAAACCTTAGCAAATGATATTGAATGTCCAGAGGGCTTAGCTGCTGCAGGACTCTTAGATGAAATCTTATGACACAGACATGTCCTCTAATTCCTATTACTAAAGCATCTTGTCATGATTTTCACAGCAAAATATGAAACACACGAGAAGGAAAACTGTGACTAAATTGTTCAAGTCAACTTTTGATACACTAATAACCAGATAACCACTTTGTAAAGAAACGAAGTTTGGGGTCAAATCAAAAATAAACAGCCAGATGTACAAGTTGGATTCTATCACAACCACCTGTAAAATCTTGGCAAGTCATGCAATATATGAACTTCTAAACCTCATGATTTCTAAAGTGAGGAAATTGTGCGAAAGAGTCTCAAAATTCCTGATTGAATTTTACTTATTTTTTCTTGCCAGTTTGAGGATACAGACACAATCACAAAACTATAAAAAAAGAGGTTTCACGATCTTTTGAATTCCAGCTCATATTAACATCAGTTTAAGTCTGGCTCCAATATTGCTTCCTCCAATCCGGTCTAACTTCTTATGGATTAACAGATACCCTGAACAAGGAAAAGAGTGTTTTCTTTCTTGTCTATCTTTATAAATTTTGACAACATGCTTTAAAAGGGAAATCATAAAACAATTCATTTCTGAGGAATAGAGAAGGAGAAATGGAGAATGGACAGGGGTTTAATGCTCAGCATGTAGAGTAATGCAGACTGAAAACCTTGAGCCTGGAAAAGATTTAATTATAGATGTTACAAAAAATATTTTAGGAATTGTCATGCAAAAGAGGCATTAAAAATAATTCCTGTGAGCTGGGCAGTGGTGACCCATGTCTTTAATCTCAGAGATAGGCCGATCTCTGTGAGTTTGAGGTCAGCCTGGTCTACAAAGCAAGTTCTAGGACACCCAGAACTGTTACACAGAGAAATTCTGTCTCTAAAAACAATCAAAATAATAATAATAATTTATGTGATTATACGAGCAAATATTAATGGGGCTTTTGTTTTTGTTTTTTTTTTCAAGACAAGGTTTCTCTTTGTAGTTTTGGTGCCTGTCCTGGATCTCACTCTGTAAATCAAGCTGACCTCCAACTCACAAAGATACACCTGGCTCTGCCCTCCAAGTGCTGGGATTAAAGGCGTGAGTCACCACTGCCTGGCTTCACTGGATATCTTGATTGAGACAGCAAGTTACTTGAGAATGGCTTCTACAGAATTAATGGAAGCACAGAGAAAAAGACCAATTGATGTTTATTGTGTTGAAAGTTATACAGTTCTTTTTACTGCTGCTATCTCAGTATATTCTCTCGAGAATATTCAGATAAAGAGAACATCATAGAAAATATAGGCAAAGATTATCCTTCAGGAGAAAAGTTTTACTTTTAATTTGTAATATGTAATGATCAGATTTTATTCAATCACATCAGAAGATACAGAACACACACACACACACACACACACACACACACACACACGCGCGCACATGCACACAAACACAGACACATATTTTGCTCTTCAAAATCCTACTTTTCTTATAAGATTAGAGTAGGATGCAGCTTGTATCTAAGAAAAAATGTAGAAACATAACTACATATGAACCTAACATTAACTACATAGACTCATTTTCTTCATCCAAGAATATGACTAGCAACCCTGCATACAAAAACAAATATCACCAAGAGAAAGGAAAACATGACTCCACTGCACCAATAATGTCTTTAAGTTCAGCAAAACAGATAAATTAAAAAAAACAAATACAGTTGAAAACCAAAAGCTATTTACAGGGACAAAAACTCTCAAAAGGGTTCACATAACTGATTTTATACTATTGAGTCTTTGGCATAATAATTTAGTTTTACATGGCTAAATTATGTAATTAATTTATGAAAATACTTTTATAAAGACTTTGAAGACACTGAAAGTAAATAAAGAAAAATGGTTTTGTTCGTGAGAAAAATCTCAAACTATTCAAGACTGCTAATTTTTTTTATCTCAGTGAGATGTAAATATGCCAACAGAAAGGAATAGAGAACAGACAAATGAAACTTAAGCTTATATAAACACTGTAAGTTCAGACTGAGCAAAAGATAATAAATGTGGTATTAAATTTTTATTAAAACCTTTAAACATGCAGAAATGTTAATAGAATTCTACAATCAGTATGTGCTTGCTTATTGCTCAAACTCTGCTATACACATAATAAGCCACATGGCTAAAATTGTAAATAGCATACAATCATAATTTCATTAGAACTGTATTTTTTTTTGTTCACTGTACCTTATTATCACACATAAGAAATAGAAATGAATTCGGGAATTCTTTATAGATTTCCTATTTCCTCACAGAAATTCAGTTGTAGGAGCTTTCCCAAGTTTCCCCCTATCCCAACTATGACATCAGTCTTGGTTCCTGTGCTTCTAAAGGAGAATTCACAGGAGACCCAGATAGAGAAATCAGGGGCCACCATTTTACAGTAGATGAGAAAGCAGAGTTGTGAAGGACAGATGAAATCCAGGGGCCTCTGTATTTTCAATTACAAGTCTTGACCTACCACTTCTCCTCTTTTACACCCACCATGCTGTGTAGGGTTGTCTTCCTGGGGTACACGGAGGCTTTCTTTAAAGCTGTCCTCACCTAAAATCGCTCCAGTTATAGTAAAATTCGATAGGTATCAACATATGTGAAGGTATCATTACCCATAACGTGGAGAAGTGTAGTAGGGAAAAGGAATGGTACCTTGTGTTTGCTCCTTATATTGGGGCCCTACAGTGCCATGTATCACCTCTTGAGGTCCTGTTCCTTGTTTCTCAGAGAGCTGCATCTTTTCTTCAAACCTTGCCAATGTGATTTTCATTCCCAGATGCAAACTTTATGCTTCTCAGTTCTCCTGATCTTTTTACTGTAATCGTATTGTTTGTTTTAACTATGAGAACTGTCGCTTTACATTTCAATTTTAGTCTCATTTTTCTCTTCAGGCTGGAACAACTGAGAGATCTGTATGGAATGAATTAAGAAAGAGTCTCAGAAAATAACGAAGCAAACTATTTTCCCAACAATCATCTTACTAAAGCATACATACTTCCCAAGTCATTTGAGATACCACCTTAATCATTTGCTATGTGTCTATGTGTTGCATTTTATACTCACTTCTCTATTTATTGCGTTTGTCATCTCATTCACTAATGTAAGTGGTTTCTCACATCCGACCCGGATTTCCTCTTGTATAATTGCATTTTCTCTGCATCATTCTTGGAGCCCTAATGATTGTTGCTCCTTCTTTCTTCTTTATGTATTTTGTTATCAATTCAGTCATTTCAGTATAAAACATTCTTAGTAAGATACATTTATATTTTAACTTGGGAGAATAGCATTCAAATTGTGAGCATTTTAAGTTTTCTTACCCCAAACTGAAGGTCTTTACACTTATATAAGATTTTGGTTTCTTCCATAAGTTTAAAAAATATTATTTTGTGTGTGTATTAATTTTTGCATATATGTTACATGTATGCTCTGTGCCCTCAAAGGCCAGAAGAAGATGTGAGTCCCTGGAACTGGAATTACAGCTGGTTGTGTACACGTGGGCGGAGATGAGTGTAGACCCCGTTCTCTCCAGGAGAACCAAGTGTTTGTAATCACTCAGTCATCTTTCCAGACCCTCTAGAAGTTTTTGGAAGTTTTCTTCATATAAGTTTTTTTTAAGTCATATTAAGCTTATTCCTAAGATTTTATTTATGCTATTGTAAACAGAGAAACAGAATCCTTTTAAAGTTATTTGTTAACCAGCTAGGTATTGTTTGCTATAAGCAAATATTATTGATATTTAGATGTTAATTTTATATTCCTCTAATATCAAAATTTTCTTACCAACTGATTTCATTTTAACTCTGAAGCTTTAGGGCTTTTCAGATATAAAATCATATCACCCTGATGAGGTACCTAAAAATTATTCTGTCCAACTGCTTGCTGTGTCTGTTATCTCCAAGGCAGTATTAGTAAATAGCACAGGAAGGAACATTCTAATTCTGTTCTTGATCTTATCAGACAGGCCTCTGGTGTACACCAGGTAGGACATTGATTTTTGCAACGAAATTTGTATATCCTATCATTTTAAGAAGATAATTATTATCAATCATTTCTTCTGGATGGTATCAGGTACTGAAATATTTTCTTTTTTCTATTATGTTTGTCAATATGCAAAAATTATGAATAGATTGTCTTAAATTGAACTATCATTATGCTTATCATGTAAGTCCTATTTGGTCATAATATGTTCTTTGCAAATACATTGCTAAATTACATTCAGCAACATTTGCAGCCGGATTCATGGGTGAGGTTGGTAGGAAGTTATCTTGGTGTAATCTTTCTTGGACATTTCTTAAAGGAAGCTTTAATTTTGCCCTGAGAGTATTCAGTATATCTTGTCTCTGAAGTTTTGATAGAATTCTTGATAAGGGAAATCAAGACCTGGATATTCTTCTCAACAATCCTTTGTGAATGTTCGTGTGCTCATTCTCCTCTGATTACTGATGTGTCAAACATTCTGTATCTGCTAGGGGCAGTCCTAGAAAACTGTTTCCCAGGATAATTCTCAGTTCTATGTTGGTTTTCAAATGGCTTTGCACAAAGTTATGATAATTGTTCAGGATGGTTTTACATCTTTATTTTGCTTACATTTCCCTGCTGTGCATTCTATCTACTGTTTTTCAGAATTAGATTAGCTGGTGTATGAGAAATAGTTATCATTTCCTTCATATGATTTTGAATATTTATTTTCCTACCTCCTTCTGTTTTTAATATAGTTAAAATTTTATAGTTATTTAAAACATTAGTCATTATTTGTTTCCATGACTTAATTACATTAGCCTAAACATTCATAGCTTAGTGTTGCTTTCTTATCATTGATTTAACTGTATCTCACAAAGTGGATATGCAGTATTTCTATGTAATGTTTAGTTTGATTCTTTAAAGACACTCTGAAGTTCTGTAATGGAACCTCTTTGTGACCCAAAATTAAAGTAAATAAGTTTATGATTTCAATGTGTCATGGGTTTTTTAATGCTTTGTTTTGATTTCTGTTCATTGGAAGTGTAGACTATTTTGTTTTTGCTCTGTGAAAGATCTTAAGGATTTCTCTGTGACAACTGATAATATATCTAATCATGCTTCACGTTTACACAGAAGCTGTATGCTCTATTAGGAGTAAGTTATTGGGATATATTCAGAGTTGCTTTTGCCCACATAAGCCAGCTCAAACAGGTTTGACACATGAAATACCCATGAGTAGGGTGCCATCAATTTCTTTCTGCTTGTCCCATCTTTTGTGCTGTGCTTTGATATTTGATATGCACTGTTATCAGGAAGGATGCTCATTAGCATTCAATAAAGTGTCTTTCTTTCTCTAGTTTCATGACTTTTTAATATTATTTGACAGTGTAGTCCTAGCTGGATGAAAACTTGGCTTGTAGACCAGGCTTGCCTCAAACTCACCTGTCTGTGCCTCCCTCATTTACATGTTTTACGATTCTGATGCTGAGTGGCACTTGCTAAGTTGTCAAGGTTGAAGTATCTTTTTTCCCCTTGAGTTCACTGGTTTATTTTGCCGATCTTTAATTTTTCACATTTCTGAATCACGTTGTTTTATACAGAATTTCCTCTACCATTCCATAATGTTTCTTCTACTCATAGCATATTAAATACAATTCAGATTCGTTCACACAATTACTATCTTAATATTTGTTTCACTTTCATTTTATGGCATTTCACATAATATAATCTATGTTCTTATTTATTCTCTATTGTTTTATTTGGACATTTAATGAAGGTAGTTTATCATAGTGACAAAAAAAATCTTTGTTCAGTTTTTCTTCATTCATACCCTTATTTATTTTAAGCTTTAAAAAGTAGTGTTTGAGCCAGGCATGGCGACTCATGCTTGAAATTCCAGCTTTAGGGAGGTTCAGGCAGGAGAATTGGTGGGAGTCTGAGGCTAGCCTCAGCTATACAGCAAGCTCTATGCCACCCTGGGCAAACGATTGAAAGCCTGTCTCAAACAAACAGCCAAAATGTTATGTTTCAGCTCACGTTTATTACTTCTAAGATAGTATAAATAAATAATATAAAATAATAAATAATAAAATAAACTTACTTTATCTTTCAGTACATATCTTACCAATTCATTATTTCATTTCTAATTTTGAAGAACATTTTTTTAGCAATTTCCATCCCCCTCTTTAGGCTATTTGAGGAGAGTGTTCATTCAATTTTAAAATAAAATGAATTTGCTGGGCATATTCTGGAGTTAAGTTATTTCAGATTACTATGAGGCCACCTGAAACTTTGATTCCCGGAAATGACGTCTACCCAGAATTCTCCCGCCAATCCTTTGTGTATAGGTGTGTCTCCTTTCCCCGTATTTTCATTTTTGTTTCTTTAATCCCTATGCTTCCTTTGAACCCTGGTCCTAATCATGTCCAGCTGTAGCTTTTAAGTTTCTTATTTATGTCAATTAAAAACACTTTCATATTGATTTTTAAGTTACATAATTAATTGATGTTTCTTAAGTTTTAGTTTATGTTTGTTTAAAGGTATAGTTTTGATAATTTTTGTGTATATTCTTATGAAATAGCTTTTGGGGATGCTCTGCTATTTAAAACTCTTTATTTTATTTTCAAAGGAAAACTAATACTCCTGACTACAAAATAAAAGCAAATTTTGTATTAAAATATAATGTAAGAACCAAATGCATTTTCATAAATTACTGAAACATCCAAAAATATGCATAATTTTTTTGTTTATTTGATAAAATAAAGTTTTACAAGATCTATGCCCACTCTTTTGAATTTAAAACTTCTCATTAATGTCAAAATTAAAAGTTAAACCTAAAAACAAAATTTAAATGAACAGGTTAGTTGATATCTAGTTTCTTGAGTTCTTCATTTATTTTGAAAATCAACCCTTTGTTGAATGTTATGTTGGTGAAGATCTTCTCTCATTCTGTAGCCTACCATTTTGTCCTATTGACAGTATCCTTTGCCTTTCAGAAACTTTCCAGTTTCATGACTTCCCATTTATTAATTGCTAATCTTAATGCCTATAGTATTGATGTTCTGTTAGGAAGTTGTCTCTTTTGCCAGTACATTTGAGATTATTTCCCATTTTCTACGATATCATGTTCAGTGTATCTGGATTTATGTTAAGGTCTTTGATCCACTTGGACTTGAGTTTTGTGCAGACTGGCAAATATGGATTGATTTTCATTCTTCTACATGATGACATCTAGTTAGACCATCACAAAAAGGAAAAGATACTTTCTTTTTGTCTGTTGTATATTTTTGTCCTCTTTGTCAAAAATCTGGTGTCCATACTTATATGGAATTATGGCTGAGTCTTCTTTGTTTAAATTCCATTGATCCACCTCTCTGTTTTAGTACAGCTTGAAATCAGGAATAGTGATACCTCTGAAAGTTCTTTTATTGTACAGGAAATTTTAGCTATCCCAGGTTTTTTTTTTTCCATATAAAGTTGAGTATTGTTCTATCAAGTTCTGTAAAGAATTGTGTTGGGATTTTAATGGAGATTGCACTGAACATGTAATTTGCTTTTGGTGTGATAGCCATTTTTACTATGTTAATCCAATCAATCATGAACATGGAAGATCTTTTCATCTTCTGATATCTTTTTCAATGTCTTTCTTCAAAGACTTGAGGTTTCCATCATATATGTCTTTCACCTGTTTGGTTACAGTTACACGAAGATATTTTATATTGCTTGAGGATATTGTAAAAGGTGTTGATTCTCTGAATTCTTTCTCAGCTCATTTATTGTTTATATATAAGAGGGCTACTGATTTTTTTGTATTCAGCCATTTGACTAAAGGTGTTTATCAGCTGTAGGATTTCCCTGGTAGAGTTTTACAAACCCAGAGAGACTAAGTAACAAGGAGAGTTCATAGGGGGCGGGGACAGCATTCAGATCTCCCTGGTAAAGGGAAATAGAAGAGATTCCTTGAGTGGACTGAGGGCAGGTGAGAATGATAACATGAGCAATCAGTTTGAAGGGGGTGAAATGGGAAGGTACTGAAAAAGACTATTGGAAAGAGGGGCATTTTGGGGTCAGGTAAAAGCCTGGTGCAAGGGAATCTCTTAGTAATCTACATGAATGACCCTAGTTAAGACTCCTAGAAATAGCAGATATTTAGCCTGAACTGGTCATCTCCTGTGATGGTGCCTAGCCCAGTTATGATCAGACAGCCTTCGTCCATCAACTGATGTTAACAGATGAAGATCCACAGCAACATTAGGTAGAAGATCCTAACAAACATTAGGTAGAAGATCCTAACAAACATTAGGTAGAATTCGGGAAATCCTGTAGGAGCCAGAGGGGTTAAAGACACCACCAGAAAACTCACAAAATCAACTAACCTGGACTCATAGGTGCTCATAAAGACTGAACCAACCACCAGGGAGTCTGCATGAGACTGATCTAGGCTCTCAACATATGTGACAGTTGTGTAGCTTGGTCTTTTTGTGGGACACCTAACAGTGGGAGCAGGGATTGTCTCTGACTCTTTCACTGGCTTTTGGGACCCTATTTCTTATACTAGGTCACCTTGCCCTTAATACAAGGGGAGGTGCTACGTCTTACTGCAACGTGATAAAACTTGATTTGTTGATATCCATGGGAGGCCTGACCTATTCTAAATAGAACTGGAGGAGGAGTGGCTGAGGGGGACAGCCAGAGGGAAGATAGAGAGGGAAGGGACTGGGAGAAGAGGTGAGGAGGGGAAACTGTGGCCAGAATGTAAAATAAATAAATACATTTACTAGAAATAAAAAATGAGCAGGTTACAATATATATTTCTTACAGTATTTAGATGTAAATTTTAATTATATATATTCTAACTAAAAGTTATCTGGCTAAGGGGGTCAGAACGGTCAAAGTGTTGATGTTCAAACCTTTATACAGAAAACTGTGTGGGAAGATATCTTTTGACAAAATACTAAAGCTTGGGGATTTTTAACAACCGCCCCTATCTCCTGAAGACATTCTTCACCCCAAAAACTGCCTCTGAATTCCAGTGTCAGGCTGACTGTTTTCCCGACTTGGCTTTTGTGGTGTGGCTCTGTGTTCAACTGTGTGGTAGGTATACTGCCTCGTAAAGGCAGAGCCCCATTAGGTTACTGTTGAAACATTTGCCTAACTAGCCTATTTCTGAGAGGAGTGCTGGAGTTCAAATTTAACCTTCCCTAGGCTTGAATTCCAACTGTGTGCCTGTCCCTGTGTCTGGTAGAGGGTATCAAGCTCCTGGAAAAAAAAAATCCCTCTTCCACCCACACACCAGGAAAGAAAATTGGCACCAGAAGAAAAACATTTTTTGTTAATTATGTTTTCCTTCTGGGGTCTTTTAAATCAACCTAGAAGAAAACATGAACAACTTGCTTCTTTTACGCTTGAAAAGATTTTTTTTAAAAAATGGTGAAAATAAGAAAAAGATTAATCTGAGTATCTGTATAGTGTGTGCTGCTTTTCCATGTGGCTGATCAAGAGATTTACAGAGCCATGTTTATTCCCCTCAGAGTGTTACAGAGTCACATCAGGTTGTACAAGGACTTTGAAACTCAGCTGTGTTAAGGGAAGAGCCAATTGCTCATCCCAGAAAGACAGCATTAGCCACTGGTCAAAAGCAGAGGAAGACTACACTTTGCATTCAAGTGATAAGAACATTTCCTGTTCAGGTATTTCAATCAATAAGTTATAACCCTTAGAAAGGTAGAGAAATCATAAATTTAAAAATAGAACTCAGACTAACGTTTTAAAATAATGCTTTGAATATTTTGTGACACAAACTGATATCAATAGATATTAAATATATATTGTAATATACACCTATATTGTAATTATACACCTGTACATTTAGGTGTATAATTTATACACATATGTGTATATGTTTATGGGTGTGTATATATATGTGTGTTGATAGAAAACAGATAGATAATAGATATATAGATAGTTGACAGAGAGATGATAGATAATTGCTAGATAAGTAATAGATGATAGCCAACTACGGAGATAGGTAAATGACAGATACATAAATGATAGATAGACAGACAGACAGACAGATAGGAGATGGGCATCTCTAATCCCCAAATCTGAAATGTTAAAATCATGAAGCTCACAAATTTTAAACATTTTCTGCATCCACATGATGTCAAAAGTAGAAAATTCCACATCTGACCTCAAATGGCACAATACATCAACATGCTTAATTATTTAAGATAGTTATATGAAATAACTTCAGGCTATGTTTATAGGTATATATGAAATGTAAACAAATTGTATGTTTAGAGTCAGGTCACATTCCCAAGATATCTCATTATATGTAGGCAAGTATTGAAAAACAACAACAACAAAATCCAAAGTCTGATCCATTCTAGACTCAAGTGTTTCAGTTAAACACTCCACATGTGGGTGCACAGGGGCACACATGCGCAACATGATCCAGCTGCAAGTATCTTATGTTTTCCTGGGCCTTCAGTACAAAAAGAGACAAGCAGAGATGGCCATCAGGACCACGCAGTTACCATTCACCAGTGTACCCCATGTTTCAGCCCATTCATTGCAATATTCTGCAGAAAGCTTACATTGGTGGATGGCGAAAAAAAAAAAAAAAACACTATTGTAATTTTATCTTGAGACCCAGAAAAACACTGAATAAGAAAATTAATATTTTATATTTCACCTGCCAAGAACTCAAATCTCAAATGACATAGCATACCTAAGGACAGTTATTACGGTCATATACTATTTGGTCTGTGGCAGTATATTTTCTATTTTCTTAAAAGTTTTTAGTAGCATTTATATTCAAATTCATTGTGTGTGTGCACATGCATTCATCTGTCTGTCTGTCTGCATATCTGTAAATGCAAAGGAGAGTTTTTTGTTTTCATATGGCTTGCTTCAGGAGCACTGTAGCTTGTGATGACATTAAATGCTCTGTGCTGTAGATTGTTTTCTAAGCCACCACTGGATGCTGAGTTGATTTCAGCCCAGTATTGTTTCCAGCTGTGTCAAGCTGCGAACTGAATCTCATAGTACCAAGCCTGGCTTGCGACAGAACAGTTTGTCCTGCACCGAGTGAAAAAATATCTTGGCTATAGCGTTTTAAAACCATAAGTGAGTCAGACTAGTTTGAATTCATTTGGACACAGTCTGCAGTATACACTCTGCCTGGAAGAATTTGCCCCCAGTTAATGTAATCCACTCACATACAGAAATATCATTGCCCAGAGTGATATGGTTTGTCGCTTTCCCCCAGGCATCCTATTTTTTTTTCCTTTGTGCTTTTATTTTCACTCATATAATCTCTTTACCTGAAATGTCTGACTTTTCTGCATTTGTTTATCCATAATACAAAACAAAACAACAACAACAACAAAAATTGCTTCTCAAAGATGGAAGCATTGCTTGCCAAAGAGTGTGAAGCACAGCCCTAAAATCCTGCTATCATGCTGCTGTTCTCTAACAAGTGTATGCTATGGATTTCATTCAAGATCCCAGTATGTTATAATAATGCATGCTCTTTTTCATGCATGGATCACATGATAATGAGGTGTGCCCTTTAGCTCAGGGCACAGACCTACCCAAAGCTGAGACAGGGCACCTGCCAATGGATTTATAATCGATTTTTAAATTTTAGTTAAAACATAGTTACATTATTTTTCTTTTCCTTTTCCTTTCTCCACTCCACCCCGTGCCCTCCTCCCCCAATTTCTCTCATGTTCCCTGCCCCCCATCCCACTCATATTTGTAGCCAGTTTTGCTACAGGAATGAGTCTTCTCCATGAATGAGCCCCCTACTTAGTTATCTAATAAAAAAAAAATGTCAGTCTTGAAATCTCGTGCATATAAGCAACACTAGATGGATTCAGCTGGTTGTATTTACAGGTTATGCATTTGCATAAATAATAATAATAGTATAACAAAATAAAAATATAACAAAATAAAAATCCCATAACAAAAAATAATAATATAATTTACTGTTTAAATAGATAAATGTGAAACTTTTGTTTTCAATGTTCCCAAACAACAGCAACAAATAAAAAAACAAGAGCACATTGTGGAAACTCGATGGGTTTTGCCTGTAGTTTATTGTAGTCAATGTAATAAAATGCAGCAGCCTTTTGTCACTCCATCACGTGACATTTTGCAAAGTGTTGTTACCTGCTGCTGTACTCCCATGCCAGTGATGGCACTGGCGTGGTACTATCCCAAACAAAGCTTAGCTCTTACATTTTGAGAAGCATTGGAGGACTTATTCTTGACCTCTGACATGTTGCCATCAATATTACAGAGCACTGAGGTGTCCTGCAAGGTGTTTCAATAATCAAAGTTTCAATAAGTTACAGTATGAAGGACACTAGAGAGTTGATACAGTTTTACATCATGACAACAGCAGCATTCTTCTGCCTCTGCAAAGAGTAAAACGGATGGGATGAGGAAAGTGAGCTCAACACCTGCCTTCAATCGATATGTGTTGCTAAGTGTAATAAAGAGGCAAGAAACGGGACAGCTGTGTAACTTACTCTACACCTGAGAAAACATGTGAAATCCACTGTCCTTTCCAAATAGTATGATGGTTTCAATGATAATGGCCCCTACAGACTCATATATTTGAATGCTTGGTCCCCAGTTGGTGGAACTTTGGGGAAAGGATTAGGAGGTATGGCCTTGTTGGAAGAGGTGTGTCAGTGGGTGTGGCCTTTGAGCTTTCAAAAGTCTACTTCTGGCAAGTCCTTTTTCTATGTCAGGCTTGAGCATCCAGATGTAAGCTCTCAGCTACTACTCCAGATCCATGCCTGCTTGCCTGTTGCCATGCTACCTGCCATAGTGGTAATAGTCTCACCTTCTGAAATGGTAAGCCCCAAATAAACACTTCTATAAGTTGCCTTGGTGTCCTATCACAGTAATAAAAATTGTACATAAATCACAGTACTAAAATGCTTATGTATTTTATATTTAATGTAGGAAGCACACATTGTCATCTCTCATGGAAAAGTAATGAGATGTCATGGCAAACAAGTTAGAACAGCTAAAATCTACCATGTGGTGGTAAGGTTCGGGAGAAACAGAAATACTCAGTCATTGCAGGTGAGATAAGATGTGCTGCACTCCCTTTGTTCGACATTCTGTCAGCTTCTTCCAAGATTAACAATAGTTGCACCATAAAAGCAGATGAGTCAAGAATGATGTTTAAAAACTTAACATTTTTCGTATATGTTCACCATATTTTTCTCGTCCCCCAACTTCTCCCAGATCTTCCCCCCCACCTCCCTACCCACCCAATTTTGCATTCTCTCTCTCTTAAAAAAATTAAACAGGAAAAATAAAATAAAAAATAATGAAAATCAAAAACTAAAAATAAAGAACAAAAGAAAGCCAATAAGATAAAAATAATTAATTAAATAAAAATAACTCCAACAAATAACAACAACACAAAGTAGAAGACAGAAAAAAAATAAAATGTGATGCCTGCTTTGTGTTGGCCAAGTGTTCTTGGCCTGAGACCTACCCTGGATTATATACGCACTGACACTACACTGGAGGAAACAGGTTTTTCCTTTCCCTGGAAGGTATCAATTGCAAATGACCTTTTTAGCTAAGGATAGGACTTTGTGTACATTTCCCTCCTCAGTGCTGTGATTTTGTCTATTGTGTAGGTCTTGTGAATACTGTCACAGACTCTGTAAGTTCACATGCGTATTAGTCCTATATGGGCTTCCAGGAAAAACTATGGGGCCCTGGGTCTGACCCTGAAGCCAAGTCCCTGAGAAAATAAGGTGGGTTGGGAGGGGAAGCTCCTTCAGGCTGTCTGAAGAAAGACTCAGGGTAAGTCTGCAGAAACAAGACATGTGGCCAGGGAGGAGTGATATTTTATATTTATCAAAATCATTTGAGCTAGGTGCCATTGTGTTGACTTGTAATTTTAGAACAAAAAGGCTCTAGCAAGAGGATCGCTGCAAGTTTGAGACCAGCCTGGTTTATATAGTGACTTCTAAGGCAGTCTACAATACAAAGTCAAACCCTGTGGTGATATACACACATGCATGCATAGATAACACATGCATACATACATAAAATGCTTAAGAATATGTGTTCACACAAGAATGCACACATGAATGTCTATAGCAAGTTTATTGACAATTACCCAAACCTGGAAGCTGCTATGATGTTCTTCATTAGGTGAATGAAAACACAAACTCTTATTTTTTTATACTAGAAAATTATTTAGCACTGAAAAGAGCTATCAGTCGTAAAGACATAAGAGAACCTTGAATACAGATTGTCACAGAAAAAAATCAGGTTGCAAAAACTCCAAAATGTATAATTTTATTCACACACTACTCAGTAAAATATAAAGCTGGAGAGGAATTAAAAAGCTATGTCACTATCAAGATTGGGTGGGAAAAATGGATGAATGCATGGAACATGGTTATTAGGGCATTCAAACTCTTCCCTGTGGTATTGACATGGTAGGTCCACGTTGGCTGTTAGCTGAAACCCATAGATTGCTACTGCCATCAAATATTTTAAAGAATAAAGGTGAAATGGTAGCCCTGATAGGATCTATAGTCTTTTGTTTATGTGTCAATATTGGTTTATCAAAGATAACTCATACATCACTTTAAAGCATGATGTAAAGAATAGGGAAATACTAGAGGGTGGATTTCTTTCATGGCCTGGGAAAGGAAGGACTCTGTATGGAAATTCTCTTTGCTTCAAAACTTATTGCATTTCAAATTTATAAAACTGTAAATACCGTACATGATATTTTAAGGCATATGTATCCTGGAGAGGTCCAAAACAACAAACTAAAAAGTGATCATTAATTTCACATTCTTCATACACTAGACACATGGTAGTGATCCTTGCATGATTTTTGCTGCGTCTAGAAAGCTCTGTTTTCTCCACTCTACTATATATAACCTCTTCTATTGTGGTTTAGAAGCCAGTATGGAACATTTGCCCATAGGTTATTCCAACCATGTACTAAGCAAAGAAATAACAAGAACTTGTTTTGTAGACTCTGCGGATCTACAGTTAATTTACCTTTGAGCACTAAGTTACTGTTCACCTAAACCCCTCCACCTTGACTATGACAAACAAACCAAAGTACTATTCTAAATCTGTGAACTATGACTTTCTCAGAGATGCAAAATGTAGAAAAATTCTTTTTATTTGGTACAGATTCTCCCATGTTTATAGGCCCCTTTGGATAAAGCCATAAGAAAGGTGTAGATCCTAGTTTTTATGCCATGACTGACTGTGCCTGTAAGTTTTCCAGACGCACCTTCAAGTGCACAGCTCCTGTTTTGTGAACTAACTCAAATCTAGGGACTAGGTTTCTTCATTATGTGTTCAATGCAGTTTCTACCACTCAGATCTCGTCATCTGCACTCAAGTGTGGGACCACAATGCCATCAGCATCTACTACATCTACTAACGTCACTCTTGTTTCCTAAAGGAGAGCAACTATAGTCTCTTTTATGCTTTTAGTAGTGCTGTTTCTTCTTTGTTTCTTCACTAATGTTCTTCTAAAGCTCTTAGTAAGGGAATGCTTTCTCAGTCTTCTAAGGAGTATATTTACAGTTTTAATGCATGGCTGATGTGACATAAGTATATTTTCATTCCTTCTGCAATAATTACACAACTATCTAAAAAAATATTACACCCAGAACTTTTTTGATATGCTGACTTCATTTAGCACAGTGACACCTCAAGTTTATAATTGCAATTCAGGTGAGTAGTGTACCTGAATTCCTCTCAGTCACCCAAATGGATCCTCTCACTACAGAATCTCTGATTAAATTTTCCTAAACTAGACTCAATATAAAGTGATATTCTTTCTACCTTACTATATGACCAACTAAATCAATTTCCACACATTTTCCTTAGGTTTATACCAATATAAATGAACAAAGTCTTACA
The DNA here is from genome assembly GCF_007827085.1 of Peromyscus californicus insignis. Classification (NCBI taxonomy): domain Eukaryota; kingdom Metazoa; phylum Chordata; class Mammalia; order Rodentia; family Cricetidae; genus Peromyscus; species Peromyscus californicus. The sequence continues at coordinate 22,058,298 of NW_026294534.1, read as the reverse complement.
GAATTTTTGGCATGTAGCTTTCATTGAAGGTCAAACTTTATTCTTGTTTCTCTCGGTATACTGAGCTATGAGTCAGAATCATGGCATCCAATGTGAGGTATTAGGAAAAAAGGCTTCCTTTCATGAATAAATCATCACGGGAATTTGTGTTAGAGTTCAAGCTAGGATAGACTGACCTCCCTGAGTGAAGAGGGACTGCTTCTACTAACAGTGGCATTTCAACACAGGACAGGGGCTGGGTTGTCAAACATTATCTAAGCTTATTTGAATGTTCTTAGATGATTTCTTGTAATCTATTTCTTTCCTAAGGATCCCCAATGTTTTTTAGAGGAGGATAGGGTTGGTCTATACATGTACATTCTTTCACTGAGTAACATTAAGAATTTGGCTCAGGTTCCAACTTAAATTTAAGCCTACTCTGGATTGAGTAGAGATGAGAAATTATTTGGCTTCAGTTAATAATTGAAAAATCACAAGATAACCATTCTTTCTTTTGAACTGTCCATCATATTCACACTTCCTATATTATGAATTTGTCCAACAGTGAGTCCCTGAAGGAAATGATTATTCTTCCACTAATTCTTTGTTTTCTGTTACTCTTTGTGAAATAAATATAGCATCTGCTGTGGATCCCATGGATCACCATATTAACTACTTTCTTTTCACATCTGCAACTAATGGTTTGACTCACTAAAATCAATTTGCCATTTCCTGTGGTTCTCCTATGTGTAAGCCCTGCTGATTTTAATTATAATGTCAATCAATCTTTGGTTTGAGAAAACAGAATCTAACCAGTTTGAACAATACATACTTTTTTTTTGTTTTTTTTCAAAATTCATATAAATAGGCAGGACTGAAGGAATGGAATCTGGTTTTTGATTAAGTATTCAATACAGATAAAGAAACACATACCACAGAACCTGGTTACCAATTATTACCACTGTGAGGAAGCTGTAATTGTTTCTAAAACACACTGATCAGGAGGTAATCAGTATGGAAAAGTTTACTAGGAAATCCATGAACCAGGCTACCTTTCTTCCAAGTCAGATATACAGATATTATATACCACATCTTTCCTCTAGAAACCTGGGAAGTTAGTGACTAGATGATAGCAACTTTTGAACTAATAGGAGTGCAGGCAAACCTAATATGAATAGCTCAGAAACAATACAATGGCTTTACTTCACTCTGCATTCCTAACTCATAAATACCATCACACTGGCTAATAATAAATCATATGTAAGAAAACCTAAAGGAAGCCATTTGCTTCCCGCCTTAAAGGTCAGGAAAACAGAACAGTGGTGGTGTCTCAAATCACCATACACACTGCTTAAAGGATATGTTAGTCACATTGAGATAGTTGGTCATCTGGTCATGAGACAAGGTAAGTTTACATTAAACATTAAATTTTACCCCATCAGTATATAGCATTATTATTCGTTGATTTTAAAATAAAAAAATACAAAGAAAAACTATGTTAACTTTGGGAATATGTTTAGCTAATGATTTTAGTGCCAACCATTCTCATCAGGGTCAGTAAGTTATTAAGATAGCAATGGAGAATAAAAATGGTCATTCAGAAGAACTACAAGTCAGAAGATAAAGTGAACAGCAATTGCAGGACAGCAGGAGGCATCAGGATGAAGAGCCAGCATCCAGCTCCTGGATGAAATTTCCCCCTCACATAAAAGTCACTTTAATGCTAAGTAAAAGTGTCTGGTTTTCAAATGTGAAGTGCCTTCTCATATGGTTTTATAGTTTCCTGAGCATCTTCCTATATGCTATTGTATTCAACATTCATAGTCACTCTATGGACTGTGAAGTAGGAATCCTTGTTAAATCAGCAAACTTTATCTCTACCTGGCTATACAACTATACACAAAGTATTCACACTACGGAATTTTATGCCTCAGGATCAGAGTTAGGTAAGAAAAAGATCACTCTACATACAGGTAGGAGGACCGTGTTTAAAGGAAAAGGGTCCTTTATTCAATTTATAGCAACTTTGCTTAGTTGTGATTATAGAAGCAAATAACATCCTAGGTTGGAAGAAGATCAAAAACTACTTCCTGTGACTGAATAAAGAAGTCAAAACACCTGAGAAATAATTTAGTATTGTAGATCACTGATACCATATGAAACATGCAGAGGGCCAAAGACCTGACTAAAGGAGAGTCTATGCTAAATCTATGCTTTGGGATTTATGTACATGCTTTTATAACACTCACTCCACATGCATAAAAAGTAGATCTCTCCATTCTTGGCACAACATACAGGAAGTATTAGAGACACAGGCATTTACTATGTCATGTACTTTTGCATTAGCGTTTTCTATTTCCATTATCACAATATTTTCCTTTTTTATTTAAGTTCATCGAAGATATCAGTTTTACATTTGTATATGAAGCAAGAAGATAAGATGTTGTGTGCACAATTTTCTAATAGGTAGAGTGGGTATGACCCAAGATGAGTTTCTCACTAAAGACAATTGTAAATGAGCACTGCATTATTGTTGCTCTATCACAATAGCTAGGCAGTGGAATCAATCTAGACATCCTTACACAGATGAATGGATTTAAAAAAATCTGGTACATTTACACAGTGAAATATCACAAAACTGTAAATAAAAATAAAATCGTGAAATGCTTAGGTAAATGGATATCCTTGAAAAAATTATACCAATTAAGGTAACTAAGTCCGGAAAAAAAGAATGCATTTATTCTCTCCTAAATGTAGAGTCAAGCCTCAAATATTTGTTTTGTATGTTTGACTTGGAGCACAAGTGTAGCTACAAAACTACAAAGCATATTTTGGGGACATCTTAAGGAATGGGTGGGGGTAGTAAATTACTGATAAAAGAAATGTGGAATACTGAGACAAAATGATGTCAGCAGGGTGGATGTTAGGGTTTGAGGGAAATTGGGAATGAATGGGAGGGTTATCCCAAAGGAAAGTATATGAGAGGCCAGATGGAAGGAAACTCACTGTCTCACAACCCACTTAAAAATCATAGGAGGGGTGGTAGAATACATCTGAAATAAAAGAAGGGAGATTAAAGGGTTAAGTGGTGATGGGAGGTGAAGGAGAGGAGTGGCGAGTGAGCAGGCTAATAAAAATTAAGGGGTACAAAACATCCCGTGGAATCCAATTTTAAGCTATTTTCAAAATATAACTTAAAAGGAGGGGAGTTCAAATGTGATTACTCTGCTTGGGTGGACCATGTTGCTCCAAGATACATGGATCATTAAATGCAACTCTCAGTACAAGGCATGTGATACCTGTGAGTTATTGGGTAAGGAGTCCCCAAATGTCTGAAAATTACCTGGGCTATTTACACTGCCTTTGGCTACCCATAATTATGGATAAGTCCCCATTGTTGAAGAAACCACACTTTGACTACTGGACCTAGAGGAATGGATGTCAAACTGATTTCAAATGGATGGGAAACTTCCCTCCCTTGTTAGCTAGTTTTCCTAGTGCCTGAAGATGCTATGCAGGCTGCTGGGGGGTGAAAACAGATAAATGATAACACCCAGGGCTACAGCCTGCATATATCAATACCAAGCAATCAGGCAAACCTAGGGTACTAATGGCTTCAATATTGAAATTGAGACCAGCTGCACAGGAGGGAATTTCATGTCTCATACTATAATTCTTGTCAAAACCTCATGGAGAAGTCATAGGCCCTGAGTAGAATTTGCTATTGCTACTTTGCTAAATGGTCGTATTAGCAAATTACCTTCTGAGTTTGTTACTTTTCTATTTCTGAAAGCACCATGACTAAGGCAACTTTTAGAGGAAGGGTTTATTTTGGTTAAATAACAGAGGTATAAGTGTCCATTGTGACAAGGAAATGCGGAAGTCTCTGGCAGGCATGGCATCAGGAACAGCTGAGAGCACACAACATAAACTGCAAGCAGAAAGTAGAGAAAGCAAACTTGAAGTGGCATAAGTCTTTAAACACTCAAAACCTACCTCCAGGGACACACTTTCTCCAATGGGGCATGACTCTTAAAGTACCCCAAAATGTAATATCAACTGGGGACCAAGTATTCGAATGCCTGAGACTATGAGGAGCATCTTAAACCACCACGTCTTCTAAATATTTATGTTTACACCCATAGACATGGGTTGCTCTTAACTTTGGTCAGAGTTGTTCCTGTTTTTCACTGAGGAGGAGTAATGGAGAGATGCATAAAAATAGTCAAGGTGCTAAGAATACAAGACTGAGTGATCAGGCCTAAATGATTCACCTTACCAATCAACCCCCAAGCACCTAGTCTGAGGGAACATCAAGGACAAAGAGGCAGAAGCAATGTAAGAGCCAGAGTACATAGTGGACAGCTGTGAAATTTTTCTGGACATAACAAGGCTATTGCATTCACGAACTCATGGCAGTTGTCAGTATCTTCTCAAGAGCTGCACCAGATCAAACCAGTTGGAATTCCAGCATAGATGGCAGAGATGATCTCCAGAAAATACCCTTTACAGAAGGGCTATTAGCAGTTGATGGTTCCTAAGGGAAAGAGAATCATTCCTTTTAGAGGATATGGCCAATGGTAGACTGCCCATTTTCAAGTGGATTGCCCCATGCTCATGCACCCATAGGTTGCATCAGTGAGTTATCAACCAAAGAAAAGAGATGCGAACTGGGGAGGGGAACATATTAAGGATTATATGGAGAGAGTTGAAGGGGGTAATGGGGTTAGGTTTGATCATATTTCACTGTATACCTGTATGAAATTCTCAATAATAAAGAAAAATAAAAACAACACAAATTGTGTAAAAAAAGGACTTTAATATCAATAGAGTGAATTCTTTGTTGTCATTGAAAGTCGAGCTTATATTCTACATAACAAGCCTTATCACAAAGGTTCCTTCCTGCTTCTGCCTCTTGTATATATATGTACAGTGTCTGTACCTATAGTATCCATCACAGTACCTGGAAGAAAAGACAGACAAACTCTAGGACACATTTCCAACAACGATCTATTGTGAACCTCTTTCTTTCTCTTTTTGGGGGAGGATGGGGGGCAGGAACTTGTCTTTATTTTGTAAATCAGTGACTTTTTTTTAAAGTTTAAATATTCATTCTGCAGTAATTTAATGCATTAGTGTATACTCTAGGCAGTGGATGTGCACCCAATACACAGATTACATGAAATTTTCAATAGTAAGTTTTTACTATAAAAAAGAAATTTTACAGAACTGTATTTTTCATATTTAATGGCATCACATTAGGGAACAGGTTTGAATACTAATAATATAGAGGAAGTAGCATTTAATACTACTTAGTATTAAATACAGTAGTATTCAATAGTGTTGGAAGTAGATGACAAGACTGAACTTGAAAATTTTCATAATCTAGTGATGCTGTATATGTTACTGAGATGCATTAAATATTAAAATTTATTGAATACATGGTGATTGCCTTCATCTGGGAGGTAGTGATAATTGTGTTAGACTCTTGGAAAACCTACAGATTCAGTTTTGGCCAACTCAATCATAAAGTTCTTAACTGGTAAAAAAAAAAAAACACCTTTATCTTTAAACTATTAATAGTACATAATAGCTCTGGACTATATTGATGAATCCAATTAAGTCTAAAAAAACTTTTTATTTTCTTTGTGGCTTTCACATCATGTGTCTCCATTCTGTTCAGCTCCCTGCCCCTTTGTATCTGTCCTCTGTCCTTGCAAACTCCCCTGCCAAGTAAAATAAAATAAAATTTGCGAGAAAAAAAACAGAGAAAGAAAAAAATCTTGTCGTAGAAGCTGTAGTGACACACAGTGAGTAAATTCTTTTATCCATATGTCTTTACTTGCAAGTGTTTATTGCAAAGGGTCATTGGTCTGGTTTGAGGCCTATGGTTTCTGCTACACAATTGATGCTGGGTCCTCACTGGGATTCCTCTTGGATATCCTGCTGTTACTCTGTGTCATGGGGATCCTGCAGCTTTGGATCTGCAAGACTGGCCCCTTCACGTGCTCCAGCAGATCATAGGTGCGGTGGACACTGGGGTGGGCTACCTTATAGCCTTTGTTCTGGACTAGGTATGGTTGCAGGATTGGTCAGCCCACAGGCTCTCCCCCAGCCTTACCACCAGGGTGAGCTCTACAGCATTGCCAGGGCTAGTACACCCTAGGCAGCAAGGAGCAAGGGGTGGGACTAGTGAAACTTTTTATTTTAAATTATAATAAATAATAAAGTCTTCTGTGTGTAAGTTACTGTAAAAAAAGTATATTTCAACTAAAAATTCTTGGCATTTCTTGGTTCTCTTTAATAGTTAACACGTATCTTTTCTTTACATTATTTTTATCTATTTTACATATAAATAATTCATAACTCAGAGTAATAAGTTCTCTAGTTATCTAAAATTCACTAAATTTTAGAATGAAGACTGAAACCCTTCAGTTCTAGTGTCTACTCATTCTTGTGCTGAAAATTGTGTTTCTTAACTCTGAGGTTCCAGAATCTGACATGTTCACTCCAAGTGCCTGAGGAGACCATGAATATGACTTGCGTTTGACATGGTTCAGGAAATAAGGCCACAGAGACAGCAGCTATTCAGTGACAACATAATTCCTGGTAATGCCCATTTCATAGAAAAGTCCTGATGATATTGTAGCATGAGAACATCTTATCTTCTGTGCTTCTATGTGGACTGAGATGGGTCCGGTTTCCTATCTAGGTCTTTACACTGCTCATCCTCAGGTGCATGCTAACTTGCATTCTGCTAAGGGAAATTATTAGTGTCAAAACAAATTCATCTCATATTTTTCTCAACTATTGACAGATTTAAATAATAAAGCTAAGGGAAGTTATGTGGACAGGGTGATGAAAAGATGGAGGAGTGAGGTGGTTTTGTGTTTGCTTGTTTGGTTGGTTTGGTTTGGTTCTTAATTAACATATTGGGGGGTTCATTTGAGGGGCATGCTGCAGGAGTGAAGGTTAGATATGAAGGGACTTGGAGGTAAGCAGGGTTGGGGTGCATGATGTGAAATTCTCAAAGAATCAATTAATAATTATGTTAAAAATAAATCAAATGCCTTTTCTGCATCCAGTGAGATGATCATGTGGTTTTTTTCTTTGAGTTTGTTTATATGGTGTATTACATTGACGGACTTTCGTATGTTGAACCACCCTTGCATCCCTGGAATGAATCCTACTTGATCATGGTGGATAATTGTTTTGATGTGTTCTTGGAGTCTGTTTGCCAGTATTTTATTGAGTATTTTTGCATCAATGTTCATGAGGGAGATCGGTCTGTAGTTCTCTTTCTTTGTTGTATCCTTGTTTGGTTTAGGAATCAGGGTAATTGTAGCCTCGTAGAAGGAGTTTGGTAATGTTTCTTCTGTTTCTATTGTGTGGAACAATTTAGAGAGTATTGGTATTAACTCTTCTTTGAAGATCTGGTAGAATTCTGCGCTGAAACCATCTGGTCCTGGGCTTTTTTTGGTTGGGAGACTTTTAATGACTGTTTCTATTTCGTTAGGGGTTATTGGACTATTTAAATAGTTTATCTGGCCTTGATTTAACTTAGGTATGTGGCACCTATCCAGAAAGTTATCCATTTCTTTGAGGTTTTCCAGTTTTGTGGAATAGAGGTTTTTGAAGTATGACCTGATGATTCTCTGGATTTCCTCAATGTTGTTATGTCCCCCTTTTCGTTTCTGATATTGTTGATTTTGATGCTCTCTCTCTGTCTTTTGGTTAGTTTGGATAAGGGCTTGTCTATCTTGTTGATTTTCTCAAAGAACCAACTCTTTGTTTCATTAATTTTTTGTATTGTTCTCTTTGTTTCTATTTTATTGATTTCACCTCTCACTTTTTTCCTGGGAGTCTATTTTTCCTGGGAGACTTTGCTTCTTCTTGTTCTAGAGCTTTCAGGTGTGCTGTTAAGTCACTAGTGTGAGATTTCTCCAACTTATTTATGTGGGCATTTAGTGCTATGAATTTCCCTCTTAGTACTGCTTTCATAGTGTCCCATAGGTTTGGATATGTGGTGTCTTCATTTTCATTGATCTCTAGGAAGTCTTTAATTTCTTTCTTTATTTCTTCCTTAACCCATTGGTGATTCAGTTGGGTATTATTCAGTTTCCATTGAGATTGTAGGTTTTCTGTAGTTTTTGTTGTTGTTGAAATCCAACTTTAGACCATGGTGGTCTGATAGAACACAGGAGGTTATTCCAATTGTTTTGTATCTGTTTAGATTTGTTTTGTGGCCAAGTATGTGGTCGATTTTAGAGAAGGTTCCATGCGGTGCTGAGAAGAAGGTATATCCTGAGTGAGGTAACCCAGACTCAGAAAGACAAACATGGTATGTACTCACTCATAGCAGGATACTAGATGTGGAACAAGGATGACTTGTCTGCTACTCACATCACCAGGGAGGCTACCTGGAAAACAGGACCCCAAGAAAGACATGGGGATCTCCCAATGACAGAGAAATGGAATGAGATCTACATGAACAGCCTGGACATGAGTGGGGGTAGTGAAAGGCGAGGGTCGAGGGAAAGAGAGCTTGGGGGAGCGGGAGATCCCAGCTGGATCAACAACAGAGAGGAAGAACAAGGAATAGGAGACCATGGTAAATGAAGACCACATGAGAATAGGAAGAAGCAAAGTGCTAGAGAGGCCCACAGAAATGCACAAAGATACCCCCACAACAGACAGCTGGCAGTGGTCGAGAGACAGCCGGAACTGACCTACTCTGGTGATGGGATGGCCAAACACCCTAATTGTCGTTCTAGAAACCCCATTCAATGACTGAGGGATCTGGATGCAGAGATCCATGACTAGGCCCCGGGTGGAGGTCTGGGAGTCCAATTAGCGAGAAAGAGGAGGGTTTACATGAGCGAGAATTGTTGAGACCAAGGTTGGATAAAGCACAGGGACAAATAGCCAAATGAATGGAAACACATGAACTATGAACCAATGGCTGAGGGGTCCCCACTGGATCAGGCTCTCTGAATGGGTGAGACAGTTGATTGGCTTGATCTGTTTGGGAGGCATCCAGGCAGTGGGACCGGGTTCTGTGCTCATTGAATGAGTTGGCTGTTTGAAACCTGGGGCTTATGCAGGATCGCTTGGCTCGGCCTGGGAGGAGGGGACTAGACCTACCTGGACTGAGTCTACCAGGTTGACCTCAGTCTGTGGGGAAGGCTTTGCCCTGGAGGAGATGGGAATGGGGGGGGTTGGGGGGAAGGTGAGGGGGACGGGAGGGGGGAGAATAAGGGAATCCGTGGCTGATATGCAGAACTGAATTGTATTGCAAAATAAAAAAAAAATCAAATTTTTTTTTAAAAATTAATTTTAAAAAATGAAAAGGAGAAGGAGAGAACGGTAAAGGTCATAACAAAGGTGACCTCACTAGGAAAAATTCCATAATTCATCTTCACCTCCTGATTGAAGGTCATTATGCCCCTTCAGTCTCAAGTCATGAGTAAAAAAATGACACAAAAATTATTCTAAAAGGGATTTGATAACAGATGCTGAATTAAACCTAGAAAATGTTTAGGGCTAGAGAGATAGCTCGGGAGTTATGAACTCATGTTGCTCTTGCAGAGGACCCTGATTTGGATCCCAACACCCACATGACTACTCACAACCATCTGTAATTCCAGTTTTAAGGAATCCAGTGTCTTCTTCTGACCTCTGTGGGCATCAGACACACAGGTGATGCACATACATACATATAGGCTAAGCACTCATGCACATAGGATAAATCTTAACTTTTTGAGTGTTTAGATTGTGGAACCAAATTATTCAAATATTTATTATGAATCTATTAAGAGTTTTGAGGACAGTTTATGAGACAGTCCAATTTTTATGACATTAAAATCTCTATGAAAAGGTTGGCTTTCCATATCAGAATGTAGAAAAGTATTTTTTTTTCCTATCCTCACCTTACCGCCTTCTATTCCCAAATAAAAACAGTTTCATACTGTCAAGGGCATTATCGGACCGTAGGTACTATGAGTCAGTGAAAGGGTTAAGCCTTTCATTGCCCTTTCACCTGACTTTCCTGCATTTCTTTCCTGTCCAGACTTCTTCATTTGATCTCATTATCATTTTCTAGGCTCAGAGCCATTTTTTCCCACTGGCTAGAAGATGTCATTCTCCATCTTCCTCTGAGTTTGAAAAGACAACTATGAAAAAAAAATGGTTCACTGGGAAATCAAAGAATAGAGTTTCAAGGCTGAAAGCATGCCAAAAGCTATAAGGAAGCCACAGAGGTCAGGCATAGAAGAGAATCTGAAGATTTCTCTGGAAGAATGTGATTGGTAATTAGGAGGCCACAAATGACCTGTAGAAGATCCAGGTCATTGGTGCGATGTATCATATGACTAACTGTAGAGCAAAAATAAAGATACAAAAGTCTGCTGATATCTCTAGTTATTCTTTATTTTCAGAAATATTCAGATTAAATTTTACATTCATTGCACAGACAGTATGATCAAATTTTATTAATTAGATAATTAGGAATTTTCACTATCTATTCTTATATAGAACTTTGTGACTTAAAATAAAATGATCACCTACAGTAGATTTTGTTGACAGGGCTCAAATGAAGGATCTTTATAGTGGTCCCTTGTGACTTTTAGTCAACTATTTCTATGACTAGAATATGAAGTGCCAATGCACAGGCTCATATGTTGAGCCCTTGGTCCCTGGTTAATGACGCTATTTTGGTTCTGAAAACATTAGAATGTGGGGTCTACGAAGAGGAAGTAGGCCCTGGGAGACACAAGTTTGTTTAGCCTAGTCACTATTCCTTTCCTCTCTCTCTGTTTTCTGTCCTCCATGGAATGAACAGCTCTCTTCTGCCATATGCTTGTCCTACCATAATTTCTGTCCAAGCTCATGGGGTCAAGTGGCATGGACCATGAGCTATAAGTTCTTCTTCCATTAAGTTGCATATGTCAAGTATTTGGGTCACTGTGACAAAGTTGGTACACTCATCTGAAGATTTGATGGGACTGGCCATCTAAGATGGCTCATTTGCATGAGTAACATTTGATACCAGCGACTCCCAGCTGATGCTGGTATTTGGCTGCAGTATGTATTGACACTGTGGACTAGGATCTTATATATACCCTTTCTACATGGCTGCCCAACAGCATGATACATTTCCACAGGATCCTCTTAAGAGTGAATGTTGGCCAGAGAGTTAAGACTAACAATAAAAATACATCATTAGCAGCTCTTCTCCATCTTCAAATTGTTTCACATACCATTCTATAGAACACATGGCAATGAATTATAATTACATTATATAACAATATATTTTAAAACTTCTTTGATATAAACTGTGGATGGTGCCATACCCATGAGTGTATAGACAGAACAAAAGGAAATCACTAGATTACAAAATGAAGAGGACCTGAAGCTAGGATGGGGGTTGGTGTATTGGATCTGGGAGGAGTTAGGTGGAGAAATAAAGAATAAATGTGATAAAAATACATTTGTGTGCATGTATGAAATTTACAAAAATAATAAAAATGTTATATCAAACTTCTCTACCACAAATGGGCAAACTGCTAGTCCAGAGAGAGGGCTGTATCTTATCCTGCAAACAGAAGTAGCAGAATAAAGGAAACTAATTCCTTTCTCTCATTTATCAATGTAATTTTTCCTCTATGCAAGGTGATGTCACTGATGGAGTGATCGTGCCCAAGGATGCAGTCAGGACCAACAATTGAAGAAGAACATCAAAAGCAATACCTTTGGACAGAGGGGAAAAAATCAATTTATAAATATGACAAAAGAATGGAAGAGACAAATAAAACAGGTGCTCAAATTTTAAGAGAAGGTAGATTAATCAGTAAATAAAAATTCAGTATACAATGTAACACTAAATATTTGCCAGAATTCAATGTTAGAAATTAGTTTTTAAAATGAAGGTCTTTTGGCAGATAGAACATGGCAGAGCATTATATAGAGAAAACTAAGCTCTTATTTTGAATACATAAATGGTTGAGGCTGAGCAAGATATAATTCTTTATTTACACATGCACTCCAGTGCCCAGATTTGCCAAAGCATTGTGCTCCCAGTCAATAGTACCCTTGTACCTTGTTTGTTTAATTGATTGCAATGCTATGTCAGTTTTCACAACCAAAGCGTCAAATATTTACAGACTGGAGAATGTAGTATTTGGCATAACATGGTCCTTCATCCCTGCTGCTGCAGACGCTGGAGTTTACACAACATATCCACCCAGACCGAAATCCAAATTTACTGAAGTAAATAGAGTTATGTCCATGGACTGCCTCAAGTCCATCAACATTGCTGAAAAATCATGATTCAAATGATAGCAAACAAAATGATGCTGGTTTTCTGATTAGTTTGTATTGTCCAATAATATTTATACTCAGAATTTTTAGTCTGAGCATTAGAGGACTCCAGAAAAAGGGGACATTTATGAGACAAATATTTGTGTTCTGGGTTTGAGGACCTCTTTTTGTATTTCATTCTATATCAAAACAGTCATCCATGATAGACTTTGCTCCATTCAAACAGGCAACATGACACCAGGAAGTGTGGCAAATACATCACTGATTTTTGCTTGGGACCATCACAGGAGTTTACCCTTTAACAATTTTAACTTGTACTTGAAAAATGGCAACTGTCTTAGCAAGGTAGGGCATTCAGAAATGAGGCAAAAGGTCACTGTGAACCTAGGTAATGTGAACTTAGCCAGATAAGTGCTTCTATGGGAGCAAGCAAGCAGTTCTGGAAGGCAGCCAGTTGGTAGTGCATAAGGATGCTGACTGCAGTGGCTTTTGCCGATTGCTTCCTTGGTTATGTACTTTGTTAATACAGTGTGTCACATACCTGCTAGACCCTCCCTAGATGAGAGAGTAGAGACCAAGGAATAGGAAAATCGATGAGTGAGACTGGTGATGAAGTTCAGTGGTGGAGTTTCTCTTGACCCTCACAGGAGATAATTGAATGAATCAATGAGTGAGTGAATGAATTGATGAGTGGAAGGTGACTGACTTATCTTCTAGGAGCTCTGCAAAGTAAGAGAATACTTTGTATTGAGATTTTTATCTGTCTGATCCCAGTTGAAGATGTATATTCTATTTCCTAACTTTTAGATCATATAGAGTTGCGAAGCAGGGAGTCCAATCTAAATGTATCAGGTTTTGAAGCTCATGGTTTTCTATATCCCATACCAAATGGGTGTCTGAATGTAATAATATTTGAATAAAGTATCTTAGATCTTTTAAAGATAAGAAATACCTACTAATATGAAAACTGGTTATGTCACAGTTCACATAGGATATTCTCCTGCTTGGCCTAACCTCATCAGGTTTGAGAAATGGAAGGATGCAAAGGAATTGGTAGATGGGAAAAATAAATTCTCCCACTTATTATGTCAAGAACTCATATATCCACTTTGTGATTTTACTCAATGAATACTTGTTTGTTGATTCATCTAAGAACTGTATGACACTAATGATTTAATGACAGTACCTAATTCCATTTTTTATTGAAATATATGGATCACCTGTATGTTTAACTACAACATTTACTACTTATTATGTAGGATTACTATGTTACATTTTAAAGCAATACAGATATAATTTCAAGGTTTCATGAATCAATGGAGGCTGGATGTATAGTTAGGCTGATCCCACTCACAGGCCTGTGTCTTGAGCCATTAACGCCTGTATGTTCTTCAAGTACTCATTTTTGTAGAAGTTGGCAAGGTGAATGTTGCCACATCTTAACTGACCTTACCAAACCTTGAGGATGGAATTTCATATTGATGGTGGTATTATGTGGAACTTTCTTCACTCAGTGTGGGCTACAGTCAACACAACTGAGTAAAAAGATATCTGTGCTACCAAGATTATCTGAATTCTAATCCTGAACAAAAATCCTCCTTAAATCTTGATAGTATGCCAGTCTCCCCAGTTCACCGAGTACAAAGCAGCTAAATATGGTATCAAAAAGAAATGTCAGCTGTAGGCATGCTAACATTACAGAACTGTTCATATTCATTGTCCTGCTGATAGACTGAAGTCGATGCCTACTCTCCTATGAACACAACTGGTTCTCTATCTCATTGATGATGTTTTCTCATGTTTTAAAATTCAAGACTTCCCAGCTATGAATTATGACATGGGTTCCATTTAGTGGAAATAACAGCAACATGAAAGAGCTAAATAGTTTTAAGAAAACTTAACTTTAATTGATTTTTAAAAAGTTTCTTTATAGTTTAGATTTATGCTTCACTAGGACTCAGTTCTCTACCTAGATCTAAATAAATGCACAATTTTAAATCTTTTTCAGTTCCAGAATGTACTATTCAGAAAACAAAATTTTGATACCTGGGAAACCATTTTAGGGGAGAAACTGAATAGGAAATCTTTTCTCTGTCATCCAAATTGATAATCTGAAGAAGGGACCATACCTAGAACTCAGGCATCTGCATCTGCACACTCCCATCTGAAGGGCAGATGAACTTCTTTTACAAACAGTGTTCTAAGTTTGACATTGAAGAATGCGAGCTAAAGGAGAAGCACATGGTGATTGTCCTTCCTTGTCAAGCACCAATGCACACAAGACCAGTGACTGGGATATCCCACTTCTGTATCTTTGAAGATATCATGGTTAATGTGCACCCCAGTATAGGTTCTCCTGATCAATCACTGTATTCATGTTCACATCAAGGCATCTCTGAGATGGATTACTCAAGTTTGCAATTACCAGGTCCTGAACAATTGGGGAAAATGTGAATTGCAACCTGTCAGTTGATTATCTTAGAAAAACTCTAATTATTTGAATAAACCAAAATTCAATATCTATCTATACTCTAGGCCTGACTTGTATCATTGAACGTAATATATTCCAGGTTATCAATGTTGTCACAATGACAGGATCTCCTTTTTCTAAGACTGGATAACACTATTCAGAATAACATTGTGAGATATTGTTTCATAGTATTTAAATATGACTATCAGTATTCAAATTAACATGAATAATCAATGTGATAATTTTGCTAGTACATAAAGTTGACTTTTTTTGTGTGAAGCCATTAGGATTCCAAATAGAAGATCATGTGCAGCCACCGCATATCACCTTTGCTTTCTGTATTCTTCCATTGATGCATACTTCTGTTGACTTCTTACTCCTTATCTTGGCTGCTGTCGGTAACAGCACACTGAAATTGGATGTGTAGAGATTATTAAACACTTTGGCAGTATATGATTCACCTTAATATTCTGAGTTCTAAATGACTTAAATACAGTGTCAGCCAAAATTGTCAGAGCCATGCTAATAGGGATTTTTTCCTCAGAGTTAGATTGATGGATCCTATGATAATTCCACTTTTAACTTTGTGAACCATGCTTTTTTCATAATAGTTAATTAAACTTTAATTCTCACGAGCAGTGTAGAGGAATTTCCCTTTCTTCATATCTTATCTATGTATTGAAATACAGTCTTGTTCCTATTATATTCATGATACATTTGCTGACCACAAAAAATGTTGATTTATTTTTGTCACTTTATTATGCTTCATAGACTTAGAGTTGTGATTATTAATATACTTCCTCGATGTTGTAGCTACTATACAGAAATACATCTCATTATTTTTCAGATTCATTGTAATTTTATTTTGTATGTATGTTTTGGCCACATGTATGCATGTGCACTACATATGGGTCTAGTACCTACCCAGAGGACAAATGAGTGCATGAGATCCCTTTGAACTGGATTTACAGATGTTTGTGAGCTATGGTGTTGGTACTGGGAACCAAACCCCAGTCTGCCGCAAAAGCTGCCAGTACACTTGATCACTTAGCAATCTCTCTAGTCCCCTATCTTTTTTTTGTATGTTATTTTGTATTCTGAAAATGTATTGGATTCAATTATCAGTACTAAAGTTCTTGTGGTGGAGTTTTTCAGTTTCAGTGAGCAAGTGTGTGTGTGTGTGTGTGTGTGTGTGTGTGTGTGTGTGTGTGTGTGTGTGTGTGCATGTGTATGTGTGTGTGTGTGTGTATGTAAACACACATCCATACATACACATGTGATCAAGTTATTATTGTCACACAATGATATATGTGTTCCTGCCTTTTCTGGCTCACTTGCTTACATAAAGATTCAAGTATTGTGTTAAAAGGAAGTGCTAAAATGAGTATGCTGGTTTTGTTCATGATCTTAGAGAAAAAGATTTTGGCTTTTCAACATTGAGTGTGATGTTATATGTAACCTGTTACACTACAGTGCATTCCTTTTATACCTAACATGTTGAGAGTTTTTATTGTGAGTGAATGCTGAATCTCAAGTGTTTTTTTTTCTTCTGTGCACATTCAGCTTCTTTTATGCATTGTATCCTTCATGCCATTAATATAGTATATCATCACATTTACTTATCTGATGATATTGAGCTATCTTTTCAATCCAGAGACAAATTTTACTTGGTCATGATGTAGAATACTGAATGATCTCATCTGACATAAGATTTTAAAAAGTCAAATTCCTAAAGCAGAGTCTAAAATGGTGTTTGCCAGAGACTTAGGAAAGAGGTAGAACTGAGTGGCATTGTTTGAAGTGCAGTCTCAGTTAGGGGAGGGTGGAGTGACTCTAAACAATCAAGTGTATATCATGGTAACTATAAGTAACAATATCATATTTTATAGTTACAAATTAACAAAAGGAATAAGCTAAATGTTTTCCTCATAAAAATTATAAAGCAACTATATGAGATGATGAGTATTATAAATAGTCTTTCTATGTGCTTACTGCACAGTGACTAGGTATATCATACCACAACCTTTCAGAGCTTCAATATATCATTTTTAATTGTATCTTAATAAAGCAGGAAAAATAATAACAGTCAAGTACTGTGACATCATTAATGTAGCACTGTAGAGTTATATTTTGTGAGACTTTTTCATTATCACTAGGACCACAGACATCCAGGTTGATTATACAGTTTAATATGTACTGATAATGTTTGTCAAAGCTAATGAGCCTGTTGAATACTCAAAGTTGCTGTGGGATAATGCTGTTGTACACTGGTTTAATAAAACACTGATTGGCCAGTAGCCAGGCAGAAAGTACAGGTGGGACAAGCAGACTAAAGGAATGCTGGGAAGAGGAAGGGCTGAGTCAGGAGTCACCAGCCAGACACAGAGGAAGCAAGATGTGAAGGCAGAACTGAGAAAAGGTGCCAAGTCACATGGCTAAACATAAATAAGAATTATGGGTTAATTTAAGTGAAAGAGCTAGTCAGTAATAAGCTTGAGCTAATGGCCATCCAGTTCATAAATAATATAAGCCTCTGTGTGTTTACTTGGGTCCGAGTGGCTCCGGGACTGGTGGGTGAGAGAGATTTGTCCTCACTGTGGTCCAGGCGGGACACAGGAATACTTTCAGCTACACAAAGTCAAATAACCTCACATGGTCTCTCTCTCTCTCTCTCTCTCTCTCTCTCTCTCTCTCTCTCTCTCTCTCTCTCTCCATCTCAAACACATACACAAACACGAACATATTTCTTTCCATTTGCAAACATTGGGGACATTCAGTGACAGCGAAATGAACTGTCCTATAAGAGTTTTCTATAGAGCCTTAAAAAAAAACAAAACAACAACAACAAAAAAAAAACAACAAAAAAAAAAACCTCTAGCGATAGTCCATTTCTTTTTTCTTACCTTTTCCCTCTTGTGGCAGCTGAAAGGACTGCTGTTGGCCTGAACCAATTTCTCAGTTTCAAAGGAAAGGATAATAAAACTATCATTTTTTGGCTGTAGTACTGAGAATACTGCTGATGCCTTGGTATTAAGACTTATTAAAAGTTGAACTGTCTCTGTCTTGTAGGTTTTTTTTTTTATATCAAAATTGCTTGCAAGTCTTGTTGAGGCTCCATCCTATTCTGGATGAAAAAGGAAAAAAAAAAACAGAAGGAGAAGAAGAAAGAAAAGAAAAACAGAATTCAAAGTGACCCCAGTGGAGCACTGAAGGAGCTGAGTTATTAAACACCTGGCTATGTGGATGGTTTCTGGAGTTCTCCAATCTATCACAGACACAGCCTGACAGGAGAAAATTAATTTAAAATTCACTTCCCTCACAGCCCTGCTCAAGATGCTCAAAATGTGAGGAAGGTTTACAGAGTCAAAATAATTGTTGACTAGTCCCTAGGTACCTTCCTGTTTTCTACTCTTCCAATAACTTGCACCTGCAGACTGCCTGTTACCAACAAGAGTGCTGAAGAACAGAAACAGGTAAATACATAAATGATTTACCCTGAGTGAGAAACAGTCCACAGCCCAGGGTTTAGACTCAGGTGCAGCAGTCAAAGCAAGTGATGTCTTTCCTCAACTGGCCAAGGAAGTTTGTATTAGGGGAAGGTACTTCGGAGGCAAAAATCTGTTTAAATTCTGGGAGTTTTGTTCATTATTTGCACATATTTGGGCAAATTAAGAAAGACCACTGAGTTTTCTTCACGAGTGAAATGGAAATGTTAATGACACATTCAGGGCTCGAGGGAGAATGAACAAGAACATCTCCTCTACTAGAATGTCTCGAAGCCCTCTCGGCCCATCATCCCAGACCATCTCAAAGCCATCTCACAGACTCCTCTTACTTCCTAAGCAAAGCTGTCCTCACACCAGTCCTATCATTCTACATGATTTGCTAGTGACCTATCAATATCAAAAGGTTTTTTTTTTTTTTTTTTTGGTGTGTGTGTGTGTGTGTGTGTGTGTGTGTGTGTGTGTGTGTGTGTGTGTGTGAATGAGCATGTGTACACCTACATGTGAAAGCAGAGCTCAGTCTCAGGTGTCATTCCTTAGGAGACACTCTTTGGTTTTGTAAACACGTTATCTCACTTAGCCTGGAACTCGCCAATCAGACTAGGCTGGCTGGCCAGGGAGCTGCAGGCATCTTCATGTCTCTGCATATAAGCACTGGGATTACAACTGCATGCTACCTTGCCTACCTCTTTTGCATGGATTCTAGTGACTAAAGCCTAGTCCTCATGATTGAGCAGCAGGCATCTTATCAACTGAGCAGTCTCTTTATGAGATTTGTTTGCCTGTACACCTATATGCGCATATACTGTGCAGTTTAGAGCCAACCTGCTCTATATCCAGCTCTTAGAACAGTGATTGCTTCCAAACAGCCCAACATGGATTGTATAGCTCAAAGGATTGCTACAATGATAGGTTTCAGTGGTATTTTTGTAATGATAATGAATATATAATGAATATCTGTCATATCACTTTACAGTTGGATAAAACCTGAGTTGCTGTTTGAAGCATGTTTGAGATACCTATTTCAGGACACTTACAATATTGTTCTAAACATTAATGTCACTGGTAGAATGGGAGCTGACTTTTTTTCTCCTCCTCTGTCTTCATCGAACAAACTCTTTGAATGAATATAATTGTTGTCACTATGCTGCATGCTATATAGTCTATTTCCTTAGAGTAGCAGAAAGGTGGCAGACAGAAAAGGGTTAAACAAATTTTGCCAAGGTTTTTGTGGTTATAAGTGGCAAACAGCTTTATACATAAAGTAAAATAATTTGCATTTGCACACTCAATTCTATGCTCTTCAGATTCATAGCTGAATTCTTAGAGTTGCCCTCAGGATGACAAAACAAAGATTAAATCTCTGCCAAGATTTCTATACAGGCAGATTTCATTGTGTAGCCATAGCTGGCCTAGGACTCACTGTGCAGGCCATGTTTGCCACAAACAGGGAGATCCACCTAATACTGAAACATACATATATTTGGTAATGGTATCTATTTTTAGGCAGATGCTCTTATTTTACCTGCATATTTTCTCCTATGGCTCATCCTCTGATTCTTAGAGGAGGGTAAATTATTTGTTATAGAGACCTGTTGCTAACTAAGAAGCCTTGAAAGTTACACCTTTTGCTTGAGAGTCCTTGAGAATACCTTCACTATCAGGTATGCCTGTCTACTCCCTCTAAGGAAAATGTCTTGAGAATGCAGAAATTCATGTATTCATTTATGCCTCAAAATTTAAAATATATAATAGACAAACTCAAATATATGTTGTGTTACCCTGCATCTAATTTCTCTCTTTTCCTAAACCCAATAAATTTAAACATAAAACTTTAAATTATTTCCAGCTCCTACTTCTGGGAGTAGAAGGAAGTGAGTTCCTTCTTGGTTGTTTTTCTTTCTCAGTCTAGAAACCTGGAAGGGAGGCTGTGGTTAAGAAAGGAGTATGAGAATCTTGCTGTGTGTTCCATTGTAGGGTAAACAGCCCTGGTCCTCATTCAAAGCAGATCAAACCATGGATGCATTATTCGTTATTGTTTAGCTGTCTGAGTTTAGGAAGAAATTACCAGCTTCCTGGGGAACCAGCATTTTAGCTTCAGATCCAACTGTGCTCCTAACAGAAGGCACGAAGCTTAGTGCCACGGTCAGCCATTTAACATGAAAAGAACAGGCTGTAATCAAGTGGGGACTACTCAACTGTGCCACTCTTGGGCCCCATTTCAGGGCACATAGGAAATCTGCCAGAGGCTTAAAAGAACTGAGGAAATATAGAAAATGCTCTAAACAAGGCAAGGGTAATTTTTCTCTACTTTTCTTTCTTTTTTTTTTAAACAACAAAGAAAGACCCTTTTCAATATCTTTTTCAACATATCTTCATTTTGAAAAAAAAGGTACAGTGATGACTTTGTAAGTTATTATGAGATTCCTGGATTTTAATCCATATATCAGACTCTAAGGGAAGTTAGAAGCCTCTAAAATATGATACTGTATTTAAGCCAACTTGTTTTACCACAACTCTTGAGACGGGGACCTAGCTCTTAGAAAGAATAACACAGCTTGCCGTCTAAATAAACACTGAAGTTTAGTGTGTTGAAATAATAAAGCCAGAGAGATGAAGTGGATTCTAGATATATTAAATCTGGGATGGCTTCAAATAACAGCCTGAAGCAATAACATGAATCTCCCATCCCGTATTCATAATGTCAGGGTTACTGTAGAAGTGATGCCTCTAAAATCCAAGCACCCACACTTCTCTCCTCCAAAGACTCAGTTCAGATGTCACTTGGAGTCCCTTTGAACAGGGAAGAATAAAGTCACCAACTGGGAATGCGTCCTGGTAACTTCCTGGTGCTAGAAAAATTCCTCTAGAATTATTTGGAAATGAAGGCATTTCTGTATGGAAAAACAGCCCTAGAAGAGAGAAATATGCTGGGGATTGGGAGAAGATAGAGAGAAAAAAGAGTTGCATGGTGTGACATTGTGAAATTGTGAGACAGGCTGGCAGGAGGAGTGTGGAGAGGATCAATGCATGTGTGTACAGAATTAAAACCAACTACTGTGAAGTTCAAGAGCAATGAGCGGGCTGAGGAGATGGTACAGTTGGTAGTGTGATGGCATGTGAGCTTTAGGACCTGAACTCAGCTTCCAAGCACCCATGGAAAAAGCTAGATGTGGTTATGTGTACCTGTAATCCCACAATTGAGAAGATGGAGACAGGAATCTCCTCGACCTCACTACCCAGATAGTCTTGCTATACTGGTGGATATACAGGTTTAAGGAGAGACCGTGTCTCAAAAACATATGGGCACAACAGCCAATGTTAAACTCCAGTCTTCATATGCACATATACCCATGCATCTTCCTTCACAAATTAATATGCAGGAATATGTGAACATGCATACAGTGCACCCCCAAACACGCCACAAAATAGAGTAATGTCTGTGGAAATACATTGAAAACTGTAAGAACTGTGAAAATACAATATAGGAAGTTACAAGGTAGTAGAAGCATATGCAAGTAGTTGAAATAAGCTCCATGATGACCAAGCATTATGTTTGTAGCTAATATTTTATTAACAAGATTGCTGTTAACTACATTGTAGGTACTCAATAAAGAATTTTGAAAAAAAATAATTGCTTAATTCACTATTTTCTGCAAGGCCAAGAAATATTTACTTATTTTTAGTATTCTCATGTAAGCATGCCAGCAATATAACTATCCTAAACCTTTTCTCCTTCATTGAGTTGGGGCTATGGTCTTGATATTTTTCCCTATTTTAGTTAGGTTTCCATTACTATAATAAGGACTATGAACAAAAGCAACTTGTGGATCAAAGGCTTTATTCATTTTATAGTTTACAGTCCATCATGAGTGAAAGTCAGGGCAAGAGCCCAAGGCAGGAGCCAGGAGGCAGGAACTGAAGCTGAGGCCATGGAATAATGCTTCATGCAGGCTTGATCCAAAGCTCATCCTGCTTTCTTATACACCCCAGGACCACCTGCCTAGGGTTGGTACTTCCCACAGTGGGCTAGGATCTCCCACATTGATCATTAATTAAGAGTTGGCTATAGGTGACCTGATGGAGGTGTTTTCTTAACTGAGGTTGGTCTGCTCAGGTGACTGTAGCTTGTGCCTAAGTAAGACAAACACATAGTTAGAGCATTGCCTAGGGAGAAAGCCTACTGCCATCTTGATGAGTTCTAATAACTAAACTCTGGAGAAAATATATGTCTCGGTTTATATCCACATTAAGCTGTTAGACATAATTCAAATTCTAAATTGCAATTAGCCTTTCCAATATGATCTTGTTTGTATAGTTTAGTTCACCAGCACAATTGACGACTTTGTATGTGTGAGACAACTGAGAAAACAGTCTGCACACATTTTCAAAGACACACACACATACACACACACACACACACACACACACACACACACACACACACACACACACACACATATACGTTTTGGCCTTTGTTTTAGATTATGACCTTACAATGACAATATGAAAAAAATATTAACACTCTTAGCAGTAGAAATGTCACAATACTCCATCATAAACAGTTTTCCTTCCCTTACTGTCTCTCAGAATAAAAATGTATTGATAGGAAAGTAGCTGTGACTGTATAATAAAAACTAAATTTATAGTTTTACCAACAATATAGTCAACATCATTACATGAGAGTTTAGATAATTTTGACCAGACCTATTATTAAATTTATCTTTAAGCCAGCAATCAAAAAAGGACTTTCTGGCCGGGCGGTGGTGGCGCACGCCTTTAATCCCAGCACTCGGGAGGCAGAGCCAGGCGGATCTCTGTGAGTTCGAGGCCAGCCTGGGCTACCAAGTGAGTCCCAGGAAAGGCGCAAAGCTACACAGAGAAACCCTGTCTCGAAAAAAACCAAAAAAAAAAAAAAAAAGGACTTTCTAAATGGTTCATGATATAAATAAGTGTATTGAAAAGGTAATTAAAACACTCAAATGAAACTTTTTTTTTGAGGGCTCTTGAACACTAGCATGGGTAGCACACACCTATATTTGAGAAAAAACCACGATCAGCAATTAGTTGACACATTATCATAAATCATCTTATATGTGTGAGAAAATTAACGAGTGCCTGAAGCCTGTTCTTACAAAACAATATGACACTCTTATTTCCATATACCGGATACATTTGAAAGATACAAGAGCTAGGCATGGTTTGCTGCTGAAGAGCATGGGTTCACCTCAGGAGATCTTAACTTCGTAGATAAAAAAATTGCTAAAAAAAAAAAGACACAAAAAGGAGCTCCAGGACAATTTTCATAGTTTGGGAGAAAAACAATCAGACAAGGTGAACTGTAAATTGCAGCGGTTTGGGGGATGAGGGTGATGGCTAAGAATGAGACAGTCATTATGTTTTTTTGAGTTTCAAGTCAGAAGGGCAGACAGGTTCAATGAGGTCTGCAAGCAGAAGAAAGGACAGCAAGGTTCTTCAGAGAGACAGGATACCAGAATAGGCTCAAGGTTTGGCCAGTATCTGAAATAGAAAAGGGAAAAGAAAAAAAAAATCAAGCACTTTTAAATTTTCTTTTCTAATTTTTATTTATTTGTTTAATATTGAACACGATCTCATGTGTCACAGGAGGCCCTGAAACTCAAACTCACTTTGTAGCCAAAGACGTCCTTGAATTTCTGATCCTACCGGTTCTGCCTGGAAAGTTTTGAGAATGCAGGCCGATGGGCATGAGCCACCACACTCAGTTCATGCAGTGCTTGGGACCAAGATCTCAGGGCCCCCTGCATGCTAGGCAAGCACTCTAAGCCAGTGAACTACATCCCGGGTTACCCTTTAGGAGTTAGAACTCAAAACGGTGGTCTGAAGCACATGCAGTGTGTGAGAGATTTCCCGGATCATGTAAGTCCACCTATCATTAAGGAGGTAATTATTCCTCTTTTAGAAATTAAGTTCTTGTACGTCTTCGTCTTGGGATGGGGTCCAGTGAGATTTCCTCCATCCATGTTGGGCTTCAACTGGTGTTGGGATTGTTCAGGTCTTATGTAGGCACCGATGTTGTAATTTCGTGGCTGTTGCTTCCCTGCTACGGCTAGGAGGCACAATCTCACAGCCGACTCCCTGGTCCTCAATCACAACAATCTGTCCACGCCTCTTCTGCCATGTTCTTTGAGCCTTAGGTGCGGGAGTTGTGCTGTAGATGTATCTATTGGGGCTGGATATCCCTCGGTAAGGTGTTCTGTGCATATTGATTATTTGAGGATGTCTCTGATGTTGTTCTTGGTGATACAAAAAGACCGGCTTCTCTGGGTCTGCACGGTGAGCAGCGGCTGTGGGCCACCGGCAAGAAGCAGGTCTGGTGTCGGCTTTGGCAGTAAGTCCCAAAGGAATCTCATTTTTTAATCTTTGGAACAAAATAGGATGTTTTCTCTCTCCTCCATGGGGTATCTTAAATTCTAAGAGGTATTTCGGATTTAAAGGAGAGCATTTGTGATATTTTTTTTCCTTTTCTTAAAAATAGTGTGCAATAAGAACGTGGGGACCAGGGTCCAAAGCTGCTCAGGAAGGAGAGAGTCCATCAGGGTCAGCTAATTGCCTGACTATCTTCTAAACATTGATCCACATCTATCGTCCTAGCACTGGGGAGGCTGCTTGAGGAGGAATGAAATCTCAAGGCCAGCCTGTGCTGCACAGAGGAGACTTGTGTCCAGAAAAAACAAATGAGCAAACAACAACAAACTTTAATGCTATTCTAAAATCCAGGGCTTTTCCCCATTTGTTTTCGGCTTACTCAAACTAGAATCCTCCACCCTCCCATGTCCACAAACACAAACACACATTCTCTCTGAAATACTGCTTTACCCCATCCTTTTGTATTTAGAGAAGAGGACTATGTCCATTGATTTCTTTCTGTGAGAACAGGAGAGCGAATCCCCAGTGCCTGCCAGGGACCTGCTCCTCATCCTTTTTACAGGACTTCCCTTGCGACAGTCATACAAGAGCCTCTCCCACAGGCTCTGCCTGGTGTTCTGGGAAGAAGAATTCTTAACTGTCTCTTGCCTTGTTTTTTCCGCAAAGAGCAGCGATCACTGAGGCCAGTTTTCCTAGGAGAATGGTCTGAATTACTTGTCCATGTGAGTGATGGCTCTGGCCAAGTGTCTAATTGATTGAACTGCCCTGTGTTTATTATTCTAATCGTCCTGAAGAAAGCCTGGATGATTCTCCATTAGCCCACAATGAAGCTCTGGGGGAGCATTTTTGTAGCACTTCAGAGCTTGTTAACCTAAAAGTAATTGGGCATATAAATTTAGAGGGCCTTATTTGTTCTGCCAGGACTAAGTGGATGAGAAGAATGGCCATATTTACCCTACCCTACGTAAATATTCCATTCAAAGAAAATATGCTGAAACATTGCTAACTACCCCAGAGTCCTGAGAGAAAGATCTTGGAAGGACACCACTCCTCCTCACACATGGGCTGCCACGTCATTGCCATTTGAACACCAATGGCCACATATGGCTACTCTGGCCCTCAATCCTTCCTTTGCAGTGGCAGGTGACATAACAAACGCATCCAGTTATGAAGACAGTAGAAAAACTCCCTTGATTTTTGTCCTCCTTTGTACATTCTTCTTCAGCCTCTAGTTAGTACAGACAGAACAGTGTGTAAAAGTAATAGGAGGGCCTGGATGAACCATTGCAATAGTTGACATAGGAATATGAAGTCAATATAGAAAAGTCTTTGAAAAATTGATAATAGATAATAGTACGCCGGGCAGTGGTGGCACACGCCTTTAATTCTAGCACTCGGGAGGCAGAGGAAAGTGGATCTCTGTGAGTCTGAGGACAGCCTGGTCTACAGAGCGAGATCCAGGACAGGCACCAAAGCTACAGAGAAACCCTGTCTCGAAAAACCAAAAAAAATAGATAATGGTACTGGCAAGAAAACTACCAGGGTGGGTCTAAGAGTGAGCAACTCTAAAGCTACATGGATCAAGTAACAAGGATTAGATTTAGGCATTGGTAGCCCACATCACCTCTGCCAAATGCTGGTGAGAGATTCCTGCTGCGTTTTTATTTGGTCCACAGTTTGTGTCACATGTCTATAGCTACCCTGCCTGAACAGTTAGTCAGGACAGGTATAGAGTAGCTGAAAGAATGAAACCGTTGATATGATTGATAAAGGGTTTGGTTGGCTTGTTCTCTAGAATCAAATGTGAGTCAAAGCAAGCATGACTATCACACATGGTGGATCTTATCTCTCAGGACAGATACCTCTCAGGCTTCATCTAAAATCTTGAACTCACCAAGAGCTGGGTTTGTTGTCCATGTTTCAAACAGCTTCAAAACTGTATAATGACCACATTTTATGCAGACTCCAAACAATTTCATTAGAATCCATCCCCAAAAGCATCTTGATGTGTGCTGCATGATCCTCTCAGCCTATCCCAGGAGTCACCTTGGGGCTAAACGTGAGATGAGGTAAGGCTGTGGCAGCTTGTGTGCAAACAGGGAGGATGACTACAGCATGAGGCAAACAATTGACAGAAGGGAAGCAGGATCCAGTTTATAAACTTGTTGTCACTTCTCCTTTAATGTGACTTGGAGGACAGGCTGGGTTTTACTGAAATGACATGAAATCAAAGCAGTAGTGAGACTGAGTCACAGTGATAGAAGGTGTCAGGGTATTGGAACCTAGTCTGTTGTTGGTTTAATATTAAGGCAACTCCACGTGGTTAAAAGGGAGGTTTATTTTGTGGGGTAACTTAGAAGTGAAGGGATAGGTAACAGGGTCTGGGAAAGGTGAAGCACAGTCTAGCGGTGTTCTCTGGAGAACTCTGCTCGGTCTACCTCCAGCGTCCAGGATCCAGGAACCAAGAGAGCTGGCCCATCTGGATCTCGGGTCCTCTTTCTTGGTCTTCAGGGGTCCTCTCTCTTGGCTCTGCCTTGTAGATGTGACAGTTACCAAAGTCTCAATGGGGGTTGCATTTCCAGGTCAAAGCTGGACCGGCTACCCACTACAGTCTGTACCTCCCTAATATAGAGCACAGAAGTTTAGGGGTCACCCTAAATATTTTGAGATGTTTGCTTTCCTTCTTTCAGTCTTTCAAATATTGTTACTATGAACTTTTAGAATACAGAACTAAGAAACCCACAGTAAGTTTTCACTGGTACCTTCTTGGTGACAACCTTAACTGATCTCCGTTCTCTGGTTTACTTCTCTAGTCCTTAACTCTTGTTGCCTAGAATCTGTGTCCTAATAAATTCACCACGTGTGGGTCTTTTTCTAAAATGCTCATGTTTCATGAGTTTTGTAGCCTATGCTGTTATAGTGATATGACCGTATATAGCGCTGACTTTGGACTCCTGGAAAAAGTAGATTATAATCTTGTCTCTTGTTGACTTAAATACCTGATGGGCAAGTATGAACCATGATAAATAGTTGGAATGTAAGCTGCATGTTGTTGGGCGGGGAATCTTGTGAAGTGATGGCCTGGGTTGTGTGCTACTCTAGCCTAATAGTGCAGGGGATTCCAGGTAATGTGCATCTTCCAAAAATGAAGACAGCATTTGTGGAATGATCTCAAATTCTATGAGATACTTGTTTTTCATGCTAGAAGATATATAATTAGCATACTCTATGTACCTTCTTGTTTAGGGGACTTTAGTAAATATCTACAAAATCCATTTTATATGAAGCATGAAGTTTTCTTAAGGAAAAAATGGTGGTTTCTTTGGCTGTTGTGTGCTCTCTGATGAGGCCAGTATTAAAAACACCCCTCAGTGGCTCAAATATTGAAAGATTCGGCCACATTGAAATAATGTTCAGAGATGAGGCTTTTGAGAGGTGAGTTCCCAGTGAGGTCACTAACCTCCTCAGTGGAATAATCCATTTATGAGTTCAGAATTTGAAGGGCTGTTGAGGAGTGGTGGAACCTAGCTGCACAGCTGTAGAGAGTGAGTGCCCAGGAGCAGTGTGCTCATGGAGGCCATGTATGTTCCCAGTTCCTGCCTCTCTTACTCCATCTCTGCTTTCCTTCACCATGAACTCAGCGGCTCCACCATATGCTCCCTACCATGGTTTCCTGCTGCAAAGTCAGAAACCATGAGCATTCTCTCCTTCTTCAGGCTGATTTCCTCAGATGTTTTGACACAGCCATGAGTATCTACCACATAGGTGTTTAAAAGATAGCTCATCATTTATGAAGTCTAGGTTGCTATCATGGAGCTGAGCTGAAAAAAGGAGCCACAATCACTTCTGTAGCAGTATTTCTAAGGATATTTGGCACTTGATATTCCTATTTTTATTTTGAATTAGAGATGATAGAGTTACACACATTAATGGAGTCTCATGGTCATGTATTCATACATATACATACATACATATACTGAATAATACATTCAAATAAAACAACTTATCTATAACATTAAATAATGATCTTCTTATAAGAAGAACACTTGGAATTTCTTTAGATTTTGAAGTGTTCAATACACTATGATTTACTTCCTTACTATGTTGTGTGAAGTGTTTCAATGAAAAAGAGGAACTTTTCCTTTTATCTAGCTGAGACTTGGTACGTATCGAACATCATTTCCCCATTTTCTCAAGTCCCCAGTGGAGTGACCACTAATTCATTCTCACTCTTTCCCTCTCCATCTTTCTTTTCTTTTCATTTGTGTGTCTTAGATACCACACAAAATGAGAACATGTTTGTTTTTCCTGTCTTTAGAATAATGCCTTCCAACACTATTTATGTGCTGCAACTGACATTTTAAAATTTATTTTCGCCGGGCGGTGGTGGCACATACCTTTAATCCCAGCACTCAGGAGGCAAAGCCAGGCAGATCTCTGTGAGTTCGAGGCCAGTCTGGGCTACAGAGTAAATTCCAGGAAAGATGCAAAGCTACACAGAGAAACCCTGTCTCAAAAAAAATTATTTTCTAAGGCAAAAATATATTTCTTTCTGTCTATGCATAAGATTTTCATTACCTACTCTTCTGATGATGGGAGGTTAGTTTGATTTAATATCCTAACGATTTGGACACTGTTGCAATGAAACATTAGCATATAGGCATCTTTTTCAATATTTATATAAAATCCTTACTTTGAGTATCCAGAAGCAGGATTGCTAGATAGCAAGATAATTTTGTTCTTAGTTCTTTGAGATACTGCCACTTGGAATGTACTAATTTACATTACAACCAATATTGCACACTTTGTTTTTTCTCCATAATATTTTTGATTTTTTATAAAGCAAATTTATGTTACAAATTAGGAGCCATAAATTGTGGTATAGTGTAGTCATTCAAAAAATTTAAGTTGACTTCATTATAGGTATAAACCAAACATTTAATGATTTATAGAGAATATATACCACAGTATTAAAATGCTGCAATCTAAAAAAGATAATGTCTATCTATCTTTGTTGAAGGTAATTTCTAAAGTAATTTATTCAAGTCTGATACTGCTGTCAACAAGGTCTTGCTTAAAGTCTTACATAAATAGTTCCTATTCTAAAAACTATAGTCATTTTATGAAGGCAAAGACTTCAGTGTGAGGAATATTTCCTTATCAGAATGGTTTCATAGATTTGGGATATAAGCATTTTTAGAAGGAAAAATTAAATTAACATCGCAATTTGTTTTATAAACACCTAAATTACCCTGGAGTCAAATATTAGCTATAAAGAATGATTTATTCACACAATCTTCTCAACTCCTTAAAAGATTGATGAGTTTAAAGATATAATTACCTGTTAATAAAGTCTCCAATTAATAGACCTTATCAAGAAATGGTGTCCAATCCTCATGCCTTCCCTTTTATATCACTCATCAGTACTATTCAGTAAAAAAAATACAATGATTTTTAAAGTCAATGTTGACATGTTTTAGGAAATGAAATTTTTGAAAACTCTCATGGAAATAATAATATCTTAAAAGATCAGGTATTACGTATTGGACCATGTCAGGATGTAACTGTCCACAAAATACCTAGAGTTTCCTTAGGCATTGGGGATTTAAGAAATATCTCAGAATTATTCAGGTAGGTTTGGAAGGTGGAAATGTAGGAAGAACTAAAGATATGTGGCACACAGAACACTATGCAAATAAAGTGAGTTCAAAAAGTCTTCAGCTTTCCCTATATTCTTGTGAGCTATCCTGTCAATCAACACTAGCAGGTTTTAGTCACTGTTTCCCTTGAAGATAGAAGAATCATTGCTGCTAATAAGTAACCTTTTAGGTTTTCAATAGTTAATACTGAAATAGTTTTACTCCACAGGACATCAGTAAATGGATGTTACATTCATTTAACAGTTAGCACCTCGTTTCTAGTTGTCCCTCTCTGTAAGCAGTTTTAGTAAAATAGAGTTTAGAAGAGTACACTAAAAATGTCTATTTTTATAAACCTCTATATGGAAACTAGTTATAGAAGTATTTGTGTGATGATTGAATTAAACAATGATAAAAAAAATTACCTAGTATTCCCAGAACAACACTCCCAAAATAGGAATATTAAAAATGTAGCATTCTCTATGCATGGAGTGGCTCTCTGTTCTTCAGTTGTCCCATTTGTGTCATTTACTAAATATTTGCTAAGAATTCTTTCTTTACCTCATGTTGCATAAAATACAAATCACTTTCTAGATTAAATAATACAAAGGAAAGTTAAAAAAATATTCCTTACCTGAGCTTCCATTTGCTCAGTAGAATAATGTAATCTCTGTATCAAGAAACCTGCAAGGACTCAGATATGACAAAATTTGGAACATGTGTTCACTTACAACCTTTTCAAACCCTCAACACATTAGTGTATTCTTTAAAAGTTAGGAAGAGAACCATGATTTGAAATATACTCTGCCTGTGCTGTAAAAGTATAGAGGATCCAAATGTTAGTCGTCGTGTGGTTATTCAGAATAAAGTCTACAGTCTCCCTCCTAACTCATGAGTATTGCTCTGGGAATCACAAGGCAATCATAAGCAATGGGACCAACATCTCACATGTGACCAGAAAGCACGAGACTTTCTCTTCTCTCTAGAAGACTGATGTTTTACTGAGGCATCTGGAGTCATATAACCAGAAGCCAAATTCTATACACATGAAGTCATATGATAAAATAATTCTAAATTCAATTTTTTTTATAAATCAAAAAAGAAAATATAGGATTATACATTGAAGCATTTAAAACATTATAAATTAATTTTAACAAGTAATAAGAATGGCATAGTATAGCCAAGCTTTATTTGTATAGAGTTGCAGAAGTTATTTTACATTTGAGAATAAAAGTTAACGTAAATCACTTTATTAACAGAATAGAGAAGTAAATAATTCAATAGGTTTGGAAAACACACTGAGCACAATTCAAAATGTGATCATATTGAAATCATTCAGCAAACAAGAAACATAGGATAATTCTTCAAGCTGATAAAAGTCACCCATAACAAATTAGTTTTATACAATTTCATTTAAAAATGAAAGATGTCCTTTATTTTCTCAAATGCCAAAAATGAGTGCCAATTTTTGCCTCTGCAATTCAGTACTGTTGGGTGGACCCTCCCTCTGCAGCTGCATAACAAGAAGGAAACAAACAAACATTAAGAAAGATAAAGAAAACTCACATCGCCTCCCAGTGATGCTATAATCTCATGTGTAGGGAAACCCAGAGAAGCAAAACAACTGCAAAAGATAAATAAATAAATAAATGAATTCAACATTTTTTTTTTAGAAATGCAAGAATGATAATAATTGAAAATAAAAATTTAATATAGGTGCTTTAGTAGGAGTTTCATGTGCTAGGATAATTTGTAATTGATATACTAAAATTTGTCTGATATCTCTACAGAGAAAAATAAAGAAATAGAAGAATATACATTTGTATATTCTCTCATGAGTTAGAGAACTTGATGTATTTAAGACAACCCCTTCACCTCAGTTAATCAATATAATCTAAAGAAGTTCTAGTAGTGCCTCTCTTTATCAGAAATCGATAAGGTTTTTTATATGAAAAAGCAAACTATTTATCTTGACATATAGTTTAAAAATAACTAGAATATTATCCTAATTATTTCTAAGACAGAAATCAAAATACTTCTTCACTGGAGGAAATACAAGTGTTTACGACACAGGGAGGGAGCAGCACAGAGGACGAATGGCCAATGAGCTGTTACTTCAGTTGTCCAGGCTATGTGGCAGCACTTGAGGCCACT
Source organism: Peromyscus californicus insignis (assembly GCF_007827085.1). Taxonomy (NCBI): domain Eukaryota; kingdom Metazoa; phylum Chordata; class Mammalia; order Rodentia; family Cricetidae; genus Peromyscus; species Peromyscus californicus. The sequence continues at coordinate 22,025,827 of NW_026294534.1, read as the reverse complement.
TTTGCTGAGAACATAAATTTCCTGAGCGTGTAGATGTCTGGTGGAGGGCGAGAACAAGAGGAGAAAGGTTGATCATCTATGTCTCTGTACTGGGTATCTCTCCTTTGTTACATTAACTTTTTGGTCAGATTCTAGTCATCTCTACATATAGACATGATGGTTATTTAAAATACATTTTTCTCAAGCTTAAAATGCAGGGTGAACCTTGCTTGTTACCCAGTGAACCCATTGTTTCTTTTGTCTGCCTCACTCATGTGCCTGTTTGTTTGTTTTTTACCTCAGCTCAAGTGCTATCAAAAAACAAAGCTGGAGTGTTTATGTAAATTGGTGGCAACAGCTGTGAGAATAATTCAGTTGTCACTGGGATAAATTGACTGACATTAGCTCACCAGGTATAGTTCAGCATCCTGTGCATGAGGAAAAATAACTTTCTGAAACCATGCCTATGACAAATGTAAAAAGACTAAACATCAGTTCTCCCTAACCATTACTGTTCCCCTACTCAAGAAGGCAACATCAAATCCCCTTTGTGATCATTACTTTCCTCATCCCTCCTTGGCTACAGCTGAAGTGAGCCAGCTTTGGCTGAAATCCATTAAAGCTTGGTCTGATGTCTTGATAATGTATATGTCTCATTTCTATGTCTTTCATGCCAACAGAATCCATGATCTAGCATCTTGTAGATGGATGAAACCCAGCCACCATTCCAGAAGAACACCCAGGCAAGTACAGTCCTTGAACTTGAAATTAGATACTAATATTATTCAGTGGAAAGACAACATAATTTCAACAATTTTTGCAAAATCAAGAGACTGGTATATGGAAAAACTATATGGATAGTTACCTAACTGCTGATATAAACATGAACTAATGTATATTATAAGTCAAATACAAAATAAGAACCATACCATTTCAGAAAGAAAACTAGGAAACAAAATTTTCATTCTTGGGCATGATAACAGGTTTTTAGAACACTAAAAACGTAAAAGAAAGGAAAATGATCATTTTGACTTCATAAAAAACTAAAAGGAAACCACTCTTGGGAAGATACATTAAGAAAACAGAAAAGTAAGGCAAGTCATAGTTTTGGTAAAAAGTAGTATTTGTAAAATTATGTTAGACAAAAAAAGATGACTTGCAACTAGAAGAGTTGAAAAAAAAACAGTATGTTGCATGAATTCTAATTGGTCTTAATAAGAACCCAGAGCCAGATATCAAGTCAAAGCTGAAAGATCAGAGAAGCAGAGCAGCCACAGCCTGAAAGACCACGAAGTCCTTTCTCCTTCTGCCTTCTATTCCTTTCTCTGCCAGGCCGCATCACTTCCTGTCTCAACCTTTCTAGTGCTGGGATTAAAGGTTCCTGATCCTAAGTGCTGGAATTAAATGTGTGTGCAACCACAGCCCGACTTCTATGTTTAATCTAGTGGCTTGTTCTGTTCTCTGATCTTCAGGCAAATTTCATTTGTTCAAAACATCATCACAACCATAATTTAGTAAAAAGAAAACAGACATGGAAAATTATCATCTAATTCCCTCACAGTCAAATGATGTGGTAAAATCGTCAGGTAAATAGAAATTAAAACCCAAATGAGATGACAGTAAATGGATTGTCCCTTTCTCGTTATTTTGCTTTCTGAGGTTGCAACTACCTGTGGATAAGAGGTATCTAAATATAGTAAGTAGACAGCTGTAAATATAAACAATTTGTAAGTTTTGAAGAGCATTCTCATTTGACTACCATGACAAAATCCTGACTGTTCTGTCCTGAGAAGGACATGGACCCTTACTTCCTTTGTCATAGTAATACTTTCTGTAACCATTAGTCCATCAGTCACTCAGTAGCCCTCTTGGTTATTAAAATGGCACTGACATTACTGCTGGCATTCAACTGTATTTAACAGTATCCCCTAATACAAGTGTAGCGATGCTGGTGATTCAGGTTTATAAAAGAGTCCATAAAATTCAGTCTTTAAGTGAAAAGATGAAGCTTGTAGCTTGATATAGAAGGAAAGTCATATGAGGATGATGCTAAGATGTATGATAAGAATAGATAGAGAAAACATGTATTGTGTTTGACACACTATGTGCGTTGTCAGGAACCCACTTGAGTTTAGAGCAAATCCTGTAGAGGTAAGGAAGAGCTAGCATGCACTTATATCAAGATAACTAACATTGAAATGATGACCACATCAAGTGCTACTGAGAATCTTGAAAAACTAGAAGTCATAAAACCCTGGTGGAAATGCAAAACAGACCCACCTCTTTGGTGAATGAGTTAAGCTATATCTTACTACATAAAACAATTACTAGTAAATTGAGTTCTTCTATTTCTATGTTGCAATACAATGAGGGAAGAGAGAAACACTTAGTCTACTTATTTCCAGTATATATTTTTTAAACATTTTTTCCTTGCTGATGTAGAAGCGATTTTTTTCTGAACAACTCATTATTTTCTTTACAGTTGTTGAAAAGGTATAGCAATAATAAATTTGGCTAAGAAATCTGTTAATATTTTTAAAATAAATCTTAGGGATAAATTCAACGTTGTTAGTTAAATATTAATTTCTTCACACATTTTTCTATAGGACTGGTGATCACATGGTTGGCTTTGGTCTATGTAAGTCAGCCGTGCCACATAATTTTAGGAGAGACTTTAAGTATTACTGCATGCTTATACTTTTGTCTTAGCTACTTTTCTATAGCTTGATGAAACACCCTGCCCAAGGCAGCTTCATTTTGACTTATAGCTTCAGAGGGCTAAGAGTTCATCATCATCATCATGGAGAAATGTGGGAACTAGAACAGAGTTTGAGAGCTCACATCCTAAGCAAAGAGATCAAACTGGGAATGTTGAGTATCTTGAAAGCCTGCTGCCAGTTAAATACTTTTTCCAGCAAGGCCACACTTCCAAACTTATCCCAATAGTGCTACCACCTGGGGACCAAGTACCCAAATGCCCAAGAATATGGGGAACATCTCCTTCAAACTATCACTTTTTTTAAAAAAAAATTTATGCCTTGTCAATCAGAAATGTGCAGAGATGAGCGTCCTCCAGCATCTAGAGTAATGAGTGAGGTCAGAGAGCAGAACTCTCTGCAGTAGCTTGTACAGCACCAGCAAAGAGGACTCAGCTACTTTCAGCTACTGGAATTGGGGATGTGATTTTCATTCCAGTGTATCACTTGTCCTTGGTGAAAGAGGGAGACAGTCATACATGTTAAATTATTTTCATTAAAAGGCAAAAGCATATAAGCAAAGAGCAAGGCCACGAACATACACACCTAGAGACACATTTAAACACATACAGATTCACACACACACAGACATATATACATACACACAAACATGTACACATATATAAACACATATTCATACACATGTATACGTATAAACAGAAATAACACATACACACAATGTACCCATATACACACATATAACCACATGGATCTAAACACACACATATATACATATACTAATACAAACACATGCACAAATATAGACACACACATATATAACCACATGTACCCACATACATATATATATATATATATATATATATATATATATATATATATATACACCCACATATACCCACATACATACACATAAACAGGTGCACATACACACATGTGCATATACAATGCATACAGCACAAACACACACACACAATACATGCAAACATACATATACACAATAGTACACCCAATACTCAGCACACACGTGCACACAAAGGAAAAAGCAAACTTAAATTAATTTCCATTTCCAGATCAGCAAAACTTTCATATAATCATAATTTATTATTTTTATTATTATCATTAGTAAACTATTTGGTCTTCCTACAAAGCAAAATCAAATACATAAATGGATTATCCTCTAATCCTTATGAAATCTCATATATTTCTTTTATCACTTTTTCTTTTGTCTTCTATCCTCCTGAGTTTCCATAGTCACTCTTACGTAGCATCACTATTTTATTGTTTGTTCGTTACTGTTTCCTAACAATTAATTAACTCTGCCTAGTTTACTGAGTGAGATTTTCCCCAGCCCCAGGACAGATACCTGGGATATAATTGTTGGTGGTAAATGAAATTAATCACTAGTTTTTACAGATATTGCTAAGGTGTTTTCCCAAATCTATGTCATCAACTCACAATTCCTCTCAGAATTTATGAATACAAAGCTCAGATTGAGCCAACTGGCAGCAAGGGACGACTCCATGCTCTGTGCCTTTGTCTTGTAATGTACCTTAGGGCTTCGGATTACAAGCCCTGGTTTCTGTTTTTGTTTTACTGTTTTATTTTTCATATTACTTTTCCAGCATAGGGTTTTAGAAATCAGTTCATTCACAGAATTTCTGTGAAACCAACTCTTAAGTCTTGTTCTCCTGAATTACATGAACTTTTGTGTCATGGTGGAATTATTGTTTGAGGTTTGTCTTTACTAGGTCCTGAGAGAGAGTGGCAATAGGTGTGGTTTTTTGAGAGATGATTCTCAGATACCTGGAACATTAGCTCTCTGATTTGGGTAGTGTGTGTGTGTGTATGTGTGTGTGTGTGTGCGTGTGTGTGTGTGTGTGTGTGTGTGTGTGTGTGTGTGTGTGTGTGTGTTTTGATGGTTGTTCTTGCATTAGAGAAGGTCAATGGAGTTCTTGCTTCTGAGATTTGGGACAAGTTACAAAGAGAACAAAGCTGTTTCTTTATTTTCATGGTAATATACACTTTCCTAATTCAGAGGATCAAGTGGAGTGTAAACCTGAAATGTTTAGTAGTTGGTGGAAATATACCAGGACTGCACTGTATGAGTTTGTCCACTGTTATTTCGTTATGCTCCATCTTGACATTTCACTAAGTGTGATGATATCCAAGCAATTTCACATATGACCCTTAACATATTGAATTACATTCCATCTTTATCAAGTTGAAAATATTTAATCATGGATATACTTGATTTCCATAAATGCATTTTCTTCTGCTGCTGAGATGATCATATGATCTGTATTCTCATTCCATTAACATTATAATAATTTGTTAAATCACATAACGTTTAACCATACCATTTTATGGGTAATATTTACCACCCAATCATTGCAGGTGAGTTTTTTAAACATGCAGTTGAATTGATTTTGATTTATTCTATTGAATATTTTGCATCTATGCTCATTGTAGAGACTAGATAAACACTTCTTTTACCCCTAGTGAATTTTCTTTGAAAAACTAAAGAACAGTTGAATTTTTTCAGATATTTAGTATAATTTTTCCTTGAATGCATTTGGGATTTTTGTACTTAATTTTTAAAATGCTTTAAAAATTTATCTTTGGAGGAGGTGGGAATGGGGGGTGGGCTGGGGGGGAAGGTGGGAGGGGCGGGAGGGGGGAGAACAAGGAAATCTGTGGCTGATATGTAGAACTGAATTGTATTGCAAAATAAAAATAAAAAAATTAAGAAAAAATTTATTTTTGAGAATTTCACTTACATATACAATGTATTTACATGATGTCCACACACTATTTCCCTCCATGAAAAGAATGGCTCCAGACCTTCTATTGGACTGGCAATGAATCTATATAATGTGTTTGATAGATAGCCATTTTCACAGTATTACTTCATTTGTTCTATTAACATTGGAGGTTTTCCATCTTGAAGTGTCTTCCTTAAATTTCTTTTTCAGTACCTTCACATTTCAATTGTATCTTCACGTTTTCATTGTCTTTCATTTCCTTAGATTTATTCACGGGAATTTTGGTTTTGTGGCTATGACAAATGGAATTGTTTCTCTCTCTCTCTCTCTCTCTCTCTCTCTCTCTCTCAACCATCATCTGTATATAGGAAGCCTATTGATTTTTCCTGTTAATTTTGTAATCTGCCACTTTGCTAAAAGTGTTGTATTCACTAATTTTCTGTTACTTTAGTAAAATACGATAACCAAGGCAACTTTGGGCTTCTGGTTCCAGAGAGATAAGTCCATCATGGTGGGTAGACATGGCAGCAACCCTTGTATTAGCCCTGATCTTAATAAGAATTGTTTTTATCTTTTCACTCTTAATACAATCTTGACTATAGATTTGTCCTATGTTACCTTTACTATGCTAAGATAAATTTCCCTATTCTTATCTTTTTTAATGAAAAGGTGGTGAATTTTGTCAAATGAATTTCCTACATCCAGTGAGCTTATGATGTGATTTCTGTGTTATACTTCATTTATATGATGGATTATATTTGTTGACTTATGTATGAGAATTGGTCTTTAATGTGTGTGTGTGTGTGTGTGTGTGTGTGTGTGTGTGTGTGTGTGTGTGTGTGTATCTGGATTTTCTATCATGGGGATACTGGTTTTATATAAAGATTCTTGAAATATTCCTTCTTCATCTATTCTGTGGAATAATTTGAGTATTATTCATGTCCATTAAAGTCTGGTAGAATTATGCAGTAAATATATCAGGTTCTGAGCATTTTCAGGGGAAAACTTATTATTTTTTCAATTTTTTTGTTAATTATAGATTTTTTTAAATTATTTCATCTAAATCCCTTTCTTTTTGGTTTTCCAATTTAGTATAGGTTTTTAATGTATGTTCTTATGATTTTCTAAATCTCATTGATATCTTTTGTATCTATTTTATTCTCTATTTTTGTTTGTTAGTGTGGGTTATTTCTCCCTTCATTTGGGGTTATTTGGGTAATGGTTTTTCAATCTTGTTTATATTTTCTTTGATACCTTTTTTATTTTTCACTTATGTTTCAGTAATTTCTACCCTAATTTTAATTATCTCCTCCTGTCTACTCTCTCTAGGATTTTATGGTTGATCATTTATTTATGTGACTACACAGATTTTGTTTGTTCCTTGAAACTTTCATGCATTTATACTTATTTTGATTATATCCATATATCACTATCTCCCTCCAATCTGTCCTATTTTTTGATGAGGGCACTTAGCACAACCAAGCTTTTCATTAAACTTGCCTTCATTATTTCCCATTCCCACATATTTTTCTTTGTTTTGTTTTCATTTTCCCTCATTTCTAGGGTTTCTTATTTTCTTCTTCATGTTTTTCAGTGACCCATTAATCTGATTCAGTATCTGTTGTTTAATAACTATGAATTTGTGTGTATTTTCTGGACCTTCTGTTGCTGTTGATATCAGAGAATACAGGATGCTTAATTTTCTTGTATTCATTGGGACTCACTTTGTGTCCTCATAGTCAGGTTTAGAGAAAGCTCCATGGGCTGTGTAGAAGAATCTATGTATTTTAGTATTCTAGTGGACTTGTTCTGGAGATATCTGTTAGGTGCATTTGACTTGTAGTGTCATATTTATTTCTCATATTCATTTCTCAGGTCTTTGAATGGATACACCTTCTTGTTTCTGACTTTCATTTGCTTAGAGTACCTTTTACCACACTTTCACTCTCAGTTGGTCTTATCTTTAATTGTGAGGTATGTTTCTTGGAGGCAGCAAAACAAAACATCCTCTTATTTAGTCCAATTTGCTAGTCTGTATTTTATTGAAGAATTCAGAACATTAACATACTGAATTATAATTGAGAGATGAGTTTCAATTCTTGTTGTTTTGTTAATATTGTATTGTTTCCTTAGACCTCTTTTGGTTATGTGTTCTGATATGGTACACTTATCTTTGTGACCTCTTCCATGTGTTTATCCTCTTCAGTATGACATATTCCTTCATATCTGGAGAGCTGGTTTAGTTATCATAAATTCATTCAGTCTATTTTATCATTGAAGGTTTTGATTTCTTCAATTGTAATAGATATTTTTCTGGGTACAATAATCTTAGTTGGCAGTGATGGTCTTTCAGTACTTGGGCTATATCTTTCCAAGACTTTCTAACTTTAAATTTTTCCTTCAAAAAGCAGCTGCTTTTCTGATTGACCTGGCTTTATAGGTGATTTGACCCTTCTTTTCTTGCCGTTTCAAAATTCTTTTTTTAGTGTTCTAAGTATAACATGTCATTGATAGTTACAGTTTTCATCCACTCTTTTGGGTCTTCTGTAGGCCTTTTACAATAGAGTTCAGAAATTTTTCTTCTATGACTTTATTGAAAATATTTTCAAGACTTTTGATGTGATATTCTCTGCTCATAATTGAAAGTTTGGTCTTTCCCTGGTGTCTTAAAGCTAGGGGCTGTGTTGGCGTCCATGGCCCATGCTACCATACCCAACCTCATTTTACATGTTAGGCAAGTACTATACCCACTGCACAGCCTAACCAGCCTGTTTCTGTTTCTAAAACCAAATTTTAATCTTTGATTAATTTCAAAATTAAAAATACCATTTCCTGAACCACAGAAAAATTTTAGAAGGCATCTACACTGGGGTGGACACAGCTTACATGATGGCTGAGGCACCAAACCATGACATTTATTCTGATAGACTCATTTATAAAATTTTGTTTTCATCTACATGTTTTCAGCAAGCGGTTTGATCAGGCTGTTTGGCACTTGAAAAACAGAACCTTGCCGGAGTCCAGCTCCAGATGAAGGCAGGATCTGAAGACGGGTGGATGTAAGAGTGGCGATGGGAGGAATCAGACACAAGGCACTTCTTCGTTGTATGTCAGGAGAGATGGACAGAGAGGAAACACATCTTCGTGTGGCTTGTCCTACTCTGATGGAAGCCATCGCTTGCAGGATGGCTCCCAACAGAGGATATAAGGGGTCCGTGAGGGAAGGAAGTTATCCAGGCCATGGTGGTCTGGAGAATCTTGCAGCCTGACTGACTAGCAGCCAGAGTCCTTCTTTATTTGTATAGAGTTTAGTAAACAGGGATACATTCATGATATTCTAAAACATAGGTCATATCATTTTTGGTTTTGGACATGTGTTTCATTTCCTTTTGCTCATCTTTTAGCCATCATTAATAAACTATAACAGAACAGAGTTACCATTTCTAATCATTTTCCCTAAAGTTTTGACATCATTAAAAAACAGAGTTATCTTTCTTACTCATTACCCTATAACCCAAATTTTAAGCATCTAGAGGCAAATGACAGTCTATTGTCATGCTAGTAGTTTTGGTTGCTTCAAGGACACAAGACTAAAACAAAATTTCCAATTCAGCCTGGGCATGTTGCCATGTCCTAAGCAGTATATTATTAACTCTCAATGGTCAAAGTGTCCAAGAAAAGTCTCAGGCCAAAGCTGATGAAGTTATTATTCAAATTCTGGCATAATACAATGTTTTTATCTTTATAGAATTTGTCTATAGGTCTAATTCTGGTTTTCTGCTGTTTGTTGGTCATATGACACCAGAGTGACTCTGCATGTGCTAACTTTTCTAAGAAAGGGAGGTCCTGACACCTCATATTTTTATCATCTTTCCACTCCATACTTTGCTCATCAACATGTCTCTGTGTAGGACAGAGTTGTATGCCATGCAATTGTCTGAGTGCACAGTGGGAAGAGACTTGTAATCTGAACTGTGAACAACTCCTCTAGCCTACCCAATCTTGTTCACCTTTTTAAGTTCACTTTGCTTTGGATATCTTGTTCCTGCGCAAGTATGGGGACAAATGTTTCAAGAATGTCCCAAAGTCTCATAAAGAGATCTCTGGCTTCTTTATGTGTGTCATAACCTCAAGGCATAAGGAAGACCTTCAAGTAGATAAAAATATCTCCCTAGAAGCAGGAGGAATAGTATGTTCAGGACCGTCCTGGGGAAGCTTAGAAGCAGCATCCCTGGGAGAAGGCACAAATGATTTATAAGAAATTTTCCATCAATTCAGTATTCCAAAATTGTACAAATATTTAAAGTCCTTTAAGTATGCAACTGGTGGAAGCATGACAGCCATCTTCTATTTTGAATTATTTAAGCTGGGTTAGGGCACAAACTCTCCAGAACTTTCATGGACTTGGGAATCCAAAAATGGGCCAGTTATCAATTCCTGATGATAAACTTCCTGTGTCCTCTCTAATGATTCCTCCTACCACTTGATTTCCAGAATTGAAGACATCAGATACTGCTTGTACTTTACTTATACTCTTGTAGCTTTGCTTCTTGAACCCAAACTTCTACTGGTGATTGGTGCTTCTGCCATCTACATGCACAAGAAGCAGAAGAAGGCCTGAGTGAGGAGAGCAGTACCAGAGACACCAAAACACTAAGATACAATGTACACATGATGAAAGGAGTATTGAATGACAGGTGATTCTCCACAGCTCCTCTCTTCATCTTCTTCCACAATGGACCCTGAATATCTTACATCACCTTTCTTGGAGGAATTCAACCTACAAGAAGCTGGTGAGAAGCTGTGGAAGAGTGTTCCAAATGTCTCCCTTACAAGGACAACTCTAACTCACAATTCCCTGTTGTTCCTTTGCATAGGCACTGACAGCTCAGAGCTGTGATGCTGTGGATATTGGGTTCTATTCTTGAGATTCTTAATCTCATTAATAAAAGAATTTTAAGAATGGACTCAAAAATATAATGTTGGAAAGAAAAAGTTAAGGACTTCCTGCAACTTAGTGCCTTCCTCTGGATCTACTGTGTCATCTCTGAGTTTGTGGCCTCTAACTTAGGTTGCAAAAATCCCCATCCTTGAATGATTTCCTGTAGATCAGCTGCCATCCTCTTCTGTGGTATCTAGCTTCATCTGAGAATTGTTGAACATCCTGTACCTCTGTGCCATGCCTGGGTTAGTTCTAGCCTCCCGCATGGATCTGCAGCTTTAGCTTTGTGTTGTAAAGTTTCTGAATCAGGGTACCTTGTCCTGAGTGATCTCTAGCTTCCTCTTTGGATCCTCAAGTTCTACTATGGGTGCTTTATCTGAGGCAAAGTTACAATTCTTTTTTGAATCTACAGCTCATTTGGGCCTCTCTTGTTTTTACTGCTCACTCTTAGTGTTTCACATTTCTTAAAATTTATGTATTTTCTCTTATACATAGTTATATAATTTGGTGTTCTTTTCTGAAAAATTCCTTGTTATGTTTATATTTCTTTAATATCTCATATTTCCCCTATCATTTGTGAATTTAGATGTTTGAGTCCTTTCTTTGTTCTTAGTCAAGCAAAATATTAATTTTGATTCTTTTTAATAATGAAACTTATTTTCAATTTTAAAAGCATCTTCTAGTCTCTAAATTATTTCCCATCTGATCTTTCTGTTAACTTTCTATTAAATTTGAATATTTTTATCTTTATTTAGTTCTTTGAAACACTGATTTCTACAATTTTTTTTCTACTTTTATGGTAACACAAGTTTTGGCATGTTGAATTTCCTTTTTTGTTTGTCTCAAGATAATCCTTTTCTTCTCTTTTGACCACTTTGATCTTTTTGTTTGATACCATGTGACATTGTGATCTACAAATAATTGGGCTCCATTAGTAGCCTTTCTGGGGTTCATGTGGCCCCTGGATAGCAGATTGGACATGGCTTATATTGTTGATTATGTTTGCTGATTTTTCATTAGTTTTCTAGATTGATACCTATTGTTGAAGTTGCTATTTGTAGCACAACTCTCTAAAAGATCTTATTAATAAAAACAAACCCAGAGCCAGATATTGGCGTAAATTCTGAAAGATCAGAGAGACAGAACCAGCCACAGCTAACCTTACCTCACCAACTTCTCAGCCTATCCTGTTTCCTCAAACTGAAAGCCTCTGAGTCCTCATCCAGAATGCATCTCAGCTGAACTGCTGCTAAAAGCCTAAAAACTTAAAGGACTAAAGTTCCTGATCCTCATGCCTTATATACCTTTCTCTTTCCTGCTATTACTTCCTGGGATTAAAGGCATGTGTCACCATGCCTGGCTGTTTCCAGTGTGGCTTTGAACTCACAGAGATCCAGACAGAACTCTGTCTCTGGAATGCGAGGATTAAAAGCACGTGCTACCACTGCCTAAACCCATGTTTAATATAGTGGCTGTTCTGTTCTCTGATGCCAGATAAGTTTATTAGGGTGCATAATATATTGGGGGACACAATATCACCACAGCTGTTAGTGAATGTTTACTGCAACTCCAGTTCTATAAGTAATCACTTATATATTAAGGTATTCCAATGTTTCACATGCATATATAGACATCTAATTATTATAACCCTTGATTGACTTACTTATCATGAATCAGAAATCATTTTTATCTCTTGTAACCATTTTATTTATGTTGTTATTATTGTTAGTAGTTGGTTTTGGCTTTTCATGACAGATTTGCATTAAGTATCCAAGGTTGGACTTGAACTATAATTCTTACTCTTCTATTTCCTGAATCCTAAGATTAATATTTAGCACCACCAAAACTGGTTTTCTTGTGACAGTTTTGACTCACATTGACTTCTTGGTTATCAGCATACTCTTTTGATTTCAATTTTTATATAGAAGCTATTCTTTACTTTTACTTTTCATATTTTATGTTTTTATTTTTAGCTTAGGCACATCTTCAAAATTCAGTTTATCATCTTCATTTTTGTTTGAAGTTTTTTTCTCATTTATATTTATACGTAATTATTGTTAGGAAAGGACCTAATGGTACGCTGTTAGTTTTCTTCCAACTGCATTGTAGTGCCTGTGTTCTTTGCCCCCTGTCTTTTTTTCTGTGAAGCAATGATCTGCCACAATAATATGTTTAGGAGCCTTGGCTCCCATTTCGTATCCCTACCAGAAACGTCATTGTTGCTGATTGGTGTGGTGTGTACTATGAGGCTTATATTGAGCATCTAAAAATAATTAGATATACTTTGAACCAATCAAATTGATTAACTTCAAGTATATATTGTAAGTACATTTAAATTGCTCTACACCTCAAATATTCTGTATTGATGTCATCATTTAGATATTTTTAGAGTTGCTATAGTTAAGGTACTGCTTATTGCCTTTTTACATTTATAGTAGTGTTAAAGGTGATTCATGCACCACTAAAGCATTATTTGAATATTTTAAATACTCAGAATTTGATGTATTTTTCTTTTTAGTGTTTAATATTTTCATATGTTTCCATGTCATGTCAATAAAATCTCTTCAGCATTTCTGGTAACTCTTTGTTGCATTAGAAAATCTTTATTGTTACTTTATTTCTGGAAGACACATTTGGTATGTAAAGTATTCTGTATCTTCACCTTTGTTCTTTAAGTGACTTGATTGAATTATCTCAACATTTTATAGCCTGTTTTTTTTTTTTTTCTTCATTTTTGAGATGGGTTTCTCTGTGTAACAGCCCTGGCTGTCCTAGAACTCACTTTGTAGACCAGGCTGGACTCTAACTCATAGAGATCTACCTACCTCTGTCCCTGGTGCTGGGATTAAAGACGTGGGCCACCACCACCTGGCTGTAAGTTGTTTTTTTAAAGTGGCATTTTTGTTGTTGTTGTTGTTATTATTGAGAATTTGGTCATATATCATTTTTGTATAGATGCAGTTGTATTTTATTAATTTTGAGGCTTTTGAAATTTATGGATCTTGAACTTGTAGCTCTGCAAATGTCAGGAGTTTCTTGCTATTGTTCCTTTAAATAATGGCGTTGGCCTTTTCTAGCTCTCTCCTAGTTTTAGGAATCTTAATTGCCATATCGGGTCTCTTGATGTGACCCATGTATTTATGAGTAGACTTTCTTCACTTTATAATTTTTTAAACCATGTTTACTGGGAAATTTTTAATGACCTTTCTGTAAGAGTGCTGATTTTATTTTTTTTTTTTTGCTTAATTATATCTGTTGTTAGAGTGGTATATATTTTATTGTTATTGTGAGTCAGATGTTATGTACTTCCGATCAAGGTACATACCTACTTTTGTTGATATTGTTCTTTATAGTTTGCCTATTTTGTCATTCAATGTTATTTGTCATTTACAATGAGAGGATAATGCAGTTATCAAAACAGACCAGTCTTACATCATAGGTCTTTTTTATTCAAAATGTGTTGCCAGGCAACATATATTTGCATTTGGTTTCTACAGCTTTTATTTGTTTCTTTTGTGGTGCTGTGTTTTCCTAATGATACATTAGTCTCTGCATGTTTAAAATAGTAATAATTTCTTCCATTCTTTCATAGATGGACTTTGTCAGGGGCAGTCATTTATCAGTCCACTCATCCCCAGTTTTTGTGTGGTCCATCTATTCCACAGAAAGGTGCACAGTAGACTTTATGGAATGCTTATATAGATTATGCCAGTAAAGGATCACAGAAAGGTGGGCCTGGTATATAACTATACATGTTCAGGCTTGATCTATAGATCCACACAGACGGAACTGGACAGACTCTACTGCAGTAGAGAACTATGGGCTGGGCTTTGGACCTGAGTATTTGGAGAATAGTTGGTATTGGATCTTGTACCTGAGAAAGAGGGGCTGACATAGAGCATAGGTATGTGATACTGACCACATATCAAAGGTTTCAGGTACTGATTTGGTATGGGAGATGAGCCATACATTTTGGAACTGAGAGTAATGGACTGGGCCCAATAGTAGTATCCATGACAGACACTACTTGGGTAGTCTTGGAGCTTTTATGGGAACTGCTGGTTCATCTTGGTGTCTGTCATCATGGGGGCAGTCATATGGCAGCATTGTCTCAGGCAGCCTCATGATGGAAATCAGTTGCTCACTTTTCTTCCCATCTCCCACATGAAGGTATCAGCTGCTTGAGTCTGATGGAAAATTAAGAAGGATAAAATCGAGGCTTCACCTGCCTCTTCAGTGTATCTCACAGCAGCATCTTGGCTCATATGAAACGATTGCTCAGAGTAGATTCTCTTTTAAATTGATATTCCTCTGAGGGGATGAACCCTAGAAGGCCCCATGCTGTCATCTGGCTGACTTCATTCCTTGAGCTGTGACTCTTAAGTTATAAATTCCTTTTTATTATGGGATGGTATTTCTTTTAAACATGATTGTAGAGCAGCAGTGTAAAGTATGTTTAAATTTTCAAGGAACTTTTCAAAAGACATCAATTTTAGTAAGGATAAATTCATAAATAAAAGATAAGGCAAACCATTCTGGAGCTTAGGTGGTCTCTTGTGTTTTAAATTGTTTCTGGTTCAAATCTTGGGAAGTTCCTGATCCCTTAGGCAGAGACTGCAAAGAGAAATCAATGGAGCATGAAATAGTGTCCCTTACTTGCCTGTTAGGCTAACAAAGGATGTGAAGGGAAAATATGACCTTGTACATTGGTAGTCTTTTGCTTGCAGAGCTATCTGCATTGGGTAGGCAGGTAAACATGTATAGACAAAATTTTTATTCTCTGCTCATGAAAAAAAAAAAAGAACATTTCCTGACATGTAAGGGTTCTACATTACCTTAAAGTCTTACATAAGTGCCTAGTGGCCTCCTAGGGGTGACAATCATCTCTATACTGTGTATGCTCTCTTAAGAATTGGGGACAGAGCCCTACAAACACTGACCTGAACCAAGAGTTTTGAGAGTCCCAGGAATTACATTTTTTCTACATAAAATACTTCTTTTTCTCCCGTTGATTATTTTTCCAAGGAATATATTCTTGTGGAAGGGAACAAAATTCAAATTTATTCACTTCCCTGACATCATCTCTGTTGACCTTGTACACATGATGACAACTCTAAATGTTTTAAATCTGTTCAGTAGGAAAATTGCCATAAGCTGTTACAGTACTGTGGCTGCATGTTTCAGTACTGAAGTTATGTATGTTGTGTATCCTCTTCAGAGATACTAAAAACTGTATTCCCCAGATGGTCAAAACTATAAAACCAATGGAGTTTTTTCATCAATGTCAAAAATACCAAAATGTCAAAGAACCACGAAAATATTTATTAAAATGAGTGTTATAAGATAATAAAATAATAGAGATGTAGCTATTAAAATGACTCCCCACAGCACAGAATTCTCACACCTTAGGAAATACTGATACCTTATATCCATGCAAGAAAGAAAAAACATTTGGGATTCAGTTAGTAACATGCTTCCCTTTCATAGAGCAGAACAGTCTTGGATCAACACAAGGGAAGAGGCCACTTAGAAAATGAAAATTAATGTTTTTAAAGTATGCATTTTTATTGTGACTTATGAATGTGAAACTCACTAAAAGCTTTTGATGCCAAGAAATCTGCCACTATTGCTAGACTGGAGACTTCTTCAGATGAAATAAAAATAAAGCTGTCTTGGAAACGTATAATAATGTTAGAAGCCGGAGATTGGTGATGAAAGAACAAATTATGTCCTGAAGGTGCTTTCATTTCACATCATGAATATATTTACCAAATGTAAAGTCAGCTGAATGTGATGAATAAATAAAATTTACTTCTTTTATTTAATAAGGAGCTGTTTTATATAAATCTCTAAATAACACGTCCATAAAATTTTCACTTAGTATTACTCATACTGCATACATGTTTTGTATTAAGTCATAATCATAAAGAATTTAAGTAGAGCCAGTTAATCAAATAGTAAACATGGAGACTATACAGAATTTTTTGTAGCAAACAACCATTTTTATTTTATTTTTCCCTTTTACTTAGAATTTTTTTCTCACCTAATACTATTCCATCTCCCTCTAGTCATCTCAGTTCTTCCCAACCTCCCTTCCCATCTGGATCCATCTCCTTCCTGTCCCTCCATGAGAACACAAACAGGCTTCCAAGGGATAATAACAAAAAAATAAAATGTAATGAGATAAAACAAGATACAATGCAGCAGAATAGAAAAAAAAAAACAGAAGGAAAAGAACCCAAGAAAAGTCACAAGAAACAGCTATAAATGCAGAGACCCACACTTTTGCACACTCAGCAATCCCATAAAAACAGTAAACTGGAAAATTAAACAGAAAATTACACACACACACACACACACACACACACGTGTGTAGATAGATAGATAGATAGATAGATAGATAGATAGATAGATATAGATATAGATATATATACATACATACATACATGCAAACATTTATATAAAATAAAATAAAAAACAGAAAATAAGATAACCTAAAAACAAAAAACCCTGACAGGACATTATGAGACAAGAAACCTCCAAAGACGTCATTGAGTTTGTTTTCAGTTGGCCATCTACTGCCAGGCAAGCCACCTACACTTAAGAGTAGTTTGTTTTCCTCTGTGGAACTCCCTTGGAGAAATCTAAATTTTCATTTACAATTGGTTATCAATTGAAGATAGCTTCTCTGTTAAGGATGGGGAAATTTGTCCACTTCAGCTTTCAGTTCTAGGACCCCATCTGGTGCAGATCCATGTGGGTCCTGTGCATGCTGCCTCAGTTATATGTGCATAAATCCCGTTGATTTAGAGGACTTTGTTTTCTTGGTGTCCTCCATTCCCTCTGGCTTACATTCTTTCTGCCTTCTCTTCTGCAAGGTGCTGTGAGCTCTGAGGGGAAGGACTTGGTGGAGAAATCCTATTTCAGACTGAGTGTTCCAAGGTCTCTCACTCTCGACATAATGTCTGGCTGTGGATCTCTGTATTTGTTTCCATCTGCTGCAGGCAGAAACTTCCCTGATCTATGAGGATAGCACAATATCATTAGGAGTAATTTTAGTGCTTTTCTTTTTTGTTGTTGTTGTTGTTGTTGACTTTATACAATTTTTTTTATTTTATAGTTTAATTTAATTTTATATATCAGCCATGGATTCCCCTGTCCTCCCCCCTCCTGCCTTTCCCCCAGCCCATCCCCCCCATTCCCATCTCCTCCAGGGCAAAGACTCCCCTGGGGATTCAGCTCAACCTGGTAGACTCAGTCCAGGCAGGTCCAGTCCCCTCTTCCCAGGCTGAGCCAAGTGTCCCTGCATAAGCCCCAGGTTCTAAACAGCCAGCTCATGAACTAAAGACAGGTCCTAGTCCCACTGCCTGGGAGTCTCCCAAACAGTTCAAGCTAATCAACTGTCTCACTTATCCAGAGGGCCTGATCCAGTTGGGGGCTCCTCAGCTATTGGTTCATAGTTCAAGTGTTTCCATTAGTTTGGCTTTTCTTTCAGTAGAACTGTAGTAATTGGTTTTGCCCTTTTTCTCTGGGCTGTCTAGTTTCAGGTTCTTGGTTGCACAGATAGTGTCAGGTATGGTTTCCATCTCATGAAATGGATTTCAAGTCATGTCATAGATTGGTTGATCACTCCCACAAATTTTGTGCTGCAACTGCGCTACCAGATCTTGTAGGGAGGACATCATTGTAGATCAAGGTGTGTGTAGCTGGGTTGGTGTTTATGTTTCTCCTTTGATAGCCTGCATAGCATCTTCCTGTACCAAAGACTAGAGCACAGAGGGGTGAAGTCTCAATGCAGACTCCAGCTTGACTTCTCTGTATTAAATGGTTTGTGTGGGTGTTATCTTCAGCAATAGGGCCTTGATGTCAGTTTTTGGAGAGCAACCTCTAGTCTTGATAACATCCTGGGTTGTTTAGGGGTTCACAAGTGACTCCTTTGTCTAAAAAATCAATTGGATATAACACATACCAGGTACTGGAAATGTTATTTGGTGACAAGTGGTGGCCGGCTATGGCTCTGACTCCCCTATTATTTGTATATATTTTAGGAAGCTTCTACTGTATTAGGTTCCCACACTATCCTTCAAATGGCCCTTTATTTTACTGTATTTCATCATATTCCTTCCCTTGTTACCTTCTTTCCTCTCCCTTTCCACTTGATCATCTAGTTCCAGCCCACATCCATAATTATCTATTCTATTTCCCATCCTAGGGATATCTATCTGTCC
This sequence comes from Peromyscus californicus insignis, assembly GCF_007827085.1. Lineage (NCBI taxonomy): Eukaryota > Metazoa > Chordata > Mammalia > Rodentia > Cricetidae > Peromyscus > Peromyscus californicus. The sequence goes on along the minus strand of NW_026294534.1, from coordinate 22,007,199 downwards.
CCTCTAGTCCCTTACTCTATACTTTAACCTCTATTATTCTGTGGATGGTACCTTGGGTATCATTGACTTGCTCAGTTTGGGTGTTTTCCATGAGTTTTTAAGCTTTATACTATTTCTGTTGTTGTTGATATTCAGATTTAATCTGTGGTGATCAGATAAGATGCAAGGTGTTATTTCAATTTTCTTATATCTGTTGAGACTTTCTTTGCGTGAATATATGATAAAATTTTTGAGAACATTTCACGGGGTGCTGAGAAGAACCCTTTTGTGTTTGGATGAAATGTTCTCTAAGTATCTGTTATGCTTATCTGGTACTGGCAGGTAACTAATCCCAGAGTCACCCATTTACCTATTAAATGCAGAATCATTTGTATAGCATCTAAATAAGAGCTCAGTACTGAGGGTACATTTTCTTGATTCAATAAATCTTTCTAGTTGGCTCCAGCATTTCACAGATTAGCAGCCTCAAAGGTTGTAGAAGATTGACTACCTGCTTCTTGATCAATGTTGGGCCACATTTGCTCTTTTCCCTGGAAGGTTCTCCCTCCCTGTAGCTGTTGAGCTTCCTACATGTAACCCCTTAGAGACTGTCCATTTTTTCTCAAATCTTTTTCTTTCATCCTTCTAATCTTGTTTTCTTGGGGATACTTCCCAAAGCTAAAGCCTACTGTTACTGGTGATGTAGGTTTTCTCGCTCTTTCTCTGTATTCTCCCTCTCCTTTTCTTAAGCAGTTGCTCACTGAGAAACCCCAATGGATTAGCCTTTGTTCTTAAAAGCCTGACTTTCTCTCATCCTCTTCTAAGCAGATGCCAAGATTCACTGCGTATTTGCCTTGTTCTTTTTTTTCCCCTCCATCTTTGATAAAGGTGTCCCTGAGCTTCCTTCTTAGTCCACTTTTAATAATTTTATTAATAAGACTGACAAATCAAAATGAGAACCCAAAGTTGCCTTGATAACACTGGCTCTTCCTCTTCCTATACTAGCTGATCATCTTTCTCTCAGGCTAACATGAGTTATTTGATATTCCTGAAAAGGACTACTAAGGCATATCTAGAGTATTTATACTTTATGAAGATATTAGTCAACTTTTCATCCTTTAAGAATTACTTTATTACATAGGAATAATAGAAACTTGGAAACATTTAATTACTGCATTGGCCATTGGATTCAGAGGAACAGGGGACTAAGGTCATATCAGATTGTCATCTAAATGAATCACTTGTCACAGAGAGTGCTTGCTTAAGGAGTTTCATTTCATTCATTATAAGTTGGAGAAGAGCAGCAGAATCCTCTTGTTTCTTGTCCTTGCCCTGTTGTTTGTATCCTTAGTTCTAAAGCTGAACAACCTTTGTGAGGGCATTTTCAAGTTGCAGGGGCATATTTTACTCAAAGGAATAAAGGCTGCTTTAGTGGCAGAGGGTTCTGACCATTATTCTGAGAAGCACAGTCCATAAATAGATAGATAGTGCACCCATGGAATTAAAATTATATAAGAAATGGAAAATAAGGCAGAAAATGTCTAAAAGGCTCTCTCTTTTCCCATAATTAATACAAGCTTGAGAAGTACTGTTGTGGTATAATAGAGGGAAGAAATTACCAAACATTTATTCATCTTGTTCCAGTTTTAAAATTAAATAAAATGCAATTTAAAAATATAAATGGCTAATGCAGTCTGAAGGTCACTTAGATAGGCAATAAATGGGAAAAAGAAGTATGTGTTGAAGAGGAAATAATTGCCATTTGTTAAAAATGATGGAAAACTGACTGTTCATTGGAACCTAGAATTTGCTAAAAATGGGGAAAATTCAGGGGTGGAATATGGGAACGATGATGGAAACTTTTTCTAAATTCTGATCACAGAATTGTTGCAGTGTGACTAGTGTATAAGTTGCTATTTGATTCTTTAGAACATGATTTAGGAGTAGAACCCAAGGCACAGGCATTCCAAAGTTCTTCTGGGGCATGGCAGCACATAGACAAGGGATAGATATTTATCTTTGAGTTGTAATTTCTCAGTTTACCCAATTCGTCATAAAGGAGGAAAGTTATTGTGTTCCAAGAGAAACATTCCATTGCCTCTTTTACATTTTTGCTGTGATGTTAGAGTCATGGCATGAAAATAGAAATATAAGAATCAATTTTCCCTCAGATTCTTGGTGACTAAGGAAACATGGTTGGTGGGTATTCAACTTTTGCAAGTCATAGTCAGTGATGAATATAAATTAAAGGTAAAAAAATCACAGAGCTAATGTGTGTGCTATGATATAACACTAATACAGTTATATATAGCTAATGCAATTCAGAGGCTATATTGACTTTGTATTATCATTGTAATAATGTACTGTTTCAAGAAAGTATATTGTGGGAGTTTCTGCAAGCACCACAGCCAGCAGAGTGTTGATCCGTGTGAGACAAGAAGGAAGTCCAGTTCAATAGGACTCAGTAGCTGGTGTTGGTAGTTCATTTATTTTAGGCATATTTAATCACAGTCCAATTTGGAAAAAAGTTTCTCTGTGATAAAGGTATGACTACAGTGAAACTCTTTGTAAAGTACATGTGAAATTTTCCATAAAGATGAATTCTATAGGTTTGCTACATATGACATCCTAAGAGTCTTAGGGAGGATCTGATGTGATCTTGGTCATACAGATAGCAAAAATGTCACCTGGCTATTAAACACCTCCTTCTGAAGAGACAATTCTGCATGTTTTGCATTCATGGTTTCCTTAGTGTTATCTGTGAACACAATATCCTCTGTGCCTCCTACAGTCTATCAAAAATGTTGACTATTTCTGTGCTTTAAGGATATCATCAGTTTCTACCACATTGTAAATAGCTTTTCTGCTGTAATTCAAAACCCTTTTAGAATGACAAAAATTGGGAGAAGCATGATATCTGATCCTACCTCATGTTTTGCTTTTCCTCTGAGGGGAGTACAAATAAAAATGAAAGAACAAGGGGCTTTAGTAACAGATGCCAGTGTGTCATGAGCATGTGGATGCAGGATGGAGATATACATGAACTCAAAATGGAGCTCCTCATTGTATCCTAAACATAATCCCCTTTCTGCTTTCTCAATTTTTATATTCCTGTTAATGTTAGGTCTTTCCTTCCATCTGATCAGTCCCAAATCCTGTCCTTTAATATTGGCTTTTCTTTCACATTTATATCGAGTTTATTATAATGCCCATAGATTTTTGCATTCAGAATAATTTCTAATTTACCATGTGTTAATACCCCATTACTTACTGCATCAGTTTACTTTTCTGTTGGTGTGATAAATTACAATGACCAAAGAAATTTATACACAAGCATGTTTGGGCTTATGTTTCCATAGAGATAAGAGTCCCTCGTGATGGGGAGGCAGAGGGCAAGTAGCTAGCAGGATTGGTGGCAGGATCAGGAAGCTGAGAGATCACATCTCAACCACAGAAATAAAGCAGGTAGAGGGAGCTGGAAGTGGGACAAGTGATGTGTTTCTTCCAGCAGGGCTCCATCTCCTCAAGTTTTATAATCTCCAAAAACAGCACCACAACAATGACCCACATTCATTAATGACCTTAGCATTCTGCAAAATACATTTAGTCCAACTCCAAAATTCAAGGAATTCCTATTCCCTTAATAGTTTCATCACTATTTAATAGTCCAAAAAAATAGTCCAAAACCTTCTTTTTTGTTTTTGTTTTTCTTATTCTCTTTCCTTTTCTTCCTTTTCTTTCTTGTTTTGAGACTCAAGGAAATCTCTGAATTGTGATTGTCTATAAAGTAAAAATTATAATGATAATAATAATTACATACTTCCAAGAGACCATGGCCCATGATACATATTCCAATTCAAAAGAGGGGGAATGGGAGCCCAGTAAGATCAGAACCCAGCAGGGCAAGCACAAAATCCTGTAGATCCATGTCTGATGTCAGCACCTTTAGTTTCAAAATCCTTAAATGACTCCACGCCTCCAGCTTTTCTGCCTGCAACACACATCTGTCTCAGGCCAGTTCCACTCTCTGTATACAGGTGTCCTTGTCAAGTGCCTCACAACTCTGGCATCTCCAGCGTCTTGGAGTCTCCACAGCAGTACAGGTTTCACTTTCACGGTTTCACATAAATGATCTCTCAGATCCTTTTTGGATCAATTCCAGTACTGGAACATGTTGCCTGGCCTCAGTGGCTCCCATAGCTGTAAAGATAGTAGTAGCAAGTGGGTAAGACTGTTGAGTTCAGGTAAGAGATTAGAATGGACCATAACTTACTTCCTCAGACCATTTTAACAACAGTGTTTGTCTGTTTTAGTAATTGCTCCAGTCAGTCGTCTCTGTGGGTTTCCCATTGCTCATGTAATCCCTTCTCCTTCTCTTCAACTGGACTCCCAGAGCTTGACCCAGTGCTTGGCTGTGGATCTCTGCATCTGCTTCCATCAGTTACTGGATGGAGGTTCTACGATGACAATTAGTGTAGTCACCAATCTTATTATAGGAGATAGCCAGTTCAGGCACCCTCTCCACTATTGCTAAGAGTCTCAGATGGGGTCATCCTTGCTGATTCTTGGGAATTTCCCTAGTACCAAGTTTCTCCTTAACCCCATAATGGTTCCCTCTATCAAGATATTTCTGTCAATGCTCTTCCTGTCCCTCCCTCCCACAACTCGCCCATCCTGTTCCCTCATGTTCTCTTCCCCTATCTCCTCCCCTCTTATCGCCCCCACTCCCAGTTTACCCAGGAGATCTCATCTATTTCTGCTTCCTAGGGCAATGCATGTATCTCTCTTAGGGTCTTCCTTGTTACCCAACTTCTCTGGGGCTATGGCTTGTAGCCTGGGTATCCTTTGTTTTTTATCTAATATCCACTTATGAGTGAGTACATACCATGTTTGTCTTTCTGGGTTTGGGTTACTTCACTCAAGATATTTTCTAGTTCCATCTTTAAAGTAGGCTAAGAATCAGCAAAATGTATTTTAACCTAATCTGATAAAATTCTAAAAGGTGATGTTGATCTTTATTCATAGAGGCACTTGAGTATTTCTTTTTTCAATTGAAATATATTTTTTCATACAACATATTTCTATCATGTTTTCTCCCTCTCCCAATTCATCTCAGAATATCCCTGTACCCCTACCTTTCAAATTTATGTTCCTTTTACTTCTCTTTTAAAAATAAACATCAAGAAACACAAAATAACAAAAAACACAAAAAAATAAAAAAATAAAGTAAAACACCAATAAGACAACAAAACAAAACAAAATAAAAAGTAAAATGAAACAACAAAATTTATAAAAATGCAATTGAGTTCATTTTGTATTGGCCAACTCTACCTGATCATGGATCCTGCATCCTCACAAGTATAAGCTGTCATTTTATTTAATTGATCTCATTTGTTACTGGTATAAGATGAAGTCTCAAAGTAGTTTTAATTTGTGTTTCCCTTATGGCTAATGATGTTGAACGTTTCTTTAAGAGTTTCTCAGTCATTTGTGTTACGTTTTGAGAACTCTCTGATGAGTTCTGATGACTCCATTTTTAAATTGGGTTGTTTTCTTGGTTTCAGTTTGTTTCTTTTTAGTTCTTTATATATTTTTTGATACTAACCTTCTGTCAGATGTCTAAGTGGTCAAGATTTTTTTTCATTCCATAGGCTGCCAGTTTGCCTGAAAGATGGTGTCCTTTGCCATATGGAAGCTTTTCAGTTTCAAGCGATTCTGCTAAGAAATTAGTGCTTGTGCTATCTGTGTCCTGTTCAGAAACTCCTTTTTGTACCAATGATTCCTAGCCTATCTCCTACCTTCCCTTCTACCAGATTCAGCACTTAAATATTTCAACAAGTAAGTGATACACCTTTTTAAATGTGAGGCAAGTGGGTATGAAGCCCTGTCCCACTCCGTTTGTGACAGTGTACTCCATATGGTCTAAAGAGCCACTGATCCCTCACTGCTTGGCACTATTCCCAACAGTGCTTCCTCCCTGGTTTTCAGAAATGATGCATTTTGTTTTCTTTTTGCTCATATTTCTAACCTTATCACCTGGCATATATGTTTTCACAATCTATTACCATTTTAGGGATAACACATGGTATATATGTGCATACATACATATATATACACATATACACACACACACACACACACACATATATATATATATATATAATTTCCAGTTATGATCAATATATGTTATTGATGAAATTATTAAGGCCACTCTACATAGTTAAAAGGGAAATTTATTTTGTGAAGTAACTTACAAGTGAAGGGATAGGTAACAGGGTCTGGGAAAGGTGTGGCGCAGTCCGGCGGTATTCTCTGGAGAACGCTGCTTGGTCTGCCTCCAGCGTCCAGGGTCCAAGAGAACTGGCCCATCCAGATCTCAGGTCTTCAGGGTCCTCTCTCGGCCCCGCCTTATAGGCATGACAGTTACTGAAGCCTCAATGGGGGTTGGAACTTCCAGATCAAAGCTGGAATGGCTACCCACTACAATATGTATTTCTGCTGAAGGGAGTCTCATGATGCTCTGATCCTCCTTACAGAATTTGTATTTGGGTAGTGATCATGTAACCTACACTTTGGTCAGAGTAAACCTTTCTCTGATTCTGTCAAGTCTTTATTAACAGCAACAATGTCTTGCTTATATTCATTTCATTTACTCAATAAAACCTATGAAGCACTGGGAGTGTGGTTCTTTAACCAGTCACTACAGGGGAGTCACTACAATGAGAAACCGTTCTCCTGGTGTCAGCAAAATATAGCCTGCTATTGTAAAAGAAGCCAAGAAACAATGAAAGGTTCTCACAAAGCTTCTAATTTGGGTGGCTTATCTTCCCCAAATATTACAGTGCTTTCTAAGATTCTCTCTTAATCAGGATTTTCCCTTTATCTGAGAACAGAATAGGCTGTCTCTGCTATTCTTCCTTCGGTAAGATTGTAGTAGCTTATCCTAAATATTGAATATCCATTGCCTTTGTTGTTGCCCATGTGATAGACCAAATCATAGACCAAAACTTTTATTTTTAGTTGAAATTTAGAAGACATGATTCAGTTGTACTATGGAGCCAACATGGTTGGATTCAAATCATGCTCAACTCTACTACATTTTATTAGTGTGTATGCTTTTGTGTCTTTATCTGTGACAATGGAGAAATAACAATACTTCCCAGTAGGCTAAGGGGAATATTCAAGTTAGCATATGTACAGCACCATATGCAATGTCTTTCCTGAATGCTATGTGTGTTTGCTGTTATTATTCAATAATAGCCTACTGAAATGTACATTTCAAACTGAAAATCTCTCAGTGATCTCCATTACTAAACTGAAAATCTATTTTTGTGAAAAAAAATACAAGCCTGGAGTTATGACAGAAAGATATTTTAAAATTCAGCAAACCTTTTACAAAGAAAATGATAATTTCCTGATGAGTATTAAAACAATACTCAAATCAAGCCATTGAATATGAATGTGAAAGTAGCCAGGGTTGGCTTTTTTTTCTGTTTGACAAACAAATAAGAGAGAGGGAGGTGGGGGAGATAACAAAACAAATCACAGCTCCATGTACAAAGTGACTCATTATACCACTATCCCCCCCTCCACATTTCCAGTGGAATGACAACACGGATTAATTTGGATTCTGCATCATTCTAGTAACCAAGATGAAAAAAAAAAAAAAAGGAGGTGTGTGCTGAAGAGGAAAACTGGAACAGAAATCTTACTGTGGTAAAAAGAATTAATAGTAAATAGCAAAGGGGCGCCATTACAAAATGACCAATTTAATTCTTCAAGATACCTCGAGGCCCTTGGCAATATCCTCTGTCTCCTCTGATGAGCATGGTAGCATACAGGTTTAGCTGACTAATGTCTCATCCACCTGCTACTCTGTATATCAATCATTCCTTTGTGCAACTTTATTTATTCTGCTAATATATCCTTACTACATTGTGCTTTTCCTGTATGATCCATGCATAAGATTTCCATCTAAATCTCACTAATGGTGCAATGTCCATGATTTCCCAGAGATTGATTCTACCTTTGTAGTCGACTCTGTACCTGTTTGTTCTCATTATTTTTTCATAATTAGTAAGTTATAAAAGTCTCCACTCCTTACCTGCTTATTCTTAAGACTGCTTTCCCTAACTATTAAAATCTAAATGCCTCCAGTACAGGTGACTAATCAGCTTAGTTATTCCCTAATTTAAATGCTGTCTCAGGAAAGAATAAGATGCTAGGGCATCAGTGTTGGGACATGTGCCAATGTGGGGAATTTTCAGAGAGGGTAGAATGAGTACCAGGAAGGGAATGAGGGCTCCCAAAGAAACATCTGATACTCCAGAACTGTATCTTCCAATACTGTAATGAAGCCACTTTTCACCAGGTCCAGAAAGCAGTTGCGAATATCTCTCTGTTTCATTACTGTTCACATCATAGTCAGAGTTTGAAGCTACAAGGGTACTACACCATAGAAACTGACAAATGCTACAAATGATATTGTTTTCTTTTCTCTTTTTATGAGTGTCTTTGTCCAACTGATTACAACTAGCTATAAATGTGATCCACATATGTTATCATGGACATCCTAACCCATGTTACTTCATTTCGAAGAAATAAAACACAGAGAAATCAAATATTTTTCAGGTGCATATCGTTTAGAAATTATAAATGGTTCCACTTTGAAGGAAACATCTCCACTTCACATCTCTGGGAAACCCTTTACATTGTCTATCTACTGCTATAGGGCTGTCTTGCCCACAGCATTGTGAGTTCTAGTTGGAAAGGCATATATTATTTCATCTTCATTTATCTGTGCTCTGTTACCATTATCATATTCCTGAAATTTTCTAAACTTGCTACTTGTTCATCTCTTCTAACATAATTAAAATGCAGCCTCCCCTGACAATGACATGGGCTTACTGTAATACTCAAATGCTGTCCAATGCCGTCCTATGTCTCCAGTAGGAAATACATATGTAATTTTAAAAAATATACTTTGGTGTATAGACTATGTTTTAAATATCAGTATTTTTTTTCTTGGAATTAACCAGATAGTGTAAAGAATTAGAAGGTTTTGGACAAGGTAATGTGTTGACACTTCCAAACTATTGCCATTTAAGAAAATTGCCTCAGCTGGGCAGTGGTGGCTCATGTCTTTAATCCTAGCACTCAGGAGGCAGAGGCAGGCAGATCTCTGTGAGTTCGAGGCCAGCCTGGGCTACAGAGTGAGTGAGTTCTAGGAAAGGTGCAAAGCTACACAGAGAAACCCTGTCTCAAAAAATGAATGAAAGAAAAAAAGAAAAAGAAAGGAAGAAAAAAAGAAAGGAAGGAAGGAAGGAAGGAAGAAAGAAAGAAAGAAACAAAGAAACAAAGAAAGAAAGAAAAAGAAAATTGCTTCAGTAAAATAATTCTCTACCCATATTTTACAAATTTTAGACATTTAGCTGGCATAATATACATATAGAGAATAGCTGGTGAGGTGGCAGCTGGTGGCAATGCTGGTTGAATAGGTCCTTGGCATTTGCTCACTACCTTCCCCATGCTCCTCTGTAGTGAAGTGTTTTCACTATATATGCAAAGCTGTCTAAGGTGCAATGTTCCAGGAACATCAATAATACTGATCACTCTCATGGCCAGTGCAACATTTATGAGCAAGAAACTTTCCAACATATTCCTCTTTCAGCCTATGAAACTTTACCTTTTAGGAAAGGTCCAACAAACCTGATTTACACGAAGAAGAAACAAAATCCTAGTCTACAGAGCACCACCTTCAGAGCACCAACAGATGTATGCCTTTGGAAGGTGGTAGGAGGGTAAAACTTGATTTCTGTGATTGTTGTAAACCCCCTTTCCACCTTCTTTCCTATTTGGTATCATGAAAAGCTCATGGGGTCAGAGAGTTCTGCCTGTATGCTTGCACAGCTGGCTGGGTGTCAACCCTTCTGAGCATAAAGGATAACTCTTCTCCTTCTATGTCTAGTTTGTGAGTGGAGTTAAGTAATCCAGGGCTTCTTTTCAGATAAGTGTTTGAGAGTGAGACCAGAGGAAAGGAAGAGAAGCATTGCTAGACATCTCTAGTAGTGACACTTATTAGCCTTTGCTTTACTTAGGAGATGATTCACTCCAATCATCTAACTGCACCATTATGGAAATGTTATACAGAATTAGGTCTGATGACTGACTCCTCCTTTGATGCAGATTTTCTAGACCCTAGAATCTGGTGGCAACTCATTTTGACTAAATTTCAAAATTAGGAGAAAGAATTTTATCTATGCCACGATATATGTTAAAAGACATCAGAGAACTTCATTAAGCTCTGATAGCATGATGGTACAGTCATACAGATTATACATTTGCAAACACAATTTTGCCAGTTTGCAAACAAGGACAGCCTTCTCATTTGATTAAAAAAAAAAAAAGGCAATGTTGTTATGCTGTTCCTTTAATGGCAACTGAAGTTTTTTAGAAGACATTTAATTCTTGACTGAAAGCACTTGAATGAACCTTGGCTCCTTTGAGTTTCCAAGTTCCTTAGGTATACAATACTTGGTTTATATGGAGGAGTTCATCAGTTTCTAACCTCTTGTTGCCTAAAACATATAATGGTTTTACCTCTCAGCCTAATACTTTCTGGACTTTGCATTAGCCACTAACATATAATGTATGCTGAAAAACCTTGCATTAGCTCATTCTTCCTTCCTTCTAAACTCAGTCCAAAAGGAAAGGTCAAGACCAAAGGTGATGCTTAGCAATAATTGTGCACAAAACTTAATCCATCCAGGTGAGTGAAGCTGTGACCACTTGTATCTGTAATCTCTGCAAATCGATCGTTACCTCCCAGGGCACCTCAGGACTAATTAGATTAACTGTTACTGTCAGGGCTAGCTAATTGCTCACTGAAGAAAGCAAATTGCAGACAGTAGATATCAGTGTAAAATCAAACAGAAAACAGGTGTTTGCTAATTAAAACCAAGATTTTAATGAATGACCCATGCAGTTTGGGTGAATAAATACCACTTCTGGCATCTGCTGTATAATTAGGCATTCTTTCTCTCTCTTTCTCCCTCTTCCTCTGTGTCTCCTCCTTTCATTCTTTCCTGCTTAACCTATGCTTCAAAAAGTGCAACTAGTAAATAATATAAATTGGCAAGTTAGAAAAGAGTCCCTATCAATCTCACGGAGGCAAAGAGCAGATGTTTCTGACCGTGAAGCTAAGTAAATCTAAAGAAAAGAAACTGAGAACAGCAAACTCATATACGTAGACTTACGCATTTATTTAATAGTTTATACCCGAAAGACATAAAATGTTGGTTAAAAGGGTGACAGAGTTGAAGAAGATGGAGAAAGATCACATTAACACGTTTTAATGCAAGAATGGGCCACAGTACCCTGAGGGAGGCTGATTATGAGTTCTGGTTCATGTACCATTTGAGACTTTATTTTGAGCTAATTGGGCTTCCTGCTGAGATGACCTCTTCTGATGGTTGTTGTTTTTCAATCCCCTTGAAAGTGAAAGAGGAGGAGGAGAAGAAGCTCATTTTGAAATACAGTAGTAAGTGCGGAGAATCTGCCCAATAAGCATGTTTCACTGTATAGAATGCTTCACTTTTAGGAAATCTGAATGAGGGTTTGAGTTAGAATGGCTTAATAGAAAGGATGCAAACAACAGTCAGGCCATTTTGTCGAAATCATCATTGCAGAATTGTTTTCCCACCACTGTTCTTTGTGTGTCTGAGTGCTGTAGTGGGTGAATTTCTAGCTGTAGCTATTTTCTGCAATTAAATCTGACTACAATACCTCAGTTGCCAGAGCTCAGAGGAGTGCACAAAGCTCTGTGTCAGCTAATAAATAACCAAATGTGTTGAAATCTAAGAAAATCAAGTGGTTTTTGGAAAAGCCTCTTAATTCATTGTGAAGTGCTCAATCCAAAGGCCACAGGCGTGGTGCACAGTGAGCATTTGGGGAGGGTTGGAGACTTTGCAGTATTTTATCACTGTTGTCCATGGCTAGAACCTCTGCAGGTGTAGGCCAGTGGTGGAGTGCATACCTAGGATGCACACGGTCCTGATTTCTACCTCTAGCAAAAGAAGAAGGAAAATGAAAGAGCAGAACTTGTGTAAACATGTGTAGCAGTTTTCCCCCAGATTAAAACCTTCCATCTCGTTGGGAAAATCCTTAAAGCACATATGATGTGAAAGGGGAAGGAAACAATTCATCCTTCATGGAATCGTGTTAAGCCCATAAACAATTCAAAATAGTTTCAGAAAGTCCCTGAAGTTGACCAGATTCACTAGTACCTCCCTCTTCAAGTATATACAATAAGGACAATTGAGAATCACTAATACATAAGCAGAGCTGCCTGAGAAGCATAAAGTAAACGATCTGTCTCAAGAAGTCTCAGATCAACTAAGCTACTTGGGAAAGAAATCTTCCAACTGTGAGTTGCTTATAGGCTGTGCAGTGTGCTACAGGGTTCCCAGCTTTCACGAGATTTCACCCATGCTGGGGTGGGCTTTGGCCCATCTTTGACTCTTTTCTGCTATGAGTAACCTCTTCCCCATGTTAATATTTGTGAAAACTCATCAGGTCACCAACTTGGATTTTGTGCTTATCTTTACTTTGGTCTGGTATTCATTCCCTATCTGGGGGAGTAGACATTTGTTCACATCTCCTAAGGAATAGTATCATGCAATCACTTGGCACCTAGGCTATGAATCAGTGTGTTTGCTTATGCTTGGAGTCCTCAAACTTGCACAAAAATAATTCAATTAGGTAATGAGTTTCAGATCTCTGGCTCCAGAAACTGTGATCCGGTCTTGAACATGGATGAGAAGTCTCCACATTTCAATCAGGGACACTTCTATTTTACATTTTAAAATATTAAATATCCTTTACATTTGAAATGTCAGGTATTTATCTACATAAGTTATAAACTACAATATTTACTGAAAAATAGTGAAAAATACTGCCTAAGAAAGAGAATATTAAGAACCCTTCTGAACTCCACCAAGAGCAGCTACACACTCCTATCCACCATCCACCAGAGGACCACATGGTATCCTCCTCCATGTATGGAAAACCACACCCTAGTTGAAGCCACTCCACAGTACAATGACTACCTTGGCCTATAACTTGAGGACCTTAATTCTTAAATATCTTTTTCATAGAGCAACACCCACTCCCAATGCGAAGCTGATACAAGACTTCCTACAGAAGCTAGTGAACCTTCTGAGGATTCATGGTGAGAGTTTTCTAACTCTGTAAGTGTTTTGTTCCTGGTCTGAGCCAGAAGCTACACCTAGACTTAGCCGAACTGTGACCACCTCTGCCACCTCACTTGCATATCATTTTCAAGTTGTCCCAATACTGAATCCCAAGAATCATTCAACTGGCAGTAACCTGATGATTTGGGATAACAGAAAACAGAGATCCAAATGCTCATGCAACAAAGGAAAGGCAGATGGTCATAGGAAGAAACGTTACTAATTACCTAACCAGATACCTAGTTCCTATCACACACACACACACACACACACACACACACACACACACACACACACACATACACACACACATGAAATCCACTGAAAGTTTGTGTTCCCATAGTAATGTTCCTTGAGAAAAGCAGCTTAGATAATGCAAGAGACAATGATCTCAAAATGCTAATTATAAATATGATCAAAGAACCCAGTGAGGATGCAAATAAATGTCAGAATAAAGACTTAATATACATATATAGATAGACAGAGAGAGAGAGAGAGAGAGAGAGAGAGAGAGAGAGAGAGAGAGAGAGAGAGAGAGAGCAGAAAGACAGAGAGACAAAGAGACATAGAGAGAAGGATGGAGAGGCATAGACAATGACTTTCTGAACAGAACCACTGTAGGACAAGCAGTAAGACCAACAATTGATAAACGGCGTGTCATGAAATGAAAAAGTTTCTGTACAGCAAAGGCTACCATCACTCAAGCAAAAGGCAGCCTACATAATGGGGAAATGTCTTTACTAGCCATACCTTTAACAACAAGTTAATATCTGGAATATACAAAGAATAAAAGAAAGTGAACATTAAGATAACAAAGAACTCAATTAAAAATTGGGACATGGAATTAGACAAAAAATTATCAAAAGAAAAATTATAAATTCTCAAAAATATATTTTAAATTATTCAACGTTCTTAGCTACCAGGATAATACACAATAAAAGTACTCTAAAGTTTCTTCTTACCTCAATAAGAATGGTTAAAATAAACAAATAAAGTGACAATAAATGATTGCCATGGATGTCAACAAAGGGGAACATTTATCTGCTGTTGGTTCCAGTCCAAACTGGTAAAGTCACTGTGGAAATCAGTGTGGACATTCTTCAAAAAGCTATAATGCATGTACCATGTGATCCAGCTCTACATTTTTGGGCATATCCCCTAAAGATGCTATATCCTATTACAGAGATATTTTCTAATTCATGTTCATTGCTCCTCTATTTACAACAATCAGGGAATAGCAGCACCATATATATCCACCAACTGGCAAATGGATAATGAATATTCAATATCTTTATACAATAAAATGTTATTTAGCTGCCAAAGAAAATATACATATCTGGATATAACCATTCTTCCTGAGATAACCAATAACAGAAAGATGGACAAACTTTGCTTATACTGGCACATATAGGCATACTATATTTCAATCTTCTGATGTGTGTGTTAAGTTAGAATACTCCTTCCATGCCTGCTCCTTCATCCTTACTTTAGTCTACTTAAGCCAATCCACCTTCTGCACAAACCCAACCAAGTGATTGCTGCATACCTCCACATTTTTATGGCTTTTACACTCTCAGACCTATGTGGGTCTTGCAGCTAGCACACTAACCCAGTCTGGCTACTTCTCTAGAACATTGACTATTCATGCTGTCCCCACACTCCCAAGCCTAGGTTAAGTCTCATAGCCTGTATATCAAACCAACCTGTTGAGTTTCCTGGATCCTGTCTTGCACAAACTGTACTTACTCCCAAGTCTAGCTCAGCTCTTGCAACCAGGTGATGGTTCCATACCCCCACATATCTACACAGTTCTCGTGCTCTTAGAAGTACATGGATCTCACAGTTGGTACATCAGATAAGCCAGGTGAGTGTCACAGACACCTCACCCTGTTCCATTCTCAAATTTCCAGACCTAGCTCGGTTGTACAGTTTGAGAACCAACCCAGACACTATTTCTGGAGAGATGTGAGGGAATGTCTACTCACCCCAGATAGAGAACCATTGATAGACCAAAGTAAAGATATGTCCAAATTTCAACTTGGTGAACCATGAGGTTGATCGGGGTCACTAAGAGGAATATATATGAGGATTTGCTTATAGCAGAAATCACTCTAAGACAGCATGGTTGCCAAATCCTACCACTATCTAAGCCTCTTCCAGACAGCCTGGCTGGTTTCTGCTTATTTCTGTCAGTTCAGATGGTCTGTTTTTCCTCCAGATAGCTCAGCTTGTTTGAGAGTGGCTGGCCTCCAGCTCATAGAGCTCCACCTGCCTCTGCCTCCTGAATGGTGAGATTAGAGCTGTGAACCACCACACCCAGATAATACACTCCTTGAAATCATCATACCACTTAATCATTAGTATATTATTAGACTTTTTTCTTGATCTTTTTTTCACTTCTGTCTATATTTTTTAGACATCTGCATTTTTCCAAAATGTATTAAGCTATTTACAGTTAAATTCTGAAAAAAAAATATAATTGCATTAGTCACTGTTCTTTACTCTGAAGAGACACCATGACCAAGGCAACTCCTGTAAAAGAAAACATTTGATTAGGGGTTGAATAGTTGAAATTTGATAATGTGTACCTCTTGTTGTTTGCCTGTGTTAGTTTCTAAGTTTATAATATGAACTTAAGGTTTCTCTATGTTAAGTCTTTTTTTTCCACTTGATAATTTTTTTTTCCTTTTTTGGATAGGGTAGCTCTGGTTCTCCTGGAACTCATTATGTAGACCAGGCTGGCCGCAAACTCACAGAGATCTGCCTGCTTACTCCTGAGTGCTGAGATTAAAGGCATACACCACCACATCTGACATTTATTTATTTATTTTTTAGTAATAAGTAATATTGCATTGTCTGAAGGTGCCACATTTCATCTAGTAATTTATATGGTAAAAGACAACATGGTCACTAACAAGTATGGCTTCATGAAAGTGTTGCTGCAAATATTCTTTTGTGGGGTTTTATGAGGAAATAATTTTTAGCTCATTTAGGCAAATTGAAGAGATGCATATGTTGGGGCTGTGGTATGAGTCCATTTAGATTTTTAGGAAACTGCCTATTGTTTTTCAAAGTGCTGGGCCACATTTTATTCCATCTGCAATGGAGGAGCACTTCCCCCAACATGACATTCTCCACAACACTTGATGTCCTCAGTGT
The DNA here is from genome assembly GCF_007827085.1 of Peromyscus californicus insignis. Taxonomy (NCBI): domain Eukaryota; kingdom Metazoa; phylum Chordata; class Mammalia; order Rodentia; family Cricetidae; genus Peromyscus; species Peromyscus californicus. The sequence continues at coordinate 21,990,811 of NW_026294534.1, read as the reverse complement.
TCTGGGTCTTGGTCATGCAGATAGGTGTACAGTGAATCCCATACATTTGGAAAAAAGACCCTCTTCTCCATGCCTTCGTATATAATAATAGCTATGAGCAAACACTGTGGTGAAAGGAGAATGGTATTTGCTTTCTAGGGCTGTTTCAGCTTGACCCACATCCTTCAAGTTGGGTTGCTACCACATACAACTGTGTTTGTGGCACTTGTTCTGAGGACTAGAGTAGTGGACTGGTGACTCTGCCTGGCGTTGTGTGGATGAAAAGGCAAGTGCCATGAGGCAGAAAGCATTCAGCAAATGTTGAAAGATGATGAAAACAGGATTATCTCATCAGACTGAATAAGGTGATGGTAAATGGATTAAATGGGGGCAAATTAAAGTATGTGTGATTCTGGAGACAAGTCAAGTGTGTTTGTACAGTAAAAAAAAAATATGGGAAAATACACCAGAAGCACTACCCGTTAGCATCATCTTATTCAAGAACTTTCAAACCTAATGGGAGAGATAAAATAATTTAAAATGCACTTTAAACATTATTTATAACCTACGCTGCTTCAAAGTGTATCTTAGTTGAAATGCTCATAATTTTTCCCTTGCACATATTCAGCCTGACTAAAGGTCCAGACAGTAACACTAGAGCTGCAAAGACAAACTGAAAAAACAAACTTTTTATTTTTTTAGCTCAAAGAGAGGATTTATTGCCATTGACCTCTTGGCCCCAAAAATGATCTGCTTATTTCAAAAAAGGTGGGAACCATGCCTATTTTGATAATGTTCACTTTCAAAAAGTCTTTCATGTATATCACGTATTATATATATGACCAGCTGTTCATGGTATATGTTATCATAAAGTCCTTATCATCACAAAGACTCCAAATCATTTTAAGGAAATTACCATACCCTCACACAGACATTTTAGAGAAGGGATTTTCTATGGAGCCCAGGCTGACCATGAACTTACCACTCTCCTACCTCCAGATTTCTGACAGCAGAGATCATATGCCTGAGCCACCACCCTGCCTTATCCTAAATAACCCCTGTCAGTGATACCACCAATCCCTGGTAAGTAATCCTTGGCTGTTGGTCACCAAAGCTACATTCATGCTTTGTTTTGCTCATGGAATATGCAGAAACCATACCGCATGTCATGAGCAGATGTAATGTGCTCACAGGCTTGCATACTAACAATAAGATTTATCTCCAGGCTGAAAGCTTCCAGGTAGCTTTTTATTTTCCAAGGCAAATTTGGAAATCAGCAAATTAAATCATAACGTTTACACAGTTCGGAAGTACCTAGTTTGGGGCGTTATTCATCTTTTCTTTTACACATAAGAATTTTGTAATAGCTAGGAGAGGACAAAAACCTGCCATTTCCCTCATCCTGGCAGCTCTCCAACTCTCCTTTCTAAAATGATCAAAGACTGTAAACACCGTGGGATGGAGCGAGGGATCTTTTTTAAGTAGTAGGGCTTTATTGTAGTTTTATGAAGCAGTAAAACTCTGCAGGCATCGGAGGTGAGATTTGGGGAGTACAGGGGTCATTTTATCTTTCGGGCTTTAAATGACAGGATCAAAAGGGAGTTACTTCATAAAAATTCCAATTTCCCTTCCCTGAGCACACCAGCATCACATTCAGCTAACCTAATGGTGATGCTCTCCCCATGAACTCTTTGTACTCATTGCCCTGCTAGGAAGTATCCTCTTTATGACAAAATCTGGCCTCCTGGAGGTTAAGGTAACATGTATTATTGTCAAAGATCAAGATTATTTGAGCCACACAGGAGGGTACTATGTTGTGAATGATTGCTAATAAGGGGAGATAGGTATAAGCCATAAAGATAATTATGACATATGTTCTTTTCATACTGTATTTGTAAGAACTCAAAATGTTTTCGCCAACTGACTGCAGGCTTGCTATGCAGTAAATTAGCTGTTTCACAGAGAACATTTCATTACGTTTTAAATATGTTTTAGATACCCCATTTAAAGCTGAGAAAGGTTCTCAGAACACTTAGGAACTATTTCAAGGATTTTCAAAGATTAGTTCATTTGAAGTGAGAACAGGAATAAAGACTATATTAAGGTGAGGAGCTTAGGCATACCTACAGACCAGTCTGTTGATCTTCCCTGTTCATTCTAGTTAATGGATTTGATTCATGATTTACATTACATCTTATGGGACATTATTTCTGCCAGTACTCTGAAACACACTGTCATAGTCACTTTAGGCTTCTATAACAAACACACTGCAGTCTGTGCTTTAAACAACATCCGTTCCTCACAGTCAGAGCACTGGAAAATCCAAGGTCAATATGCAAGCAAATCTGGGAACTAGAGAGGGTCTAGTTCCTCATCTTCTCCTGTATGTTCACCAGACAGCTGCAAGGGAGCAAGAAAGTTAACATCTAAAATGATCTAAAATTGCTTCCACTATCTCTTTGTTTAGATACTTGTGACAACGTCCCCTGTCACTTAAAAACTTCTTCCCATTTCACGTTAGGACTCCAGAACAAAGAGCTTTTTCAACAGATTTCTCAACTTGTACCAATATTTTGCCATGACCATTTCATGCAATAAAAGCACATGGCCATCTTTTATGCATCAAGGCTTAGCTGCAAAATGCTTTCGTTGTCTGAAATTTGCACCCATTCTCTACACAGAAAGAATAGAGTCACATAGAGCATTACACAACCCAGATGCCTTTTCTCTTTTGTAAGGACATACAACTCTGTCTTCTACAGTCCCACCTTATCACTTCATTTAACCTTAATTACCTCCTCAAAGACCTTATGTCCAAATCCAGTCACTGTAGAAATGGGGTTTCAACCTATGCACTTGGAGCAGAGCAGGGCACACCACCTTACAGAAGCATCTCTGCTAACTACCACTCACAGGTGCAAAGGCCAACGTCTGGCCCTGAGTCTTTACCTCATTGAACATGTGCACACCATGTCACGTGACTAACTCCTTTCTCCTTGCTGAAGCACCATTAGCCTTCCTTCATTTGGTTAAGCTTCTTTAATTTCCTGAGATCACACCTGTGCTCCTGCGTTATAGCAAATTGAAATAAGCCAAATCCACCTATTAATTACTTGGCAACACTTCTGCATTGTTTTTAATGCTTCAGCACCCTGATTTCTTGGCAGCATTGGTCACTCTAGATAAAAAAGGTGTCAGCGTGGTACTCATGTTTCCTAGATTGTGCTCAACATGCTTCACAAATGCAGGCTGAATGCAGGGAACGTTAACTTTCAGGTATTTTTAGTCTTAAAATGAAATTAACCATAAAACCTAATTATTTGGATTTCCTAGAATCCTCATCAATTTCATGTCTTGTGGAAGGTTCAGAAGGATCCTAACAGAAAAATGGGAGAGTCCCACACAGTAACTGTGCACAGTGGTGGCACAGCTTATTCAGCCCTTTAAAGCACATTGAGGAGATTTCAGTGTGGCCATTTAATGGATTTCAGTGTCATTTAAATTGTAGATGCTAGAATCCTCACAATGGTTTTTAATGTGAGAAGGAATATTTTACACCATACAGAGGTTGCTTGCTTAATTTGTGAGAGTCTTTTTTTTATATATATAAAACTTAAGTGTAAAAAATGCTAAAATGACAGTATTCCATGTAACTCGTATTAAGGTATCACACAAAAGCACACACACACACACACACACACGCACGCACACGCACGCACACGCACACGCACACGCACACGCACACACACACACACAGAGTCTTGTCAAATAAAAGGTAACATTTTTCACTATGAGCAAAAACAAAAGTGACTTTTTTTTCCCCAGAAAATAGAATTCTTTCTATAAAGGATATTGTTTTTAAGAATTAGAAATGTTTTAATCATTGCTCTAAGGATGAAAACATGTTACATTTAAAATAAGTCTGATGTTAAAAATAAATAATTAAAACAAGGACAAGCAAATTAAAAAAAAAACAATGGAGGGTAACCAATAACCTGCAGTGTTTGGGGCAGTATCTATGGGACACCTTTGGACAATGACTCAAAAAAATTAACCTGTTCCTGGTCTCCCTCTTTATATGATAGCTCCATTTATATATATATATATATATATATATATATATATATATATATATATATATATATATATAGCTTTTCCTATAGTTTGTTTCAATATGGCTTTTCAAAAGCCTTTTATTATTGGTTATTCTCCCCATATTCTCTTCTCTATCCTGTGTCCCCATCTCCATCCTGTCTTTTGGATTCAGTTGTATTTGGTAACTCCACCTTTCTGTTCAACTCTATTTGATAAACATGCTAAGTTTCCAGGGTCCTGAAGCTTCTCCATAAGAGGGCCCATTCCATCCCAAACAAACATTTCTGTGTCTCTCTATGACTCTCCTTTCTTCATTCCCTCCCTGCACCTGTCAGGTCAATCCTTGGAACCATGCAAGGGTTTGATACATATGGGTCTTCAAAGGACTCAGAATGTTAAAGGACTCACACATACACACACACACTCACATTGTAGAATAACAAAGTCAGAACACATGACCTTCCTTATTTCAGTAATATAATAATCCAGGTAGCATGAGAAAATACATGTAAGCCAATGAAGTCAATTTGAGAGTCAGAGCTTAGTCCTTACCTTTATGGTCACCTGATTTCCAACATGAATGCTGATGTCTTTAAATAAAGAAAGAAGCATCCACAAATACTTAAGTTGGAAAGCCCCAACTACTCACTTTACTCCCCAAAAATTAAGTTTGGGAAGGATGTTAGGCCTACATGTAAAAGAAAATATTTAAAAATCCATAGAAGAAAACATATAAATAACTCTTAGCAACATTGAGTTAGCATGAAGTTTGAAAGAAAGTGACCTCCAAAGGGAGTGGCACTCTTAGGAGGTGTGGTCTTGTTGGAGGAAGTGTGTCACTGTGGGGATGGGCTTTGAGCTCTCCTTTGCTCAATGTGACTATCAGTTGACTTCCTGTTGTCTGCAAGGTATAGCACTCTCAGCTCCAGCATCCCATCTGTCTGCCTGATGTCATGCTCCCTGTCATGATGATAAAGAACTGGACCTCTGCAACTGCAAGTGAACAAGTGAGCCACCTCAATTAAATGTTTTCTTTATAAGAGTTGCCATAGTCATGGTGTCTCTTCACATAAATAAAAACCTTGACTAAGACAGTAGGAAACTTTTCTTAAAACACTTAAGGCACAAAAACAACTGGAAAATAAATTGGATTCAATTGAGATTATTTTGTGATGTAAATATTACTATTAAGAAAGTGTAGAAAAAGATCTCTGATTGGGGAAAAGGTTTATAATTTGTCTAATAAAGGACTTATACCATAAATATATAAAGAACACTTAACATTTAGTAATGAGAGGCTACAAAATTTAAACATGGATAAAGAAGTTATATAAATACTTCTTCAAAGGAGATACACAAGTACATGAAAATATGGTCAATATTCCTGGTCCTTGGGGAAATGGCTATTGTAAAAACAATGATGACCAAGCAACATCCACTAAGAGGATCACAATCCTTAGCTACCTCCAGTGTTTAGTAAATGATAGTCACCTTGAAAACACTATCAAAATTTTTCAGCAAGTGGGACATACATATACCCCCAAGAGCAAAGAAAACTGGGGCTGGAGAGATGGCTCAGTAGTTTAAGAGTACTTGCTGTTCATTCAAAGAAAAGAGACTTTTGCCAGCACCTACATTCATAACTCCAGTTCTAGGGAGTCCAATGGCTTCTTCTGACATTTAAAGGTAGCACGCACATACATGGTACATAAACATATATGCACATAAGACATGAACATAAAAATTAAATAAATCCTTAAAAAATAGAGCAAAGAAAGTTGTTTATACACAAAAAATTAAACATGAATATTCATAACAGTTCTGTTCATAATAGCTAGCAAGTAGTAAAAAGTCTAAATGTTTATGCACAGATGAATTTTGTAAATAAAATACAGTATAAGCATCCAAGGAAATATTGGATATAGAAAGTCAGGGAGAGCTGTTACTTGGTAGCACATGAGTGAATCTTAAAAGCATTATAATATTAGGTAGAAGCCACAGAAGACCATGTCTGCTATGATTACACTTAAGTAAATGCTTAGATTGGGCAAATCTATAGAAACAAAAAGTAGGTTAGTGTTTAATTTGAGGTATAGGTCAGACAACTGGGGTTTCCTTTAAGAGGAATGAATGCTCTCAGTTGAATTGTGATGGTTGTATGAACCTATGAACACATACATATACATATCTACTGGACTGTTTGCTATATGAGATTATTTATATAATCTGTGAATTATATCTCAGTAAAGTTTAAAAGGAAAACTTAGAACCAAACATTAGAATTAGATGTATCAAGTGTATCACATTACTGTAATTTAAAACTTATTTTATTTATTTATATGTATTTGTCTGTGAATGCATGGGTATATATGTGCCTATGCAGTCCAGAAGAGGGCATTGGATACTCTGAAACTGGATTTAAAGGCATTTATGAGCTATGTGATATGAATGGTGGGATCCAAACTCTCTCCAGCCTTTCCTTCTATCTCTGTCTTTGATAAGTGAATTTTTAGAAGACAATTTGAAGTATTCTGTTTTTGATAGTTTCATTTATTCAGTTATTAGACAGGCAATCTCCATTCTCCTGATTCATCTGCTCAGGTGAGGGCAATCCCACTTCACTAGCAAGCCAATCTCTTGACTTAGCTTCTCAAGTTCTCTTTGACTGGGACAGGAGAATCATCTTACGTGGGAGTGTGAAGCATTCAAAGGCATGACCAACCTTCTGCATGCCTTACCCAGATTCTATTATCTACAGAAGAAGAACAAATCCATGTTTGTTCCCTGCCATGTCAGATGGGGTCCCTTCAAGAGTTATAACAATTAAGAAGTTTAAATTTACAAAATATTAGGAAGCATATTGTGTTAAACTACTAGAAAGCATTTGTGATGATTCATAAAAATATATTTGTTAGTTTATCTTTCATGCATTTTAAGACTATTAAACACTTACAGTCATGTTTTGATTTTTCAAACATTGATAGGGACTGGGAGTATTGGTTTTATCTTTTTTCAAGTTCAATAATACATAACAAGCGCTTGTTTTTCTATTATAGTAAAAACACCATTTCTTCAATGAAGGGATAAGGATATCTTCTTTGGAAGTAGGGCTGTTATTGGAGAATGATGGAGCTATTAATTGTTAGTAGAAACAGAAAACAGCAGCTATTATTAATATGAGAAGTTATGAGCTACATGCTTCCAATAGTGTCAGGATTAAAACTATGAACTCTTAGTTGGACAGGTGTCTTAGTTAAGATTTCTGTTGTCGAGGGGTCCCCACTGGATCAGGCCCTCTGAATGGGTGAGACAGTTGATTAGCTTGATCTGTTTGGGAGGCATCCAGGCAGTGGGATCGGGTCCTGTGCTCATTGCATGAGTTGGCTGTTTGAAACCTGGGGCCTATGCAGAATTGCTTGGCTCGGCCTGGGAGGAGGGGACTAGACCTACCTGGACTGAGGTTGACCTCAGTCTGTGGGGAAGGCTTTGCCCTGGAGGAGATGGGAATGGAGGGGGGGGGCTGGGGGGAAGGTGAGGGGGACGGGATGGGGGAGAACAAGGGAATCCGTGGCTGATATGTAGAACTGAATGTTATTGCAAAATAAAAAAATAAAAAAAAAAAAGATTTCTGTTGTGACGAAATGGCATGTCCAAAGCTACTTGGGGAGGAAAGAGTTTATTTGGCCTTACACTTCCACAGTACTGTTTATCACAGAAGGAAGTCAGGACAGGAATTCAAACAGGGGAGAAACATGAAGGCAAGAGCTGATGTGGTGTCCCTGGAGGCATGCTGTTTACTTACTTACTCCTCATGGATTTTTCAGCCTGCTTTCTTATAGAACCCAAGACCACCATCTCAGAAATGGCACCACCCACAATGATCTCAGCCCTCCTAAAACAGTAGGCATCATTTCTTAGGAAATACAGTCATTGATGATTCTTGAGGTTTTTCTCCTTCATCAATGAAAGTAGAATTGCAAACTATGAAAATGTAGCACACACCATATTTGTTCACTATTCGAACTGCATTATACTCTTATCTAGACCAACACACCTCAGATTTTAGATGAATTAAAAATAAGTTTTTATTGTGAAAATCCATTGATATTTGAAGGTTAAGTTTTACAGCAACATAACTAGTTTATTTGTACTAATATGATCACACCTGCTGGAAGGTTTATTATGAAGGATAGAATAAATGTGGAGCAATAGCTGGAAGAGAATGTAGATTCAAGGGTAGTTATTTGTTATATGAGGGAGCTGTTATAATAATTTCACATAAAAGTTCTTGAGTACATGAAAGATTATAAAAATTAATTACAGCTGTTAATATTGCCTGCTGCAATTATTCAGTAAAAGTCCTTTCCTCTGGGCAGATGCATTTCAATTATCATTTGTCCTCTCATCCACACACTGTTGTACAATGAATAAATGGCATCATCATGTATAATGGTCTTGTATTAGGATCATAAGAATGAAATGGTCTTAAACATTAGAACTAAGCAGTTAATCTGTTAAGATAGAATGGGCATAACCTTGGTGTAATTTCAGAGTAAGAAAACATTTTCAGATTTGTCAGTGAGAACATTCATAATTTTATGGTTTGGGATTATTTACCATGGCTAGCAGTTGGGGGCTCAGAAATGAACAAAACACAGAGAGAATCCTGTCTTCAGTGAGCTTGCCTTCTAGAGGCATGATGACAATGAGGAGGATGACAGCCAAATCAAACTAACAACTTATTTTGTGGAATATTGGAATTTTAAGTCCTCTACACACAATAAGAGAAAAGTAGGGAATGTGGAGAAGAGGTGTAGACAGGAGTATTTTGAACCGAAAGCCCATTTTCTCAGTGAAATTAAAAGGTAGGATATTAGTAGAAGTAACAAGATTTACAAAAGTTGCGATAGGATGGAAGACATGGACTAGCAGTCTGGGATGTGAGCCAGTGAATGTATTGGAGAACTGAAGTTGGATTTCCAGGAAGCGTTGAGGGACAATTTGACAATCTGATGTAATAAAAATGAAATGAATATCATCAACATGAGGAATACTTTCATCTAGATATCTTTAAGTAAATGGCTGTAAACAATGGATTTCTGGAGAATGGATAGAACTTCCCTTGCATTGGGGTAATATATTTATTTTTCCAGTTACCCAGTTGGAAAATCTTAAAAATATTTAGTATAGTTGTCCTTACATATTTTTATAACTAAATATTTAATGCTATACAGTTTTTTTATTCTTTTTTTTTCTTATTTTGCAATACAATTCAGTTCTGCATATCAGCCACGAATTCCCTTGTTCTCCCCCCTCCTGCCCCCCTCATCTTCCCCCCAGCTCACCCCCCATTCCCACCTCCTCCAGGGCAAAGCCTCCCCTGCAGACTGAGATCAACCTGGTAGACTCAGTCCAGGCAGGTCCAGTCCCCTCCTTCCAGGCTGAGCCAAGCGACCCTGCATAGGCCCCAGGTTTCAAACAGCCAACTCATGCAATGAGCACAGGACCCGGTCCCACTGCCTAGATGCCTCCCAAACAGATCAAGCCAATCAACTGTCTCACCCATTCAGAGGGCCTGATCCAGTTGGTGACCCCTCAGCCATTGGTTCATAGTTCATGTGTTTCCATTATTTTTATATTTGCTCAACTGTTAAATAATTGCCCATTAGTATGTATATTGAACTAAGTATAGGATCCCTGAAAATGCCAAAGATCCACTTTTAGAAAATGATGCAGTATTTGAGCACAACCTAACACATCCTTCCATTTACTTTAAGCCATTATTTATAGTTCATAATAAAATGTAAATACTATACAGACAGTTGTTATACCATATCTCTTAAAATATCACAGTAAGAAAAAAGACTTTACTCATTTATTATAGAAGCAGTTTTCCTAAATATTTATTAACTAGAGTTGTTTGAACCCATAATTCAGAAACCATTGTAACTGTGGGTAACTATATTGATTCCATATGACATTACTCAGGGTATTGAAGGAAAGATGAAATCCTTCTAATCCTGAAATATCATGTCTTACTGTATAGTAACTTTACTGTTACTGTGACAGAACATTTGGCAAAAAGAAACTTAGGTAAGAACTGGTTTACTTTGGCTAACAATTTCACAGGAGATACTGTCCATCATGGCTGAGAAGACATGGTAGCAAGAACTTGATTCTAGCCTGACAGTCAGGAAGCTTGCTGATGAAATTTCACCTTCACAAAGGAAGTAGAAGGAGAATGCAAAGTAGACTGGGAAATCTCAAAGCTCACTCTTTATGACAAACTGCCTCCAACATCACTCCCTCTCCTAAAGGTTCTCTAACCTTCCCAGTGTCACAAATTGGGGACCAAGTGTTCAAATTCATGAGTCTATGGAGGACATTTCTCATTCAATTGACAGCACATAAAATACTTAGGTCAACATAGTATAACAGGATAGCCTAGGGTAGCCTAATTCCACACACTGTAAGAGAAATAGGCTTCCACATACAGCTTAAGCAATGTTATAGGAGAACAAACCGAAAAGATGTAAAGGGAGCTTAAGGTGCTTTGGCAAAGTAAATTTCCTAGGATGCAATGTTTAGGATACTCTTGTAGTAATTTAGTAGATCTGCTGAGAAGAGCACTAAAGGCCAAATGCCGGTGTATGTGGGAAAATTACACGTAGTGAGAGAAGATATATTATGCTTCTCTCATATTATATATGGAGATTAAGCTAAAGGGCATAGCGCTACCATATTAATAGAGCACAAATGTAGTTACAGATTTAAAAGTTTTCTGGGTGTGGAGTGGTAATCAATGAGGAAATGAGAGAAAGAAATAAGCAGGAATCAAATCCAGAAAGAAAAAAAAAGAAACATATTCCACGTTAACAAGTTAGGGATTAAACTGGTTGTGTCAAATTAGATGAGAAATCGGTTTTAGGAATGTTAAGTAAGAGACTAATTACAATCACACTGGTATTTTAGAGACACTCTCCTGATAGTCTTTTTCAAGATGCATTGAAGAAAATAGGACCTATGGCAAGAAGACTTAACTATTAATTACTATTACCCTGATCATCACTCTAAGTATTTTGGAAACTTGTCTTCCTTTACAGACTGGAACCCAAATCTTTCAACTTGATCTTTAGATTCTATTAAGCCATTGCTCTCTGTAGTTTGACACCCAGCAATCAAAGTGCTTGGAGAAAACATGCCAAAGCTGACTTCTTGACTGTAACTGTGACATCATCTTCGTGTGCATGTTCATTCTTCCCTCCGAGTTTGATATGCTTTTTAATCTCCTTTGAACTTACACATATAGAGAAGCTTCCTGACCAATCCTGGGTTTTCTTCCTTCCAAGCTTGACCTCATATCTTGGCTGATACTAAACTATCACCTAAAAGAATGAGAGTAGAGATTGAGCTAAAGGACATAGCTTTATCATATTGATAGAGCACAAGAATAATTTCCAGAGCAATGTGCTCCTCAAACAAAAGATGCACTGGGACTTTGGTCATAGAACCTACACATGTTCCAACAGGAAAGCACTTTGAGAGTGGGCACATTCATGACCGTGCTTCATTTAAGATGTTCATTACTGAAGAAGCACCATTTAAGAGTATAGCTCCAAAAAGAAAGGTGAACGACAATTCTGGATGTTACTAGCTAAGCTCAGCATCACAGAGCACATGGTTGGGATACTAAAATGATGGGCAGGAACATTTCTGGGCACACTCCTCTTTCATCAAAAAGATAGATAACAGGTAAAAAAAATGTTTGAACTGAAATGAAAGGAAAGGGATACTCTGCTTTAAGTGTGTGTGTGTGTGTGTGTGTCTGTGTGTGTGTGTGTGTGTGTGTGTGTGTGTGTGTGTGTGTGTGTGTGTCCGTAAGTAAGAGGGGTATCCAAAGTTACAGGCAGTTGAGAGACACCTGATATAAGTGCTAGGGTCGAAATAGGATCCCCCGAAAGAGCAGCATCACCTCTTAACCTTCGAGCCATCACGGAAGAGATACTTTAGGGTATTTAAATAAAGGAGGTTGTTCCCAAGAGCACCTGACTCATTTAGTTCCTTGCACTATCACCTAAAATAAATCAATGAATGGTATCAATTTTCCTGTGCAGATCTCAAAAATTTCAACAATGCTCTAATCATTTTCTTGTACTTTGGTGCTGAAAGTCTCTTTTTCTGATTTTCCAAAATATCTTTCAAACCTCACTGTTTCCAGAATATTCTCGTCCTCTTGCTTTTTATTTTCTATCACTGCTGCCCTTGGATCAGACAGGGACCTTTTCGCTCTCTGTGACTTTATCCATGACCTGGAATTCCTTTCATATTTGCAAATGTAAAATTACTGAGATGTCCTTCAACATATATCAAAATTTCTCTTATCACTCAAATTTTAAAATCAAGTGATAACTCCTGAATGCCCTTTCTGAGCCTAGAGCTTTTAAGCAGCTGTTTTCTTTTGATCTACACATTTTATGTGCTTTTTTACACTTCATTTTATTGAAATGTTTTTAAAGCATACATTTCTTAAAGTTAATGCACCTGTCTTTTGTATCCTATCCCCCTAAACATGATATTTTGAGTTTTTGATCTGTGCCTATATTTGAATAGTTGCTGAGTTCTCAATGAGGCTGATATTTAAATGAAATTTCTATGGGTGGTGTGTTTGTGTGTGTGTGTGTGTGTGTGTGTGTGTGTGTGTGTGTGTGCACCAGAAGTGTTCAGAGGCATGGAGATCAATAATACCTGGGTTTATTTTTCCTCCAAGAATGTTTACATCTTACATAATCTAGGTTGGTTCATTCCTCAGTTGTTAAATGTAACAATTGACACATGATATCAAGAACAAAGATGCTAACTAAAACTCTGCTGTTAAAGAGAAACTGAGGCCCAATTATGTATTGATACATACCTAATTGTAAATTTTTTAGATGTTCTAAAAGATATCCAAAGCCCTCTCTCTCACCTTCGGCTTGATCAATTTAAGCACATTTATGCATTTATAGCTTCAATAAATACCAGTACAGAGAGACACAGAAAAACAGTCCAAGGGAAGCAACTAATCAAGGACTTCTCATATTGCCTTGCATCAGGTTGGTACATTATAAATGCTATAATTAGTGCTGACATTGAAGTTGTGTAGTGGATGTTCCTGTCTTCATTTTAATGAAAACTTTAATCTTATTAAGATTAAGTAACTTGCCTATAGTCACTTCTAGCAAATGACAGAGGTAAATTCCAAGTACAGATTCATCAGGCTGCAACACCATGCTCATAAAAACCTTAGAACAAGGTAGATAGTTGACTCTCATTGCAGAAATGAGAAGACTGATGATTTTTCAGGCAGTTTTAGAAAATTTCCATAATGAGTGAAGAAAAAGCTTCAAACTAACCTCTGAAAATGATTTTTAGGTTAACATTTTATCTAACCACACATTTAGGTTTTTTTATTATCTACTCATACATTTATTCACTCACAAAACTTTATTAAGGACCTCATATGAGCCAGCCACTACAGAAGACACTCCTAGGACACATTCATGAGGAAGATAGGGAAGGCCTCTTTTTTCACAGTAATGGTCAGACAGGAAGTAAACAGTAATCACAATTAACTGATGAATGGTGGGGCATACTAAATTATAAGTTTGTATAAGCCTAGTAAAAAGAGAAAAGAAGATAATGGTAGTGGGATGAGAGATGATGGTACAGCTTGCAAATTAGAATGTCACATTTAAAGAAAGAGCTCTCTTAACAGGAGACACTGAAGCCAAAGTATGCCTAAGACAGTGGAGAACCACAAGGGAGGTAAACACAGGGAGAAAAGGTCTGGGAGACGTCTATGGAGATTCTAAAAATACTGCTGAACAGTGAAACCTACCACATACCATCCCTGTGTAGCTCCTTTTGTCCTACACAGCCATGTATTGCTTCAGCTTTTGCCCTCTCAAGCTCTTGGTGAGGAAATCAATCATGCCACAGAATGCTTTTTATTTCTCATAGTGTCACATACTGAAAAGGAAGTTTAAAAAACTGGAGAATGTTCTCCTCCAAGGTGTCAGACAACAGAAAAAGAATAGGTTGTTGAGTTCAGATTTGGTCTGAGTTCCTTTTTTTCTGGACACTATCATTGTTTAGGTATTAGGGTGCTGTTAAACCCCAGTGACAGAATTTTCCCATAAACATCGTGGATCTCCACCTAAAACCAATGAAAGACCTGAACCCATAGCCTTTCTAAAGTTTCTCACAAAGGAGCCAAATACTGGATAATCCAGGAGGTCACAGTAGAGTCCACATTTAAGTTCTGTTTATCAAGCCTTCGTCTTCATTTTGAATTTCATTCTAATTCAGCACTGTTTTTTAAAAGCATCTTTTTTCTTGTTGTGTCTTTAATGCTTTCTGTTTAACAAAAAAAATGTGATAATTTCTCCCTCATGATCTTGATCATTGGAAAGTCTTTATATAACCCCATTGATTGACATTCGCAAGTAAACAACAGAGTTTAACTCTTGGCCAGAAATTCTGCCTGATTATCTGTGGGAGAAAGAAAACACAGAACACACAGAGGAGAGACTTTAACTTTATTCTCTTTTTTTGTACTTATAATAAAGACTTTTGTTTCCATATCAATCAGTACTCCATTGGCCAGAACCCAGGGCTGGCTCATAGGAAATCACAGGGACAGAAGGCATTTATTTTTTTTTTCCTGCAACATCTCAACAAAAGTGAAGCAAATCTTGATCACTATGAAGCTGATGTTGTCCCTTTGCTGTGACGCACACCCTGACATCCCTCAGACATAGCCAACGAAAAGTTCTCTTAGCAAGAGACAGCTGCCTTCTACTAACTTGTGATAGGCATCAGTCACTCTGTAAAACAGTTTAGCAATCTCCAAATGAAAATGCATTTCTATCTGGAAATAGAATAAAAAGAATTGAGTTTTAGACAATACATTCTGGGTCTTCACTCTGTGCCAAGTTTCATGCTGAATCCTGGTTGGGCCAATTAATGAAGATTTTGGGCAGGAGGCAGAGCTTCCTAGGGTATGGCCAGAACACGATGAATTTTTCCCAAGGGGTTAATGCAAATAGAAATCACACTCTCCAAAATATTCTTTGCATTTATGCCAACAGCAGTTTTAATAAGCTCGCATGAACATTTGGTTCAATGGAATACACAAAAATAATAAAAGTTACTTCAATAACCGATTGAGCTAAAGTTCAAGTAGAAGTTGGTTGTTTTATTTGGCACCTAACTGTGTGGAGTTGGTTGATTTTTGTT
This sequence comes from Peromyscus californicus insignis, assembly GCF_007827085.1. Lineage (NCBI taxonomy): Eukaryota > Metazoa > Chordata > Mammalia > Rodentia > Cricetidae > Peromyscus > Peromyscus californicus. Next base: position 21,975,460 of record NW_026294534.1, on the reverse strand, counting down.
TGTTTTGTGTTTTTTCCTTCTTTTCTTCCTCTGTGGTAACTGTTCACAGAGTTCTCGAAGGGATCAGTAACTTACTTTACTGGGCTGGGTGGTGACCGCTTCAAGAAGACAGACATGAGAAGAGAGGCCTCAATAGCACCCTACACAGCATCAGTAAACTTAAATTTTGATACTTTATTTTCATTTTAAATTATTTGCTCACCACTAGATTTTATTATGCCATTTGAAACATTTTTTTTTTTTTTTGTTGGTGGTCTGTAAGTGAACGAATTCTGAAACAAGCCTCTGAAGTGAGTAGATCTCCTCAGAACCTGACAGTCACCTTCAGCTGAAGATTTTCCCCCATCTCTCAGTTTCATGCAGCTTTCCTAGAGGATCTAGTTGTCAAACTTACCATACCAAATGGAGAGCATAAAGTCTGGGGCTTTGAGGATAGTAATAGTTGGACAGAACATATTTACTGGGGGCAGAGTGAACATCCATCAAATCACTCACACTTACTCTTGGTGAGTCTTGCATGCTGCTCTTTACCTAGATTTATTAGCAAGTGCCCAACATTTTTATGTTTCATAATAGAATAAATACTGTGATTTGCTCTGGACAATTCTGAGAAAAACAAAACAGCAATCCCCAATGGTTCTTAGAAAAGCATCCCATGCACATCGGCCTTCTTCCTCCTGGATGATTGCAGTCTGAGACTGCTCCCCTCCAGAGTCCCCCTACAGTGATTAGTTAACCTTTCTCCCTTTTCAGCTGTATAACATAAACTCTCCCACACTTTCAGCTGTATACAATAAACCTACTTCGTCATTTAGATGTATAAATAAAGACACTAAATATCTGTTTTGCTGGTGCTGAGTCTCCATCTGAATTCCAGTTCTCTCTCTCTCTCTCTCTCTCTCTCTCTCTCTCTCTCTCTCTCTCTCTCTCTCTCTCTGTGTGTGTGTGTGTGTGTGTGTGTGTGTGTCTGACTGTCTGTGTTTCTATGTGTCTCTTCATTCTACATGCCTTTGTTGCTCCAGTCATGTTTCCAGGACTAAGCCATTTAGGATGAGGCACCTTTCCAAATACACCTTGCCTTAGCTCTCTCAACTTAATAGTATTTTACTTTCCTCCTTGATCACATTGGCCTAGTGTTCTTTCTATTAAAATAACTAATTTTACCATATTTGATTGAATTAAAATGAGAGGAAAACAGGAGAACTTCCTCTAGCTTTAACTATGATATTATCACTGAGATAAACTTATTGTGACTTCAGTATTATAATGTATAGATGCAAAAAAATGTAATTATGATCCTTCTAATCAAGGGCCGCTCATTATAGAAATAATTTTCCAATATGAAACAGGATCTATAGAAGAGGATTTGGAAATGCCCTTATTACCAATACCTAGAAGTTATAGACTGATAGTCAAATCACAACATTAAGATAGAACTTAATGAATCGGTATTTCAAGAAATGGTTCTTTTTGTTTGCTTCCCAAATTTTAGAAAATGTCCCCATTATCATAACTGGTTAAATTCTCACTTTGATGGTAGCTCCATTCAAGCTTTACTCTCTTGTTACATCGCTCCAACAGTCCCTGTAGAACACACAATATATCACGTGCCTGACTTAGCTTTAGGAGGACTGTCTCCCTGTCAATTTGAAGGCAGATTTGGAAATTCCTCCTTAGATGATTTCTGAGTCAAAGCCATGTGAAGAAAAATGAAAGAAAGAAAAAGAAGATGTTTTTACTGTTAAAAGAGAGAATAAATCTTTCCTGGATGGAGATGTTATTAATATTCTGCCCACATGGTCAAAGTTGTTTCTGTAAAGGATAAGAGATGGTAGAGTAATAAACAAGACTTCCGGTGGCTTCATTTCTCCAGCTGTTTGTGGAAATGCTTGACATTTAACAACATGCACTCGGCTGTTCGACAGAAAATGGAATTATCACATCCTTCCAGCGACTGTCCATAAGGCAAATCCAACTCCACACTGCTGCCAGATGTCTTCGGGAGCCTAGGGTAGAATTCCCTGCAGAGGGGATTTCAAATACAGTGATAATAAAGAGTGGGGGGGCCGCTTAAAGTAATGGCAGGAAATAGCTTCTGAGTGCATCAATTTTCTAGAATATGTCTTCTTTTTCTGATGAGAATGAACAAAAAATAAATAAATAAGAGGAACATATGTTCTGACACCTCATCATCTCTCCTTCTCCAACTCTCACAAAGGAACAGTTTTTAGTAAATGAAAATGGTATCATGTCAGAATCGTCTTTGGCAAGTGCTAGCACTTTCCCCACTGGTAGGAAAATTAGACGTGTAGCATTCTATTGAAAGAAATACAAAAGTGATATGTATGGGTGCATTTAATAATCGACACCCTCTTTGTATCTTCTGCTGCTGTCCTATGCTCTGGAACAATACCATTTCTAAGCAACACTTAGACATTTCCTATGAAGTTGCAGGTGCCTGTGAAGGTACAGTGGGTGTTCAATGGAAGCCTCGTGGATGCTTCAATCTTTTACTCACCTGGTAAGTAAGTAAAAGAGGTATGGATGGCACTGCCCTTGTGCTCTTCAGTCTTCTTTGTGATACGAGGGAGGGACACAAATTAGGACAAAGGGGGCCAGAGTTCTGGCCCCAAAGGTAATATTGGGAATCTTAATTTGCTTAAGTCATTGTATACCTCTCTAGTTCCATTTTCAGTGCTCTAAATGAGGCAAACGGATCAAATTAAAGACTACCATTTCTTCAAATTTTTTTTTTTTTTTTTTTGGTTTTTCGAGACAGGGTTTCTTTGAGTAGCTTTGCGCCTTTCCTGGAACTCACTTGGAAGCCCAGGCTGGCCTCGAACTCACAGAGATCCGCCTGCCTCTGCCTCCCGAGTGCTGGGATTAAAGGCGTGCGCCACCACCGCCCGGCCCCATTTCTTCAAATTTTACCTGCAGCACAACTTGAAAAAAAAATCCCAATGCTTTTTGACTTGGTAAGAAATGAAGATTATTCAGGCATCAGCATTTTTAACAGACTGTTTATGATTCATATACAAACTAAAATTTAGAATTTAATAAAGGCTGTCTAGAATCCTTCCTGTTCTGACTTCCTGTGGGTTTGAAGTTTTACATTACATGAGTTCAAAAGGTTTCATCAGTCACAAATCTACTAGATGTTTATTTTGGTAAATTTCCTCATGCTTGAATCAGAAGACCTTTTAATATTTTAGAAAATCCCTTTTACTTAACATTCTTTTAAATTTGCTGGAGAATTTTACACATGAGTACCATATTTGCCCTCTTTCTATCTCTCCTTCTTTCACTTCTCCTCCCATGTCTCACACCCGCTATCTTTCAAGTTCATGACCTTTTATTCTTTGTTTTTATTGTGAAAACACACACATGCTCACAAACACGTATAACTTACAGAGCTGTCCGTTTCACATTGCTTGTGTGTGTAAGAATTGAGGGCTGACCACTGGGGATTGGACACTCTGTCAAGGGTTAATCCCTGGGAAAAGTCTGAGTCCCTATTTCTCAGTAGCCATTGAATTTAGCTGTTTATCTAAAGCAGGAAACCTGTAAAATTTTCCCAGCTCTGTGAGCATGTCAACTAGCATTTTCACTTGCGGGGAGGTCTTTCTAACAAGCAATCATATCGTTGAGATTTCAAGAATGCATCATCCCTGGCATGTCGAGGAGACAATAGCTGGCAGTAAGTGTCAGCACACTCTCATTCTTAGTTTCTGGCCCCACTACCATAGTATTCTCAGTCTTATCTGTAGAGGTTGCAGTGTAGATGTACCAGTGGTGGCTGGGTACCCATAGCCACATATTCTCTGCATTTTGACAAGTTTCTGGATCTCTGTCGTAGGCTCCAACTTCTGCAAATGAAGCTTCTCTTTTTCAAGCATTGAGAGCTATAGTTATCTATGGATGTAAAGATAATTATTTGGAATATTGTTCATCTTTATGTGGGGTTAGACAAATGACAACAATATGTTCTACTCTAGGATGTGTGGTCTTTATAGTCATGAGTAGTTGGATAGGTTTATAATATCAGGTTCAAATTCTCTCCCATTTAACAGACCTTAAGTCAGCTGTTGATTACCCCAAGGTAGTAGCACCATTATTACACTATTGGTGAAATTTTGCTAGACTGGTCATTGTAATTGTTCATAGGCTTTACTGCCTGGTACAACTACTAATTGCTTTTCTCTTTTGACAGCTTACTCAGTATCTTGCCATACTGTGAAAAGTAGTCCTCAGGAAGGAGGTTTCCAGGTCTGTTCTAGCTCAAGTCTTTCATCCAAAAAGTATGTCTTGACTTTCTAATAGTGTCTTACCTTTAAGTTCTGGAAGGTAACCAAGGGCAATAGCAATAGTCTATATTGCTTTAATACACTTTGGACCCCATGAAAAATAACTCAAGAAGTTTCCTATACCCAACACTGGAGTTTTTGTTAGGTAGTCTGTGGTGCTTGGGCAGAACCTTATTGCCCCATATGTAATTCAATGTAAAGTTTATATGATGACTTAAAATATACATACTCATATATATATGTGTATATACATATGCACATATGTTTATGTATCTTAACTTTTTAAATACAAGAAGCAACCACATCACCTGTTTCTGAAATGATCTTTCCTCTTTTTATTATTTCCTTTATACTAACAATGTGCAAGTCATGACAAAATAGTACCTTGTATATATATAGCCTACATTTTGATCTAGGAGTACTTCTAAGTATTTTATATTTATTACTGAATGCAATCTGTAAGTATTTTATATAATAATTATTGCCATTAGTCACATGTTACAGCTAATGATAATCAGGAACAGATTGTATGTGGTTTATTTAAGCTCCAACAAATAGGTAGCTCGGGTGTGGGTGTGAGTGTGTATGTTATTCACTAAGAAGGAGGCATTGGAGTTCACCATCATCGTGTGCATATACAGAGGTCACTGTACATACTGTGGGACTTGAGTTTGGGAAAGGTCACATTAATAAGAAGCATGATTGAAAGACTGAATAAAAAGCACCACACATTCAAAAAATAAAAAAGAGTAGACCCAGCTAGCACTGAACCCAAGTAATACAGCTCCAATGTTTACAGTATCAAAATCCTGCTATTCACCTAGTTCCGCAGAACAGCTTGCTATTTGCAATTTGCAAAATTCAGTGTCGTCTGGATTTATTCTTACTAGAATTCCTGCTGCTAAACTCATATTTTTCATGAATGAGAATTTCCTATAAATGACTTCATAATTTATATTTTACCTTAAAATATAAGAATTGTGCTGCCCTGTGTAGTGAAAATAATTTCTTCTTTCAAATAATTGCATACCCTTTTACAGTTGCATGTTCTTTTTCTCCTCATCTATTTTGTAAAGGTATTTCTCTGTAAGTGGCTTTAGTCATGAACTTGTTTACTTCCAGAACACAAATTCCCAAATATGCACAGGTACTTGACACTACACTTTGAATTCCAGTGATTAAACACTATTCCTTTTTGCATCCTATCTCAAGGCACTCCTTGTTGCTCACTTCCTGACTCAACTCATGCAGAAAGCAGTTGAAATGTTACAGAGGAAAGTTCCTTGTCTATATTAACATTTTTCCAAAATCTTTGAAATCCTATTAAAATTTACATTCTCTTGCAAGTACTAGTTCAAAATTGATTTCTAAAACATTTCTAAGTGCCCAAAGAACATTTCGCATGTATGAGTTTGGATACAATTATGGAACAGTCTCACACATAGATAACATTCAGAGTTGTGTATGAGAGATAATTTTCATTTTGGCTTTTGCTAGTTGAATCAGCTATCACGAGAGCAATCATGTGTCAAATGTAATTCTCAAAACGCTAACAACACAATTCTTATGTAAATAGGGATCATTTGAAAACTTTTATTCAATTCATTAATGAGGGAACCAGTGATTTGAGAAAACTAATTTGAAGTACTATAAAAGAAATATTTAAGTTGTGCATATGTATCAAATGTGTCACACATTCCCTGTTATTATAAGCTATTTGTATGCTGGTGTATTAATTTAAATAATATAAACTAAAGCTGTCAAAATATAAAAGCTATGGATTTTATATGGTCTAAAGTCTACTTTTGAAGCATTCTAAAATATATATACATATACATATATGAAAGCAATCTAAATGGAGTTCACCACATGATGCTTCTACTAGATATGCCACCAAGCAAAATCTCCAGTGCCATAAATGGGTTACATCCAGTTGATTTGTTTGCAAAGGGGCCCCATGGATACCCCCAAACATCTCATGATATTGTCAAGGTTATTAGTTGTTCCCCACAAGCTGATGGGCAGGCCCTGTTCCTGAAGACAACACTTACATATCTCATTGAACACAGAGAAGTGGAGCTGATGCCTTTACTACTACTGACCAGCATCTGAGGCAATAGGAGATACTCTGCACACTACCAAGGGAGAAAGGTAAAGTTACCAACCACTCTGTAGTTGGATTCAAGGCCCACTCCATGAACAGGACCCATGCCTGACACTGCTTGGGTAGCCAGGAATCTGATAGACAATCCATAGGCCTAGGGAAAACCAATTAATATTGTTCTAAATATACCAATAAAATGACCCCTAATAACATTCTTCTGACTCATAAATGAGTGTCTTACTCAGCCATAACTAGGGAAGCTTCCTTTTGTGGTAGATGGGAACTAACACAGAGACCCACAACTAGACAATGTATAGAGAGGGAGAGATTTTGAAACATGCAATACTAAATGGGTTGTCTTCATCAAATCCTTCCCCTCAGGGTTCAGGGAGCTACGGGGAAGAGGAAGCAGAAAGATTGTAAGAGCCAGAGGGCATAAAGGCCACTAAGGCAACGGTATCCTCCAGATACAACTGGACTGATGAACATATGAACTTAGAGTGACTGTGGCAGCACACACAGGGCCTTGAAAGGTTTAAGCAAGAAGCATTGATATGGGAAAGAAGACACAGGCTCCCAATCCTAATCAAGAAGCTATCTGTAATTGATACCCACTTGCAAAGAAACTCCAATGGTTTCTCATACTTCAGGGTAAGTTCATGGCCAGCAGTAGAGGGCCAATACGCAGAAAAACTCAGTGGTAATTTTGTAGACTTTTGTCTCATATTGCTTGTTCAGGCAGTTTTTCTCTTATTATATTTTGATTGTATATTATGGTTTTGTGTGTGGTGAGTGTGTCCATTTCTTGTGTGTTTTTTGTTTGTTTGTTTGTTTGCTTGGTTGGTTGGATTTTTTGTTGTTTGCCTGTTTTTTAAAGATAAAAAGAGCATGGAGTTGAGGAGGTGGAAAGGTCTGGGGAGGAGATCTGGGAGGAGATGGGGGAGGGAGAAGTATGATCAAAATAAAAAATATGAATTTTTTTTCCAAAAGAAGGAGTTACACATATGCATCAAATGTTTCACATATTTCCCTGTTACTACAAGCCATTGGTATGTCTGTGTATTCACTTAAAAATAGAATTTATTAAAGCTTTCAAAATATATAACAGATATGGAATTCTATACAGTCTAACATGGAAAGAATTGCTAATGGAAGATACTTATATTGAATTTGAAATAAACTGATTTGTATATTAAACTTCAAAAAACCATAGATTTTAATTTACTTTTTATCAATCATCAGAAATAAATCAGCTTAATTGTTGTTCTAAAGTTAATCTACAGTTTAAAGTATTTTTTGTGAAATACTCATTTCTATTTCTTTCAGTATTAATAAACCATTGTATTATTTCTTAAAAAATAAGATACCTAAGGTATAATTAATCATATATGCCTTGTTGCATGTAGTTAGAATTCCCAAGTAATTCAGTGATCTCTTACATAACATGACACAAAAATAAATACTTTACTACAGTGTCGTATTTTACATATTCAATGTTTTGTTTTATTTTTAATTTTTTGATAATTTGAATATGTTTTTATGTTATAATTCACCAGGCACTCTGAAGTCCAACTTGTTTTGATGGAATACGTTCTCTTTTGCCATTATAGTTAATGTCATAGGATGCTTTTCTTCTAGGAAAATGTATTGTAAATGAGCAGTGACTGAATCTCAATGGATGAGGCAAAAGTCTGTGAGATTGTGAAGGGAGCTGCTATAATTCTCTAGACCATAAATGAGGAGTGGGGAACAATGGACCCTTACCCACCATTTATTTCCTGAATGGATGAACTTTTGGTTTCTCTGTGCAGCTTCGTGCCTTTCCTAGAACTCACTTTGCAGCTCAGACTGGCCTCAAACTCACAGAGATCCACCTGCCTCTACCTCCCAAGTGCTGGGATTAAAGACGTGGGCCCCACAGCCCGGCAAATGCATGAACTTTTAACATTCACACTTAAGCATGATGAGGCAGCAAGTGGTGCACAGACATGTAAGTATTAACTGAATCTTTAATATCTGTCTTTGTTACGGTAACTAATGCAATGAAACACCATGGCTAAAAGCAAGGTGGGGAGGAAAGGGTTTGTTTGGCTTATTCTTCCACATCACAGTTCATCTGAAGTAAGTCAGGACAGGACCTCAAATAGGGCAGGAACCTGAAGGCAGAAGCTGATGCAGAGGCCATGGAGGAATGCTGCTTACTGGCTTGTTCCCTATGGCTTGCTCAGCCTGCTTTCTTATAGAACCCAGGACCACCAGCCCAGGGATGGCACCACCCACAATAGGCTGGGCCCTGCCACGTACATCATTAATTAAGCAAATGCCCTAAGGAGGCATTTTCTCAATTGGGGTTCCTTCCTCACCAATGACCCTAGTTTGTGTCAGTTGACATAAGACTATCTAGCACAATATCCAAGGGAAACTTTAAAGAGCTAAGCTCATGGGTGCTCTCCTCTGGTATGATCAATGTTTGTGTCCCTTTGAAAGTCTTGGATTGAAGCTTAAACATTAAAATAATAATACAATGTTCTTAGTAGATGGGAGCTTTGGGGACGTGATTAGATTGTAAGAGAAAAGTCCTCAAAAATGGTGTTAGTGCCTTCAACATAGTACTTATTGTCCGAACTCCATCTATAGTGAGCATCCCTACAGAAGGGATAAGTTCCACATTTCCATAGCACAGGGCAATTATTGGCTTCCAAAGCAAGTCTTCCAGTGCATCAACAAGTGTTACCAAATAGCACAGCTCACAGCACCTATTCACGGGCCAGAGTTTGAATCCTGCTTTTGCTACTTACTAACTGTGTGACGGAAGGAAAGCCTATTAGTTTCCATGTAAAATGGAAATATCTTAAGAGTAAAACAGTTTCATACTTGTGAGGTAATTGGCCTTGTAAACCCTACTGCTGAAAAAGAAATCAGAAGAGAATAATTTCCAGGCTCCCAACACAAAGAAATGATAAATCTTTGAAAGGATACAAATAGGAATTGCCTTGATTGGATCATGTCACATTTTATACATGCACAAATAATCAAATGGCTATTCATCAATATTTACAATTATTACATATCATACTTTTCTCAGTTTAACAGCAATTTGAGCCGCCTTGCTTCTTCTACCATGTGAAGATGAAGGAGTCACATTGATCAGACACCAAACCCACCAGCAACTTAATCATAGACTTCAAAACCACCAAACCCTTGAGAACTAAATACTGACTGTTTAAGTATTCGGTGATGATGTAGTTGTTTAACCAACTTGCATAGACTACAATACTACCCTTGACAAGAGTAAATGAACAAAATAAAGAGATACCAGATGGCCAGATATTTTGAAAATATTCTGAGAATTGAAATTTTGTTTTCTGACCTGTTTCATTATTTATCATCACTAATGCAAAGGAAATCAGACCTTCTCTTGAAGATTTTAGTCTTGCTAATAAAATTAGTTAAGAATAGAAGCTCAAGGACAATTTATTGGAATTGAAAAGAAAAACGCTAGGGCAGGTAAGCTATGAATCTCAGCAGCTCCCTAGAGCAGAATGGAAGGAGGAAGGAAACAAAGCCATTGCCATTTAAATGATCACAGAGGTCAGATATGTGGACAAGCAGCTACATGGCATGGGAAGGAGCATCAGAGAAAGAGCCAGGAAGCTGAAATATCAGAAAAAGAATACTTAAACTCTGGCTAACATCTGAAAGAGAGAGACAGAAAATGAAAAGGAGAAGTTTATGCCTTCTGACACAAGATGTCCCAAAGATAGACAGGCACTGATGAACCTCATGACCTCTTGTAGGCACAGCACTCAGAGGCATGAATTCTGGGAGGGAAAAAGTAGAGTATCTCAGTAAAGACATTTTTTTTTCAATTGTATCCTCAGCATGGTTTAAAGTTAGGCCACTTTTTTATATGTGGTCTTTTGGCCAGGTAATTGGCCCTGTCCCATTGGAATGCTAGGCCAGAAGTTCTATTCTTCTCAACAGGAGGAATTTTTTTCTAATGAGCCTTTGCTGATATCTCACATAATGACATCCAGTATTCTGCTAATGATCCTAAATAGAAATGCACTAATATTTTCCTTGTAATGTATGTGCTTTCATCTGCTTGGAATGTCCTTCTCTCACAAATCCACAATGCTCATATACACCTACCCTTGAGGTTACTCCTGTTGGAGCATTATTTTACAGATAGTTTCCCAGCTACCATCTCTGACACACAGTGTCATGCTAGGCTCCCTTTAAACTACTTCTCTTTTCTTTATAGTGGTTAATATTTAATATTAACATCTGTACTTTTATTAAAAACTTTAAAATAAATTTCATTGTAGAATAATTTCATTTGCCTCCACTTGTTTACAAAATACAGAATTATCATCACCTTTGTTCTCTCATGTATACACACATTTGAATTATACCCTGATCATCTTCTCCTACCAAAATGGCATTGTTGGTAAAAATCAGTGTACTTAAATTGACAGGTTTCCGTTGTGATCCAAAGTCCACACTTTACATTAGGGTTCACTCTCAGTGGAGTACTCTGGGACTTAACAAAACCATAATCATGTGAAACTGTATTGTAGCCCACAGACCACTATGTAAAATATAGTTTTAACTTCCTTAAAAAACCCTTCTCTGATCTGGCTAGATAGCCCTCCCTTCTACCTAACCTCTGGCAAGCAAAGATTTCTTCATTGTTGTAGATATAAAAGAAGCTTCCAACATTCTTACTGACCTTCAAAGAACAGTTAAATCTACAGAGACTAGGAATCATGTTACAAATAATCTTTTAACTTCCAAATACCTAATAAAAAATGTTCCTGTTATAGTAGAATTACAAGACTCGCTGACCAATCAATTGACTGACTTTGGGAAATGGAAAAAGAAAAAGAGCTGGTACACAGAGATTGCAAATTACATGGAAAAAAGCCAGCTGATTTCTTACCAGTAATTGCTTATTTTCTTATTTTTAAATGTTTAATTCACTCAACCCTGCTTACTTCTGAATGAAATGAGATTAAATCCATATGGTGACTGACAGGCTATGTGCTCAGAGGATTCATGCTAGAATTTTCTCTAATGTGAAGAAATAACTTAAAAGTCTAATCCTTGTGATCTGTGCACACCTGCAGAGGCAAACGTGTCTAGGTTGCTTCTGATAATGTTTCCAGGAAACTAACTACCATGCCAAGAACAGGACTTGTTGCCTGGCAACCTCAGGAGCCAAACTTCAACTGTGTTCCACAAGCACTTCTTTGAGATGAGTCCATGGTTATTTTAGGAATTCACCTCAGGACACTATGACCTGGTATCTGTAGTGAAGCAATTTCAAAAAAAATGCTTTTCTATAAAATTCTGAAAATTTCATATTACTTCAATTAGCCTGAATAATCAGAATTTTAAAATATAAATCCTGAGGCTTTATCATCATTATTACTTAATGGGTCTGAATGATCCACTTCTTTCCCAAGCTGACCCTGAGTAGTCATGCTAAAAGTATGTTTCAGAGCCAATAGCAGATGTTCAGAATTAGCAGCTTGCCTCTTTCAGTAGTTTGACCACTTGACCCTCAAATGTATGCAGTACTGAATTGTATCTTACAAGCTAAAAATGCTTAGGTAAGCAAGCAGGTAGTAGATTGTGCTCTCACATAGAATAATTCATTGAATCAACACAAGATCAGATATGGTGAATGCTATTACTTCATTTCATAAGTGAAGAAACTGAACGGCAGAGAGATTAAATTATGTTAAGAAATTTCAGAAAGTTAAGGTTCAATTTGGGCCTTTCCTGGTTGACTGTGGTCTTTATTTCTCCAAGGCTCTGAAACCAATTCTGCCCTTAAGAAGGATTTAAGAAATTCCAAACTAACACATTAAGCGCTTCCAGAAAAAAAGTTTTCGCATTATTCCTAAAGCCAAATCCCTACCTTCTAGGAATTCTGTTTAGCTGCTCCCAATTCCCTTGATGAGAAGGATATACTTAACCCTACCAACCACATAGGTTAGAAAAGGAACATTACTTTTGAAAGCAAATTCATTCATTTATTTATTCATTTATCCATCAACTATTAGGTGACACCAATCCAATTTGTACTACAACTACAAAAGTAATTCCATAAGGCATGATTTACAATAATTCAAGCATGTGGTTTGTGTTATAATAACTTATAGTGACTTGTGGTTTAACCTAGTATTCTTTGTTTATTTGTGCGTGTGTGGTGTTTATCAAATAGTTAGAAACAGAGCCACTATCTAAGAAAGGGGTGTAATTCTTGGCAAAATGTCTTTACTTAGTTGAGCACACAGCTCTTGATAACACTCGGGTACATTGTCACAGTAGATACATAGAATATAATATCTCTCCTATTTGTTAAAAGTGATGATCAACACAGACAAAAACATAATGAGAAGTAATATCAGGACATTAAATTATGTCTCCCTCATAAGAGATAACAAGCAATATTTGAGCTTCTTTTTAACAGATGAGAATGAGAATCAGTATAATACGGAAAGAGTTTAGAATAGCCAAGGTGCCAGGAAAGAATTTCATGTAGAATTGACCAAACACATAATAGCATTAAGGTGAAAAGACAACTTTTGTGTGCTTACTATGTACTTACTGTTACCTTAGACTATACTCCTACATGATCAAAACAAATTTCCTGCTCTCATAGAACTCACACCACAGTGGGGAAAACAGATGTTGACAGATGAGTACCACACAACAAAATGCATCAGTATATTAAAATTGGAAGAGTATTATGAGTTAAAGTAAGTATCAGGAAGGAGGACAATAGTGAAAATCTTCTCCAGAAAATATAATTTGAGTCAAAAATTTAAAATTAGACAGATGGAACAGATCTGATGATGATCCCAAAGTAAGCATTGCTGAGAAGGGAAAAGATATGCCATCTCACAGCAGGCAACAAGGAAACAATGCCTGGTAAGAGAGAACTGGCATGGGAGTGGTTTATCATGAGGCTAGCATGATGTTGATGCTCTGACTGAAGGGAAGTATGAAAGCCACGTAAGGACTTTGGGGAGGTTGTATAAATATTTGGATTAAGTTATTGACTTGCACCTTAAGACTCACAGATTAGTACATTCAGTCATTATCAAATCCTCATTTATTCTCAAAGAATTTCAGAATATTAAAGATGAAAAGATCATCATGTTATCTACAATGGTCATAATCTTCTATGTGAATATCTCCTACATGTCAGAACATGTGACCATATCGATTTAGCAAACACCTAAATCACTGTGCTGAAGATGTCTTTTCAGAAAATGATGGTAGAAACAAGTGACATAGACTTAAAGAAGTGTAACTGTCAGGATGGCTATTTGCAGGAAGGAAAAATACACCAGGAAAGGACAGGACCACTGATGAGAATGTGCTCCTTGATGATTAGCTCATTGTGCCCCATTCTTCCCCTATATTTGGCATTTCCCCCTTGTTTGTGAAGTGTGTGTGTGTGTGTGTGTGTGTGTGCATGTGTGTGCACTCACACACGTGCACACGTGCCACAAACTTAGAGGATTGGTTAACTTCAAATTTTTAAATTTCTAAGGTCAAGTTTAAATTCCTTAGTATTATAAGCTCAGAACCTTAGGATACACACCATTCAATCAAACACAGATTGACATTAACTGGGGACAGACACCAAATCTCAAGTCAGAAAATGCATTTATTATTATTATTGTTGTTGTTGTTGCTGTTATTTATTGCATAATATGAATTTCAGCTCCTAATATGAGATGCTAAAGAATGATGACTATATTTTGTGGAGCCAGCCCAAGATAGTTTAAGTTCCTATTGATAGGTATGTTGGGGGAAGGAGATGGATCTTTCCTGCTAGGTAAATGCTTGAGCATTGTGTACAGTCCATCTTAGGCCAAGATTTTCATGACTAACAAGGCAGGTATATTGAATCTTTAGGCTTGCCACTCAGTACTCAGAAAAGAACTGAAAATATTTTCCATAATGCTTTTCTGTTTGCTATGGTTTTATGGTTAAATTACTTTATTGCTTTTAAATGCAGTGCAACAATAAACAGGAATCCCACATGGCCAGTTCCTTACATGGCAACACTTTAAAGATTCCTCAGTCTAGCAAGAGTAATTAAAAAGCAATTCAAGCAATTTTGGCCTTTACTTGTAGCTTTCAATGAACATTAATGAGGATCCAATTCTTAACCCTCAGTTGGAATCCACAAGAATTGCTTTCTTCCCTCTCTGCAATTCTCCCACAAACTGTAGGTGGCTTGAACTTCCCATTAGGTAATTTCCTTCAGTTCTCTCCATGAAACTCCCTAAGACATCAGTCTGCACAGCGTCTTGGCTTTCCTCCCCTCCCTGTGTGATGATGGCACCCCAATCACTCCAAGAATGGCTGTAAACACTGACTACTGCTCACCAGCTGTTGCCAATTGCTTTCCTAGGGTTGAGGGAAAACTTCAGCCTGCCTTGCCTCCATTTCCCTCAGTCTGCAAAGGATAGCATTCACAGAATGCTCAGCAATTGCCTTTCTTTTCACATTCACCCTGCCTCAAGAGCTCTAGTGAAGATTTCTCAAGGTTGAATCCCAGTCCCTGAAATACCTGTTAAGTGTATACCAAGTCTAATGTTCAAACTGTAAAAGAAGATCAATTGAGGTCTCCTCAGGGCGATCTTGTTTATTTCTATTCTCAACCAATGTCAGCAGGTACCATAATCTAAATACCTAAGTTAAAAAAAAAACACAATAATTTCTTCACTTCCAAGTTCATAGCAGCCTGTCATAAAGGGCAATTAATATTTCCATGACTCTCATGTACATACCTCCCTTGGACTTACTTTTGCTTGCATCCTCATTGAGACGCAATTGAGAGGAACTTATCCATTCCATGTTTTTTGTTTTTATTTTATTTATTTATTTTTGGAAGTCAAGATAACCTATGAATAAGTTATACATTGTTTCATTTTACTTAGCTATGAGATTCAGTCTAATCAATTAACTGAGCAAAACCAGGAATTATATCAGTTTTGTTTCTTTTTTTTCCATAATTCAGTTTTTATTAAGTAATTTTTTCATTCATTTTACACACCAATCAAAGATCCCCCTCTTCCCTCCCCCTCAGTCTCCCCTTCCCAGCCCACCCCTCCCTCCCCCCCAACAAGAAGGCAAAGCCTCCCATGGGACAAGTCCAAGCCCTTCCCCCTGCCTCAAGGCTATACAAGGTGTCCCATCATGGGTAGTGGGCTCCAAAAAGCCCACTCATGCACCAGGGATGGATTCCGATCCTACCACTATGGGTTCCCCCAAGCATATGAAGCTATACAACTGTCTCACCATACAGAGGGCCTAGTCCAGTCCCATGTAGGCTCCACAGCCACTGATCCAACTTTCATGAGTTCCCCCAACTAGTTTGGTTTGGTCGTCTCTGCAGGTTTCCCGATCATGGTCTTGATACACTTGCTCATAGAATCCCTCTTCTCTCTCTTTGACTGGACTCCTGGATCCATAGCCAAACACCAGGCATAGCTCCAGTTTTGTTTCTTAATAACCCACAAACAATCTTTAAGATAAAAGTTTACTGACTCTAACAATTTTCATGGAAAGAGATGTATTGGACACGTTTGTAAACATTAAGTTAGACAGTAGAGCATCAGATCATTAGAAATATTTGAACTGAATGTTGAAGAATAGGCTTCTGGACTATGCCCTTCTCTGTAGATTAGATGCTAAATTATGCATGTCTTTAGCTTTCCTTTTGTGGCCTTAACCTGGCAGTATTTAACAAATCTGCAATATACAACATTTTTTTTTTTACTGTTATATCTTTACTGCTGATGTTGGGATTCACCTTTCTGAATCATCTGTCCTGCAATGCCATAGTAACTAATATGAACAACTATTTCTCAAGTTCAGTCACACTTTGGAATTAGCTTGTGGCCATACTGTGGCTTTTGTCTCCTCAGGCATTTGGACCCAACTTAGCTCTCTAATATCATCTCTGAAAAACTTTGTAGCCAGGAGTCTCACCTCCCAAGTTCTCCTTAGAGCAATATTGGATCTAGGAGGATATTTTTTATGAGAGACATTTTGCATACATAAATAAGCATATTTTACCATGTATATTATGAATACCAATGAATATTTAGCTTAATTATAAGTAAGAAAGAAGATATTATTTGGGGTTAGTAGAATTCAATCAAAATTATAACTACTTACATTTACCTTCTAAAATATTTTTCACCTATGTTCTTCAAAATGGCTATTTTTCCAGTGAAACATCAAAATATGTGAGTCACCAGATATCATCTTATCAATTTCCTTGCTTATAAGATACCCCCTTCAAGTAGATTTCTAATTTTCTTGAATAGTTCTCTTGTGGGTTTTTATTTCAGAAGAACCAATTTTCTACTCAGAAAAATAATAAATATGTTAATAAATACATTAATTTTAAAGAAATGATTTCTGGGAAAATGATTTTTATCACACATAATTTCCACTTATCTAATAAATTTTATCCTCTTTGGATATTATAAGCATGAGAGAGGGAAAACAGAGCTTTCTGAAGGGCATCAATCGTGCATCTTTGGAGAATTTGGCTTACTTTTATTATTTAAAACCAATAGTTTCCACAGGTTAACACATCATAGCTAAACTCTCTTTTCCTGGATAACTCCAAATGCCAGTTTACGGGAATAATTAGCCTTGACAAGACGCCAACTGACCTGTCAGTTCTATACTCTCAGTTATACTCAGTCTCTGTAGAATGATTTGCAAGTTAGAAATAACTAGAGAAGAACAGTATTCCTCATGACAGAAGAATATAAAATACTGCAGCAATAGATTCATGCTAGAAAGAATACAACCCTAAAAAACAAGATTAAACACTTGCATGATGATCAAGATACTTACCACATACTACATTCACAGACACACCGACCTCACACTCACATACACAATTTCTTCAGTTAAAAATAAAGTGTCAAAGATAGCTTTAGAGTTACCACAGTTCGCCTTGGAAGGAATATCTATGGGGACAGGCTGAGATGCAGTTGCAGCTTCAAAAGTCTAGGCCTCCCTGCTTCCTCTATCAGTCTGTAAAACAGCACCAGAGTTAAGGATTTGAGGTTTCCTCCATTGACAGAGAAATCATTCCCAACTTCAAAACTGCCAGAAGGAAGCAGGGGTCTAGGTACAGATGCCCATGATCCAGATGTTGGGTCATCTCTGCTCTGTCTTGTAAGAGAAATTATGACTCATAACATCAGAGGGATGATGTGAGCTGAACTAAAGATTTGCATAAATCTAACATTAGCAAGTTCCAATATTTAAATTGGGATAACTAAGCAAAGCCTCTCTCCAAGCTGCTCAACAGCCTTATGAATATGCAGATAAGAAACCAAAGACAGACTGCCAGTGGTCTGTAGTAAATATATCGATAGAAAAGTGCAGCCAAAGCAGAGGATTTAAGTCCATACAATATTTTCGCCTAAGTACAACACTTAGAGGCAAGTTTTATTATAAAGCACTGAATCTATTGAGCATTCAAATCAGTTGATAGCATTTTTAAATCACAGTTATTTTGGCATTTCTTATTGAAAGCAATAGAGGAGCAACCAGAAGTAATAAATTTGTTTGTGAAAAGCAGCCTTACTCACGGTGGTTGTACATTGTTGTAACTAGGATGGAATTATGCAATAAATTTCCAGATGCATTGCCTTTATTGTCAGCACTGGCTGGCTTTTTCCTGTTTATTTTAAGCATGTTTGTATGTCGATGTCCTATGTTTTAATCATAGCTGCAAAGGTGTGTACTTTAACCCTGCTCTATCTACTAGAGGGCAAAGCTCATGATATTTGAGTGAATAACAGGTCTAGGAATTTGTATTTGCTGAAGATGCTTAGCTTATGTTTTGGCCAACAAATTCTGGAAAATCATTAATTTTAAATTCATACCACATGTGTGTCAGAATAAGTGCCACTTGGTTTCAAAATGCCACTAGTGTCAGGGAGTGAATACATGTCTCAGATATTCTTGACAATCTACATTAGCATGCTTTTAAATTGTCATTACTTTTATTGATTGATAGGAACAGTAGGTATATTTCTTAGTGCTGGAATTGATGATCTGAATATCACCTTCATAATCAGTTCCCTGTTTGGGAGCCATTTGATTTTCTCTCTCTCCTCATCTAATGCTGGATAGCTCTTTAATTCTGCTTTATATGTTCTGTATATAAACCTTACAAAATAACTATTTACCTTTAAAACATGAAACAAAATGAAAGAAAAGGAAAAAATCTGCTTTTAAGAAGTCAGAAGCAAGAGTTGAGGTTTCATGTATTTGCAGTTGTAGGAAATAGCAATTGTTCAGCACTTCATTGCTGTATTTCTATGAAGGAAAAAGAAACAGAACAAAGTGAATAAATGCCTGAAGCCCTAGTATGTGTGCGGACATGGAAGAAGACGACATGAATTTATATGAGTCTTCGTAACTTGGGTTGCTAAGGCAAGTTGCAAGACCCAACTTATAGGTGATTTAATTCCCTGACAAGGGCACTGCAGAACATAGCCAGGAGACAGAGCTTACAAGAGAGGCCACACACTTCTGTAACAAAAGTTGAAACATTTTTCAGTTCCTTAACTTTTCATCTCGGTATCTTTTTCTCTTTTCAGTACAGCAAGTTTGAAACCCAGTTAATCAAACAAGTGACATCGCAGTAGCTCCACATGAACTGGAAATATGTAGGAGTCCAAAGGGGAGAACTTTTCCAACCTTGTACTTCAACTTCACATTATAGCCTTGGAAATAAAACAAGATTTGTCTCCAAGGCTTCACAGTGAGGCTGGGGCTTAGTACTTGGTCCTGCACCTGGCAAGCAGCCACGTTGGAGCCAGGCTATTTCACCTGGCTGTCACTTCGCTCCTTTAAGTACTATGCTCCCATAGCAAATTTTGCTCTACCCAACTCCCACCTCATACTAGCTCCAAGGTTTTCTTTCCATTTTCATTCACAGTTTCTCTTGTGAGTCAAATGTGCAATATCCATACAGGTTCAATGTTGAAAGCATGGTCACAAGTGGTGAGACAGGTGAGGTTCTAGAGACTTGGTTTGCTTATTATCATTTATTTATTTATTTATTTAAGCTTTGTTTCTTCTCTGATACATTACATCCTGACCCCAGTTTCCTCTCACTCCACTTCTCCCAGTCCTTCCCTACACTTCCCCTCATCCCTAGAACAACTCCTCCTCTGTTTCCCTAAACAAACAAACAAACAAGTAAATAAGTAACTACTGGGCACAAACCCCCATATCATGGCTGGTCATGCAGGAGGAGGAAAAGGGTCCCCAGAGTAGGCAAAAGAGTCAGAGATGCCTCACACTCCCATTGTTGGGAGTCCCACAAGAACACCAAGCTGCACTACCATAAAGTATATGCAGAGGACCTAGGTCAGACCCATACAGGGTCCATGTTTGTTACTTTAATCTCTGTGAGCCCCTATAAGACCTGCTTAGTTGATTCTTGTGGTGTCCTCGACCCCTCTGGCTCCTAAAATCCTTTGTCTCCCATTTCTCACAGGTTCTTCTGGCTCCACCTAGTGTTTGGCTGTGGATCTCTGTATCTTCACCCATCAGCTGCTGGATGACACCCCTCTGATGACAAGGTCTTGTGGGGGGAATTAGGAAACCAGAGGGAACATACTGTGTTGTCCTGGGACTCTCTTTCATTCTCATTCTCTACAGTCTTTCTGTCAATCATGCAGTAAGTAGTTTCTACCACATTTTCTTGTCATGATGATGTTCTGCAAAGCCATGAATCCAAAATCAACCTGTCTAAGGAGTATGAACTAAAATTTCCAGAACTGAAAAATAAGTTACTCCTTACTGGTTTCTCAGATGTATTTCAAAAGATTCAAAAATGTAACTCATGTAAAACCCATAATGAGTAGAGAAGTGCTATTGTGATAAGATTATTCATAGACATTTGTAGCTGGAGTTTTCTCCAGTCCTGCCTGGCCCACGGTGAGGACAAATCTCTCTCACCTGCCAGTCCCGCAGCTGCTTAGACCCAACCAAGTAAGCACACAGAGACTTATATTGGTTACAAACTGTATGGCCGCAGCAGGCTTCTTGTTATCTAGTTCTTATATCTTTTTTTTTTTTTTTTTTTTTTTTTTTGGTTTTTCGAGACAGGGTTTCTCTGTGTAGCTTTGCGCCTTTCCTGGAACTCGCTTTGGAGACCAGGCTGGCCTCGAACTCATAGAGATCCGCCTGGCTCTGCCTCCCAAGTGCTGGGATTAAAGGCGTGCACCACCACCGCCCGGCTTAGTTCTTATATCTTAAATTAACCCATATCTATTAGTCTGTAAGTTGCCACGTGGCTCGTGGCTTACCGGTACCTTACATCTTGCTTTTCATGGATGGCAGCTGGCAGCATCTCTCTGCCTTAGCCTTCCACTTCCTTCTCTCAGCCCTGCCTTGTAGGCGTGACAGTTACCAAAGCCTCAATGGGGGTTGCAACTTCCAGATCAAAGCTGGAATGGCTACCCACTACAGACAGTGGCAACTATTTGCATGGAGAAAGATGGAAAAACCTGAAGGGTCAAGCTAGAGAAGCCTTAGCATTCTGTAAGCAGAGTTTAAGTAGTGACTCTGCTGGGCCACAGGACCACAAGGTATTAGGAGTGCAGGTAAAAATGACTGCTCTATTGATGTTCTTAGGGGAATAATAATTCTGTGCATAATTTAATGTGAGGCCATGCATGATGCATTCTTCCAAAAACCTTGCCCACACATTGTCAGTGTGTCAAGGTTAGTAATCCTCAGTGTCTGTCCTGCCCCCCTGGGATACTTGCTTCATTCTCTCATCCCATGTCTCCTGGGCCTTCTCCCACACAAGCCTCTTAAGTATTCTCATTTGTTAACCACTCTTTCTCAGATTTTTTTGGGTCTTTTTTGTTTTAAAATTACAAATCAAAGATATGATTTTATCTTTTAGTGACAGTATACATCAATTAACAAGAAAGCAGTTTACAAAAATGCTAAAGCTAATTTTGTTTTGTTTTGTTTTGTTTGAGACAGAGTTTCTCTGTGTAGTTTTGGTGCCTGTCCTGGATCTCCCTCTATAGACTAGGCTGGCCTTGAACTCATAGAGATCTACCTGGCTCTGCCTCCCTAGTGCTAGAATTAAAGGCTTGAGCCACGCCCCCCCCCCCCAGCAGCTAAAGCTAAAAAAATTTAAAAGACAAAGGAGAATTCTTTTGTTTTAACTTGTTAATAAGTTTGAAATTTCTAGAAAATTATTTCAAAGATTTTTATTGCTAACTATGTCTGAAAAATATAAAATGATTATGTTTTGCCATGCAGGGGCATTTCTAAAACAATATGCCCAGACCCAGGTTCATAGTGCAACAAATGACTTACCCCATAAATTCAAAAACATACACCTCCTCCAAGTAAAAGCTATACTAATATAATGCAACATTCCTAGTCCTGTTAAATAATTACAAATGTATGGAGTACATAAAACAAGTATGTGAATTATAAAGTACACATTTTGTTTGTTTGTTGTTTTCTTTATTTCTTTTTTGTTTTGGTTTGTTTTTTTTTTTTTTTTTTTTTCAAGACAGGGTTCCTCTGTGTAACAGGCCTGGCTGTCCTGGAACTTGTTTTGTAGACCAGGCTGATCTTGACTCACAGAAATCCACCTGCCTCTGCCCCCACAAGTGCTGGGATTAAAGGTTTGTGTGCCACTACTTTCTAGCTCTACCAAGTACACATATTAAGAAAAAAAAAGTGTCTTAAAATCAATGTACTTATTATAATCAGGTAATTTTATGTGTCACCTTTAAATTTTTAGTGCTATAAGACAAATGTCTCATATACCATTATGAAAAATATAGTTGCCAAAATATTTTTAAGCATTTCAAATATAATTCTAAATTAGTATAAATGTTTATGGTTACTGTAATTTTAGCCCTCACAAGCTTATTTGGACATGATCACACCCTAGGAATGCGAGTTCATGCAATAATCTGCAGTAAAAATGTTGACATTGCCAGGCGGTGGTGGCGCACGCCTTTAATCCCAGCACTTGGGAGGCAGAGCCAGGCGGATCTCTGTGAGTTCGAGGCCAGCCTGGTCTCCAAAGCGAGTTCCAGGAAAGGCGCAAAGCTACACAGAGAAACCCTGTCTCGAAAAACCAAAAAAAAAAAAAAAAAAAAAAAAAATGTTGACATAATGTATTTATGTAGCACCTGCCCCAGAAATAATTCATGAATTGCTGTAGGAACTGTGTGTCCAGTTTTATTTTGATTCAGTTCTCAGTTGCTCTGAGTGTTCATGGGAACATCTAGCTCTTGGGATACCCATCATGCTTAGCCCATACTCTGCTTGAAGTGATCCCTCTGTTATTAAGTTTTCCCTTTGTTCCTTTGTTCCGACATTGCTCCTTACTCAGCTTCTGTTCCTGATAATTTTGCCAGCTTTTGTGCATTCCAAACTCATGCTATTTCTGAGTTACCTGCTGTAATTTCTTTCATAGTCCGTGGTTTTCTCTGCTGAAATGAAGGCATAATTCAGAATCAACCTTTTTTTTTTTTCCTGGCAGTTCCAAGGTCTGTGCCCTCCTCTCAGGGCATCTTGACTCTGATCTCTATTACCTCCATCGTATCTAGCTCATTTAGTT
Organism: Peromyscus californicus insignis; assembly: GCF_007827085.1. NCBI lineage: Eukaryota > Metazoa > Chordata > Mammalia > Rodentia > Cricetidae > Peromyscus > Peromyscus californicus. Next base: position 21,952,371 of record NW_026294534.1, on the reverse strand, counting down.
CTTTTTTTTTTTTTTTTTTTTTTTTTTTTTTGGCCAGGAATGCCTTTTATTGGAAAAGCTGGAAACGGCCTCCCAGGTCTTGGCAGGCATCTCAGACTGGACTTTCTGTAGCTTTGTTTCCTGTCTCTTTCTTGTGATCAAAGTAGTTTTATTGCCTGAAACCATTGCTTCAATCAAGGCTGGGTCTTTATGCCCTGCAAGAGCTAAGCTGAAAGGAATGCAGTTTATTGGCTTGTATGGAGACTGTCTCCTCTCTTTTGTTCTGTCTCTCTCTCTCTCTCTTTTTTTTTTTTTTTTAAGAAATGCTTCGTCCACAGCTCATCACGTTTCTGTGTATACTGCTCATATTTTTATTCTTGGCTATTCTGAAAGGATCCATTTGCAGCATTGACAGATCCTTTCCTCCTATGGGTGTTTGTTCTCCAGCAGGTGTTCCAGTGGGATTTGACTTTTATGCTTCTTCAGTGATACCACTCTTACATCTTACATTGTTCTCCAACTTTCTTATAGACTATGATGTGAAACATTTAAAAAAAAAATCATACTCAAGTATGATGACAACTGATGGGAACTTGTGCATCACTCAACAAACATGCCAAGTTAAGCCAAGGAAGCCAAGTTTTCATTAAAGGCTTCTCTAGAGTACATAGATAGTGATTACCGAGGAGCACATGCTACTGTCAGGAATGACCCACTCACCAATATCCAAGTGTTCATTAAGACACTAGGGCATCTCAAGTTCAAGGAGACTGCTAATGGGTTCACACTAGAGATAGGCATTTTCCACTTTCCAGCACAGCATCCGAGTAGATGAAGGTCTCATGATTTGAGGTTTTCATGGTCATCAACATGACTTGTTCTTCTTGGTAGCCTGGGGACATTCATAATTCTAGTGTTGGTCAGAGCAGAGGAAATTTAAGTACTTCAGTACTTATGAATAAGTTCCAGGAACCAGCTTTCTACTGGTTATTTCCACAGGACTTGTGGGGCTCACACAGATGCATTACATTGGTCCTTCCTTCAAAGATGTGGGCCCTCTTCTCTCCTAATCCCAACTCACTTGTTTCACTGCCCTGACATCAGGTCTTTGCCTCTGCTGAGACAGTTTCCTTGGATCGGATCCATGTCAATTTAAACTTGGGTCCTTCAGATGAGAAAGCGGTTCCCTCTCTTTCTCTGCATCCTGGCCTTCATGACACATTCTGTGTCTTTCTATCATGCCCTTCCTATCATTATGAATTCAAGCTTTTTGGAGCCCATTACTTATGGTGGGACACTTTTCACAGCCTTGGTTCAGGGGGAGGGGCTTGGACCTGCCTCAACTGAATGTACTAGGTTTTGCTAACTCCCCATTGGAGGCCTTACCTCTTTGGAGATGGGTTGGGGGGGAATCTGGGGGGAATAGAGGAGGGATGAGAGGGGGATCTGTGGTTGGGATATAAAATGAATAAAAAAATTCTTAATAAAGAAAATGAAAAAACAATAAAATGTCACAAAAATAAAAAAAATGACTGTGAACCCAAATACATTGCTTTCCCCCTTATTTTAATGTCAGAGACTGTGTCACAGGAAAAATCAAACATAATCTCCCACCTACAAACCCTCCTTACTCATGGCCATTTATTAATTATTTATTAAGGTCCACATTCAACCGAAGTTCTCAAGTAATTCATCCATGTGTTAGTGTGGTAAGATGACTAATGGGGAACCTTATAACAGATCCAAATGCCACATAATTTAAGTTGGTATGATTGTTATCACTGATGTAGGCATATAACACCAGATCGGGGTGGACAATTATTTTCTAATTACAAGTATTTCATACTTTTTATGTTGTTCTAATGAGGGTTTTTTATCAAATCTATAGTTAATATAACTATGAATGAAAGGGACTGAAAGATGAGTTCCTTTTTCCAAATTAATGAAGTAACTTTCTATGGTGGTTTGAATGAGAATGACCCCCACAGGCTCACATAGTTGAATACATGATCCCCTGCTGGTAGTACTGTTTAGGAAGGATTAGGAGGTGTAGCCTTTTTGGAGGAATGTGTCACTTGAGGCAGGCTTTGAGGTTTCAAAGGTCCAGTGTCATTCCAAGTCTCTGTCTCTATCTCTGTTTCTCTCTCTCTCTATCTGTCTCTGTTTCTGTTTCTCTCTATATATATCTGTCTCTGTCTCTGTCTCTGTCTCTGTCTCTGTCTCTTTTTTTCTGCCTTTTTCTTGTGAATCAAGATGTAACCTCTCAGCTCTTCCTTCTGCCAAGCCTTTGCACTAACATCACAGACTCTAACCCTGTGATGCTTTCTGTTATGTTTCTTTGGTCATAGTGTTTTATTAGATCAACACAAAAGTGATGAAGACATTTACTTTTGCCTCATGGATACAGATTAGATTTTCATGTACATGATGTATTTTCTTATGGCTAAAATAAACTACATTACAACTGCAACTTAAAGAGGGTTTACTATGGCTCATAGTTTGATGAGGTGAAGGCCACTATGGCAGAGAAGACATGATGGTGGAACCCTGACATAGCTAGTTACACTCTATCTACTGTTAGGAAGCTGAAGAAGAGAAATACTAGTTCTCTACTCACTTTTTTCTTCTTCTTTTCCTCATGTTTATTCAGCCCAGGATCCCAGCCCATAAGATGGTGCCATCCACACTTTGAGTAGGACTTCTCTCCTCAGTTATACCATTCTGAAAACTTTCAAAGAACACACCCATAGGTGTGCCTCCTAGATGATTCCCATCGTCAGGGTGACAGTCAAGAGCTCCCATCCATCATTCATGACTTCTATTCATGACATCCATCACCATTATATTTTATCGGTAAGGAATTTGGTTCTTTGTGACTCCTGCAGTATTTTTGATTTCTACTTAACCTTCCCTACAAATATTGATGACCTTGTATTACATATTAGTAACAATATTAATAGCAATATTGATAAGTCTTTTATCTTGAATGTGTCTTATCATTCATTTGATTCTTCTCTTTGTAAGATTTCCAGTTATTCTATAACTCCTCCAGGCAATTATTCTCAACCTGTGGGTGACAACCCCTTTGGCAAACATCTATCTCTAAAACTATTTACATTATGATTCATAACAGTAGCAAAATTAGTATTATGAAGTAGCAACAAAATAATTTTATGGTTGGGGTTCACCTCAACATGAGGAACTGTATCAAAAGGTGGCAGCATTAGGAAGGATGAGAACCACTGCTTTAAGGGGCAGTGAGACTCAGAATGTTCTAGTGATCCAGAATATTCTCCTAGTGATCAGTGGAATAAATGTAACTAGATGCACAAGCCAGGAGACAATACTATGCACATAATGATAAGAAAATGAAATGTAGCTGTGGCTGAGAAAGTATCCACAAACAGGGACATGCAAGATAGCCAGTTTCTAGACTTCTTGGAGCAACTAGTTGTCACCAATAGTTGTGGATTAATTGGTGATGCCACTTGAGGTCTTCACCAACTATCACGTTGAGATTCTCCACTTTTGTTTACTTATTCAACCAATCAGGCACACAGTCAGTACAGAGGGATTTTTTAAAGCACCCTTGGAGGACTGAAAGGCTTCCAGGAAAGTCCCCTGACCATGGGCTTCTTCATTGTTCTGTGAGGCAGAATATATTTTTACTCAGCCATTGAAGTTGTTTAATTACAGAAGTTAGCAAACACTAGGCTAATAGAGATATTGAACTAAAAGTAATTATATCTGTGAATTACTCTCACAGGAGAGAATTCATTTCCACCCTTATCCACATTGTGACTTCCTGATTTATTGAAATACTTTTCCCACAATATACATTGAGATAATGAACTCTGAGTGATGATATATTAAGATCCAAAGACTGCTTGTGGTTTGTTGGTTTATATGGTGTTGTTTAAAAGAAATCTATTTGAGAAGAAGGATTACAAGAAGACACTACTCCATTACATAGAAAAATGCATAATTTGGTTACATGGAAGAGTCAGAGGGAGGTGAATCCATGGTTCTTTCTGAGTCTATTAGAAGAGAAATTTAACAGGAAGGTGTGGAACAGATACATGAGGTATAAATACCAAAGGCAAGGATTAATTATGTCTGAGAAACATTCCTGGAATGCTGTTAATCCATTGTTTTTCAGCTGTTGTCAGAGCAACCACTAGAGATGAGTGGACTGCCAATAATAATCAGAGGAGAGTAGAGTCAGGTTATGAACTCTTATAATTGACAATTGTAAAACCTCCACATGGGAAGAAAATAAGCTCTTTGGTGCTAAGACCAGCAAGAGGCTTAAATGAGAAGAACAGGGCTCCTTGACAGAAGGCAGCTGGCAACATGTCACTGAATGTAAGACCTAGCTGAGTTTCATTTCTCATGAGCAGCACTGAGCAATAACACTGTGGTAATGCTATCAGTTCAGGGGCCACAGAAATTGCTTTGTCTTGATATCGTAAAAACATTCAGTAGCTTCAGCAACACTGAATGTGTCTACACGGACATTAAAGATTAAACATAATTTTACTTGTGATTTAAAAAAAAATAAAGCGTTTTGGTAGGCCAACAAATAAGAACAGATGTTAAGGATGGAGAGAGAGGATAAAGATAAAGAAGCAGAGGCTTAGGAGAAGAGTGTGCTGGGATCTCTAAGAGAATTTTGGCCAAAGCAAAGGGATACAGAGGGCATAACCTGAGAACAGATAAAATAGCTGGATGTACTACCAGACTTCTCTGCTGCAGAATGAGGCAGTTAAACAGAGATGTGGACTGTTCTAGCTACATCAGCAAAAGACCAAAAGTTTGCTAACTGTACTGAACAGCATATAAGCAGAGACTTATATGTAAGCATTAAGACTGAAGAAATAATAATAATAATAATAATAATAAAGGAACCAAAAAACACTAGTTGGTAAATGCTAACTCACTTATTTTTTCTTAAAAACATTATAATTCAGATAATTTACAAAGAAGGAATTATTACTATATAGATAAAGGTGGATTAAAGGAATTTTTACAATGATACCTAACAATTATGTTCATCATAATTATACCACAAAAACTTTGTAAAAATAATGTATTTTATAATTGCTTAATTTGCATACAGTATATTATATATTATGCAGCATTTATTTTATATAATATACTTGCATTATAAATTGTCTCTAAGCCTTTAACATCTAATGTATATAAGCAATATTTTTCTATATCTATGCTATGCATATAATATTGTATACATGTATATACAACATTATATAATATTTAATAATTGTTATGCGATATAATAGAGATCACACATACATAAGAATATAGTTATTAAACATTTGTAACAAATTATGACATGCATCATAGAATTAACATATACATTGTAGATGTAGATGCATATTACATAATATGTAAAATTATCGAATTCAATATACGTAAATATATATGTATGTATCTATAATGTTAGTTGCTTTTGTGTTGCTTGATAAACCACTGCTATCAAAAGTAATTTATGGAAGAGTTTATCTTGGCTAAGGAAAGGACTAGTGGGAAACATGACTCTTTATAGGAGGCATAGGGCACTTCCTAGGAGAGGGTAAATAGAATAGATTTTTTTGGGTAGAAGGGGAGGAATGTGGATGGGAATGGGAGGACCAGGTAGGGAGGGTAAGGGGAGATGGGTTTGAGGGAAAGAATGCAGGGAAAGACAGATAAAATAGAGGGGCACCTGAGGGGTGGCACTGAAACCTACTACAGTGGAAACTTTCTAAAATATATGAAGGCAATCCTAGTGAAATTTTCAAATGACGAGGGAGATGGAGTGGAATACTGGCCCTCTCTTGCCACCAAACTAAGTTTCCAGTACTGGGACTGAGTTACACCCAATTGAATTGTTGGCCAAAGGGATCCCATAGCAATCCCCAAACAACCCAGACTGTTGCCAAGACAGTATGTGGCTCTCTACAAACTGGTGATACTTTATTTGTGCTGAAATGTGATATTTTATTTGTATGTTAATAAATAAAGTTTGCCTGGAGATCAGAGGTTATAGTGAGGTATAAACAGAAGTCAGGCAGTGGTGGCACATGCCCTTAATCCGATCACATGGCAGGCAGAGTCTCTGTGTGTTCAAGAACACAGCCAAGTGTAGTGACACATGCCTTTAATCCCAGTACCAACCATAGAGACCTGGAGGTCTGTATAGACAGGCAGTGATGAGGAAGTGAGATGGCTAGGCTTAGAGCCAATGAGAAGGCAGAACAGGAAGGCAATAAAGGTGCAGGTTAGACAGGAAGAAGTTCTCTTGGGAAGCTATGGCAAGATGGTAAGCTAAGGTTAGTTGGCGCTGTTGCTATGGTATATATAGCTTATACCTTTGTATTTGGCTCTGTGTTTCTTATTCAATAAGACCGTTTAAAAATTCGTCTACAACAAACTGAAAGAAAGGCCCCATTCCTGAAGACAGTACTAACACAGCTCATTGAACATGGGGAGGGTGAGCTGGTGCCTACATACAACTTTCACCCCTACATTCTATTGTCTTTGGTACAGAAATGTACTCTGCATGCTTCAAAGAGAAACATAAACACCAACCCAACCACAAAACCTTTGACCTATAATCTATCTTGTCTGTGTGCAAAATATACTAGGGCAATGGTGTCACAAAGCTTGTGTCAATAGCCAACCACCAATGTAAGATTTGATTTAAGGCCCACTCCATAAGATAGAACCCATACCTGATACTGCTTGGGTGATCAAGAACTAGAGTCTTGATAGATCAGATATCTAGGGTAAAACCAGTTACTTCTGGCCTAAAAAAAATGGTAACAATTGAAAGGGAAAAATCAGTAGCCCTCCTGAGAAACGCTCCCTGCCCCCTCTCCTCTAAAGGTATTTGCTGAACCTTTAGTTTTAGAACCAGAGGTTGAACTCATGGGAAGATAAGGCTGGAACAATAAATCTATATATCCTGGAATTGGTAAAACAGGATATAGGGAGTAATGGACTCAACTGACCAGAAATTATTGAACTTATGGGAAAATAGGACTAGAAAAATAAATCTGAATGTATATATCCTGAGCTTAGCAAAACAGGACATAGAAAAGGTGTTGGTTGATATAGACAGCAGGACGGTGGCCATGGAAGTCGGAATCCGCTAAGGAGTGTGTAACAACTCACCTGCCGAATCAACTAGCCCTGAAAATGGATGGCGCTGGAGCATCGGGCCCATACCCGGCCGTCGCTGGCAGTTGGAACGGGACGGGAGCGTGGCCCCAAACCCTCTCTCTGGGGGGCGGGGGGCAGGGCGCGCGGCGTCGGGCCCCCACGGACGCTACGCCGCGACGAGTAGGAGGGCCGCTGCGGTGAGTCTTGAAGCCTAGGGCGCGGGCCCATATATATATTTCTGTAGATACCCTGCATCCTGTTAGCCACTAGAAATTTCATGCTTATAATTCAGCCAGTAACTTCAAAGAACTACCTCACCCCTAGCCCCCTCGTCCAATCCTGAGATATGCAACTCTCTGCATATAAATCTTTCCTATATAAATCCCTTGAAGTGAGTGTTTGGGGCTGTCCTCCTCTACTCACTGTGTTGAGTGTTGGACATGGACAAAGCCCGGGCTTGTTTTGTTATTAATAAACCCCTGTGTGCTTGCATTGGATATTGGCTCTGTGGTGGTCTTACTCAGGGGTCTTGCAATGCGTGCACAACAACAATAAAATTACTTTTGATGATATTCTGTTATACTCATAGATCAGTGCCTCACTCAGCCAGGATCAGAGAATCTTCCACCTGTAACAGATGGGAACAAATACAGAGACCAACAGCCAGACATTATATTATGCAAAGATTGAGACCTTGGAACATACAACTCTAAACGAGATGTCAATAAGCATTGCAGCTCAGATGGAAAGGTATCCTGGCAGTCAGAAGCCAAGGAATACCACAAAGTCACCTTAATTGTAACAGCTTACATCCCTGCTCCAGGGGAGGATTTCACCAAGGCAAGTGTAAACAACTCTGCTCCTGCAGGGGAGGGTTTCCCCAGTGAAGTTGTTATAGCTCTGTTAGGGTCTGCTCTGGAGAAGTGTTACAGCTCTGCTCAGGTCTTCGGGTTTGCTTCTCCAGGGAAACATTTCCCCAGAGAATGTATTACAGTTCTGCTCTGATCCAGCAAAAGTTGTTACAGCTGGGATCACTCTGGTGAAAGTGTCACACAGCAAAACAAGCCTCACTCAAGGGAAGGAAGGATCCAGGAGAGTGGCTGCACTGGGTGAGAAACAGCAGCACACTGAACAGGGTACAGAGCTTATATAGGATTTCTTGGGGGGAAGTAAGTGGAACTTTCCAGGGTGGTTTGGGATTGGTGGATTTTTTGTGGTTTGAGTCTGGGGCAAGTTCAGGAATTGGTGAGATTTCAATGCTCAGGGATTTGTGGTATTTTGAGCTCAGGGACCTCAGGGATTGGTGAGATTCTACAGCCTGACTGGGGTAAGCTCATGATTTGGTGTGAATTCAAGCCCTAGTCCTGGCGTCAAATCAGGGTCAGGGTGTTTTTCCTTGGTCCAGTTCTCAGGTCTAGTCAGGGGCAGGGTGTTTTTCCTTGGTCCTTTTCACCCTACAATGCCTTCATAAAATCCTTCCCTTCTTGGCTCAGGAAACCCTGTGGAAGAAGAGGCAGAAAGAGTGTAATCCCGATGTCTACTCCCAATGTCATATTTCCTCTAGCAAGGCTACCTAAACAGCCTCAAAGAGTCCACCCAAACAGAGATCCAGTGTTCAAATGCACAAGCCTATGGGAAACATTTCTCATTCAAAATACCACATAATGTATAGCATTCTTTGTTTGTACTATATACTGTAGAAATTGTATAGTTAAACTTCATAAATCTATTATTTATATAAATGTGTATGACATGTGAGAATTCTGAACTCAAAGAATCTGATACCTTGCCAAGTTTCACAGTGAAAGAGTTAAACATAAGAGGAATGAGTACCAGCCTCAGGCCCCCAAACCAGGTCCCCAAACCATTAGCCTCAGCAGAAATATTCTTGTCATATTTCTTGTGGCATCAGCAGAATAACCTTGTGACATTGTCTGGGTCTAGCAGAACATCCTGTGGCTATTCTAGGAGGAAAGGCAGCCCCCATGGAAAGTCCCCATAGCTGTATTCCCCCTCCCCGGTGCTGATCTTCAAACTAGCCAATTATGTATTGCCCTGAATGCTATGTTAATTTTGTGGTTTTTGCCTTTAAAAGATGCCTGCAATTATTGTTCAGGACTCCTCTCACTGAATTGTGTAGGGGGGTCCGTTTGCGCAAATGATTAAAATAAAGCCTCTTGTGATTGCATCAACTGGTCTGGAGTCCGGGTTTCTGGGGCGCTTACTGGAGAGGATAGTGCCCTGAGTATGGGGTCTATCAACAGTAATCTACAGAATTTAAATTCAAACATATACATCCAATCATATATTTCCCACTGTGTCTACCACAGCACTTTAGCAAGAACATTGCCTAAGATTTCTTTCCATTATTTAGCTATAGACTTGATTTTCTCCTTATTTTGTATAGAGAAATGAGATTAATTGTGTCTAACTTCAGGAGTGCACATCTTCACTCACAGATATTTAGAATTGCCCAAACCCTAAGTAATGTAGAAGCAAAGTTGCTTTACTCTGCCCTGCAATTTCCTCACTAAGAGTTCACTGGAGAAGCTAGCTGGAGGTAATAGTAAGGTAACACCTGTGGCAGGGACTTAAGAAGCTGGGTTTTCAAAAACTACTTTAGATTGGTTCTATGATCACAGAAAGTTAAGAAATGCATATCAAACCCTTGCCTTTCAGAAGCCATAGAAATGTTCAAAAGCAATGCAAAGATATGATTTTCATAATTCTAGAATTTCTATCTCATAAAGACTAAATACATCTTTTGCCTTCATGGTAGGAATGAGCAATGAGGGCTCATTATAAAAAATAAAAGGATCCAAGTATGATTCTGCAATTTTCTTTATTAATAGTGTTTCCTGGTGCTCTGCTCCCCCAACCCCTCACCCTTACATTGGCGTCTCTAACATCTTTACTTTCACCTGAATCTCATTTCTTCTTATGTTACCTTCAAAGGAAACAGAATCACCTTGAGGTCTTAGATTAAATTCATTTCATATGAACAAAGATTTATCTATCTTAACTGCTTACTTACCATACCAGACTTTCTTGGTGAAAAATTAACATGTACCTTTTAATAAAAATCACCAAAATATTTCTCTCTTTGGTTCAAAATGTGAATGGGAGAAGACAAGGCCCACATTTCCTTGGGGCCATGATTGCCATGGTGGTACAGAATCTCCAATAAAGTTTTTGACATCTACATTATTATCTTTCACAATGCACCCTGTTAATTGCCATAAATATGAGTTATTCTTCTTCTGTGCTATGGATGGGGAACATAACTATTTGGTTGAGCTCTTTTTTTGTTTTCTTTATTTCAGACACTTCCCTCCATTCCAAGAATGCCACATAAACATGAATAATTTGGATTCTTCTGCATAATACTGGTGGAGTAAATTGTTTATTTTATTTACTTATTTATAACTTTTTACTGTCATAGAATATAGTTTGTACAATTGAACCCTTTGATGTTCATAGACACACTATAAAACGATGTATTGTGCTATTAGGTGGGTACATTATTCTATAAAGGACAACAATATTAGCTTTGTTGATGTTGATTAATTGTTAACAAAGATGTAATAGATCTTCACCTATTTATTTTCAAATTATGTTACTAGTTGCATAAGCATTTAGTAAGATTATCTGATTCTGATTAATTGATCTAAGATTATTTATGGCTTTATCCCTTGAAATGTTTCTTTTCCTGAAGTACACTTTTTCTAATATTAATAAGGCTTAGCAGCTTTCTTAATAAGCACATTGTATCTTCATCCAGTTTTTGTCTTTTAAAGTTGTCTGGGACTTTATAAAGTTGTCTTTTATTGTCAACTTGGGTGCTGTTTCATTTCCAATGTAATAATTTTTGGCTTTTGATCATTTTTATTTAGTTAAATAATCCATTATTTTTATTTTCATGAAACAAAATTGCAAATTTTATTAAGGAACAACTTTAATAGAGATTTAAGTACATCTCTTTGGGAGTTTGAGAGGCTAATACTTACATACTTAGCAACAGACATGCTGGACATGTGGTCCAGGTCTATAATCCCAGTGACCTAGTAGACTGAAGTTGAAGGATCAGAAAATCGAGTTTTCTCATCTTCAGAATGAGTTCAAGACTACCCTTGTCATATTACTAAGACTCTATCTTAAATTATAAGTGTATAGAGGGCTGAAGAAGTAACTCAATGGCAAAGTAGGAATCTTGCATGTGCAAGGCCCTTGATTCAAACCAAATACGACATCTTCTTAGATTTATTTCCTTTTACTTTATGTGTATGAGTGTTTTGTCGGCATGTATGCCTGTGTACCACATGTTTACCTGATACCCTTAGAAACCAGAAGAATGAATCAGATCTCTTAGAACTGAAATAACAGACAGTTATGAGCTGTCATTTGATTGACAATTCTAATGATTTGTTTTCTGAAATGTTTGCACTATTCAGTAGTGCACACAGACCCTGTCTACACAGGGATTTAAAGTTTTGACTTGCTTCTATGCGGGGAATGAGAGCATTCAAGTTTGAAGGTTGAAGGATCATGAAGTGATGGAAATATTGAAGAGAAAATATTAACTACTGATGACACCTTGGGAGAGCATATAGAGGAGAGAATATAGGAAGGGATAAATAACTCTAAAGATACTTTGAAAAGTCATATGAAAACCTATGTGGTACTGTAGAATCTCCTTAAAATACATATGTATACATATATAATGAGTTAAAATGTAATCTCCTTAAATTAGCCTATAATGGGACAACAATAACCCTATTAAACACAACTATCTAACAAAACCCCCAGGGTTAGGTTTCTTTTGTTTGTTGGGGAGGTCCTACATACCCCAAAACATTACTAGCTATTATCATTGTTCTTGATTACCCTTGTATTACTTGGTAGTAACACCCTAAGTAATAAAGACACCACATATATGAGTCAAAGAATGTGTAGAAATTTATCTTGTACTATCCTGGAAGCTTCATTTCTACTGGATAGCTTTCATGGTGCTGGAAGGCGCTATATATGCTATCAGAGGGAAAAGTAATCACCAAATGTGAATCCTACAAGCTTCAATAATTACTGGGGTGGCAATACAATATGCCAACTAATGTAAAAATTGCGTGGACACCGAGGGAGTATGTCATGTCCTACATAACTCCAGAGATTGGCTTGACTGGGACAGAGAGGGAATACAGATAACTATGAAGACACACAGAGAAGTGGTGATCCAGTGGACTGTGCTCTCTTATGGTGATGTCATTGTACCTTGGAAGTTCAGTGGGTATATTACACACAGGTGAACATGCAAGTGGCCTATTGCCTACAGCTGAAGAAGGTGGCAGAGTCATTCCATACAGATAAACAAGGATTCAGAGTTACTATATACAAATGAACAAGGAAGCAGATTTAGCTACCTCTGTAGGGGTGGTCCCTGTAGGGGAACATCCTTAAGGCTATAACATCTGGAACCTGAAAGCTGTGATGGACATGTTATCCACATACTATCAACATTCACACTCGGACCTGAGGGATGCTTTGCTATCCCTCTGGGCCGCAGCCAACAAAGGCTTTTCCAATCTCATGGGACTGAAGCATTGTGGTCCTGGAATGTCCTTTTCCATGGAGCATCTATATTGTACCCTCTTCCTCCTAAGGCTCAGGGATCATTTCAAATGAGGGGGAGGGAAGTGTGTAAGAGTAAGAGATGGTTAATTAATACAAAGAAGCAATATCTCTGAACACAATAGAGTAGTTCATACTACTGAACACAATAGAGAGTACACATGAACTCGCAGAGGACATGATAGCATCTACAAACTGGTTGAGTTAGTTGAAACTCAACCAGACAAATCTTAGCACGGAGAGGGGAAGTGGATATACTGTCTCTCATCTAGGAGAGAAGCTATTGGCAACAGATATCTCCTTAGAGAGGGAGAGTCAGTTTTCTTTAAGAATGTTATCACTGGTAGGTCAACCACAGTTTAGTGGAAGGCCACACATTCATGAATATATGGGCATCATGAATTGGATTTGATATGTGAAAAATGAAGACATCAAGTTTCATGGGTAGAGAAGGTAGGTGGATCTGGGAAGAGCTGTGGGTGGCTATACAGCCCTGTAAACATTTATAATTTATCTTTAGAAGGTGACTATAAACAAAACTGCTTATATGAAATTCTCAAAGATCTCATAAAATCATAATGATAATAATTTAACACATCATTTTGTTGTTGGAAGAGAACTTTTAATTCTTTTAACAGTTGGCAGGTGAAAGTAGTGTCTTCAAATAACTCCAATGACTCTGAAGACAGGAATAGGCATGACCATTCCGTAATACTTTTGTCCAGTGCAGCCATGCATAAGGCAATGGGTATTACCGTGACTTGGAGAGCTATTTTTTTCTTCAGGAATCTATGAAGATCTGTTCTGAGTACATCATACTGTATTAAATAATTCTGAGATATTCCTCACAAGAGTCATCATGAAAGATGTCAATGACATTGGAACCTGGAATTACAGATCCAACACTTCTGCCTGTTGAGTTCTTCACAGAGAATTCTACTAACATAGAACTGGGAATCCTAACTACCACAAAAAAAAAAAAAAAAAAAAAAAAAAAAAAAAAAAAAAAAAAAAAGAATTTCAAGATGAGTCATTATGAAGTAAGGCTGGATTTTAGATAAGAAAAAAAAGTTAAACTATAGGTGTAAACAATATGGATTATAATCAAGAAAGAAAAGGAGGTACATAGAAGAGGATATCAAGTACCCCTGACATGTATCTAAGTTTATCAACAAGAAACACACCAAGTTGAAGGATTTTAATGCTTCTTGTCATGGTAGAGCTGAATCTTCTTAATAGTTTTCTGTTAGTCCCATACATTTTTTATTTTCTTTACTTTTGGATTAGCACATTTTGTTTTAATTTGCAGTATAGTCATATAGTTATCTTTATTATATTTTTTCTTAGTGGTTGCTCTTAACTTTATAGCACATACTTTATAATTTTACTATATTGCCATCTATCTTCAAATACTACCATACTCTGAGCATAAAGATGTAATAATAGTATATTTCCATCTCTCCTTTATAATTGTTGTACTGGTTTCATACAATTTATTTAATATATATTGCTATATATTTATATTTTCTTTAAAATGTTTTAAATATTAAGAAAAATTAAGGTAATCACACATTACCATTTCTGACATCATAGTTCTGTGACCAAATATTGAGTCAATTCTCTTTTTTGTGCAAATTCTATTGTTTATGTTATGCTTAAGACTGAGTTTCATAGTACCAAAACATTGTTCCTGCAGAGAAATGCATTTTTAAGTCATAGTTTCATCAACTGATCCAAATTTCATGTGTGATTCTATATTAAGATGCCCTTTTTATTTTTCATTGTTCATTACATTAGACTATGATCAAAAGCACTATATCTCATCTCTGAACAAATCTCATCTCATGTGCATTTGGTATATGGCATATTGCAGTCTTTGTATTCTTAGAACTAGACTGGGAACTGTGGCTAGGTACCATCTGTAACAACAAAAAATCATAAATACAGAGCACAAAGATATGAGAAGTGAGGCATTAACTAGCTTTAAAGGGGGTAGAAATCAGCCCCAAAGTTATTAACTTAATTGTTACTTTTATAGTCAGTCTTATTCTTAATACTAAAATTAGTTATCCACAAGGATAATCCATTCAGTATGGAAGATCTCAGTCCCTCCAAATTATCTCTTTTTATTGTCACATCACCCACACTGCTTTGCCTATCTAATTCCAAAGGTAAAACTAAGTGGGATTTTTATTTTTAGCAATAACTGTATAGCACAGAAACTTCCAATGCTAGGCAGCACTCTTCTTAGTTACTACCTTACATTTCTCCACTTCACATCTTGTATTTCCTAGTCCCCACATCAATTGATCCCACAGGGTCTTCCACACATGAACTAATTATTTCCCCCTTATATGAAAAATTCCACCATGTATACCCTTAGTTCTCCACTTCTCTTCGTTATACTTTTTGAGCAAAACTCCAGGAATAGCAAAATATCTCCACTACAAATATATACCTAAAGCCAGTGATTAGTTTTTAAAACTCACTACCATATGCTGCAGACCTATTTATAATAAAATTTAAGAGAGATACCTCAGACTCCTTTTAACTAAATATATAACTTTTCTTTCAATATATTGAAAAACCATATCTTGTTTCTCTAAAATTCAAAACCTTTTCTCCCTCACTCTAAGGACTCACAATGACTAAACAATAGTCATTTACTGAGAAAGTAGAAGCACCTAGGGGGAAAAACCTTGAATGCCTACTAAATAATGACCAAAATATGTGTTTGCTTCAGTTTTCAAACACCATTTTCCTTCTCCTCCCAGGGATAAATTGCCCTTATTTTCATGTAGGCCTAATGTCTTTCCCATTATTTGGTCCACTTTCACTCACCCCATCTGCCATTATTATTCCCCTTTACTCAGCATCAACATCTTTCTCCAGCAGACATTTCCCCTCAAGACATCAGGGTGCTGATGTAAATTTACACTTCCGTGTTCCCCTTTCATCCACTTCCCATTGTCCATTCTTACTACTGTTTGTAGCAGAGCTTCTCTAAGGGATTGTTCCCCTCTACTGCCATTGCTGTTCATACAACTTGACACCCTCCAGTCAGCCCCTGTACTCAAGTTTCTTTCAGAAAGGATGGAAATAGTTTATCAATGGAAAATCTGTGATAATCATATAGTTCATATGTTGGCTTATCTCAGACTCATTTAGTACAGTCATTCACTTCATGCAAAATGCTCATTGGTTGAGTTCTAGAATGTAACGTTCTCTTGCTTCTGTAACTTTCCTGAAAGTCATTGTGATTTTCATGTAAGTATTCTCCTTTCACTTGAACCTCTGACCATTCAGTTGTTCTGTTACTCAGCTCTTAACTCTTAGTATTTCTCTGTCAATGCTCTTATCCCAAGTCATTTCATTTGACCTGTTATCAAATCCCTGGATGTTCTATTCTTTGTAATCACAGGTTCAACAATTGTGTGCACATGGAGGACAATACAGAGATCAAGTTTTTCAGATCCTCATGTGAATCCTTGATTGCCCTGACATGAGCACATTCTCTCCCATATGTTTCCATCACAATAATTGGTATTCATATTCCCTTCATTCTAAGGCCATAAGCTTTTAATTGGTGATTTTTGACCATCCTTGAGGTCAGAGTCTCCTAGTTTCTTAAGGAGAAATTGGCCAATGCATCATATCATTAATAATATTCTATGTTTACTGTTTCCTTCTCAAGGTCAAAGCTGAGCACAATACTGATCAATTTTAAGGCATCTTTAGAAATTTTACGGTTTTCTTTTCCTAGAGAAGAATGCCTCATATCCTTACATGGTAGTGTGAGGTCTTATACTATCCCACTCCATTCTTCTTCTTGAAGTTCACTCTCCATTACTCTATCATATAAACTTAACTGAACTACTAAATATTAAAGAACTCCTGCTTCAAATTATTTTGGTATTCTGTCCTATTCACTTTCTTTTCACCTTTCAAAATCTTTTTAATCTGACTCATAACTTTTCTTATAAATATGCCTTTTACGTTTCATCTACTCCAATTTATTCTTTGTTAAAATCTTCAGGTATATCCTGATTTTTCAGTGATATTAAGTTGCTTCCTCTAAACTTCTTAAAAATTCTCTCCTTATAATATTCATAAAGAAGTTAATATATTATAACTATTATATAGATATTCAGGTTAATTAAAATTTTCCTGGGTATCTGCAGGTGAAATTACAGCTATTAATTCTCTGAATTCCTTATAGCATCAAGGACAATTCAGTAAGGTCTATTATATTTTAAATGAACGATTTGAGAAAATAGGGTAGCATTAGACATCAGTTTAATCTCATAAAAAGGTTTACCCCATAATACAGGTGATTATTCTAAATTTAGAGATAACTAGATGTACTATAGAGTATTGTCAAAGGAAAAAAAGTCTCATAAGTTTAGTAAGTGTCATTCACTAAAATGGATTGTTTAACGGATACTGAGAGACTAAAATTTCAAAAGGACACTGAAGTATTATACAATTAGCAACTACAGGAGGCAGGTATAATCCTTCCTACTAGAGAAAAGGCAAATGGGAATATTAAAGCGTACAACAGTGTCAGAGGATTCCTGGTGCTAATGTTAAGACCCCCTGACCAATTGGCACTGATTTGCTTAAGACATCATGCTGCAGCTGGTTCTACTAGTATTGGTTTAAAACCTAAAAATTGGAATTAGTTACTTCTGTCCACTGTACCTGATGGAGTCAAGACAAGCTTTGGGAGTAACAATCTGTTAAACTGAAAGCCAAAGAAAGAAAAAATGAAGGCAAGGAAGGAAGGAAGGAAGGAAGGAAGGAAGGGAGGAAGGAAGGAAGGAAGGAGGGTAGGAAGGAAGAAAGAAAACATGAATAGAAAGAAATCTGCCTTGCCTCCTTTTGCATTTGAGTTTCTATTATGGTTATTGGCAGGGTAAATAGAGCAGCTGGAAGAACGTAAATGCGGTTGGCAAAACCCTAGCTCCAGAATTGTGAAGCAGAATACAGAAGGGTGAATTTGAGACAGAAATAGTGACTTAATCATTTCCACGCCCAGATGCCCTTTTAACTCAAAAAGCTGAGGACTTATATACTACACCAGGCCAGGAACTCCATGTAGGCAAAAGAAAATTCTTTGGATATCTGATATACAAATAAGTGATATTTTAAAACTCTTGCTCCTTCTAATACCAACATACAGGTATTAGAGAAGACAGAAAGCAAGCACTATTAATATACCCAGAGAGTTCTTTGAAACAAGAACACCAAAGTAACTTTTAAAATGTATTTTGTATGCTTTTCAGTGAATAACCATTGACATGACAAATGGAAGATTCAATGGGTTTTACATTTTCCTGATTTGGGTTTTTAATTTTTATTTATCTTTAAGAAATTTCTGGGGTTTTTGTTTGTTTGTTTGTTTTGCTTTGTTTTGTATTTTACTTTTTGTTTTCAATAGCCATCTCTCCTTTTCAGCTAGTGTATTCTGAAGTGTTTATGACAGCTCTCCTTTGGAATGCTTTCTTGTACAGTTGATCCTCCCAGGAGAACAAGTGTTACAACAAATTGCTCAGAAGTTTGTTCAGAAATCCTCAGGTCAAAAGGAAAATGTATGTACTAGACTGCATTTCTTCACAACTGAATTCCTGTGAAATGTCAGCAGGGTTTAGGGAATTATGTTTTGTGTCATTACTAAGTCAGAAATATTTATAGACCAAAGAATAAAGAGTCCAACTAGAATATACATATGTATATACAAGTATACGTACACACACACATTAGTTTTTACTCTCTCTGTTTCAGTTCCAGTTTATCAGTAAAAGATCATGTTGAGGCTCCATTAGAATTGTTCTGATTTAACATTATACCATTTGTCTTTGAAGACTAGTTAATGACTCTGAAAAACTTAATTATGTTATTTTTTCCATTAAATTAAAAGTATTGTTACATTCAAGTTATTTCAAATGGAAAGACTTTTAAAAAGGACAATGAAATTCTCAATGTCTAGCATAAATGTGTCCTATGTGAATGAATATCAAAATGAAATCATTTTGATTGGTCCACATTGAGTCCTGGAGTTCTCCATTTTATCTCTCTGTGTGTATATATGCATAGGTTTTAATGTGATTTTTATTCTTTTTATTCTTTTCTTTCTTATTTCATTTTTTATTAAGAAAAAAATTTCATTCATTTTATACACCAATCAAAACTTCCCCTCTCCCCTCCTCCCACCCCACCCCCAGCCTCCTTCCCCAACCCACCTTCCACTCCCCTCCACAAGCCTTCTCTCCATGAGGAGACACATCCAGTAGAGGCAAATCCAAGCCCTGCCCCCTGCCTCAAGGCTGTACAAGGTGTCCCATTATAGGTAGTGGGCTCTAAAAAGCCCCCTCATGCACCAGGAATGGATTCTGATTCCACCACCAGGGGCCCCCCAAGCAGATCAATCTACACAATTGTCTTGCCATGCAGAGGGCCTAGTCCAGTCCCATGCAGGCTCCACAACCACTGATCCAACTTTCATGATTTCCCACTAGTTTGGTTTGGTAGTAGAAAAGCTGTCACTACATAGCCCCTGGTAGAATTAAACCCATTATGGAGTCAGTCCAAGCTATCCTTAAACTTTATCTTCTTGCACACAGCCATGCATAACTTTTTCTTACATATTTTCAAGTGGGATGAGACAACATCTTCAATTATTGACAATAGTCAAATACTGCCTCACTTGCATTTCTTCAGTGTCCATGTTCTAGAATTTTTATATGTGCTGGAGTTGGACTAATCTTAATATGTGGTATAAATTATGGTTCAAAGTTCAGCAATGTACAAGTGATTACATAGCAGCACTTGTTGAAAAAATGCCTATATATACTGAACTGCCTTTTATTTTCCTCCACAACCAACTGACCACTTATGTCTGAGTCTCAGTTTGGATTCCCTATTCTGCTTCAATGTTCTCTTTTTTTTCTATCAATATACCAATAAAACATAATTTTAATTACTGTAGTTTTATGTGTGAAACTCAGATAATGTTACCTCTTCAACTCTGCTATTTTATTTTTTTTGTAATTGACAGATAATAATTATGCATACTTGTACTACATGATATTTTAATATATTTGTGTTCATATGTATAAATCACCTAAATTTGAATAATTAGTATATCATCGTTTCCAACACTTAGCATTTTTTCAGTGAAGAATTCCAATAAGAAATTCCATATCTTGTAGCTATTTTGAAATTTAGTATTGTATTGTTAACTCACATTGCCTTACTAGGTAATAAAATATTCAATTTTATTATTCCTATTTATAACATTACACCCATTCTTCATCTTTTCCCCATCAGCTCTGCTCTGCCTTTTCTAAACTCCATTCTGTTTCTAGGAGATAAACTTTTCTATATTCCTCCAAATGATCAAGATTGTGGATGATTTGTTTTTCCATTCCTGCATTCTTTCGCTTATATCCAAGGGCAATGAAACCAGTATACAGTAAGGATACCTGCGTTCCTGTGTTTATTGCCACACTACTCACCAGAATCAATATATAGAATCAAATGTCCATCAGCTGATTCAAGGTTTTAGAAAATGGATTATGCACATTCAAAGGGATAATATCCAGACATGACACAAAAGAATGTTATAACATTTACAGCTCATAGATGAGTGGGGATGACATTCTGTTTAAAATGTATCTTGGTACTTCTTCACACCTTTGTCATTTAATTTGAATTGTAGGATGATGACATCAATTCATAATAAAACTATGCTAATATTTTTATTGAATTGTGATAAGTGTACAGATTACTTTGGAGAGAAGTAGTAAAAACTATATTGCTTGTTCTGGCATGTGAGGACAAAGTACACATTTGACATTTTATTGTACTTTTAAATTTATTTTACCATAATTGCTGAAAATCATTAGTATATACATTTTGTACTTTTTCTCCTGTTATGCACTTTTTTATTTTTTTGAAATTAAAAGTATAATTATATAATTTTCTCCTTCCATTTTCTCCCTCCAACTTATTCCATTTGCCATCTTTTCCTGTTCTATCAAATTCATGGTCTTTTTTTTTAACTGTTGTTACACACACATACACATGACATATAAACACACACATATTATACATGTACATGTATATACAGCTTGCTTAGTCTGTAAAATGGTAATTGTATGTATATGCTTTCAGAGTTGACTACTTAGTATTGGATAGCCAATGTGTGGGGGATTCATTGGGGAAGACTCTTTCTCCTACTCTCAACATTCCTTTGTTATCTATTGGTGCCATCCTTGTTCAGGTCTTGTTTAGGGAGCCCCATTAATGAGACTTGGTGATATTTCTAGGAAATATAATCTCACAGTAAACTTTCTATTCCTCTAGCTCCTACCATCTTCCACCCCTCTTCCACAGTTACATATGAGCCTTATATGTGGGAATTGTATTGAGCACCATATAATCACATGATCTTTGTGTTTTGATTGGTTTCCTGTAACAGTCTTTCTCTATTGCAAAGAGAAGTTTTTTGATGAGTGATGAGAACTACACCTATGTGTGGGTGTGTGTATACATGTTTAGAATGTAGTTAGGAATGATGCTGGTTTAGTAAAGCAATGGCTATAGGTTTTCCCCCAAGATCTGTGACTTTACAACTCTCAGGGAGTTGGCTAGGTTTCCAGTACCAGGCATGATTTCCCTTTCATGGAGCAAACCTTTGATATGGAAATATAGGGTACTATAGATATGATAGGATTAAAAGGTAGATAGTTGAACCTATTTTTAAAGAGCAACTTGTTTAAAATGTTGTACATTGGCATAGATTTAAGTTTATTGATACAAATTTAAAGTTAAATTTGTTATACTGTATGTATATTTCTACTCTTGGTTAAGGTATTATGTTTATGTAACTCATTTAAATTGTAATGGATAATTAAGGAATACAGATTAATAATTAGTCTTCTATGATAATCAAACTTATAGTCATGTCAGTTAAGTTTTCTAGGTATACATAGATATATTTCAACTAGGTAGGTAATCTTCAAACACTTCAAAAACCTACAGAATATGGTATTTAAAATGTTTTAAAAACTTAAGACTTTCTGGACAATGAGACACATCTGTTCCTGGCAACATTAATTTACTTCAAAGAGAAAGATGGGAGTTGAAGACACTCTATATGGAGTTTATCTTCTTGGCAAAAATAGCCATTTGGGCAAGAAACTGTTCTTGCCTGGGCTGCTTGACAAAATGTTGTATCAACTGGACATGCAGGACCCTTAGGAAGGTGACCACTGGACTTTGCAAGATGAGATGGCCCTTCAGGTTCCTGCTTTGCAGAGTAAACTTCTAGATATTCTACAGACACAGAGAGAAGTGACTGAGAGATAGGCCTACAGGCTGAAGATGGATGCCTCAACATTACAGAGGAGCTTTGGATAACTATCCACGCAGGCAGCTGGCTCTGTCATTTCAGAATTTTGGAAGTTGCTTACAATGTGTTTCCTGTTACTTAGGTAATATTGTATCCTTCTGAGGTCTTTAATGTAGTTAAAGACTAGATAGTTACAATTTTCCTTAGTTATGATTAAAGATAAGTTAGATATGAAACTTTAAACTCACAAATATAGGATACATAGAATATTTTCTTTAAATTTGCCAAAATTTATAAATAGATAAATAAATAGATTATATTATAAATATAAATAGACTAGAAATTATAACTATAATTCTTTCTTGATAATTGTTTTGTTATATGTAATTTAACTATGTTAAAGTTAAAACTTCGCTTTTTTTAAAAAAAAGGGGATGTGCTCTGGATATTGCTCTATGTGTTGTGAATGTGTTGCTTTGATTGGTTGATAAATAAAAAGCTGATTGGCCACTAGCCAGGCAGGAAGTATAGGCAGGATATATAGACAAGGAGAATTGTGAGAAGAATGGAAGACTGAGTCAGGAGACACCAGCCCGCCATTCAGGGAGCAGCATGTAATGACACACAGGTAAAGCCAAGGAACATGTGGCAATATATACATTAACAGAAATGGGCTGAGTTTAAATGTAAGAGCTAGTCATGGGTAGGCCTGAGCTAATGGCCGAGCAGTACTACTTAATGTAAACTTCTGAGTGATTATTTTATAAGCGGCTGCAGGGTACATGAGGCAGGACAGGACCAGAGAAAACTTTAGCTACAACAACACCAGTAGTTTATGACACAGGACAACAACAGAATATCCATGGAGAGCCACAGTGAAAGCCTATTATTGGTGATGTAGCAGAAACCAGAAGCCTAGGGCCAGACCAATGACTCGTGGCGATGAATATTTGCAAGTAAAGATAAATAGACTAGAGAGTAAATTGTGTGTTTCAACCAGGCACACCACAGCTTCCATGACAAGATTCTTCTTCTTCTTCTTCTTTTTTGTTTCTTTGTTTTGTTTTGTTTTTAATTTGGTTTGTCTTGTAGGGGAGGTTGCAAGGACAGAGGGCAGATATATGGGGGCAGGGAAATAATTGGGACAGGAACATATGATGTAAAATCCACAAAGAGTCAACAAAAGTAAAAAGAAAAAAAAAAGATAGATTGGTTAGAGTTCTTTAAAAGTCTGGTAGAATTCTTCTGTGAATTAATCTGGACATAAACTTTCTTTTTGGAAGTCTTTATTAGTGTTTCAATCTTCTTATTTGTTATGATTCTGTTTAGTTTGTGGATCTCTTCTTATTTACTTATGTTGGTTTGACAAAAATCTAGAGATTTGTGCATTTCTTTTAGATTTTACAACTTAATTGGGTAGAGATTTTTTTAAAAAATATTCCTCTATAATATTCTGAATTTCTTCAGTGTTTGTTGTAATATTTTCTTCTTTACTTCCAATTCTGTTAATTGGGTCATTTCTTTTCTTTCTTTCTCTTATTTGGGCTGAGTCTATCAATCTTGTTTATGTATGGTGTTAATTTCAATTTCCAAGTGCTTAAGATGTGTAGTGATATGATTGATTTGTATATAGTTAGCCTATGTCTTACAAACTTGAATTCAGTGACTTGGTGGATTTAACTATGTTTCAAATATTGTCCACATAGTCCATTATATCAAGTATGAATCAAAGTATTTCACATCTTTCCTTCAATATGCATTGCTTTTTACTTGCCTTAATTCACTTACTAGAACCTCCAATGACCTGATAAAACAAAACACCCTTGTCTTATTTCCAATCATAGTTGGAAAATATGTACTGTCTTCTATCATTGACAGGTACTCTGTAGTTCATTTGCATCATATTAAAATTTTTGTTCATTCCCACTTGGCTCAGATGATTTTTATCTTCTTTTTTAAGAAGATAAGTTATAGTGGTTTTTGTTGTTGTTATTGCTTTGTTTACTAGTTTGTTTGATTTTTTTTTGTAAATTTAAGTGGTCATAGGCCAGGAAGACAGATTTAGGTTGACCCAAATTCCATTTTCCAACCAACCCTAGGAAAATTCTATGAATGTTTTATCGTAACAGAACAAAGAAAATCAAGATACTTTTCAAATACATTGCTGGAAACATCAAAGAAACTGGTTACAGAAAAATTGGGAGAACTCTATTACTGTCCTTAAATGACCTCTGAGAGCATTTCCAGGCCTTTGATAGGTGGGACTAGGATTTGCTAGGTTAATACATTCAAAATGTTTCTACCAGTTAGTCCTAGGATGTTATATGTTAGGAACAACTTTATCTGTTGGTAGCAGGATATTAAGTCTCATGTAAAGGTAAGTGGTGATTAGCCATTAATGGGCTAAAGATAGCCCAAGCTAAATTGTAACTAAATCCTAGATCTGTAGCATTTTAAGCACTACACAACTATGTAGTTACAAAACACAATGTATCTAATTCCATTGTGAGAGTCTATTATGGCATATCTTCTACTGTCTGATTTCCTTGATGTTTATTACAGTAACTATTGGGCACTGAATTGTGTTTGGTTGTTGGTAATGGAGATGTAGGTTGTGTTGTTGTTAATGCTGCTGTGTGTGTGTTTGCTTTATACAACTGAAGAAAATTTAATTTTAATTCATTTTGAAGTAAAATTTTCAAAACTCATGTTTTGTCATTACTGAATAAAAAATCAAAGATTAGTACTGATCTTATTGCTTATATTTCCAGTATTTAAAAATGATTTTACTCTGTTCTGACGATCTTTCTGACACATAAACATTTAATGCAGATATATCTTTATATATGCCAATTACATACCCAAGAGGGACTTTATAAATATCTTCAGAGCTTTATTTCTGTCTACCTTTCTCTTCTTCAATACTTTATTCTGGTAACTTGTATTTTGCTTCAGCTAATGTCAAACTTTGTCTCTACTTAATGAAACCTCTAAAATTTGTCTAAACTTTCGCTTTTCTCTGCTATAGCCTAGCAAGCAAATCAATAAGCATGAACAATTATATGATTGTTTCCTCCATCTCTCTCTTTATTCAGGAATTCTCATCCAACACTGAGAATTATAAAGTATATAAGAGCATTTTCCATTTTTACATAGGAATTCATGCTTATAATAATTGATTTATCTATGTGATGTATGTGCTAGAATTTGCCTTTACCCTGTTTTATCCTGTACTCAGGAACTACTAATTTTTCTCCATTAAGATAATAGGATCAAATATCATCCATTTCTAGTTCCATGTATTCAATGCTAATCACATTGCTCAGTCACATAAAGACTTTCCAAACTTTCACTCATAATTACTTAACTTTTCATTTATACTCTATAATTATGCATATTTATGGGGCAGAGTTTAGTGTTTCAATGCATATATATGTATGTAGATAAAATCAGGGTACCTAGCATGTTCATCCACTTATTATTTCTTCATGGTAAAGACGTTAAAAAACCTGTCATCTACTTTATTTTAAAATATAGAGTAACCTTGATGTGCAATAGGACACCAGAACTTATGTGTATTGGCTGTTGTAGCTGATAATTAAAGTATAATATATGCTCTATATCTTGTTGCACAATCTTATGACTTATAATTGAAAACATATACTAATGAACAATAATGCTGAAACATACTACTCATTTCTCTAGTCAAGGCTACTAAGACTCACAGATTTCTGAGCCTTAGGGAAATATAAATGAGACACTAGACCCTGTGAGACTATCATAGCATTTCTTTTCTAGCACAAGAACCAAATACAACATATTTCTAATATGTTGTAGATTAAAAATATTGTAGAAACCATGAGAAAGACACGATATAAGACTGGACTTTATTAAACCAGATGACCAAATGACCTCATGAGCATTACAGCTCCATTGCAACTCAGAGAAATTAGAGTTTTCATGAGGGATCTGAGACAAGGCATGGCTTCTGAAGGTCAGATACCACCCGGAACGTGTAAACAGAGCAGTGCAGACTTTAGCTTCATTAGTTCCTCATTGAGGATCTTTATTTCCAATCCACAAAGAAAATGCACTTTTTAATAATTGTAATATTACTGACCTTTCCCAACAGCCTGTTGATTGATTGTATAACCTTTCAGTCTACTGTGGTATTGTGTGCTGCCAACCTGTGTCCTGGCCTGCAGCTTAACTCAATGGGAAAAAAGCTGGGAGGCTGATCTATGCAATTAAAAAGGTAAAACTTTTAGGCTACAGGGAATGCCTATATCCACCAGAAAAGATAAAAAAGCAATTAAGTGTTGATCAAGGGAAAGAATCAAAAACACAGAAGTGAGAGAATAGGTTTACTTTCCCTGTGGACTCTTAGTTACCCAGGTAACCAGAGCTTGCTCTTAGCTTGTAGGTCCCCAGATCAGAGTTTGGAAAGAGAAAGACTTCCTCTGGAGAAAATACATTTGGGTTTTGTGCATAAGGAAATCATCAATGAGCAAATACCATTTAAAAGACTAGAAAGGAATTAAGCACTGACTCATAACAGCTGAATAATACAAAACTTTTCCTGGAATGATAATTATTGCCAATTAGAAGGACTAATTAAAAATACCTACAGTTTTAAAGCTCATAGCAAGTTAAAAGAACTGAGTTCATTAAGGTATTTGGGTTCTGCCATCTTCTAATACTGACAAAGAAAAGAAAGTAGAAAAGACAGAGTAATATTTTATTCTACAGTTTAAGACTAAAGAAAAAACCTCGATCTTTTTCCAATTTGTTCTTTTACCATTTCTCCTGCACCTTCCTTCCTACCTACCTAGAAACCAATTATCAAATTAATATGCTTTGCCCAAGCTGAGGTAATTTTCCATAGAGAATATCATCAACCATGTATATTATTTTGTCATTAGGAGATATCCATTCATTTAGTAGGTCTCCTATTTGAGTCTTTGCCATCCTAAGTACCTTTGTCCATCAGTGATTACAATTGGGGCTCCAACTACTAGGGTCTTTTGTGACCCATCTCTTTCTCTAATACTATCAGAATCATTTCATGTTTTTAAAGCTAATTTTTTGCTTGAAATGGGGCTTTTTAAGAGATATGAAGAATTTAAAATATCTATCTAATGATCTCTTCTAAATATGTTTCTCAAGAAATATATCTTTTTCTAATCCTAATTATGAGGGAAAAATCAATTGAGCTATCAGTAAAATGGAACCTATACTATAGTTATCCTCTAAAAATGGCTATAAATATAGAAATCTTAAGGCTTTGAGGATATTATTCATGTTAGATTGAAAGCAGATATAATGGAGTACATGTTTTAAAATTATTCTCTTTTCACTTTCTGAATTTCTCTGGTATCTATTGTAATATTTCCCTGTCTGTCTCTGATTTTGTTTATTTGGGCCCCTTTTTTCTTTTGGGTTTTTGTATCTTTGGACCTTACTTATCTTTCAAAGAACCAACTCATAAAAGTGTTGACATGTATTAACATTATATATTTTTTCACTAATTCCAGGACTTTTTGAAAAAATTTTCTTTCTTGATTTCTTCTTTGACCCATTCATCATTTAGTAGTACATTGTTTAATCTCTGTGAATTTGTGTTGTTTATAGATTCTTTGGCTCCTGATTTTAAGCTCTATTGCACTGTGGTCAGATAGGGTACATTAAGGTATTCGATTTTACTGTATTTGTTGAGATTTGTTCCTTTCCCAGTGTACAGTCTGTTTTTGAAAAGCTTTAAGTATAGGATTAATCATAATCAAGAAAATGAAATATCTCTACAATGAAAATTTAAATCCCCAAAATAAAAAATTGAGAGTCAGATTAAATGATAGAAAGATTTTCAGTGTTCTTAGATTTATAGAATTAATATTGTATAAAGGACCAGCTTACCAAAAACAATTCACAGATTAAAGGCAGTTCAATCATACTGCCAATAAGACCATTAACAGAAATAGGAAATTATTGCTAAAATTCATGTGAAACCACAAAAAAAATCACAGATAATCAGAGCAATCCTTATCAAAACTCACATTAATGTAGTGAAAACTGTTCAAGTTCTCTAGCTGTATTTCATAGATACAGTAAAAACATGCAAACAAACAAACAAAACAGAGCATTGGCACAACAATAGAAATGTAGATAAACAGATCAGAACAGAAGACCCATAAATAAGTGCACTTAACCACAGCCTACAGCCACCTGATATCTGAGAGAGAAGGCAAAAGCATGCACTGGGGGAAAGACAGTACCTTTGAATAATGGTGCTGGAAAAACTGGCTCGCCACATGTAGAAGAATAAAATTTGACCATATGTATAATCCTGCCCAAAACAAACTCCAAAATGGATCAAAGACATCAATGTAAAACCTATAATTTTAAAATGGCTAGAACAAAACATACCATACAAGACACAAATATAGAACTATATTCACTCAGAATTAAGATCAACAAGTGACAAATGGGACCTCATTACCTTGAAAAGAGAAGTAGGCGTAGCAGAGAGAGAGAGGAAGAAAGGAGAGATCAATAACCCTAAGGAGGTATGAAAAAGCCGTAGAGAAATATGATTTTACAAGCTTACTTCAAAATACATATGCAGTATATGCATATTATATATACCTATGCACATAGCTATACATATATATGTAAATGGAGTTATACCAAAGGTATGATATACTCCTCCCTAGAGTTATAGACTAACAAAATCCCAGTGCATAAGAAACCTCATGCTTTGGACATAAAACCAGAAGAAACTGAACTGGACCTGACCCAGAATCCTTATCCTTGAGGACTGGCTTTCATAGTATTGGAAGGTGCTTTACAAGCTGCTGAAGGAGGAAAGCAATTAATAGTTCTATGAGTCACAACAATAATTGGGCCGGCAAAATACCTTGTGTGGCGTCTTCAGCATTAGGGCTCCACCATTCAAGTTCTGTAAGCCAACCAAGGGCAATGGTAATAGATCATTGCTTTGGAAAGCTCTTAGACTCCTCTCCTCAAACAACCAGTTAGACAGAGATGTCTCTCTGACTTTTTCAAAACATCCTTAATAAATGTAACCAACGGGCCGGGCGGTAGTGGCGCAAGCCTTTAATCCCAGGACTCGGGAGGCAGAGCCAGTCGGATCTCTGTGAGTTCGAGGCCAGCCTGGTCTACAGAGTGAGATTCAGGAAAGGCGCAAAGCTACACAGAGAAACCCTGTCTTGAAAAACAAAAACAATAAATGTAACCAACAAGATGAAGGATTTCTACAATCAAAACGTCAAATACCCGAAGAAAGAGATTTGGGGAGACACTGGAAAACAAAGAGTGAAAAATATTCTGTGTTCATGGATTGGTAAAATAATGTGACCATAAAAATTCTACCAAAAGAAACTTAGATATTCTATACAAAGTTACTGAAAATACTCAATACATTCTTCAAAGAAATAAAAAAAAACCTTAAAATTTTATGGAACCCCAACATACTTGAGATATCTAAAACAATCTTGAACAAAAACAATAATACTGAAGGAATTGGCATTTTCACACTTCAAAATATATTATAATGCCATAATAATTAAAACAAAATGGCACTAGAACAGAAACAGACAAGACCCAAATATGAGTATTTATAACAACGACCATCTGATATTTGAAAGGGAGGCAAAAATCATACATGGAGGAAAGGTAGCATCTTCAAAAAAATACTACTGGGAAAACTCTATGTCCATGTGTTGATGATCAAAATTAGGAACATGTCAAACACTGGACAAAAATTAGCTCCCAGTATATCAGAGATATCAACTTGAAACCTAAAATGCTAAAACTGCTGGAAGAAAATGTAAGTACAACCCTATAAAATACATGTGTAGGGAAGGACTTTCCAAATAGGACCCATTTGCCTCAGGATTAAGGCCAGTGATTGACAAATGAGGCTTCAACACAATAATAAAAAACTTACAGATAAGGAAACAATCAATCAAGTAAAGGAGAAACACAAAGAATGAGAAAAAATCTTTGTCAGCCATTCATCTGACAGGAATAACATCTAGAATATGAAATTTCATCTCACTCAAATCAGAGTTACTAACAACAAAGCAACTGACAACCAAAGATGCTGAGGTTGTAATGAAAGGAGAATTACATTCACTGTTGATGCAAGCATGAACTCTTTTGTGTAGAGCTACTCACTATATGTTATTTATGCTTCCTTTCATTTGATAATTATTAATCTCAGTTCAAGTTTTAGAACAAGGCTTTCTGTTTGAGATGAGTTATGTCAATCACACCAGATTATGTGTCATGACAGAACTATGCTACCTATCTGTGAAGATCCACTGAACAGAAAAAGACCCAGATTTAAATTAAGTGTTTCAGGACTTTATATAAAATCGAATATAATTTTTGTATTTTGACTTTAATATAGTGACTACTCTTTTTGCCTTCTTTTTATTTTAATTTAATTTAATTTTTTTTTCATTTTTCGAGACAGGGTTTCTGTGTAGCTTTGGAGCCTGTCCTGGAACTCACTCTGTAACCCAGGCTGGCCACGAACTCACAGAGATCCGCCTGCCTCTGCCTCCCAAGTGCTGGGATTAAAGGCATGCGCCACCACTGCCCGGCTCTTTTTGCCTTCTTATTGACTAAAAATTATTATCATAAAAACTTTCAGGCACCCAGCTGTATGGTTTGTCTTCCATTTGTTAAATGTAAAATTACTTTTTCAATATGATGAATTAAATTGATTGGTTTTATGATATATCCTTATATTATTGTATAATTGAATAAAACCAATGACATAAGGTCTTTTACAAATATATTGATCATTCAGGAGTTAAACGTATTTTATGTGACAGGTTGTATATGTACTCATAGTAAATTTTTGTTCTCAGTGTTGTAAATTTTTATTTTCTTTTGACACTGTAATCTAGATTATATTAATTTTATAAAATTAGGCAGTGTATATTTTCCAATTGAATTTTTAAATTATGCATTATTATCAGTTATGTCCTGTAGCATGAATATTAAAAGGTCTTATTAATAAAAAAAACCTGGAGCCAGGTATTGGGGCGAACGCTAAAAGATCAGAGAAACAGAACAGGCCACAGCTAACCTCACCTTGCCAATTCCTCAGCTGATTCTGTTCAGACTGAAAGCCTCTGAATCCTCATCCATAATGAATCTCAGCTGAACTGCTGCTAAAAGCCTAAAAGCTTAACTAGGCTCTAGTTCCTGGTCCTCACGCCTTATATACCTTTCTGCTTCCTACCATCACCTCCTGGTATTAAAGTCGTGTGTCACCGTGCCTGGCTGTTTCCAGTATGGCTTTGAACTCACAGAGATAAAGATGGATCTCTGCCTTCAGAATGCTAGGATTAAAGATGTGTGTGCCATCATTTTCTGGCCTCTGTATCTAGTGGCTGTTCTGTTCTCTGACCCAAGATAAGTTTATTAAGGTGCACAATATATTGGGGAACACAATATCACTATAATGTCCTTTGATATTTATGTAAACATCTTATATATTTTGGTACTAATATTGTTCTAGTTTTGAAAATTATATTTTTTGGTTGGCATCTATGTCCATTTGAAGTACCTGGAGTGTGTGTGTGTGTGGTGTGGGTGGGTGAATGGATGTGGGTGTTGAAGATTCCATAAATTATGGCACTTATAAGTATGCCATACTAAGCCATTTTCAGCAAAGCCCAAGAATTAGCCACATACCCCCAAAAGTCTGATTTGCTTATATCACAAAATAGTATTAGAAATCACAGTATGGATCACTGGTATGATTATTGAAATAGAAATCTCTTGATTCAAATTCTTCTCAGTAATGCAAGCAATAAAAATATTATTTATATTTTCCATATATATACATATATATGTATATATATATGATGGGTATTTGTGGATATTTATGTGCAATCATGTGTAAACATATATGTTTACCTGCAACCATAATAAACAATTCATGGTGATTTCTGCCTCTAATTTCAAATAGACCTTTCCAACCTTCACCTTCTTACCCGTAAACCCCATGCCAAAGAGAGGTATATCTTTTATTATCTAACATCCACTTGACTGTCCAATCGTAGATGTTTAACAGTATCAAAGCTTTCATCAATACTTTTATGAGAAGATACTTCATCAGGAGGAATGGAATGTTCAAGTCCAAGTGCTTTACCTTCTGGAGTTGTGGTCTCTGCATTTGCATGACATCATAAGATACCCTGACACCCCCACACACACATACACACACACAAATCCTTTCTAATTGCATAAATTAAAAGTCAGGCTTAACCATGTAAAATTCTGTGAAGATGAAAAATTCCCATCAGATGTACACCATGAGAACGATGTTTAGTGTTAGTTTTTGTGCCTTAAAATTGTTTATGCTTTGAACCAGCTTTTTAGAGCCCATTCCCTATGGTGGGATGCCTTGCTCAGCCTTGAGGCAGCAGGGGAGGAGCTTGGTCCTACCCCAACTTAATATGCCAGCCTGTGATGACTACCCAATGGAGACCTTACCCCCTATGAGGAGTGGATGGGGGTGTGGGGGGAGTGGGAGAAGGGGAGGGAGGGGGAACTGTTGTTGGTATGTAAAATGAAAAAAAATCTTTAAAAATTGTTTATGCTTTACCCAATATATTCTCCCAGCATACACATAAACCCCAGGTGATGATAGAAAATCTTTCTGTCTCCATTAAAGATTGTGTTGACAGACTGCCAAATATCTAAGCTTATAAAATTTAAAGCATTCTCAGAGTGACTTTTTAATGTGTCACAAAATAAACTCATTTAAATACACATTATTTTGTCATGACATGGTGGCCCCTTGCATTGAGATCCCTAAATTTTTTAATCCATGAGAAAGTGTTGGGGTTGAAGAGTTATTAATACTTATTTATAGTAATAACTAATGTCCATGCTCCCCTCCTGTAAAAATAACTGTTTTTCTTCATTAAAACAGTGAGATATTAATTTGGGGTATTTTTAGCATTGTATACTATGAATATTCCCAGTTTTCAAGGGAAATTTTGTCTTTATCTCTCAAAAGTATTGAACTAATGTATAGCCATGGAAAATAAGCATATAAGAATGAGATATTCAGGCCGGGTGGCAATAGTGCATGTCTTTAATCCCAGCACTCAGGAGGCAGAGCCAGGCAGATCTCTGTGAGTTCAAGGTCAGACTGTTCTACAGAGTGAGATCCAGAACAGGCACCAAAACTACACAGAGAAACCCTGTCTTGAAAAATGAAAAAATAAATAAATAAATAAATAAATAAATAAATAAATAAATAAATAAATAAAATAAAAGCATGAGACGTTCAGTTCCGATGTAAGAAATACACATAGAGTGGTCAATTCTTTATTCAAGAAACAGGAAAAGATGTGTAGGAGAAATGAAAGAACATATAATTTTACCTGAGACAACTTATTATAGTTATATTAAATATAAAACCAAATCATTGACCTTGGAAAATAACCACAGTTTTGTTCATCTACTGTGGTTATCACAAAAGTGACACAAATGTAGTTTGTACTGAGTTAAAAAATCCACACCGCGTTCATTATGAATAAATGAAAAGTATGGAAGGCTATATAACAAATGACTGGTATTTTTCATAATTAAATTTCTTCTTCAAGAAATTTACCTGTGCTTTGGATTATACCCTCATTCTTTTTAAAGTCATATTTGTAATATTAGAGTAATTGGGTCATAACATGCTAGTATTTTATACCATATAAAAAGCATTGTGAAATTTATTGTAACAAAAAATACTATTTTATGTCACTCTAAGTACAATGTTTTTCATGATGTAATCTAATAGTAATTCTAATTAATTTTCACTAATTCTAAATATGATAAGGAATAACTTTGCAGGTATAAAATGTTAGTCTAATTTATAACCAATCTTACATTTTATTTAGGTAGCTCTTCTTATAAGATTGGCAATACATAGTTTCCTTGGTTTGTCTATTATTGTGTTTTTTGTAATTGTTTATTTGACTTTTAATATTATGCATTTAAAATATTTATTTCATTTTAGTGTTTATTTTGTTATTTTTTTAAAATTTTTTACCTAAGTGCTGTATTTACATAAATTTCCACCTCACACACTCCCCCTTCCTGTTCACTCCTGTCCGACCCCTGCTCCATCTCAGCTTTATGCCTTCTTCTTCTCTAATTATTATTATTCTCTCTCTCTCTCTCTCTCTCTCTCTCTCTCTCTCTCTCTCTCTCTCTCTCTCACACACACACACACACACACACACACACACACATTTCCCAGTTGCTGAGATTATAACCATGTGCTACCATACCCAGTTTATTCTGTTCTGGAGATTTAACCACAGATATATGCATGCTAAACTAAAACTCTACTAAGTGAGATACATCCAAATTAAGTGAGATGCAGTCCCAAATTAAGAATTTTATGTATGTCTTATTTGAAGCAAGTATTACTATACATTGATTTTTTTTCAGTTTTTCAAACAACCTATATGTATGTTAAAGCAGAGATCTTTTTTATTAAGATTTTTGTTTCCTAACTGAAATGTTTACTAACTTTTCCCTTTCCTCCTTTTTTTTCAACATCATTCAAACACCAGTTTCATTTGACTTCTCCTGCAACCACCTCTCTATGTTCTCTCAATAATAACACAGAGGAGTACAAATTCTAAAATGACACAGATATTACATTATGGAAAAGTCAATTGATGTGATTTTTAAGTACTGTTCTTTTAAAATTGTTGTCAAATAATATGGACTAGAAATATAATGTATTAAACCACACCTCTTCTTATAATGGGCTCATATTTCCAATGTTGCTCTAAAACTGGTCAATGAGATTGTCTTAGGGTTTCTACTGCTGTGATGAAACACCAAGACCAAAATGCAAGTTTAGGAGGAAACGGCTTATTTGGCTTATACTTCAACATTGCTGTTCATTATTGAAGGAAGTTGGGACAGTGCAGGATCCTGGAGACAGGAGGTGATGCAGAGGCCATGGAGGGGAGCTGCTTACAGGCTTGCTTCCCGTGGCTTGCTCAACCCACCTTCTTATAGAATCCAGGACCAGCAGCTCAGGAATGTCACCACCCACCATGGGCTGAGCCTCCCCTATTGATCACTAATTGAGAAAATGCCTTACAGCTGATCTCAAGGAGACATTTCCTTAGCTATCAGTCCCTTTGCTGTTCTCTCTTCTCAATCTAGTTCTTTCTATCTCCATCCTCATCTTGTACTTCTCAATCAATTCCCCAAGTGCTGTGAGGGAACCAGTATATGTATACAAGCAGTAATTCTCTGGCAAAGCAATTCTAGGCTTGAAGTTTTCAGGGTAGCAGAGAGAGGTGATAAGGATCCACACATAAAGCAATAATTGTCAACTTCCAATTACAACTCAAAAGGGGGAGTGGCTAAAAGGGAGTTCTCTGGGAAGGTCAACTAAAGGCTAAGATCAATTACTGAATTTATGTGCTCAGACTATAATCTAGAAATGGCTAGGTAGAATGTTAGGGGTCAATAAGTCACTAGAAAGTAAACTGTTTTTGGCACCTCTTTTCTCCAGCTCATCTCAGCTGAAGCTGCTTTCTGGTAGGGAGGGGGACATATGCTCAGTGGCCAAGCAACCTATGTCAGAGCATGTAGCATGTGGTTAGTAAAAGCACCTTAGCTCAGAGTAATTGCTGAGGAGAAAATCCAGGAATAGCACCTGGCTGAGGAAGAAATAAAACTTAATTTGCACAAGAAATGTGTATCATCTGCCTGGCCTTGTGAGAAATCTCCTTTCGTCAGTGGGAAATAACTGTCTTAGCTAAGTAACCAGTAAGTGGCTAAAACATCATCCCAGGAATGTGAGTAGTAAATCTCTTAAATTGGTGCCTTGTGAAAATAACCCAGGGTGAAGGTAAGGAGTTGAGGATTTAATTGCTAGTGGTTATTTTTCTTATCTGTAAGGGAGATGAGCTAATGTTTATCTGCATTTGTCCTTGGATAAAAAGGTATCTTAGCTGAAATACTTTTGTCTGGAGAATGGCCCTGGGCAGGTATATGTTAATGAAAAATAAACACAGCTGGGGACAGTGATCCAGTTTCACCAAATGTATAGGGAAAGTTGTGCCCAAGATTGAGATGCAATCTTGAGATTACATGTACACATAACATGGAATTGCATGGTAAATGGGGAGAATCATAGCTGTTATTACACAAGAAGTTTACAACAAGAAACAGCCAGTTCATTCAAAAAGTAGTAATTCCATAATGCCTTGCATTATGATGATTTCCTCTAACAGAACCCTTAATTCTCATATGTTGACCTTCTGGACTCTAGTTGTCACTGCTGTATACTCCCACGGACATTTGCTACCAGTGGTTCTCAATAATCATATATACTTACATGTGTGAGCATTTTCATCAACTATGAGCTATTAGAATACTGTCTTCCTAAGTTATATTTGTTGATTTCAAGTGTCTCTTGCTGTGCTTGTTGGTTTTTGAATGTCAGCTTGCTTCAATTTAATCACCTGGGAAGAAAATCGATTTCTTAGATTGGTCTATGGGCGTCTCTTACAGGGGAGTGTCTTCACAGTTAATTCATGTAGGAAGACCAAGTCCATTATGGGTGGTGCTATTCCCTAGGGAGGGGTATGTAAGAGAGGAGAAAACTGCCAGCAATATGCAAGAAGCGTGAGTGTATTCATTTCTCTATCATCTCAGTTGTGCCCGATAGGGGGAACTATTGGCACTATAATTTCTCTGCTGTAATGGAGTGTAACCTGGAATTTCAAGATCAAGAAATTCTTCCTTTCCTTTTTTAGGGTTTCAGGGTGCTTGACTAGAGCAACATAAACGAAACAAGCACATCTATCCAAGAGTTGTACTTGTTTTAAATGTTTGCGCTTCCAAATGTCAATATTTTCTTTGTTGTTGACTTTTATTGTAACGTTTCTTCTGAGACCATTGACTTCAAATGGAGTCTAAGATATCTTTATTTAAGAATTTTGAAATATTTTAATCTTTATTTTATCTGGATTTAATTTTTGACAGAAAGATCAATGAAGAGTCCTGGTTTTATTTTCCTCCAGTGAGAATCTTCGAAAGCCTGTATTACTTCATAATTATTCTACCTTTCATCTCTGAATCCAATTTGAACTTGGGAATTCATCAAGTTTTCATATATTCTGGATGTTTCAAATTGATATACTATGAAAAATAGCTACTTCATGGTGATAATTATTTTGTGTTGATTTAGTGACAATCATTTTATAATGTTTTCTCAGGTTTGACAAAATATATGCTTAATTATTATCCAACCTTTTCAGAGCTGTAGTGTTTGTGGGAATTTCTTAAATTCAATCTTATTTATAACACCATTTTATCCATTTTTTTTCAATTCCGGGTGTACTGTAATTCCTACATGGTCTGTAACTGTCATGAATCATCTGTAGTGATTTAGGGCAATAGGAATTGATAACAAAGTTGGCTCTATAATTCCCAGGTCAACTTGTGAGCAGGAGGTTTCTTTGGGATGTTTTAAGGGAAAAGCATCTCATGCTACTGTCCCTGCTTTTGGTAGCTTGGTAATCTCTGCCTGCAACTGGAGACATAGTGGACATCACTGTCTTCATATGACATTTCCCATGCATCTCTTTCTTCTCTATGTCTCTGCAAGACAAATTTCTCCCTCCTCTTCTTTTTTTCTAAGAATTCAATTCTTCGGATTTAAGCCCTCTAAAAATCCAGAATGGTATCACCTTGAGATTCCTAATAACATTTCCTGAAACTTTACATCCAAGTAAGATCACATTCACCAGCACCAAGGGATTAGGACTTGATCATATACTTTCAGTGGATGTATTAAACCTTTAACAATTATGTTCATTTAAATTAAAACTGAATTGAAGTTAATTTACCTGAAAATATAGTACAACTTCCTATTAGTTAAGATAATTTCACACACTGAAGTTTTACTCATTCTCTTGAAATAGGCCAGATGTATAGTTCTCACTAATTTTGTCTTGAATATTCTTAATTGTTTATTTGTGGTAAAACATATAAAATTTTTTCACTTTAATCATTTTTAAATTTACAGTTGCATTCTTATAAGTATATTTAATTTGTTATATTTTGATTATTAAAGGAAGAATTTTTATTATGCTTATATATGATTATCACTCCCAAGGTTTGTTTTTATGTTTATTTTCATTAACATTCAAATTTTATTCTTGTTAACTCATACACTGATTCTGTTGAAGCAGTATTAGATATATTAGTATAAATTCATGTTTACTTTAGTAGTTACAATTAGTGAATTAACTGTAAGACAGTGTATATGTGCATTGATATTTCTTCTATGTCCGTTCACTGAAATTTTTCTAGAAGCAAGGACATCCTGGAACCAGGAACTATTCCAGTGTCTGAAGACTGTCATGGGCTTGGGACAATGGAAATACTAGATGATCCTGTAACACCAGACAGTGCCAGGAAATATATGCTAAATAAAATGGAGGTTGAGAGATTAGAGAGCAGAGTGATGGGCAATAAGGTTACCAGTGACCAAAGCTGAAATGATTTGAACAACGCAAAAAGTAAATATGGTTTATAGCATAAAATTCAAAGAATAACTATCAGTACATTATGATCCAAATAAACAGCTGCTCAAATTACTAAATAAGAAAGAACAAATCTTCTTTGCATAAGTCTTAAAAATAATAAATATAGAAAAACATTTGGGTACTAGCTATACTTAATCTAGACAAAGCCCATTAATGAATGCCAGGATTACTAGGGAAGATTTAAAGAGAACAGAATGTTTGACTACTGATTTAGTTTCTCTCTAAAATTGTTATTGATTCCTGTAACAGTTTTACTGTGACTATATATTGCTGTGGGATGTTCTGTATGGCAAATGTGTTGCTGATTAGTCAATAAATAAAACACTGATTGGCCATTGGCTAGGCAGGAAGTATAGGCGGGACAAGGAGGAGAATAAAGCTGGGAAGTGGAAGGCTGAATCAGAGAGACACTACCAGCCACCACTATGACAAACAGCATGTGAAGATGCTGGTAAGCCACGAGCCACGTGGCAAGGTATAGATTATAGAAATGGATTAATTTAAGCTGTAAGAACAGTTAGCAAGAAGCCTGCCACGGCCAAACAGTTTGTAACCAATATAAGTCTCTGTGTTTACTTGGTCGGGTCTGAGCAGCTGTGGGACTGGCAGGTGAGAGAGATTTGTCTTGACTGTGGGCCAGGCAGGAAAACTCTAGCTACAGTATATTGTTTTGTCTTCCCCTCTGAAGGAGAAACTTTCGTTACCTCATCTAGAGCATAATACTTTTAGTGATGTTCTTCAAATGAGAATGAGATGGGAAGGGGAAAAGAACCACCTCACAGTGGGGAAATCAGGCACGTACTGCCTTAGCCAAGTGTTCAACATCATCAGCCTTCAGTAAAGCATGTGTTCAATATCACAAGCCTCCAGATACAGTGTGGTGGTGAAAAGCACATTTGGTGCCTTGCCTTTTCCCCTAGAAATTAGTAAGTTGAATCTAATTATGAGAAAAACAAAAAACAAAAACCAGGCAAGCCCATGTTGAAGGACATGTTGTCCAATGCACAATGAGCATATCTCAGGAGAATCAAGCTAGTTCACCTTACACAAAAAGCAATTCAAAATGGATCATGGACCTCAATTTAAGGGCTAAAACATTGAACATTTTAAAAGAAAACACAGAATATTACCCTTCAAGACATAGGGGTAGGCAAGGACTTATAAAAAAGAACACGAACAGCACAGGAACTATTCCAAAGTATCAACAGTATGGACTCCATGGAAATAAAAAGAGATTCTTTTCATGAAAGGAAATGACCAGCAGAGGTTACAGACTGCAGAAAAGGAGAAAATCTTTACTAGCTCCAATTCAGACAGGGGCTAATATCCAGAATTTACAAAGAAGCGTGCGCGCGCGCGCACACACACACACACACACACACACACACACACACACACACACACACACACCAATACTAAAGAAGTAAAACTGCCAACAACAAACGGACAAATGAATGGAATAGACTCCTAAACAAATAAATAAATATATGAATAAATAACACAGTTGTCTAATAACTGTTTTTAAAAAATGTTAAATACCCCAGTCATCAGGGAAATCCAAATTAAAATGACTCTGAGATGCTGTCTCACCTTGGTTAGAATAATTTTAAATCAACAAATTTTACAACAAATTTTCAAGTAGTACTGAAAGAAAAAAGTCCCTCCAAACTGTTGATGGGGGTGCAAATTAATACACTCATTTTATTAACCAGTTTGAAGATTTCTCAAAAGATTAAAAATTGAATTACAATGTGACTTAGCTATTTCCCTTTTAGGCATATACCCCAAAATTCATAACCTATCATAGAGATATTTGTACACCATGTTTATTGCTGCTTTATTCTCTATAGTGAAGAATTGTAACCAACCTAATTGTTTGTCAACAGATGGATGGATAAAAACGAACTTGTATACATAAAATGAAATAGTATTTAGCTTTAAAGAAACATGAAATTTAAAAATTTGCAGGAAAATTAAGTAGTCACACAATTTCAGAAAGAAAGAAAAAACATATGCTCTACTTTATAAGCAGAATTTAGTAAATAGTATATATATATGCAAATATATATGTGTGCATATGGATACAATATAGCATGGAGAAAAAAGAACAAGAAAAGCTACTATTTAGAGGATGCAGAGAGACTGAATTCAGATAATGAACATGATTTATGAAGAAGATAAAAAGCTAATCGTTTTTCTAGTTTCAATTCTATAATTTTTTTTATTTTGTGGCTGATAAAAGCATAAAAATATATTTGATCATGAAAGCATAAAATTCAATGTGACGCTCCATGGCCTCAGAATTCTTACTCAAACTGTACAGATGTTCATTCAGATGTATAGATTTTGATCTTATTAATTTGAGTATATGATGTGGGATTTTGTTACAATTTTTAATAGTACAATTTATAAAAATTTGTAACACTAAAAGAAAATTTTGGTCATGAAATGCAGGGATGCCTTGGTACTGTTATAACTTAGATGAGAATAAGTTCACATAATGAATAAGGATAGCATAATTTACTAGATTACATCCTGCTGAAGGAAAAATAGAATGTATACAAGATGTGGTAAAACCCAAATAAAGATTCTACTTAATAATATCATTACAACATCAATTTTTCAGGTTTGATAATTGTAGTGTTCACTTATGATAGAAACATTACAAAAATCTAGAAGGAGCTGGGTGGTAGTGGCACACAACATTAATCCCAGCACTTGGGAGGCAGAGCCAGGCAGAGCTCTGTGAATTCGAAGCCAGCCTGGTCTACAGAGATAGATTCAGGACAGGCACCAAAGCTACACAGAGAAACCCTGTCTCGAAACACCCCCACCAAAAAAAAATCTAGAAGGAACATACACAGGAAGTTAATGTACTATCTGCAATTATTTGACTAATATCAAATATTTTAAGATAAATTTTCAGAATACTTGTTTATTTGTGTTATTTTAAAGTGTGTGTGTGTGTGTGTGTGTGTGTGTGTGTGTGTGTGTGTGTGTGTGTGTGTGTGTGGTTTATGCATGTGAGTACAGGTGCCTTCAGTGGTCAGAGGCGTCAGATCACCTGGAGCTGGAGTTGCAGATATCGACCAACCAGCTAATGTGGGTGCTGAGAACTGTACTCTGATCTTCTGGAAGAGCAGCAAGTGTTTGCAGTCACTGAGCCATTTGTCTAGCCCCCAAGTGAAAAAGTTAAAGGTGTTACACAAGGAAATATGAACAGATGAAACAGAAAAGAAAGTAAAGGAAAAGAAGTGGGGAGAGGCACCAGAATATCAGTGCTACCATCTGATGAGTATTAAACGTGTGATTATTCCAAACAGCATATTATGAAATAAAACAGCAATATTTCTGAAGATTAAAATGTATTTAAGCATGTATGGTTAAGACTATCAGCTTAAGACAGTCGGTAAAATGTGGGTTTTATTGTTACTAGAAATGGAAGCAGAATGGAACAGGTTGCCTGCAATTGTCCATGAATTACAGAGATGATAGTATGACAATATATGTCCAGTAAACAGACAAAGTTTAGAAGAAAATTGATATAACTTGTGGGAGACCAGCTCCCACATTTATTTACCCAGGGACTCTTGATGAGTGAGGAATAATAGATTGAGATAGAAATAGAAGGGAGAGAAATAGATAGAAACGCAGGATAGCCTCTGGTGGGCCTGAATCCTTATCCACCGGCCCAGAACTTTATTCCAAAGGGCTTTTTATAACAAAGCCAAGGGGCGGGGCAAAAGACCTTCCTCTTGCTATGTACAGCCAACTGTAGACCCTTCCAAACACCCAGTGCTCAGGCCCGTGGTCCAATCATCCTCTTATGCAGTCCTGCTGGGTAAAGCCACTAGGAAACCTAGGTGGACTCTAACAATAACTCCTATTATTTTTTGTCAGGCAGCTTTGCTGACATGGACTTTTCCAGGGAACTTTCTTCATTTTCCTGAGAAAAAATCTGCTTTGTTCCTGCAGGCCATTGTAGTCAACACCAAGGCCTTTTTGAAATTCTTGAGCCGTCCTGATCCGTGTGAATCTGCATCAGTCTAAGAGGCTCTGGGACCTCTGATCTTTGTTTTGAAGCTGCTCCAATGTTCTGTCAGTGTGACTTATCTAATTCAATCTTCCATGCTTGAAATCTCCGTTGTAGCTTCTAAATTCTTTTTTAATCCACTAAAGTTTTCTTTATGAAATCATTTTATTAATATATTTTTTTTGTTTCTCAAGAGCAATTTTTCTTTTTGTTTCTTTAGTAATCATTTGAGTGTTTTTGAAATTATGATGTAATTTTATCATTTCTCCCTTCTCCTTCCTCCCTCCAAAACCTCTCACATATCCTTTGGTCTCTTTTGATCCATGGACCCTTTTTTCATTAGTCATTGTTACATACATATAGATATATGCATATATAATCTTAATATATAAACACAAACTGCTCAGTATGCATAATGTTACTCATATGACATCATTCGGTGTTGGATAACCAATTAGTATGTTCTTCCCTGGGGAAGACTATTTCTCCTTCTCTCAGCATTCCTTAGTTGCCTATGGTTTTTGTTTAGGGTTGAGGCCGTTTGGGCTTCTCCCTGTGCATGTCAGTATATTTATTGGTGTCCTTGTTCAGCTCCTGCTTAGGTACTCATGTTTATAAGACTTTATGGATATAGTATCTGATGGGTAAGAGCTAGTCATTAATAAGCCTGAGCTAACAGCCAAGCAGTTATAATTAATATAAGCCTCTGTATACTTACTTGGGGGACACGAGTGGGAGAAATTTGTCCCAACTGCTGCCAGCTGGCCTGGACACAGGAAAACTTCCAGCTACAATTTGCAATTTTTTAAATTGTAGATTCTTTGCTGTACCATTTGATCAGTATCATAACATAAAAATAAGTGGTAAAACATAATCTTTTAAAATGGTAACCAGTGAGAAATAGTGGATTATAACAATAATAAATAATCTACCCTTGAATTACAAAATTTATTTAAAAGATAAATTCATGTAAAATCTGAGAAATATTGAAAATATTCTCTCAAAATGTACATCAGAATCTTAAAGACCTTCAGAAGAAATGAATAGGAGACCATGGTAAATGAAGACCACATGAGAATAGGAAGAAGCAAAGTGCTAGAGAGGCCCACAGAAATCCACAAAGATACCCCCACAACAGACTGCTGGCAATGGTCGAGAGACAGCCCGAACTGACCTACTCTGGTGATGGAATGGCCATCTTATTGTCGTGCTAGAAACCCCATCCAATGACTGAGGGAACTGGATGCAGAGATCCACAACTAGGCCCTGGGTGGAGCTCCGGGAGTCCAATTAGCGAGAAAGAGGAGGGTTTATATGAGCAAGAATTGTTGAGGCCAAGGTTGGATAAAGCACAGGGACAAATCGCCAAATGAATGGAAACACATGAACTATGAACCAGTGGCTGAGGGGCCCCCAACTGGATCAGGCCCTCTGAATAGGTGAGATAGTCAATTGGCTTGATCTGTTTGGGAGGCATCCAGGCAATGGGACCGGGTCCTCTGCTCATTGCATGAGTTGGCTGTTTGAAACCTGGGGCTTATACAGGGTTGCTTGGCTCGGCCTGGGAGGAGGGGACTGGACCTGCCTGGACTGAGTCTACCAGGTTGATCTCAGTCCTCAGGGGAGGCTTTGCCCTGGAGGAGGTGGGAATGGGGGATAGGCTGGGGGGAAGGAGAGGGGGGCGGGAGGTGGGAGAACAAGGGAATCCGTGGCTGATATGTAGAACTGAATTGTATTGTAAAATAAAATTAAATTAAATTTAAAAAAAAAAGAAAAGAAAAAAATGCAGTTGGATAGTAACCATAAAAATTCTCTGGACCACATAGTTTTCTTAAAAGTAATTTATCATAAATGAGGTTCAACTCCAAGTGATTTTCTCTTTGGGTTTTTTTCTTAGATTCTGGAGAATTTTCACATGCAGAGTCACAGTAGACATAAAATACTTATCTTTTGATAGCTTACTGTCTGAAAGATTCTTAGGGTTTTATCTTTTTTTCTGAGACTGTAGCCATTTAAGTGCTAGTTAGATAGAATGAAGGGAGAAAATAAAGCCTGGGAGTTTCACACAGTGTTTG
This sequence comes from Peromyscus californicus insignis, assembly GCF_007827085.1. Taxonomy (NCBI): domain Eukaryota; kingdom Metazoa; phylum Chordata; class Mammalia; order Rodentia; family Cricetidae; genus Peromyscus; species Peromyscus californicus. The sequence goes on along the minus strand of NW_026294534.1, from coordinate 21,907,512 downwards.
AACATTTGTGTGTCAGTCAAGAAGAACTAATAATAGATATGTTTTGATAATAAAACATGTTGTTTATTTTCTAAACCAATGTAACAATTCAGTAAAAATCCAAAAATCTTGAAACAAGTTGGTTTCCTCATAGTATTGTTCTTCAGGTTAGAAATTCAATATAGTTGTCATTGGAGAGCAATAATGGCCCTGGTAGGCTGTGGTTCACTGAAGGTTTTAGGGATAACTCTTTCCTTGCTGTTCTAGGCTAGATGGAGAATTCAGTTCCTTGTATTTGGAGGGGTTATATTCATGTCATGTTGGTCGATGGCTTTTGGTAATCCCGAGATACTAGAAGGTACTTGTTAGCCCTGACTCAAGCTCCTTCCCTTTTTACAAATCAACAAGTTTGAGCTGTTCTCTTGCTTTGAATCTCTCCTGCACCTTCTTCTACTCACTCTCTTTCCCTTCCTCTTTTACATTAAGCCACTTGGTCTGTAGAAGACACATACAGATAATCTAGAAATAACCTCACTGTTTTAAGATTAATTAATTATTTATTCTTATCTACAAGTTAGATTTCCCTTGCCTTGGAAAATAATATTCTCACAGGTTCCAATGATAAGAGTGCATGTATCTTTGGGAATATAGTAGAATACATATTACAGATCAGTCCACTTTCATGTGATCTAATTTCTAACAATGATAACTGCAAGAATCCAAGCTGTGCTAATTCTGAATCTTGGAGGTCCTTGGAAAGTTTGTAGACAGTGACACGCTTATGTCTGTACTTTTGTTTCAATCAGAATAAATATGCTTTCCTAGTTCATCTCAAAGGCAGAAAAAAGGCTTTGTAGTCTCCGAATGATTTGCCTCCTGAGTAGATAGGAAAACTATATCTTTTAGCCTGCTGAGGCTATGTTGGACCATGGGACTTTTGTTGCTCAACAGAATGTTAGCAAACATGGTGTACTTTTTCCCACACTTGTTTCCTGAAAAAATAAACCCTTAATAAATAATCTTTTACTGTTCCCTCTGTTGTTTCCATAGAGGAAATACAGTAAGGATGAGCACATAACAGCACAAAGGGTCTTTGATCCCCGTGTCACTGGTGGGACGTGACATCTTCTTAGCCCACTCACATATATGATATTAATATTAAATAATCAAGGATCGTATTTTTTCTATCAAACCTGTGGAATTGGAAGACACTCTAGTATAGTTTTTATCATGCACTCACTGATACCATCTGCCAAATACTTGCTAAACACTTACTGTCTTGAGCACTTGAAATAAGTCACCAAATAAAGTAAGTGGAAACAATTTAAATCAGTGAGCATAAGCTCAAGTGTGCTACAAGCACATCCACATATATTTCTTTTCCTGGTCCTACTTTAACTAATAAGAGAAAAACCTTCAATGATTTCAGAGACAATCAAATCAAACTTTGATTTTATCCCAATGAAAAAAAGAACCAAGACTCCTTTAAATGATCACCTCACAGACTCTGGGTTGCATGGTTTTCACTGCCCACTTGATTCTCAGGCCAAATGGTGCTTTTTTCTCATGCACCTTGTCATTTTTAGGATAACTCATGACAGTTGTTGAAAGAAGAAAGGAAATGATATGTAAATTAAGTAATGAGAAGTAAAAAACAAAACAAAACAAAAACTACAGCTATGTTCTCAAAATTGTCCATAAAGTAAAATTTATAACCCTAATTTCATGACACCTCTACCTTAACCGATTTTGTAAACACAATCATCTGTGAGTAGACAATTCCTTGGCATGAGATGCGCTGTGTGGGAAAACAACTTATTTGCCTCCACCATAGCAGGCATAATGTGTTAAGTCAACTTCAGCTCATGTCATTTTGTGACTAATTACTTTTCTTAGATACTTTTTATTCCACAGTTACAACATTTAAATTTTGCTTATCCACAGGAATTACATGAAACATTGAAAGCAATGATCAGAGAGAGCATGCTAATATTTTAAAAAAAACAGGCTTAGATGAACAGGAAACTGAAAACTGTCGACATTCACAGTCTGCTGTTGAGTAGGTGAGAAGATTATTTAGGGCAACTGAGGAAAGAGAATCAGCACAGCATTCTCACTCACCCACCCCTGTCTACAAGGAATGCTTTATGATTTGTTTCACTTGTCATAGTCCCAAGCAAAATGCAAATTCTGTTTCCAAGAACAGAAGTTTCTTCTGCAAAAGGTCCTCTACCATTTCTGATCATATGTAACTCATCACCTGCAAGTAAATTGAAATATTGTTTAAATTAATGAAAATCTATGCATTCTTACACATAAAGCAACACAGCAAGATATTCACCAGTCCTACTTTATTATTTGTCTATGTTGAGATGTAAAAGCTATCTGCATCAGAATCCAGGATATGTTTTCCTCTTTAGCCTATGTCTATTGGACTATGTGGGGGTGGGGGTGTTTAAGTAATAGCATCATACTCAAATTAAAATAATTAGAAGTGGAAAGGGGATGAAATCAGGAGAGCAGGAAACTAGAACATAAAACTATGGTTCTTCTGTTTTTCTAACTCTGGGTCAGTCACTGCAAGGAGTTTTCTTCAAAGATGTGTCACTTTTGAAAGTCTCCAGGTATAAAATGATCGATTTCATTTAAAAGTAAGCATAATGAAAGTTACTATGTAGTATCAAATATACTCCAATTCAACTACAATCTGGGAGTGTGGCCCTGGTACCATAGCCAACCATAGGGTAGAAATTTGTCCAAACTTAAACTACTTATTAGACAAAGCAGATACATACCACTGTATATTTATATAAAACATGATCTTATCTCCCCAACAAGAGCCTTTATTTCAGTCATGTGAAAGTCATGAAAATGAATTAAAGAGATATATGACAGTAAGTCTATAAGGAAGCCTCTGAGTAGATGGAGCCCTCAGTTCCAGAAAACTCCACTCCAGATAGGGAACATTATGTAGCCATAGTTCTAACTCTTGTTTTTGTGAAAAGTATTGAGGGGTCCAGTAAATCTGGGACCTCCTAAATTCTATGTATTGGTTGTTTATATTAAAACACAAAATGAAGGGGCACAGTCCAGAGTATTACATTGATATTTTAGATTATATTATCTGTTCTTGAACAAAGTTAATATTGTGTCTGAAGCCCATTGTTCATTATGATTCCTCTGTGGTCTTCCTGGTTTTATCCTTTAGGCTCTAGAATTCCTAGAGAGAAATATCAAAGATGACAGCTATCTTCAATTAAGCTTCTTGCCTTTTTTATTTTTAATATGAAAAGCTTTTGACAAAGAATCATGACAGTTTACTCTTTCTTTTTCTTCTTGGGAATTCTGTGATGAAAAGGCTTTCTGAGGGTTCAATGGTTCAGAAATCTTTAATCAAACAAAACACTCTTTCATTTATCATGAAGAATGTGACACATATCTATCCCTTCACTATGTTATACCTGGTATGGTGTCTCTACTGAAATGATGCATTTATCTGACTAAACAAGCTTTGCCTAGCTGTAGATGTCTATTTTAAGGCATTTCCATGTGGAAAAGTGAGCAAAAAAGTAACATTAATAGTATTTTTATCAGCCAGGTGGTGGTGGCACACGCCTTTAATCCCAGCACTCAGGAGGCAGAGACAGGTGGATCTCTGTGAGTTAGAGGCCAGCTTGGTCTCCAAAGCGAGTTCCAGGAAAGGCACAAAGCTACACAGAGGAACCCTGTCTCAAAAAAACAATAATAGTAATAATAATAATAATAATAATAATAATAATAATAACATTCTTATCATTGGAAATTACTTCTACAGACTGATTATTTTCTATTAACTTAAAACATATTTATTCTAATAACCCATTATTAGGTTTCACCTGACTTACTGATCTGCTTAATACTTCTATTCTTGTTACTATCCTACACAGTGGTCTTCACCTTAGAACTGGTCACTTTGTACTCTCATTGTTTATGGGACTTTTCCATTCATGAGTTACTTTAACTACCTGCCCTACTATTTTGCATTCCCTGGGATCGAAGGCATGGCTTTGTACTTGCTAAAACAGTTCTCTAAAACTGAGATACATCCACAACTCTTTGTTCTAGGGCAGTGATTCACTTGTCTTGAACTCATAACTCTCCTGTCTCTACTTTCTATTTTCATATTCCAGAAGAGCTGAGTTTATAAGCACATACTACAATACCTAGTTGGTTCAATAAAACAAGAAGTATAACCTGATATTGTTACAGTAGCACCACTTGTCATATAATCATTGAGTCAACACTATTGAACTATCAAGTATAAAGATAATATCATCCAAATAAAAAGATACTATGATCACTTAATGCAACTAAGATGAAGCCAAGAAGCAGAGATTTTTATGTGGCACAAGTAGATAGAAATATTTATTACATAGATGTTTAGATAGATAGAAATACCCTATGAATTTACTCTGCCATTCTGCAGGGTAAATATGTTTATTCTGATATATTCAATATCCGTGGTTATTTACATGATTAAATTAATCTTCGTTACATTTTAGGCTAAGAAAACAGAATGTTTTATATTTATTTTAATGTAATTGTATGTATCTATAAGGTATAACATATTTAGTAATATAGGTACACATGTGGAATGATTATATAAACTGATTAAAGATTTATTCTCTCAAATGCTTTGTGTATTTGTGTATATGTATGTGGTGAGAACACCTAAAATCTACTATCCTCACCATTTTCAAATACACATCATATTGTTATTAAATGTAGTCATGGTTAAGTTCATTAGTACTCTTAAAAGTATTCTTCCAAAATGTATTTTTTTATATATTTTTACAAATACCTCCTCAGTCACACCTACTCTTCTATAGATACTCTTCTAGTTTCTCCTTCTGTGAGTCATTTTGCATAAGTCAAATAATCCATTGTCTTTATATGCCCAGCTTGTGTCATTTAACGTAATATCCTCCAGGTTCATCCACATTTTCACAAATGCTAAGATCTCAGTATTATATATAACATGGATTTTCTTTATCAATTTATTCAATGACTGACCTTTTAGCTGATTCACTGTCTAGGTCCTATACAGTGAATGGCTCTAGACCCTAGGCTATGAACAATTCTGCAGTAGGAAGGCTGCAAATCTCTCTGGGACATAATAATTTCATGATCTTTGCATGTAAAGTCATTAGTAGGTTCATTAGTCACTGTTGTAATGATGTGAAGGGACACCATGCCAAAAAAAAAAACCTCTTATAAAAGAAATCATTTTATTGGGGGCTTGCTTAACTGTTTTAGAGGGTTGTCCCAAAATTCTCATGGCAGGTTGCAGACAGGCATGATGCTGAAGCAGTAGATGAAAGTTTTACATCCTGATCTGCAAGTAGCAGGAACAGGAGAGAAACCGAGCTTGCCATGGTCTTTGAAAACCTCAAAGATTATACCCAGTGACACACCTCCTAAAACAAAGTCACACCTCTTAATCCTTCCCAAACAGTTCCACAAACTGGAGACCAAACATTCAAACCTATGAGCCTATGGGGACCATTCTCATTCAAACCATAATAGTAGGGTTTTGGATCAGATAGTGCTTCCATTTTTAATGTTTTTTTAAACTAAATATTCTTCCCTATAACATTTAAACCAGTTTTATTTTGCTTACTGTAACTTTGTGGTTGATATCTAATACAATAGTAGGATAGCTCTAGTTTGTTTTACTTTCTTGCTCTTTCCTCAGAGATTGATCTTTGCAGCTGGTTGTTTTGAATTTTTTTCCTATTACTATAAAAAATATCATTGGAATTTTGAATTTTGAAGGAGACTACATTAAAAGTATATTGATTTTGGTAGTATAGATACTTTAATGATACTGATTCTTCCAACCAATGAACATGAAATATCATTTTTTAAAATTTATTTTTTCTTCAATTTCTTTTATAAATACTTTATGGTTTTTTATTTATTGTGTTTTTGCATTTTTGGTTTAAAATACTCATATATATATATTAAATTTTATAAATGGAGATGTTTAAGTTTCTTTTTTGGGTAGTTTATTCTATTTGAAGAAAAATTAATAATATTTGCTCATTGATTTTTATATCCTATAACTTTATCAAATTTATTTATTCATTTAACAATTTGTATGCCATGTTCAGAGATTTTTTCTGTACATAAAGCCATGCCATTTGTGAGCAAAGATAATGTAATAATATCCTTGTTATTTAAAACATTTATGTTGAATAGAAATGATAAGAGTGGACCCTCATGTTCTTGGGAAAGTATTTCAGCATTCTATAGTTGAGTAGGCTGCTAGTTTTGGTCAATATAGCTATGTCATATATCATTTTAATTTTATTGAGCTATTTTCCTTCTATATGTAATTTGTGGATATATAATTTTTAACATCTTTGTGCTCTCTTAATTAGCATTCAACCTTTGAGAATTCTACATTTATAAAAGTATTTTCTGTCCAAAAGATTTAATATAAGGTATTAACACAATCAACATATAAATTTACTAGTGATTGTTTTTGAGTAAATGCAACTTTCTAAACCCAAATATCTACTGATATTCATCACAAACCACATCAACAAAGAACAAATAACATCATGCAAGCCTATGTTTCACAGTGTGACCATGAGAAAGATTATACTACAGTGGAGAAACAACTATCTGAAGTTGACAGGATATCTAGAACTTTACAAGAATTGATTGACCATCAATAAACAAATGAAAAATAATGGAGAAGGCATGGGGAATCGGGCAGTATATGAGTAACAAGTGAAGTTACAAGAAAATATTAAATGGTTGGTTTGGAAATACTAGCTGTGTTTATCAAGATAGTTCTAGAATAGACTTAGTTAATTTCTAGGGGGAAAAAGTTATTTATTCTGAAAGTGGGTAGAAGTAAAAATTGCATTAGAAAGATCCTTGGGGGAATTTGGGAAGATGTTGACAATACATTGTATTTTAAATAAATCTATACATTAATTAGCTATATTTACTTCTTAACATTTATCAAATAGGTCATTTTATACTGTCAGTTTTATCTAATAATACGTATGTTTAATCCTAGTTAATGGAAAGTTACTAGAATTAGTGAAATTTCAAGTACTGATCTCAGAAAATAATAATATGATACATAAACAATAATATATCAAAAACAATAATGTTTTTGTGTAATATTATACATAAAAATAAAGAGATGGGATAAGGAATAGGAGAGATAATAATTTTGTCATAAAAATATGTAGTAAAATGTTAATTTTAGAATAAAATTACTAGTATATAGATTTTTCTGTATTGCTACACGTTGTGTGTGTTTAAACTTTTCCTCAATAAAATGCTTCTGAAAAGTTCAAAGAAATAGTGCCTATTTAAAACATAATATAGGCTTAAGCTCACTAAACATGAAGGGTGAATCAAGACTTTTCTGTGGCACTTGGTTCATGGGAAACATACTCTTGTGTTTAGTATCTCTTGTGTTAGTATCTTGTGTTAGTATCTATTAATTTTGAAAAATGAGACTAAATTTTCAAATTGGTCCACCTCGAGTGAGTTTCAACCACTTTAACCTTTTTCTAGAAATTATGATATCATGAAAACTTAACAACATAAAAGCTCACACATTTGTTTATTCATTGCATTAATATTGAGTTCCTTTAATATTCTAGAGACTTTACAGATAATAAAGTATGTTGTTGTTCTGGTTTGCTTTCTATTGACCAAAAACAACTTGTTGAAGAAAGGGTTTATTTCACCTTACAGTTCATCATGAAGAGAACTGGGGGCAGATATTCAAGGCAGGAACCTGGAGGGAGAATTGTAGCAGAGACCATGAAGGAGTGCTGATAACTAGATTTCTTTCCATGACTTGTTCAGTTGGCTTTCTTTTACAACTCAGGACCACTATCCCCAGGGCTTTGCTTTCCATAGTAGACTGGACCCTCCTACATCAATTATTAATCAATAAAATGCCCAACAGTCTTATCTACAAGACAATTTAATGGAGGAAATTCCTCAAATAAGATTTGAGATTCCCTCTTCCCTAACATATCTAGGTTTGTGTAAAGTTGAATAAGCAACCTGTAGTGGGTAGCCATTCCAGCTTTGACCTTGAAGTATCACCGCCTTTGAGGCTTCAGTAACTGTCACACCTGTAAGGCAGAGCCGAGGGAAGGCCCCTGAAGACCTGAGATCCGGATGTGCCTGCTCTCTTGGTTCCTGGATCCTGGACGCTGGAGGTGGACTGAGCAGAGTTCCCCAGAGAACACCACTGGACTGCACTACACCTTTCCCAGACCCTGTAACCTATCCCTTCACTTGTAAGTTACCCCACAAAATAAACCTCCCTTTTAACTATGTGGAGTTGCCTTAATATTTAAACCAACAGCAATCAGCACAATTAACCCTTTGTTTAGTTGACACACAGGCACATTGTTATGAAACCATAATTTTTCATTTCTTTTTTTGTCCCAAGATTTCATGTTAATATTAATATAACAATATAAAACAATCTCACTTTTAAAAGCCCTATAGTATTTTAAAAGCACCCCCACCCCCAGCCATCTTCCCAGTGCCCAAATTTTCCATTTTTGATTGCTAATATAGGAAGCAGTACTGTAAGCTCTCTTTTGGTAGCACTGGCAGAAATATTAACTAGTGAAGCTTCTTGCTGAGGGTTCAGCAAACTGTTTGGGAAATGATGTGTTACATTAAGAAACGTATCTGAAATAGCCGCACTCTGACATTTGCAGTGTTTACTACAATTGTCAAGCTATTAAGCCTCTTTATGTTTCTGTTACTCTCTTTGGAAGCTAAGAATTATAATAGTATCTATTCACTAAATGTGAATATTTGACAAAAGTGAATTAAATTCCTGCGACTTTCTTGGAACAGCCAGGAAATGTGGCACATATCTAGTGAATGTTGATTATTATTATTATGTGGCTACTGAATATTTGATAAGACACCTTTCCTGCTGCAATCAGGTTAAGACTATTTTAAGTGAACTATTGCCTCTAAATACAATTGAGAAAATAACCTATTTGTCAGCAACCTAACAGTAAACATAATTCTGTTCAGAGTAGTCAAATGCAGACAATATATGAAATTAGTAATTTATAGAAATGTACAAAGGATGGCTAGGCACTCAGGGACCTAGTGATAGCAAGAATCCACCATCAATCTATGTCTGTAAAAGAATGAAAATTATGTCACCAAGGTCTAAGAAGAGAGATTGACAGACATGTGCTATACATGCAAAGAGACAGTGGCATTTCTGAGGTTCAATATCCAAGGAGGGCTCTGTTAAGATTCTGTAGATGCGCAGCTCAGGGTCTTGTCTGGCACCTTATTACGTCATCAACGGTAACTGCATCCCAGCCTTAAAGCCAGAGCATGCACCCCCACACTCTCTCCCCTCCCCCTTTCCCTCCATTAAAGCTCTAAAAACTAATACTGGGTTCTGCCGTGGCCATGACTCTTCTACCGACCCACCAGTGCCGTTTTATCCTTTCGGGTTCAGGGATACATACTGAAATTACTGACTCTAGATATCTTCAACCTTAATCAGAATAGCCTAGGAAGCTGTGTTTCATTGCTGTCTAGGAGCATTTAACTAAGTTATTGGACCACTGATCTATGAACCTGCTTTGGAAGTGGGGACTACTTTCTTTCTTTCTCTCTGTCATTTTTGCCCCCTTTATTAAAAAACATAATAGTGAGTGCCATGCACAGTGTTACTGCACTGTGGCAGTGGAGTAGATTGCCAAGGTTCCAAAGAATATTCCTGGTATGCAAGAAAAAAATTTTATTAAACTTAATAGAATCAGAGTTATCAAGAGCAGTAAAGTTAAAAGATTGAATGTCCAATGATGGCAAGATCAAAAAGCAGAGTCTGAATGGAATATGGAAGTTCAACTTGGCTGCCTGGAAGTCCAGGGGCACTCGACTCTGCTGAGACCATGTGTTCCCTCCACAGTGCTCCTTCACAGCATTGCCTACCACAGAGGCAGGGATTGCATAGATTAAAACACATGAACACTGTGCCGATTTGCTTAGCTTCATTTGTCTTATATGACCAGCATTATTCTGTAGATGAACTGGCATAGCTCCTTTGCAGGAGGACATCTCTTTAAAGTGAGTCAATGGCTCTTCACACACCCCTCATTTGAACTGTCCAGGCTGAGTCCTCTGAGTGCCAATTGTTCCCTTGACCTATCAAGGATCTTGGAAACAGAGGGGATCTATTCAAGGACATGGGTATAAACACCTTCCTTTTCTCAGTGGTCATATGGGTGTCTATTGTTAAAGTCATCACAAAATTCTCTGATTTTTTTTCCCTCTGTGTGTCTTGGATAGTGCAGTGTGAGCCTAGAGCCAGTTCTATATTGCCCCTGCAGCATCCTGAAGACTCCTTTTCAGAGGCCCCCAACTCAAGGAATTGTACATTCTTGACTTTGCCCAGGAAAGATTTTCAAAATGAGCTACTGTGAAGCTGGGTTGAAGATTCTTGAGCAGGTATTTCAGCAGTTTGAAGCATGAATGTTAATGGAAGGAAAAAGCTCAGCCAAAGAGTAAGAGCTGCCCTTAAGTGAGCTTCTCAAGGTTGAGCCACACAGTGGCCATGCATAAGATTTTACTAGCTCTCTTCACATCTCAATAGGTTTCAAAAACCATCCCCTGCCCCTTCCCCCTTCTTTTTCAATAAATGTGTAAGTTTAGAGGTGTTGTGGATTGGATTGTAATATGATATGATAAAAATACAGGTCCAAGAGTTTCACGGAGTGTTAGAACATTTCTTTTTTTCCTTTCAAGATTTGCACTCTATTATTCTTTTTTATTATTATTAAGAGATTTTCTATTTATTCTACACACCAACCACAGATTTCCCCTCTCCTCCCTCCTCCTGCCCCCTAGACTTCCCCCCCAAAACCTACCCCCCATTCCCACCTCCTCCAAGGCAAGGTCTCCCATCAGTAGTCAGCAGAGCCTGATATATTCAGCAGAGGCAGATCCAGGTCCCTCTTCCCTGCACCAAGGCTGCACAAAGTGTCCCAACATAGGCACTAGGCTCCCAAAAGCTGGCTCATGCATCAGGGACAGTCCCAATCCCACTGCCTGGGGGGCCCCTAAACAGTTCAAGCTAAACATTTCTTATACTATAAATATTTCCTGAGAAATTGTAGGTTACAAAATGGCAAAGGAGAAAACCCATCCATGCTTGGCCTTAAGCATAAGGCAGTGTTATTTTAAATTTTTATTCAGAACATCTCTGTGTAATACTAGATTTGTCTCTGTGTGAACATTTCTCGAGAAATATTGATAATCATACTGCATTCCTATACTCTCAGCTAGCAAGAAGTTTCAACCAGACTCTGAGGTAAGAAGCTCCTTCCCTTCTCAAGTACCTGTAGTCGTCTGTGTTTATCTTCCCTCACTTGTACCTAAGTGTCTGAAAAGCTGAAAGACTCTGAAGGAATTACATATGCTTTCATTATTGGTTTAAGTTAGCTTTTTATTGAATTTTACCTGTGCAGGGCCCTTTTGTTTTATTTGCAAAGAGTTGGTAATTTTATTTTATAACTTTTATTTCATTTTTAAATGTCCCCACAAGTGCCACATTCTCACTGGAATATTATGCAGCGTTTAGTCACAAAAGTAGCCTAGATTCATTTCCATATTCATAACAAAATCACAAAGTGTTTTAAAAGCAACTAATAATTACTAGATTAACTGCAGCTGTTTTCCAATGGCGGCAAATAGCTCTATCAGCTCCCTCCTAGTAAATCCGGTTCTTAGAAAAATGGCTTCAAGGCCGGGCTGTGGTGGCGCCCACCTTTAATCCCAGCACCTAGGAGGCAGAGGCAGGTGGATCTCTGTGAGTTCGAGGCCAGAATGGTCTGCACAGTGAGATCCAGGATAGGCACCAACACTACACAGAGAAACCCTGTTTAAAAAAGTGGCTTCCCATCTGGTGGCACACGCCTTTAATCCCAGCACTCGGGAGGCAGAGGCAGGCGGATCTCTGTGAGTTCGAGGCCAGCCTGGTCTATAGCCCGAGATCCAGGTAGGACGCAAAGCTACACAGAGAAACCCTGTCTCGAAAAACCAAAAAAAAAAAAAAGTGGCTTCCCAAGTGACCCAGGGATGCTGGTGCTGGCCGAGGTCAATGGGGCTGGGATGAGGGGAGGAGGCAGCAGCAGCAGAGGTGACAAAAGCAGCCGCCTGGTCCCCTGCAGCCTTTTGACAGCCTGGCTGGGAGACCACCAAGGAGTCAGCATGAGGAGTCAGAATGGTGGCACTGCTGGGCTGACAGCAGCATCCTAGGATCTTGGGTGTCTGCACATAAGAGCTATCTTCACCTGTTGTGTGAAGCACAGCTACCTTTCTCAGGACTTGACAACGAACCCAAAATTCTCTTTTCAGGATCCCCTAAAGATGGCTCCTCCCACCAACAGCAGGAAGCAATTTTAAGAACACAACGTCCACATTCCCAAGAGGAGGGGCGAGTGGTTTTTGGTCTTTCAGCGGGCTTTGTGTTTGGGATAAATGTCATTGTTTAGGATGGTCGGTTACAAGAGTTGTTATTGTTAATGGTGTTTAGGATGGTCGGTTACTAGAGTTGTTACTGTTAATGGTCAGGAAAGAGGCTAAACAAAGGAGATTAGATTTAAGGTTCTTGTTTGAAAAAAAAAAGAGGATACAGATAAGAGGTAGATTATTGAATCTACTCTGAAAAGAAAAAAGAGGATATAGATGAAAAGGTAGATTATTGAGTCTAGTTTTTGAAAGCAACAACTAGTTTTTTGTTTTGTTTTGTTTTTTGTTTTTCTTTTGGGGTTTTTTGAGACAGGGTTTCTCTGTGTAGCTTTGTGCCTTTCCTAGAACTCACTCTGTAGCCCAGACTGGCCTCAAACTCACAGAGATGCACCTGCCTCTGCCTCCCAAGTGCTGGGATTAAAGGCGTGCGCCACCACTGCCCAGCACAACAACTAGTTATAAGTATTTTTCATTGCCTTGGATTTTTGTATATTGTATACAAATTATGTATATTGATACAAATTTGAGATTGATATTGTTAAAAAATACTGTCCATATATTTCTAATCTTGTTCAGGATATTGTACCTATACAGTTCATTTAACAATGTAATGGAAACTGCTAATACTTGAATGTTACTATTACCAACTATTAGGATATAAAGAAATGAAAGTTAGTAGTTAGACATTACAATGAACTTGTAATCATACTAGATATATTTTCAAGGTGAAGTAGAGATATATTTCAGATAGACAGGTCATCTTCAAACCCTTCAGAGATCTACAGAATATGGCATTTATAATGTTTTAATAACATAGATGTTTTTCTTTTTTTATGACTATGAGACATGTCCTGGCAGCATCAATCTACTTCAGAGAAGATGTGGGCATTGAAACTGCATAAGGATTTAACTTTCATTGTGGCAAAAGTTAGCCACTGGGCAAGAAAGTGCCCTCACATTGACTTCTGACAGTATGCTATCCAAAATGGACAAACAGGACACAAAACAAAGGACTACCGATCCTGTGTGGTTGCAACTTTGGCAACAGGTGTCCTCTGAGGCCAGGACAATTCAGCACCATTGCAGAAGAGGCTTTGCAATCTGGAAAAGGTACAGTGCCCCTTTCTTCGAAGGCAGCTGAACAGGCAATGGACCAATGGCTTCTGGTGTGCAGTGGAACAGTAGCTGAAACATCATCTCAATAGACGTCATTATTGTAGGCATAAAATTTTGGTGATAATTATACTGTCTTTGATTGTTATGTTTGCTGTGTTATTACTTTGGGTTTAAGCATCTGGTGTTATTTTTTACTTACTGTATTTTTTTATCTGCTAACATTCTTTCAGCTGAAGTAGTTGCAGTGTCACCTGGGACTGGGATCTGGTAGATCTGAGTATGTTTCTTGCAAAGTTGAGCTGAGTTGAAAGGCGAAGTTCTCAGATCTTTCTCGCTTCTCTGGCAGGATCCACACGCTTTTGCATGTGTGTGTGTTGGGGGGGAACAACTGGGAACCTTTGGTCTCTGAAGCTTCAGTGTTCTTGGGGCTGTGGTGAGGAGGAGAAGATAATGTTGTCCTTCCCTTTTGGTTCCCTCATATTGCTGCCCTCTACTATGGCCTTTTTTTGTTCCTGCTGTCAGGTGGATGTGAGGATTTGCACTTTCCACAGTTCTCTCCTGGAGAGGTTTATTTTCAAGTTGATGGTGTAAACAGGGATTCTATCTGAGCTGAGCTGTGCTTCTCAGCTTTACTGTTGCTTTGCTGAAGAGATCTCTAATGCAGTAACTTAATTTCAGACCTAGTCTTTCCAGGATTAGGAGTCTATTGTATAATATCTCTCAGGTTCTTTATCTATTAAGAGAGCTTTCATTTATTCTTTCACTTCACTTTTTTATGTACACATCTGTCAATGTGTACATCTTTTTCACCTCTAAAGCATTGTCTGTTAACTAAACTTTGTAAAAGGTTTAAGGGGTTAGAAAGATGAAGTGTCATGATTTCTCTACTAAGCACTGTATACATGCATCTTATTTTAACTTGGAATTTTGTATTTTTGCTCATTTTGCTTCTTTAATTTAAAATTTTCTTTAAAATTTCTTCTTCCATACTGTATTCATATCATTTATACCACTCTGTCTACACCATCCAACTTCCCCTGTCTTCTCTCTTTCAAATTCATTACTTATTCTTTAACTGAGAAAAGTTCATTTGGTTGCACATGAGTATATGTGTGTTTAACTTGGATCTGGATACCCATCAGGGCACTCATCCCTGGAGTAAACTGATATGACCTCTCAGTAACCATTAATAGCCTATAATTCTTAATTTAGGGACAGGGCCTACTGAGATTTTCCCCACTGATTCCGCATGTCAATTGGTGTTGTCATTATATTGTCTTGTTTAGATGGCTATGTTCTTGAGATTTCATGAGTACAGCTTTACTGTCAAATATGGAAGACATATTGAAGCAGACACCCTGGTCTTTTAGCTCTTACACCCTTTTTCTGTGATATTCAATGGGCATCGCTTGTAGGGGTTGTATTGTAGATGTGCCAGTTTGGGGTTAGGCAACTAACCCCATGATCTCCTTTTCTCTTCATTATGTCCAGTAGTGGATTTCTGCAATGGTCTCCAGCTGTTTCTGAAAGAATCATTGGTGATGATGGTGAGAGCTACATTTATCTCTGGATATTAGAGTAAGTATTTAGCATGTACTTGTACTACCTTAGGAAAAGTAGCAATAATAGATGCTTCTTTAGGAACCATAATCTCACCTCCATGGGTAGTTGGCTATGATTACAGTAACAGACAGGAATTGCCTCCTATGGAGTAGTACTTATGTCTAATTAGATAGCTAGTGCTGATGACCATACCCAATGTGCTAGTACCACTAATACACCATTGAGGATGTACTCTCAGACTTTTCATTGTTGTAGTCTAGGGGCTTTACAATTGGGTTGACTATTGATTGCTTTCTCCCTGCCTTAGGCGATTTACACAGCATCTGAGCTAACTCTCAGAGAGGAGGCTTCTATGTTAGTTACACTTATTCCTCCAAGCCCTATTTCTGAACTGTGTGATATTTTCAATAGGATCTTATTTTAAGTTCTGGTAGAAAGTTCATTGATTTTGGCAATCATCAACATTGTTTTGGGGGTCTATTGAACTCCCTTGACCAATAACTCCAAGAGAGCTTTCCAAGCCTGCCACTGGGGATTTTGCTCAATAGTCTATGGCTTTCTGAGAGCATTGTCACCTCAATTTATGTAGCATCATATATTTACATATATGATTTTCCATAACCTTTTAAAGCATTCATTGTATTGTTTATATCTCCTCCTTCCCCTACAGTTTTATTATCCTCTGTCCTCCCTCCCCAGGTAGAGTACCAATTCCATTTTCCCACTATCTCCCTTCATATTTCCTATGTCCTACTCAATTCTTCTCTAGTGTTCTCCCCATGGAACCTCTTTTTAGTTTCTGTTTTCTGTGATCACTCCAGGTTGTATACTCATCTAAAGATTCAGAGATAGCACCCAAAAGTAAGAAACAATTTGCAGTGTTTTTTGTTCTGACCCTGGGTTTTCTCACTTAGTAAAAGTTATTTATTTCCATCCATTTACCTACAACTTTTATCATTTCATTTTTCTTTACAGTTGAATAGAAGTCCAGTGTGTATAAGTACCGTATTCTTGACATCCATTTATTAGTTCAAAGACATTGAGTTGTTTCTATTTTCTAACTATTGTGAATAAAATGGCAATGAACATACATGAACAAGTATCTATGGAGCAGGACGTTAGGTCCATTGGACATGTACTAAGGCATTGCGTAGCTGAATCACATGGTACATCTAATTTTATCTGTTTGTGAATTTCCAAAACTGATTTCCACAGTGTCTACACCAATTTCCAGTACCATCCACATGCTCACTGACATTTGTTCTCAGTTGTTTTCTCTGTCCTGGTCATTCTGACTCATGTAAGATGAGATTTTAATGTAGTTTTAATTCTCTATTCTCTCCTTGATAATGACATTAAACACATTTAAAAAATATTTCTTAGCCATTTTTGTTTCTTCTTCTGAGAATACTGTGTTCAGATTTGTAGCCCATATTTTGCAAATCATTCATTTATTTTCTTGAGTCTTTTTTTTTTTGTTTGGTTTTTTGAGTCGGGATTTCTCTGCATAGCTTTGTGCCTCTCCTGGATCTCGCTCTGTAGACCAGGCTGGCCTCAAACTCACAGAGATCCGCCTGCCTCTGCCTCCCGAGTGCTGGGATTAAAGGCGTGCACCACCACCGCCTGGCTGTTTTTTATAATCCTTTATGAAATTTGAATAAATTTGAATATTAACCCTCTATGAGGTATATGTATATATAGCTGGCAAATATTCTTTCCAATCTATAGAATTTTTCTGCACTCAGTATTTTTTACTTTTTTGAGCTGTACAGTTATTAATTTTGTGAGGACATATATACTATTCTAGAAGAAGTGGATGAATTTCCAAATTCATACAAAATGACAAGGTTCAACCAAGAAGAGATCAACAATAAACAGACCCACAACAAATGAGGAGAAGAAAGCAATCATAAAAAGTATTCTAACTCAATAAAGCCCAGGCATAGGTGGATTCCATGGAAGAATTTTACCAGACTTTCAAAGAAGATCTGAAGGCCAATCCTTTTAAACGTATTTTTTAATTAGAAACAGAAAGAACACTTCCAAATTTCTTCTACAAAGCCAGTTTTGCTGTAATGATTCAACAAAAACAAAAGGTATAGGCTAATATGCCTCATAAACATAGATGCAAAAATTCTCAATAAAATTCTTGCAAACCTAAGAAAAGGGGAATAGAGAAAGTTAATGAATGAGTACTAAGTTACACTTAGATGGGAGCAAGAACTTCTCGTATGCTGGTACGAAGTAAATGTTACACTAGGTAACTATAGTGCAGTCTACATTTTCTTTTTTTTTTATTTTGCAATACAATTCAGTTCTACATATCAGCCACGGATTCCCTTGTTCTCCCCCCTCCCGTCCCCCTCACCTTCCCCCCAGCCCCACCCCATTTCTCTATGCCCCTTTTCTTATGTTTCCTGTCCTAAGCTCCATTCTGTTCTCAAGCTTTCTGAGATAGATCCTCAAATATGTGAGACCATGTAGTGCTTTTCTATCTACAACTTGCATATTTGACTTAAAAGAGTGTTCATGGTTCCCTTGATGTGATTTCCTTTATGGTTTTATACTTGTAATATATGCATAATACATAAATATATAAAGTAAAAAAAAATGCTTGCAAACCAAACTGAGGCATATATAAAAAAATCCACCACAGTTAAGTTGGCTTTATTTCAGAGGTACAGGCATGGTTCACTACACATATGTCAATAAATACAATAAACCATATAATGGACTTAAATACAAAGGACATATGGATCACCTAAATGGATGGATGCAGAAAGAAAACCTTTGACAAAATCCAACCCATCTTCATGAATAGAGTCCTAGAGAATAAGACTGGAAGGAATACATCTCAACATAATGAAGTTTATATGTGGCAAACCCACAGCCAACATTATCCTTAATGATAAAACCTAAAGAACTCTGCTGAAGTCAGGAATAAGATATGGCTGTCCATTAGCTTCACTCTCAGTATAGTGCTTGAAGGCTGAGCTATAGTACTTAAGGCAAGATGAGGAAATTAAAGTGATACAAATAGAAAAAGAAGTCAAATTATCCCTAATTGCATAAGATATAGTATTATAACTGTGAGGTCTCAAAATTAGTACCAGAAAACTTTTAGAAATGATCATCACTTTCAGCAATGTGTCAAGATTTGAAAATCAATTAACAAAATCACTGGCCTTTCTCTATACCACTTTCAAACACATTGAGAAAATGATCATGGTAATGTGCTATGCATAGTAGTCAAAAAGTAAATAAATAAAATATTTAAGGATTAAACCTAGCAAAGGGAATGAAAGACCCCTAAAATGAAAAGCTTAATTTTTTAAGGAAAAAAGATCCTGGGAGACACTAAAAGGTGAAACCCTCCATGCTCTTGGATTAGTAGATTCATTACTGTGAAGATAATCACTCAAGCAGAAATCACTTCCAATTCAGTTCAATCCCAGTGAAAGTACACTGACATTTTTTCACAGAAATAGAAAACAAACAAACAAACAAACGAAAAATCCTCCTAAAAGCCATATGAAGTGGAAAACAGACTCTGGATAGCCAATGCAATCTTGAGCAAAATGTATAATGCTAGAAGGATTACCATTAAAGATTTCAAACTGTATGACTGAGCCATAGCAATAAAAATTTCATGGTACTGGCACCAAGAAAGACATTTAGATCAATGGAACTAAATGGAAGACCAAAACAAGAGTATATGAAACTACAGCTATCTGCTTTTTTGACAAAGACACTAAATATTCAAACTGAGGGTAAGAAGGCATCTTTGACAGGTAGTTAAATAGATATCCACATACAAGAGTGAAATTAAGCCAATTATCTTTGACTCCACATGAAAGTCAACTCCAAGTTTATCAACGATCACAATGTGAAACCTGAAGCAATAAAACTGCTAGAAGAAAATATAATCAGGACCCTGCAAGAAAACAGTTGTAGGAATGGCCTTTCTGAATAGGACTCAATTCACCCAAGAGTTAAGGCCAATGTTTGACAAATGATAGCTCATAATACTATTTTCTCTTGCTGTGTTTCAATAGTGAGGGTGCTAGTCTACCAATTGCCCAATAACTTCCAGAATTAAAATGTTATATAATTATTGGTTGCTGCTACAGCTCTGTGGCCTTCCACTATGATTCAAAACTTCTTCTGCCACAAAAGTGACTCTAAGTAGACATTTTCTCTATGAAGCACATAATCAAAGTGATAATAAAATGTGACTGCATTTTTGTTTTTTTTCCAGGTTTTTGGTAGTAAGAAAGATAATCCTTTGTCCTATTTTACATACAAAGCTATCCCTAATGAATATTTAAGCAAATGAATGCTAAATATAAATGAATTGCTTACAATACCCAAACATTAGAATACCCACATGGATTATATCTTAATGAAATCTCAAAGAAAACTAGTTTGAAAAATTAATTGAAATGATTTTAATTGGCCCATCTATTTTGTTCATTGTCAGTGAATGCTTTTACGTATTTTAAAACATTTAAATTAATGTTGTATTGGGACATTTAGCCTAGCCATGGAAATCAAATATATTTTTCTCTGTTGCCATAAAAATCACTGCTCTCATGTCAAAGAATGCAAGAGAGAGGTTCCTCTAGAGGCAAGTATAAGTCACCATGTCCTAAAAACACAGATTTGGGCTGCTAAAAATATAAGGTACCAAGGTGGAAAAAGTCTCACAAAGTTTTTATAGCAACAGGATGAAAGAAAACCATAAATCAAAGCACCTTTGAAATGCATGGATAGAAGCACCAGGTAGGGAGTCTCAGCAAAGTCCCAGCCTTAGATGATGCTGAGCAGCATTATTAGCCTTTGAGTAGATGTTAGCAATCTGTTAGTATTGTTGACCTCAAAACACAACTCGTTCTTTAAGGATAAAAGAGATAGTTTATTGTTGTAGAATATTATTTTAAGGTATGTTACTTTTGTTTATGTTGCAAAAGTAATATAAATGAAGCTGTGATACTTTGTCTGTCTAGAATACCTGATGGTCTAATAAAGAGCTGAACAGCCAATAGCGAGGCAAGAGAGAGAAATAGATAGTGCTGGCAGGCAGAGAGAATAGATAGAAGGAGAAATCTGTGAGAAGGAAGAAGAAGAAGGAGTAAGAACAAGGAGAGGAGGACATCAGGGGCCAGCTACACAGCCACATAACCAGCCATGGAGTAAGAGTGAAAGTAAGGTATACAGAAATAGAGAAAGATAAAAAAAGATAGATAAAAAAGAAAGATAAAAAAAGCCAGAGGCAAAAGATAGATGGGATAATTTAAGTGAAGAAAAGCTAGCAAGAAACAAGCCAAACTAAGGCCAGGCATTTGTAAGTAATAATAAGCCTCTGTGTGTGATTTATTTGGGAGCTGGGTAACAGAGCCACCTAAAGAGTGTGACAACTACATTTTAGTGCCCAATGTGGGGCCTAGAAATGAATTTAGGTTACCCCAAATTCCATGTACTGATCTGGTAGCACTTTGATGAAGTTTTTATAGTAATAGAACAAAGAAAGTCATAAATTAAAGCACTTTGCAAATATTAGGTACATAGATGAAAACAACTCAGAGAAATCTATGCCTCTGATGCTACCTGGGGGTACTCTTTTTTATCTTTTCAGTTAGAAAAATCTAATATTTTGTTAAGCTAATTCAACCCAAAAGTTTTTCAAAAGGATGCTGGTTAGATACAGAGACAGGGAAGGAAAGATATTATTATGGGGAATAAAGATAGCTCCAGACAAATTATAACTAGATTTTGGACTTGCAATAATACAACTCTATAACCACAGAGGTTAGATAATCAGACAATGAACCTTGTAGAATCTTAAACCAAGGTGAGACTTTTTTTTTTGGTTTTGTTTTGTTTTCTGGAAATTTACTTTCACTCAGAGAAGAACAATTACTTCTCTTTTGGGAACACTGGAGGATGTCCTTTCCAGGTAGCTCATTTGACTTAAGCCTTTTCCAGGCAACCTGTTTAGTCTGCTCCTCATAGACTGTTTTGTTGCTTCCTGTCATCTCAACTGGTCTAAGCCTCTACTAGGCAGCTCATCTGATCTATGTCAGTTTCAAAAGTCCAACTTGCCTGAGAGTCTCTGTCAAAGGCACTCCCTGCTTATGTATGCCTGGGGAGCACTGGGCCTAGTGTATTTAGTTAGTTTCAAAGTTTCCTGGAGCCTTCATAGTATTTTTTTCCCGAGCTGAAGGACTTTCCCCGCAGGATGGAGTGTTTCACCTCACCTGAGAACATCCTATTGCTTCACCTCCCTAGTACATTCTGCAACTGAATGAGCTTCCCTGGACATAAGGTTCTAATCTAGAAGGAAATTCCCACCCAAAAAAAGGGGACAAGAGAAGAAGGAGGGGGTGAGAGGAGAGCTGGCAAATTTGATTGAATTGTCATAATGAACCATAATATTACGTATTTTAATAAAAATTAAAATTAATATTTTAAAAATAAAGAAATAAGCAATCATGACAACAGTACTAGTGAGTTAATTCCAACGGTATTTACAGCCAGGGTTTGACTAGTCACGCCTAGAGTACCTACTACCTGGGGCCAGAGAGAGGGCAGGAGAGTCTGTGTCTTTGACATGTACACCAATTCACCTTCAGAGTCAGAAAGTTGGAGCTAGGAGGAGTATAAATGATGACTTAGTCTGATCACTGTCTTTCACAGATGAGAGAACTGAGCCCTCAGAAAGATGAATTGTCTTTTCCCCAACTAGTTAATGGCAAATCTGTCACTTAGACCAGCAAAATGGTTGTAAAAGTGCCAGTTGGAGGTACTGTCTGGCTTATTAGGAGAATACTTCTGCCCATTACTCTTTGCTTAGAATATTGAAATATCTATTCCCATAGAATATCTTCTTTCTTTTCAAAGCATAGCCCACAAACAAGAGTTTCTCCAGAATGAATTGAAACGGGTGGAATCAGGCATGTTGTCAGCAGGGAAATGTGTGTAGCACTGGTGCATAAAAAAACCTAGCCTCAGGCTTTCTCGGGATGCTCAACAAGTGGACAGAGCATCTCTGCAGAAAATACTATGTTTACATGCTATCATCTACGCATTTGTTTTGACTCACATTCTTCAACATGGCATATTCACAGTTTAGACACTGGGATGATTTGTCTAGTTTTCACAGCCTTAAGCTTTCAGTAGCACATGTAACATGGTGATTTGAAGTAGGAAGACCAAAGCAGAAGTTCTCAAATGTGCTTACTGAATAAAACAACAACAACACACTTTTCATTTCTGATCATGCAATGTTCAATGAGATAGAGGATCTTGGGGCTATCTGTTCTTTGCCATCACCAAATGAAACAAAAGTATGTCATCAGCATAGCAATATTCAAAAGCTTTTAATACTCCCTGGTGGCAGGTTAAAAAGACACAAAAATGGAAATAAAAGGAAAACTAAGCTGGGTATTAGACAATTGAAATGATAAGAATAACTTCAGGGAGTAAGAAGGAGGTGGATGTTGTAGAAAAAAGTGGTAAGAGGAATGCTCCTTTTTTTTTTCTGTTTGTTTGTTTTGTTTTATGACCCACAGACACTCCACATGTTCTGGCCACTGATTTAGGCATGTTTTCCAAGCTCACTTAAGGTCTGCCCTGAAGTCCCAACCCACATTTTTCTGTCTAAGTTTCGCTTGAATGATTCTGAGACAACACTCTCATAGGCTGCTGAGTCTGTTGGAACCAAAGAGGTTCATTAAGCGTGTGTGATCCGTTATCAGCTTATTTAGACTGGACTGTGAGAAGCAGTGGAGAGATCAAGAAGTGATTCTACCCGGTGGGGTGGGGCAGACTCTGTAACTCTATGGCTGCTCTTCCAGAAGTACTATCCACCAAGAACTCATTCCTTCTACTGTGATTGGTTGGCTCCAAAAGAGGCAGCTACTGCCACACATTGATGCTTTTGCTGGCAAGCCCTACACAGGAGAATCTATTCCTGACTATTAAATCAACCAGCCAACATTGTACATTGGATGGTATTTTATTATATATGTCCTATTTCTGCGAGAATATGATGAATTCACAGCAAATCCCTGTCCTTGCTGTCATGTAGTCATGAAGGAAAAGGACAATATTGAAACTTTGCTGAAACATTCTCGGTCTGTCTGGCAGGCAGCCCTTCCCCATCCCTGTGAGCCGTAAGCATCTATCAGAGAAAATTGCTGGTGAAACAGCAAACAAATGTCATAAGCCCTGCTTCTGTTTTGTTCCATGGGAGGAAAGGACTCACCCAGTTTAAGCAGATTACACCCCTGAACAGATGCCTGGTGTGACATGATTAAAAGACAAAATCACTCAATTTATATCTACACCTAAATTTATCATCTTGAATTTCCTGAATTGTACTGAAGTTTTTCCATAACATGAACATTTGTGATTCAATGGCAATAAAAGCAATTGACTTTGAGTGAAACAATATTGAAATCAATGTACAGTTTTCATAATTAATTTTGTGTCAGATAAGTTTTTTTTAAAGAAACCAAGATTTTTTTAGCTTTGGAGAGCTAAAGAGAGACAAGCCCTTTGAAATTACCTGTGAATTTTGCAGCAAGATGAATCCACATCAGAAAACCACGCAGCAAGTGATCTACAGACAGACTTTCAATTAGTAAACCATTGCCTACCTACTGTTGGCAACGTTTCATTTAAATATGGGTTTCAAGAATATCCTATTTTATATAACAGCCACAGAAGGATTCATCTATTCTATGGAACTTAGTAACAGGTCGCTGAGTCATGACACAATGATCAGCTAAAGCCTACTTCGTGTGTGGAGTGTGTGTGTGTGTGTGTGTGTGTGTGTGTGTGTGTGTGTGTGTGTGTGTGCGCGCGCTTTCTTAAAATAGAACTGTGTTTTAGAGTTTACACTTCAAGGCAAAGGAGGCAGAAGAGGCAAGAGTCCTCCAGTCCTGCCCCACATCCTTCACCAGCAATTCTAGAGAATGACCAATGAGTGGTGATAGCTGAGGTGGGCCTCAATAAATCATACATTAATCTCTAAACATGGATTTCTCTTCTCTCAGGGGTATTTGGATTGCAACTCTTCTTTCAGGGGTATTTGGATTGCAACTCTTCTTTCAGGGGTATTTGCACTGCAAAAATAGAAATGCACTTTAAATTCTAAGTATAGTGTCTTGTGTGAGAGAGAATGCTCAATAAATGCTAGGCAATGTTACTATAAGGCTTGAGATAAGCATATGCTTATGCTAAGGAATACTTGTGGAAAATTCAGGCATAATGCCTAGGTTCCCATGAAAACACAAACTCATAATGGATTTAGGATGTCCACTCATTCCTTTCTTCATGATATAAAGATTGCACGTATTTCAGGCAATAGTCATAAATAGAAATTAGTTAATAGAGGCCAGGTGGTGGTGGCACATACCTTTAATCCCAGCACTCGGGAGGCAGAGCCAGGCAGATTTCTGTGAGTTTGAGGCCAACCTGGGCTACAGAGCCAGATCCAGGACAGGCACCAAAACTACACAGAGAAACCCTGTCCTTGAAAAAAAATAGAAATTAATTAACAAATTGAAAATCCCATGTTCAATCAAGACATATTTTTTCTCAATAGATTTTTAAAAAATCTCTCTGTTGTCTCATCACTTTATTCAGTTATCTTGATATGGTTTAGTGCTCATGGGAGACAAAGAAAAGGAAGAGGGTGAAATATGAAAGTTATAGTAAGGGTTATTTGGGAAAAGATTGGCCAAAGACTCTCAAACTACCTTTCTGCAGCAAAGAAAGTATACCTACTCCCCAAACATTAAAACTATCTTTAACATGCAAATGGAATCTTTCCTCAAGCCATGGAAAATGAGTTAAATCCCATACAGTCTCCTGTTTATACAAGAATGGCAGCACCACTCTTTCAGCAAGGAATAGTATGGCTGTATTGGGTTATTTGTTTTGTTGTTGTTGTTTTCACATAAACATTAAGAATGTGAAAAGTGTGAGCCATAAAACCATCATTATTTAAGTACTTTGATAAAATGAATGTTGCTTGTCCAAGTGATACATGTGTACGTGTGTGTGTGTGTGTGTATATAGTGTATTATGTTTTATATATATATTATATTTATAAAAACACACATAACTTGAACAAGCATGTGAACATGTGTACAAATATGTGTATATATAAAGGGTGTGTTTTACATATTTATAAAATCAATACATGTTTACATATAACTTAAGCAACATTCATCATGTCACAATGTGTGTGTGTCTGTGTGTGAGTGTGTGTGTGTGTGTGTGTGTGTGTGTGTGTGTGTGTGTGTGTGCTACACACACTTTTCCCAGGTATATACTTTTTCTTCCTTAAGTATTCATTTGACTATAAACACATTTCAAGGTCTCCAGTGGACTGTAGATAATGATAGTAACTAGTATTTATTTGATTAGTTATATATGTATTATATAATAAAACATATATTTTCTTAGATGTTTCTTAGATGACCTTAAGTATTTATTTGACTATACACACATTTCAAATTCTCTATTGGACTGCTAAATAATAATAGTAACTAATATTTATTTAGCATTTGCCATTTGGAAAAAGACCTGGAAGCAGGACCTAAAATAGATTAACGAATTAATACTCACAATATCCTTGAGAGATGTTAGAGAATTTGCCCACCTCACAGGAACGTAAATGTTCAGAGCCAGTAAATAATTTGCTCAAATGCATTTGCATATCATTTATTGCCCAGGGATTTGACCCATCTTCTACTAAAACCCAAACTCAAACTCATACTGTGTACACCTGAAAAATGAAACAATATAAATATCAGTAAAATAGTTTTATGAAAGTCAATTTAGGAAAAATAGATCATTCATCAAAATTGTATTATTTTATCACAACAGAAAAGAAGTTAAGAAGCGAGAATTTTCTTTCAGATTAAAATGTAAGAAACTAAAATGTAAGGTTTATATACTGTATTATGCATATGAATACATTTTCTTGAGAAAAGTAAAGCCTATTTTCCAAAGGTCAGAGTTTGAAAGAATGAATTTAGGATCTAGGCGGAAAATTACCACCTCACTCAGTTCAGATAAGGACAGTAGAGAAGTGTTGTAGAGTGGCGTGGAGGGTGTTTTCAATCAGAAAAAGAAGAGCCCGTGACTGGTAGCTGAACTAGGGAAACTTTGGAAGAAAACAGAAAATTCTGAAGCATTTTAACAGTTTACTGTTCTCTTAAACTGGAGATGATATCCCTGGTCACACATGTTTAAGTATTTTGAATGAGAATGGTCCCTATAGGCTCATATGCTTGAATATTTGAGCCCTAGTTGTAGAACTCCTTAGGAAGAATTAAGAGGTGTGGATTTGTTGGAGTAGGTGTGGGGCTGAGGGGTGGGCTTTGAGGTTTCGAAAGACTCATGTGTGCCTATCTCTGCTTTGTGGATGTGGATCAAGATGTGAGCTCTCAGCTTGTTTGTTACTCGACCATCATGGACTTTGACGCTTCGAAACTATATTAAATGCTTTCTTTTATAAGTTGCCTTGATCGTTGTGGATTTTCACAGCAATAGAAAAGTAAATAAGACACTGGTGAGCCTCGGAGTGTTCTGTGGGGTAGAGACACGGTGATGGCATTTGGAACTCTTATCTAGGTTGGTAATGTCTGGCATGGCATTCATTACCTTTCTTTATACTCCACTGACAGACTATGAAGAAACTGGGCAAGAGACTGTCCACAAATGCTAGGCTTAGGGAGTTTCCTCAAAGCACACACAAATGACAGAAGCTATTAGCTACACTAGAATACTCCCATCCCTTTCATTCTGAGTACATTATCTCAGTGGCTCTCTGAAACATGTGTCATTCAGGCTGTAGAATCATTGCAGGTGTCATCAAACGTTTTGCTTAATTAATATTTGTGAAACTCTATGGTTCATCTCAATAAACAGAATTACTGTTTTGCTATATACAACATCTCCTTCACTGTTATCATTTCACTTCCTAGGAGATTCATCCCTGTGGTGTTGACAGTAGACTGGTTTTCTGTTCCCTTAGTGTATTAGGGAATGCAAACTTAAGACAAAAGCCCGTGAGCCAGCCTCAATGCTCACATACCTAGCAACTAAGCTGTTGCTCTGTAGATCAGATATGCTCCTTGTCAGAAGCTAACCTCTGATAAGCCGTTAAACAAGAAGCATTCACATGTTGCATAAGATTCAACAAAATCTGCTTGATGTCTTCTTGAACATATTCCTCTGATGTCCTCTTACCCAGGAAGTACACGCACAGAGAGCAGGCCTCCATGGAAGAGGGGTTTTCCCACCCACCCCCAAGTCCCCTATGGACCCATTTCTTACATCTTCTCATGTAGGTATAGTGTATTTTGAGCTTGAAACACTCATCTCTTACCCTGGCATGTTCTTAAAGTCAACTTCCTTTGTTCCTTGCAGTCTTTTAAATGTTCTTTCAAAACTCTAATCTTTTCATTTCTTACTTCCTTAGATGTCAGCTATTTGCTACCTCTTGTGAAGAAACAACAGAATTTATTGTTCTTTTGAGACAAGAGTTCACTGCATAGTCCTGGCTGGCTGGCCAAGAACTTGATTTAGAGCTAGGCTTGCCTTGCACTCACAAAGATTGGCCTGCCTCTGCCTCCTGAGGGCTAGAGTTAAAGAGATTAAAGGAATGTGCCACCATGTACTGCAGGTTTATTTGTTTTATTGCCTTTAGTGAGAGAAAATGCAGCTCTCTTTTCTGTTTCTCTAATCCCTTTTATTCCTCTCTTGTCAGGTACTCATTCCTCAAGTCACTACTTTAACTCACCCTCTGACTCATGGAATTTGGAATATGCTTAGTCATAAGAGTCTGATGAATTTATTCTTGCCTGTCAACCCGTGGCAGTGAGGGGGAAAAAGCAGTGAGGAAAGTAGAGATCACTGCTCTGAGTGTGATCTTATAAATGATTTGGTTACATCAATGAGTTAATATTCTGGGTCAGAATAGTCAACCCAAAGCTAGGGCGGGATGCTATCCTTTCTATGATGAAGTAAGAGACTCTCAGACTACATAAATTTCCATGCTCCATGAAGATATCAGAAAGAAAAAAAAAATCCAAAACAGAACTAGAATGAAATAATATGGTTAAAACCAAAGGGGAATTTCCACAAACATACAATATTTGATCACTGGAAATCAATAGGCACACTTGATTTAAAATTGTAATTCCAAAATTGTTTCATTACATAAAATAAACAGTTCTAAAGTTTGGCCATGAATGCATTTCTGCTGATCCCTGCTCCCTACAGTGAGGTGATCTAACCCAATTTATCACCTTTGATTACATGTGATTTCAAACCCAGAATATTTGGATAACTTTGCTCACAACAAACTATGATCAATAATATTGCCTAAGTTACATGACACCACCAGGTTCTGTCTTGGTTAAAGGGAAGAAAAAAGTCAGCTTATTGATCTACATCAACATATGAAAATACAAGGAAGAAGAATCATAACAATAAAAATTGTGTTAGCTATTATTAATTAAAATAATATTTCATGATGACTTAAGTCAATGCCCTTTCGACAATGTCTCATGGGATATGAATAGCAAGTTTTCTTGGTCAGAGCCTTTTTTACCCCTGTTTTAAGGTGTTTTAGCAAAGCTGATGCACAGAGAAGCCAGATGAAGTGTCAGTGAGCTAGGCAGCCATCCTCTAGAGCTCCCCATACCACTACGTGATGCTGACCCCCATGTTGGTTTGAAGCATCTCCTGAACTCAGTTACATGCTCAGTTTAGTAACAAAATCCAAAGCGGCTGGTGACACCATCTTTATTACTTGCCTGTTGGCAGTCTTCAGCTGGTATATAAGATAACCTGGCTCATTTCTCAATAAAAGCAGCCTGAGATTTTATTCCTGGGAACTTCAGATCAAGAGTCTCATGGCTATTTGAGGTGACATTATGATTCTAAGCAGTTTGTGCCTGCATGTAATAGTAAAAACTGTTCTTGGTGATTATCTGTGTTTAATTCATATTGTTTCTCACCTCCACATATTGTCAATTCGCTCAGTGACAGCATAACTACTTACTCTGGGTAGTAAAGTTGAGTGTATATAACTCCCATTGGTACTCTCCCTTCCACCCTGCTATGCCAGAAGGCTTAAAACTCAGCCTCTGATTTCATTAGAATCCTGAATTTGTTCACTGATGATCCCCACTGGGTTCCAAATTCTCATCAACAACACAAAGTCAGTATTAGAAGTTTATTCATGAAAGATTCTACCCCATTCTGTGCCATTGCTCCTGAAAATATACACAAACTGTAGGAAAAATAACAAGGCATGTTGGTGGCATGTTTAGCTATTGTACCATATGCATAGGCATATTGTCTTGCAGCTGATGCCATAGCTGTGTGTTTAATAAGCAATTCTACAAAACTAAAAGACCAGCTGTTTCTGACTTGCTGATAGGTAAGATCTGTGAATTATTCATTGTTCATTAATAATAATAATAATAATAATAATAATAATAATAATAATAATATTCATTGTTTAGCTCCTTTCATTGTAAACAAACTTACTGGGTAAGACTCAGTCTAACAACAATCTACATGATAGCATGAGAAATGCTTATAGAAAAACAGATCCATGTCTAGACAAATGTCTGTTTTATAAAGATCAATAGTGTTAGGTAAGAAATGGAAGGGTCTGCCACCAATGATCAAACTGTCCCCTGAAACTTAGGATCCTGTATGAAGATTGTAGCAGGTTATTATGATGATACTTTCCCATTTTAGGGTCCGTTCAAAACCTACAAGAGAAGTGAATGAAGATCCTCCTTCCACGCTGTAACTCTTGCCCTCACAGGACATTTCTTTTTAGGTAGGCACAGCATGGTTGTTGCTAACTATGTTAATAATATGTGTTACATTTAGTGAACTATAATTTGGGTGAAATCTTCCCAGTGGCACTGAGAGAACACATTCTTTGAGTTGGAAAAAGGAGATAATAAAAACTTGATGAGTAGCCACATTCAATATAATCATTCTTACTTTTACATTATGTAATTATTATAGATATTGAATAGACTACTAATTGTAAATAAATTTATATATTTATAATATATATTATAAAACAGGTGAGCTCTAGGGAGTTAGATTAGGTTAAGCTATCTCTATATTATTTTTATTTGCATATTTTGAGACAATATACATTGATTTAAAAATTATAGAAAATCACTCTAATTTTTAAAAGAAAGGAATCATAGCATAGATAATAAAGTCATTTTCCTCACACAAGTGTAAGCCCCTTGAGAGATTCCAATGTGTTTCATTATGTTTAATCTGCAGTGTTATTTGGTAATTATACAGCAAATTATCTATTCTTCCTTTCTAAACTCTATTAAACAGTTAATGAAAAATTTAAACACTGACATCAAATAGTTTATTTTAATAATATTTCTCTAATCCCAACCTATCAGTAATCAAGCATTCATTTCCGTAAAGCTGTGTGACAAACAATATTGCATTTCCACTCTCAGCCTGCATGCGTATCCATGCACATTAAGGCTGTTGGTCTTCTCATCTGCAAACTTTATTACAGTGATATTCTGAGTTGAGAGCCTCTTGGAAATACTGCATTAAATAGGCCAGACCTTGCCCTCTGTTATTGCCGTATTGAGACACCCAGTCCAAACCAGAGCTTGAATTGTGGCAGAAAGTAATGTTACTCAAAAAGGAAGGAAGAAAAAGATGGAAGAAGGAAGGAAAGAAAGTGGAGGTACACAAAGAGTAATGGAAGGAAGGAAAGGAAAAGAGAAAAGAGCTTCTCTCACCATAGTTGGGCACACTAATTCATTTAAGGCTGTATACTCCTGGCTTTATCATAGGACACTTGAAGATAATAGGTCACTAATCTCTTAATCACCATCACTGGAGAAAAGGAATAAAGAGGAACTGGTTTTTTAAGTGAACAGTTTGGCTTTTCACTTAGTGTATGCTATAGTTTAGATATGAATTAAATGATCTTTTTTATTACTGTTAGTTGACAGCCTAGGTAGGACTCTTTGAATGTATTACTCTAAACTTTTTAAGAGCATGATTGAGATGAGATCTAATGATTGACAAGGAATTATAAAGTTGTTTTATGTCTTCAGGAATTACACAGGTTAAAAACAATCAAACAAACAAAACAAAACCAAAACCCACTAGAACTGAGTGCTTGATAGGAAAGTCTAGGGCCTGAGGACAAACAGATTGAGATTAAATGTGAGAGTGAGGGGGGCAGCTCTATGTTCTGCTCTTTTATTCTTTTGACCTTTTATAGCAGTACTGAGATTCTAAATACAGTTGGTCCCAGGAATTCACTAATCAGAGAACGTTGAGAGCATTTATAGATGAGAAATTTAAGGTGATGCTTTTCCAAACTTCTTAGACCTTGGTGAAAGCTACTTGCAGAATTAGCAGCAGTGAATAGATTTCTCACAAGGAAGGAAGCAGAAAGAGATAAGAAGCTGACAAAATCCTACTGCTCATCCAACCCTGTCATTCCCAAATTTGACTCATCTATTTCTCCATTCAATGTGTGGTCTTTCATGATAAGACAAGGCTGAAATTACACCCTGCCCTTGGTTTATGGATGTTCCAGTCAGACGCCCATCTCAGAAATACCAAACTCGATTGTAGTTGGGATGTGATGTAAATATTAAGAATGTATTAGGTACACATTCATCCCATTAGGAAAGAAGTCTCACTGATTTCTGAAGATATTAAGAACCTTTTAAGACTTGAACAAATTACAAATAACCCTTCCTTATTTATTTTTTAATTTTTTCATTTATTGAAAATAGATTCTTTTCTCATACAATGTCATGATTATAGTTTCCCCTCTTTCTACTTCTCCCAGTTCTTCCCTGCCTCCACTCCCCTTTGTGTCCACTCCTGTTATGTCCTTCTGCCTTTCATCAGAAAAGAACAGTCTTCTAAGAGATAACAAGAAACCACAGCAAAATAAAACATGATAGGATGAGGGAAAACTATCATATAGAAGTTGGCCATGACAACTCAACAGGAGGAAAAGAGTCCCAAGAGCAGACACAAAAGTCAGAGACCCACTTGTTCTCACTATCAAGGTTCCCATAAAACACTAAGCTAATAGCTGTAATGTTTACACAGAGGACATGGTGCAGACCCGTGTATGTCCTGTGCTTGTTGCTTCAGTCTCTATGAGCACATGTGTGTCTTACTTAGGTGATTCAGAGGGCCTTGTTTTCCTGGTGCCCTCCATCCCTTCTGACTTTGACAATCTTTCTACCTCCTCTACCATAGGATTCCCTGAGCTCTGAGCGGAAGAATTTTTGGAGACCTCCAATTTAGACTCTCTCTGTGTGTTAATGTCTGGCTGTGGATCTCTGCATCTGTTCCCATCTGTTGACTGAGGACGTCTCTGTGATGATGACTGGATAAGGTACTGGTCTATGAGTATAGCAGAATAACATTAGGAATAATTTTACTGATTTTTTTTTAGACCAGTATTATTTGAGTTTACCCTAGGTCTCTGGGCTATCTAGTCTCTGGTTCTTGGTTACCCAACAATATTGAGTGTGAGTTATGTTTCATGGAGTGGGCCCTATGTCAAATCAGACATTGATTTTCTATTCCCATGAGTTCTGTGCCACTATTGCCCTAGAATATTATGCAGGCAGGACAGATTGTAGGTCAAAGGTTTTGTAGCTGGGTTGGAGTCTACATTTATCTTTAGATAGCCTGCTGAGTATCTTCTTCTGCTTCCTTGAGCCTATTATTCTTAGGTTTGGTCTTTTCACAGTGTCCCAGATTTCCAGGACATTTTGTGTCAGGAATTTTTTAGACTTAACATGTTCTCTGACTGATATATCTATTTTTTCTATTGTATCTTCAAAGCCTGGGTTTCTCTCTTCCATCTCCTTTATTCTTTTAGTGAAGCCTGCCTCTGTAGTTTCTGTTTGGATTCCTAAATTTTTAATTTCCAGAATTCCCTCAGTTTGGGTTTTCATTCCCTTTTCAGGTCATGATCAGTTTTATTTATTTCCTTACACTGTTTATATTTTCCTGGATTTCTTTTGTTGCTGTTGCTGGGTTTTTTGTTTGTTTGTTTTTGTTTTTGTTTTTGTTTTTGTTTTTGTTTTTGAGGCAGAGTTTCTCTGTGTAAGTTTTGGTGCCTATCCTGGATCTTGCTCTGTAGACCAGGCTGACCTCATACTTAGAGATCTGCCTGGCTCTGCCTCCCGAGCACTGGAATTAAAGGCATGTGCCACCACCACTCAGCTTTCCTGGATTTCTTTAAGGGATTTATTCATTTCCTCTTTAAGGACCTCTACCATTTTCATAAAAGTGGTTGAAGGTCTTTTTCTTGTGTTTTGGCTATGTTAAAATATTCATGACCTGCTGTGGCATGAAAGTTGGGCTCTGGTAGAGACATTTTACTCTGGCTGCTGTTGATTGTGTTTTTACACTGGCGTCTAAGCATCTGGGTTTGAAATGACTAAAGGTCAAGGTGCTGCTTTGTGGATTCATCTTTGTTGGTTGGGTGTTTTGTTCCTTGGTTTTTGTTTCCTCTCTGGTATTTCAAAGCATGTGATGGCTGTGTTGCCTGTTTTCTGGCCTGTTAAGCTGGTGTGTTCACAGGGAATGCCTGCTAGTATTGGAGAATGGGTAAAAGGGATGAGTTTGGGGAAGGATATTGGAAGAAAAGGTCTTTGTGGTCCATTGGGGATGGGGTCAGAGAAGAAGGGAGACCGCATCAGGTTTCTAGATACAAAGCTGGGGATCAAACTGGGGGAACTGGATCTCATGAGCAGTAAGAGAGGGGTTGGTTTGCCTTCAGCCTACTTATTTCCCTGAAAGGAGCTGCGCTTTGGTTATCAGAGGGTGCTGGGTAGAATTAGGATCTATGACAAAGCAAAGAGTTGAGAAAGTGAGGTTAGGAGAGGATGGTTTGTGGGATCTACAGGAGATGTAGAAAGGGGAAAGGAAAGGCTGCACCTGGTGTTCTGTTGCAGTGCTAGGGACTAGACTGGGAGACTGGGTCTGGGGGGAGAGAGAGAGAGAGAGAGAGAGAGAGAGAGAAGAAGGAGGAGGAGGAGGAGGAGGAGGAGGAGGAGGAGGAGGAGGAGGTCTAAGGGCAGCCTACATGGTTCCTGGTAGGTGTCAACCCAAACTTATTTAAATAAAGAGGATATATTTGATTCCAAAAAATAGTTCTCAGTTTAAGAGTTTGACTCCAACATGTTGTTCCTGAAACACAGGCATGGAAGGATGGAGCTGGCTGTTTTAATGTCCTATATATACTCAGCTCCTTTTGGTTTTAATACTTCATGTTCTAATTAAAGAATTTATTTTTTTGTCATGTAGTATGTTTGTGGAGATTGGTATATATAGATGTGTGTGTTATGTATGTGTGCATTCATATGTGTATGCAGGTGTACACATATGTACAAGCACATTCAGAAAGGGCAGAGTTAATATCAGATGTCTTCCTTTATTGCTCTCCAATTTTTTAAGAGATAATGTTTCATTGACCTAAAAAGCATCAGTTAATCTAAGCTGGCCCATCAAAGCCCATGAGATCTTTTTATCTCTTCACTTTCAATGTTTCAGGATGTTATAGATGTGTGGGTACTGTGAATTCCTGTTCATGATCCCATAAATGTGTAGAAAGCAAATTACTATCTATCTCCCTATCACTATAATAAAACTATTTTAAATTTAAAAAAAACAGAATCAAATAGCATCATGTTAATATTCAGTATCTCTTTTAAATGTGGTCCAATGCCTTATGTACATATTGTGGAGTTGAGAAAATGGGAAAGTGGAGAATGCAGAGAAGAAAGAACTTGAGCCAGTTGAGTAGATATCGCCAGGACATGATTCAGTCTCACTTGTGATAATTCTGGAAGAGTGGGCATTTGGATATTCTGTGAGTTTGAAAGCTCTGGAGTAAAAAGCATCAAGGAACATGTCTTCTGCTAGACATATTTTTAAATGACCACAGTCAACAGCTGTATCTACAGAAAGTAAAAAGCAAGTATTCTCCTTTCAGTTCAAAAGCATTCCATGTGGAGGCCCACATACAAGTCTAGATTAATTTTTGTTATAAGAAAAGTCTACTTTTTTTTCCTCTGGTTACTTAATGATTGGCACTGGTGCATGTCAGGCAGGATAATGCCTATAAAGGAAATGTAGAACTCCTGTTTGAAATCCCTCTTAGAATGGCAGCAGACATCAACTGGCTGCCATACCAGGAAGGTGGTTTACTATCAGCAACTCCACTGTTCTCATATAAGATGACAAGTCCCATGTCACAGGTAAAACACACATTTTTGGTAAATATTTTGGATACAAAGAAATTGCATGTGATGGGCTATCTTAGGAAAAGAACTCTGAGAAGGAATGTATTGAATGTCTTTTCATCAAAATCTGAGTCACACTTGGATCAAGTACTTGGTCAAAAGTGTTTTGCAGAAAAATATTATAGTCCAACTGCTTGGTTACAGACTAACTCACCTGGAATAACGAAAATGGTTTCTTTCTTTTCCACAGCTACCAAAAGACTCATGATTCTAGCAAAACCAAGCAGCTGCAAGGGTTTTTCGCTTCCTCTTTCCAGCTTAGATTCAGTTAAAATATATGAACACTGTAACTTCCACCTGTAGCTTTTGGTTGACATATACTACCTACAGCAATATGCACCCATCATAACTGATGGCCATAGCAATTCCTGCTTCTGTGTCTAAATAATGAAGATGCCAAGCCAACAAAATGTGAATCTTCATGTTTGTATTATTGGTATACTTCTCATAAAGAAAACATCTGAGATATGCTAAAGTAAAAGGAATATTTGCCTTGCACATTTCTATGATTCTGGATTATAATTGGGAGTTCATGGTAAAAAGGTCAAGTTTGAAGGTTAGAACAAGTTTCCTTGTGTCAAATATAAGCAAATGATATTAAATTATCCTGTAACAAGTGAGCAAGACATCCTGAGTAAGAGAAAAAATCCATCCACTAAACACTTAATAAAAGCATTTAAGTTGGTGTGATTGAATTTTCACTGGCTGTAAAAATGGTATTCCCATGAGCTCATGAAATATGAGGAATAACAAGCAACTGTGGGTATTTTTTCCTTTAAATAATACTAATACTAATAAATACTATTATTTTATAGTAGGTAATACCAGACTTGATAAGCAACACCTCATGGGCTTCTGTATTGTCAATTATGGCTGAACAAACACAACTTTGGGATTAGGGTGTGGAATACTTGTTTCAGGATAAAGAGTATCAAGTAAACTGTGAGTCTGGAACATTAGCCAGCTCCTGGGGCACTGCATTGCTTATATTGTTTGTTACAGTAGGAATCATAACAGGAGGAAGCTAGTAGCCATTTGTCAGGATAAAGATTTCAAAGAAAAAAAGAAGGATGTGATCAGAGGAAAAGTGAGTGGACTAAATGAGATAAAATTATAGACAGCAATCAGGACACATATTTGCCATAGTTTTCCCATTTCTGGTTGACTAACTTAATTCCATAGTAATGACTTTGTCCCTGAATTCCAGTTTTCTCACATTCAAAACATGGAAGGATGTGATTGTTAAAATTTCTTATTTATATTTTTGTGTCCTTAAAAATAGTTCTGATATGTTTTTCACATATAACAATTCAATTTTGGTCCAGAAAACGATTTTATGAATTTACAGTGGTATTTTTTTCCTATGAATTTTCTTCTGGTTTGTTCTTGTTGTTTGGTGTATTCAGAAAGGCATGCATATCTAAAGGCAATTAAAATTACAAGTTAGAAATGGAAATTCTAATTGTGGATACAGTAAAGAGATTCAAAATAATACAAAACATTAAATAAACACACCAAATTCTACTGGTGTCTTCAAAAGATTGTTTAAGCATTACCTACATACTATGAGCTCTTTCAAGTTTTATATATATATGAGTAGACTCTATGTGCAAAAGGAATCTATAAGATATTAGAAGAAACAGAAGAAAGAGGGGGCAAGGCAGGAAGGAATAAAATATAGAAAAGGAAATATATGAGAAAAAAAGGAAGATGAATATATTATTAGAACATCTCCAGCAAGCACCATTTATAAAAACAAAAGCATGACCTATGTCCTTGGCATTCTACATTGTGGAGGTTCTAGAACTCAGTCTCCCCCATCAACTACTCCATTAGCTCTTAAAAGAACTCCAGGCTAGTGTGGTCTCCCTACAATTTCACCTAATTCTCATTTCTCCATTCATTCTGCACTAAGAACTTATAAATGAATTTCTCAAAATAAATAGTTGATGAGGCTAGGCAGATGGCTCAGTCAGCAGACTACTTACTCAGGGCAAGCATGAAGACATAAGTATGATCTCTTGCATAAAAAAGCCAAGTGTGGTGGGTTTTGTTTATAATTCCAGCATCGGTGAGCTTGAGACAGAAGGATTCCTAGGATATGCTGCCTAGTCAGTCTCACTGGTGAATTTCAGGTTTTTTTTTTTTTTTTTTTTTTTTTTTTTGGTTTTTTCGAGACAGGGTTTCTCTGTGTAGCTTTGCGCCTTTCCTGGAACTCACTTGGTAGTCCAGGCTGGCCTTGAACTCACAGAGATCCGCCTGGCTCTGCCTCCCGAGTGCTGGGATTAAAGGCGTGTGCCGCCGCCGCCGCCGCCGCCGCCGCCGCCGCCGCCGCCGCCGCTGCCGCCACCACCCGGCTGAATTTCAGGTTTTATGACAGACCCTATGCCATGAACTAAGAGAAGTTGTTGAGTAAGACATGAAATATTGACCTCTGGCCTTCATACATACATACATGTGTGCATTTATGTATCTGCACTCAAACCCACACTACCACCCACAGATATGAACACAAATGCACATAGTGAAGATCTGGTTTATCTCTTGCTTCAAACTCTTATCAGTCTTTAAATTAGTCATGAAATGAAAATGTGGAGATCTCACAGCAGCCATGGATGTCTCTCAGTGGAAAAGCTGGTACATACATGCATAAAGGTCCAGTTTCCATCTTCAACATCAAAACAAAGCAATCATATTCTGCTCTTCAAAGCTGTAGACAAGCTAAGGCCTGCTTTTTCTATATTCTTTTCTTTTCCAATGTTCTTCCTCACCAGTTCTAGCCACACTAGCCTGAAAAGTTTTCAATCACCATCAGACTGAGCCCTAATTAGAGATCACAAACTATTCTCCATGCTTTATCCCAATTCTGTCTATCTGACCTGGGCCCATCATTTGGTCAGTGCTCAAAAGTAGCCTCCTCATGAAATCCTTTTTCTTAATCTGGTCTCTACTATACATGCCATATGGCAACTAAATAAATTGGCTGAATACAGAAAGACTTTCTCTCATCAGGAGCTGTAATAAAGGATCACTAACTGTGTAAGTAAGTGACTTTTGGGCTAGGGATAAAAAAAAAAAAAAAAAAAAAAAAAAAAAAAAAAAAAAACAGGCTACCTTATCTCAAAACTAGGGGACAACAAGATGGCTTGGAAGCACTTGTCCCACAAGCCTGAGAACTTCAGTTCAATCCCCAGAATACATCTAAGGGTAGAAGGAGAGAACCAAGCCCACAAAAGTACTATCTGACTTCCACCCGATACACATCACACATCACACACATGCACACTAATAATAGTAATAATAATATAAATAAAATAAGCCAAACAATTAAAACTAAAACATACAAAACCACTGGGGTGGGCAATGGAGGGTAGGGTATGGGGGATGAGATCATAAGGGCATGGGATGGTTGAGCTGGAACAGGAATGGAATGGGAAAGCAATGAGAGAGATACCATGATGAAGGGAGATATCTTGGGGATAGAGAGAAACCCGTTGCTAGGGAAGTTGCCAGGAATCCCCAAGGATGACCCCAGCTTGGACTACTAGAAATAGTGGAGAGGGCGCCTGAAATGAACTGGCTTGCCGTAGTGATCAGATCGGTAAATATTTAACTGTCATCACAGAGCTTTCCTCCAATGACTGATGGAGATAGATGCAGAGATCCATAGCCAAACACCAGGCAGAGCTCCAGGAGTCCAGGCAAAGAAAGAGAAGAGGGATTCTATGAGCAAGTGCATCAAGATTAGGATGGGGAAACCTGCAGAGATGACCAAACCAAACTAGTGGGAACTTATAAAAGTTGGATCAATGGCTGTGGAGCCTGCATAGGACTGGACTAGGCCCTCTGCATGACAAGACAATTGTGTAGCTTGATCTGCTTGATGGGGGGCTGGCAATAGAATCAGAATCCATCCCTGGTGCATGAGGGAGCTTTGTAGAGCCCACTATCTATGATAGGATACCTCCTGCAGCCTTGTGGCAGGGGAAGGGCTTGAACTTGCCTCCACTGCTTATGCCTCCCCATGGGAGGTCTTGCCTTCTTGTGGGAGAAAGTGAGAGGTGGGTTGGGAGGAGGGTCTGGGGGTTGGGAGGAGGGAAGAGGGGGGATCTTTGAGATTGGTATGTAAAATGAATGAAAAATATTTCTTAATTAAAAAAAAAGAAAAAGAAAAACCATTCCAAGAAAATTTAATTAAATAAAGAATTTGCAAGAAATGGTTTGGGGTAAAGAAAGAAGAGATCAAAAATGAAATTAGTGTATCAGGAATTAAACTACTAAAAAAATTGGTATCATAGTGCTTAGAGTTTCAAGGATGGAATCACCAAGAAACCAGAACAGTGAAGTAAAATGAATATGCTTTGAAGCCAGGACACGGCTCTGAAATCAGCCTTGATGTGACATTGGCCTTAGGAGATTAGAATCATGGCATCTCATGTGTGAAGATAAAATGCAGAAATTGATACAAATCTAGCTTTAGATTACTTGTCTTGCATTTCTAGATCCAATATTTTAAAGAAAGACAAAGATAAAACAGTTCAAGACAAAAATCAATATTGTTGAACAAATATGCAGCTTCAGCCAGTAAACGCAAGGGTGAAATGCCAAGTCTTCCTGGCCACACTTTCTGAACATCAAAAGCAGGAAGCCTGATGAAAAGTTTGTGGCACTAGTGAAAACCCATGTTCAAATACTTTTCTGGCTTTCTAGAGGGTCATCTTGTTTTTATTACTGTTGTTAAGAATGTCTATGGAGTCTGACTTAGAGGCTAGCTGCACATGGCTTTCACTACCTGTCACAGTGACTCCAGAATATAGCCTCAAGGTGATTGCCCATATTTTCCTAGAGTGTTTTATTATTACAAAATGGAAACTGCTGTTTTCACATGAATGGAGGCTGTCCCAGAGAGACAAGCTGGCAAGCTCATACACCTGAATCCATTACCTCCTTTCTACCCAAACTGCTTAGCTCACAACCATGTCACACCTTCCCCAGATTCCTTTAAACAGTATTCCATCTCTGCTTTGATTGTCATTCTGTCCTCACCAAATGAACATGTCACCTGTCACCACAGTATATTGTCTAAATTAACCTACTTGCATCAATGTCACCAGCAAATATAAAGGATGCACCTAGAATTCTCTTCATTTCTGGAACACCTTCACACTGTGGACTGGCTCCTCTCTACTCACTCTCTAACAAATCATAACATTTTTGGTCCCACATATGCCTTTTCTTTTCTTGGCTCCTTTTCTCAGAAATCACTCTATCCTCAGAGGTGTATATGTCTAAACTGCTGTCTCTCAAATTCTGGTACAAATCTACCATCCTCTCCAAAACCTTCTCTGATATGATCCTCTTTCTCTCATACCAGTATGTGATGTGCTCTTCTCTTCCTGTGACCTCAAATGGTTCACATGGTATTGCATGGTTTAATGTGATAGAAGGTGAGTTTCTAGGCAGCACTGAACCCTGATGGCTTGTTGTCTTACATGGTATATAACAAACGGCTGACAACTCAGTACACCCAAAGTTGAGGATATAGCTCATTGGTAGGATGCTACTATATAGGATGTATGAAGCCCTAGGTTTGATCTGCATCTCAAATAAATAATTAAATAATATCAGTCTAATATTTTTAACTCAAATAAATTGAGTTGAATGATAAAAGTTTGTTATGACTACTGAGTATAAAAGATTGGGAGAAATTTTAGTGTCTGGATAAGAAGAATATTAATGAGTTCTTTTTAGTTCATGGGGGATAAGACGTCATCCAGTCTCACCTCCAGGTCAAACACTCTGTCCTCAGCAGCCACCTTCCTTGCCAACAGATGTAATTGCTTTTTCTTGAAGGTGGTAATAAATGTAATATTCTGGAAAAAAAGTGGATGGGTATGATGACAGTAAAAATAGACATGAGTTAAAAAAGCTATGTCCCTGCCATGTCATTTTTTCCACCTGCCCCTCAGTAGAAAACAGACTTTGAAAACTCTCCTGGCAAAACTTTCCACGCTGAAATGTTTATGAGCTTACAGAACTACAGGAAATTAAGGGAAACCAGGGGCATAGAAACATAAGAATAATTTGTAAGTATGAGGACAAGTACATTTCTACCATTCCTTTTTTCTGAAGGACTTGTTTTCACTGTCATATTATTTTTTTCTTTGATTTCATAGTGTTTCATGGTTTAGAAGAAATGATGGTGACCATGGTCATTAGTTATAACTTTAGTTGTTCTCTTTGTGTATTTCAACTTTAGTTTTTATTATGTTGAGTTTCTGTTTAAACTTCTTACTTGAGCAAAATACAACTTACCAATACTCTCATTGAACTTATAAGTGTTACTGTTCCATAAAAGCCCAAGTTAGGAAACAAGCAATTCCTCCAGACACAGCATGAAACTGCTGATGAATATTGGAAGAACAATGAACTGTGTAGCAGACAGCAAGTGGCCAGAGTTTATAACTGAATGTATGATTGTTAACAGGTTGCTATGGGTAAGTATGGGAAACCTAAGTTTTGACATTTGAGTGAAGGTAACAAAGTAAATTGTTGGTTTTGCAGATCTCTTCTGGTGGTATCCAGGATGGTTGGTATATACCTCTAGAGCCAAAGGAGGAGGGAGTGTGTGTGTGAAGAACAAGCATCTCTCATGTTTCTCATGACAACCACAGCAGTGTCTCTTTCACATATTTTACTTGATGAGTCTTCATGAGATGCCATTGGGGGAAAAATCTGTCTACCTAAACATCTACATGAATATGTCTAATATAAGATCAAGCTCAGATTTGAGTGTCAATCTTAAATACAACATTGCTTTCTTTGTAACTTGATTGTTAACATCTCCACATTAACCCTACAGACATAAAACCAAAGGTATCATCTCAAATGTCATAGCAATGTAGCCTTTGCTGTCCTGGAACTCAGTCTGTGGACTGGGTTGGCCTCAAATGTGTAGCTGGAGAGTTTTCTCTCCGGGTCCCACCAAGCCCCAGCAGTCCGAGAGCCCGCTTATAAAATAAACACACAGACACTTATATTATTTAAACTGTTTGGCCTAATGGCTCAGGCGTCTAGCTATCTAGTTCTTACATCTTAAATTAATTCATTTCTATAAATCTATACCTTGCCATGTGGCTCGTGGCTTACCAGCATCTTCACATGCTGCTTGTCATGGTGGTGGCTGGCAGTGTCTCCCTCTGCCTTCCTGTTCTCTCAGTTCACCTCTCTGTTAGTCCCGCCTATACTTCCTGCCTGGCTACTGGCCAATCAGTATTTTATTTATTGACCAATCAGAGCAACACATTTGACATACAGACCATCCCACAGCACAAATGTACAGAGATCTGCCTGCCTCTGTTTCCTGAGCCCTGGGATTAAAGGCATACACCACCATACCCAACTTAGAGGGATCATCTCAATTCTCATCTTTAATTCATAATCCACATCAGATTTAGGGAATATGTTCTCTGCATCTTCAGATGTATCCAAAGTTACTGTGTGTCCCAGCCTCTCACCAATCACAGTCTCTCTCATGGAGTTTATGAATGCTTCCCTTATCTGTTGTATTTGAGCTCTATGATCAATTCACACAGCGGGTAGGTACAGAGTTTTGTTATTACTTTCGTCAGAACACCTCAGTGATTCCTCACTCAGAACAAAAGATAAAGTCAATGACATGAGATTAAAAGTCCCGATGATCTGAGCTACATGGAAGAGAGGGTTCCTTCTTTGTGACTTCTTGCTCTTTCATCTCATTCATTCAGCTTCTGCAACACTTGCCTCCAAGTTGTTCTTTGAGCACGCCAAACATGTTCCTGCCTTGGGTCTTTCCACTGCCTGGAATTCTCCAGGCCTATATAACAATACACTAACCCCTCACTTTTTAAATACAAACAAGCAAATAAACAAAACCCCATTGATTTAGGGTATTATTTTTATGTTAAATATATTTTTAAATATGTACTTTTATTTTTTTACACCAAAATAGAACTATATTACCCCCCTCTTTCCTTCCTCCAACCCTTCCCATGTACTTCCACCCTTTCTCTCTCCCTCACAAAGTCTAGGCTTCTTTATCTGTAGTGGGTAGCTGTTCCAGCTTTGACCTGGAAGTACTACCCCTAGTAAGGCTTCTGGTAACTGCTACACCTACCTATGACAGGCCCCTGGGTTGGCTGAGACAGGAGCCTTTAAGACCCCGGATCCGGATGTGCCAGCCCTCTTGGTTTCTGATGATCCTGGATGCTGCAAGACAGACTGAGTCAGAGTTCTCCAGAGAACCCTGTTGGACTGCACCTTACCTCTCTCGGATCCTGTAACTAATCCCTTTACTGGCTGTAAGTTACCCTGAAATAAATCTTTTTAACTATGTGGAGTTGCCTTGATACATCCCCACATTATTTATCTTTCTTATTTTATTTATTTGTATGTATGTGAGGCTGCCCGATTTATGTGTGCTATGTGAGTGCAGCATTTCCAAGCAGCAAGAAAAGGTTGACAGACTCCCTGGAACTGGAGTCACAGGTAATTCTGAGCTGCCATGTGGGTGCTGGGACTCAACGAGGGTCCTCTGCAAAAGGGAAGGTGCTGAACTACTGGACCATCTCTGTAGCTCCTTTGCTAACATTTTCTTTCACAGTGTTTTATTATTTCGTGAGGATTGGCTGAGCACTTTGTTTAAAAATAGAGCACAACATGTGCTCCAGTGTCACCCTCTCCCTCTTGCCCTGCACTGCTTTTCTTCATTACCTATTTTCAATACCATTACTCAGTTTCAGTTATTTTCATTTCCTCATTACCCACATCTATTTCCTAAATAAAATTTCATGCCAAAAGCCTTCTCTATCTGCTTTTTCTATTAGATATTTTTTTCAGTTTTGATTACATTTTATTTAGCTCAATGGATATGTCAAGATTTTGTCATGAAATCATCATAAAAATGAA
The DNA here is from genome assembly GCF_007827085.1 of Peromyscus californicus insignis. Classification (NCBI taxonomy): domain Eukaryota; kingdom Metazoa; phylum Chordata; class Mammalia; order Rodentia; family Cricetidae; genus Peromyscus; species Peromyscus californicus. The sequence goes on along the minus strand of NW_026294534.1, from coordinate 21,862,984 downwards.
TATTTACAACCTCTTTTCTTCTCATATTGTCTTCAAATTCATAGTCCACCTCAATGAGGACTAAATACAGTTCAAATGATTGAAGCCATGGGCAGCTTAGTGGCCACCCATGAGAGCAGAGCCATTCTGGAGTCTCATTTTTCTACCTTTATAATCACCTTCTTTTCACCCCTTGAAAGTAGAAATGTCTACTCAGACATTTAATTCCAACTCTGGAATTGTGTGACTAGAGGTTGGTGACTACCACTAGAGCAGATACTGAAAAATTCTGAGTTAATGGATGTGTAGATAGAAAGAGACTACAAACTTCTCAACCTGATGCTATGATCCCTGAGAAAAAGGAGACTGAATTTTAAATTTGAAAAGACCTCTTTCCATGTTAGACATGCTGTTCCCTCCCGTTCTCCTTTGCTTTGAAATTTTAATGTAGTGAATTGCATATTTCACTTATTCTACATATGGCATTAATTTTTTTTATTTGTTAATATATCATTATGCAAAAATGTATTTTATCATACATGCAGATAGTGTACTTCCATCACATTCAATCTCACTACCCTCTTGTTTCCCCTCCTTTATCACTCTATTACTCTTCCTCTTCAAAAATAACCACCCATCAATTTTGTATATTTTTCAATTAAATGTTTATCTCCATACAAAATAAGGAGTTTCTTTTTAAATATTTTTATGTATGTATGTCCTTGTACTATGGTCCTATTTGCCGCCATCATCCTCCTTTTCTCCCTCCCCTTTCATTGTTTTTCCCTTATATTCAAGTTGTATATATTTCATGTTTAACACACACACACACACACACACACACACACACACACAGGTTCTGCATATGACAGACAGATGACAGGTAATATTTGTCTTTCTTTTTTCTTACCAATTTTGTCTCTTGTTTTCCTTTCCCTCTTTTTAGGATCCTTCTAACACTACATAATCATCTTTCTACACACACTCTCTCTCTCTCTCTCTCTCTCTCTCTCTCTCTCTCTCTCTCTCTCTCTCTCTCTCTCTCTGTCTCTCTCTCTGTCTCTGTGTCTCTGTCTCTCATACACACACATATGTGTATATAAATATATATTCTTAATATGAGAGAAAGCATGAGCTATTTCTCTTTCTGAGTGGCTTCCTGCACCTAACACAATGATGTCCAGTTCATTCACTTCATGCATCTATCAGGTATCTAAAATAATGTTTCCAGTGAACTAGGTTCTCAGTTAATTTTGGTTGAGTGATGGCAAAATCAAGAAGGAATTTAATTACCTGAAAATGCAAGTTGGATCAACTATATGATCTCCAGAAGCTCTTTTTTTCTCCCAAATACAATGATTCAGTGAGTTAATATAGAACCTTGATTCTGTGGCTTCCAGGCTGACTGACTTGACTCTAAAGCCAACTGATACTAGAAACATGAACAATAAAGCATGTCTTTTCACGTGTTATTTGGGTGAAGTAACATGCTGCTCATCCATTTCTTATGCCAGAGACAATTAATACCCACCATCTGCTCCTAGTATCCTTAGGAATGTCATTTCTAGAGTGGCTTTGAAATGTTCCTGGTACCTCTTTTTGCTTTTTGCTATTGTAAGATTCAGACACTGATAGATAGAACCTCGAGTTTTCATTGCTGCTTTTATTCATACATGGGCAATAAAGAGCCAAGAGTAGAATGATTTAATAGCATGAACCCTTCTGGGAGATAGCATCTAACACGGGACCTGTGGAAATGAGTGCATCTGGGGCTTGAACAGGCTCTTAGGACTCCAAAGGCAAATAGCTTTTCAGGAGCTTGTAAGAACTTAGCCCCTCCACTGGTTTAGCCCAGAGGGCATGTTCTTCAAGAGAAATATATTTTCTGCTCACTTTCTACAGAACACTTCGGTTTTGTCTCCCTGTACCATTAAATCCATAACTAGTTCTGTGTTCTCTCAGGAAAAACAGGCCTTTAGCCAAGGATGATAAGATAGCAGAGGACTGAGATATTGACAGCCAATTGCCTCTCCCACTCCATTCAACACTGACCTTGCATGCATTGCTTTTCTGTTTTCCTTTGAAGTGACATGTTGGAGATAATTTTCATCCTTTGGAGAGAAAAAAACTGATATGATTAGAAAACAACAATGTGTGAATCATAGAAGTTTTTGAGAAAAGGATACAATTGCTCCTTTTTGTCAGCTATTCTCTTTCCTGTCTTTTTCTTCTTTCATAGAAAATTTATTCATTGCAATGCGATTCGGAATCAGAAAGGTAAAGTATTTCAACAATTTCTTTAATTTGTGGTGTGATTATAAGTCCCACAACTTAAATCATTCTTACTTTTCTTTTCTTCAAACTGTGGGTAATGAGAGCCTGATTAACTGGTTCTGGGCTATGAAGAAACACCTGAGTGTAACTGGATGCGGAGCAGACAGGTACATTTATATGAGAGAGGTAGAGAGAATGGTGTGCAAAGTCAATCATGGGGTCGGTTCTAAAAATGAGACTTTCTTCCTTTGTTGTTTTTCTTGGTAATGATGAAGAAGATGGTGATGGTGATAATGATGATGTTCCCAAACCCTCCATTGGCATTACAAAATGCTTTGGAGGTGTGTCTCATTTAGTACTTTATGAGTGGGAGGCCTAGATTCACACAGAACTGCTAAACAAAAAGAATGAATCACTGCATCAATGATATTAGGAGTCTTGGTCTCTTTGGGTTGCTTTGTGAATTCGGTTAGGGACTGTAGCAAATAGCAAACCTTAAAGGACTTTAAAGAAACATGACAATTAATTTACAGCCCCAAGGATTTACTTTTGTGTATCACCTTCCTTTCTGTGTCTCTTGATAGATTTCTAGATGTAATTACTTTGCCACATCCCTAAAGGGGGAATAAAATGGCTTAAAACTCTGTAGAATTATCTCCCAATACAGTAAAGTGGCATCTGTATCAGGTTTTTATTATCAGGGCCCAGAATGGAATGATGGAGAGAAGAAAAAGACAAAGCCAGGCAGATGAAGGTGTGATCACCCCAGCCAGAAGACATTTGATGTTGTGGATAGAATGGGGTGGTACTCTGACATTTTCTTCATTCACCTTGAAGAGCTAGGTGGTTATCCATTAAGTACTAGAAAATGCACCTGCTCTTTGGCAGTAGTAGAAAGAAGGCTTTGAAAATAGTAATAAGTGGTAAAAGCTGGAATAAATTTCTATAGTAATCTCAAAACTCAATGGAATAATGGCAATTATCAGATAGTTTATAGAATGTAAATCCTTAAAACATGACCATATAAACTAATTTTGAGATATTGGAAAGGCTTGTGTCAGGTTTTGTGTTATTTTATTTCAACTAAAAAGATAAAGAAAATATTTTTTTTCTGCAAATAAAATGTGTACTTTTTTACACTTTACCTTTTTTCATTACAATTTTAAACTAAACATATAAAAAAGTATTTGGACTTCATTATGGTGTTTTCAAGCATGAGTATTATTTTGTCCTAACTAGCTCCCTTCCCATATCGGTCGCCTTGCTGGTCACCCTCCTCTCAAATAGCATCCCTCTGTTCTCATGTCACATGCATTCAACAGCTTCTTTTTCTCTGTTCCATCTACCTTTAAGAACTAACAGTCACAGCCCCCTTTTTAAACTATCTATCTATCTATCTATTATCTATCTATCTATCTATAGCTCTATTTATCTATCTGTCTATCTATTATCTATCTATCTATCTATCTATCTGTCTATCTATCTATTATCTATCTATCTATCTATCGCTCTATTTATCTATCTCCTCCCTCTCTGCCTCCCTCCCACCCTCTATCTCCTTCTCTTTCTTCCTCACTCTCATGCATATACACACTTATCTAATATATATTAATAGGTATTTAATCTCTCTATATATGCATACATATTAAATATATAATTCTGAAAATAAGAAAAAACATTCAATATTACTTTGTAAGGATTATCAGGATTATTTCTCTTAAAATAATGACCTCTGTTTATTAAAATATTGTGATTTAACTTTCCTTTATGGATAAAAATAATGCCATTTTGTATACACACATTTTCTTGATCCATTCACCTAGTGATGAACAGCTGGGCTGACTCATTTCTTGGTTATGTGAATGTAAATAGGTGAACATATATGGCTGTGGTACGCTGAACCACAGTCCTTTGTGTGAACATACCCTAACTGCAATAGTTTTCTCAAATCTTCTGGTGACGTGAGTTCTTTCCTCAATGTTTCAAAGTCCTCATTGCAACAGTCTTTTATATCTGTTGTTAGGACTATGTTTAGATAATTTTTTCAAAGCTGTGGTGAATATATTTTTTCCTGTATATTTTTCAAGTTCTTAATTTGTATATGAGAAAGTTACTTATCTGTGTATCTTGATTGTTTTTATCCTGCTACATTACTGAATGTTCTTATCAAGTTGAAGAGTTTTCTGTGCCTTCATTAGGATCTTTTAACTGTAGATCACATCACCTGAAAACAATATTTTCTCACTTCTTCCTTTTCTGTGTGTATCTCTTTTCCTTCTTCTCTTATACTGCTGCTCTAAAGCTTTGAGCATTACCTTGAATAAAATCAGGGAGAACAGACACTTTTGTCTTTTTTGTTGCTGATTTTTGTTTTTTGAGACAGTTTCTCTGTGTATTATTCTTGCCTGTCCTAGAGCTCGCTCTTTATACAAGGCTGGCCTTGAATTCAGATATCAGCCTGCCTCTGCCTCCCAAGTGCTGTCAGTAAGGGCTTGTATGACCACTGCCGGGCATGATTGTGATCTTGTCTTTTTCCTGATTTTAGATGACACTCTTTCAGTCTGTCGCTATTTACTACAATGTTAGAAACAGGTTTGCAATATATAGCAATGTATTGTATTGATGAAAGTTCCTTCTTTGTCTAGTTTCTTAGAGCCTTTTACTATGAAATGATGCTGAAAGAAACCTTTCCTGCATCTTGAGATGATCACGTGATTTATATCCTTGAGTCTGAGTTCTGTATTACATTTATTGATTTGCATATTTTGAGCTATCCTTGTATCCCTAGGGTGAAATGAACTTGGCCATGGTGCATGATCTTCTTAATGTGTTCTTGAATGGAATTTGCAAGGATTTTATTGAGAAGTTTTACATCATGTTAATCAGGAAAACAGTTAAACAATTTTCTTTTTTGTTTGCACTTTCTCTGGTTTTGCTCTCAGGATAATTCTGGCTTTGTAGAATGGGCTTACTGGGAATCTTTTCCTTTCAAGTTTTTGGAACAATAGGAGTTGCATGAGTGTTAGCAATTCCTTAATGTTATGGAATTATCCAATCAGCCCTGGGCTTTTCCTTGCAGAAACATTTTATTGCTGATAAAAATCTCATTCTTGCTTACTCATTCATTTAAGTAGCTTATGTCTTTGTGTTTGGATTTTGATAGATTGTATTTGCAAATAAATTTATGAATTTATTTCTAGATATTCCTTCCACCTTATTGGAACATGAGTTCCAAAGTACTTCTTGATGATCTTCTGATTTATGAATCTATTGTACCTTACTCATATCTATTCAATTCTAATTTTATCAGTTTGTTTCATTTCTATCTTCTTTGGTTCATTTCATTAGAGTTTCTCATTCTTATTTATCTTTATGAAGAATCACTTCTTTGATTGCTTATACACACTGTGTACACACACATGTATATTGAATATATATGTATATATATGTGTGTGTGTGTGTGTGTGTGTGTGTGTGTGTGTATTCTGTGTTCTCTCAGTGCCATTAATTTCTGTCCAAGTCTTTGTTGTCTCTAGACATTTACTTCTTTGGAGTTTGACATACTTGTTTGCAAACTCTTTCCACTTTTAAAAAGGAAATGTCTTCTTGGAAATGCCCTAACTATAATCTAAATATTCTGGTAAGTTATGATATTTTGTTGTTTCTAGTAATTTAATTTCCCAAACAATTCACAACAGAATATCCATATATCCATATATAGATACAGATACACAGAGAGAGTCTTGTTTTGTAGAATGAGCTTGTCAGGATTCTCTTCCCTTCAAGTTTGTGGAACAGTTTGAGTTGCATCTACAAAACATATAGAAGAAAGAAAGCAAAGCCTTGTCTCTTGCCCTGTATAAATCTCAACTCTAACTGCATCAAAGACCTCAGTATATGTAAGAGAAGATAGCCTGATGGAGAGGAAGGCGGAAAATACACTTGAACTCATTAGTACAGGAAAGGAAATTGTGAACAGGACCCTGGCTATTGAGCCATTAAGACCAAGCATTTACAAATTGAATCTGAGACAATGAAGCTTCTGAATATCAAAAGAAACCATCATGTCTAGAGTGACTAGACAGCCTACAGTACGGAAAAACCTCTTTTTCAGCTATGCAACTAAAAGTTAGTATCTGCAAAAAACAAAATAAATAAATAAATAAATAAATAAATAAATAAAGGTGTCAATAAGACCAATTTTTTTTTTTTTTTTTTGGTTTTTCGAGACAGGGTTTCTCCGTGTAGCTTTGTGCCTTTCCTGGAACTCACTTGGTAGCCCAAGCTGTCCTTGAACTCACAGAGATCTGCCTGGCTCTGCCTCCTGAGTGCTGGGATTAAAGGTGTGCGCCCGGCTAAGACAACCAATTTTTAATGGGATATAAAACTAAACAAAGTTCTCAAAAGACAAAACACAAATGACTTAGTCTTTTTTTTAATGTCAATGTCTCTAGCTGTCATAGTAGAGCCATCTAAAACTACTTTGAAGTGTCATCTTACTACAGTTAAAATGGCCAAGATTAAAAAAAGAAAAAGACAAGTTCTGGCAGTGTCTTAGTTTCTTAGATAGGGTTTATATTGCCTTGAAGAGACACCATGACAATAGCAACTCTTACAAAGAAAATATTTAATTTAACTGGGGTGGCTGGTTTACAGTTCAGAGGTTTAGTCTATTATCATGGTGGGACATGGCAGCATGCAGGCAGATATGGTGCTGGAGAAGTAGCTGAGAGTCCTGCATCTTGCAGGCAACGGAAAATTATCTATGACACTGGGCATTATCTTGAACATATACGAGACCTTAAAGCCTACCTCCATGGTAACACATTTCCTCCAATAAGACATGCCTACTCCATACCTCCTAATAGTGCCACTCCCTTTGGGGGGCATTTTCTTTCAAACCACCATAGGCAGGGATGTAGATAGAAAGGTAATTCTTTTCTCTGCTGCTGAGATTGTAAACCGATGAATTCAAAATGGGAACCAAAATGGAGGTTCCCCAACGGAAGAAATGGATGTACCATATAAGCTTGCTATAGCACTCTGAAATAGACCCCAAAGTCTCGGTATTCTACTATAGTAATACCTACTTATCTGGGTGTATACCTGTTCTAATTAGGAAATGGAAACAGTCTAGATGTCTATCAACTTATAGATTATGAAATTTGGTAAGTTTATACAATGGAATATTATTAAATTTTTGAGGAAAATTAAATTATGAAATTAGTTAAATGGATAATTGGATTTTTTGTATGCTAATGTGTAGTCTATTTTATGGAAAGTTTTCTATAGTATGCTATGAAGAATGTGTCTTCTGTATGATGGAGAGAATATTCTATAGATTTAGTTATTCCATTTGTCCATTTGTCCAATAATCTAGCTTATTTTGAAGTTTCTTTGCTGATTTCATTTCTCTTTTTGAAGGACTATTTCTTTCTTTTTATATTTTTTCATTGAAATAGAATTACAACATTTATCCCTTCCCTTCCCTCCCATCAGTCCCTCCCAGTTACACTCTCAAGTTGATAGCCTCTTTATCTTTTGATTACATCCATGGGATAGGCTAATTCTCTTCCCAGCAATCACTGGTTGCCATGGCTCCCAGGGAACCCAGCCCCCAACAGATACATGAACATCACAGTTTCTGAATCTGTGGCTCAGAAAACATTATAAAAGAGGAGGGCAGAAAGATTATTAAGACCCAGAATATCAGGATGTTTGTTGTCTTTCCTAGAGATGACTGAATAAATGAGACTGGAATAATAACAATATCTATTAGACATGCTAATGGGGAAGAGAAATTTGTCATAGGATCTGAGGCCTAGAAAAAACTACAGGAAACTCTTGGTTGATTTTCAATTTGCATGAGCTATCTAAAAGTGAGAGTGGAGTATTGGGATAACCCACTGCTTTTTGTCATAATCTGGATGACCTTTCACACCCATTAGCATTTTAAAATTAAATTAGGAGCACCAACATTCAGTGCATATGTTTTTACAATTATTATCTTTTGATGGACTGTTCCATTTATTAATTTTCAGTGTCCTTTATCTCCTCTTACTAATTTTGGTTTGAAATGTGCTTTGCCATGTATTAGAATAGCATTTTTCTCCTTCTATTCCTTTGATACATTGACATTTACACTCTCATGCTGTGGTTGTCTTTGGCAGCAAAGTGTACTTCTTGAAGACAGCAAAACATTGAGTATAGATTTTTATTTTCAGTCTAGTCAGTCACTTTGCATCTCTTTATTGGTTAGGTAAAGCCATTTACATTGAGAGTCATTTTCTCCATTTTTTAAAATCACTGACTTGCTATTTGTTCTTTATTTTCTCCCCTATTAAAATGAGTGGTCTCCAGTGTTGGACTTTGTAGACTCTTTCCTTGTTCTCCTTTATTCATCTATTCACTCCTGAAACTTGTCCTTTCCTATTCTCTAACTATTGAGACTCTCTCTCACTTCTACAAATTGTGTAGTATCCTGTTAAGTGTGCGTATTATTCTGCAGTGTTGGTGTGGTGGCCATGAGGTACCTCGATTTATATTTGTTTAGAAATAGACGTATTTTTTCCTTTATCAAAAAAAAATGATTTTCTTTACTGATGACAGAATCTTGTTTAGCAAATCAACTACTTTCAGAGCTTGAAAAATATCATTCCATGCCTTCCTGCATTTTCTAATTGCTGATAAATATCTGATATTATTATGAGATGATTGCCTTTGTAGGTATGTTTTGTTTTCCATTACAGTTTTTATTGTTGTTCTTTGTTTTGTATTTTTGACATCTTGATTACAATAGGTCATGCCGAGTGTCTTCTCTTGCCACATCTATGGGGGATTCTAAATGTCCTTTGTGTTTAGATATACACCCTTTTCTCTAGACCTGGAGAAACTTTTACTATCATTTCAGGGAACAGATTGTGTACGATGTTAGCCTTTATCTCAGTTTCTTTTTACTCAGTGGATCTGAGGCCTTATCTTAATCAAGAATATTGATCCTATTTTCTAGTATATTTTCCATTCATTGAGACTTGTATTCTTCCAAATTATATTAATGGTCAATTTCCTTCTTGAAATTTTAATATGTTGCTAAGTTTTTCAGCAATATTGCTGATTATTTTTTATGTGTCTTGCTGGTATTTTCCTGTATGCTGCAAAAAAAAAATTTCCATGTCCTGGATTGAATTTATTTGTATACTTTTGAGTACAGTTTTCAGGAGTAATGTTTGAAATTTTCATTTGGTACAAGTTTTGGAAAAGTTGAGTTCAGTACTTGAACTATTATGCTTTTTTGATGTTTGAGTGTATGTTTTTGTGATTTGACTTGGTCATCTACTAGGTTGAATATTTTTTTCCAGTTTGTGTTTCCCCTTTTGGTTTATGTTGGAATATTGTAATTTATCAGACTACTATTAGGTGGTCAATCGAGAGACAGCATGACCCATTGAGGAGAAAGCACATGGCTACAAACAGGAGCAACATGGAACCATATCAGATAAAGGAAAATACTGAAATTTAACATGGAATGGAATGACACAGGGGTGAAGAGTAAAAGATTAAAACTCTATTTACAAGGAAACAAAAATATCAAATAATGAGAAAGTTTAAAATGGATTAAATAGATTTAAGAAAAGGAAAGAAAATAAAAGCATAAGCACTTTGTTAAAAATATGTAATCAAAAATAGTACAGGAAGGATAGGAGAAAGAAAATAATAAATGGGAGGCACAGAAAAAAAGGTTGAAAAAATAAGAAAGAAAAAGAAAGAAAGAAAGAAAGAAAGAAAGAAAGAAAGAAAGAAAGAAAGAAAGAAGGAAAGAAAAAGACCCATGATATGATGTGTTAAGAAAATGAGGTGGTAGGACAGAGGATAAAGATCATTTTTAAAACATTATTTTTAAACAGATAAAATAAAAATTCTGCTGAAAGTATGAGAGCAGAGGAGGACACAAAGGAACAAAGGGCAGAAAATGGGAAAGAGATTACAAGCTGCAGCAGCTCTGTTCTGTCCTTGACCTTGACTGGAACAGGTGATCGGTAGCTTGTGGCAACAAATATTTTTGTTTTTGTCATTTCCATTACTCTTATTGCCAAGTATATATTCCATTTCATTTCGTTTACTAAGGGACTCTGCTATTACCAATGAAGTAACTGAATCATCAGAAAGCCTTCCTAAAATCCCCTTTTCCAGGTAAATGACTCAGTGAACAATAATTAAATGTCAGGAAATAAATCATAGATCGTCTGCCAACATTTTGTAGTGTTTCTGTAAATAAGGGAAACAATTTCAAAAGGAGGAAGAAGCCACCAAAGCTTCTAGAACATATCCATAAGGCCTCTGGAAGGTGACTGTTATCTACTAGAAATTCATAACTTAATTTGTCACTACTCACCTTTCTCCAGGGCCTAGTGTGATAAGCCCACTTGATCCTCCCATCCATACACCCTCCTCAACATCCTAGATTTAGCTCAGACCCCACATCCATTCCTCCACCTAGTCTGGCCTCCCTGCCTTCACCACAAGATTGCTTTAGGCTTCTTCCAGGACCATCCTTGCCTGCTCCTGACACACAGACCCCTCGCATGCCATATCCAACCTCTCCATCCAACTAGATCCTGTGCATCCTTCTCCTCAAAGTCTCATCACACAAATAAAGCCAGTATGAAAGATAAAGCCAGTATCTCCCCTCAAAAACCTATAAATCCTTTATAAATGTCATCAATGGCAATTACCTTGATGAAGTGCAGGACATTGAATTTAAAAAAAAAAGGTAAACTTCATCAAATAATTCAAGAAGTATAAAGAAGACACAAAGAAACATCTCAATGAACTAAAGGATAAAGAATTTAAAGATAATAAATATATGAGTGATAGCCAAGAACATACAAACATAAGGTTGATGAAAATGACAAAGACAATTCAAGATTTGAAAACAGAATTCAACAAAAACATAGAAAATTGGAAAAGGTCAAGAGCTGACACAAATATGAAATTGAAAAACTCAATAATCCAGCTAGAAAACTCAAATGAAAGCCTTACAAGCAGAATTTTCAAGCAGGAGATAGAACATGAAAACTCAAAGATAAAACAGAAGATTTAGACAAAATAAGCAAAGAATGTGAAAAACTAAAAAAAAAATATGGGTAAGGAACATATGGGAAATGTGGGACACCATAAAAAGATCAAACTTTTGATTTATAGGAATGAATGAGGGAGAAGAATTATAGGTCAATGGCATAGACCAGATCTTCAATAAAATCATAAGAGAGAACTTCCCCAAACTAAGGATAGGCACATCCATACAGATACAAGAAGCACACAGAAGAGTGAATAGAAAAGAAGATTCCAAATGCATATCATAGTTAAAATACTAAGTATATAGAACAAAGAAAGTATATTGAAATCTCTAAGAAAAAACAAACAAACAAACCCAAGTCAACTATAGAGTAAGACCCATCAGAATAGCTGATTTCTCAGAGGAATCTCTGCAAGACAGCAATGACTAGAACAATGCATTCCAAGTTCTAAAAGAGGAGTGAGGGAGACAAAGAAAGAAATGGGCAGGAGGGAGGCTAAAATAATAATAACTATGTCTGAAAGATTCATAAGCAATCATATTATTGACTGACTACTTAAAAGTGCTCATAATACAGATAAGTCAGGGTATAAACATACATATATATTTTATAGATAAATTTCCCATCTAGGTTGACAATCCTCACCTAAAGAGACATAGACTATATAACAAAAACCCTAACCCCAAGAACATGAAGCCCCTTTTGAATTATCTGTCAGGATTGTCCAAGAGACATCTAAAACATTATATAGGCTGTTGATATTACCCTTGGTTGCTCCACAGAGGTGAGTCCCTACTTCTGAAGACACCACACACTTCAGAAACAGGGCCTAGAGAAACTCAATTGGATTTTATCTGAAATAATCTTCCATGAGGACTGGCTCTCATGGTACCTAAAAAAGTGCATTCAAGCTTCTAAACAAGCAACTAATAATCCCACATGGCTATGAAATCCATTCACCACCACAACAACCAGCATGACATGATACCCTAAGGATGCAATAGTGGCACTTACATCTTGGCAGTAACTAACAGCTCTCTAGTTGGACTTAAGACAGCCCTCAACAAGAGGGAAAACATGCTTGATACTGCTTAATACTGAAGTTCTAGCCAGTTACCTGGGGCTAGTGAAGTCATGGAACTTAGATGATTATCTACAACTACCACTTTACCAACGTAAATCCCTAACTATATTCTAAATATTTATCCATACCCACAGACAAGTATAGTTCTCATCCCTCATTGACACTTCTTTAGCAACTTAGATCATTATAGAAACCACAACCAATCAGAAAGTAGAGTTGTAAAACCCAGTCCCAACTGATATATCTCCTGTACAGGTCTGACACCTAAGACTCAGGAATCATTACAGAAGAGGAAAAGGAAAGATTGTAAGAACCAGAGGATCAGGAACTATGCTGTAAGAGTGTATCTCTTAGAAACATCTGAAAAGCTACACCCATGAATTATTATTAACAGTTGCCTAAATGTGACCTGAATAAGGATGACACCAATAGCCATGCTAACATGGACGTGGGAAAGCCCAAGAACCCTCAACCCCAGACAAAGAGCTACAGGCAACTAAGGGATGCTGAGATAGAAAGAAATAGCCTTTCCCAGTGAAGAGCACACCAATTGGTTTCTCTATGACCAAATGTTCAGTCCTGAAAACATTTACATACAGGTAATATTATATGGACCAAGAAGGTTATATTTTAATATTTGGAAATACACATATGCACACATGTAAAAACAATTAAGAAACACAAGCTATGACTTTGAAAGAAAGCTTGGTGAGGAGTACGTGGAAAACCTTGGAGGCAAGAAAGAGAAGGGGAAATACATAGTTATATCATAATCTAAAATAATAAAAACAAACTTAAAATGTTGTGACTATTGAACACATCTCAGACACATCAACTAAAAATAAAATATTTAAAAGTATTTTCTCACTATTTTTCAAATTTTCTTTGCTTAATAACTACATTTTTCTCACCAATACGTCAGAATTTTTAAAACGTTGACTTTTGAGTTCTTCACTCTGTTTCTGTTATTCAGAACAATGTCCAAGACAAAAGATAGTTCAATATGTGTGATATGAATGGCTAGGATACACAAACTTAAAGTTTAAAAGGTTTAGGTATTAGCAAAGCTCTAGCCCTCTGAACTTGTGGCAAGAAGATAAGAGTTTGAGGCCAGCCTGAGCTACATACTAGAGCCTGTCTCAAAACAAATACACAAAAACCCTCTGTTATCATCTGAAGAGGTAAAAGAGTAGAGTTAACACTTCTCATCACCTAGATACTCAGGACAGTAGTAAATAGCTGTATTTGACATGCTTATTGGCTGTACCTGACATCAAATATTTCCTTTCTTCAAGACTGGAATTAAGTTTCTAAATCTCTAAGTGTCCAGTGTGAATAAACAGCAAGAGATTGATAGATTGTCTTTCTCCTTGGGTATTCTAAAATGGATAGTTTTAAGAACTGAATGCATTCATCCTACATAAAAAAGAAGAACAAAGCTTCCTAGACCCTGCAATATTTCACACCACCATGCTTAGGAGTTGCCAGCCCCTTCCCCAAGGTCCTCTGTCTTCTTTAGCTATAGTTGAGTAGGTTCTGCATCCTGATGAGCCGTCAATGTCAGGACCCAGTGTGAAGGTGAATATACCTCCATATTCAGCTGTAAACAATTTTTGAGTAATGCTGCTCCCACCAGATTATCTCAAACTCGGACAACATTGCATAGGAGCCAGTGACTTAGGAGGCCCTATCTCCTCCCACATGGATCAGAGTGATGTTATTATGTTGCCTGGTGTCCCACATGATTCTATAGTAGCTTTCTTTGTCCTGTGCATTGAGAAATACTATATAGCCACGTACTCACATAGGCTTAGATCATCTAATTCATATCAGACCTGACACGGCTCCTTTTCACACACTGAATCATGATGCCACTATGCAGGTAAAAGGGAATGAATTTCTTGACAGACTTGAGAACTATAAACGAGGAGATGACTAGATCACTCCTTGGTCACTAGATTTACCATGCAGTTGAGTAAAATATTCATCAAATTGCTCAGCATGCCATGCAATATTGCCTTCAAGATAAACTGGTGTTCTTTAGCTTGTTGAATGAGACTTCTTACACACTTCCAGGATGATTTGGTTCTCCAGTAAGAGTTATCCCAGGATTTATTCTAAGGCAGCAACAAGATATGAAGAAAAGTTCAGGCATGTGCTTTGACATTTGTTGAACTAGAATTTGAGTTAGAATTCTGTGACTTCCTGATTGTGAGAGCTTGGGAAATTTGCTAAATGCCTCTAAATCTAATTCCCATCCATAAAGTAGCAATGATAACACAGAGATTGGGATTTTTGAAGGATACTGTGAGATGACATAAACAGAAAGTCTTAGCCTTCTCCCTGAGAAGTGGCATGCTTTACCTCTCACTTGTGAGCACTAGGGAAAGTGAAAGTAAGCCACACTTAGCAAAGCTTAGACTACGAAAAACCACTCATGCTAGAATCAGATGATTTGCTTTTCCATATGTAACTCTGAAATTTCCCGATATGCACAGAATCAGGAGGAACAGGATCTCTGGGGAGAATGACCTGATGACCATTTATCAAAACTGGGAGCTATCCTGAATAGTGGTCTAGTTGCTTCCTTCAATGTACCTCCATTAGTTTCCATGGGGAAGCCTTGGAATCAGCCTTTCATTATTACCTCCATGAGCATCTTATTTCATGTCATTTAGAAATTTATATACTTAAATCTGAACTCATCTTTCAAGGACCCTATTTGTGAAAGGCTTAGTCTGAATTTGGTGTTATAGAAAGGCGGTAGACTATTTAAGACATGAGTCTTAGTAAGAGGTCTTCTGTCACTGAGAGAATGCCATTGAAAGTATTAGGATATTACCCTTCCTCTTTTCCTCTTTCATTCTTCTACCAGGAGGAAAATACTTGCTCCATCATCATTTCCTCACACAGTGTATTGCTTTAACTATAGTTCCCAAAGCAACATGTTCAATCAGTTGTTATCCAGTGCTGTGTGCTCTAAAGCAATGAGTCAAAAAAATATAAATTGTTTTTCTCAAATGTTTTTGTTACAGTCGTGGAAAGCTGATTAACAAAATAATTTTTAAAATTCAGTATATTCAATTTATCTGTCATGGGCCAGACACTAAACTGACCAAAGAGGTAACAAAGATGCTTAAATCAGTACTCATTCTTATGGAGCTCAAAATAGAACATGAAAGTTCAAACAATAATCAGTCACTTGGAAGGATATTCAGAGAGCAAAATAAAGGAAATGTAATCAGGGTGCCATGACCAGAAAGTTTAGAGGGAGCTAAATCAGATTGAAACTACTAGCTAGCTATTGATCACCTTGATTTCCATATGTGGTGGTTATTCTTAGTCATCAACTTGACAATACCTACAATCACCTGAAAAGGTAGTTTTAATAAGGACCATCTAGATCAACTTGACCTGTTGGCATGTATGTAGGGGACTGCCTTGTTAAGTGATGTGGAAAGACCAAATCCACTATAGGCAGCACCATTCCCCTGGCTGAGGATTCTAGGTGGTATTAATATGGAACTAATAAGCAGACATGCATTCATATATCTCTACAAGTTCCTGCAGTTTCTACTGCCTGGATATCCATACGGTCATGGAAATCTTGAGGTAAAATATACTTTCCCTTATTAAGATATTCTTTCATTTTTCAGGGGTTATTTTTATCACAGCCACTAAATTAACACAAGAATGACACAGAATGCTTCATTTGGTGAATCCATTTCACAGGTGGGGAAAACAGTACTCAAAGTACTGAGTGATGTTTCTATAGTCTATAGTCCAGTGAAGAACAAGGCTTAGAAAAGCCATTGCATAAATCCAAATTCAATTTTAAGATCACGTTGGAACCATTTGACAGAACGAATCAAAACTTTGCAACTCACTCCACTGTGCCGTTCATGATTCCTCTGTAGTTATGTCTACAGTCACCACAAGTTCAGTCCATTATCATCCTACAAAAGGGGGACATTAAGATGTTTTCAAGAACTCCCTCATTAGCACCATTGTAATGTTGCATTTATACCTTTTCTTGCCAACGATGTCAAATTTGATGCATTTATGGTGCAGTTTTATCCCTCTTCTAGATCTGATTGGGACAAAGGAGTTAGTTCTAATTGGTTTACTTATTAGAGTTTATGCATCATCCTGAACTGCCTGGGGGCCCATTGGTATTATAGGTACCATAAAATTCTCCTCATTAATCGAGATAAAGCCACACAAACACTTATACAGTATGAAGTTTTAACTTGGGGAGTCTCTGAGAGTGTCTGAGGTAATTCAAATCATGAAATATTAGCAGCCACTGGGCTAGTCTCAGCAATGTGGAGTGTGTTCTTCATTCTTACCTTAGCTATCCTTCTACATGACTCTGTCTTGACAGGCAAAACCAATTAAAGTCACTGTTTTGGAACTTGGTTCATCTCCTGTACTGTTCCTCCTTGTCTCCACTCTCTATTCAAACTGTCATAGCACAAACTGCATACTACTTTGATTTCAGCTGAACAGAGCCAGAGAGAGAGAGAGAAAGAGAGAGATAGAGAGACACAGAGAGAGAGACAGAGACAGAGAGAGACAGAGACAGAGAGACAGAGACAGAGAGAGAAAGAGAGAGAAACGAACGTTTTATAGAAAAGCAGGAGACCTGTTAGGGAATGTGAAATGCTTTATAGTAGGACACAGGGGCCCTAGAGACTGCCTGTGCTTTCTGGCATTTGAAGAATTGCACATAGCAGCCACCTCACCATACTTTCATAAGGGTCAAGATCAACAGTGACAGAGAAAGCAGCCATAAAGAAAGAATGGAGTGTTCATGAGATGTTAAAAGAATATTTCCAACTCTGAATAAATGCTGAAGGTCTGGGCTAAGGCAGATGGAAAGGAGTGCCTCCTGGCTACATCAGGGCCCTTTCTCAAACTTATAGAGGAATATGTTGGGCAGAGACAGGAATAGGCTTCTTTAGCAAAAAGCCTGAGACACAGGAGTAAGCATTAGAGGTGACTTGTCTTTCCTTGCTTTAGCTCATTTGGGCAGCAGAATCATCACCAGGCTATGTAAATGGAAGGTCTAGGTTGTACCTCAATGGTGGTATATGCTCCACCTGCACTGGGTCTTGGGTTCAATTCTCAGCACCACACACTAGAAAAGATTTACAAACCAACTATATCCATACTTAATGTATGGATAGACTTACAAATCTCACTTTGACTCTATTTTTAAGTTCTATTGAAACGCACACCCTAAATGTGTAGTTTGATTTGTTTTCGTATATGTATTTCATTGTGTAACCACCACTTCTATGAAAGCATACATTTTCAGTATTTCCAGTGGTTTGCAGTATTTCGTTCCAGATGAGGATTCCTTCAGAAATTATACTGTAAAGTGTACACAACTTCTTGAGAAATTAATAAACACAATGGTAATGGGAGGAAATAACGCAGATGAAGGAGAACCCTCTGTTACGCTTTGCTTTTATTTTAAATGTTGTTCTTGTCACTCTTCTTTTTGAGGAACCTGAAGGCTTTCAATCATATTTATAAAGATAATGGGTATGACTCCATCTGACCCTTTCATCTAGACTTTCTGCTTGCCTTTTTAATTACCTCTTCAGTGAGTAAACTTCTTCTACCAAGGCTTCTGCCAATGAGCCTAATGCATTTGTTCAAGATGAATTTCTTTGTAATTTTGGTGGATTGAGTTACTTTATATAACACATTATAAGCGTGTTATGAATGCCAATAGATTGCAGTATCTCTTAGACTTGTATTGTAATTTGAACATTTTTCCCTCTGTTCCCTGTGAGAGAGACCCATTCTCTCTCTAGAATCTACATTGTGAATGCCTATAATGATGATAAGTAACATTTTGAGCTTCTCTTTTTGAGTAACCTAAATTTTCAGGGTATTTAACATATACCAATAAATATGCCCACCCATCATGAATCAATAAGTTCGAATGACCTGGTGACTTTGTGATGATGAGCACCCTAAAATGTATAGAACAAATTATTCACTGGTGTTATTGAATACCAGAAGGAAAGGCAACCACAGACAGAAAATCTCATGCTTTCCCTGTTTCTGTTGAAAGTATATTCCCATATTAAAAATCTGATATAAGACTACTTAGCATTTCTATTGTCTCCTCACCACCAAACAAAAGCAGAGACATAAAAATTACATTCATGATTCATTTCTCTCTTATTTTGCTACTCCCCAAATCTATATTCTAACCAACCAGAACTTTTATTTCCTAACTTGATCTTCATCTCTATACAAGGATTATACAGGTTCTTTACTGAACTTGGGTTAGTTGCTGCAACTCTTTGTCCAGTTCAATGTATAACACATTTGCTCTGAGTTCTCATCTTGCTGAGTCTTATTTGTGTCTTAGATGGTCACTACTGGTATACACTTTATGTAAGTATTTCTAAGTAAAAGGAACTTATCATGTAAACCATGGGGAAAGGGAGTATATGAAGAGAGTCTGTTTCTGATTTTGATGAGGAGAAGAATGATAAGACTGGAAATTTCATAGAGGAAAGCTTATTTTTAGAGTTTCCATTCTGTACTTTCAGCTACTTCCTCCATCGGAGGACCTCCCTCTTAATTCCAATAAAACCATGTAGTGCCTCATTACTGCAGCATTTAACAAGTATGTGTTATGCATGTTAATGGTTGGAACTATTCCAGATGCAAAATTGTCCCCATTATAGAGTCTAGACCTAGTGAGGAGCTGATATAGTAACAAATTAAATAAGGATATAGTGTTAAGTCATGATGAATGTTACTAAATCAAGTCAGTGAACAGAACAAGTGATTTCCATGGAATGACATGAGCCACATCTAACTGTGATTAGGAAAAATCCTTCAGAGCAGGCAGTTGAACAAAAACCTAAACAGTCTTGAAAATACCTGGGATAAGGCATTCCAAGCAATAGAGAAAAGGCCACTGATGTTGATTATGAGGTTATGCCTTTAAAGTGATATGTTTTGATGTCAAGTTGGCAAGGATAGAGCTGTAAGTGTTAGTGTAATTGTTGACAGAATTTAGAATCACATGAAAGGTGGGCCTTTGGGCATGCTTGTTGGTAGTATCTTGATTGCATTAATGGAGGTAGTAAAACATACCCACTGTGAGTAGTATCATTCTTTATCTGGGATCCTAAAACATAAATGGAGAAAGGGAACTGAGCAATATCATCCTTCCATGCACTGTTGTCTACTTCATGATTGTCTATGCAGTTTAACCAGCTGTTTTAACATGTTCATTGACTTCCCAAACATTATGGAGTATACCTTCTATTAGATCTAAAATGAGCCCTTTCTCTCTTAGATTGATTTGATCAGAAAATTTTATCATAGCAAGAGGCAAAGAAATTATGACAGGCATATAGAAGTGAACATAGTATCATATATCTAGAATATGTTTTAAGGTAGAGAAAATAGTATTTGCCAATAGGCTTGGCAAGGTAAATATAGCAGTAAAAGCAAGAAATGAAGATGCTTTGTAAAAAAAAAATAGTCTGAGTAATTAGATTGGAATGGAAGAGATGAACAAGGAATACAAGGAAGGAAATACTGAAGTGTGAATGTTAGATATATGAATTTAAAAGGCCCGTAGAGCACCCAGTTCAGCACTAAGCTTGTGTCTTGCTATATTTGCACAGGGTTTAAAAGTAGTAGCAGTGGGGAAAACAGAGAAGTATCACCACAGGTCTTATCACAGGGGACACTGAGGAACTGTAGGTAATGGGTAAGCTAGATTAGCCAGGAGAGTATGTGTCAAGAAGCTGAGAAGAAAAATGTTCACGGAGGAATGACAAACAGTACAAATAACAAGGTGTTAATAGAATTGGATCTAGCCAACAAGTATATCTGATTTGTGGCTCTTGGTCTCAAGTAGCTCAAAGGCACAATGAGCTGACAAGAACAGAGGCAGTCTGAAAATATCACATTCATCACATTCTCTATTACCTTGTTATTTCCTCCTCTCTTCCTCTAATCCAGAGCCTCTATTATCTCCATATTTCTGAAAATACTATACAAAAAAATATAATTCAAAGCAAAAGGCCCCTTAAAGCACATGAGGTTATGGGGCATCTTGTCAATGAATTATATGTACCTCTAACTATGGCTGTGTGTACGAAAGAAGAAACTAGGAAAACTAGTTGCTGGATGGATGTAGGCTGTCTGGAGATATAGGAGAACACTGGCAATGGGAGAGAGGAAGAAGAGTGATGCATGATGGTATGAGATGAGCAGGGTGATGGGCAGGTTGAGATGCCATAGACACAATGCAGGGTAGACAATATGCAATGACAATATGTGAAGAAGTAGCATACAGACATAAATCTATGCTGCTCTAAAGCGAGCTTTCCCTCGGGATCTCAACTTCCTACTATTGGGCTACTAATCGAGAATCATACTTATGATGTCTTACATGGTGTTTGGCTCACCATATGCTCTGAATGCTTTTCAAATATATTAATGGAGGTTTTGGCATGGCAGGAACATGCTATTTTGGAGCTGAAGGGCATCTTAGAGACTTTCCAGCACAACTCTTTTGTTGCAAGGTAATAGAAAACTAGTCTGAGAAAAGTGATGTAATTTCTCTAATATTGTCTAGTGATATTGGAAGCAAACAACTTTATAAATATTGGCTCCAGAGATGTCTACGTTAATGCATAGTTAATAAGTAAACGTGGTATAAGTGCTTGTAAAAATGCATCTTTAAGGTTTTTTTTTTTTTTTTTTTTTTGGGTTTAGTTTTTCGAGACAGGGTTTCTCTTGTGTAGCTTTGCGCCTTTCCTGGAACTCACTCTGTAGCCCAGGCTGGCCTGGAACTCACAGAGATTTGCCTGCCTCTGCCTCCCAAGTGCTGGGATTAAAGGCGTGCGCCACCACCGCCCGGCTTAAGTTTTTTTTAATTATATTTCTTTCTTTATTTTGTATGTACAGCATGGCACCCATGTGGAAGTCAGAGAACAACTTAAGAGATGTGATTCTTTTCTTCTGTCATGTGCACCCTAAAGATAGAATCTCAGTCCTCTGGCTTGACAGGCCACACTTCTAGTTGACGAGCCATTTTGAAGGCCCATCTTTAGGTATTGAACGGATACTAAAAAGGATTATGCCAGGTAGCATGAACTGACTTTCACAGCAAAAGATTAGTACAGTTTGAATTGAAAAGGGCTTAGAAAAACTAGTTTTCTGGTGAGAAGTAAGGATAAGGAATTTGTATACTGTTTTGTACTATTATTCTTTGCCATAAGAACATGTATATGTGTGCATACCTACGTCCCCTGTCCCTGAGACGTGTTATTTATGTGCTCTCGTCAAAAGACTAAATATTTAAATTGCAGAATCTTTCTCTGGGAACTGAGAAAACTGCTGATAAGTACTGGTAAAGACCTAGTGTGGTAGTCGGTCTGAAATAACTTTCCCTTTGCAGTACGACTCTAAATGTCACAATAAATGAGCAGCAACCAGCTGGCCAAAGAGGAAGACACCAACACAGAGTGTGGTTTCTACAGCCTTATTCCCAGGTTCATTCTCTTTTAACTCCAGGTGTCTCATATGAAAAACAAATTGGTTATGCAGGTCATGACTTTTGGTTTAAAAGGTTATGGCTTTCTTCCTGGTTTTCTTCAGGAGTTGAGAAAATATGTTCTTCCCCACTAACCAAGCATTTACACCACCTTTGTTGTTGACATTGCTGTTGTGTGTTGTTATGGTGTGCTGTTGTTGTTTGTGCATGCTCCACTTCTTCCAGTTGCCCCCATTTGTGCTTCTTCCAGATCCCAGTCACCCTATTTGCCTGGTCGATCAACATATGTCTTATTCCCAGCTCATCTGCCCCTGAGGATATCAGTCAAAACCTCAACAAATCTATGGGCTGAAAACACTCTAAAGTGTTATTCCTCCCTTAAGGTATGCATTTTAATGGGAACCCTTGAAAACCTAAAAGCCTTAAAAACCAAAAGAAATCAATGTTTAATGGTGGTGTTTGAAGCATTATGACAAGCGAGAAGAGGCTGAAAGGAATTTCAGATCTCACTGAGCACAGACAATTCATCTTACGGATGAGCAAACTTAGAAGAAGAGAAGGAAATAACAGGTTCCTCCTAACGACCCCAAGTCCATAACTCAGGCAGGAATGTAGATTGTGGCACTCAATAACAAGATGCTCTGCCTCACATGTCACAGTACCTCACCTCCAGTGAGAACAATCCCTTGCCCCGCTACTCAGTGCTCATATTCCACAACAGCAGGGCCAACCTCGCCACCCCAGAATCTATCAGCAGCTCAAACTTGTAGGCATATCCTGAATTGACAGTTTACACTTTATAAAGAAAATGGTCATTACTGTTAAAGATTTAAAGGCCATATTATTATGGAAATGATAGTATAGAATAGTTTTATGTCACTTTATGACATTGAGAAGATAAATATATATGACAAATATCTTTATTTGAATGCAAGATGTTCTTATCTATTCTCATATATTTCACATAATCCAACTTGGCTCATACCTTCAGGTATATGCACCATAGCTGAATGAGAAAACTGAAATTTATTCTCCATTGGAGATAGAGAATATACAAGATGCCAGGAACCTGCAAGGCAAGGGGTACTTTCTCCAGCCGATGTACAGAGCAGGAGACTATGCATAGAATAAGTGATTTGCAGAATGCAGCCTAACATGACCGGATGCTCTTCCCTAAATACACGCACATAACCTTGAGACCTATCCCTTTGTTTGTCTCTCAGGCTTGGCTTATCATAAGGTTTTAGAAGTTCAGATATGGTGGTTCAATCCTCCTTTAAATAATAAAATAATGAGGATAGCCTTTCTAGGTGACCAATTTTTTTCCCCTGGGGACTAATTCCAAAGTAGGTGGAGATGCAAATAAAAAGAGGTAAGAGAATGAATTGTCTAGAATTGCCAGCTCAAAAATGAAAGATATGGCAGAGCAACAGAAGTCTAGAAACAAGAAAATAAGGGCAAAGGTCACATTCAGAGATATTAAGAAAAAAGAAGGAACAAAAACCATGAAGAAAAACCTGTAATATAGTATTTGTTCAAGAAAGATCAGAGACAAAGCAGACCAAGAGAACAATTGTAAAACCATTTGAATAAAAGGGATTAAGAATAAAAAATTAAGTAAAATTGCTAACAAAGATTGTTAGAAAGTAAAAGATCACAACAAAAAGAAAAGTCTGCAAAGAACAACAAATACATTACAGGTTATTAGATGCTGGCAGAAGATCAGAAAGAAAGCTCAGAGTACGTAAAATAAAAGGAAAAATAATTTAAAGTTCAGCCCACGGAGGAGCCAAAAAGATGGAGATAAAAGGGATAAAAGGTGTGAGAAAGTGACAGGTATTAATACAATACACAGAAGGGATAGGAAACTATTCAAAGTACAAGGGTGGAGGGTGATGGTGTGAACAGAAAAACATGCACAGTAGTTACAGAGAGCCTTTCTAAAATTCTTCTTAATATCTATTTAGAAAGCATTCAATATCACTCTAAACAGCATTGTCAGGATGATAAAGGTATTTTAAGGTTGTAATTAAAGGCTTTTTCATGCATAAAGGTACATATTGCAGTTTTATAAAAGTCACTACAGGGACCCTTGTGTCATCATAAATTTCCAGGGAGTTAACCCTGACACTCTACACGCACAATTTAGCTATATTATCTACCTCCCCAGAGGAAGGAGTATGGGATTTTCCAGCTAAGTATCAAAGGAAAACGGCTTTGAACTTTACTCATATATAGGAAATGAATTTCAGGACATTTGGGTGGGAAAAAAAACAGCATTGAGTTCTGAGTATATTGCTGTGGACAATACCAAATTTTCCCCACTATACCTTTCCTCCAACTCCAACTGTAAAATCTAAAGAGTTTCTTGTTTCACAATGAGCAGGGGGCCCCTATGTCAAGAACCATGTATGCAGATGCATTCTCTTCCATGTGCCCTGTACTGTGAACAGTGATCACATAAGCATCCCTATAACCCTCTCCTACAATCCAAACAATAGACTCCCTGTCCCCCACCTGTGAGCTCAGGATCTCCTCATGGTTACAAGCTTGATGGTCCTGCCATTTTATTTAAGCAGTTGGCACTTAAAAAGAAGGTAGGTTTTTATAAATCATTCTCAAGTTTCATAACTTGGGGGAGATCATAGACACCAGAGGTGTTGATATGATTTCCTTTATTTAACATGGAATGTTCATAGATAACTCTGCCCAGGGGAGGTTGTAAGGAACATATATTAAATGCTGTCTTTAATTTAAATAGATTGTAGAAGAATTTACATCTCAAAACCTTAATAGGGAGTAAAGGAATTAACATGAAAATTTAATCAGCTATGGAATTCTTGTTGATACAGAAGTCATGTTTGATGGCAATGAGCCAGGGATCATCAATCATTCTTAGTTCCCAATGCTGTCAGTGAATTTTCAGAACATTCTTGGATATAGAGGAACACCTAATGGTTCACTTTATTAAGAGGGTTAATCCAAGCAACTTAATAAATATTTACGTCATAAGATGAGAAATCAAGTACATAGTCATTTCATGTTTAGCCTCAGTATTAGGTGTTAGGATGTACTCATCTTCTGAGAATAGCATGGCCTCCCAGGCCCTGGAACCAGAATCCATACTACTATCTTCATTTCCTGTCCATATTAGTTCTCATGACATATTTATCCCAGTAACTTTGCCAAGCTCAGTTTCTCAAGCATATGTATAATTGAATGGATGCTAACGTGACCTGGTGTGGGAACCTCAGCAGAGTTTGAATTCATGACTGGAAGCTCTTGTTTGTGTCTTAGAGAAAAACACTTATCCATATCAGTGATGACACAGAGGAAGAATTCAAACTCTCAGAACAAAATGTAAAGTAGTTTCCTTCCATCTATTGTATTTAAGACATCATATTTAGAGCATAATAGCCTATTGTGTAAAATATACAAATAAATAGAATACAAAATAAATCCTCTGGTCTGTATATTTTAATCTGCATTACAATCTCCTGACTGGCAGACTTGTCCCTATGTTGCAACTTAGCTTAGTTCAGAGAACAAAGCTACAGTTTTATATAATCAGATCTAAGCAGTGCACTGAATATTCATAATTTGTTTGCTCGCTTGCTTTGTTTTGATGAAACTCCAAAGCAAGAAGCAACAAAGCATCCTGAAAAATAAGGGACCACTTTAACTGAATGTTTCTTCCTTAATGTAATGCATCTGTAATAGCCAAGCTCCACTGGCGTAATTTCCTTTGTCATACCTGCTTTGATCCTCACAAAACCCTTATGCCACAAGCAAGGGAATCATTAGTATTTCCATTTTACATACCATGCTTTTTATAATAATGATAGAAATTAGGACCTAAATTGATAATCAAAAGATTTGACTGAGTGCCTTCCCAAAATCCAGTCATATGGCAAAAAAAAAAAAAAAAAAAAAAAAAAAAGCAAGCAGCCTTCAAGGGAAGAGTAAACCATGCTACACACACACACACACACACACACACACACACACACACACACACACACACACACACACACACACTGAAGACTTATACTAATTGTTGGAGAAGCCTATGCACATAAACATTTAGTTATTACAGAAAGTCTGGCAGCAAGAACAGTACAGAGCAGTTGAGAATGGAGCAGATCCTGGCTGTTATGCGTTGCTGACGATAAATACAAAGTGGATTCAACCAGAGTTGCCTGTGGCCAGTCATTCGGGGAGCTTTACCAAGCTCAGCAGTGAGGTTGCCAGGGCAGATCAAGGACACTCCAAGTTCACTAACCTGATTTATGTTTGGAGTCGTTAGAAGGGCGGACGTGACAGTCAGGAGCACGTTCTTTTAGCTTTTAGTTTTGATATCAGAGTTCTAGCTAGCAACAGCGTGACGTGGTGGGCGGCTGCTGTGTCATCTGCCTTAACTACCTAGTAGGTTAGCCGGCGTTCCAATATAATCATGAAACTCCACCTCTAGTGAAACAGATGAAGCCTTCCTAGGATTCCAACAATATGTTAGGAATCACAACATACATGGGATAGAGCAGACTTTTATACTATGGATAATGTACAACTAGGAATAAAAGGTGATTAAGAGAAACTTCTACAACTGCTTTATTCCATACAAATATAGATATACATGTACAGTCTGTGAAAAAGAACAGCGATTCTAGTAGTTCAGGGGCAGCTTCTGACACAAGCTGTTTTGCTTTCCAGATGAGAGAAGGCAGCTTTGGGCTGGAGGATTAGAGTAGAGAGCAAAGTCTTTGGTCCCTCCACTAAGGAAGCAATATATTTATTTCAGTTGAGACCTTATTTTCTCAGCACATACCTACAACGAACATGGTTCTTAGTATCTGTAAAAAGCCCATACTTCTTTCTGCTTTTGCCCACTTTTCTTCTGTTATTCAACATGTCTCCTATGGCTGTACAACCCATACTCACATCCTCAGATGCTAAGTTTAGATCTTAAATATGACAAATTCCAACTTTTCCTTTAACCATATGTCCTCAGATCTGATATTTGAAATCCCCATGTGGCAATTAGCTTTAATAGGAATAAGTTTAAAAATGTTTTCTTCTAAATCAGTGTTTCTCAACCTTCTTAATGCTGTTGCCTTTAAATACATTTCCTCATGTGGTGACTGCTAACCATAAAATCATTTTCGTTGCTATTTCATAACTGTAATTTTGCTACTGTTATGAATTGTATTGTAAATATGTATGTTTTCTAACAGTGTTAGGCGAACTCTGTGTAAAGGTCATTTGACTCCAAAGGGGTCTCTATCTACAGGATGAGAACCATTGTTCTAAGTGACAGCCTCTCTAAGGACTCATCTATTACAAAGATTGGAAATAGGAAATTATCTGACCAATGTCTTTGTTGTAAACTGAGCACTCCATCTCGGTTATGGCCCTATCTAATCTAAATCTCATTTCTCCCGTGACTTCTTCCTTCCTCTTTCCGTCATTCTTATTTCTTGTCACATTCTTCCCTTTCTCCCTTTCTGTCTTTCTTCCCCCTTCCTTCCTTCTTTATTCCTCTCTCCAACCTCCCTTATTTTCTCTCCCTTCCTCCATTTCTCCCTTATTTCTTCCTTCTCTCTCTTCCTTCCTCTCAATCTTCCTTACTTCCTCCTTTTGATCTTTCATTCATTTCTTCCTTCCTTGGTTTCTCCTGTCTTACTCAATCTTCCCTCTCTCTCCCTGACTTCTTTTTTTCAAGGTATGTATCTTCTTGTCTTCCTGGACCAGAATAAATAATTTCCCCCTCACTCCAACCACAATAGTTAACTCTCATTATTATTATTAATAGTACCAGTAGTGTAGGAATTAAACCACTAGTAAGGTAAACACTCTTTAATGCAGTTACACCCCCAGCCCTATTTATTATCACTTTGACAATAAAATATTTTAGATATATATAAGCTTTACTCATATATTAATTTATGTGTAGATAATATTGTATTTGATATATGATATTTCCTTTATTTTAATGCCCCAAAACTAAAGGTAGAATTTTCTTTTCCTTAATTCAAATGTGATTTAATATTCCTATGACAATAATTTAGAGAAAATATTGTAAACTGTTTCATAGTTCACTTCCACGTGATCTTCTAAACCACTTTCAACTGTACATTTGCTCTAGATGTTTTCTGTGCTTTTGCAGCAAACCACAAATAATACCTTTATATAAGCAATGTTCTTTACCATGAAATTCAAATTGCACTTCCAAACTCCACTAATATATCCATACCAGGTATTATAACATAAGTGTACCAAGTCTTATTAAGTCTGAATCTCATCGTATGGCTTTGAATTGATTAGAGTAACCACAAGTGATGGCACAGAGACAGAGTCTTCCTATGCAATGGTACCAAGGAAAGGAAGTAGTTGATTCTAGAGTGGATGGAACGACAGCTTGTGAGAAAAAGCATATCAGATCTCCTGGGTCTTGTGGATAAGGTTAAGCACTCAGAGCAATGAATATGAAGTAAGCACACACGGTGGTGATATATTGTGTACCCTAATAAAATTTACCTGAATATCAGAGAACAGAACAAGCCACTAGATTAAACATAGTAGCCAGGTATTGTCAGCACACACCTTTAATCCTAGCACTTGGGAGGCAGAGATCTGTCTGGATCTCTGTGAGTTCAAAACCACCCTGGATTATATGAGATTGATTCAGTCTAGGAGAGAAACAGAGCCAGGCAGTGGTGGCATACACCTTCAATCCCAGTATTTGGAAGTCACATGCCTTTAATCCCAGCATTAGGAAAGTTAAGACAGGAAGTGATGGCTGAGTGGAGAAAAGTGTTTAAGGTGTGAGGAGACATGAACTGAAGACTTTTCAGGTGCTGAGGAGTCCTAGAGGTAAGACTTGGCAGTGGCTTGTCCCTTTGTCCCTCTGATCTTCAGGTGAATTTTATTAGGGTACCCAATATATTACCACAACACACACATTTCACGTCAACTCCCACAATCAAGACAATTCCACTCTGGCCAGATAAGAGTAGGAAGTTGAATTAGATTTGTTTTCATTTCCTCGTCTGACTAATGAGAATCATAACAGCCTTTTGTTAATGATCAAATGTGCTAATCCACACGAAACTAATAGAAAGAAGCTGGAGCATAGCACATCTTAATTAATATGGGTTAATAGCACATTGCCCATTACCCAGGTGGAGAGGAGAGAAAAGATGGATCCACATGAACAAGATAGTCTGACAAAGCTCAGAACTTAGATAGCAAAAAAGAAGAAAAGTATGCAAAGATCTTTTGGAGAACCACATTTTATTCCCAAATATCAGAATAGAAATATTGTTATTTTATTATTATTATTATTATTATTATTATTATTATTATTATTATTATTAAATGGAATGGAAACTCAAGACAATCCACCAAAATGGAAGACTTCAGAGTTATTCAGAAAAGTTAAAAGGAAGATCTGAGGATGTAGCTAAAGGACAAAGTGTGTTTGCTAAGCATGCACAAGATTCTGAGTTTGACCACAGATACTGAACACACACAAACAAACTAAATACATAATGTTTAGAAAGATAAAAGACTTTCATTCTTTTATTCATGATGTCATGATAATGAATGAAATTTATAAAGACAATGGATTTGACTTCAGCCTTTAAAGAAAACAAGCTCTGAAATAAACAAACAGAAAATTCCAAATAGATGGGTTGATAAAAATAGGAAAAATACTGTTAGGGATGAATTGGAGACATAAAGGACAAATAAATTTAAGAGGAAAAACTGTATTTTCAATGAGCTTGAGGTACAAACACCTCTGAGTTAAAAATAAGGAATTCAGGAACTTTATGGTAATTGAGGGAAGGTACCCCACATGTTTTTCAAGAAATGGGAGAAGTTTAATTATTTAAATTATTAAAGATGAGTTTGATAGTTATTCTGATACATAATTTAAAAATCACTTATGAAAGTGTGTGTGTGATCATGCAGAAAGACAGAGCCTGTTAATGAGACATTATATCACATCTGCAGAAAGAGAATGCCTAGGAAAAGTAAAGGAAGAGGTTTGCTCCACTTTCCTGAGGATATACACTCCAGAGAGAGCACCTAGACTCATAATATATACCTTTGAAATAGGACAATTTCATTCTTAAATGGCCTTTCTCAGATTGTAGAAGCTTGGTACCTGATGATTTGAATGTTATTTTTTTGAAATGAGATAGTATAACATATTGTTTAAAACATCTATTATTTATTCCACAATTATTATGTGGCTATTCTTACCTCTTATTCTGATCACCCGGAGCATTAATTGATTAGTTTGTTATTGGCTAGCAAATCAACATTGAATTCTAACAATAAAGCCACTTTGATGTGGCACATAATTACTGTTATGTTTTCCAATGTTTTGTGATTATTTCTGTGTTAGTATTTATGAGCTATATGTCTTTAGACTTTCATTTTCTTGTGATATCTTTAGTCTTAGTATCAGAGTTTAGTTCTCTTGTTCTAGTGACATATTTTTGTCCTGTATTTTTAAACTTCTAATGAAACTCCTCAAGGAGGCAGAGCTGTAGCTATCCCCAGTGCTTCCAGATAAGGCCATATCATATTCTAGCTAAATTTTGCTTACAACGTTCTGAGACTGCAAAAAACTAAAATATCTGTGCATACCCAGATCGCTGACCTTTAGAACTGTGGTCAAATAGATCAAGTGCTTAAGCCACTGTTGTTTGTTGTCATGTCTTACGCATTAATAAGAAATACTGATAACAGTGGTTAAACATATCCAGTATTATTTTGTTTTAACCTAGACCTAAACTGCTTCCAGAAAAATTTATTACTAAAGGAGAAACATGATTATAATACTTTCCTTTTGACTAGTAACTTTAGAAGAAAATATAAACAACATAATAGCTAAAGCATTCCCCAGAGTGTCACCTCTGCTGAAATTAAATGGTTAATTGGACAGGCTAATGAACTAGACATCCATCATCTCTAGGAGTTTGTTCATTTTGCTGGATTCAAATATCTGTGGCCTTTTCCCTAAGACTGAAATCATTCTTGATATCATCTAAAGAATACTCACAGCATCCCTACATTTTAGAGTTTATTGTGTTTAGAATTTCAAGTACTTTTTTCTGTACTACAAAATTAAAACAACAAAACCAAAAACCCACTATTACTGTCCTTGAGTCTTAACTACTAGGATAGTGACTGAACTCAATATATTGTCCAAAAGTTTACTTGGATTTTTAAATAATTAATCATTGAAAGAATTTTTCTTACTCAAGTCCCCGCTTGACTCCCAAAATGTATTTCACCCAGTTTATTCAGCATTTCACCTGAGCCTCTAAAGCGACCTTCAAGGTTAATATATCTAGAAAATGACTGTTTTTAAAGATTTGTTTATTTTTATTTTATGTGTGTGGGAGTTTTGCCTCCAGGTATGTCTGTGTGTGTTGTCCACAGATGCCAAAGGAGGACATCAGATCCTCTCAACTGGACTTACAGTTGATTGGGAGTCACAATGTGAGTATTGAAAGTCAAACCAAGGGCCTTTGGAAGAGCAGCCAGTACTCTCAACCGCTGAGCCATTTCTCTCCATCTATAAACTATATTTTAGCTATACAAACACACACACACACACACACACGCACACACACACATACACATACACACACACACACACACACACACACACACACACACACACACACACACCCCTGTAGGCCCTATTCTCTCTTTTTTTTTTTTTTTTTTTTTTACGTTTTTGTGATTATAATATAATTACAACATGTCTCCTTTCCTCATTTCCATATTCTGTCATATGTCCATCCCGGCTTTCCTTCAAACTCATGGCTTGTTTTTCCATCAATTGTTATTGTATGAATGTATGTATATGCATGTGCATATGTTTCTAAATATAACCTGCTCAGTCCATTTAATGTTACTTATATGTATGTTTTCAGGGATGACTATTTGGCACTGGACAACTAATTGGTGTGCTCTTCCCTGGAGAAGACCTCCTCTCCCATAGACTTCACCCCACATGAAAGAAACTTCTCTTTGCCATAGATAAAGGCCACTACAGCAAAACACAATCAAGCAAAAGGCAGAATTATAGAGCCCAGACCCAATTTATCCATCTAAAAAACACTCCCAATAACTCACAACATAAGCCAGTAAGGTAGGGGACATTGTGGAAGAGAAGACAGATTGTAAGAGCCAGAAGATCAGGGAGCTAGATGTGAGATTGGGTCTCCTCAGAATGATAGAACATACACCTATAAAGCCTCACCAACAGGACAACCCAAATGTGAGCTGAGCATGAATAACACCCATGGGCATCCCAATGTGGACAAGGAAGAACTCACCAGGACTCAAACCTACACAAAGAAGTATAGACAACTGAGGAAAGCTGAGAGTAGGACAGAAAACGAGCCTGTTTCGCCTGCCTAACACCATCAATATGCTTTATCACTAGAGTTTTCCATCTCAGTCCAGGGCAGCTTAGTTCTCACGGCTGCTCAACATGAACCGAGAGCCCTCATTTTAGTACTTTATTTTCTTACAAAAGTGCCATCCTATTAGTATAAGTCCTTTGGAAGGCAGCCCCAGTAACCACCCTCAACTCTACCATCTTTACTCCTCACTTAGGAATCATGAACACCTCCAAACTTGTCCTCTTACTGTCTACTCCCCTCTATTTGATATGCTAACCCCAGATGTATCTTTTCCAGAATGTTTATCATATCATGTCATTGCACTACCGAAAATTCTCCACTCCCCCCACCCTGTTGCAGTTAACATGAAACCTAACTCTTCACTCTTCCATTAGAAATTATGCAATATGATCTTCAACTATTCTATGATCTTATGTTTTCTCTTCCCTTGCTTACTAAATTCCAGTCACATAAGTTCTCTTCATACACACCCAGGACCTGTTTCCTCTTCTTGAGGTGCTTTTCCTAAGGGCAATGCTCAGCTGGATATCTCTTAGCTTAAATGCTCCATCTTCAGGCATGTCTAAATAAGCCCATAGGTGGCTTTCATATCATCTCATTTTATTATATTCTCACCACTTATTATTTTCTC
Source organism: Peromyscus californicus insignis (assembly GCF_007827085.1). Lineage (NCBI taxonomy): Eukaryota > Metazoa > Chordata > Mammalia > Rodentia > Cricetidae > Peromyscus > Peromyscus californicus. The sequence goes on along the minus strand of NW_026294534.1, from coordinate 21,829,944 downwards.
CCTTATCCATTTATGTGCACCTCTCATTACACAATTGCAATAAAGTATCTGTTTAGTGAAACAGACACATTGAGAACATCTTATTTCATCATATCCCTGTTAGAAAAATGCACAAAACAGTCCTGAATATCTGAACTATGCTATTAATAGTGTGGACTATTTGTCATTAAATGAGATTATACAACATGCAACTTCATCAACTATATTCAAGGAACAAAGCAGCCACCCAAGGCTAAGACAAAGCAAACACAACTCTCTTATAACTGTGGTTTACTATTTCACAAACAGAGTTATAACACTAAAGAAGATGAGTGGGGAGCTTTTATTTAAACCAATATCCCACATATGCTTGAGATTTCATGATGTATCTCCTTGGCAAAAGACTTGACCACTTTCACATTAGAATCGGGGTGGGTATTTCATTTCCAGAAAGACAAAGTGAAGAAGTGGTTGATTTATTAAGTGAGATAATGTAATTATACTAATTATTATCCTATAATAATTAGCAGAAATCAACTTCTGCAATGAAGACTTGAGGTTCTTGGAATAGCAGGACGGAAATCCACTGTACAATATATAATAAAGACATAGAAAATATATTTTCTAAATGTATCTCAAGCTAATAGCTAATGCTGGCCCAAGAAGAGAATTGTCATGAATGTCAATATGAATCACTCAGATCATGCAATAGGAATTTCAACTAAATGAATTCTCTGCCTCTGTCTCTGTCTCTGTCTCTGTCTCTGTCTCTGTCTCTCTCTCTCTCTCTCTCTCTCTCTCTCTCTCTCTCTCTCTCTCTCTCTCTCTCTCTGTGTGTGTGTGTGTGTGTGTGTATTGTGTGTATTGTGTGTATTGTGTGTATTGTGTGTATTGTGTGTATAGTGAATAGTTTTTGGCCAGTTGATACAAATTATAGTCACCTGGGAAGAGGGTACCTCAACTAAGAAATTGCTCCCATCAGATTGGCCTATGGGCATATATGTGTATCATTTTCTTGATTGAGGATTTATGTGGAAGGTTCCAGACTACTTTGCATGTTGCTACCCAGGAGTAGGTGGTCCTGAGTTATAGAAGCAATCAGAGTGAACAAGTCATGGAGAATAAGCCAGTAAGCAGCATTCCCCCATGTTTCTTGTCTCTGTTCCTGCTTGAGTTCCTGCCCTGATTCCCTCAATTATCTTCTATGATCTTTCATGTATGTATAATGGGATGGAGTATGTGCATGTTCTTTCATTTTTTCTTTTGAAACAGTGTCTCACTCTCCAGAAGTCCCTGCCTCTGCTGGAACTCTCTATGTGGGCCATCCTGACCTCAAATCTATGACAATTCTCTGGCCTCTGGTTCCCAAGTGCTGAAAGTACCTGTGACTATGTATAACATTGCACTCAGCAGCAATACTTTTGAAGAAGAAGTCATCCCTAGATCTTGTGCTAAACAGTCAATAATGGCCTTCAGTGTTCTGCACATATCCACTAAATCTGTAAGCGACAATAGCAATCTTCCTGTCTACCAAAAATGATAGTTTGGGACTCAAATGAAGAACTACATAATACAATATTATAAAGTACAATGTGTTGTTAAAATTTATTTATGAATTTTAGATAATAGGAGGACATAGATAAGCAAGGCATTATGTACCCACATACAGAATTGCTACAGCATACTATTATTTGTCAGAACTAGGTGGTTACAAATATCCAGAAGAAAGTAAACTGGAGAAGAGCTGCGTTCATAATGTTTGAAACTGTTTCCCCCCTTTTACACTCCAGAAGCACTAAGGGTCCAATATCAAAGACTACTGTGACTTTCTACAGGCAGGGAACCACACTGATCTCAGACTGTAAACATTCTGATCCCCAAGTTAAGTCTCAGGGGTCCTAAATCCCTCAGCACTCCCCTGTGTTCCCAGTGAGGTATGTAGCAAAGAGGTCATGTCCGCCCTGTGATCTTGTGCTTTTCCCCTGTCCCCTTCCCTCCTGGTGTCATTTCAGCTGCATATCTAAGTCCCCAGAGACCTAAGCAACAGCAGTCACAGCTGGCATGAGTGATTTTTTTTTAAGTATTTCAGAGAGAAAGGTGCTTCATCTGCCCACAATGCTACCATTATCAGTCATATCAGCCCAATCAGCTCTGAGCCTCCTTCCAGGGTGACAGCAGCTGCACACTGCCGATATCCTCTTGATACAGATTTCTTGATTGTTCACCTAGAATAAAGTGTATATTGCTTTGATTTAAAAACTGCAGGCACAAAAGCTTCTTATTTGAAGGATTAAAAGTAAAATCTGGTTTTTTTATAATTTCTTTGTGTTCCATTTGAACAGCAGGAGTGCCTACTTACTTTTCCTGTGCTTTTTGCTTTAAGCAATGTGATTTTGATATTAAACAAAAGAAGAGATTTACTTCCAATATTTGGCACAGGCCATTGGCTATGGGCCAGTGGCATGAAAATTGGACTTTGTTACATGAGATGCAGTCCTAGATATTTTTTCCTTAATTGACTCAATGACTGCAGAAAAGTTCATTTACTGCAATCAATATGACTTTACATTATGCCTCAATCAAAAACTACTTTTCCATGGTCAATAACAATTAGACAGATGGACAGAAATTGCAGCATTAATGGTGGTGGGACTTCAAATTTATGCCTGATGCTCTTCTCAAAAGAAAATAAAAGTAAAGGATAGAAATAAGCAATTGCATCACATTGAATTTGCAATACTGCAGGAAGACATGGAACAGGTCCTGGAAATAAGCAGGAAACAACAGATCATGAAGCTGAGGTGAGAATTCTCTTTCAAACTTTCTATCTCATATGTTTTTCTAAGTCTCATGAGTAGGAAGAAGAACCATGAAGAGCACAAACAGAAAGCAAATTCCTGGTAGGAATTTCCAATGAAGCAAATTATTTTTACCTTGGGAAAATAGTTCTTGACAGTTATCACTGAGATTCATCAAGAACTGTGGCCAGTGTCTGATGTAAATATAAGAAAAGGAGGAGCCAGTCAGAGCAGGAAGTAGAAGTAGCAAGAGAACGTGAGCAGTAAGACATGCAGGAGCGCCTGTGCGAAGAAACAAGTGATTTGTCAGCACAAACAACAAAGCTCCCTCGTGCTGTACTGTATGCTAGCTCAGCTAACATTTCTGTGTCCCACCTCTGGTAGTGGCAGTTTTGTAAAAAGGGCTCTTGTTTTTCTCTATGATGTATTTGAAAATGAATATTGAATGGTTGGGGAAAGTATTTCTAATAGAAAATTGCAATAACAGAAGGGGAAAGCTAATTAAATATTGTTAGACATAAGATGAGTGAGTTCAGTAAGAAAAGGGGCTGGGTTGACTGTGAAAGCCACTGGAGCAGGAATGGTAAGGGTGGCTCTCTGCTGCAGAAAGAGATGCCAAATGAGAAAAAGGGCCGCATTAGCATAAGAAAAGCCAATGTAAGAGTCTAGTAATGGTATTTGAACAAAACTAAAATGCACATAGTCAATAAAGTACTAGAATTAAGAACTATAAGATCCTTATAATCCCAATTGCTACGGGAACACAATCCTTGGAGAGTGTCAAAATGACAAACAAAATGATGTCACAGCCCAAGCTAGCATCCTGACTTTCTTAAAGATGTTACATCTCCAACCAGCACCCTATTTTAGCTAAGGACAAGTGACTTAGAAATCCTGACCTCATATTTTTATCTTGAAAAATTGAGGAATTTTTAAAGATGTGTTGGACTTTCACAAACGCTCACATAATAATTATGGACATTTCTTGATTGTGCTATCAAGAAAATCTTTAATTTTTCTTTGATCATCTGCCTTCTTGCCACCTCCTCCCATCCATTACATTTACAGAGTTTCACATGAATGCTAGGGATCCCAATTCAGGTACCCACTAAACTCTCTCTCTAGCCTTAGGAGGCTTTCATACCAGATTTTCCAAGTAGATCTATCCTGGACAAAGGAAGAATAATTCAGAATTTCTAATGATCCCCCTAACCTTCATTTGACATAATGGCCTTCATAGCATGCCTAGTCTTGAGTAGAGTAAATTCAGTTTTCCATCAGGAGTCCAACTAGAAGAGGAAATGACAGGAATCTGCTACAAGTGTGTGGAAAACTACAAGGTCTCCAGTAAGAAATAATAAATTTGAAATGGCTAAAGAAAAAGACTATTGTTTATAGCAGGAGAAAAAAATACCAAAGAAATGTTGGCTATGAAATTCCAAAATTAGAGTAGCCATAGATGAGAAAAAAACAGAGAAATTATTGTATTATTATATGTTACCTATACATCAGGGAAAGCATGAATAGAAGTAAAGCAGCAAGAAGGTCAAATAAGAGGGATGTTTTCAGAATATTTTGAATTGGCTTATTTACATAACAAAAAACACAAGAGAAGCGGAACACTGATTTAGAATACTTTGCAAAACCATGCTTCCTAAAAGTTTAGCTGCTTGAAGCATGAATGTAGAGACCGGCCTCTTGTTGTCTGAAATAACATTCTTCTTGTGTCCTGATGGGAGAAGATAGATATTAATACCTCAGGCAAGCTTGTTTCCCTTCGACTGTGCTATTTGCTTTCCACAGCACTGCGCCTTTCATCAATGAACTTTTGTTAAAAACATTGCTGCAGGTACAGTGCACACACATCTCACTGAAAACAGGACAGGGCTGTCACTGCTCTGGCTCCATTCAAGCATTTGCTACAAGTTGCTTCTTATCTGAAGCTATATTGTGTCCCCACCTTCTCACTTAACAACGACTCAGAGATCCAATTTATAAGTGTCCAGTTGAATGCAGGAACATTATCTCTAGTGAGGACTTCCACAAGTGTAGGAGGCACAGATGGGTTTACAGTTCTTGTCACAGTTCACTGGAACTCGAAGATGAATCAGCAACAAAGAGGACATTTTTAAATTGTCATTTTGATTTCAATTTACTGCTCCACCCATCAGTCCCTCTGTGTAATCAGCCCCTAAAGAGGAAATGCTTCCGTCCTTTCTGCAAACCAAAGGTGCTCTAATATGAACCGGCAACTTAAATGGGACTGAATTGGAACTAAAAACTTGAACAAGCAGCACAAATGCATTGAATCCAAAATTGAGCTTGTAGAATTTTTATTTTATTTGGCTTTATTTTGACTTTTCTATTGATCCATGAACCCAACCAAAGTTTTTTCTCTGTTTTTAACATCTTAGTGGAAGCCCATGAGCAGTATGGAATCTATACAGTTTCTAAAGCAAACACTTGGAACAAAATTAGGATGGGAAAACTTCCTGTAAAACAGTTATGTTTTGTTCTAGTACTTTTCTCTACTTGAACCATTTTAAGTAGATACAATACTGTGTGCATTAACTCTCAAATAGGTGTCGTGAAACCAATGCTACTGCCTTTGCTTTTACATAATGGTAAGGAAAACAGGATTTAGGCCAGGTGTGGTGGTACTTGCCCAGCAGAGAATTAGGTGTCAAAGGTAGATAGATCTCTATGAGTTCAAGGTCATCCATGGTAACCTAGTGGGAGCTTGTCTTAAGAATGAGAAAATTAGAAAGATTATTAACAAAACACTTACTTGTGTTGACCAGATGTCTCCATGACTGAAAATAATTGCAGTACAATCCTAATGGCATTAGGTCAACCTCATTATTCTATGGTGGGAAGAGAAGAGAACCTCCTCCTACAGGTTGTCTTCTGACTCTCACATACACACAATAATAACAAATTAAATCATTTTAAGTTAACCAATACTATGTAGATACTGAGCGATGACTTAACAATCACTTTGCTTGGTCTTTATTTACTGATCATTTTAGAATGTGCTAGATAATAAATGACAAATAATTTGATTCATGTTTGCTATATAACAAACCTGTTAAATGATCATTATTGTCCTCAGTTTTAGTAGAAGCAATGGAACTTCAAGTAAAATAAGCAGTTTGAGTAAGATTTTGATAATGGAGAGAGTGGCAGAGACCTAAATATGTTCCCAATCATTTGACTTCTGCTATGGTTGAATTGTGTCCCCATCACACTAAAAATCATAGGTTGAATTCCCAGCCAGCACTACCAAAGGACATGACATATAAATAAGTGATCCTTGTAGATTAGGGCACAGAAATGGGCTCATACTGGATCTGGATGAACCCTGATCCAATATGAGCAATGTTCGTATAGAAAGATGAGGCAGAGGCAGAGGTACAAAGATGATTGGGTAATGAAAGATGTGGTTCTGTTATTTGAGGATGCTGATGGCTCCCAAGCAACCATGTACCTTGCTAAAAACAGAAGTAGACCAAAGGAAGTAGGAAGCACTAAAAATGAAGTATAAAGTTTTCTATGACTTTAAAATGCTCATCTTCACTCGTTTCTTCTCTGACTTTTTATCTCTTCTTCTTGCACTGCTAATATGTATTAGATTTCAAGAATGGCCAGGCACTGATCTATATGATCTACCAAAATTATTCCACTCTATTCTACCAGGAAAATTAGGGAAGCTGATGTTTCTAGAATTTTTACTCTAGTGATGAAAAAATTCAGATTCAGGCAAGTTCTAACTTGACAAAGACAACAAATGAAATATGCTATAATGACAGGATTCATATCTGACTGACCATAAACCCAAGTTTCAAAACTCGCTTGTACCATATTATTCTAGTCTAGCAGCATGGTGATAACAAATTATTTGCTCTTTTCAGATAGAGAAAAATAAATAAGAGCAAATAAAAGACACATCTAAGGGAAATGTCTAAGGAAAAACTATTCTATGATCAGCTGTGTAGACTAACACAAAAGAAAAAAATGGTAGTAGACTATACTGCTTTAGGAATAAGGTTAAATAAAATTACATGTTTTAAAATTCAGCTCTCAAATTATGTCTTAGCTCTATTTTAAAGACAAGGCATTGAGGTTCAAAGAAATTGTGATCTTCTGAAGTTATAGATTGTACTCAGGATTCAAGTGCAGAATTTTACTTTTAGTTTTCCCTTTGGAAAATGTTAAAAAACCAACTTAATCTTATTTAATATACCCACTTATTTATCATTAGGATTCCTATACTTAAAAATAATTGTTGTTATGGTTTGGGTATAAAATATTCTCAGAAAGTCAAGTGCCGATGGTCCCTTAGCCACCTAATGAAATTTCTGGAAGTGATCAGCTCATGAGAACTCATACTTTGTCATAGGCTGAATCATCCTGTGATGATTCGTTACTTGATGGCACTATTTGGAAGAGATAATAACTAGGATGTGTAGCCTTGGTTGGAGGAAGCATGTTACTGAAGGTGTTCTCTATAGGGGTGTGTTGTGTCTCTGGTCTCTTCTGGGACATCTTATGCTTCCCGGAGGCCATGGGAAGACTTTATCTACATCCGCCTTCTAATATGACATTTATGCCTTGTCCAAGGCCAAAGAGTAATGAAGCAAGTAGAGCATGGACTTAAACCATGAAGTTTTTTTGTTTGTTTGTTTTTTGTCATGGTGATGAAAATGAGACTAATGCTTTGCCATTTGAAAAGTTCCTTTTATTTCTGCCTTGAGAGATTTTGAAAATTCGATCAAGAAGAGTTGGGGAGGATTTTTTTGCAAAGAAGAAAGCTAAGAGATCAGAGCTAAGAGCCTTACCCATCTGCTGCAGCTAGCCTCTTCAGCCAAGAGACCTACTTCCTGTGATTTTGTCTTTATATAGACTTTCTGTTCTGCCTTCTCATTGGTTGTAAACCCAACCACATGACTACCTCATCACTGCCTGTCTGTACAGACCTCCAGGTATTCTATGGTTGGTATTGAGATTAAAGGTGTGTGTCTCCAATGCTGGCTGTATCCTTGAATACACAGAAATCTACCTAGCTCTGCCTACCAAGTGCTGGGATTAAAGGCATGTGCTACCACTGCCTATCCTTTATGTTTAATATTGTGGCTGCTCTGTCTCTGACCCCAGATAAGTTTATTAGCATGCACAATATTTGGGGGAATACAATACCACAAGAGGATGTCAATAAGATTGGTACCTGATCCTGAACAAAATTCCACATGCAGGAGGCACATTTACAAACAGTGGCCAAGTCACAGACATTAGCATTCTTTCTCAAATGGCAAATCCTGCTTAAGGAAGTAAGGATGTGCTGTTTCTGAATTTTGTGACTTGTTTTTTCTTCTAGCATAATCCCCTTTTTTAGGCTAAATGAATGTTAGACCCATGTACTTATAAGACATATTTGCATATCTCTTCTACAGAAAGATAACTAGTTGTATTTAATCTAGGAGATAATTATTTAGAGCATGAAAAAATAATCTATAAAGGAAGCAACCAATGAATGTAGCCATAAGTCTGGTTTAAATTGAACTGGAGAAAAAGCAAGTTAAGAAGAGTTCATTTCCATTGTATCCAGGCATTCCCATTGTCTCCTATGGAGTGAATGGTATTCTCCTCTGTGACAATGTAATATTCTGAAGATAGCTTTTATATTTTAAGAGACTGGACCTTATGCTAGATCTCATAGCCAAAGTTTATAATACACCCTGAAGACACTTAAGACTGCTAGCCTACTGTGTACTCAAACTCTTTGTTTTATATGCCATTAAGAGAAAATTACCTATGGTTAGACATCTTGCTCATCCTTGAGGCAAAGGGGAGGGGCTGAATTCTGCCTCAGTAGATGTATCAGGCTTTGCTCACCCCCCATGGGAGAATTTACCCTTTTGGAGGAGGGTATGAGGGGTCAGTCAGGGAGGGGGTTAGGCAGGGGTGAGGGTAGTGGGAAGAGGGATGAGAGGGGAATCTGTGGTTGGTATGTAAAATTAAAAAAATTAAAAAATGAAAGAGAACAAATGAAATAATCAACCTTATGTGCCTTGGATTTCCCAAGTAATCAGTTTTCCAACCTAAGCTAATGCAGAGTTTTGACCTAGAATAATGACTGTGTATCATTTGCTGAAAGCAGCAAACAAAGAAACTGAAAGCAGCAAATACAGAAATTGAAATCAACTTCCTAAAATCCAGCACACAGGTTGAAAACATGCATTTGCAGATATTGGTTGATAAACAATGATGTTTGTCATCTGGTTAGCTGGAACCTGTTGGAGCCAGTGACTTAATCCCTTGTAATACTCTGTTGAGTGTTTCTGTAACGTATCTCATTTCCTATACATACAATGTTTTCTGTGCTGTTCAGTAAATATAGAGTGAAGCCCTTTGTTCAGGACAGGCACAGAGACAGAACAAAGTCCTTTGTTAGGAACGGAAACACAGATGGAAAGACACCATCTACATAACACATAGCAGACAAACATCACTCACACAAAAACAGACACAGCTCAAACAAGAGATAGACACACAGATAGAAAAAGACAAAGAAACAGGAGAAGGCTGTTTCACAAGACAGCCTTCAGATAGGCACAGATTCAGACCCATACACCTGGCAGACAGGAAGCAGAAGATACAATGAGGAGCAAGAAGCAGAGAATTTAAATCTGGACTCCTCGTGTTTAAACAACTCTGAGGGGAAGGGGAAGTGCTTTTATTTATTTCTTTCCTTCATGTGACACAAATGCATTATGGGTGACTCAGAGTTAATCACTAATGCATTATAATCCATGCACTCCCCACTAAAATTCACATTAAAGCACTAACACCCAATGTGACAGTATTGAGATGGGACCTTCAAGAGGTAATTATATTTACATGAGGTTAAGAGATTAGGGCTCTATACTGTGCCTAAAAGAAACTCCCCTGCCCCATGTAAACTAACAAAGATACTGTTGAGAAATCACAAGGCAAACTCTTAGCAATAACAGACAAGCACATCCACACACTCCGCAGAGATAGACAACTTTACCGCAACTCCCCTTTCCTGAGATAGACTTTCAAAGGCTCATCTGGAACTCACTATGCAGTCCAGGCTGACCTTGAACTCCCAATACTTCCTTGTCAACCTGCCAGCATATTGGAATCAGCAAGTCCAGGTTTTTGCTGGCCTCTTGAACTTAGATTTTTCCATACTATTAAATTGTGAAAAATAAAATCATATTGTACAATCTAAAACATGGCGTTTTGCTATGATGTCCTAAAAAGATTAAGGTGCTGAGCAGTTGAAATTACTCTGGTGATAAGAATGTTCCAAAGCTTATGTCCAAGATGAAATGTGACTGATCTACACAAAGAAGTCAGGCACTCAGAGGGATGTTTGACTCAATAATATCTTTTCATCAGCTGCATTGTTTTTTTAAAAACTTCTTTTACTTAATCTACATAAGTGCATTCATCGATGACAGGTCATAGTCCTATGTGTTTTATTTATTATTTGTTTGTTTGTTGAGACAAAGTACCTCAGATGGGCCTCAAAATCATGATCCTCCTGTGGCAGTCTCCTACATGCTGGAATCACAGGTATATGCCATCAAGGCCATTTCATCAATAACTAAATTGCTTTTCATATGCATTTTTATTATTATCTGATTGGTTTAGTTATGAGGCTTTTATAGGAAAAGTCTCCCTCTTACAAAAAATGTTTTGTTTTGTTTTTTTTGTTTCTTTGTTCCTGGGGATCTTATAGTACTATCTTTTGGTTTATAAAATATGTCTCTCTATAACACCACTGAATGTTTACTGCAAACTCTAAGTTTATCCTTCAGAGCAAGCATTTATGGCACATGTTGTAAGGTCAAGACAGTGCAGAGGTCCCTCTATCTTGTATTCTTGCTAAGGTCACTTCAGGTGTAACTAGAATTTGATTTCCTTGATGAAACATCCCAATGAAATTTACCCAACTGTATTTCAGAAACCTGAGGTCAAGATGCCCCAGCTAACTTATCTACTTCTGATAAACTGCCTTCTTGTGCAGAAACCCCTCCAGCTAACCACTTAGCTTCTGTTAAACAGCTTGCTTCTGCAAGACCCCCTGAAAAACACACACACACACACACACACACACACACACACACACACACACACACACACACACACACACACACACTGCAGCTACCCAGTGAGATGCCAGGATGTGACTTTTGCCTTCAAAAATGCCTTGCTCTGGACAGTCAGGGCTACAGCTGGGAGCCTGGGATACCTGAGTGTAGCCTCAGCTGGATGGAATAAAGACGTTCATTTGGCCATAGTTTGTATCTGAATGGTCATCTTGGATCTGTAACAATATAGAAAAAATAAAGAAAATAGAAAATTTAAAAAAAGGAAAAAAAGAAAGAAAGAAGTTCAGTTTGGCTTTCATAACTATTTCTTTTTAACCATCAAAAACAACCCAGGCTTCTCTCTTGCTGAGATTAAACACTGATCAAAACCAACTTGATGGAGGAAAGGGTTTACTCCAGTTTGCAGGTCACAGTCAGTCATCAGGGGAAGCCAAGGCAGGTCAGGAACCCGAAAAACAAACCATGGAGGAATGTCGTTTGCCAGCTTGCTTTCCAGGGCTGCTCAGCTACCTTTCTTATACAACTCAGGGGCGGCACTACTCACAGTGCTCTATGCCTTCCCATGTCAATCATTAATCAAGAAAATTGCCCCACAGGCCAATGTTACGGAGGTAATTCCTCACCTGAGATTCCCTCTTTCCCGATGACTCCAGTTTGTGTCAAGGTAACTAAAACTAACTGGCATTATTCTCAATACCGTTAGCAATTGGAGAAACCAAAACTACAGTTTGGTATTATCTCATTCCTGTCACTGTCAAAACAACAACAACAAAAAAGCCACTACTGGTAACAATGTTCAGAGAAAGTATCTAATATGCTTCTGGTGGAAAGGTAAATTAATACACTATTATAGAGTGTAGCCTCCATGAGATCTAGTTGTAAGTCATTTTCTCAATTAATGATCAATAGGGGGTTAGGGGTTCAGCCCATGGTGGATAGTGCTATCCCTGGGCTGGTGGTCCTGAGTTCTACAACATCTTCAGAAGCCAAATGAAACAAGTCAGTCGGCAGCATCCCTCCATGGCCTCTGCATCATTTCCTGCCTCCGGGATCCTGTCCTGTTTGAGTCCCTGTCCTGACTTCCTTTGATAATGAACAGCAATGAGGAAATGTAAGTTGAATCAAACACTTCCCTCCTCAGCTTGCTTTTGGTCAAGGTGTTTCACTGAAGCAATAGAAACTCTAAGACATGAAGATTCCCCCAAAAAGTAAAAGTAGATCTTCCATATGATTCAGCTATCCCACTGTTGGGTACATATACAGGGGAAGTATAAGCAGAATAGGAAAATCAAAGAGGGAGTTGCACACATACATTTATTTCAACACCATTCTCTCGAACTTAGATATGGAGTCAATCTAGGCCTATCAACAGTATGTGAAGAAAATATGGTCTATAGAAACAATAGTATACCATTCAGCCATGAAGAAGAATGGAATCTTGTAACAGGCAGCAGGAGATGAAGCTGAAAGCCTTCATGTTCAGTGACATAAGGCAGACAAGGAGAGAAAAGTACAACTTTTGCATTTGTGGAAAGTTAAAAATTGTTGACCAGAATATAGAATAGTGGTGATTAGAGATTAGAAGTTCTGATGGGTTTGTGTATGGTTGCCAAGGGAAGACTGGACTTGTATAGTGAAAGCTGTAAACATACAGGGAAACATCATTAGCATGTACAACTCCTGTGAATTAATAAAGAATTTGAACAAAAGCCCTTCCTGATGGTGATGGATAGAGAAATAAATAGATACAACTTCAAATTACTATTTCTTTACCCACTATGCTAGCCAGTTCTATATCAGCTTGACATAAGCTAGAGTCCCTTGGAAAGAAGAAACTTTAATTAAGAAAATGCACTAACCAGGTTGGCCTGTGGGAAAAATCCATGGTGTGGTAGTATTTTCTTAATCAGTGATTGATGTGGGAGTGCCAGCCCATTGTGGATGATGCTCTCCCTGGGCTAGTGGTCCTGAGTCAGTTGTGTAAGAAAGCAGGCTGAGTAAGGCAAGAGGAGCAAGCCAGTAAGCAATCTTTCTCCACAGCCTCTGCTTCTGTTCCTGACTTCAGGCTCCTGCCTTGAGTTCCTGCCCTGTCTCCTCTCAGGGATGGAGTGTGCCCTGTGAGTTGAACACTGAAACAAAAGCCTTTCTTTCCCAAGTTGCTTTTGGTAAGGGTGTTTTATCACAGCAATAGAAACCCAATCTAATTCATCCACCATCCATGCCTTGGTGATTTTGTACAGAAAGCTATGTGGTATATCACACAAATACATTTCCTGGGACTCTGTGCTCTGAACTCTGCTTGGTGTTCCTCAGCACTACTTCATCAACAGTAAGCAGGAAGTAGGCACTTCAGGCCACTGTAGAGGTAAATCAACCCCAAACCTGGCCTTTCAACCTGTGGCTAAGTTAAAGAAATATAAATGCATTTTGCCACAGAAAAGCAAAGCATTAACCTGAACAATGGCTTTGGAATAAAGACTAAGAGAGCAAATCCATTTGGCCTTAGGTATTGAAGCACAAGAGAGCAGCACCTATTTACTGTTGTGGCAAGCTTTCTGCTTTACATTTGTTTTCCCTCTAATTTGGAGACAGCTTTGTTCCCCTTCCAAGTGACCTAATCATGCTGCTATCAAACCTTTCTGCAAAGAGAGGGAGACCTGGCAAACGTCAGTGACAACAGCATGTGCTCGCTCAGTGGGCTCCGTGTGGACAGCAACAGCCAGTGTCACACGGGCCTTTTCCAGCTTTCGTTCTAAACTGTCATTTTAAGGAGAAAGCACAAACATCCCCTAGTAATAATCAGAGCAGTGCAAGTTGATTTTGAGATTTTGAATATTTTTGTTCTGCTTTCCATCACTCAATGAATTCCCTACTAGTGAGTGCCATTGACAAGAAACAGATGTTTTTGACTTGTGATAAAAAAAAAAAAATCACTAAAAACCAGGCAACTCACCCTCCCTTACCTGTATCTTCTCTCACCATTGCCCCCAGGAAATGGTTTTCTCTTCCCAAAAGGAAATCATCCAAGGCCAATGACTAAATGGAGATATTTTATAACGAGTAATTACAACATGTTCATTTCATTAACCCTATATTGCCCTCCAATCTGATTTAACTTTCCCCAAAAGAAAGTAATTGAAAATATAGGAAATCCATAGCAACAAATGACAGGCCCGGCAGAGATAAGCTGGCTTGGCATGTGACAGAAAATGTACCTTGAGGGCCACGCTGTGACCTTTTCAAAAAAGCCAGCAGTCAAAATTATGTACCAGAAGCATACAGAGTTTCTAAAGAGATCAGGGGAAGAAGAGAGATGACCACATGTTACCTTCAAATGCACTTACCTTCATCTGCACAGGGTACTTCGTACAGTTGGTCTGGACATGGGATTGCAATCAGAGAGAAAGCCTACATTCAAAATCTTCCATTGTGTAGCTTCTGAGGCTCCCATCTTTCTCAGACAATAGGGGCTGTGCTGGTTGCTAACCATAGAGAACCATGGCAATAAATTTCAATGTTGTTTATAAAGCTCTTAGCACAGACACAGTCATAGAGCAGATCTCTCAGATGTTAGCTGTACAAAATGAGCTTGACAAGCCACTGCACTGCACTGAGGGATCTGCCAAGCAGAAGGATGTCAGGGTGTCACTCCAGTGAATTTGGTTAACTGATTTTGATTCTGGGTAAATTTCTAAGTGTCAGTTTCTTTAGTCTGTGTCTAATTTGTTGTGGTAATACAACAACTGTTCTTTCCTCTGCTGTCTCTATGGTGGGACTATTTCTGCTATGAAAGACAGAGATGGTACAGCCTCTTCAATTTCAGAATTTCACAAACTAGTGAAAGATGTTATAGTTCTCCTAATGTTGGAAAATTTCATTCACACTGGTTATATAGATTTGGATCTAGTGTCTCATTTGATTTTAGTACTGGCTGGTTTTATGTCAACTTGACACAAGTTAGAGTCATCACAAAGAAGCCTCAATTAAGAAAAAGGCCTCCATAAGATCCAGCTGTAATGCATTTTCTTAGTTAGTAATTGATGGGGAAGGGCCCACTCCATTGTGGGTGGTTCCATCCCTTGTACTGGTGGTCCTGGGTTCTAAAGAAAGCAGGCCTATCAAGCCCTGGGAAACAAGCCAGTAAGCAGCTCCCCTCCATGGCTTCTGCATCAGCTCCTGCCTCCAGGTTCCTGCCCTGATTGAGTTCTTCTCCTGACTTCCCTAGCTGATGAACAGCGATGTGGAAGCTTACGCCAAATAAACCCTTTCCTCCCCAACTTGCTTTTTTGGTCATGGTGTTTTGTTGCAATAAAAGCAATCATAAGACAACTGGTAATCTAAATGTTTGTGTTTTTTCCTTTTGAGTTTCAAAGGATTAAATCTAGATTTAATCTTTTCAAATTTTTGTTTTGAAATAACATGACCCATTAGTAGATTATAAAATGGATGCAGATTGCCTTCACTAAGCTTCACCTCCAGTTAACAGCTTCCACAGTGCATATATCAATACCCAGAAACTACCATGGGGTATATTTGAGTTCAGACACTGTGGACTTATACACATTCATTATTCACATTTCATACATATTTCTACTAGCTCCTTTCTCTGGTTGAGGGTCCAGTTCTGGATTTGGCATTGCCTGGGTTTCAAGTTTATGGTGGTTTTTTAATTTTTTTTTCCTCATTGATGTCTTTGATAGTATTGAATAGCACTAGCCAATTGTGCTTAATGACCCTTCAGGTGGACTTGTGGGATGTTTTCTCAGGATAAGTTTGAGGTCATACATCTTTGGCAGCAACACAACATGTGATACATTCATCTAAATTCATTGAGACAGGATATGTGGGATTTGAGGTATCTCTTAATTTTCACTTTTAAAATTCTTACTTACTAATTTTTTATGGTGTTGGATCTCAGTCAAACTCAGGGCCTTCAACATGCTAAGAAAAGCATTCTCCCACTGAACTATGCCCTCACCTAAAGGATCCCTTATTGATGATATTAATCTGATCACTTGGTGAAGACAGGCCTGACAGACTGTATTATTGTATACTAAGAGGTTTCTCTTTACAGTGAATGTCTTACAGCCAGAGATATTTTGTGACTGTGTAAATGTTCCTCTTACCATACATACATGCATGTGCATTAATTATATTACCTATCAAATAATCAGGCCTGCATTACTTTTCACTGTACTGGCAAAGTGTTACAGATTCCAGTATTACAGATTACTAATTAAATTTCTACTATAATATAGGTATCCTCATCTGCCACTTATTTATTTCTTTAATTATTTACTTTTATTATTATATGAGCATGGAATCTCATATATATATATATATATATATATATATATATATATATATATATATGTATTTACTATATTCCATGGAATTAAACCCACTCATTTTTTTCTCAAATTTTCCTTGATGATGCCATTGGGAGTTACATTAGGCAGACCTCTGAGCCATTTGCACTTAAGTACTCTTGGAGTAATTTCTTATTCCCTAATAACACAATGTATTCCTTTCTCAACTTTGTTATTTCTCCTGCAGCCCCAGAAGTGCTTACTCCTACTCTCCTGCTCATTCTCTTGGAGACTTACGTTTAACATGTTTAAAAATAGAGATATAGATGCTACATATGCTTTGTTTCCAAGTGATCATTGCATCCAGGTGCCTTCCACAGACAGGCCCAGGAAATATGTATGCATGCACATGAATACATTTCAACATTTTGTATGGATCCTCTTGTTCTCTATAGTACAAATGCAAATCAGCCCTATATATTTCAATGTAACCTCTCTTTCTCTCCTTGGAAAGAATCACAATATACTTTAGTTCTTGGTTTTACCTGAGTTCACAGGGAAAAAACCCAGAATGGCTAATCTATACCCTTTGAAAATTAAATCCCTAATGAGATGATGATAATGTTTGAATCTAGCTCTTTTTTGTAGGAGCCTGGTAAAATATGTAATCAAATGGTTGTTTGTCAAAGCTTTTAAATTATCTGTTTTTCCCCTGACATTTTAAATGCACTTCCATCATTTATGTGTGCTACAAGTGTGTGCATTTGTTACTGTCCCCATTCCATTTTGGATTTCCTTGGTAGTTTGTTGATGTTATGTATGTCTTTGTTCATTCATTTTGTGGTATCCTTTAGTCAGAACAAATAGACCAAATTATATTCAAGAAAGTGCAATTCCTTCCCATCCTGTTAACCAATTCTCATTTGCCATTTTATAACCCCCAATTCTACTTCTCATTTTTTAAATAAAATCATTATTTTATTTAATATTTTATAAATTTATTAAAAATTAAATAAAATATTATTTCCTTCTTACATATATTTGCACTACTTATATATTTTATATGGATCATTTCATAAGAGAATAATAATCTTATAGAGACTTGCATACTTATATTACTTAACAATTCTTTGCATAGTCCTGATAAAAATATCTGAAGGAACTACTTCAAATGGACTCATAGTTTCAAAGGGATGGGTCCATGGTTGCTTGGTCCCATGCTCTTGAGCAGAGGACATCATGGCGGTGGGGAGAGTGAGTCAAAACTGCTCTTCATTTTGTGGTAGACAGGAAGCAGAGGAAGGGACCACAAGATGGGGCAAGATACAGTCCCAAGGAAATACTTCCAAGTAACTTTTTCTCCCAAACATCTTGCCTCTTCCTTTTCTTTTCCTTCCCATAATGCCACAATAGTACAAACCCATCCAGAGATGAATCGACTCACCACTCCCAGACCTAATTGTCTCTGGAGACACTCCTGGAGGCATGTTTCACTAATGACTTCAGCAATGGATATAACAAATCCCTTCATCTCACTTGATTGCGATTTTTTCTTTTTAGGAATGCATAGATCTCTACCATGTATATATGCCATAGTTTAGTCAATACTTCTGAGATACACAGTACTGGGGTATTTTCTGAAAATTTTCATGTACAAAAAATAATACTGTTATATACATGTGTGCAATTTTATATTATTTAACAGAGTATAATATTGTTTAAAATTTTTGAAACATAAAAATGTAGTATAAATTACTCATTAGTTTTTCTAAATATTTAAAGCACCTAATTCTCATGTGGATGTGTGTGGTACTGACTACTACTGGCTGTGTGTGAGACATACGTAGGTAAAGAACAAGAGAAAAAAAGCGAGGCTAAGGGCTTGGAAATCAGGAGACAACCTGAAGCATTAATTTTACGGAACAGAAAGTAGAGTGCTGTACTTCACTAGACACAAAGTATCAGCAAAACCATGGGGTCAAAGGTTTGAAAGACAAAAACCAGTGAGAGGAGAGAGCCCCATGTCACAATGAGTGGCACCCTATTCCATACCCAAAGAGAAACAAATGAGCAAAGTTCTCACAGAGGAGAAAACTGTTTTTCACTGCAGAAAGCCTTGCAAAAGAGCTTCTTTTTTTGATGAATGCAAATTTCTCCAAACTACCATGGATAGAAATATAAAAATTCAGGCTGCAAGATGTAAAATGATAGCTTGTCCTTTCTGACATTTCTCTCAAATATACCTAGGGATCCCTGACCCACATCTTTTTATTTGATAATTCTCCAGCTAGAAGACAACTGTCCAAAACGTTTAACTTCAAATGGACATACATTAAAAGAATAATTTCTGATTGTGTGAATATCCCTTTTAATTTTTTCGTGGTTTGCCTTAAGTCAAAAAGATATTAAGAGGCCATTAATATAACAAAAGAAGAAAGAAATCATTAAATTATCATTATGATAGCTAAACATTTCTTCTGCTAGGTAAAAGAAGTAATGAGGTGAGCACTACATACATCAATCTCCCAATTCAAATTCTAAATAGTTGAGAGAAAGATGGGCATCAAACAGAACAAAACACAGCTGAATTACAAAAAGAAAAAGAAAGAAAGAAAGCATTTGAAATCTGCATGGGTTTTAATGGCTGACATAATGATCTGGTTAATGCATCACATCATCCTCGCCACAAGAAAAATAAAAACTTCCCTATGTCTGTCTAAAAGAAAATAGAAGCCACCTGTGTACAAGATCAGTGCAAAAGAACAGAGCAAGCGGGATGGGCAGAGCATTGATGGACACTCTACAAACTCCTCAAGCAGTGTTGGACTTCTTTTCCTTGAGTAGGAATGATCGAAGACTGAGTAAGAAGCAGGGACAGTAAAATAGCCAAGTGCTTTCTGTGACATCCTTGCTCCCTATAGGCATGCTCCCAAAACAGATTCAGGAGAACGACTTAAATGCTCTGAGTGCACCGTTTGTTTTTCAAGACACATATTAAACCCCCTGATATGACCCTATATATTTTGGTGGGACTTCAGAAAGCAGGCTTGGTGGCCATACTCCTAAGGCTCCTCACTCTTGATAATTAAACGCCTCTGACACCTACTGCTTCATTCTCTCTTGGTGTTTAGTGGTTGTTGTTTGGTTTGGTTTTGTGATTGGTTTTGTTCTTTTCTTTTTTAGAAAAGAAAACCTGACACTTCTTTTACATCTGAATTAATTATTCTTCTAAAGCTCCTTGATTTGTTTGTTTCATGCAGGGGAGACAGGTAGGAGCGTTAATTAAATATCTTCCTGTCAAAAGCTGATGAGATCTTCAGTGCCACTGGACTGTGTGTGTGTGTGTGTGTGTGTGTGTGTGTGTGTGTGTGTGTGCGCATTTATGCTCTTAACTTGTTCTTTAGTATAGTGATACATAGGCAGTAATGGTCTCTTTATTTTAATGTCCGGGTGCACCTGACTTTGGAAAAGATCACACTGAAGCAATCCAGAAACAAAGTGGAAGTGGAGGTCTAGTGGGGTACTTAAATGACAGAGCACATGAATAAGTAGGGGAGTACTGCAGCCCACACCAACATTGCTGCATCTGTCTGCACTGGAGGCTCTTCTCCCGATCTTTCCCATTGCATCCCTTTGTGCTGATAGAGACGGACACAGCCCATTGCCTGCAAGGATATAGAAGGCTGTTGGAGAGAATTGTGTTGCTACAAGAAGAACAAGATTATTACAGGAGCAAATAGCCGGGTGAGGGACAGGGGTGAATGATTGGGATGCCAGCAGGACCTAAATATCATCTGAGAGGAGCAAGGAAGTTTTTCTTGTAACGTTATGTGAAACAAAGACTGTTTTCCAGTCCTTTTGTGTCTACAGTCACCGTCGATGCTTGCTTATTTTGTTTAGTTAATTTATACAAACATACATACCGATATTTTAAGTATGCATGTTGTTGTTGGGGAGACAATAACACAAAAGAAGAAAAGCTGGATTTAAGATTCTTTGAGCTTATATCTAATATTATTTAAGAGTCCTTGTCCTGTCCCTGAAATGGTCCCTGAGCAATATTTTTTTTCACAAGATATATTATTTGAATTTATCCTTCCATAAAAAAATGTAGTTTCTTAAACTAAGTTATTTCATGTTTGAAATCCAAGAGTAAAATATGCTGAATTTTTTTCATTTGAAAAATAAGGTGAAAGATTTTTGTCATTTCATGGAAAAGAAATGGAGTCCTCTGGAAGATACTGCTTCTTTCCCTGGAGTCTGTTTCTTCCTTCATGTGATTCTAGTTTTAGATTCATCATCTTTATGTCTTGAAAAATATTTACTTGAGGGCAATTTTCCTCTACAATCACACCTCAAATCTCTGACCTTTCGTTAATTAACCAAAAGATTATCCTACCCACAGGTTATTTTTCCTTGAACTCATATAATCAATACTGTTATTCATACTTTTTGCACATAGACTTTGATAGTTATTTTGGTGGCAGGGTGTGGTAATGAACACTTGTAATCCAATCATTAGAAAACTAAAACACACTAGAGAATAACAACCCTGAACTATACAGTGAGACTCTGTCTCAAAATAGAATCTTTCTTGTTGTGTTTCTTAATTTCCTCATATTGTTCTTACAGGTAGTGACTGAATTATAACTGCACTATCATGTAAGGACCAAGCTTGTGTCCAATTTGCCTCAAAATTAATGGTAGTGATCATATTCACACCCAATGGGATTAACAATAAATAATTTAAAAAGCAAAGGAATTATTTTGCCTGCCACTGCTGGAGATCTTAGGTCATAGTAGAATGGACTTATTGCTTTGAACGACATATATACCATGGTATCCACATGTAGAAAAACCTCTCACCTATGGCAAGGACAGGAAAGAGAGAGAGAGAGAGAGAGAGGAAGAGGCCTGGGTTCCAAAATCTCCTGTAAGGTTATGCCTGCTATTAGTTACAAAATTGCCTTAAAATGGTCTTTGTGTACCTTCACAAACAGGTTGATGCCCTGATGAAGACATCTTAACTAGGAAACCTCAAACTCTTCCCTCTCTGAAGCATCATGGCAAATACCCAGCCCCTCCCAGTCCTCTTACTGGCCTGTTGATCTTATTTACATTGAGTTTTCTTGACAACGTGTCTTGCCCAAGGGCACTGACAGGTTGATATGCTAATAGTGGGCTCCTTCATGTGCCTGCACTATTCTTCATTGCTAAGAAGAAAGATGCCATGTCAGGGAAATGCATTTTTCTATCTCCTGCATTATACAGTGAGAAAAGATGAGCCAAGCCACTTAACTGCCTCAAAGCTGCAATGTTCAGTGACCCTGACTGTTCCTTCAGCCTTGGCTGGATTGTGAACTGTGACCTCGAAGTGAAAATTTTCATCGGCCCTTCCTAAATGCCTAGGCCTTCAATTCCCTGGGCTCCTCAATGTTTTGCTTTGCAAATAGAAATGTCGAAAGGTCCATCACTAAATTTATATTTGGTTATCTAGCAGAAATTTGGGGGTAAGGATTTATTTACTTTCTGAGTTTTGACTCAGCAGAAGAGTTGTGAATAGCTAAAGAAAAGACGGCCTCATTTCCTAAAAGGCACTGGCCTTTGCCCTCTGGCTCACCTTGTTTAAGTGAGCTGAGTAGCATTGTGATCAGCCAGCCCCATGTACTCTGGGACAACAGGATGAGATCAGCCCAGAGACAGAGATTTTTTTAAAGATGTTTTATTAATGTGTCCCTTGACTGTTCATTTGCTAAGGGTTTACAAATGCTTTGTCAATTATTAATGGTCTTGATACCTAGCTTAAAAAAAATACTTAAACTTGGGAAGGATATGGGCATTAAATAATTCACACTCGCTGTGACTTCTCCTAAATGGATGCCTTTTAACAGATAAAGCCAAGGTAATCTGGCTTAAATTTGTTTATCTCTGGTTTGTTTCCTTTTTATTCCTCCAAAAGTAGGGCTGTACACTGAAGTACAAGGAATATTCTCTTGTTGTTAAAATTGGAAACAAAGAGCCAGAACTTGCCTGGTTTCAAGCTAATGTTTCTCCTGACCTTGGGTAATGGTTGGAAAGTCATTTAACCGGGCTCTCTGCTTGACATTTTCAGATTCCTCAGGCTCTGTTCTGCAACTCATTTCTAAATGAATTATTGGAGATGAATTTAACCAGCCACCCATTAGTTTGCACTTTCCTCGCTCTCCGTATATCACTTCTAGCTGGTCCTTCCCTTACACAGACTGAAGACTGGCTTGGTATTCCCACTCCCTGATTGCTAGATACCACGGAGACAGATATATTGTGTTCCTAATAAAATTTGCCCGAAGATCAAAGAACAAAACAAGCCACTATATTAAACACAGATGCCAGGCAGTGGTGCTACACACCTTTAATCTTAGCCCTTGGGAGGCAAAGATCTGTCTGGATCTCTGTAAGTTCAAAGCCACCCTGGACTATGTGAGATTGATGCAGTCTAGGAGAGAAACAGAGCCAGGCAATGGTGACACACACCTTTAATCTCAGTACTTGGGAACCACAGGCATTTAATCCTAGCACTTGTGATCTCATGCCTTTGCTTGTGAAGCACACAGGCCTTTAATCCCAGCCCTAAGAAGGAAGTGATGGCTGGGTGGAAAACGGTATATAAGGTGTGAGGAGACAGAAACTGAAGGTTTTTTTTTTTCAGACTGAGGAGTTGGTGAGGTAAGAGGTGGTGACTGTGGTTTATTCCTTTGTCTCTCTGATCTTCAGGCAAGTTTTATTAGGACACACAATATATCACCACAAGATACTTCCACATCTATTGTGTTGCTGCTTAGTCAAATGCAGTTAGAAATCTAAGGACATTCTCTCTCTCTCTCTCTCTCTCTCTCTCTCTCTCTCTCTCTCTCTTTCTCTTTCTCTCTCTCTACCTGAATGTGTGTGTGTGTGTGTGTGTGTGTGTGTGTGTGTGTGTGTGATAAATATATGGATTTTACAAGACCACACACAGTACATTTTCAGACAAATCAACTTAAAAATAGACAGGCGGGGATGCATTTAGCATAGGCTGTATCCAGTGAGAAATCTGTCAGTCAGAGCCCTTTATCTGGGCTGTGGGACAACTAAGCTGGCAAGAGGGGTTGGTCCAAGCAACCAGAGCCTAGAGGCTGTGGGCAACTTGAGAAGTCCTAGATTCTGGGTTTGTTCCAAGGGGACGCCTCATTTGGGTGAAAGGGCACAGCAATAATAGATGACAAGTAGAAAACAAACATTTGCAAAAGAAAGTATGATGGTAAATTCTTGGCTAATTTAATAGGACCATGGTGTTTCCAAACTAAATATCATTTCCTGGTATGTCTGCGAGTATCAATGGACTCTACAGATTGTCCTCCTCAGGGTTGGTGGCTCCCATTGGTTCTCTTGAGGGCTTAAATTGAGCAAAAGGCAGAAAAAGAAGAAACCTGCTTCCTTTGATTCCCGTTTGTCTGTTTTGCCTGAGTCTTCTCTTTCCTTTTGAGATTTATATCATTTGTATCACTGGGCTGTGGACTTCTTAGCTTAGAATGAAATTGACCAGGCTTTCCTGGTTTTCCAGACTGCACATGCTGTAATGAGACTTTTTGCCCTGCTAATCACATAAGCCAATTTCGTTTAGTTCCGAGGAACAGATCAACAACATAGAATAGCTACTGTCTGTCTATTCTTAAGCATTGAAATATGACAGCACTCTAGCCAGTGGTGGAAAAAATGAAGAATTACAATTTAGTATTGTGGATCAGATGTTCAGAAAGGGCTGGAAGAGTATATGATGGTAGACATACTGATTTGAATGTGAAATGTCCCCAGAGGCTGACATTTTAACTCTGGGTTCCCAGTTGCTAGCATTGTTTGGGGACATTTAGGAAATGGTACTTAGCTAATGAGAATAGGCTCACAGGATTTGGCTTTAGGAAAGGGACCTGACAGCAAGAATCTACCTGTTAAATTCTCCAGTGTAGAACGGAAAATTCTTTTGAAAGACTTTGATTTGAAAACAGAATGCTACTAAAGTGTGTCATGCTTGAACAGGAGCAGGTAGGGGAATGCTACCCCAGTTCCTCAATGTAGGCATTCAGGCCACTGTATTCTTGGTCCAAAAAGGCTCATCTACTTCTTTTTATTGTCTCACTTGGGAAAGGGTTTCCTGTAGTCTAGGTTGGTCTTGAACTTGCTACATAGCCAAAGATGACCTTGAAGGGCTTGTTTAGCCTACACTTGCAGCAGTTTATTCCTGAAGGAAGTCAAGGCAAGAAACTCGAGGCAGGAACCTGAGGGCAGGAACTGAAGCAGTAGTCTTACTTATAAAACTCAGGACCACCTTCCCAGGGGCAGTACCATCTACAATGGACTGGACCTTCCTAAGTCAATCATAAGTCAAGAAAACGCCCTATAGACTTGTCTATAGACACTCTGATGGAAGCTTTTTCTCAATTGAGATTCCTTTTGCCAGATAACTCTAGGTTGTGTTAAGTTGCCACACACACACACACACACACACACACACACACACACACACACACAGAGAGAGAGAGAGAGAGAGAGAGAGGGAGAGAGAGAGAGAGAGATACACACACATACAAATTCAATCATGAGAGTGACGAACATAATTAAGTACTAGCTCTCGAACAACCTATCTCCAAAGAAGGGATTTAGAATCATAGACTGGAGTTTAATCTACAGCTTGACTTTCCTATGCCCAAAGGTTTGAAGCAAATAAGTTTCTGGAGCCAAAAAGAAAGAATGCCAGAGTACTATTGCCCATTTTGAATGAAATAGCACTTTTGTAGACAAACATAGCTTCCTTGGAGAATTACAGATAAAATGAGTTGATGTAATTAAAGATACACTGAACTCCAAGTATTTCCTCCTTTTCTCTCTATCTCTGGCAGTTTCACTGAAAGAAATACCCCCAAAAGCCAGAGGATATAAGGATTCAGTCATATCATCCCCACCGGCAGCAATATCCAGGAGTCACTATCACTGCCACAATGCTAACCTGGCAAGTGAATAAAGCTATGGGGAAGAATCAAGAGGGACAAAAGGAAGGGAGTCATGAAGGTCAGACTTGAAGCTCATGAATCATCTCCTGGATGCACAACCGGGAAATTGGAATCATGAAGAAGAAGAAGAGTCTGTAAAATCTGTGATAAGTCAAAGCAAGTGCAATACACAGACTGATAAGAAGTAGACTCAATACTAGCTGTATGTCAGGAGCCCCCAAACCTATCCAATGTAACCCATAGGCCAATCAGCTCTTGCCTTTCCATTCCCTACCTTTTATTCAGTGCTGGGATGCAATCCAAGGTTCTGGAAAAGTTAGTCCAACACTTCACCACAAAGCTACATCCCTGCCATATTTACTTAAGCAAAATTCATTGGAAAAAATCACCACTTTTAAAACTTATTCTTCGTGTCTGTTTTTACTGATACATTTAAAAATGTATATAGAGACTATGAAGCTAACAAAGCCAAACACATAAATCTGAAGTTTTACATAAAATAATGTTAATCTTTGCTATCAATTGATCTGAAAAAGCAGAAAAGGAGAAATTTCTGTCTTTGTTTATGAAGATATGGTGGTAAGAAAAACAAAGGATTCTGGCCCCTGGTGTGACTCAGTAAGGAAAAGCACTTGCCACCATGCCTGATAATCTGGATTTCAGGACCCACATGGTAGACAGAGGGAACTGATTGCTGCAAATTGTCCTCTGACCTTCTTCCAATGCTCATGTGTTACTCAAAAAAACAAAAACAAACAAACAAACAAACAAACAACAGAATTAATTCCTGTTCCTTCTCCCTACAGGTATGGCCTAAAGTTATAATTGTAACTATGGCCTAAAGATATAACTGTTTTATTTTCAAATAAATACAATACAGTGTCAGATTGAAGTGTGATTAATTTTACTCAGGTTTTCCACTCTCTATCTGAGGATTTTGTATGAATCTATAATAATAACACTAAAAATAATAACAATAATAAAGAACATGAGCAGAGTATCCTGCTAACTATACTTTATTCTAAGAGCGTAAAGTATTCTCTTAAAATCTTAAGATAACCTGATCAGCTGGCACTTTTATTGCTGTTGCCACCAAGTACAGATGAGGACACAGTGATATACAGAGGGAAGCAGTGGGCCCAAGCTCAAGAAGGTAGTGATCCACAGAGCTGGGGTTCAAGGCCAGGCGTCAGGCTCCACATTTTCTCTTGATAACTCCATATACGCTGCCATGTAGCTTGAGAAGTCGCTATCACTAAATCATGTTTTCAACGATAGACATGCTGAACTAATAGAAAGGAAAATATGCCAAATGAACAGAACATTCTAATACAATATATCCTTATAATGGATTTAGCACCAAAACTAATTATCTAAATTGATGGTCCTAAAGGTATCTCCAGAGCTCACAGTACTGTATTATAAACATCATGTACACATTTGTCCACATAGAATGTTAATAGACATTTGTGGAGTGAAAAAATAAGGCCTTAAAAGAGACAACATGCTGAAAGTTATTATATTGCTCTAATGACAATGTACCTGGGGTAGAAAAGACAAAGGTCAAATGAGTGAATGGTGATTAGCTATGAAAAGGGGGTGCGGAAATTTCTTCTGCAAGCTTTGGGGCTGTTTCTCACTGTACTGGGCCAGGGAAATGCCTCAGTTTATGCAGTGTTTTTCTCAGATATCCTTTTCTCCCTTTTCAGTATGAAACAAATGATGTTTACATGCATCCCTTTACTAGCATCCTCTCAGAAATGTCTATCATGATGCAATAGTGCAGCTTTTCTTTCCAGTACCTGATTTTAATTGGTTCACCTCTTGTCATTGAGAAATCACTTTGTTTGGAATTTCAAGATGTCTTTTATTCCTGTTCACATGATTATAATTAATGTGTTTTCTTCTAAGGCAGCTTCATAGATGGTAACTTTTTCTCACTCGTTTGAAATTACAAGCTTGGGGTCCAGAATAGATGATGTGCCTTTAGTTTAAAAAGGAGATGTTTACCAGATAAATTGAGTTTGCATTTGTTTTTATTCATCTAATCTGGAATATCCCTCAGTCCTGTTTCAACTTTCAAACAGAGCTGGAGATGGTTCCCTAAGTCCTGTTCCAGGACCTGTCTCTGAATTTGGAAAGCCCTTCATCTAAGCCATCTCAGAGAACCATTCTTACTTTCATTATCTCAATAAAAATATATTGGATGTTTACCATAAGCCAAGTACCCTTTCCTGCCTGAGTGACACAAAGTTGAAAGGACACTGTTCCTTCTCTTGATGAACTAATCCTGTAAAAGGACAGACAGAAAAAAGGGGGAAAAAATGAAACATATTGTGAATATTTGTGCAGATAAATCAAAGCCCAGGAGCTTACTGTTGCCACAGGAAGTGAGGACTGGATCCACCAGGGAATTCACGATGTCTAAATAAAGCCATTCTTATAATGTGATCTGAGTTTTAATTTTATATGTATTCAAATAAACACATAATTAAACCTTTTAAAATTTAATTTAAATAAATATTGGCTAATTGAGTGGCATGTGTCTATGCAAAACAGGAGAATACAACTCCATATGAAGCAGATCCAGTTTTCCCAGCCAAGTACTCCTAAATTCTTTTAAATTTGATATTTCAAATCAAGACTTCTGTTCCAAATTAGTCTTACATTCACCCTTCCAAGTGATCACAGAAAGATATGGATTAGATCATAGCTATTTTATTTATCTTTATAAGAAAATTATCTATTACTGTCTGTGTTTGCATGTATGTGGTATGCACTTATCACCACACCAGAAGATAATTTTGTGGATAACTCCATTCTCTCCCTTCATATTTACATCAGTCCTGAGGATCAAACTCAGGTTACCAGGTTCTTGCTAGTCCATGTGACAATTTTAAAAGGAACCTGGTTTTGGCTTTGTTTAGAATTGGTTATTAAATATTTTCAGGTTTAAGGTGGAAACTCGAGCCCTTGGACGCCATTTGTAGCTGGAGAGCTTCTCTCCAGGTCCCACCAAGCCCCACAGTCCCACAACCCACGTATAAAATAATCACTCAGACGCTTATATTACTTATAAACTGTATGGCCGTGGCAGGCTTCTTGTTATCTACTTCTTTTATCTTGAATTACCCTATTTCTATTAATCTATAAGTTGCCACGTGGCTCGTGGCTTACCGGTACCTTACATCTTGTTTGTCATGGCAGTGGCTGGCAGGTCTCTCCCACTCAGCCTTCAACTTCCCAGAATTCTCCTCTCTCCTTGTCCCACCAATACTTCCTCCTGCCTGACTACTGGCCAATCAGCACTTTATTTACCAACCAATCAGAACAAAACATTTGCCATACAGAACAACCCACAGCAATTTTATATCTCTAAATTGTTTGTCTAGGGACATCCAACCTTTCCTCATTACATTCACAAAATGTACCAATATCTGTACCACAGGAGCCCTCTCCTCCTGCTTCAGTAAATACTGCTTATTCTTTGCATTTTGCTACTCTAAATAAATCTTGCAATCACGTTATCAAATCTTTAAAGAAGAAAATGAAAGGGAAGCCGTTCAAATACAAAAACGTATTTGGAAACCATGGATTTCATATGGAGTTAATAGCCAAATGCATAGAGCACTCATCTAACTTAGTAGTAAAAAAATAAAGGTAAACAACCTGATTGTATTGGTAATCTTTTCACTGCTGTAATGAAAAACTGGAGGCAATTAACTCATAAAGAGAAACACTGTGTTGGCTTTATAGCTCTGATTTTGAGAGTTCTAGCTCAAGCTTTGGTGACCTCAACTTAGTCCTTGGTGAGGACAGACACCCGAGTAAGAGCATTCATTGCCTGGTACCAGAATCAAAATGAAATGTGCCAGGGTCACAATCCACTTGAAGGTACACCCTAAGTGACCTAAGTACACACCCCAGTACTCACTGGTATTTTTGGAGATTTTTTTTTCCATCTAACTTCACTTTCTTTGGGCTTTTTTTTAAATCTTGTTTTTTGCTTGTATATTTTGTATATTATGGTGTGTGTGTGTGTGTGTGTGTGTGTGTGTGTGTGTGTGTGTGTCCATGCATTAGAATGTGTGTCAGTTTCTTCTGCTTTTTCTGTTTTTTTAATTATTATTCTGTTTTTCTTTTGTCCTCTCTCTGTTTTCTAACGAGAGAACAAAAAAAGGCATGGAGTTGAAAGAGTGGGGAAGATATGGGATGAGATGTTGGGATCAGAACATATTGTCTGAAAAACATTATTTTCAATAAAAATGAAATGTCATAAAATATATTATTCTTCACTTTATTTATTTATTTGTTTGTTTGTTTGTTTGTTTGTTTATATCCAGATGGCTTTTACCCCTCCCTCCTCCCCTCCCATTTCTTCCCCCCACCGTCCTCTACCCTCCCTCAATCTACCCCTCCTCTGTTCCTGTTCAGAAAGGGGTGGGCCTCCCATGGGAATCAACAAAGCATGTCATATCAAGTTGCAGTAAGACTAAGCATCCCCCCCTTGTATTAAGGCTAGGCAAGGCAATCCAGTATGAGGAATAGGTTCCCAAGAGCCAGCCAAAGCATTAGGGACAGGCTGTTCTCACACTATTAGGAGTCTCACAGTTAGACCAAGCTACACAATTGTCACATATATGTAGAGGGCCTAGGTCAGTCCCATGCAGTCTCCTTGGTTTGTTGTTCAGTCTCTATGAGTTCCTATGATCTGGGTTAGTTGTCTCTGTGGGTTTTACTGTGATGTCCTTGATCCCTCTGGCTCCTACAATCCTTCCTCTCTCCCTTCAGCAGGATTCCCGAGCTCGGCCTAATGTTTGGCTGTGGGTCTCCGCATCTGTTTCCATCAGTTGCTGCATGAAGGCTCTCTGATGACAACTGGGAAAGTCACCAATCATTTTTAAATAAAGGTAAAAATGTTAGTAAGAGCGTGAGGATAAGAAAACTATTGTATTCTACTGTGGGGAATGCTGGTACATTACCAAGATAAAAAGCAGCATAGTGGTTTCGAAACAGATAATTATAGATTGGTAATGTGTCCAGAAATTACTCTCCTAGGCACGAACAGAAGAAAAATAACATCATCACAGCCTATAAGGGTGTCGACAATCCCACAGCCATCAAAGAATCATTCTCAATAGACAAGTTGTGGTAATAGGGAAGTAACATCATCATAGCTTGCAATGATGTTTACATTCCCATAGCCACCAAAGAGTCACTCCCAGTGGCCAACATGTAGTAACAATGTCAGTGTTCATTGGAAGATGGAAACCAATCCTTGCATGCAATGGGATACTCAGGTCTACAGAAGACCAGGCAAAACCATGGAAGAAATTGGAGGACACTATGCCAGCTAAAACAAGCCAGACAGAAAAAAGAAAAAAAAAAAAAAAAACAGTTCATGGTCTCACTTACATGTGGAGCCCACCATTTTAAAACTCAAATATACAAAGAGAAAAAAACATTCATTTCCATACACTCCAGGGAAGGTAGACCAGGAAGAAATGGTGGGATCAGAGGAGAGAATGCAGCAAGTTTATAAGATGAACAACTCTAGAATGTTAAGGAACAGTCTGAGAGGTACAGGCAATTCATTGTATCTTATACATGATCAACAAGTCTGTGAGGTGTTTTCTTGATAGATGATTGATATGGGAGGTGCCAGTCAACTATGGTTGCTGCCACCCTGGGCATGTGTCTCTGTGTGATTAAGAAAATAAACCAGGAGGGAATGGGGGTGGGGTGGGTGGAAAGCTGAGGGGTAGGAAGAGAGAAGAGAGGGGGACCTGTGGTTGGTATGTAAAATGAATAAAAAAATTCTTAATAATAATAATATAAAAAAATAAACAAACCAATAAGCAGCATTCTTTCCTCAGTGGTCTGTTTGAGGTTCGAGTCCTGCCCTGAAGGTAAGCCCAATAAAGCCATCCCTCTGCAGACTGCTTTTCCTTGTGGTTTTTATCATAGCAAAAGAAAGCACACTGAGAAAGCAGTCCTATAGTCCTCCTTGGGTCCTCTTACCTTTCAGGTTCACAGTGGCTTGATATTAGTATCCATTTATTATGAGGCCTTTTTTTTTCTCTTCAGTTACTTCCTGTAACACACGCTGTATTCTCAGAAGCATGCAGAACCAGTTTCTACTGTGTTGTTTTTCTACTGACTTTAGTAAAAGATTTGACATTAGATTAAGCTGGCATGTAACTGTTACTTCTGAAACGAATAAAAAGCTCCCAGAACAGGTTTTTTTCCTTTTCTTTTTATCTAAAATACCACTAATTTTTTGAGTCAATTCTGCTTCCTGTTGGGTCATAAGAAAGAAATATCCCCTAGCTGTTCATACTTCTTTCAGGCTAGCCAACATGGTTTTTCTCCAAACAAAAAGCAAAATAATCTATCATTGAGTATCAATCTATTTGCTTTTCAAATTGGGTATATCAGAATAATAAATCATAAAAGAAAGGCCATGAATCAAAAATGCCATCCAAACACATCCTGTGTTGTTTTTTTTTTTTTCTCTCTCCTACATAGCCAAATGAGGACTGCATTCGAATGACTCATCAGATAATCACACAAAAGGCCTCATTTAAGTTCATTATTCATAGTGAAAGTCTGGCTGTGCGCCTTGATACACTTCAGAACTTTGGTTTATAGAGATAATAAAAACATTCAAAGACATGTCACTCTAACCTGAGTGTTCCAACTCTATAAATGATAGGAGTTCTACTTGATCTGGCTTCAGCCTCCTGCTCAACACTCATCCCCTAAATAGGCCACTCCCCTTGGCATGGCCCCCCTTGAGGGTACTTGTTCTGTGTAATGATTATGTGGTACTCCTCCACCTTAGGTGTTTTTATGTACCACTCTTGTCACGACAAATAAGGCATTTTTTTTTAAAGATTCTAATCTCACCATATCCGAGGAAAAGGAATGATCCAGTTCCTGTATGCTGATCCAGCAATGAATACAGAAGATCTACCGTGTGCCGCAGGATTCTCAATGTAGAAGGAATTCATGAATAAACTAGATTAGATCCAGGCCTCCAGAGACTTCCCTGGAGGTGGTCTGTAATACACAGGCGTAGTTAAATGGAGGTGTGACCATCACAAAGTAAACCACAGGGTTGTCCCTTTCCTGCTCTCAACCAACTTGTCTCAAGGTGACAGGAGAGTCTATGTATACTAGGGAGGTTTGCTGGATTTTCAGAGAGGATATCTCTAACTCATTTTAGCGGTTGTCACTAACAAGCTCCATGACTGGCAGAAGGGCACTTCTCTGCTCCACACTTAGACTTTCCCTCCAGAAACAGGAACAGTAGCCAGATTCCCAAGTTTATCTTCAGTTTCAACTGCTCCTGATTCTGTGAGGCCATAGAAATGCTAACACTGTGACAAATGAGGGTACGCTTGGATTACGTGTCACAACCACTGATTTGCACTGCATTGCTTAATTGAAACTATCTCACTGTGCTAAGATGGCCTCAAACTTTCAGCAATCCTCTTACCTCTCTCTCCTGATTGCTAGTCTCCTGATTATTGAAGCCTGTGTCCCCAGATCCTGCTACTGTTAACATCATATTAAATAAATAATGTTTATGATGCATTATCTGCCTTAAACCTTGAGGTGTGACTGCAAGACATACCCATGTACTACAAATATATAAATAAATAATCAAAATTGAAATGCAAACAACCTTTGACTAAATTTCTTTTTCTTAAACCCAAATGCATTCATTTTATATATGCAATACATAATACATAATGTCCTGTTCTTTAAAAAAAGAACTCTTTTTAAAATGAAAAAGGCAGTGATTCACAATTTTGTTTCATGTGTTTATATTTTATATAATAATTTTAATTACCTTAGGTTGGTAATGAGACATTTTAAATTTAATTAATTTTTTTTTCAAATGAGTATTTTGGTACCTTGTCTAATATACCAGTAAACTAACTGATGGAAAGTGATGCCTTCAAGTTCCTGGTAAGCAACCCTTGAGCCTTCAGTGTGACTTTACTTCCTCTTGTCTCTGAAGAATGTGGAATCTCTGACTTTGTCATCTGGCTCTGTCTGCACCTCACCATAGTGACAATTCCACTGACCTGCAGAACTCAGAGCATTTCCAAGTCAAGATGACAGTGGCAGAGCATACACTACCTCCCCTTCCTGTTAGTCTGTGCTCCTCCCATCCATCCTCTCCCCATTCCCGTATCCATGAACATTTTTTAAATGCACCTCATCCTGGCCTCTGACCCTCTCCTCCTCCCAGAGATACCACTCTCTGTAAAGCTGCAGCTTGGTACCCACACGTTTCTGTTTCTCATTTCTCGTTACCTTACCTGGCCCCTGGCTATCTTTTGAAGACACTAATTCTCTTAAATTCTGAAACCTAGGGCAGTTTGCTTTTCTGAATCTCAGCTCTTCATACTAGACACAGTCCAGAATTATCATCCGTTCCCATTCCTGCTTTCAGATTAACCTACCAGGGTCATTTTTTTTTTTAAAAAAACCCATCCATTAACAGCTCCTGGCATTCCCTTGTAGCAGCCTCTCCTGTTCTCTGTTATTGTCATTTTCATACTTCAGATAACTCTTTCCAATTCATCAAAAACTTCAGTACCTGAGACAGGTTTCCTCCCTACCCCAAGTCCTACTCTCCTTAGGAACAACAGTAACATCTATTTACCAGATTCCTCTCGGTTCTTACCTCATGTCCAAGAACACTGTCACCCACACCCTGGTTACTTTACAATTTACAGTTGCTCTGCCTCCTAACGTCCAATGTAAACCCCCTACTTCCACTGAAGCCTTTGTTTCCACAGTTTGCTTTTTTTTTAAACTACAAGCAACATCCATTGTTAAACTTGTTCTTCCATAGTTACCCTGTGACCTCAGCTATGATCTAAACTTGCATTCTTACTCAATAACAGAAAATGTGAATTTTGTCTTTGTGTATGACTAGGAATAAGTAAATTTCTCAACGTATTTGTCAGGTGATGGTGGCCATGCAGATGGTACAGTCTAGGGAAGTTACTTTGGAGAAAGAGGACATATTATGCTTAGTTTTCCTCTTTTTAGCCCATTAAATTGTGGAATAATGTCTGGAATGCTGGGAAGGTATTGTTTCATGCAGTGAATGAGGAAAGGAAGCTACACACAGAAGAGGAACGAGATGGGACTGAAAACAAAGGCAAGCCCCACCCAAACTTTTGGATCTTCACAGAGATTTGCTTAGCTTATTTTTATTCATGGCTCAGATTTGTTGTTTATGAATGATTTTCTTTGTTGTTGTTGTTTGTGATTGAGCCTAATTATAGCCAATATATCAATTATCCATATTTCTCATGCCATCTCTGAACATCTCTGAACTCATTCTGGCAGACATCAAGCAATACAGAAGAGCCATCCACTATAAATGTAAAATACAAATACAGAATGTCACTCATCACTACCTGCTATTTCTCTCCTTAACTCACTGGGTTATGCTGCATAACTGTTATAATCTCTGTGGCTGCCCTCCCTGCTAGCCCACTTTTCAAGGCATTCTATGTATGAATGAAATGTAACACATTAGAGAAAAATTAAACATTCCTGCTCATTGGTCATTCTTCTCTATAAAGAGAATCCTTGCAATGCTCTTCTCATGAACCATTGCACTGTCAACTATTGCTCTTTTGTTGGACACTTCTATCTCAGTCTCAAAGTGATTCTATCCAGAGTCCTTGCTGTTCTTTATATGATTACTGTTGTTGTTATTTTATACATTCAAAATCTTTTCCCTTTAAATAAAGAAAACATGCTCACTCAAACTCTCATCCCTATAACAACTTTCCTGTCTTCTTTTTTGTCTATTTTCACTTTGGAGTCATTTCTCAAATTAGGTATCTAGTCTTTGCTTAGTATATCCACATATTAAGATATAAACCAAAGGAGCATACTTCTGAAAGAGCCCTTACTACTGTATTGACTACATAGCGCTCCCTTTGCTATAGCTTGGATCTGAAATATCCCTCCGAAGCCCATGTTAAAAAATGCTTGGTCTCTAGCTCATGGTGCTACTTGGAGGTGGTAGAATTTTAAAAACTGAAGCCTATGAAGAGGGATTAGGTCATCAGTGCCATGCCACTTGAGTGAATATTTGGACCTGGATCACTTGCTCTCTTTATTTTAGCTTCTTGGTTGCCATGAGGTAAACTATTTCCTCTATGCAAAGTACTGCCACAAACCTCAAAATAATAGAGCTGAATGGCTGCAGCCTGCAACCTCTGAACCCATGAATGGAAGCAAGCCTTTCCTCTTAAGGTTTATTATCAGGCTGGGGTGATAAATGCTCATTGTGTCAGTGTTAGGACACGAGTTACAATAACTAGAAATCAGTACAACCAGATGTGGCAACACCTGTGTCCTGCTTTGTTTTTTTTCTATGGACTTGACACAAACTAGAGTTAACTGGAAAGAAGAACCTCAACTGAAAAAAATGTGCCTGAATTAGACTGATCTGTTGGCAAGTCTCTGAGATAATTTATGACTGATGTGGGAGGGACCAGACCATTGTGGGAAGTGCTACCCCTAGACAGGTAGGCCACAGTAGTATAAGAAAGCAAGCTGAGCAAGCTAGCAAAAGAGAGTAAGTAAATGTCACTCCTCCATGGCCTCTTCTTCAGTTCCCACTTTTGGGTTCCAGCCTGAGTTCTTACCCTGACTTCCTTTACTGATGGACTGTGACATGAAGTGTAAACCAAATAAATCCTTTTCTCCCCAGGTAGCTTTTAGTTGTGGTGTTTTGTCCCAGTAGAAGAACCAACTAGGACAATGTGTTTTTATAATGCCAAGGCTGTTACAGCAAGATGCTGAGACAGGAGACTTCCCAGGAAGCTCCTGTGCCAATTAACCTGGCAATTGTAGTGGAAAACAAGAGATTATCTCAGCAAAGAAGATGACCAACACCTGCCCTAGTCCTCTGACCTCTATTCATGTGGAGGAGTGTTATATGTGCATACTCACATACACACACACACACACACACACACACACACACACACACACACACACACAGAGAGAGAGAGAGAGAGACAGAGACAGAGACAGAGAGAGAGGGAGAGACAGACAGTCAGACAGACAGACAGAGAGACAGACAGATTTTTTTTTTTTTTTTTTTTGGTTTTTTCGAGACAGGGTTTCTCTGTGTAGCTTTGCGCCTTTTCCTGGAACTCACTTGGTAGCCCAGGCTGGCCTCGAACTCACAGAGATCCGCCTGGCTCTGCCTCCCGAGTGCTGGGATTAAAGGCGTGCGCCACCACTGCCCGGCTCAGACAGATTTTTTTTAAAGACATTAAAGTAGAAGGCATTTTGTCAGTAACAATGATCAACTGAAACGTTTCAGTCCTGTTCTGAGCTACTGGTGGCATTAAGTATTCACTTTTCCCTCAGTGATACATTAGTGCTGTGTGATTTTACAGACAAGCATTACCCCATTTTTGCTCTACATGTTTGACACTTCCTTTTTTCTCTCCTTCCTTGTATCTACATGGCACCAAATTTGAGAGTTACTCTAGAAGCACCCGTAATCTGATTGCCTGTGGGCGGTTGCCCACGTTCTTTTCCTAAGATACATTCTCTCTTTGTGTTTCCAGAATGCCCTTGAGTTCATATATTCACAGCCCTAGGAAAATCCTGGAACATCAAATACTACATATATATATATATATAAAACATTCCTAACATTTCTATTGAATGTCAAAACTGTATTTGATTCTTCTCTTGAATGTATCAGTTTTACTTCAAATTCTCTACATTCAAAACAAAAATGCATAGGTTTATCTTTATACACAAATAATGCCTCCTCTTTAAAAAAAAATGTACTTTTAGGGGGCTGGGGAGGAAAGTGTTTATTTGGCTTTTACTTCCATATCACTCACTATTCATTACCAAAAGAAGTCAGGACAGAAACTCAAGCAAGGCTGATTCTGGAGGCAGGGGCTAATGCAGAGGACATGGAGGAAAGCTGTTTACTGGCTTGCTACATCCAGAACTTTTTTATAGAACCCAGGTCCAGCTGCCCAGGAGTGTCCCCACCCACAACGGACTGGGCACTCCCCCATCACTTGTTAATTAAGAAAATGGCCTATAGGCTTGCCTACAATCTGATATTTTGGAGGCATTTTCCCAGTTGAGTCTCCCTCCTCTCCGACGCCTCTAGTTTGTGTCAAGTTGACATAAAATTAGGCAGTACACC
The DNA here is from genome assembly GCF_007827085.1 of Peromyscus californicus insignis. Classification (NCBI taxonomy): domain Eukaryota; kingdom Metazoa; phylum Chordata; class Mammalia; order Rodentia; family Cricetidae; genus Peromyscus; species Peromyscus californicus. Next base: position 21,792,465 of record NW_026294534.1, on the reverse strand, counting down.
CTTTAATAAAAAGTGCATTCAATATGTTGTCAAAAATGCATCCTTCAGCTATGCTTTTCGGTTTGGTTTGTCTCTCTCTAACTAATAAATTTAAAAAGAATGCATTATACATCTTTGTGGGTTGCATATTACACATCTTTATCTGTGGAGGCGAAAGGAAAAAAAAACAGAAATATTAAGTACTGGAGAACTAAGAAATTCTTGTATTTGGAATTTTTTAATATTCATGCAGTATATTTTTAATCACATTTTATCCTGTCCCTCAGCTCCTCCTAGATCCTCACCCTCCCTATCCACCCAACTTCAAGTTCCTTTTTTCTCAAAAAAAAAAGAAAGAAAAGAAAAATAAAAAGGAAAAAAGTCACTAAAAACACAGAGTTCAATTTGTGTTGGCCATGTGCTACTGAGCATGGGCCCTGGAGTTTGGTTGATACATTCAATGTCATACCATTGGAGAAAACAGATTTTCCCTCTCCTCATAAATGTACTTTTAGTGAGAGCTGCAACCTACCATCTAACTCTACAACTGGAAACATGGACATCTTTTTATCACAATTTCTGCTTATAAATTTTTTTCCACCCAAACATCCCAACACCCTCTGTTTAATTCTTCATTAATTTTTACCCTCTTCCCTGTCACCATCTTTTCCTGCCAAAATTGTGGAAATGCTGTCCTAACTATGCTTGCTCAGCTTGCAACAGGAGAAAGATTTCAAAAACAAAACTATACTGTGCCATTCTCATCCATGGTCTATACAAGTACAGATAGCTCTGTGATCTGAGGATAGAATATACTACCTCACATCCAGCAAAACTTCTGATAGCACTGATTCTTCTTGCCCCATCATGCCTCTCCCATGCCTCACCTTCTGTCCAAATGTGTTGCTCTCTGGTGATAAATCACTGATCAAAAGTGGCCTGACCAGGAAGGGGTTCATATGGCCTATATGTCCCAGTCACAGTTCGTCATCAAAGGAAGTCAGGTCAGGAACTCAAGCAGGAGCAGAGGCAGGGACTATGGACAAAGGCTCCTTGTGGTCAAGTGATAGGATTAAAGGCCTGTGCTATCATTGCCTGACTTCTATGTTAATATAGTGGCTGGCTTTTTCCTCTGATCCTCAGGTAAATTTTATTGGGAGACACAGTATATTGGAGGACACAATACATCACCACAGCTCCTTACTGGCTTGACTCTTCTGGCTTGCTCAGCTGGTTTTCTTATGCAACCCAGGCCTACCTGCCCAAGGGTGGCAACATGTACAGCAGTCTGGGACCTGTGACATAAATAATTAATCATAAATTGCCCCACAGGCATGCCAACAGAACAATCTGAAGGGGCCATTCTTCAACTAAGTTTCTCTCTTCCAAGGTGACTCTTTTGTCAAGTTGACAAAAGCTAAAAGACATACCCTTCTGCCCATCCAATGACACTGATCTCAGGATTTATCAGTTTTCATGTTCTGCTTCACCAGGATCCCATAAACAAGCTATTTCTCTGGCCCAAAATATCTCTTCTTGGTCATCTTGGTCATTTCTACATGACTGAAAATAATATTCTTCTCTGTGTCTTTTACCATACAAATTTCCCGTTTGGGCCACGACAGTACTATGCCCCTATTTTCCACAGTTCTTGCTATCTCAATATCACATTTGCTTAGCAGATAAAATGATTAATATGAATCTTTCCGAATATCCATAAAGCAGTAGTTTCTTCATACTAGGAGCAAATGTATTTAGTACCTAGTTGTGTTCTATCCATTTATTTTGAACACGTAAATGAGTAAATACCTGAAATAACTCATCTCTAGGAAGATTATCGTGGAAATTTTAATGTTCTTAGGGTGCTTGCTTGACTGTTTGTTTTTATCCCCACCATGAAATTTGTCATAGCAATTGGGAGTTTTCAAAATCATTTTGTTTATGCAAGACAGTTTAATATAATATTCTTTATAAACCTTGTGCATTGTTTTTAAAATACCAAAACAATGGAATGTGAAAATTGCATATGAGAACAAATGAGATTTTCTCTTCTTTTTTTCTCCTTCCTTCTCTTCTGTATTAAGAATACTGTTTCTTGAGGTACAGAGTGATTTCCAAGGGTTGAGTTGTAATGAAGAGAGTGAGAAAGGCCATAAGAACTCTTTATATATGGCGTGTCAGGTTGCCTGACACTTGTGAAATTTTGTGGCTATGGCCATCAGGTACATAAAACAAATACATGAAGTGTAGCAACTGTTGGGGACCTGTCCAGAGTCTTAGCCAGGCTTACCATAAGACTGCATAATGGGGAGTGCAGTTCAACATAGTAAGTCAGAATTCCTACTTACATACTCCTGGAGGAACCAAGAAGTGACAACGGAGGACTGGCCACAAATATCACTAAACATTAAGAGAGCAGTCAAACATTAAGGGAAAATTTGGGAGGAGAAAAATTCAAAGTAACTATAATTTCAAAACTCTGTAGCTGTCCCTTGAGAAATAGAGCTTTGTTAGATTGAGAAATCTATTGTCTATATCCATTTATTTGTCTGCAAAACCACATCCATAAAGCCTCACCAACATGACTGCCTAAATAAGAGCTTAACAAGGACAGCAACAATAGTGGATGGGGAAATCCCACAAGGCCTCATTCCTACAGGGAAAACTATAAGCAACTAAAGAATACTGAGAGTTGGAGAAGTCATCTTTCCTGGGGAAGAGCACAATATTTGTTTACCCAATAACAAATGGTCAGCCCTGAAAACATACATACAAGTAACATTACACAGACTGAGCAGGTTATGTTTAAAGATATATGTGTGTAATATATATAATATGTATATATATTACATGCATATATGTATGCATGTAATTACAATTCATGGAGGAAAAGGCCATGCATTTGAAATAGAGCCAAGGGAGTGTATGGGAGGGTTTGGGGGAAGGAAATGAGGAAGGAAATTATATAAATATATTATAATATAAAATAATAAAAAGTTTTCATTACATATATATCCATTATTATCATTTCTTGATGAAAAATGGATGAGTATTTAGGTCTGGTATTCAAATATCACAAACATAAGAAGATACTCCAAGGACACATGGAAGAGGTAACAGTTTAAACTTCATTGTATACTCTCACTAAATTTGTGCTCTTAGTATAGCATATATAACAGAAATGTTAAAATGGACCTGGAAAATACATTGTGAAATATAATATGGAGAAATTTAATAGATGAAATTCATCTAAAGAAATGAAAGAGACTAGATAAACATATCTAAATGGTATTTTAAACTTTGATTACTAAGATAAATAATTTTCTTTTTTTAATTATGAAGAGATGAATTAAACTTTAGCTTGTTGGACAAAATACAAGGAGTGATATATTTTTAAATAGAAAGAAGATAGGTAGTTGATGTTCATGGTAGACAAAGAAGTAGAGACAGTAAAGTAAGATCTGATTATGCCCATTATGTTCGGACCCATGTCCCTTCAGTGCCCTCCTCATTGGTAATTAATTCAGTCTCCAGATATTGACCTGCTGCTTCCGGGCATCGCTCTCTCAAATTGGTTCCTGACCAGGAAGCAGGGCTGGCAAGTCCAGATTTGCATATTGAACTGGACTGCTTCCTGACTTTCTCATGATAAGTTGTCTTGGATGCTTTGTTTCCTAAATTAATCATCTGCTTTGTGTGTTCAGTTGCAGTCCTGGCTGGCTCCTGTGAGGTGAGCTTAGCCTCTACTCTCTCTGTTCACAGGAACCCATGGTTGTCTCGATCAAGAAATTTACCTTCTTCCCAATGTGCTCTTTGAGGATCTGTTGTTTCAGGAAGTCAAGATAAGCTGACTTGCTAGTCTTCAATTTGCTGCCACTCCTTGTTTGCCTACCTTGGTGCCCACAGTTTGTTGTTCCCAGAGAGAGTAACTACTGGCTCTTCCCTATAATGATCTCACATGCCAATCAAACTCCATCTTATAGTGTAACAACAAATAAAATGCCTTTTCTAGACTCTACCTAGAGCCCTTACTATTTTTGGTTTCTTTCTTTATGTTTTAGAAGCGATACAAATTTATAACTTAGACTTAGGTGTAACACCGTTGGTGACTGGATCCTGTCCTCTGAACAACCTGGATCTCAGAAGGGGTAGACTGAAGTCTTTTTCTTTTACAGTGGAGAGTGAGAGTAGTATCTAGGTGGTATTGTAGGATTAAATTTAAATGCTCAGACCAAGTAAATTTGTAGTGTTTGACAAGGATAAAAATTTTAATTGGAGATTTTAATGTAATTACATAATTTCCTCCTTCTTTTTCTTCCCTCCAAAATCTCCCATGTACCCTTGTTCTATTTTAAATTCATAATCTCTTTTACTTTAGTTTCTCTCTCTCTCTCTCTCTCTCTGTGTGTGTGTGTGTGTGTGTGTGTGTGTGTGTGTGTGTGTGTGTATGTGTATGTGTGTGTATGGGTGTACAGAGTATATTAAATAAACAATATATTACATATCATGTAGATTACATATAATATATTTATATATATGGAATATATATATGTGTGTGTGTGCACATATATATTCCTAAACATATAATACAACCAGCCTAGTCTGTATATGTTTTATCCCAGGACAATTTTAATCAGTCTGCTATTCAGATCCATCCCAAACAGTGCACATGTCCTGAAACTCCAGGCATCCACAGGATCCAGAACACTCCTTGTCAATATTTGACCAAGCATGGACCCTTGTTACTTGGAGATAAATTTCAGCCAGCACTTGGATGCATATGGATCAAAGAACCAAACTCTTCAAACCACCAATATGAGAGTTACAGCGGTCACTTTATTAACCTTAAAATCACAGTGCTTCCCATGGTATACAATTGAAATCTTCAGACTCAGTGCATTGGATTACTGTTGAGTTTCCTGAATCCAGGCCCTGTTTCTATTACTCTCTGACCCTCTGTAATGTACTTTTATTCTCTCCCACTTCAGTGAAACTGCTTCTGTCAAGGTCACCTATGGTAACCATAGTGCTAAATCGAATGTACAAATTATTTGTCTCTATTTTACTTGACCTGCATTCAGTATACTTGACCATATCCTCTTTTGTGCAACACACCCCTATTCTGGCTTCCACTCAACATCTTTACTTGTCTGCTTCTTACCTTTAGAGATACTCTATCTTAAATTTCTTTGATGTCTCAGGTTCTCTTATTTGGACTTTGGATGAAGGAGGACTTCAGGGACCCATCCTAAATCCTTTCCTGTGTCCAGAGCACCTCATACATTTCCATGGATGTAAATAAAATATTTATGCTACATGTTATCAAATGTGTATTTTGGTTATAGAATATTATTTTACATCTACATATTCATGAGCCACCTGTACTTTATTGTCTTATAAAGACCTCAAGATTTACTAAAAGAGCTCTTTAATAGTCAGTCATGTTTTACCACGCTTTTCCCAGCTCTCCCCAGAAAGATGCTCCATTTCTCAATGATCTGTCTTGCTGTTACATGTTTATCAAATGGATTATTTTCCTTTACCCTCTTGTCCCTTCATATTTATACCCCAATAATCCTGGTAATTGCATGTATTATATCAGTCATTTATTTTCACTATTCATTCAGACAAACCTGCCACTCTCTCTTTCTTTCCTTGAAACAGAATTTGTAGCCCTAGCTTGTATGGAACTCACGATGTAGATCTAGCTGAGCTAGAACTCACAGAGATTCACTTTCTCAGCCTTCAGAGTACTGCGATTCAAGTTGGCCACCACCATGTCCACACCATATCATCTGTTATCTGGACACTACAGTTGCCTACTGGGTGCTATGTCAGTAACCCTATTCCATCTCTTCATATATTGGCAGTATGATTTTTCTTAAGGGGCAAATTAAATAATGTTACCATCCTGCACAAATCATTTAAGTGGCTTGTCTATTAACTCAGAAGAAATTGGAATTCCCTCTATTCATTCTGATAGGATGCTTTCTCATTGCTGGCTTATTCCTCACTGAATACCAGCTCCTTGAGTCTTCCCTAAAGTTGTTTATGTGCAAGGATTTTGCCATCTCAGAAACTTTGAGTTGCATTTCCTTCTCCACAGGGCTTTCATTTCTATTCAATTTCTGTAAGTCTCAGCATAAATGCCACATCCCTAATGACAACTTCTCTTAACATACTAATTAAACTTAGACATTCTCTGATTTTTTTAAAATCTCAAACCTCCAAGTAACAAGGGTCCATGCTTGTTCAAATACTGACAAGGAGTATTCTGGATCCTGTGGCTACCTGGAGTTTCAGGACATGTGTACTGATGGGTATGGCTCTGAATAGCAGACTGATTAAAATTGTCCTGGGGTAAAACATATACAGACTAGGCTGGTTGTATTATATGTTTAGGAATATATATGTACACACACACTCACACACACATAATCCATAGCATCATATGGCCGTCTTTCCAACTGCTGTTTATTTTGAAGGCACAGATTAAAATGGTACCCCTGACTGTTCCACTAGCATTATTATAGTAGCTGGTACATAGCAGAAAGTCAATGAACATTTCCTATTAATTTCCAAAAACAGCACCCATCAAACAGAAAAATTAGGTGTGTCATTGCTGAAAATAAAAAATTTAATTTAAAGAAAAAAAATTTCACTAATTTTTCTTCTTTATAGCACATAAAAATCAGAACTAAAATTAATAAGTGATTAGAAAAGGAAATTTTCAATGGGCTAATGGATTACCTCCTCCTTTGGAAGGTTGTGAAATTTCCTCATTTGATGTACAAGGTCATAGACTGTACAGTCATTAGGTTTGACCAAAGAAATCTTTTTTTCCCTTTTTTCTCATAAAATATAATACAACAAAATGGACAGATGGTTTTTCAAGTTAGAGTATAGTTGTTTTGTGACTTTATCTGTTATTTAACAACGTCAACCTTGAAAGTGTCCTCATTCATTGAGTAAGGTTGGCAAGGGTACTTGTATCTAGTCATATCATAACGAAAAGTGAAATAACATGTAAGAAGACATTTAATGCAACATCTTGCAGATGTTAAAGCACTCAATAAGTGCTGACTGCAAGCCACAATTACTATATTTGCAATGTAAGATTCAATTATGAATTAATCTGACTTTCCCAGGTTACTGACTAAATTTGAGCTAATATTCTGGCTATGTCTACTCACTCATTCTCAAATCATAGCACTGTCAAGTGAAGGGAGGCCTGAGAACACATGCTGATGTGACTGAGGATGTTCTTTCATAAACTGTTGCAGGACCTAGGAATATGTGCTCATAGTGAATACTCCACAATTACTGACAAAGAAAGGATCCCGCTATCTCACTGAATATAAGTGTATATGTATAAAATTATTTCATCCCTTTAGATGCCTGGAATTGTGGCATACAGAAAAAAGATACTATTTTGCTGATTATAATTGAGACTAAAAAAATACAGAGAACTTTTATTAAAGTCAATATTTGGATAAAAATATTAAAAGGAAATTCCAGAGGACCAAGAGGTGGGGAAACACATTTAGGAAAGCAGATGAGCAGCAGTTTTAGGACTTTTCAGAGTAATTATTAACACTCTGTCTCTCCACTGAATTAGTTGCTGATTGGTCATTTTTGCTCATTTTTGTGTAAGAAATAACTACATCAGTAATAGCATCATTGAATACAAAGAATAGTCCCTGGGTGCCCAAGAGGCACGTGATGACATCTGAAGGCATCTGACATTCTTTTGTTAATATCAAAGGCCAAGTACATTCTGTGGGTTCTTAACTATGGAACCCAAAACAGTTTCTGAGTCATGAATATGTTATGTGCACATGGACTTCTGTAACACTGAGATGCCTGTTTATTTTATTGGCTCATCTATATGTTGCCATTTTTTAAATGATTTTTTTTCTAGAACCAGTAGGTAACAATATGGGATGGGAATCATAGTGCTATACCTTTTTTTTTTTTTTTATTTTAAACATAACATCTTTCGCAGGAAATGTGTTTAAGTCATCCATTAGTGCATTATTTCATCATTATTTCAGTGCATTATTTCATCCAGGCCATTCACTTATATTAATCCATAAGAAGTTAGTTTTACCTTGAGCATTGTATGTCATCTAAGAGAACAGACTTTACTAAAATCTTCTGATTTTACTAGCATTTACCCATATATGTTTGAGTATCCAATTAGCACACCCTTCATTTGAAACAAAATGTTAAGGGAGCATCTCTGTTCTCCAACTCTTCCCAAAGAAAATGATACACATGCTGACAGTCCCTTAGCTACCCATTATTACAAAGATGTCTGTGGTTACACAAACACTCCATCAAATCCCCACCTTTCATTTTTCAATGTGATATCTCTGCTATTTCTTGAGAGTTCGATATTGAGAGTAATGAATTCTTTCTTTTAAATGCAATTGAATATGCATCCCCAGTACAGATCTGAATTTCTTTGTTTTGTTTATATCAAATCTTCCCTCAAGTTTTGTGTTTAGCTAACAGTGTAATGGCAAATGACAAGCTGTGTCTGGGTGCCACAGATCAGAATGATTTAGATAAAGCAATCATTAGCCCCCTTCCTTACCTTTCTAGGAAGCTGACAATGAACTGAGAGAGGAAGCAGTCTCCAGGAGATTTGATTTCTGGGTTGCATCATCTCTATTGTGTATGATGCAAGATTCTCGATTGAGCATGCTCAAATCATCTTCTCAGGTTTCCTACAACATAGCCTACTGATCTTATGAGTTGAAATAAACCAGTACAGCCTCTCTGTCACTACACTGAGTTCCCTGTCCATTGCAGCAAAAGTAATCTACCGATTTTCATGTAATTTTTTGTTTGTTGATTATGTCTTTCATTGTGTTCAAAATATTAACCTATATACTAGTGATAGGATATGACAGTGAAAACGACTATAACTGCTATACCTATGAATTTCAACAATTATCAGCATGGTAAGATATTCATAAAGGTGCAATAAGTGACACTCACCTTGGTAGCAACCAGCGTCTGTCTAACTGAAGTTAATAATCACTCAATAGGACATAAATCATACCTGGAACTGGAAATCTAGCCAAGTTCCTGGGTCTAGTGAAGTCATGTATCTTCAAAAAGAATACCCTGCTGCCACTTTACTAGACCAGAAAAATTTCTTGCCACATTCTAAATTTTATCCTTATACTCACAGGTAAGTGAAGCTACCACCCTTCATCAAAGAAGATTCTCTTTATAGCAAATGGAGGCTATCACCTAAAAACACAACTGGATACACTGCAGAGAACAATAGATTGTAGGGACCCCAGCCCTAAAAGACACACAAACACACACACACACACACACACACACACACACACACACATATATATATATATATATATATATATATATATATATATATATATAATAGATCTTGCATTTATGGACTCAGGGAATGTTGTGGAAGAGTGAGCTCAAAGACTGAAAGAGACAGAATACTAGGGAGTCTGCTGTGCATACTAGGGAGTCTGCTGTGCAGATGTCTGCCTTAGAAGTGGCTACAGAAATAAGACCAGAAGAATAACAATATCAACGAACGTGCTTGTGTTGAAGGGGGAAGTTTTCATGGGACCCCATCCCTAGACAGAGAACTATAGGCAACTATTGACTGATAGGAGAAGGAGAATTAGCCCTCCCAGGCTGTCCAGTGAAAACTGGTCATCCTTAAAACCATACACATTTAAACAAGAAAAATGGACTCAATATGTTCTATTTATATATCTCTATCATCTATCTATCTATATCTATCAATCTAAGATCATTTATCTATATTTGTGCATAGTGATACATATATATATATATATATATATGTTTAACAATTATAATAAAAGAAAAAGAGGTTTTCAATTTAAGGAGGGCATGGCAGAGGTTGGTGATATTCTAGTTCAATTTTAAAAAAATGTATCCATGTCCCTTATTGCATTCAATTTCCATATTTTAGAAATGAGACATAATTAACCAATTATAGTGGTTTTTGATAAATATTATCTTAAAGTACGTGCACAACTATGACAGCTAAAAAATGGCTTCCTTTATCTGCTAGATAAAAGGCATTTTGGAAGTTATTGAGGCTTAGATTGATGCTCACTTAAGGATTTTAGAAAAGGATAGAGGATCAGAATTTCACAAAGACCAGAACCCATGTTCACACTCCTTGAGATGAGAGAATATAACATCTCTGAAAAGTCAGAGAAGCAAAACCACAGTGCAGAAGAGAGTGCAATATCACTGAGCTTTGACAGAAATGATAAAGACAAATGGGGATTTGGCTTGGAGGAACAAAACAAGAAGTGTTGATTGTGTCCTGTGAACAAAGGAAAACAGTAGAAGCCTTCCTGCAGTGTTGCGGGGATTTATCAAGGCAAATCCACGTAGTTGGAAAGGAAGTTTATTTTGGGGTATCTTACAGCCAGCAAAGGGGTTGGTTACAGGGTCCAGGAGAAGTGAGGTACAGTCCAGCAGGGTTCTCTGGAAAACTCTGACTCAGTCTGCCACCCGGCATCCAGGATCAACAGGAACCAAGAGGGCCGGCACATCCGGATCTCTGGTGTTAAGGACTCCTGTCCTGGCCATGCCCCAGGGGGCAGGTCATAGGTAGGCATGGCAGTTACCAGAAGCCTCACTAGGAGTAGCACTTCCAGGTCAAAGCTGGAACAGCCACCCACTACACTGCAGGGAAAGGAAAACCATCCTGTTCTTACTGTTACCCTCCGACAGCAACAGAAAGGACTGACTGGGAAGAGAACAAGGCTGAGTGTGGGAGTTTCCGGAAAGGCAGTTGGGATCATCCCAGCCAAGATATAAGAGCAGCTTTACAAGGACTTCATAGGAGGCACCAGAGCAAAAGAATGAATTTCAATATTATTTCTTATTTAAGGCAATAAAATGACAATTTCATGTTGGGATGGTGCTTGCTGTATGCCTCATATACGAATGGCTTAGTTAACTAAAGTGCAAGTGACAATAGAATTCTCAAACAATGTGTGCTGGTGTCAGCAAGATGGACAATGCTTCTAAAGCCACCCTTACCTCCACCCATCACCTTCTTCCCCACTATTAATTCAACTCTCTAGCATGATGCATGCCCCATCTGCAGAAGGGTATGTAAAATGATTAGTAATATTCAATTTTGATATCAAGACAAAAGAAAAGGGAGTTGAATATAGGAGACTTTAAAAAGAAAGGAAGGAAACCAACCCTGAGCTAAACATAGAGAAAAGAAATAAGAAAGGAGACGGATCGGCAATAAGCATTTGATGAGTTTGGAATTCCACTTTGGTTGGAAAATGAGTACATTGAGAAGAGTAGCCCTAAGCAAGACTCATCCCTGTCTAAGGCTCAAGGAACACTGAAGAAGATGAGGCTAAAAGAACCTAAGAACCAGAAGACAGGGAGAATGGTAGCAAAAATGTCATCTTTGGGGGCAAGACACAAATTGTAATAATGAGCACATAGCAGCTGAGGCTCTCTTCAATGGATCTTTGTAAGAGTAGTGGGACTGTCAACAGTCAAGCATTGATGGGAGAGGGGCTCATGTGGGCCTCTCTGCTCAATTACTCACTCCTGATGAGTTTACAGAAAGGAGAAATCATTGCCTTCAGTTCTCTACTCACGCAGTTACCTAAATAGGTTGCAGGAGATAGCTCCAATCCATTGGTCATAGAGATGGCCCTGGGTGAATTAAATAGGTCACACACACACACACACACACACACACACACACACATACACACACACACACACACACACACACACACACACACACACACCACACTTCATGACTCTGGGGAACGGATGGTAGTGATAGGGGAAGGTTAGTAAAGATCAAAGAAAGATAAGAGAGGGTAAGAGGAAAAAAATTATCATAATAGCTATAAAAATATATAAAGTTGTCACATAGTGAATGAAAGACAGGAAGGATGGAATGAAGTAAGGGAGGGAGGGAGGGAGGGAGGGAGGGAGGGAGGGAAGAAGAAAGGAAGGAAGGAAGGATGAAGGAAGACCATCTACTGCTTTAGAGATTGGATTTTCCTGTTATCCTAAGACACGGAGGTGTAAATTACCTTTACTATGTTGAGGTATGCCCCTTGTATCCCTAATCTCTCCAGGACTTTTATCATGAAGATGCATTGGATTTTGTCAAAAGCCTTTTCTGCATCTAATGAGATGATCATGTGTTTTTGTCTTTATGTCTGTTTATATGACAGATTGCATTTATTGATATACAGATGTTGAACCATCCCTGTATCTCTGGGAGGAAGCTTATTTGATCTTGGTGACTGATCTTTTTGATGTGCTCTTGGATTGAGTTTGTAAGTATTTTATTGAGAATTTTTACATCTATGCTCAAAAGGGACATCATTTCTTTCTGTAATTCTTTCCTACATGGTTTAGGTATTGGGATAACTGTGGCCTCATATGAAGAATTAGACTATGTTCCTTTTGTTTCTGTTCTGTGAAATATTTTGAGGAATATTTCATTAATTCTTCTTTGAAAGTCTGATAGAATTCTGCATTGAGCACATTTCTCCCTGAGCTTTTCATTTGTTTGCTTGTTTAGGCAAATTTTAATTACTCCTTCTATTTCATTAGGGGTTATAGGTCTGTTTAGATTGCTTATTTAATCTTGGTCTAACTTTGGTGTGTGGTACATATCAAGAAATTTACCCCCTTTTTTTAAAGGTTTTCCAGTTTGCTGGAGTACAGGTTTTTAAAGTATGCCCTTATGACTTTCTGGATTTCTTTAGTGTCTGTTGTTATGTCCCCTTTTTCATCTTTAATTTTATTAATGTGGATCTTCTCTATTTAGCTTTTACTTAGTTTGGCTAAGGGTTTATCAATGTTATTGATTTTTCTCAAAACACCAACTTGTTCTTTCATTGATTCTTTGTATTGTGTTTTTGTTTATTTCTATTTTATTGACTTCAGCCCCAAGTTTGAGTATTTCTTGCAGTCTATTCCTTTGTGTGTAACTTCTTGATTTTGTTCTAGAGCTTTCTTGTGTGTTGTTAAGTTATAAATATGAAATCTCTCTGATATTTTTAACCTATCCACTTAGTACTATGAGCTTGCCTCTTAGAACTGCCTTCATTGGGTCCCTTAGGTTGGGGTATGTTGTGTTTTCATTTTTATTCTATCCTAAAATGTTTTTAATGTCTTCCTTAATATCTGTCTTGATCCATTTATTACTAAGTAGTGAGCTGTTCCGTTTCCATGAGTTTGCAAACCTTCCGTTGCTTCTGTTGTTGATGATATCCAGCTTTATCTGTGATTGTCAGATAGAATACAGGGTGTTATTTCACTTTTCTTGTGTCTGTTGAGACTTGCTTTGTGTCTAAGAATGTGATCAATGTTGGAGAAAGTTTCATGGCCTGCTGAGAAGATGTATTCCTTTGTGCTTAATTCTATAAATATTTGCCAGGTCCATTTGATTTATGGTATCATTTAACTACAGCTTTTCTCTGTTTAGTTTTCTCTGTTTTGTCTGGATGACTTGTCAATTCATGAGAGAGGGGGATGGAAGCCACCCATAATTGCTGTGTGAGGGTCAAATTCTTACTTTAGCTGTAGTGGTGTTTCTTTTGTGAAATCAAGTGCCTTGCGCTTTGGGCATAATTGTTTAGAATTGCAATATCCTCTTGGTAGTTTTTTTCCTTGGATGCATATGGAGTGTCCGTCCTTGCCAGGGGGCCAGCCCTGGTGGTGGCCAGGTCCTAGAGAGGAGCTAAGGAGTTGGCAAGGGAAGGATGAGCCAGGCATAATGGTCAAGAGAATTTTGCAGCCTGGCTAACTAGCAGAGTGCTTCTTTATTTATATAGAACTCAGCAAGCAGGCATAGATTCATGTTGTTCCAAACCACAGATCATATAATTTTTGGTTTTGGATATGTGTTTAACTTTTTCTCTTGCATATCTGGGCTCATAAGTTTAATCATCAGTGATAAACTGTGACAGAACAAAGTTATCTTTTATAATCATTTCCCCTCAAGTTTAGTCATTATTGATAAACACAGCTATCTTTTATAAGCATTTTCACTCATCAACCCAATAACCCAATTTTTAATAATCTAGATGCATATAACAGCCTGTTCTCAGGCTGGCAGCTTTTGCAGCTTCAAGGATGATAAGCAGAAAATCTCCAAGCCAGCCCAGGAAGATTGCAGTGTCCAGAGCAGTGTATTATTAACACTTAATGGTCAGAGTGCCAAAGAAAAAACTTCAGGCCAAATTTTAACATAATACAATGTTTTATATTTTATATCTTTGTAGAATTTGTTTCTATGTCTAATCCTGGAATTCTTTTTTTTTTTTTTTTTTGGCTTGGTCATAAGATACCACAGTGGCCTTGCATGATCTACCTTTTCTAAGAAAGGTAGGCCCTGACACCTCATTCTTTTATCATCTTTCCACAGTATTCTTTGTCCATCAATATAAGTTCCTGTGTAGGCAGAGGTAACTTAAGCTAATCTAACTTTGTTGCTGTATGTGCTATGTAATTGTCTGAGTGTATAGTAGGAAGAGACTTGTAAATTGATCAAAGGCCAACTCCTCTAGCCCACCGAGTCTTGTTGACCCTTTTAAGTTCACTTTGTTTTTATTATCTTGTTCCTAAATAAGTACATAGATAGATGTTTTAAGAATATCTCATAGCCTCATAAAGAGACATCGGACTTCTTTATGTGTGGCACAACCTCAAAGGCATAAGGAAGACCTTCAAGTACATAAGAATATTTCCCTAAAACCAGGAGAGGTAGTATGCCCTGAGCATTCCTTGGGGAAGTTTAGAAGCAGTACTTCTCAGAGAAGGCACAAATGATTCATAAGAAAATTTCCATCAATCCAATATTCCTAAGTTGTACAAATATTAAAAGTCTCCCAAGGATGAAGCATGTGAAGATCAAAAGTGACATGGTGGCCATCACGCAGTTCAGCTGTGCTGGCTTTATGACTTTTGCCATTCCCATTTGATATGGCTGCACCACTTCCCTATCTCTTCTGATTGGTTTAAATTTGAAGTCTATTTCATTAGATATTAAAATGGCCACACCAGCTTGCTTCATTTGCTTGGAATATCTTTTTCCATCCTTTTATTGTGAGGTGATATCTATCCTTAATGGGAAGGTATGTTTCTTGGATGCAGAAGAAGGGGAAATCCTTGTTTTGTCTCCAGTCTGTTGCTCTGTGTCTTTTTATGGGGAATTGAGATCACTGATGTGGAGGGTTATCAATGAGAAGTGTTCATTGATTCCTGTTATTTTGTTGTCAAGGGGTTTATTCCCCCAGTTTTGACTTAAAGGTCTGGGATTATTTATTCCTTGTGGTTTTCTTGGATGTGGCTCACCTCCTCAGGTGGAAGTTTTCCTTTTAGCACCTTCTGTAGAACTGTATTTGTAGATAAGGTTCTACTTGAATTTGGTTTTATCATGGCACATTTTCTCTTCCTCCATCTACTTTGATTGAAAGTTTGGTTGAGTATAGTAGTTTGTGCTGTCATCTTGAGTTTGTAGAACATCTACCCAGGCCCCTCTTTCTTTTAGAGTCTTCATAGAGAAGTTAGGTATTATTCTAATGGGTCTGCTTCTATATGTTACTTGGTCTTTTCCTCCTATAACTTTTAATATTCTTTTCTTTTAATACCTCTTTTAATATTCTATTTTTAGCATTCTTGATTCTGTATGTTTAGCATTTTGATTATGATGTACTATGGGAATTTCATTTCTGTCCTAGTCTATTTGGTGATCTATGCTTTTTGTACCTTGATCAGCATCTTCTTTAGGTTAGGGAAATTTTCTTCTACAATTTTGTTGAAAACAGTTTCTATGTCTTTGGTCTGGGTTTCTTATCCTTCCTCTACGTTTATTACTTGTGGATTAGGGCTCTCATCCTAGTGTTCCTGATTTCCTATATGTTTTGTGCCCTTTTTATTGTTGTTGTTGATTTAATATTTTCTTTGACTGAAGTGTCCATTTCATTTGTCTTCTCATCAATACCTGATAGTATCTCTTCCTTCTATTGTATTGTGTTGGTGAGCCTTACTTCAGAGTTTTCTGTTTGACTTTCTAACTTTTTCATTTGTTGTTTTACCTCAGTTTGGGTATGTTTTAGTGATTCTGTTTCTAGTTTCATGTCTTGAACTGTTTTCTTAATTTCATTGCACTGTTTGTTTTCGTCTTTATAGACTTCGTGATTTCATATCCTCTTTAAGGTTTTTAAATATTTTTTCATAATAGCTATTTTGAAGTCCCTGTCTTATGCTTTAGCTATATTGCATTTTTTAGGTCCTACTCTACTAGCATTGCTTGGTTCTGGTGGAGACATATGGTTCTATCTGTTATTGTGTTTTATGCTGGTATTCAAGCATCTAAGTTTGGAATTATTTTAATTCTAGGTGTTTCTATATGGCCTTCTCTTTGTTGGGTGAGTGTAAAATTTCTTGGTTTCTGTTTCCTCTATGGATTTTAAAAGAGTATGGTGTGTGGATGGCCTGGTAGGGAGCATTTCTGAGTCCTCATCAAATGTGGGTATTGGAGGTACTGAGTGGAATGGAATTTTCTAGGTCTTAGGAGATGAAAGAAAGGAATATGGATAGATTGAAGGGTCTGAAAGCTGAGAGGGTCCACTGGAATGAGGAAAGTCAGGTTGCCACAGGATCTGTGGAGTCCCCAGGGAATTGAGTCAGAGTGGGAAGGCCGACTCCTGCAGGTGATCTGCCACAGGGCTAAGGATGAAACTAGGAAATTTGAAATGACAGATAAGAGAAAAACAAAATAGACAACCTGATCCCCAAGTCAGTGCTCTTCTGATTAACTTTTATTTGAAATCTACTTTACTAGACATCACAAGAACCATACCAGTTTGCCTTGGGATTTCATTCACTTGCTAGATTGTTTTTCATACCTTGGCTCTGAGTCTATGGGTATCTTTAACAGTGAACTGTGTTTCTTAAAGATAACAAATAATTGGATCTAGTTATTTAATCCAATAATCCAGTACACATCTTTTTATCAATGAATAGAGGATTTTTCATTTAAAGTTAATATTGAGAGATAATTATAAATGACTGTAATTTTTTGTCTGTATCCTTGGTTGGCTAGATTTAGAGGTATCAAACCTCTAAATTGGTTTGTTGGACATGATAGAGTCCTTCATACTCCTTTGTTCAGTCGTTGCACCTGTGAAATTTATTTTCTGTACTCTCATGATTGAGAGTGTCTTTCTCCTTCTCCCATGTATACTATTACAGTATGTGTAGTACTTCTGTGTTCATGACCTGCCTTTGTTTGTGCTTGCCTTAAAAGGTCTTTATGTCTCTATCAATTTAAGAAAATAGTGGCTTTTAGGGGGCAAAGCACTCTTGGTTCATAGTTGTTTGCTTTCAGCAATTTTAATATATCATTCCCATTCCATGCTTTCCTGAATATACAGTTGCTGATAAGAGATATGATGTTATTATGACGTGGGTTCCTTTGTGACGTTACATTTTCCTTTACTGCTTTTAGTACTTTGGCTTTTAATTTTGATATACTGATGATAATATGTTGTGGAAAAGTTCTATTGTCATGTTGATTTGGGATTCTAAGAGTCTCTTGTGTTTAGTTGCCCATTTCTTTCTCTATATGTTATAACTATTTCTGCTTCAATTTCATTGAAAAGATTTCCTGTGCCTTCAGTCTTACAGCTCTTTCTTCTGTCCCTTTGAATTCTTGGGTTGTTCTCTTGATCATATTCCAGTGTTCTTGATATTGTTGTCCTACTCTCTTATGTTTTTTGTTTTCATTTGTTTTTAAAAGTAATATTCTCTTACTATTTTTTTCCATCCTTTAAATTTTGTTTTCTGGTTGATTGAGTCTATTAGTGAAGTTTCTCAATAATTGACTTTTTATTTGGTTTTTATTCATTGAGTTTTTCACTTCTTTTTTTTAATTAAAACAACTGACAATTTTATTTTCACATTTCACAATTTCAGTGAAAGCTGCCCTTTTTTTACCCTACTTCTCCCCTCCAAAACTATTCTCTCTGTTAGGAAGGGCTTCATAACTTTACATATTGATTATTGGTGGCTTTCTGTAGTGGTCTCCATCAGCTCCAAAATTAAGTTTTCTTGATGAAGGGTAAAGACAACACTTACCTGTGGATATAAGGACAAATGTTTACAGAATGTTGTTAGGGAGTATGCTGGTCTAGTACATCAGTAGTTATTGATTTTCCTCCAATAACCATGGTCTCACTATCCCTGGTCATTTGTCTATTTTTCTGGTACCAGTAGGTCTTAGGCCAAGTAGAAAGCTGTTGGTTACTACCAAAATATGCATGCCACTACTGCACCAACCAGTAAGGTCATCATGCAATGCTCACCATTGATATGGCTCATAGGCATCATAGCTGAGTAGGACTGCTGGTGGCTTCCCTACTTTGGAAGATTTCTTGAGGAATTCTGGCAGTTCTTAGGGAGGAGGCATTCATCTTAGTTCTAGCTCAAGGGTCTTTCGGCCCTGTTTCTGAAGTGTGTAGTGTCTTCAGCAATAGGGACTTGCTTTCCACTCCTTGTTGGGGCCACCAAAGGCAATAGTATCCACAAGTAGTAAACAGAGCTAATACTAACACAGAAATTTTAAACCTCAAAGCCCACCCCCAGTGGCATATCAATGTTAGATATCCTAATCTGTTCCAAATAGTCCCACCAACTGGGGACCAAGTATTCAAATGTTTGTGGGCCATCCTCATTCCAACTACCACACTCAGTTTAACAAATTCCAGTTTTGAGTTTTGTTTTGTTTTTCCTGTTTGAGGGTGTTACTAATTCCTGAGGCATTTTCCTACTTGACCCAAAACTTCTATCACTTGCATACCTAGCTTGTCTTGCCCTGCTGCTCTCCACATTCCCTCCCTAGATATTCCTTTACCAAGGAGCTTTGGAAACCTGAACTAAGATTCCTTAACTTACGTTTGTTTCCTACTCTTAGACTAGCAGGGTAGCACAATTTTTAATAACAGATTGTCTGTCTCTCAAGTAAGTGATTTCCTGTTGCCCTCCACATTATATACAGAGATGAAGTAGGACTTCATTCTATAACATGTTTACTCTAGGAATCACTCTTCCCCAAACTGTAACTCTCCTGGGATGAACGAATAAATCCTAAAGAAAACACCATACCCTTGCCATTGGCTATCAGACTGTTTAGACAAGGGTCTCCAAGAAAGTCTAAATTTCCCTAGGGTCCATATCATGGAACAAGGAAAAGGCCAATGCCCTGGTGACAGCTAGAGGAGGGACTATGGGACTACACCTTGACAAGGACTGCTTGGCTATGAGTACATCCAGTCCTTTGGTTAAATTTAAATCTAATTTTAGGAACCTCCTAAAATGGACTGGATGGTTTGTTGGCCACCTTTGTTACCCTTTACAATGTGGCTACATTGGCTAGATCTCCTTTTGCTGCTCTTCCCTGTTATCTGTTTAACAAACCCTTTGAAGATAGGTGGCTGACTCTGACTTGTTAGGCTGCTATCACCCAGGCTCTGACCCTATCACTTCTGGTAACAAAGCCTGAACCTGGGGTGCTTCTGAGGCCTGTAAACTAGTCTTGAAAGAAAGCCCCTCCATCTTTCTACCTTGCTTATCTTTTGAAAGGAACCTATTTTCCTTCTTTTCTGCCAGAATGTTGTAGGCTGAAGTTCTGTTGGGCTTATTTCCTACCTGTACATAGCCTGTCTTTTTCTCTGCAATATTCAGGTACCAATCCTTACACTACCCTTACGTATTTCTGAAGTTTTTCTCTCTGCCTTTGACATAAAGTCTATTTTTTTCACATGCTGACTCTCCTTTACTGGATCATATAGAGGCAGCTTCTAGTCCACCACCTGACAAGAAAGTATCAATATCATTTTTCTCTTCTTTTTATTTTTACAGGACTCATAGCTAAGAATATTACTTGAGCCTTATAAGAGAATTTGGACTTGTGGTTTTGAACAACTGTAGAGATGTGGGGACTCTTGGCGATATATTAAATGCATTTTCTTTATGAGATGAACACCAGGACACAATGTTATGGAATGGTTCTTAAATTCAACTTCTAGAGATATATTGAATCCTTTACAAGAGATATATTGAAGGTTTGGTCACCAACCTGTGGGTGGTGAAAACTGTGAGAAGTGATGCCTAAAGTAAGGAACAAAATGAGGTTATTAGGGAAACGTCATTGAAGTAGTCTTACGACCTCTGCCCTATTTTTCTTTCCTCCTGGGCTGCCATCAAACGCTTATCTTTACTAACAATGTGATCCTTCCTCTGATGTTCTGCATTACCACAGGTCCCATATCAATGGGGGTTAAGTGTGATCTTGGCTAAAATCTTTCATATCATTACCTCAAATAAATATATTTTCCACATAAATTGATCATCTCAAGTATTTTATGACATTACATGAAATTGGACTAACATACTATAATAAATTTGAACTCATAGGTTGAGCTCAAGAAGAGTTTAACAACATCTAATAATAAAATAAAGCAATTATAACAATACATTTTAATTAAAGCAATATGATTTAGGTCATTTTTCCTTAAAATACCTTGTCTCCCTCTCATTCTTCTTGTGATAACGTGAGAGGATGTCTATATGATGAGATGAAATAAACAGAATGATGTAAGCCTCATAGCACAGTATCACACTATCAGGATCCTTTTGAACACACAAGAAAACTGATCATCAATCCATAATGATACCAGTTGACTTTGGGTAACAGAAACTCAGAAAAATAAATTGCAAGTTAGAATATATTGTTTTCCTTGGTTGTTTTCTTTTAAGAAGGACCAACAAATGATTGCGTGAGAATTTTTAAAAAATTACTGCTTGATAATTTCATACATGAGTATACTGTGTTTTAATCACATCTACCCCCATGCCCTGCCCTGCAATTCCTACTATATGCCCAACCTCTTTTCTCTCCCAACTTTATATATTCATCTTTTAAACCTACTGAGTCACACTTAGGTCTGCTATATGAGTGTAGAACGATCCACAGGAATATGGGAAGCTTATCAGGGACTACTTTCCAAAAGCCTGATTTTCCTTACTTACCAGAATGCCAGAGAGCCCGTGTTTGTGTGTTTGCATGAATGTGTGTGATGTGAGTGTGATATCACGTAAAGCACAGGTATTTCCCCCACTTTTGAGCAAATAAATAAATAAATAAAATAAGAAAATGCTTGTTGCTTACTGGCTTTCTGGTTATTATATTCTTTGATTATTATATTCTTTAATCATTGTGTTATAGATACATGGATTATGAATGTGTGCATGTGGGTATGTATGCATGTAGGTATGAGCATAGATGTGCTACAGTGCGTGAGTGGAGATCATAGGACAACCTCGTGTTGGTCCTTTCCTTCCTGTTTGTTTGAGACAAGGTTCCTTGTTATTTTCTGCATGCCAAGCTGGCTGGTCTGCAAGCTTTTGTAATCTTCCCAATGTCTGCCTCCCACCTATACACAGCAGTGCTGGGATTACAGACACATGCTACTACTGCATTTGACTTTGTATTGGTTCTGGGTTATGAGCTCAGGGGGTCACGATTTCCATGACAAGTGCTATGCCCACCAACTCATCTCATAGTCTGGCTATTATTTTTAAGTGACTTCTCAGCTTGTGGATTTAAAGATATTATGGGTTTCTTTCTTTCTTTTTTTTTTTTTTTTCTCTTTGTGGCCTAGAGACGATTATTAATACTTCATGAGAGCTTATTTATATTTATAAAGTCTCAAACAGCATACAGCTTCAAAGCCAAAGAATTTGAGTTTTGGACTCTTGTACAATACAGTTGGTGCCAGAAATGCTGAAATGTTAATTGTATTCCCATCATTAGAAATCAGATTTTACTTAAAATCAACAAATTACTAATTTAACAGGAGATATTTCCCATATAGTTGTTTCTGACATCAGATTGAAAGCTAAACTCTGGAAAAGCTGATGAGTATCACAGAGTCCCTGGATAGCCTCTGATACTACTATATCGAGATCTGTACATTAAGCACCTGGTAAAATCGAGGGAAGCATTTTTTGAATTGGTGTAAGGTCACAGCTTGAAATAGATAAAATCTAGAAATACCGGCTGAATAAAAGCAGAGTAAATCACTAAATGTCAATAGAGAACTACATGTTGTATACACTGTGAAGGCAGAAAAAATAGTTGTGTCCTTTAACAAATATTTGCTGATGGATACTAAGTATTTTGTGGATATCAGGTTGTACCTGGCCCAAAGCCACTCTATATTGTGTAACAAAGTTGTTTTCTAGACAGTGTTGTACCACCAAGAGACTCTATTTATAAGCATTTTGAAGATGTAGGATGACTCTGCACCTTGTGAACATGTCCATCTTATATTACCACATAACACAGACAGATCATTTTTTTATTCCTGAGCATAGAAGGGTTCCACTCTCTGAATTTATTGGGGGAAATTTTGACTGTAGGGGATCATGAGTGTGTTCAAATCAGGTAAGCCAGGCCTAAGAATTGATTGGACATTCTATACCAAGGAAAATGTATAACCTGGACTCCATAAAGAGGGAGGTACCTAGTGTTGTGATAGTATTGGCCACCAAGACTTCTCATTTGACCACTCAGGGTATTTACGGTTTTATTTTTTATTTAGGGCTTTTTATTTTGGATTCTTCCTCTGGATATTGGAATCCAATGAAATTATGATTCCCTTCCCTGTGGTACCTAAACGGAATTTCAAGATTCTCCTCAAAATAGTCCTCCAGGGAATGACAGACAAGTGATTGCAGTTGACACCTATTTAAATCTATAAACATCTTTCGTCTTGGTAGAAGATGATTGTCTAAAGCAGTGGTTCTCAACTTGTAAATAGTGACCCCTTTGGGGTTGCATATCAGATTTTTTAATTAGAGACATCAATGGCCAGATGCAGTAATCCATGCTCAAACATACACGAACATTTCTGTTTTATTTATTGTGTCTTCTATGAAATACCTTTGAAGATATTTTATTTCTCTCTTAAAAGTTTCAATCCCTAGTGGTCATTCATGAATTGTTGGGAAACTTCAAGACAGTTAAGGGTTTTGTCTCTGTGGAGTCATTATTTTTAGAAAACAAAAACAAAAACAAAAAAAACCCTTTTGCTTTGCATGTTGTATTTCTTTTCTAAAACCTAGAATAGATTAATAAATATTTGTTCACTAACCTTTGTGTTTTTCACACCTTCCTCTGATTTTATATTTATATTTTTTGTTCACAGGCAAATCACCATTCACATGAATCTATTACTCTCCCCCACCTCCCACCCCCTTGCACCACAGACTCTTCTGTTTGGCTTACATTTCACACACATTAATAGGTAATACTATTATCACCTGCCTTTTTATTATAGGGTCACTGAAGTACACAGGAGGTTAGACACTGATGTCCCCAAGCTGTCAGAGCCAGTAACTTTAGAATTAAAGCTCAGGATCCCTGGATCCCAAAGTATGTTTGTTATTGTTATATTGCCAAGCTAATTCATAATTCATTCACCCTTCTTTTGGAAGGCAGTGTAGAATGCTGACTAAGAACATGGAACTAAGAACACCTGCGATTCAAGATCTTAGGAAGCTAAGAGAGGAAGATAGCGAACTTGAGAATAAACTACCTAGTTACAGGCCAGCCAGGACTGTGTAGAACCCAGCAGGACAAATCATAATAAACAAACAGAAAGCCTACAATGAATAAAAACACTTTTAGAATGAGCATACCTCAATTAAAATTCCATTTCTGCTTTTTATTAGCTCTCTAAGCTTGGGTAATTTTCTTATCATCTTCAAAGCTCAATTCTTCCCTGAGTCAATGGGAATATATTTATTTGGAAGATCTACTAATAATTGGAAAATATACTTAGTAAAGTATTGGCATATAGCAAACTGGAATTATTAATACTATTTAGCCTATGCATCTAGGGAAATTAAATGCTTTGCACATGGTCACCACACTGGTAATGGAAAAGTTAAGTCTAGTCTATGGATTTCATGGTCCCAAGACCAATACCAGATAATTTCACCCTGAGGGGTTTCTTACATTACTTGGGCAAGTGAGTCTGAACAGAAAGGAAATACAGCATGGTTATAAGTGTAAAGTGGGGGAGGGTATGAGTGCATTATAATGCTTCAGTGTTATACTGTTGTCATTAGTACACCAGAAACCACGAGCAAAAGAATATTCATACAAAGCCAGGTCTCTTTCCATAAGAATTCAACTTTGGAGTTCAGTTAAAATTTGAGAGCTCAGCTGGATGGTGATGGTGCACACCTTTAATCCAGCACTTGGGAGGCAGAGGCCAGCCTGGTCTAAAGAGTGAGTTTCAGAACAGCCAAGGCTACACAGAGAAACCCTATCTCAAAAATATTGAAAGCTCAGTAAAGTTTATATTAGCAACATTGACATCTTTTAGTAAGTTTTCTTTAGTTTCCAACTCTAGTAACATAACATCTGTCATCAACCAAAATTTCATGCACTGACAGATGTCTGTACCTCAGCTTTTGTCTGCCAGTTTCTTACTTAATATAATTTATGTTGGGCATTTTTAAACTACTTGTTCTCAAAGTTTTAAGCTAGATTTTCTCTTCTTAAGTTTAATTGAAGTAAATATATGTGAAAAGGACATAATATAAAGTATTTGAGATACTTTACAAATCGTATATAGGGTTTAGGACACAGAAGCTATATCTTGCTTTTAAATACATATACATGTGTGTATACAAATATATACATATATTATCACTAAAATTATTCATTTTCATCTAATTTCCAGGAATCTAAGGCAAAAACACTGAAAACACTGGAAGTAGTTTCAAAAATCTGTGTGGTCTCCCCAGGACCAGTCCAGAAACACTATTCTTTTAAGTGACATTTTAGATGACCCTTTGAAGCTTGCTGCAAATATTTTTTTTTCTATATTCTCTGAGTCTGATTTGATTTAGCCCCAGAAGCTTTTATAAATGTCCCTGAAACACGAGGGGGTATAACTATAGTTCATGATTCAGCACATCTCCATCACAGAAAAATCCAATTTCCAGGGGCACCACTTACCTTTATTGTGCTGAGATCAATAGACGGGAGAACTCTTAACCCAGATGCATCCCCAGCTCACCAGCATCCCCAACAGGTATTCATAATATCCATCCATAAATTCAATAGAAATATTAGGTTACAGGGACATTCATGCTCAGAATAGCAAGATTTCTTCAGCTCTTGGAATGTCCTTCGGATAGTTCTCTCTTCTGACAACCTGAAAGCTTCCTGAGACACGGGTATGAACAGAAAGATGGTTTGTTTAATAAAATAGAGGGGAAATGGATTTCTAAGTGTGGCTTAGAAAAACAGGATGGTAAGCTCATGTATAGGGTAGGGACAGAGGAATCAGGAAGATGATGTTCGAGGTGGCTATAAGAGATCATGCATCTAGGAGATGGAGGTGATGATGCCTGAGGTTTATAAGAAAAGTCACAGCAATACTCAATTGCACATCAATGACTCATGGAATCCCATTCATTACTCATAATCATCAAAATGTCTGTTATGCACAACTGTCTTACATGCTAAAAAATGTGTAAAGTTCAGAATTTGAAACACCTGTAAGCTTTCATAAGAACCAGGAGATTGCAAAAGAAAAAATGAATAAAACTTAATAATTTAAGGAAAGTAGGAAATGCAAAGGAAAACAAACAAGCAAAGAAAATATAAATCCCTCGGGAAACACCTGAATTCCCAAAGTAAAAGAGGTCTTCAACTTTCCCACCATAGATAGTCGTAGAGCCCAAAGCAATTCATCTGAATATGAAAACACAGCCTAGATCAGGGGAAAGAGCCCTCAGATGGACATCTCCCACTATATACTTCTCCCTGATTTTTTATGTGCTCCTGTAGTCTATTTCACAAAACTTCTCAGACTAATTTTCTAAATGTATATTGAGGAAAAATAAACCTATTGACTATCTTAAGTTTTAAAAAAATGATTAGATAATGGATAGTACACTATGCTGTGACCATCTCCTAATACATACATAGAAATACACTAGCTGCAGTACACTGGGTGATTGAGATGAGAACGTGACGCTGTTGTACTTCAGCTGATGTGCTTATGACTTGTTATTGTCACCTCAGCTTTGTGAAGTGGTCAGTTTGTTAGCATATTGCCATAGGAAATGTACACATCCGCTGAAAGATGTTTCTGTACAGGCTTCTACAGCAGTCTCCGAGAGAACTGCTTAAGTGAATATCATGCATTTTAGTTGATACACATCAGCTTGAAACTGATGTCAAGTCTTTTTAAGATGAGGCTAGACCTCCTTCCCTCATCTCAATATCACTACCTAATGTAACGTGCAGTCGGGTGCCTGAGAACATCGAGTTGGATCGTACAGAATTCGAACAATCTCTACTGTTATTTTACCATGAAACTTTAGACAAATCAGTTAATGTCCCTAAGATTTTTCTTCACATCTGAAAACAATAGGATAATAATATGCAAGAATAGTAAACAAGATATCACGTGCATGAGTAAATGGCTGAGGGTAACAATCTTTTTTTTTTTTTTTCCTAGCTCGCCCTCTGGCTGGATCTCTCATTCCGGTGCATCTTCTACACCGGCTCACCACAGACTCTGCTATTTGAAATAAGCTTTTCTGCCAAGAAGCTTCATGGGCTAAATGCATTTTTAATGCTCAGAGTCAGAAGTCTTGCTTCCAGCAGCACACAGAGAGATTTGAGCCTCTGCTTGATTGTAGAAATTGCATTTAGGATAATGGAGAAACTGGAAGCGTGTGAGACTGCCAATCCAATACCTCCACATACCGGTCCGTTAAAAATAGAAGCTTCTAGATGCTCCATTTTCCCCCAGGAAATCCACACACAAACCTCCACCACCTAAGCATTAGTCACAACCTTCTCACAGCCAATTGAACTATTCACATGTAATTCTCATTTCTTCTGTTTGGGGACAAGAAGTAAATACAAAACCTTTGTTTTCTTACTCTATACTGTCACCCTCACATTAATAGTGGACCTCATTGTGGAGTGGGCTACACTGAGTGTTTTACATCTCTTCAGCCTCAAAGCTAAGCTGTAATACTTCACTGACTCTTTCTTTAGCTTACAGGGCCAGATGACTTAGACAGACTCCCAAACACTCCTTAGCCTGCCTGACTCCAGAGTGGATACTGTCAATGAAATTTTAACCTCTCTTCCCAACTTTGCTATGGAGTGGACAGTGTCCCTCACAGGCCTACATTCCATATACTTGACCACAAGCATGACAGGCACTGTGGCTCTGAAGAGGTGGGGCCTGGGGCAAGTTCTTGGGTCACTAGGAGTAGACTTTCAAATGTGATAATGGGACCCTTGCATCCTTTATCTCTCTGATTCCCAGTTCTATATGTAATCACTAAGCCCACCATGACCTCCTGCCAAGATATGACGTCCCTGACAAAGTTCCAGATGATGGTACTGTCCAGTCTTGGATTTGAACTTCCAAAATCATGAGCTAAAATCCACCTCTCTGTATAACATAAAGTACATAGTGCCAGTTAGTATCTCAAAGATTACACCACAATTTCCTTACTATCAAACAATATTGATAATAGTTAACATTGTTTAGCCTATTTCTAACTGCCAGGTGTTGTTTGGCTCTTCCTATATGCATCACTCAATTTGATCTTGGAAACTATACCATGATGTGGGAGTTATTTTTTCTTTCATTCTCCATGTATGTATGAGAAAACTAAAAGACCGATGAAGAACTTGACAAAGATCGTAGTGTGATTAAACTGAAATGGAGGACCCATGAAGCTCCTCCATCCTTGAACCTCATTGCCCTATACCTGTTCTATACCTGTTAGTAAAGCATAGTCAAGAATGAGGACCTAAGGCTTATGTTCACAGGTTATCATGAAACCCTCTTGTCACCACACCGAAGTACCCACTCTTCAAGGAATACACCACACACACAATTGCTTTCACATCACTGGGTCCTGGGAAATTGCCCCCTTCCTCCCTGCTGCCCGTGTGAGCTCAGAGAATCCTTCTATCTACCAAGGTTCTCAGTGACGCTTATTCCCTGTGAACTCCTTTTCCTTCCTCTTTGATTCTTTAAACATTGCTCATTATCTCCACATTAGGATGTTCAGTCTTTTATCATACCAGTTTTCAGATATGTCACAGTTGAGTGTTGACCATTATGTCCCTTCTTCAACATTCAGCACCTCAAAGAATATATAATGCTCTATATTATTTATATTTGTGTTTTATAATGTTTGATAAAGTGACTGGGATGGGATATATATATATATATATATATATATATATATAGAGAGAGAGAGAGAGAGAGAGATATAGATATATAGATATAGATATATAGATATAGATATAGATATATGCCAAACTATTGAGTTGGAGAAGAAAAAAATAAAGAAAACAGGTAAGTGTTCATGTTTTTTTAGCATGGAATGCGGCATCTGGCCATTGACGTCTGCAAGATGAGTCTGGGATAGTCATCAAAACTTAAGTTGGAATTTTTTTTCCCTCCTAAAGAAAGCTGATTAAGTTATCAAAATGTCTTTACCAACCATGTTCCTAAACTGATGAGGCTGTCATTTAACAGAAACTACCACCTGCAACAGACTTTTTTATAGTGAAGACACTGAAATAAATAGACTTTCTAACAAAATCAGAACCCAGTAAAGAGATAAATAGGGCTAGGAATTTACAATTGATGAAGAATATGTGTCTTGAAATATTTGTAATTTTGTAATTGCAGCCAGACTTGAGAATTCTTGCCAGGTGTTTTAAAAGACACAGTCATGGAAATAGTGTGTGTTGGCAAAAACCAAGAACAGAACAGACCATTAACAAAATGGATAGACTGAGAACCGGAGTTGACTGGGGTAGAGGATGATGTATTCCAGGTGCTTCTGAGGGCATATTTTCACTATGCCATGGATGGAGAGAGATTTTACCTTAATGGCCAATGGTAGTTTTTTCTTGTTGCTCATGTTCATTGAGTCAATCAGCTTTTCTTTCTTTCTCTGTTATTCCATCTTTCCTAACCAATGATACCATTTATGGATATTTAGCCAAACACAGAACAGAAAAGCTACAACCTAAGAGATGGAGGCAAGTTACTCAAGATTTTGTTTCCTTTCTGGAAAGTTAAGCTCTTTAAAAACAAAAAGATGAATTAGAAATAAAGGATAAAAGTCAAGTTCATTCCTGTAGTTTTCATCTTCCCCTCCTCTTCCACTGATTCCCTGACCTCTCCTCTTTCTTGCTTATTTTCTTCTCTTCCTTCTTTTATTACTTTCTATATCCTCCAAGTCCTGCCGTAAACACTGGAGTCACAAACACAGTGCATACTTTTGTTTCTTTTCTCCACTCTCCTTCCTTCTTTGTGAAACACAACCCATAAGGAGTCTTCTCAAAGAGTTTCTGGTCAGAGCTCAGCCTTTCCAAGTGGAGATGAACCTCTCATCATCGAGATGATGTTCCATCATCTTTGCTGAGTTGGACAGACACAGTAGCACTAAGACAACAGGACCCCAGGACAGTGTTGTCTGGTGAACAGGAGTGAGGCAGCTGCAAAGCGAAAGGTTGAGAAATTTAAGAGTCGGTCGAGCTCCAGGAGTCTGGCTGAAGAGAGGGAAGAGGGATGATATAAGATCATGATGGGGAAATCCACAGAGACAGCTGACTCCAGCTTGTGGGAGCTCATGGACTCTAAACCGACAGTTAGGTAGCCTGCATGGGACTGACCTAAGCCCTCTGCATGTGGGTGACAGTTGTGTAGCTTAGTCTGTTCGTGGGGCCCCTAGCAGTGGGACCAAGATCTGTCCCTGGTGCATGAGCTGGCTCTTTGGAACCTACTCTCTTTGGTGGGATGCCTCACTCAGCCTTGATGCAGCGAGGAGGAGCTTGGTTTTGGCTCAACTTGATATGCCTTACTTTGTTGACTCCCATGGGAGGCCTACCCTTTCTGAGGACTGAATGGGGGGTGGAGAAAGGAGGTGTCAGGAGGGAATGGAGGGAGAGGAGGAAGGGGAAACTGTGGTTGGTATGTAAAACAAATGAATGAATTAATTAATTAGCTGATATAAAAAGAAATTAAAAACTGACTATGTTTGGGCTGAGCAGGAGTTGATTGCATAGGGATTCTATAATAAGTGTTTATTACTGAAATGTCTATAAATAGTAGTTAATACTGAAACCTTATATGATTGATTGTTTTTTCCTTAAGGTAGAGTGCTTTCCTATTGTTAACCTCTCCAGCCATAACTGGATCATGATGAAGTAGTTTCAAGCATAAAATGAAGAGTGTTTTGTAAAGTAGCTAAATAGAAAATCTCTACATTATGAAAGGTCTTTGAAAAAATGCATGAGCCTAAGGCTCTGGAAGTATTAGTATTTCCTTGGACTAAAAGTACTTTAATTCCATTTCTAATTTGCCAGATAAGATGTTCTTGATACACCTGACCCTCGAACTTCACATACACACCCACATCTACCCCTGACAGACACACACATGCTGTGCTCCATGTGAAGCCCATGTATAGAAGACTAGAAATTGTGGTCAAGTATTATGAAATGCAGGCAGAATGATGCATTTCCTACACAATATGGAGTAGTAACTTTGGAGAGTATCATTGCATAAAGAAAAAGAAAAAAGGCCACTGGAAATGCTGGCTCTAAGTGATGGCGACACAGAGTCTAGCCCTTAGTTTTCAACACAGACCCATTTTTCCACTCTGAAAATCCAGCAGCTGAAGGAACCACTTTAGAGAAGGAAAAAGTGATACATTGGAAGCCAAGATCATTACCACTGCACATTAATTTTTTATATAAATTCATTTCTTCAAGACGTTAAGAATTCAGTTTTCATAATGATTCAATAAATATAAACTGAAAGAAAAAAAACTCAGAGAATCCTAGAAGAAGAAATAACATTACAATGCTAATACAGTCAGTAGGAGGCTGCAGTAATACAGATTATAATACATAACTGTCTCGTGGAAGCTAATTTGACTTTTATTGTGCTGCTAAATGAAATTATTACATGATCTATAGATTATTGAGCCCTGTGGCCATGGTGGAAAGTGAGGCACTGAGTTGCATCTTTTACTTTGATGGTTGCAAGGTTTTTAAAGCACTTTACACATTAGGAGTGAGCAAAGAAGACTACAGTACTCACAAACAACACAGCAGCTAAATACATTACTTGCCAGAACCCATAGCCACAGCAACAGAACTACAGCAAGCAGAGCATTTCCTCATTAACCATGTGCATCCAATAAAAACAAGGGAAACACTCGGGAAAGCACTTACACATGATGGCTGTATAATGATGGAGACAGAGGCTTTCTTCTGACAATGTGCCCTGGACAGTGTCACCAGCTGTTTCTATGCTGACCATAATGGACTTGGAATAATCTTGAGGACTTAGACATGTTGGTGTTGTGAATAATAATTTGACGCTATTCACTATTGTGAATACTACACCAACCATTAAAATGGTGAGATCTGGTTAAGCATATTATTTACTTAAGGCAAGGCCAGGGACTAAGAGAAGGTGTGTATTTATAAACAATAATGTCTTTTTTATTTAAAACTTATATTTGAACAGTATGTGGAACACACTTATTGTAATAAGAATATGTATTGATCCCTTATTGACTTAACAGTAATGGCTTAAGTTTGTACCGGGAGCTAGGATTGTCATCCATTTTAAGCTACTCCTTAGACATACCAACTAGCTCCCTGTGTCATGTTCTATTATCCAGTTTGCTCAAACTATCACTGGAATGTTGTTCTATTACAGACTACACTCAATGTGTATACTTTCAAATGTGATCAAATACATCCCCATGTCCTCCCTCTAACTACCTTCATATACCCCCCAAGATATATCACCCTTCCAACTTCTTTACATTTTAATCCACTGTGTTCGATTAGGATTGCCCATGTGTGTATGGTTGTAGGGCCAGCCACTGGAACATAGGAAACCTACTAATGTCCACATCCTCTGAGAAGAATGAAACTTTCTCCTTTAGCAAGTATCAACTGCCAATAACCACTTAATAAGGGTAGAGGCTAGAGGTCCCTCACTCCGTCTATCTCAGAGTCGGAATTGGCTTGATTTTGTGCTGGTCTTGTGCAGTTAACCATGCTACTATCAGTTACAAGTCTAATAATTAGTTCTGAACAACCCTAGACTTCACCAATTACCCTGGGCTCCACACTAGGGCCCACAACTGTAGTCTGACTTTCCTTTGGGCTGCAAGCTCACAAATAATGACATGGAGACTTATTATTAATTATGGAAGCTCAGCCATAGCTTAGGCTTGTCCCTAACTAGTTCTTATAACTTAAAGTAACTCATATCTTTTAAACTACATTCTTTCATGTGGCTTGGTTACCTTTATTCTGTACTCCCCATGGTGCTTCCTCTCTCTCTGGCTGGTGACTCTGCCTTTCCTTTTCTCAGAGCTCTTCTCTGTCCAGAAGTCCCTGCTATAGCTCCTGTATAGATATTGGCCATGTAGCTTTCAATTAAACCAATCACAGTGACATATCTTTACACTGTGTGACTAAATATCTCACAATATACAATTGCAGCAGCTTTACTGGAGGCCAGAGTGGTCCTAGGGACTCCAGGGAAGACAGCACACACCACCTAGCACCTGCTTAAAACCCACCTAACAACCCAGACTGCACACCTCTCCCAGGCTCCATATCCCAGCCTACAACTTTAGAAACAGACTTTGACTTTACTAGAGCAGGGCCGGATCTAAGGACCCTAGCCCCGGCAGCTGTACTGGAGGCGAGGCTGGACCTAGGAACCTCAGGCAAGATATTGCTTACTGTCCACTCAATCCCCAACAACATACTGCAACCCTAAGCCCCCTCAAACCTCCTCCCACAACTCAATATCCTGGCCTACAATTTCAGAAGAAGACTTCTGCTTTATCAGAAGCCAGGTCAGATCTAGGGACCCCAGGCCCAAAAACCCCAGAGGGGACACCCTACTGGACCTGAAGACTCTCTAGTTACCAGAACCCTTCACCGTTTTTTTCATACTATGAAAGATTTGTTTATTTATTATACAGTGTTCTTTCTGCATGTACATACTTTTAATACCAGCACTTAGGAGGCAGATCTCTGAGTTCCAGGACAGCCAGGGCTACACAGTGAGACTCTGTCAAAAGAACAAAACAAAACAAAAAACATACAAAGCAAAAACAAAATAACAAAACCACAGAGAAAGTTACTTGCTTCAGGTACCATATATGGCTGATCTCCTTTCACAGAAGAGACTGCTGACTGTAACTGGTTTTTACGCCAACTGACAGGGCAGCCGCACATCGTGCACTGCTCTGACAGCATGCTGGACAGAAACAACTCATGCAGGAGAGAGGAGAGGGGGATCTGTGGTTGGTATATACAATGAATAGAAAATTTAATAAATAGAATAAAATAAAAAAGAAAATATCAGCCTTCAGAAAAGGGCAGGGCTGGGAGGATGGTCTGGCCCATTTTGAAGACCAGGTAACTGGAGGTTAAGTGATCCAGTCAAAGTCTCTTGGAAGTTCTGCAAGGGAAATCGGGAGTCCGAAGGTCCATTATCTGCCTCTATCCCTCCTGCCTGTCTGCATCACTCACCGTTTGACCTTCTGTTTCTCCCAATCTTTGGTTAGGCTTCCCTCTAGCCTGAGTCAACACATGTCTTGGGAACTCCATTTCCACCTGTCTCCACTCCAGAGGCCCACAGCTGTGCTAAAGATACCAGATCCCTAGGGTCGGGGACAGTACGATAGAGATAAAGACTACCCTCCTCCATGCACAGAAAGGAAGTTACCATAACATAGTCTGGGGGCATCAAGTTCTAATCTCTGTTCTGTCACTTCCTAACCCTTCACCATTTAGGCCAAACAACCAACAAGGAAATAGAAACCAAGAAGTTAAACACTCATCCAAAAAAGACAAATGGAAGAATCAACACCTAGACCTATAATCATTCCAATTCTAGTTTCAAACTGAATCCAAGAAAACATAAAAATGATCATCCACCATGACCAAATAGGCTTCATGGCAGAGATAAAGGGATGGCTCAACATATGAAAATCTGTCAGTGTAATCCCCCATATAAACAAACTGAAAGAAAGAAACCTCATGATCCTCCCATTAGATGGTGAAAATGCCTTTGAGAAAATCCAGTGTCCCTCACGACAAAGGTCTGGGGGAGATCAAGGATACAATGGATATACTTGAAAATAATAAAAGGAATGTACAGCAAGCCAGTTGCCAACATCAAATTAAATGGAGAAGAAACCCAAAATAACTCCACTAAAATCAGGAACAAGTCAAAGTTGTTCACTCTCCCCATACCTATTCAATATAGTACTTGAAGTTCTAGCTAGAATAAGAGGACAACTAAAGGAAATCAAGGGGATATAAATTGGAAAGGAAGAAGTCAAAGTATACAGATGATATGATAGTATAAACAAGTGACCCAAGAACTCTACCAGGGAACTCTTATAGCTGATAACCACCTTTAATCAAGTGGCTAGATATAAGATTAACTCAAAAAAATCAGTAGCCCTCCTATATACAAACAATAAATGGGCTGAGAAAGATATCAGAGAATCAACACTTTTTATAATCTCCTCAAACAATATATAATATCTTGGTATAACTCTAACCAAACAAGTGAAAGACCTATATTATAGAAACTTCAAGACTTTGAAGAAAGAAATTGAAGAAGGTATCATGGGAACAATCTCCCATGCTCATGGGTTGTTAGGATTAACATCGTAAAAACGACTATCATACCAAAAGCAAACTACATGTTCAATGCAATCTCCATTAAAGCCCAACACAATTCTTTACAGACCTTGAAAGAACAACACTCAACTATGTTCATAGCAGCTTTATTTGTAATAGCCAGAATCTAAAAACAACCTAGATGTCCCTCAACCAAGGAATGGATAAAGAAAATGTGGTACATTTATACAATGGAGTATTACTCAGCTGCTAAAAACAATGATACCAGGAAATTTGAAGGCAAATTGATGAAACTAGAAAAAGGCCATCCAAATTGAGGTAACCCAGAAAGAGAAATACAAACATGGTATGTAATCATTCATAAATGGATATTAGCTGTAAAATAAAGGATAGTTACAGTCCACAAACCTGGAGAGACCAGGTAAAAAGGAGAGTTCATTGGGTGATGCTCAGATCTCTCTGGGAAGGGAAAATAGAGGAGATTTCATAAGTTGATTGAAGGCAGGTAGGGATAGAAACATGAGTGATTGGGTGAGGGAGGGACGGACTGGGATCATACTGAAATAGACTACTGGAAAGGGGGTCATTTCAGGGTCAGTTAAAAACCTGGCACAAAGGGAATTTTCCAGGAATCTACACAGATGACCCCAGCTAAGACTCCTAGCAATAGTGAATACATAGCCTGAACTGGCCATATTCTGTGACCAGGCCAGACTTCAGGTGGAGGGAGTGGGAAACCAACCCAGCCACATAACCTTCAACCTACAGTCTTTTCTGCCTGTGGGATGTTCTGGGGTAATGGTGGCCTAGAGATTGAAGAAGTGGCCAACCAATTACCGGTCTAGCCTAAAACCTGTGCCAGGAGAGTAAACCCATCCCTGACATTGCCTAGAGCACCAGAACTCTCAGACCTAGGATCGAACCAAACACAACTACAGGGAAAAAATTGTCAATGTAATGATGCCTAACAATATTATGCTATACACAGATTGGTGCCTAGTCCAACTGTCATCAGAGAGGCTTCATTCAGCAACTGATAGAAACAGATCAGACCCACAGCCAAACTTTAGGCATAGCACAGGGAATCCTGAAGAAGATGGGCAGAAAAGATTGTAGTAGCCAGAGGGGTCAAGGACACCACAGAAAACTCACAGAACCAACTAACTTGGGCTCACAGAGACTGAACTAACAACCAGGGAGCCTGCATAAGACTGACTTAGGCCTTCTGCATATATGTTACAGTTGAATAGCTTGGTCCTCTTGTGGAACTCCTAACAGTGGGAGCAGGGGCTGTCTATGACACTTTTACTGCTTTTGGGACCCTACTCCTCATACTGGGTCACCTTGCCCAGCCTTAATACATGGGAAGGCACTTAGTCTTACTGCAACTTGATATGTCATATTTTATTGATAGGAGATCTGCACTTTCCTAACCAGAAACAGAAGAAGGTGTAGATTAGGAGTGGGAACAGAGGGGACTTTGGAGAGGGAATGGAAGGAGAGGATGGAGTGGAAACTGAATTTACTGGATGTAAAATAAATATAAAATAAATAAAAAATAATCATTTCAAGCCCAGATGATGGAACTTCACAGCACTACTCCCCATGCTCTGACTTTTATATTCTTTCTGCTGTTCTCCTGCGATGTTCTATAAGCCTCAGCAGGAAAGAAAGAGTGTTGACAAAGGTTTTCCATTTAGGGCTGAGTCCTCACAGTTTCTTATTCTCATCACTCTAAATAGTTATGAATTTCTGCACCAGCTTTTGAAGAAAGAACCTTCTCCAACCAAAGTGGAGAGCAGTACAAGTATATTGGCATTGACATGAATATTTAGAGTGCAATTTGACAACATAACCATTCTGCAAAGTAACAATAGCAGGTTCAGTCCTAGGGCCTAGGACCTTCCCAATCATCTGCTTTTGACCAGGATTATAGTACTAAGTCCTTCTGTGAGGCAGGCTTCAGATGAAATCAGAAAGCAGATAGCTACCCCAAAGCAGTGGTGTCTGTATTGCTTAGAATAGTCCAGCTCTGGAAAAGGTAATTGATATACTCCTCCCCAGTAGGTTTTGTAGTACTGTGTAACACTATGAAAGCTAGCCAGAGGGGAAGAAGTTCCCCAAACCGTGTAAGATTGACTTTTCTATGTTCTGCAGCCCAAACATATGGTGTCTTAAGCAACTTATTATATAGATATGGTTGGTGGGTGACCAAGGGCAATGGAAATAGCCTAGGTGATATTTCTTTGAGTACGCATCTCATGGGTCACAGGATGACTTTGAACTTGTTGTGTACCTGAGGATGATGCTGAATTTCTGATCCACCTGGCTCCATAGTATTATTGAGTTCCATCTCTTAAATTTTGTATAGATAAAAAAATAGATTCTTTGTTCTTTATATCCTATTTTTATATTAATATGAGATCATAAAGCAACCTTTTTCCCAAGACACACATTATAATAAAAAGAATTGTGACATCCCAAAACATATAAGAAACTTTAATATTTAGCCTAATGGGAATAGTTTCTTTTTACTCAAATATCTGGTTGCCAATTATTTCCATCCTCTGAAAAGTAGAACTAAATTTTTTTTCATTTAAATTCACTTCAAGGAATACTTAATCACATACCAGCTGTTTGCCACAGTGTTTAATGAAGAAACTAGAGAAGAAAAAAATAAACAGTTCTTTTCCACCACAATGAAGAGATTGACAACAGTGGTAGTCTAAAACAGTGGTATTTGAGTTCATGATGATAATTACAGCACTTAATTAAGGTGCTACTTGAGTTTTCAGGCCCTTTTAAAACATTTAACACAATACATGATAGAGGCCAAGAGTGTCCTTTCAATATGATTGGCTGCACTCAGAGTAATGACTTTAATAAATCAGGGGGTATTCAATCAAAATAAACAACAAATTATATACCACCAGAGAAAGATAAACATGATTTTATTGAATATTTATAAAAATTATTTAATCTTTATCATGAGTCCTTAGCTTAAGGCATATATTAGAGACACAAAGTAACATATATTAAAATAATAATAATAGTAAAATAAAGATTAAAAGTAATGTTAACAATTGCACCCAGGAGGCTGAGAAAAGAAGATCATAAATTCCAAGCTAGCCTATACTATACTAGCTAGACCGTGTCTCAAAAAACCATAATTAATAATAATAATAATAATAATAATAATAATAATAACAAAATAGATAATGAATCCTGGGAGGAAAGCAACAGGAAAATATTGATGATACTATAGAGATTCTAAATCAAGCCTTCTAGACTGTGCATGGTTTTGTTGTTGACATTAAAGGAGCCATCATTAACAAGTCTTACTGGCTACCCTTTCTGTATATTTCAACTCTTTATCTACCCGCACGTTACCACACCTAGAGACCCACAGTCTTTCCCTGTTGCCTGTCATTTGTCTAGAACTTTTCTGTTCTCTAACTGAAGAGTCTATGCAAGCTGGAATTCACACTTTAAGTGTTGTGAACTACTCTATGTATAAAATATCCACTTAAATCAATATGCTTTGGGTTACTACACTAGGGACTCCAAGTCCTTTCCCATCACCTGTCATTTGCTTGAAACTTTTCTATTCTTTACTGAAGATTTTAATGTAAGCTGAAATTCAAACTTGGAGCTCTGTGAACTATTCTATGTATAAAATATCCACTTTAATAAACAAAGTTTTTTTTTTCCGCTCGTCAACCAGCTTTTTAAGAGTATCATTAAGACCCTATGGGATTTTCTCTTCCTCTATGTACAGATATTCCACAACTCTAGAAGATTCCAGCTTTTGATCCTAGTGAGTTATTTGGGTTTTCATATTTAAAACATTCTCTGAATATTCATACTAATTATATTGAAGCATAATGGTGGGATACTGCAGAACACTTCCTTTTACATCTTTTAATTTTTAATGTATTTTTTTCCTGGAATGTGTATGTGTGTGTGTGTGTGTGTGTGTGTGTGTGTGTGTGTGTGTGTGTGTACGTGTGTATTCTGTACATGTTTGAATGTGTTGTATTCATGCCTTAGCATGTATATGGAGGTCAGAGGACAAATTATGAATGTCATTTCTCCTTCTACCTTGTTTTAGAGGCAAGAACTTTGTTGTTATTTCTATTTCACTGTGTACTTGAATCCAGCTGGCCTTCCAATTTCAGTGCAATTCTCCTATCTCCATCTCCCACCTCACTACAAGTTTCTGGGATTATAGACATGTAGCACTACAGTCAGCATTTTATATGAGTTCCAGGGATCAAACTTAGGTTGTCAGCCTTGTACAGCAAACACTCTTACCCACTGAGCCAGCTCTCTGACCACTGAGCACTTCTTATAGGGGACAAAACAACAATTTGATACGTTAGAATACTTTTCATAGGTGTGCACATAACTAGAAGTAAAACTATTATTAAAAATAGAGCAGAGCAAAGATAAAGGCAGGTATAGGTTTTCATAGGCCATAGCAGTCATATAGTTTTTAGGGCTGACCATTTGCTATTGGAGAACCAGTAGGCATGCTCTTCCCTAGAAAAGATTTCTCCCACTTTCAGCCTTCCTTAGTTGCCTATAGTTCTTCACATAGGGATGAGCCCTCCTCAGCTCTACCCGCACATCCACATTAGCTCTTCTATGATGGTTGTTCTTGTTCAACTCATTTTAAGCAGTCACGTCACTGATACTTCTTGAAGGAGTTTTAATATGTAAGTCCTGCTCATGGGAAGCTTTGGACTGTACAAACTCCCAGGATAACAGGCTGGGAGAAAGGGCAGGGGATAGGAACTAACAGGTAGTTGGTAGCATCGAAAAAAACACTATTGAGAAATGATAAAGGAATTCTTGTAGATTGAATTCATGACCTCCTTTCTGGTCCAGTTCCCAACTCTCACTATTGATGATGAAGCTAAGTATTTCACCAGTAATAAGTACCACTCCCAAGAACTCTGTGTCTTACAGCTCAGAAATACCAAGTGACGAGAGAGCACACACAGGCAATGGTTTACAAGAACCTTCATAATTCAGCAAGTGCTTCTTACGGCTACATCGAGAAAGGCTTATCTTTCAATGGTTGGTCTTCAACTTTGCATATTTTGACACTGAGTGTTAGAAATTTGAATTAAAATATACGTTTCAGGCCTGCCTTGGTGTCCCCAAGGACAGTGTTCTTTACTACTAAGAAGCAAGGCAGCAGCAATAACCACAGAGCTAAGTCTACCTCAGCTTAACTCAGAGGATGAGGTACAGTACAGGTATCGCTGACTGACTTTTTCTTGACAGATATAAAATCAGA
Source organism: Peromyscus californicus insignis (assembly GCF_007827085.1). Taxonomy (NCBI): domain Eukaryota; kingdom Metazoa; phylum Chordata; class Mammalia; order Rodentia; family Cricetidae; genus Peromyscus; species Peromyscus californicus. The sequence goes on along the minus strand of NW_026294534.1, from coordinate 21,752,311 downwards.
AAACATTTAGAAGATCTTCAACCTTGCCTCTTGGAGTATCTACTTAAAAAAAACTGAAATTATTTTTTTCTGTTAAGATAAAGATAAAATTTTAGGGAATGAAAGGAGAGCAAAGCAAAGCTCTTCCAACTGGCTGGTCTGCCTATGTTTGTGCAGGAGTAAGGGAAAAGACGGGTATGTTGAGTGGTACAAGGGGGGCTTTATAGACACTTCACTCTACTCCACAGAGTGTGGTGTCAGGGCAAAGTGGCTCAGCATCAGAGCTGGCAGATCCTAGAAGCTAACAACTTTCCAGTGCCCCAATGGCTTCCCAAACCTTGGCAAATTTCTTCAGTTAACCTCCATCTTCAAACCAAAAATTAAGCAGATGATTAAATTGCCTGACTGGGCATCTCTCCGACATAAGGAAAAGAAATGTTACACATTGTTTTTTTGTTTTATAAAAACAGAGAAAGGGAAGGAAGGGAGTACTTGCTAGGTTTTGGATACTCTCAGGGACTGGGAGAAGGTGCTGAGTCTGTAGCTGTCCACTTGCACTAGGAATTTGCAGTGGGCTCTCTGACTCCTTACTGACGTCATCCCCAAACCTACCTGAAACTTTAGATAGGGCCAAATTGCATCACTTCCTGCAACCTCCACATATACCATAAACATGACTTCCAGAGGACTGCCCCTAAGCATAGATTTCTTCTTCTTCTGTCGACAACAGATTTCTCTTACAGGAGACCTCAGCAACATCAGCATACCTTTCAGTCATTTCATTTTCAGAGAAAACTTTCTTCCTTTTCCTTCAAAGGAAGCCCTTCATAAAGGGCAACCCTTCAGCAAGCACCACAACTCCACGGCAAGTTGTGTAAGGATCTGAACAACTAAAGGCAGCCCAGGAATAGACACAGGTGTGCATAAGCGGGTAGAATGCACGGTTTTCACTAGGGATGTTGTGCCATGTAAGCCTTCATCTGCTAAACACTTACCCAGAGATACAATGCAATCAGATCTTACCCAACAGCTGGGGACACAGCAATAAGCAGAACAGGCATAATCTCTTCCTGAAGGTGCCTTAGTTCCAGAGGCAGAGCCCTATGATAAAAGCATGAGCTAAGATGTTTTCAGATAGCATATCTGTAGCAAGGAAGACAAAGCAAAACAGATATCTAGATATTGGGTATAGCAGCTCAGGCCTGTAATCACAGGTTGTGGCAAGTGGGGACCAGATGGTCATCACAATCTCAAAGTCAGCTTGGACTACACAGTAAGAAAGCTTTGATAACAACAAAGATAATTGTCTAGAAAACACTAGGAAGTGACTGGGGAATACTGGCTGCCACCAAAAACTCTGTCCTTGACCAAATTATAATCTGGCTCCTCAAAGGCCTCTTCATGACTAGACCTCTACCTGACCCATCCTTGTGAGGTAGCTCCCCACACTTACTGATCACATTTTATATTTAATAGAATTCTGTATCCCCTTGCATTATATCTGTTCACCCTGGCATGCTTTTAGTAAGAAATCCATTAAGAAATTTTAGCAAGAATCCTTACTATCTTTGATGACCTCTGTGTAAAGTTCCTCCCAGTTGTCCTTTCAAGCTGCACACTAATGATAATCCCTTGTCTTGGGATTTCTATTGCTTCAAGGAAATGTCATGACCAAAAAGCAAGTTGGAGAGGAAAGGGTTTATTTGGCTTACACTTCATCATTGCTGTTTATCATTGAATGAAGTCTGCACTGGAACTCAAACAGGACAGGATCCTGGAGGCATGAGCTGATGCAGAGGCCATGGAGGGGTGCTGCTTACAGGCTTGCTTCTCATTGCTTGCTCAGCCCAGCTTCTTATAGAACCCAGGACCAGCAGCCCAGGGTTGGCACCACCCACCATGGGCTGGGCCCTCTCCCATTAATCACTAGTTGAGAAAAATGCCTTAAAGCTAGATCTTATGAAAGCATTTCCTCAACTGAGTCTCCTTCCTCTCTGATGACTCTAGCTTGTGTCAAGTTGACACACAAAACCAGCCAGTACATCCCTCAGCATTCTTTGCTAGCTGTGGAATAAAACCCACTCCTCCACCCCAGTTATAATCTTCACACTTATCATAACATTTAGGAGTAAAACTGTTTTGAACAAGTATCTGAGCATTTTTTGACAGTCCTTTAATGCTGCCTGAGAAAAATAGTAAGATTGGACTTTTTGTTTATCACATTAAGTAAGACTACTTGACATGACCACAGCCATCATGAGTCCTAACTTCCATAGTTGCCCAGATGGGACCCTGTTTTTTCCTGCAGTTTCCTAGAAACTATAAGTAGGCAGAGCCATTGTGGATCTTAAAGCTTTCCACTCTATCCTGCCTCCAGGAATGTCCCATATTTAGGTAGGAGCTTAAGAAAAACATAAATGGGTACTTGCCAGATAAGATGAAGTCATTGTTGTCCTAACCTAACTCATAGACAGGCCCCTTTTTCTGACCTAAACTGTGGGGTACAACAGGACTTGGGGCTTCCCAGGGCCGTATTTCTGTGAGACCCCTACCAAACTGCACCCTGCACAATCCTGTGCCTGTTTTTCATTCTTTCAACTCAGGGCATATATGGGCTAGTCCTGCCACAAGAACTTCCCAGAACTACTGCTTCAATGGAGTTTGGTTGTTTTAGGGCATGAAAAGCCACATCTATTATGCTGAGATATCAGAGTTTGGTTTAGAGCAGGTAACAAAAAGTGAAACGACTCTTGCCCTTTTATCAGCTAAAGCAGACCATACAAGCTTGTTGACCTTCCATGAAATAATCATTAGACCTTCAATCAAAGTGATATTCCCTTTATACCCACAGGGAAGGAACATGTCTCATGAGACATAGAGACATAGAAGAAAATCTGAACAAATAGCTGTCAGTCCCTGGCTTCCAATTTACTACCATCAGATAATATACCTCTTTTTGTCAGTTATGATTTTTACAACTATCCTCTGGTTCATCAGCTTTAGGAGACAATGTAAACAGATTTGAATTTTCCTATTTATTTGGATACTCTTTTCACTATAAAGATTTCCATGTCTCATAAGCTATATTAAATAAATTACTTTTTCTGTCATTTTTATGTCTACATTTTCTCTTTAACGCCTCTTCCATCCCCAGGAGTGTTGGAGGGAAACTTCCATCCCTGTATCCCATAATCTGAGGAAACGAACTGAGGTTCTGGGGTTGTTTAATGATGGTAGAATTGATGAAGAGGCAAGAAATGAATCATCTGACCCTCACATTAAGAGGTCGAATTTATGTAATTAATTAGACAAAAATAAACTGACTCAATGGGTATTCCAAGTCATAAATAAGATCACAGGTAGTACACAAAACAAAACCAGAGCTAGAGGGCTTTGAGAAAGACGTGTTTCTCAGGTAAAATGTCCAGCTTCACCTTCCCTGTTCCCTTCTACACACTGAACTTTGATTTATATGAATGGGGAAATAATACTGAGCTGCTGAATATTTATAAACCTTGAAAGGTTAACCAAGTAAGCTCCTATATGTGCCTTTTCAGAATCATTGAGCTAATTGTAAAAGAGTCTTGGAGGATTGTGTGGAGGCTAAGAAGTAGGAAGATAGAGAGCCTCTTGATTGCATTGGAGATAAAATCCTGTAAACATGTATAAATATGGCAAAAGGGAGTGATATCAGTTAAGCCTTGGCACACCCAGATATAAATTCCTTCACAGCAAAATGTTTTGGTATTCTTCAGGAAAAGCTTCCAGGATCTACTCAAGGACAGTCTGGAACCTGGTTTCTAAGGAGGAACTAATATAGTGATATATTGTATACCCTAATAAAGTTGCCTGGGAATGGGAGGACAGAGCCAGTCACTAGATTAGTAATAGAGGACAGACAGTGGTGACACACACCCTTAATCCTATCACTCAGAGGCAGAGATCTGTCTGGATCTCTGTGAGATCAAGGCCACAGTGGAAACAGAGCCAGGCACTGGTGGCACACACCTTTAATTCCAGTATTCGGAAACACATATGCCTTTAATCCCAGGAAGTGATGCCTGGACAGAGAAAGGTACATAAGGCATGAGGAAACAGAAACTCACTCTCTTTAGACTATGAATTTTGTAGAGGTAAGAACTAGGGGCTGGCTGTTCTGCTTCTCTGGTCTTTCAGCTTTCAACCTGATATGTGGCTCTGGGTTTTTTATTAAAAGACTGTCTAAGATTCAAACAACAAGCTAATGCAAAAGAACTTTGCTGGTCCACAACCTTTTGACCTTACTAGTTTCTGACAGAGAACAAGATAATTACCCCCAAAAAGAAACATGTGACCTGCACTGATGATCATCTTATACTTACAAAAAACAATGCTGAACCAACTCCTTCTTGCCATCCAATCAGCAAGCAACCTTTTCTGTTCCAGTCTCCTTCCTGTAAATCACTGCAGCACAATATATGGAGAAGTAAAAATTTTAGAATGTTAGTGTCGTTGCTCTAGCTTCTGCATGCACTGAGCATGGAACCCTACTTCAATACCAACATAAATAGAACAAAAAGCATCACAGCTTAAACTCAATCACATAGAATGCCGACAATCACCGTTTTATACAAAGTGACCAGTTTTTTCTCTATTAAGACATAAAAACAAGAGTAAACGGGGAGTGATTTCAGAGATTCTACATCAAAAGTTATTATTTCTGCTGATTCCTTGTTCAGTCACAAATATTTTTCACCCAGTCCTGCCTTCTGTTGCTCATACCTTTTCCCATTAGGCCTTTTAAATACTTGTTATATAGTCCTTTCCTAGACAGAAAATTAAAGCCTACGTATCTCTTTATTTCAGGAGTTGTTGTGTTAGCTTCCATAAAATGTAACATCTCCACTTCAATGAAAGTTTAAAAAAACTAGATTATTGGGGATGGAAATGAATTGACCTTGACCTAGGAACACAGATTCAATTTACTCTGAGTGATGTACATGAACCTTTATAACCAACAAACGAAGAAGTCAGTCAATGCATTCAACAAGCCATTATTGTGGACAGCATGTAAGTGGGCCACAGCAAAGGAATGTTCACAAGGTGAGTGGTAGAAGCTCAGCTTATGACACATTCCAAGGGGATTTAGGGAATGTTAGGTCACATACACAGGTTATAAGTAAATAGCTTTTTTTTTTTTTTTTTTTTTTTTTTGGCTCTGGACACACAGCACTGAATCTCCCTACCACCATGAAGTTCTGCTGGTTTGAGGTCAGACCCTACAGCGTCTTTAGTAAAGTTGAGATTTCTTCAGAGAACTTGAGTTTTGTAGTGGATTTAGGCATTTATTTTTATAAAGGCTGATATAACAAGGCAAATAAGAAGGTGGTGATTTCACTGATGATTTTTTTTTGCTGTCCTACTTTAGATATATAATTTCAAGGTGGTCTAAGTAATATAATTCCAAAAAAGCAAATTTCTTTAAATTATGCCATCTATTTCAAGCTGAGTTAAACTTCATTCCATGGTTATCTAGTTGTTACATAGAAGTAAATACTTTGTTGTTGCTTAAACTTTTTGCCATATCTTCATGGCAACAGAAGAGATAGTTTATCACCTAATGGAATAATAGCATTGAAAATAGATCCAGAAAAGTTTTATACTGTATTTAAGTAAACATGGAACTGTGGGTTAATATTTCTCAATACTTTCATCATCTGTCCTTTACTGGAAATGTAGCCAAAGTGCTGGAGTCCTCATCCTGCCCTTTTGTCCTCCTACAGGGCCCTTTGCCAAGTCATTCTTTTTGTGGGTTTGTTTTGTTTTGTTTTCTGAGATGGGGGTCTATCTATGTAGTCCTGGCTATACTAGAACAAACTTGCTTTGAACTCAGAGATATCCTCCTGCCTCTGTCTCACAAGTGCTGGGATTAAAGGTATATGTCACTTCGCTCTACCTCCAATCCCGTTTTAAGGAGTCTACTATACTGGCAGCATCAGTATTCTTTACCAGATTATTAAGAAAACTGCATTCTGGGTTGGAAGCTGAGGTCATTGTATGCCTCAATATATTTGGAGACTGTCAAGTTTATTTCTCTGGAAGTTGGCAAGCTAAAAGGAAACTCACCTTTTGGGAGTTTACATGTGCCATTTCTTTTCCTTGATCTCAGCAGCAAAAATTGGTGCTGTTATGTGTCCACAAAAGCATCCCCTCCAGTGGTAGCTATGAATAGTACTAATCTCCAAAGTCAAGAAAATGAAATTGTAATTAAAAAGCAGATACGTTCACCAGCAGTCCTGTCACAGCACACACATGTCTGAAGACTAATCTTAGTGGTGATACACTGAGCTTTGTTAAAAAGTTTGGGTTGGTGGAGGCTAGTGTTTTAGATCCTTGATGATCTAATTCTATGGTTTGGGCATTTAATTATGTGTGGACAGGGAGGAAGAGAGAAAAATGATGTGTCGGTAAATTTGAAAAGATATTGAGACATTTATTTTCAGAAGAGATAACAGTCCCACAAAAAGTTGGAAAACATTGTGTATGTATAGTAAAATAAGTACACAGGTGTAATAGCATGTATCATGTATATCTGCATATATTACAGAAGCTATGCATACCTGTAGTCCTGAAATTTCATAGACGTACAATTTGGGGGGAAGAATTGCCTAAAAAGGAAGATTTTTTGCTGAGAAAACAGATTATTAAATGGACATGTGGGGGGCATGTGTCATTAATATAAACAGTTAGTAGAGGAGGGTGAGGAAGAAGGATCTCAAGTTCAAAACCATCTTGACCTTCATAGCAAGACATTGATTTAAAAGGAATGAAAGGAAACAAAAGAAGAACTTCTCTAGATAGAAGGCAAAGACAAACTATTCAAAACAGAAAGAACCAAATTCAAACTGGCAGAGGACAGAACTCATCACAGAGAAATGAAGGCATGGGCTGTTAGGGGAGGAAAATGCCACACTCACTCAGGTTGTAAGCACCAGTAGCACAGAATAGAATTAAATGAGTAACTTCAAAAAGTGTGGTCAATAATGGTCCTCATAACAGGCAGGAGTAGAAGAGGGTTTATTGGTCAATGTAAAACCACAGCACTCTGTGAGTACATTGTGTAGCAGTCTGTTATATTGGGAAGACACTATTTCCTTGAAGTCATTGACCCCTTTTGACTCATCCTCTTCCATATAGATTCCTGAGTTTTGATTGTAGGAGTTTGGTGAAGACATCCATTTACGGCTGAGTACTCCAAAGTCTCCCACCATCTGCACATTGTCCAGTTGTGGCTCTCTGTGTTGATAACTATATACAGCAAGAAGAAATTTCTCTGATGAGGGTTGAGTGATGGTCTACTCTATGAGGGTAGCAATATGTCATTAGGAGTCATTCTATTGCTATGTTTCTTTAGCAGAATAACAGTAGGATGTTTTCCCCTAGACCCATGATATATCAAGTCTCAGGTTCTTGTCTAACTTACCAGTGTCATGTATGAATTTCACCAAATGCAGTGGGCCATAAATCTAATCAAAAAGTGGTTGATTACTCTCATGACATTCTTGCCACCCTCGCATCATTATACTTGCAGGCAGAGGTTTTGAACCTGGGTGAAACTGATGATTAATTTTCTCCTCTGGGAGCATGGGAAGTACCGTACAGCACCTTGAATGCTATTCAGAAGGTGCTGCAAATTTTAATAGGGTACCCACTTGATTTCTCCATGTTTAATAACCTAAAGAAGTCGTGTCTTCAGCAATAGAGACTTAACATCAGTTTATGGAGTGTACCATTAGCCTTGGCAATAGCCTGTGATTGTGTGTGTGTGTGTGTGTGTGTGTGTGTGTGTGTGTGTGTGTGTGTGCAGGATGGAGAGGGGTGTGTGTCAACACCTCAACTAAATGTAACCCATTCCTGCCACTGGAAAGTTTTACTTGGTGTTGTAAGATGTCTATTTGGGGGCATTGTCTCCCCTATTGTATGGTGGCTCCATTAAATTCCTTTCATATATGTATATATTTTAGGAAGGTTTTATAGTAGTTTTCCTCATGGATTTTCAAAAGGCCTTTTTTTGTGTGAATTCACAGAAACTGTGACAGCAAGTACAATAACTACACAGGTTCCAGACAGGAACCCCACTGCAGAGAAGGAAATCTAGACACAAATTCCTACCCCTAACCAAGAAGCTATTTGCAACAGATACCTGCTAGAAGACAGAAAATCTGTTTTCTCCAATAGAATGATACTGGATTGATCAACCATACTCCAGAGCAGGCACCATGCTGAGGAGTAGTCAGCCAACACAAAACCAACTTCATATATTTTGTGTGTGCTTTTCTTTTGTTTTGGTCATTTTTCTCTGGATGGATTTCTTTTTCTAGTTTGTTTCAATTTTAATTTTTTTTTTTGCTTTTTGTTGTTTTTCCTGTTTTAAGAGAGAAAGAGTTGGGTGGGTAGAGAGGTGGGTAGGAGCTGGGAGCAGCTAGAGCGGGAAAGAATATGATTGAAATACATAAATTTTTAAGTAAAAAATAAAACAAACAAACACACAGCTCTCACCTAAAAGATAATATGAGATAGTTTATTCTGGAACTAAATTTGAGTGATCATGGCCTAAATTAGCATAGATTTAGGTCATCTAAAATTCCATTTTGCAAATTCCATGTAGAAGCGATTTCATGAAGTTTTTATTCTAAAAGAACCAAGATAGTCACAAATCAAAGTATTTTTAATGTACATCAGTGGGAATATGAAGTGTGTAACCAGCACAGTGGAGTAATCTTAGCTATGGGCCTTTGATGCTCTTGGGTAGACTCTTAGTTCTCTGAATGATAGAGAATAGGGGTTTGTTCAATTAATGCATCCCAGAGGCTTGTATCTGTTTGTCGTGATGTTAGGTTCAGTTTTATCTGCTAGTTATAGGTCCAAGACAGAGGTTCACAACAAATGGCTCTTTAAGGAGATAAAGATAGTTCAAGATAAACTGTCATTAAGATCTGGACTTGCCACATTCTAATTTCTCTGAAATTCTAATCAGTGAATGAGCCTTTGCAGACCCAATCCCTTTCCAGGAACTCTCCCTCACAATTCATTGAATTATTCCTATTCTTAATTATTAGGATAACACAAAATTGCCTACACAGGTTATATTAGTTCTGCTAGGCACGTTGGCACATCCCTGTGATACCAGTACTAGGAAGCTGAGGCACGAGGATTGTGAATTCCAGATGATGTCTAAAACCAATGTTTGAAATAAGTAAAAATAAAATTAAGTCATTTCTATGAGATCTCTCTTTATGAAAGAATGTTGTTTATTTCAGTGGACTGGGACTGCAAGTCTTCAGAGAATGGTGGGAAAGGGGATGATGTAGTTGGACCAGCCTCATGGGTGTACTGCCCATTCAGGATACATGCTCAGAGTAATGTTGTAGTCAAAACTATGTTCTCTCTGTCTTAAAATATGAATCATTTTGAATGCAAAATTCTGCATTTTCATTTATTTTATTTTGAGATTACAATATAATTACATCTCTCCTTTACTCCCTCTACAATCTTGCATATACCCCTCCCCATTCTCCTTAAAATTCATGAGCTCTTCTTTCCCTATGAATTATTGCATGCATATATATACATATATATATATATATGTGTGTGTGTGTATATATATATATATATATATATATATATATATATATATATATATTCTTTTGAATTCACATAATGTTACTCATGTGTATATTTTCAAGGCTGACCATTTGACACTGGACAGTCAATTGTGCTCTTCCCTGGGGAAGGCTCTTCTTCTCACCCACTCTCAGCTTTCTTCAGTTCTCTGAAGTGTGAGATACATTTTGGTTTTGCACCAACTTCTACAAATCAAGTATCTGGTCCTGAGTGTAGAATTACAATAGGGTCAATCTCAGGTGAACCCACAGGTGTATTCATTGAAGGAATATTTAAAGTTTTTCCAATTTAATTTATGCAAGTACTGCAAGAGTCTGGACCTAAGGAAGAATCAGGCAGATGTCTTCCATCTGGGATCTGGAGACATAGTCCACCTTCACATTTACAAAAGTAATACTGAAATTATTGTTTTGTTTAGTTTTTTTTAAAGCAGGTCCTAGTTTGAATTATGATGCTTCTGCCTCATAGGAGCAAGAATCAGAAGCCTGCAAAACCAAATCCAGCCTGAAATGTCGTTGAATAACAAAATACATCTCACATTTACAGAAAATTATTGTCACCAACCTTACCCTTAAGCAAAAACTAGTTTGTTCTTCCTTGTAAAGCCTCAGTGTAGACAGCTTTGAGGATTAAAAGAATAATTCAGACTCTCATGAGGACAAAACATAGTTCCTATAACCTTAAATATATAAAATCTGTTTCTCACCAACCCCCACCCACTGAGCATCTATCCTGTGTCAGCCACCAAGGTTGATAGAATGTGTGACCAGGTAGCAAGACCCATTGGACCAAGCATCAAGACACAGTCTTCACTAGCAATGGACCAAGATCATGGTCTTAATCATTCCAGAGTGGTCATGATCATTGAGTTGTCCCCAAGTCCCCTAGTCCACTGGTTCTTCTAGTCCCAAGGGTTAAAATCCCTTTGTGCTCAGTATCATTTATCTCATGAAGATTGTTTTGTAGAGACAGAGACAGCTAATATATTAAATCAAACCCTATGCTAATCAACATTATTTTTGACATTTTTAAAATCTCAAATGGCTACACTTTTATGATGAGAAGCAAATTCCATGAAAGCGGTCAATTCTCACAGCTACTCCTGTCAATTCTAAAATTATTTCGTGATGCAGATCAGAGGATGGACAATTGTAATGGGTTTACTTCAGCAAATAGAGGTACTATATAGGAAGGATGTGCTACAATCCTTCGCTTACAATGTTTTCAGAACTGCAGAATCAACCTGGAGTAGTTCCCTGCAGCTTGGATTTTTATCGTTAAGGAGCTTTGGCTGCTAAAACTGTGGATGTGTCAATACAATGACCATTGCTAACAGAAAACGTGCCCTTCCAGGAGAACAAGACCCAGGTTCAAGACATCAGTCAGAAAAGAGGCACTCAGCAAGCCTGGCTAACTACCCCAGAGCAGTCACAGCTCCCAGCGGGTGATAAGAAGCTGCGATCCTCACTTTTAATAAAAGCCCTGAAGTTTGAGGCTTTCAAAGTTAACATCTGGCTCTGAAAGACAAGCTCTGCCAGGCTGTTTCCCTGCTATTCCGGGGCTGGTTGGGTCAAGGAACTTCCTGTCCTCCCTTCCCATGAAATGACCATGAATAAATGGTTCAGTTCCATTCACTCAGCAGGGAGATGACCCAAGGGAGGAACCCACAGAAAGTGTAAGCAACTCCTGACAGCTGGCTTCTACCATGCACAGCCTGTGCCCTCTAATCAGGGAGCTGTTCAATTATGTCCAGTGAACCCTAACTGAACAATTAAAAAAAAAAAAAAAAACACACACACTCCTGGAGAGTGGCACTGCTGAAAATTTTGATAAATTTAGCTTTGCTTGTCACTCAAGGCACAATAAAAGCTATTCAAATGTTATCCTAGAATTGTGGCTTACTGGACCTTCATAGAGAGCTTATCTTTCTCAAAAGAAAGAGCTTAAAATTGCAGAGCAGGGGACTTTCTCAGTCGTTCCTAACTCTCCCTCTTATTTCTGCTCTTGGGAAAAATTGCATCTTCCTAGTGGGGATGGCAGGGCTCATTGGAGGTGTTGTAGTCAGATGTTTTTCCTCAACACACCATTGTGTGTGTGTATATATATATATATGTGTATGTATGTATATATATATATATACATTCAGACACTGGGATGGTTTTGACCCCAGAATGACCCCACAGTGACCCCCAATATGATGAAGAGTGATTCCTTGGTCATGCGCTATCTATTCCACATTGGTTTTTGTCTCTTCTTTTCTGTCTGATCCCTATTTACTTCACTGACTCCAAACTTTCTAAAACAAGGGATCAAAATGAAAACATATAGTAGGATTCATAATCACAGAAGGAACCTTGCATTTGCCACCTCCTGATCAAGGGAATGGTTGTGTGTGTTGAAATAGTGGCAGATATTTGAGAAGAACTTCCCTGTAGCATGTAGCAGATAGATCTGTATTTTAAAAAAATGTTGCTTTATATTTTACAAAGACTTTAAGTAAGCTAGTATATTTTGACATAAAAGATTCAAATATAAATCTGTATTCCTAGGAAAGGATTAAAGATATGTGTAAAGATATTACTTCTTGGAAATTTACCAGTGAGTTGTATAAATTAATAAAAGAAAATGGTTATGATCTAAGCCTTAAATTATAAAACTGGCTAAATCAAGCCAGACATAGTGGCAAACACCTGAAACCCCTGCTACTCCAGAGGCTGGGGCAATATGATCGCTAAGTCCACAAATTCAAGAATAGATGGTCAACATCAAAAATCACAACAACAACAATGGTTAAATAAATTGTAGAACAGATTACACCAATCCAAAATCAGCCTTTTTGGTATAAAAATTATTTTAAGAAATGTAGACTACAAACAAGGGAAATTATGAAAGTAGAGAAATTATTCTTGAATGGGAAATTTACATTGCTCAATAAAGGAACTCATCATTAGGGCCATCTCCTATCCATCCCACAAGGAGATGGATGACTGTCAATCACTAGAGGCCTTTCCAGCATGTAACCCCTTGAAAGAAACTGAAATATCAACAAATTACCCATGCATAAAAATTCCTTCATAGAACAAATGAACCCAAGTAAAAGATTCCTACAATAACTGGGTATAGCACTCTAATACTGGAAGATACATTGAAGTGGAGAAGTGTGGATAGTGTTGCTTTTACCATCCTCGGACAAGTATGGGTACAGTTTTGAGAAAGGCCTCCACCACATGAGGAAGAAGACCACATGACTTTGCTATCAGCTCCAGCATCTCCCAATCCATTGTTAAGCCAGCCACTATGTCCTGAAGTACTAGGCTAGCATTCATAGACCCAGGCTCAAGTTCAGTTACCACAACAGCACACTCAGCATACCCAGAGACCAAGTCACTCTACAAGGATGTAATGAGGCTATTCTCTGTGGGATCAGTCTCTAGGACTGTGTTAGTTATTTTTACATCACTATCACTGAAATATCCCCCACAGAATAGCTTGAGGGAAGACATATTTGTGGTTAGAGGGATTTATTTTGGCTTCGGAGTATTTTATTCTATGCTTGTGGGAAAGCATGGCAGAAGAGCCCAATCCATAGCAGTGGAAGTGTGAGACATTTCACATGGCATGTTCCTGGAAGCAAAGAAACCTGTCTAGAATGACAGGGAGATACAACTCATTCCTAGTGATCTACTTCTACCCAACAGACCTCTTATCCTTAAGGCTGCACAAACTTCCAAAGTAGTGCCATAAACCAGTTGAGGGGTGGGACATTTCCAAGTCAAACCAAATATCAACTCTCTGTCTGAGACTCAAGAACAACCCCTTCAGACTCAGATCTTAGTCACACTCGGAGCTAGGTCAGCTCTGGATTCCTGGTATATCTCCCAATTGACTCAATATTTATGAACCTAAAGTCAGAACTGTTCCAAGAGAACCAGTATCTAGATGCAACCCAGTAGACCATGATTCTAAGCTACCCCTCATGAAAACAGCATACTGAATCACTATGGACAGAAGTTTTAGTCTGGTACCTAAAAACTGAGGACATAGGCCAGCTTCATGGACTTAAGGCACCAGGCCACTCCAATTCTAGATCAGTACTCATATTACCAAGCTCCAGATCTATATGCAACAATATATAAAATCCATCCCAGAACCAGGAAAAATCATAGGGAATGAATTATTGTGTTGAGATCACACACACACACACACACACACACACACACACACACACACACACACACTAAAAGATCTACAAACTTGTTGATGAAGAATTAAAATTAATTACTTTAAGATGGATATGGTAGTATAAACCTATATTCCTCAAAATTTAGAGATGAGCCAGGGAATCATGAGTTTTAGACCAAACAGAGCTATATATGAAAAGTCTGTCTCAAACCTTATTAATAATAATTATAAAATTAGTTTAAAGAAATTGAGTGGGCCAGACATCAGATTACTGAGTGGTGGTATATATTAGGAATATACCACAAAAACTGAAAACATCAACAAAAAAGTAGAAACAATGAACAATATCCTGATGTTAAAGAATATAATTGTTGAACTGAAAAATTTCAGATGTAACCTTGGAGGCAAGTTTAATCAGCAGGAGAAAGACAGGTGATATGAAATTCTTCAAAGAGACAGAAATAAGAAGGGATGGACTAGCATAAAATTAACCCATGTAATTTATGAAAAGTATCAAGTGAGATAATCCCTGAACTGTGGGGCAGGAAACAGAGAATGAGCAAATGGTAGGAAGTTTATTTAGAGAAATACAGAAAACCATGAATGTAAAAAAAGAAAGACCCCAACACAAAGTATGCCTTATAAGAATGTTTAAGAAGGGTCTTCCAAAAGAAATGAAAGAATATTAGAGATAGGAAAATAGATGAAACATAAAACTCAACATACAGGCAAGAAATTAGTCAAATTCGGATACTCTAATACTCTAAGGTGTTATTTAAATAACTGAGTTGCAGAGTGAGTTAATAGAGTGTTATCATAGCTGCCACCCTGTAACTTGTCAATGAATAACTGAGCTGTGTAAATGGGAGCATCAATAGCACATAGATGGGTGAGAAGTTAAAGGACAGCATTTGATTGAAAACTGATACCAGTTTACCATAGACAAGTATATGTATACAATGCTTTATGGGAGCCTTCACAGTAACCATAAGGAGAAAAAAGTTAATCAATGAACAAAGGAAAGAAATCAAAGCATGCTGCTGAAGAAAATCATCAAAACATAAATGTAGTAAATGGAAAAGAATAGAATGAAAAAGCAACTAAATAATAATAAAATAATCAACCAAATGAGCACTGCTAAGTCCTTTCTACCTGTAATTACTTTAAATATAAGTGAATTAACTTGTCAAACTAAAGGTATAGAATAGCTGAATGGATTAAGAAAACAAAATCCTACTCTATGCTGCCCACAAGATATTTCATCAGGATCTTTGTTGCTGTTGTTTTTGTTTTTAGGTGCTTACTATTATTTCATATTTATTTTTATATATTTTGAATTAAAATGGAATTACATCATTTATTTCTTTACCTTTCCTCCTTCCAGCCTTTCCCAGGTCCCCTCTTTCCAGTACCTTCCATGTCCTCTCATTTCCAAATTGATAGCCTTTTTCTTTTACTAGGATTATTACACACACACACACACACACACACACACACACACACACACATGAACAAATACATAAATAAAATGTGATACATCTGTTATCTTTGTATGTGTGTACATGGTTTTAGGTGTGACCATTTTATATTAGATAACCAATTAGGGGGATAACCCCAGGGAGACATTTATTCTCCCTTTCTCAGCAGTCATTAGTTGCCTGCAGTTATTTGTCTAGGGGTAAGACTCCTGAAAATTCCCTCTTTCCATATTAATATGTCTATTGTTATTGCCATTGTTCCAGTCTTGGTTATGCAGCCACTTCTAGGAGAGACATTTTCATGGCAATCTTCCTGGTATTCTGGCTCTTACAATCTTTCTGCCCCTCCTCGTCAGTGTTCCGTGAACCATAGATGCAGGAGCTGTGATGTAGATGTATCCACTTGGGCTGGGCTCCTCTTGATCTTTTGATCTCTGCATCATCGTGTCCAGCTGTGATTTTATGTAATTGTCTCCATTGGCTGTAAAGAGGAGCTTCTTTGATGAGGCATGGTAGCTATGCTTATCTATTGATATGAGAGTACAATTTAGAATGTACTTAGGAATAATGCTGGTCTATAAATGTGATGGTAGGAAATTCTTTTCTTCAGTACATGGCCTCACTAGCCTTTGGAAGTTGGCTAGGTTTCAAGTACAGGCATGACTTCCTCCTGCTGAGTGAGTTCTTAGTCCAATTAAACCATGGTTGGTTACCACCAGTATATAAATGCTACTCCTTCACCTTTATGGCTATCTTACCATACAGGGCACTGTTGTGGTTGATAGGTGTTCCAGCTAGGTAGAAGTAAAATGCTAAAGAGGTAGCTTCGTTCCCTTGGCAACTTGCATATTATTTTCTGATACCATAAGAGTTCCATCACAGGATGGAAGCTTTCAGTTTAGACCCAGCCGGACTCATCTGAACCATGTGCCTTAAGTATATGATGTCTTTAGCAATAGGGGATTACCTTCAATGTCAAAGAGGTAATCAAGGTCAGCAGCAATCGTCTATATTGTTTTGGAAGTCACATTGACTACACTGACCAACTGTTTGAAAGGAGGTTTCTCACGCCTGGTACTGAAGCAAGTGGCTCAATTTCCTTTAACAGACAGACAGACAGACAGACAGACACACACACACACACACACACACACACACACACACACATGTTTTAAGATATGTTGTGTGTGTTAAATAAAACTGATATATGCATATAATATATGCATACAATTATGTGTAGTATGTCTAGCTTTAATTAAGTAAAAGGGAATTCGATTCCTTAAAGCTTTATCAAATAACATTGATGTTATTTGTTCCTTCTCTCTCCTCTTTCTATATTAACCTCCATTCCCAATCCTCAGCTGGAGCCCTCATTCCCATTTCCTGTTTTGTATCACCTAATATTCTGCTGTTTCCATCTCAAGAAATACACCTCCCCACAACACATCTATGGAACATAAAAAGCCTGAAAGTGAAAGGACAGGAAAATGTGTTCCATATAAATGAAATCCAAAGGAGATTAAAAGTGTTATAATATATAAAACAAAATAAACTCTAAAGAAAAATTAGAAAAGAAAATAATCTTAGTATATAGATGCTATTTATCCTATATATAGAAAAACTATAAAAGGCCCACCAAATAACCACAAAATGTAATAAACATATTTATTAAACTTTCAAAATGTAGAACAAAAATCAAAATCAGTTAAATTTCTGTATATTAAGAACGTATTGTCCAAAACAAAATTAAAAATCCAGTTTCCTTGGCAATAGCATCAATTAAGAATTGTTTAAAATGCCATAGGACATAATAGATTTCTACATGAAAATGATAATGATTGACGAAAAATTAAAAACTACACAAATAAATGGATAGTTGCCCTATGTTCATAGGTTATGAGTTAATATTATCAAAATGTATATACCGATCCATTTCACAATATATATTCACTGATGTAGTAGTGGCATGGTGGTTACGAGAGTAAAGAGCCACTTTTAGATAGGATATGAGGCCTCCTTAACAGGACGGGTTTCATATCTGGCATTGCAAACCAAGACCAAAGATCCTGGGGAGAAGTTACTTCTGTTGTGAAAATAATCATGGTATCCAATTACCTTCTAAATATTACTGTTTATACTCATAGACTTGTGTTGTTTAAGCTTTGGTCAGAGAAGTCTCTTATTTCAGAAAATAATAAAGAGATAACTGATCAAACTGTCAAGCAGAAGTAACCACGAGTGTTCAGCTATAGAGGAATCATTTATATTATCCTCCCCTCATCCAAGGCTTAGATAATATCACAAAAGGGTGAGTAGAAAAAAGTGTCAAAACTGGCAGATGAAGAGTAGAGCTGTGAAATGCTGACTTCTGAACATGACATAAATGTTGTTTAATGTAACTCAAAGCAACTATGCTTACCTGCACAAGACCTGCATAATATCAAGCCAGGGAAAATTCCAACATATAAGGGGAAGGACTGCTAAGGCTCTCCCATTTGCTGTTGGGGACCAGCCCAACCTGTCAAACAGTCCTTGAAGGGAGGAGTGAGGATTAAGAAATAATAGATATGAAAAACAGAGACATAAAGGATAACACCCAGTGCAATAGACGTAAAAGAAAAAGACACAGAATGGCATTGGGAGGGCACTGGGTCAATATTACAGTCACCTCAAGTTTATTCCTAATGGACTTTTTATACAACAGCAAGGTGAGAGGCAAAAGAACTTCCCCTTTCAAGGCCATGATACAAAGTACAAACAAGTGTAGACCCTTCCTTAATTTTCAAAACACCTGGTAACCATGCTTTATGGCAAAACACTTTGTAATCAGGCCTTGAAGTAAAAGACATATGGTAACCATGCCTTTGGCCAAAACATCCTATTATGCTGCCTTGCAGGGCAAAGCAAACTCGGACTCTCTGACCCTGAGTCAATATAGAATAAGACCTCACTATGGAATCTCTGTGAGCCCCCACAATTAGCAAAGGAGCTATTGATGGTGGATGATTGCTGAGTGGGGAAGAGTCATCTTCCTTTAGGGAAATAGTTACTAGTATATTGCCCATGCATTGCTGTATGGTCTACACTCAGGTGCATATGAGCAGATCTAATCATAAATGAACTATTATTAACAAAAAAAATAGAGCATGACATAGAAAGAGAGATAGAGTGGAGCATGACATAGAAAGAGAGATAGAGTGGAGTTTAGTAGCAGGAGTTGTAGGGACTAATGATTAATGGGATATATAAGAAAATACATTTAGAATAATAGAATAAGTGAAATACTATTTTAAATGATCATATTATTCAGAGATCTATAGATTCAACACAGCAAAGAAAAGTTTTAATGAACTTTTTCACAGAAATAGACATAATAATATATTATTATATAACATAATATATTATATAATAAAGACTATGTAGAGTGTCAAGCAACTCCAACATTAAATTTCCTGGTGCTCTTTTTTCCTCAAACTGTTAATTTTGTATTTCCTTTTGCCTCATTTGTTCTTTTTCATTGTAGTTCTGCATCAGAGTAATCACTAATAACCAAGTGACAGAGTCAATATTCAGGAGTTTAGAAGTTCATCTGCCAAAGAAATTAGTCCAAACCTCCTGAACTTAGGATCAAGGCAGATCTTAAGACAAGGGCAAAAGCCAACCACGTTCTTTACCTAAACATCACAAAAATGGGCTTTATCCTAGTTACTAATATTGTTCACCTCTGAAACCTCTTGAGCTCGGCCTCCATAGTCCACATTGCCCTCATTATTACTGTCTTCAAAGTTCTTATTAGAATGGGCCATTAAGCCCTACTTGTGGAATTTAACCACTTTCCTCATCTGAAATCCCATATTAATTGTTGATCTTAGTGTTTGTCCTACAGGTGTTCCATTCAGGATCTTGTCTATTTGCATTTGTCTACAAGCAGGCATCCAGTTATGCCAGCACCATTTGTTGAAGATGCTTTCTTTTCCCCATTGGATAGTTTTGACTTCTTTGTCAAAATTCAAGTGTCTATGAGGGTGTGGATTTATGTCTGGGTCTTCAGTTCAGTTCTGTTAATCAATGTGTCTGTTTTTATGCTAATACCATGCTGTTTTTATTACTGTAGATACGTGGTAGAGCTTGAGATCACAGATGGTGATACCTCTGGCTGTTATTTTATTATACAAGATTGTTTTAGCTATCCTGAGTGTTTTTTTTTTCCATATGAAGTTGAGTATTGTTCTTTCAAGGTCTATAAAGAATTGTGTTGGGTTGCTTTGATTCTGTACCTTGCTCTTGGTATGATGGCTACTTTTACTATGTTAATCCTACAGATCCATGAGCGTGGGAGATCTTTCCATCTTTTGACATCTTCTCCAACTTCTTTCTTCAAAGACTTGAATTTATTGTCAGACAAGTCTTTCACTTGCTTTGTTAGAGTTATATCAAAATATTTTATATTATTTGAGGCTATTACAAAAGGTATTGATTCACTGGTTTCTTTCTCAGCCCAGTTATCATTTGTATATAGAGGCTGCTGTCTATTTTGAGTAATCTTGTACCCAACCACTTGACTAAAGGTCTTTATCAACTGTAGGAGTTCCCTGGTAGAATTTTTGGGATCATTTATGTGTACTTTCATATCATCTGTGAATGATAATATTTTGATTCTTCCTTTCGAATGTGTATTCCCTTGATTTCCTCTAGTTGTCTTATTGCTCCTGCTAGAACTTCAAGTGCTATGCTGAATAGGTCTGGGGAGAGCTCTTGTTCCTAATTTTAGTGGAATTGCTTTGAGTTTCTCTATATTTAATTTGATATTGGCAAACAGCTTGCTGTATATTCCTCTTATTATGTTTAGATATGACCCTTGTATCCCTGATTTCTCCAAGACTTTTATCATGAAGAGGTGTTGGGTTTTGGCACAGGCTTTTTTATCAGCTGATGAGATGATAATGTGTAGTTTTTTTTCCTTCAGTTGGTTATATGGGGGATTACATTGACAGATTTTCCTATATTGAACCATCCCTGCATCCCTGAAATGAAGCCCACTTGATCATGGTGGATGATCTTTTTGACGTGTTCCTGGATTATTGAATATTTCTTCATCAATGTTCATGAGTGAAATTGGTCTATAATTCTCTTTCTTTGTTGAGTCTTTGTGTGACTTGGGTAGCTGGGTGACTATGGCTCATAGAAAGAATTTGACAATGTTCTTTGTTTCTATTTTGTGGAATAATTTGAATAGTGTTGGTATTAGCTCTTCTTTTAAAATCTGGTAGAATTTTGCATTAAAACCATCCAGCTCTGGGCTTTTTGTTATTGTTGTTGCAGATTTTAATGATCACCTCTATTTCATTAGGGGTTAATGACCTATTTAAATTGTTTATATGATCTTGATTTAACTTTGGTAAATGGTATCTATAAAGAAATTTTTCCATTACTTTTAAATTTTCCAATTTTGTGGAGTACAGGTTTTTGAAATATGACCTCATGATTTTCTGTATTTCCACAGAGTCAGTTGTTATGTCCTCCTTTTCATTTCTGATTTTTTTGATTTGGATATTCTCTCTCTGCCTTTTATTTAATGAATAAGGGTTTATTTATTTATAGTATGTCTGCTTCTTTTTGTTCTAGAGCTTTCAGATGTGCTGTTAAGTCACTAGTATGAGATCTCTCTAAATTCTTCATAAAGGCACTTAGTGCTATGAAATTTCCTCTTAGGACCACTTTATTTGTGTCCCATAAGTTTGGGTATGCTGTGCATTCAGTTTCAAGAAATTCTAGAAAGTCTTTAACTTTACTTTTTCCTTGACCCAATAGTAACTCAGTAGAGAGCTGTTCAGTTTCCATGAGTTTGTAGACTTTCTTTTGTTTCTGTTGTTGTTGAAATCCAGCTTTAACCCATGGTGGTCTGATAAGATACAAGAAATTATTTCAACTTTTTGTGTGTCTGTTGAGATTTGCTTTGTGGACAAGTATATGGTCTGTTTTGGAGAAGGTTCCATGTGGCGTTGAGAAGAAGGTATATTCTTTTGTGTTGGGGTAAAATGTTCTATAGATATCTATTAGGTCCAATTGAGTCATAACATCTGAACATTCCTTCATTTCTCTGTTTAATTTCTGTCTGGATTACCTATCCATTGATGAGAGTGGGATGTTAAAGTCTCCCACTACTATTGTATGATTTGTGTATACTTCAGTAATGTTTCTTTCACAAATATGGGTGTCCTTACATTTGAGGCATAAATGTTCAGAATTGAGACCTCATCATGGTGGATTCCTTTTATGAGTATGAAATGACCTTCTCCATCTCTTTTGCTTAATTTTGGTTAGAGATCTATTTCGTTTGATATTAGGATGGCTACACCAGCTTGCTTCTTAGGTCCATTCGATTGGAAAATCTTTTTCCAACCCTTTACTCTGAGCTAATTTCTATACTTGAAATTAGCTGTTGAGGTGTGTTTCTTGTATGTAGTAGAATAAGGAATCCTGTTTTTGTATCCAGTCTGTTCACCTGTGTCTTTTTATAAAATTTAGTCCATTGATATTGAGGGATATTAATGACCAATGATAGTTAATTACTGTTACTTTTTGGTGGTGGTGGTAGTCTCTGTCTCTGTCTCTGTCTCTCTGTGTCTCTCTGTGTGTGTGTCTGTGTGTTTGTGTTTGTTCCTCTTCTTTGGGTTTAATTGGTGTGAGATTGTCTATTGCCTGTGGTTTTGTGAGTGTAGTTGTATTTAACTTCCTCGGTTTGGTGTTTTCCCTCTAATATCTTCTGTAGGGATGGGTTTGTGGATAGATATTGTTTAGATTTGACTTTGTCATATAATATCTTGTTTTCTTCATTTATGGTGATAGACAGTTTTATTAGTTATAGTAGTCTGGGCTGGCATCCATGGTCTTTTAGAATCTTGAAGACATCAGTCCAGGGCCTTCTGTATTTAGGGTCTCCAATAAGAAGCACAGTGTGATTCTAATAGGTCTGCCTTTATATATTACTTGGACTTTTCCCCTTGCCACTTTTAATACTCTTTCTTTGTTCTGCATGTTTGTTGTTTTGATTAGTATGTGTCTAGAGAATTTTCTTTTCTGATCTAATCTGTTTGTTGTTCTAGAAGCTTCTTGTAGCTTTATAGTCATGTCCTTATTTAGGTTTGGAAATTTTTCTTCTATGATTTTGTTAAATATATTCCCTGGGTTTTTGAACTGGGTTTATTTTCCTTCTTGCATTCCTATTATTTTTATGGTTGGTCTTTTCATAATGTCCCAGATTTCTTGGATGTTTTGTTTTAGGAATTTTTTAGATTTAATATTTTCTTCAACTGATAAATCTATTTCCTTTATTGTGTCTTCAGTGTCTGATATTCTTTCCTCCATCTCTTGTATTCTGTTGGTGATGCTTGCATCTGTAGTTCCTGTTCACTTACCCAGATTTTTCATTTCCAGGACTCCGCCATTTGTGTTCTCTTTATTTATTCTATTTCAATTTTCAGGACGTGAGCAGTTTCTTTTATCTGTTTGATTTTTTTTTTCTCTTGGCTTTCTTTTAGTGATTTATTGATATCTTCCAATTTTTGTTTGTAATTTCTTCAATTTCTTTAAGAGATTTTTTCATATCCTCCTTAAGGACATCTACCATCTTCATAAAGTAATTTTTAAAGTCATTTTCTTGTGCTTCTGTTGTGTTGGATTCAGGTCTTGCTTTCTAAGCTAGCTGGGCTCTGATGATACCATACTACCTTTTCTGTTATTGATTTTATTCTTACACTGGCATTTAGGCATCTGAATTTGGGGTGTTACAGGCCTAGATGGTGATGCCTGAGTTTGCATTTGTTAAATGTGTGTTTTGTTCATTGGTTTCTGTTTCTTCTCTAGTCTTCTGACCTAAATAGCCAAGAGTTCTGGTGAACAGCATGTCTTCAGGTCAAGTAGGGTGTCCCCTTTGGGGTTTTAGGGGCTAAGGGGTCCATAGATCTGGCCTGGCCTCTGATAAAGCTGAAGCCTTCTTCTGAAGATTTAGACCAGGATATGGAGCCCATGAGAGGCAGTCCAGACTAGGGGTCCCTAGATCTGATCAGCCTCTGGGGTTCCTAGGACCAGTCTGGCCTCAAGTACAACTGCCTTTCTGGGGGTCATAGATCAAGCCTGTGTTCTGGTAAAGCCGAAGTCTTCTTCTGAGGTTGTAGATCTGAGGTCCCTAGATCCAGTCTAGCCTCTGGTAAAGCTGAAGACTTCTTCCAAAATAGTAGACTGGGATGGGGCACTGGGGTAGAGGTAGATGGTGTCTTCCCTGCAGTCCCTAGGACCATTCTGGCTCCCAATAAAGCTTCCAGGACTGTGGGCACTAGTGTGGAGTCTGCGGCAGGGGTGGGGGGAGTCTGTATGTTATTTCTTAAGGAGTAATTGAGATGAAACTTTCCTTTTGTTAAATGGGACAAGTATGAGAAGAAAGTATTTCTCTGTGGGTGGCACTGTCGACCTTCTAATCACAAGCTATATAGATGGATCTCATGAGCCAATATGTACCCTTCTTAGGCACACCTTTACTGGGAGAGAGAAAGAAATCAGCCCTAATAAACAGATATTGTGAAATCTATACACCTTGCCTGGCCATCATATGTAGGTACTTCTAATATTCATGAGAAAGCTAAAAGTGTCATCAACCATTTCTCAGAGAGGAAAAACATTGTCTCTTTAAACTGAGGGAAAACATACAACCTGAGAAGGGAAAAGGATGTGCATATTGCTATATGGCAGGCATGTAGATGTGTATGTATGTGTGTTTGAGGACAAGTTACAATCTCCCCCTTATCTAGATACACTTCCTTCCATCTTTTTTCAAAAATTTATTTTAACCTGGAAGTCAAGAAAGATGAGGTTTCATTAAGTTCTGAATGCTGAACAGTTACAGACAGAATATCAAACACTCGCTTAAGTTGTGCCATGATTAAAAGAAAAGATATGCTCATACTAAGCAAATTATAATATTGTGCATGATTTTGTTTACTATAATATTGTATTTTTAATTATTTTTTTCAAAATTGTGTGTGTGCATGCGTGTGTCTCTGTGTGTAGACATATGTTATCTTAGTTAGGATTTCTATTGCTGTGATAAAACACCATGACTAAAAGCAATTTGCTGAGGAAACAGTTCATTGCATCTTACAGCTTGTAGTCTGTCATCTGGGGAAGTCAGGGTGGGAATTTAAGGCAGGAACCTGGAGACAAGAACCGATGCAGAGGCCATGGGGTAGTGTGGCTTACTGACTCGCTCCTCAATGTTTGCTCAGTCTGCTCTCTGTTACCCTCCAGGACCACCTGTCCAGGAGTGGATCTACCCGCAGTGGGGTGTCCCTCCATATCAGTCAGTAATTAAGAAAATCCTCCACAGGCTTGCCTGTAGGCCAGTTATATAGAGGCATGTTCTCAACTGCGATTCTCTCTTTCCAAATGACTATAGCTTGTGTCAAGTTGACAAAGCATGATCCAGCACATAGGCCATGTCCAGAGAGGCCAGAAGACGGGTTAGAGCCCTTGAAGCTGGAGCTGCAGGCAAAGGTGAGCCACCAAACACAAATTCTGGAAACAAATTCAGTTCTTCTGGAAAGGGCAGGAAGTACTCACAACTGCTGAGCTTTCTCTCCAGCCCCAATTTCTAAGTCTTACAATTACACTGCTACTTTCTTCCTGTGGAATCGAATGGGTTTCTGTTGATGGTAATGCCACAAGGATGATCCTAGGCACATATTTTCGCATTATCCTTTTCCTGGAACACTTGTCCCACCAAACAATAGTTACTTTACCATGATCTGTTCTGCAGTAAAGCACAGCATTAGGGTGGATCACCAAAAGGCAATGTGCCTAGAAGCTAATCTCACTGTCAGTTTCTAGGAATGATTGTAATTATTACATTGGTTTCTGCTGAGTGCACCGTAATTGTTTAGAAAATATGTGGGAGTTATATTACCGTAACTCCCAGCTTCACGGGAAGGATAGCAGCCAATATAGTTATGGCAAAATCCTTCAGGAAGAAAAAAACAAATAACAATAACAACAACAAAAAGGCCTTGTGAAGATTAACGTATACTCTTAGCCAGAATGGCTGTAATGTTCTTAATAACCAGGTATAGTCAATGATATAGACTTATTCTTTCCATTACCTCCTTTATAATAAGGAAACACAGGCTCATTACCATTAGGCTGAATTATCAACGGTGAGAAGTAGTCGTGTGTATCTGAAGGTGAATAAGGTGAATGACTTCAAACGAGAAAGTCCACTTTCTGTACTCTCCAGCCAGGCTTTTCACTTCCTTTTTTCCATAAGAAATGTTGTTTACTACTTGATTGTTAATTGTCATCAAAACAGTTTTGGTGAGTAAAGGTGAGGTCACAGAAAAACAAGGGATTTGGTTTTCTCCCTGATTTTAGATACACACTCCACTCTGGGTCAGGGTAGGGTAGACAACAGGGATACCAAGGAATCTGATCTCTTCTTCAAAAACTCAGTGTCCTCAGTCCTCACATGTGGTATCATTTTCCCTAGATTGTCCAGATTTTAGAAGACACTAGTTCCAGTTTCAAATCTTTTTGCATTTGTCTACTTAGTCTTGAGTCTGTAGTCACTATGCCAACTTCTCCATCATCTCCTCTTTAATCATCTAAATAGATGACTTTCCTATTTTCTCTTTTTTGACCCTAAAATATTTATTCTCACCATAAGAATTATTATTACAAATGTCACTACACATACTGTATATGTATGTTTGTGTGTATATATATATGAATTCCAAAAATCTATATAGCCAAATTCCAGGCCATGGAACATCCTATAATTTTGCACAATTGGGTTTTGCATCTTGTGTTCCTTATTTTTACATTGCTGTGACTAAAATGCCTCCCAGAAAACACCTAGGAAGGAAAGATTTACTTTGACTTATAATTTCATATGGTTTCAGTTCATCATGGTGAAGATATTGTGGAAGAGTTCATCTCATGGTAGCAGGAGCATGTGACAAAGACTATTGATATAAAAAAAAAAGACCATGGAGCACAGCATTACAGGAACTGATACCTAGGAATAACTTTCAAATGCCAAAAATAGTTACCTACTTCTATCAACTAGCCTCCATCTGCTAAAGATTCCACAGCCTCCCAACACAGCGACACTGCCTGGAGAATAAGAATTCAAAATGTGTACCTGTGGAAAATACTTAAGATTTAAACCCTAACACTTTCACACCAACTTAGATTCACACTCAAATCTGTATATAAGGGCTAAAAAAATGCAGTCAAACCTGTTAACTTTTAACACAATGAGATCTGTTCATTTATTTATTTAATATCTCATAAAACTAATACTGTACAAGTACATTAAAAAAATAATGCTGCCATAAACCAAATAGAAGTGACTCACAAGGGCTTAAGTTCTTAAACAGTGCCTAAGGTAAAAACTGTATATGAAGAAAACATATTAAATAATTGACGTGGCTGTGGCAAGATAACATCAGCAGACACCCCATCACAAATGGTAACAGGGAGATCATTCTTCTGTGATCTCGAGTATCTCTGTTATTTTTCTGATCAGCTACACACATTTGGTGTTAAACATATTAAATTTATGCATGGTGTAACTTCATGCTAGTTCCTTGAAGAGTCTACATTGTCTCCTTACATAGAAATACAGAAAATCACAGAAATTACCGTATTTTAAAACAGGTATTTTGAGCATATATTTTAAACACAGTATTTGAACATGTATTTTAAAACCAACCCTTGGCAGTACTGTAGAATTGAGAAATATCTTCATTTTAGAGTGGAGACCCTTTACACTTGTTGCAGGGGGTTACAATGGAAGACTCTCAGTATACTGCAGCTATTACTTCCTACTTGTGTGAATTTGAGCAAGCCTTAGAAAGCTTTCTCTGATTTCAACTTCACAAGTAGAAAGAGGATTGCTATTTCCTGCCTCTGAGGAGGATTAGAAATAAATGAAGTATAAAAGAAACCTTCGTTGTAAATGTACAAGGTCCATGTAAAGCACCTCATGCTCAGAAAAATTTGAGCTAATTAGGGATCCACTGCATTCCCTAAGCAAGACCTAATGCCTAGGTGGCTACCAAGTTACACAATACTATTTTGCCTACACCCTGTAATATCAAATTCCTTCTGCTGCCCACTGAAAGTTACATATGAGAAAAGCAAGTTGACAAAACAGTGCTAATCTACATTTCATGTTCGTGTAGCTGTGTAATAGGATGGCATGCTCTTTCAAATTGATTGCTTTTAGGAAACATACAGTATATGTTCGTAAAATTTGATGTAACAGGGAGGGGGCTCCACCAAAAGGATTTTCAAAATTGTTTTTCATTCATCCCTTAAATCACATACCACTAAATACATCTATTCCACACAGCACCCTGAGTGCAAAAATGATACTTGGACCTTCCATTCAGGGTATGCACTACCTTTTAGTATATAGGACGTCATGCTCTAACCATGATTTGGCTAAAGTATCCAAACTCTCAGTTATAAAACTTTTTCATATTAAACATATTTTTATTTTGAGCAGTGTCTATGAAAACTACTGAGAGATGTGTGTTTCTTTCTTTAGCTAAATTTAGATTTAACACATCCTGGAATTCCCTGGACTGACTTATATGCTTCCTTCTTGAAGGAAACACATCCTGAGATTTCATTCATAAGACCTACATACACAGCAGGAATAAAGTACTGGTGACATAACATTTAAATAGTTTCTCTCTGAAATTCTGAAGGCCTGCATATTTATTAAATAATTGCTGGGGTAAATTTTAATAGAGTGATTCCCAGCTACTGGCTTTGGCTTTGGACATTTCCATTTCCCCTACAACCTTCCTCCAAAAGAATGCTTTTCCAGTGGATTTGAAATGTCAGGCAACTCAGACACACAGATGGCAGAGATGTGAATCTGAGAGAACACATTGGCAAACTTTTCACTATTTCTAATTCTCCAAATATTCATTTATCTAATGACTTCTCTGTTTTTCTTTAGAAACAGGGAAAGAAAGCTTTCTATTTTGGTTTATTTTTAATCTTTGTTATGTTGCTTAGTCAGCATGCCCATGTGGAGCTAAGAGAAATTATCCTTCAAATAATACTCATGAGAATCTTAATTAATAAAGCAGATACTCCAGAAAAAATGCATTGCTCCTTCTGATCCAGGGAGAGCAGGTAGAATCATCTACCTGCCATAAATTTCTGTGACTATTTTGCTTTCTTTCCAATTTTTTTTTTGCTTTTTTATGCTATTTCACTTTATAAAGCAAACATGTCTCCTTTTTAAATAATTCAACCATTCCATCAAAACTAAACTGTCCTTACAAAGTAATAGAGTGACTTACTTGTTCATATTCAAGAAGCTCATGTTGATATGTTCATTCCTCATTACATGTATGAGAAGTCTGTTGTGGCATATTAGTTTAAGATGAGGTTGCATTCATTTATGCTGTGGAATATTTGTTTAATAGTGCAAAGATGTGTTGCATTCTTTTGTGTTACCTTTGTTTAACTCTGCAAAGCTGTGTCACTTTGCCTGCCTAAAAAACCTGATTAGTCAAATAAAGATCTGAATGGCCAATAGCTAGGCAAGAAAGAGAAATAAGCAGGGCTGCCCGGCAGAGAGAATAAATAGGAAGAGAGGAAAAAGAAGGAGGAGAAGTGAGGAAAGGAGAGGAGGACTCCAGGAGCCAGCCACCCAGCCACAGAGTAAGAAGGAAAGCAAGGTATGTAGAATAAGGAAAGGTTAAAATGCCCTGAGGCAAAATGTAGAAGAAAAGAAACGGGATAATTTAAATTAGAAAAGCTGGCTAGAAACAAGCCAAGCTAAGGCTGGGCATTCATATGTAAGAATAAGTCTCCATGTATTTATTTGGGAGCTGAGTGCTGGGTCCCTAAAGAGTAAAAATAACCAACTATGGAAGCTCTTACTGCTTACTCAAATTTTGTCTGCGGCCTTTGAGATGGCATCCAGCAGTGGCAGTGAGGAAGTAGTGTGGAACCAGCACCAAGCAGCAGTGAGGCAGGGTTCCCTAGGTGAGTGTGAGCACAGAGCTTGGGGCCTGACCCTGGCCAACTGCTTCCACTTGCTTCAGCCCCAGCCTGTGGCATGGGCTCCCAGATCTGCTTCTGGTTTGCCACTTGGCCATTTACCAATAACTGCCGGTAGCCTCCTCCCAGGCCAATTCTTGAACCCAGCAGCCTGGCAGACTAGAGCTAACCAATCAGAAAAGGAAAGATCCTGCAAGCCATTCCCCCTTTTTTTATACATGTCCAGGCTTGTCCTGATGTGTCCAAAGGTACCAACAGCCCATCAAATTTAAACTAATGTAACCATTGTTTGCTTAGCCAATCCTGTTTGCTGGAGATGACCCAACTGTGCCTGGAATTCCCCTAGTAGTGTATAAAAGGAGCCTGGGAGCTTGTCTCTGGGTCATCGCCATTTTGTTGTGTGGCTGACCACTGCATACAGGATTTTTTTCTCAAGAAGTAAATGCTCTTTTGTGGGGTAATTCGTGAACCCTAACAGCCCTGAGAGTAAAGCTTATTTCAGTTAGAAAAACTGTAATAAAGTACTATCTAAATTGACACAGTTATCAAGAGGTTGAGTCAAGTATATAATTTGAAATAAACCCATTGTCCATGTGGAAATACTATAACCAGGCACATAAAATGTTTTGTCAAAAATCTCTTCTCCTGTTAAAATCATAAATTAAAAGTAGAATTATCATATGAAACAGCAATCCATCTCTTGGGCATGTATTCCAATAGAAAACTAACGGTTGTCCTAAAGAATGTGTTTGCTGTAGAACTGTTCTCTGTAGTCAATGTGTGGACTCATCTATCCATAGGCAAACTAATAAAATGTGGTATATATACACACTGGCACAGTATTCAGTACTTTAAAAAATGAATCATTGATTATTAGGGAAGATAATACAATAAGTGAAATGATCAAGCACACAAAACTAAATACCATGTGATCTTGTATATATGTGGAAGCACAAGAAGTCAAATTAAAAGAAATAGAGAGTAATATGGTAGATCTCAGAGCTAATGAAAGGCCAGGGGATGAAAAATGTTAGTAATAAGATATAAATTAGATAGGATTAAAAAGTCCTACCCTTGATAAACACAATTCACTAAGATGAAAGACAGATGCTAATGAGAAGTCAATATAAGCTAAGGAAAGGCATACACAAAAAAATATGAACTCTCTAATGTCTAATATTGCTCAAACAGAATATATGGGCTACAAACTAATGTCTTTGTCAAAGAACTATTTTTATTAGTTTCAAAAAAATAACTCCAAATTTCACACCCCCAGACATTAGAATGCATGTTTAATCATCATTACATATAACAATATTGCACAACTTATAAAATACTAATTAAGAGTTATAACTACCAGACCATTGTGTAATTCAGATTGTGATGTTTGGCATAGAGTCATTACGCCTTATATGGGAGAATTTTGAGAAAATCTATGCTCATATCTCCACAAATGCGCACTAGCATCTATGCAAATATGCCTATGAAATAGCACCGTATGGTGCATTAGGTACATATGGCAATGCAAAATATTGGCCTTTTCAAGGTGAATAGCCTGTGATTCGATCAGGAGCTCCAGCTGCCTTCAACAAAATCTTATCATCTCTATGATACTTCAGCTCAGCTTCAATTTCATTTTGTTGTTAGTTGAACAATTTGTTTCCTTTCTCATGATTATTTCCCACTTACAATTTGGCTTTTGCATTGGATTTTGTTGCTGTTGTCTGTTCTGTTCTCTTTGAGTTATGGTCTCCTGCAACCCAGGCTGCTTTTGAAGTCCTTATCCTCCTGCTCTAAGTTCCTAAGAACTGTGATTGCAGGCAGATGTTACCATGGCTTTGTCCCACTTGTTATCTTGTCCACTGAGTTTCTTGGAACTGAAAAGTAATAATGTCCCTTCCTTTGTGAGGGTTGTGCACATCTTTTGTTTATCAAGATAGTTGTAATATAATTGCATTGTGATCAGCACCCAAGCAATAATTAAATGAGAGATGTGGTCATAATAAACATGAACTCACTTTGTGACCCTCATTAATACCTTCATCAACTTCATAAGTTAAAAATTATGATGTGATTTGCTTCATATGAAAAAGAATGGGTTCGGTTGAAGGTGCTGTCCTGTAGCTTTCTTGAGCATGCATCTTTGTGCTTTTCCTATCTTGGAACATTTGTCTTTTAATCATTAAAACTATATAATTTTCGCTAAGACAACAGTTGAAAAAGTTCTTTGAACCCATTTTCCTATATTTCTGAACTTTAAATTATTGATCATAATGTTAGCTTGGAATTCTAGGTATAAGTATGCATCCTGACTTTAGAATAGTCTGTGTATTATGACTTTGAATGGTTATAGAAAACTGCCAATGGTGAGTAAACTAATTCAGGATTCAGGGTGGTTTTGTTTCCATTTGAACGAGGCCCAAGAGGTAATTGGTAAAAATAGAGAAATGGCTGGCATCATTTGCTTTGGTGTATTATTATCTTGGAACATGGCTATAATGAATGTCATTCAAGGAGCCCAGATGTATCAGCCTGGGAAAGAGCCTGAAGAGGTACATTGTTATCATTGATATTCATTGTTACTGTTGATGCGATCATTATGAGGAATAAGGATATCTGCCAAGTGTGTGGGAAATCGCACACTGCCATCCACCACAATAGAGAATGTCTTAACAAAGAAAGAAATTAGGACATGTTCTTTGGTAGAGAACAGAGTCTCATCCAAGGGCAGAACTAATAACAAAGAGTCAATGTAGAAGAAGCAAAAACATTGGTCACAGGCTGGCTGACATGCTTGGAAAATGGTGCACCCTAGGATTATAGAATAACAATGCCCTCTTAGAATATGTATCTTTCCCTAGCCGTGAACAATGCCCAGACCCTCAGAGTCCAAAACATACAGTTCAAAGAAGTTTTTACAATTATGAAAGAGGATCAGCATTTGGATTGAATAAAAAATATCCAATTAAAACCCTAAAAAAACGAAGATTGTCAGGCAGGTGAGACTGGAAGGAATCTGTACTGTAAAGAAGAAAATATTTTCATACTTCAATTTCTACCATTGACTATATTAAAGAATATAGCATTTTCTGGAACATTTTCTGGAACATAGCTAGCAATTTAAAAATAGTTATGTGTGCGAAAAATCAACGTTTGGTGATCTGCTTTCCCCTAACTCCCTGGGTGTCACTGAGGTTTGAAATTGCTTTTGCTTTGTCGTCACAATCTCATGTCTGTATGGAGATTCTTCTAATTTTCTCTATAACGCAGGACAAGTGCTATGTCTCATGTTGGGTTTGTTAGACTTGCCCAGTGAATTGAAGAGTGGTAGACAGCATGAGAAGAACATGAGAGTACTATTTGTTAATGAAGCACCTTTACGTGAACATTTTTTTTTTCCTAATTAGGCTGCAAAAAACAAAGACATGTCCAGCAAGGTGTTAATACAAAAGAGAAGAGAGTCATCAATTTTGAAATTGAGGAATAAGCTGGTCTTTGCCTGCTCAGTGGGGGCAGTTCTATTTGTGTAGATCTCATTGGAGTGTTTAGCAGACTCCAATGGGGCTGTGGTCAGACTATGAGGAGGACACTTAGGCTGCTTATCTGGTGTGTTATGGAGAATCTTACCAAAACTGGATTTTGAAAAATCAACACTTTAGAGTCACGAGGAAAGGAAAATGAGAGGTTTGAATAGCCATGTGAATCTTAGGCCAGTTTTCCCAATGTTTTACCTTCACGTAGCTTCAACTATCTAACTGGTTGTCTGACATTCTGCCTCCAGGCTGCAGGCTTCCACTCAGTCAGACTCCAACCCCTTCGAGTTCTTGTCCTGTAATCTAAGCCTGATCCTGCCACCCATCTGCTGAAAATTCTTTGTAGACTACCGCCTCTTTACATTAAAGACTGCATAGCCCCAAATGAGGAAGAGAAATGCAGAATTCATCCTGGATGACATTGCGTTGACCCTCACCTGCTGCAAACCTTGGCATTACTGAACCTTTCTGTCACTGTGAACTCACTGCACTGTGTCAGGTGCCAGGCTGAAACACAAGCCATAGCCTTTCTGTAGTGACTGTGACTCTCCCTTGTTCTACTGATGATCAAATACCTTTCCTTCAAGCCTTAGCCACACTTGGGCATGGTGGTGCACACCTCAAATCTTATCACTTGGGATGCTGAGGCAGAAGGGTAACAAGTTTAGGAACACTTAAAAAAAAAAAAAGAATAGGAAGCTCCCATATCACCTGCCCTCTTGATGTATATATGTGTGCACATGAAGCAATTCTCATTTTGTATAATAATAGACAACCATAGATATAATCAAACAAACTAAGGCCAAGTTCAGTGATTTCTATCATCAATAGGAAAAGTTGTAATTGTTTTGTGACTTGAGAAAAATTCATCAAAATACTGAAAACTCTGTTAGTATCAGTTACAATTGCAAAGGGAATGTATAACAGAGAAACAAAAGGCTATCTGGTCTGCTATAATAAAAACATTAGAAGCACTAAGAATGTGAGTTTTTGGGGTTTTTTGTAAAAAGTGAAAATGGCTAGGAAATATCTTTAAAGGATCAACATCCTTAGCAATTAGAGAAATGAATGTTTAAAATGACTTGAGATTTCATCTTACCCCCCCCAAGAATTGTAAAATTAAAAAAAAAAAACAAAAAACAAAAAACAAATGCTGTTGAGGATACAGGAAAATGGAGACCCTCTTCCACTGTTGATGGGGATTGCAGATGGGTAGAGCCAATATGGGAATCAGTATGGAGAATTCTCAAAGTAAATCTACCATATGATGAATCTATACAACTCCTTGGCATCTTCCCAAATTTATCAAAAGATACTACAGATACTTACTCAGCCATGTTCACTGTTACTCTATAATAGTAGGAAATGGAAAAAACCTAAACATCCTCAACCAATGAGTGAACATCATCATGCCCAATCTCTGATAAACATTTTTTATTATTTTATTATTCATGAAGAAAAATTCAGCTCACTTCTTAAAGCCATTCTAGTTCATGCTGATTGTTTCAATAGGGATCAGTAGGCAACGTAGAGTACAACACTAGGGAAAGTTAGGTAATTCAAAAAAAATGGTATAAAATGATCAAGTTCTCATGATTGTGAATAAAAGCAAGATGCCCATCAATAAACGAAGGGATATTAAAGATGTAGTGCATATACACAATGGAATATTACTCAGCTGTAAAAAAAATGAAATCATTAAATTTACAGGTAAATAGATGGAGCTAGAAGATACTATACTGAGGTAACCTAACAACAACAACAACAAAAAAAAAACCCAAATATCACATGTTCTCTAATTTTTGAATCATCATTCTGAATCTTTAGATATGAGTATATAAATCATTATAAAAAAACAAGGAGAATAAAATGGGACTATGGGGGGGACATGTGGAAGGAGTTCTAGAGAGGGGGACACAGGTGCTGTGTTAGGGGAATTGAGAAAAACAGGGTGGGATATGACTGGGAAGCAGAAAGAGAGGGCAATGCACAGCAAAATGGAGGGAAGAGCAAGAAACAACACTAAGGGTGTTTGAAAAGGCCGTTTGGAAACATATTGATTTATGTTTACTTAAAAACATCATGTGTATTCTGTATATTATGTGCATGTGTATATATGTATGTATATTGTAAGTATGAAATTATACCACTTGTAGGGATAATACTCTTCTTGAGAATGATAAACAATATAATAAAAACCCCAGTGCCAGGTACAGGAAACCTTCTTTTAAGGTGTTGGAGTCGGGAGTTCAAGATAGTTAAGGCTTAAGATTTAAGGACTTAAGACTCACACAGTAGGAAGGAATTCATGCCTATTACTTTAAACCTAACCAACTCCCTATGGCTGGTGAGGTCTTGGACCATAGAGTACAGTCTACTAATTCCATATTCCTAAAACAGTAGAATTACTAACTGTAATATAAATATTTGTCTTTGTACTCACAGATATTTGTAGCTCCCAATCCTCATCCAAGAAGCTTTATATAACATATGGATTGCTATAGAAACTCATGATTGGCCAAAATGTAGAAAACGACTGGCCATGGGGCACCCAACCCCAAATATTAGATTTACAGTCCAACTTCTGTGCCTAAGGCTCAAGAAACATCATGGAGAAGGATGTGGAAAGATGTAAGAAATAGGGGACCAGAAAGTTTGCTTCAAGATGTCTTCTACATATAACAGGAAAGCAGCACCCACTAAATCTTTATGCTCACATAAGCAAGACCTGCACAATGACAATAGTAGTTGACATGCCAATGTAGATGAGGGAAATCTCACAGTTCCTACTCCTAGATAAAGAGCTGCAGGTAATTAATAACTGCTAGAAAAAGAAAATCAGTCATCATTAGGGGTGAAACCCACGATAGGTTATCATATCACAAACAGTCAGCCAGAAAACATATTCATATGAGCAACACTAAATGGATTCAGTAGCGTGTGTGTGTGTGTGTGTGTGTGTGTGTGTGTGTGTGTGTGTGTGTGTTTTGATATTGTGTTCCCCAAAATATTGTGCACCCTAATAAACTTATCTGGGGTCAGAGAACAGAACAGCCACTAGATATAGAGGCTAGAAAATGATGGCACACAAACCTTTAATCCTAGCATTCCAGAGGCAGAGATCCATCTGGATCTCTATGAGTTCAAAGCCACACTGGAAACAGCCAGGCATGGTAACAAGAGCCTTTAATCCCAGGAAGTGATAGCAGGAAACAGAAAGGTATATAAGGCATGAGGACAAGGAACTGAGCCTGGTTAAGCTTTTAGGCTTTTGAACAGCACAGTTCAGCTGAGAGTCATCCAGTCTGAGGAGACAGGATCAGCTGAGGAATTGGCAAGGTAAGGTAGCTGTGGCTTGTTCTCCTTCTCTGATTTTCCAGTGTTGACCCCTATTGGTGAAATTATTAAGGCCACTCCACGTAGTTAAAAAGGAGGTTTATTTTGTGGGGTAACTCACAAATGAAGGGATAGGCTACAGGGTCTGGGGAAGACGTAGCACAGTCCGGCGGTGTTCTCTGGAGAACTCTGTTCAGTCTACCTTTAGCGTCCAGGGTCCGGGAACCAAGAGAAGGTGGCGCATCCAGATCTCGGGTCTTCAGGGCCCTCTCTTGGCCCTGCCTTGTAGGCGTGATAGTTACCAAAGCCTCAATGGGGGTTGGAACTTCCAGACCAAAGCTGGAATGGCTACTCACTACAGACCCTAGTACCTGGCTCCAGGTTTGATTTTATTAATAAGAACTTTTAAGATTCATGCTACA
The DNA here is from genome assembly GCF_007827085.1 of Peromyscus californicus insignis. Taxonomy (NCBI): domain Eukaryota; kingdom Metazoa; phylum Chordata; class Mammalia; order Rodentia; family Cricetidae; genus Peromyscus; species Peromyscus californicus. The sequence goes on along the minus strand of NW_026294534.1, from coordinate 21,715,642 downwards.
TGTGTATATAGCAGTAATAATTAAAGAAGCTGTCATGAATTTGGGAGGAGTTGGGGACATGGCAAGAGCTGATTGGAGGAGAGATCAGGGTGGAAATGATATAAACACAGACACACAGTATTCATGCATGAAATTCTGATAAACAGTTCTTGAAATATATATATTGTTACGAACAGGACTTTGACTCTGGATTGTAGCAACGAGGAAAAAGGGAGAACTGTTTTATAAGATGATTTCATCTTCCCAGGCTTAGCAATGAGTTATCAAAGTCTCAAAATGAACTTAATTTCATAGCCTCAGATCTAGCAGCAGAGTGTCTGGCACACAGCTAATACTTGCTCATTTCTAATCTTCTTAAATGAATATACACAGTTTTAGATACCATTGTAGCGTTTTAGAAGAAAATGTTTCAGTAGATTATTCCTGACCAATGCTGACCTTAGCTTCCCCTCATAAACTCTCTCCCCAAGTCTTTTTTCATCTTGCACATCTCCTGCGTGTCTGTTTGCCTACCCTCCCCTTTCTCCCTTTCTCCACCAATCTATACCTGCTCTTGGTCTCCTGTCTAGTTCTTAAGTTTTACAATCCATTAATGTGTATGTATGTATATGTGGGCACCCACAAAGAGAGAGAAAGAGAGACAGAAAGAGACATAGAGACAGGAACTGCACATGAGAGACAACATTTTGTTTTCATTTTTATGTACTTGTGTTTGTGTGTATGAAACACATTTTCATTATCCCTTCATTTGTTGATGATCATCCTGGTCCTATTGACAACGGCAAGAACACTTGTTCATTTTAAACCACTTTCCTAAATTACTTAATTTTCTCTAGTATTGTTCCCTATTTCACAATTTTGCATACTGATTCCCATTGAAAGAATCAGCATGAACTAGAATTGTTTTAAGGGATGAGCTGAATCTTTCTTGAACATGAATAATAAAAATGCTTATCAGAGATTGGGCATGGTAGTATACTCAGAATGCAGATGCAGGTATGTTTCATATTCCCTGCCTCTAAATAAATGAGTAAATAAATAAATATTCAGCAACAAATAAAATATTTTGTCTGTATTCAAGCCTTGGAATTCACTTGGTTATTAATGTGAATTGGTTGTTCAGTCCACTGAAAATGAATCCACTTGAAAAGGAAACTCCAATGGTGTTTCACTCCAAATTAACTTGTTCAAAGGCTGAGCAAGAGATTTCCTTCCCTTCTTCTATCCTGACAGCTTACTCTTTGCATTTCATCTTTGCATATATATAAGGAAAAATGTATCTTTCAGTGTGATTCCTGACATCTGTATTAAGATTCAAGGGGTTTTTCCTCCTGAGAAATCCAGTCACATTTGCTAATTTTGATTTTAAACTAATGTTTGATACTCCACTCATGAATCTCACTTAAAACACTTAATGAACCTTGGTTCTCAGTACCCTGTATGTGGTAAGAAAATGTATTTCCAGCTACTCAGTGAGGGAAACATCACAGTAAGTGCTTGGAACCCAGTAAGCAGCAGAATAAATGGCATGAGGATATCCTAGGATCTGGGACCATCATAGTTGAGATTTCAGTGGCTCATGTGTTCAAGCAGGAACTATACTACAGGTACCATGTATGCATATAGATATGAGATCAGTATATTATAAATATAAAGTTAAAAAAATACCAAAGAACCAACATGTGCTGAAATCTTAGGTATCCAACATTAAAGAAGTGTTTGTATTTATGAAGTAGCTTATGAGTAATCAAGAAAAAAAGCATTTTTAGTTTATTGGATAGGAAAATGGCTGTTTTCACCAGATTGAGGTAAGAACCAAAGTCAAAAGGAGTGCGCAGTTTTGATTTCTCTGATAAGAATTACAGAAACAAGAAAAGACAAGGCTTCTATTGCAAAGAACGGAATGGTAGGAAGGTGGGCTTAACATCTATTTGCAACTGTAGAGTCTAGTTTGACCATGTGGCAAAGGACAAGAATTGAGAGGTGCATAAGAGCCAAAGTTTGAAATACAGAAATTGAATCTCATGCAGGAAAGGCTCAGAATTCCTCTTCAGACTTGGCCACTAATATCACATGTGACTACGAAGTTAACGGAGTCCAACAGGAAATTAAAGACAAAGCTAACAGCTTGACCCATGACAACCCTCCCTTATCCCTGAATGGAATCCTATCAATATTTCCAAGGAATTTAAAACCGTGACATTTTATAAGCAGTTGCTGTAGATTTCTGCACACTGTTTCATTTTCTCCACACTCACCTTGTATAGCCACAAGCATTTGGACAATCTAAGTGGAGCTAATTTAGGAATACACACACACACACACACACACACACATATATATATATATATTTTCCTAAATTTATATATTTATATAAGTATATTTTAATACATTTTAGTGATATATATATATATATATATATATATATCATGTGATTTTAGTTCCTCAATAAGTAATTGACTATCATTTATGAGTAGAAAGAGCTCACCAACCACCTGTCTATACACCTGGACTCACGGCATACAAACACAAGACTCAAATAGACCAGTGATAGGAAGCCATTTGTGTGTCTGCTGCAAAATCTGGGAAATGTTTGAAGTCAAAAGCCAATATTTGGAAAATATTCTTCAAATTATACTTTTATATATGAAAAAAACACTTTTAAAAGGTCTCTAAATTTGGTAACATTTTCAAATTTTCTGTGACTTTATCAGAGTTGTAAAGCTAGGTGATTCCTTCTAAAAGTAGCAATCGTTACAAAATCTTATTTCATCATATCTGTGCTTCTATAGAAAATCATATCTAGAATCTTTAAGACCATTTGTAATAAAAAAAATATCTAGGATAAAAAGAGGCTAAGAGGTATTGACAGTTAATGGAAATTATGCTGCTTTCTTGAAGTAGCTAGTGGCTGTGCTATTTGTTACATTTAAAATATATGATATATTGTAGATCTTTTGAGTTTATGAACATCTTCTTTCATACTAAATCTGTGCTAGTGATTCTGTAGCTTTTATATTGAAACAGGCTCTCTGGATATTATGTATTAGACCCCACAGAACTTGAGATATGGAATGCTGACTTGTAGGCGTAATATATCCATTGCTGTCTTGGACTCTCAGCATCTATTATTCCCAACAAGAGACTTGCACATGATGGAGTTCATTAGCATTTTCTCATGTGGGAGGAAATGATAAACCAAACCCCCACTAGAGAATATATAGACAGCAGTTGGAGTGGGGGAGGCCATGAGACCCTACTACCCCATGAAGATATATAAGTAAAATTAATGATTTGGGGAACAGAATTTTCCTTGGTTTAGCCACCCATAAGTTCTCCACACTCTTGTCTCAGCAAGTAGAGTCAACTAAAATTATTGGTTCAGTAGATCAGAACCGGGTGAAATGTTTTCTTTTGTCTATGGTCTAAACCATATCTAGGGTGAGTAGACATTTTGTCTCACCAGGAAAGGTTCACCAAATGCCAGGGCTAATGTAGTATGTAGGTGAGTTTCCAGAAAGACTTAGAAGACTTCAAATTTGAGAAATGGAATGATGAATGACAGGGAACTTGTATCCTCCCTATAAAAAAAGCAGACCTAACTTGGTGAATGTCCACACTCAGAATAACAGACCTGAGAATGAAGACCTTGTGTGTTGCAGTGAAGGCAGGGGAAGCTGATATTTATAGATCATAATAGCATCCCAGAAAACATGGCAGTACTCTGGGTATGTTCAGTCATACAATAGTATGTGACCCAAATTTTTAGCATTTACTTTCTTACCACTTGGCGAGTAAATATTCCAAACATTTTATATACTTTAACTCATTCAATTCTCTAACAACTCTGTAAATACTGGCAGCATTGCCTCTACTACTGAAGGGGAACTTTGGCAGACATTTAATTAGCTAATAGAACCATGATTCACACAAATGTGTTAGCTTCTCCCCAACTGATGGTATGCCTGGGCCTTGTGGCATCATTAATACATCCATTTCCTGTTGGCTATAAGATATTTGACCACCTAGATAATGTCTTCAAAATCTAATGCTTTCAATGGAAAATGGAATTTCAAGCTTTACTAAATGCTTAAACACCCATGCCCTTTTCTGCTGCGTCAAACCACCAGTCATTACGACTGGTTACTATCTTGGTCTTCTTTCGAAAAAAAATCCCCCCATATGGAAATGGAAGCTACCATGTGACAGTTTCGTGAAATGCACAGACAGAGCCCTTTTCTTGTCTATTTCCAGTCCTTGACTTCAGCTGTAGATAAGCAGAGAATCCCAAGAGGTTTGGCTTCTGCCCGGCAAGGGTATGCTCTTGGCAAGTTACTGAAGACAGGACTCTCAAAAGACACACTGGAGGGAGGAAACACTGGGGCAAGTATCACCGCAGGTTACAGCTTCATGCTCCTGTGCTCTCCAAAATATTGCAATGCTTCAGCTGTCAGAAAACAGAAGGAAAAAAGTTCTTGCCTCCTTTCTTCTCAAAATCGATTTGTTTTTGTTGCTGTTCAACATGGCACCTTCCATTATGCTTGTCCCATGAATCACTTTGTAAATCATTAAGCGCATGTGACATGACATAAATTGGAAAGTCACTCCCAGTTCATCAAACGTGATTGCATCACGTAAGACAGGTAGCTACAGACAAGGGGAGAATGGCCTGAAAATCTCTGCAGTACTCTCATATAGAGTTTTGCTCTCTAGGTTTCACTTACCTACAATTAAGCACACTGAAAAGATTAAAGGGAAAACCCCAGAAATAACTCATGAGTTTTAAATGGCACACCTCCCTGAGCAGAATGATAAAAATCTTACACTGTCTTGCTCCATCCTGCCTAGGACATGGATCTTCCTTTTGCTTATTATATTCACAGTATATGAATTACCCACCCAGAAGTCATTTAGAAGTTGTCTGGCTTGTCAAATCACCTGCTGCAATGTGACCATGTTTGTGCTCAAGAAATTTGTATTTTACTTAATAATGGCACCATACCACCCTGGTGACTTGGATATGTCAGAGAGAAGCCATGAGATGCCCATAAGTGAAAAGGTGAGCTTACAACATTATGCTTTTAGAGCCAGTAAGCACAGAATCACATTACATTTGTTGTAGTATATGGTTATAACTGTTCTGTTTTTAATCTGTTGTGACTGTGAGTAACTTCCTCTGTCTTGGTTATGGGAGTTTTACTGGATGGGACTGAAGAAATGGCTCAGCAATTAAGAGTACTGGCTGCTCTCCTAGAGGACCCAGGTTTGATTCCCAGCACCCACACAGTGAGTAAACAACTTTTGTAACTCCAGTTCCAGGGGATCTCATGCCTTCTTCTGGCCTCCATGGGCACCAAGTGCTTACATGGTGAACAGACATCTATTCAGACAAAACACCTGTACAAAGAAAAGAAAAGAGAATTTAAACACTGTATCATTTATATGTGTATAGTATAGCAGTGAAACAACATATACAGGGGTTTGTTACCATCTTCACTTCATGTCTACACTGATAAAGAAAAGAAACAACAGTTCCAGTTCATGGGGGGAGGGGAGACTACCTCTTTATGGCGGTGGCGGCACACACCTTTAATCCCAGCACTCGGGAGGCAGAGCCAGGCAGATCTCTGTGAGTTTGAGGCCAGCCTGGGCTACAGAGTGAGTTCCAGAAAAGGCACAAAGCTACACAGAGAAACCCTGTCTCAAAAAACCAAAATAAAATAAAATAAAATAAAAGGAAAATAAGAGACTGTGACTATATAAATTATGTGTCCTACTTGTCTTTGAGTTTCCAGCTCTCTAAACCATCATTACCTCTCTTTTTCTGAACCAAAGTCACCCATCAAATTTCTAAGTCTTTTACTTCAAATGTGTTGATATGTTTCACCCTGAGACTGGTGGTCTCAGGAACACATTCTCATTTGTAAGGAGAGATTTTCCTACCAAGATACAAGATTAGTATCCGTATTCTAGCTTACAGCAGACATTCATCAATTCAAGTTAAGAATAAGTCCAAAGCCCAGAATACTGTATAGGAGGTAAGAAAATTAAGCTAATGTGAGACTCATCCTGTAGATGGGGGCAGGGGAGTAGGAAACAGATTGGTTAGGAAGCAAGCTGAATGGATGGAACTGAATTTGAAGGGAAGAAGCTGGAAGTTATTTTCAATAGATAGACTGCTCATAGATTGTACAGGGCATGCTGAAAAGTTTGGACACTAAAACCTGAAAAGCTATTTAAAATTTAAAGATATCAGCAACTAGATAAAGTCTATTGTTTTAGGAAGATTGATCAGGTATTGATATGTGGAGTCATTTGGAAGGTGTTAGAGGTCTATAGGGGAGATTAACATCAGGAAAATGCTTTAGGGTATTATTAAAAATTTGAAACACAAAGAAGGCACTAGGAATCAGGAAGGAGCTAGATTATAAGTACTGGAGTCATATTGTGAAAAAAAAAGGTACAAAACACAGTTACTGTGCATTCTTCACTAACTAAAGATGTGTGTAGCTAAAGTTTTCCTGCCTGGCCCACAGTCAGGACAAATCTCTCTCACCCACCAGTCCCACAGCCTCTCAGACCCGACCAAGTAAACACAGAGACTTATATTGATTACAAACTGTATGGCCGTGGCAGGCTTCTTGCTAACTGTTCTTATAGCTTAAATTAATCCATTTCCATTAATCTATACCTTGCCACATGGCTCGTGGCTTACCGGCATCTTCACATGCTCTTTCTCATCATGGCGGCTGGCAGTGTCTCTCTCTGACTCAGCTTTCCACTTCCCAGCTCTATTCTCCTCCTTGTCCCACCTATACTTCCTGCCTGGCCATGGGCCAATCAGTGATTTATTTATTGACCAATCAGCAACACATTTGACATACAGACCATCCCACAGCAGATGTGTGAACTCACTACCAAGTAGACAATGGCAAAATGAGATGCAGCAGATGCATGTGAGAGAGGGGAGGTGCACTTCTACTGAAGAAAGAAGATGCAGATGTAGACAATCCCCTTAGACTTAATGGGGTAAAGTTCAGGTTCACAGAATAAACTGGCAAAAAAAACGAAAGAAAGAAAGAAAAAACCTAAGAGACTGTGGCTGTGTGAATTATGTAGCCTACATGTTTTGGGATTTTCAATTCTACAAAACATTACCTCTCTATTCTCTGTTTCTAAATTCACTAATCAAATTTCTGTGTTTTGCTTCATATAGGCTCTGAATTTATAGTCATGCATATGATATGTCACCTATATTATGTATATAATCTCAGGAAAGTTATTAGCTGGAAATCATAGAGAGTATTAGCTCCAGAAAGTATTTTTGTAGATGAATATTTGGCATTCTTAGTAACACATATGCTCTCTGTAAATTTGATGAGCTCACTGTGTCTCACTGGGTCCAATTAACTCTGGGGCTTGGATGTGTTAGAAGCTTTGAGACCATATCTGCACTGCAGCCAGTTAACCAAGCTAATGTTCTTGCTAGGCACTGTCTGGGTGCTGATTATGCTGGCTGTACAATCCTGTGTGGGCTATATACTTCATAACGTTGGCCCATTCAAACAGTGATCCTCTGCAGAGAGGCACCATCACTGTGCTAAGATGTAACTTTTCTATTTCATCTTTGAAGGCTGAGATATAATAATGACTCAATCATTTTAGGAGATATAAAAGTATTACATTGATGTATATTCATACTTTGATTATGTCACTAGATTCATGAAGAAATGTGACCTTTCCAAGTGAAGGTTCAAGAAAATAACTGTGAAAATGTCTCATAACATCTGTGGTAGACACACAGAGGCAGTATGTTGCCTTCATCTTCCACAGTATAAAACAGTGGTGAGAACCAATCAAATGCACTCCAGTTCCCCTTCCCTTATGAAAGGCACTTAAATTAGGAAAGTTAGTACTGTAAATAGCAGCATATCACAGTGCAGGGGGATATCAACGGATAAAGTACTTGCCAGGCAAGTGTGAGCACCAGAGTTTGGATCCTCAATATCCACATTAAAAGCAACCGGGGTGCAGTGGCCTACCAGCAATCCCAGCTCATGGGAAGAATCCCAGGGAAAGCTTGCTAGCTACTCCTGACAAATCTGTGACTCCCAGCTTCATTGGGAGACCTAGCCTCACGAAATAACTTGGGGTACAATCAAAGAAGATACCTAATACCAACGTCTAGTCTCTGCATGAGCATCAACACACAAACACACATGCAGAGGCACACACACTGCAAACACAAAGTCACATAAGTAGTATATGTGTTTAGAGATTTGGTTGCGTGGTCTGTAAGTTGAGAAATTACAGTACCCACTCTCCCCATCTGTGGGATATAAAGTCCAAAATCCAAAGCAGACGTGTAAAACTTCATATTGGTCCAAATCCAGTATGTATTTTAACATATGCAAAGCTGCGGTTAAAATTTATTTTATGTCTGAAATATCATAATAGAGTATCAAAAAAGTAACTATAAAATTAAACAGAGATACTAATTTACTGCAATAAAACGTATGTGAATGTATTGTGGGTCAAATATCTTATTGTGCTTGCAACTTTTAATTTTCTTAGATTTATTTATTTTACTTTATTATGTGTATGAACACTTTGCCTGCGAGTATGTCTGTGCACCACATATTTGCCTGGTGCTCAAAGAGGTAAGAAGAGGGCATCAGATCCCCTGTAACTGAAATAATGAACTGTTGCAAGTCATTTCATGAGTGCTGAAAGCTGAACATGGGTCCTCTAAAAGAGGTAGTATGTGTATTTATGCATTAATTCATCTCTCCAGTCTGCCCCCACTTTTTAAATTGAAAGGAACTTTTGACAATTCTCTTTGACGTGTTCAGATTGCCAATTTCAATGGTCTGATGGTTTCTTGTCATTATTGATTAAAATAAGGGTTTCTCGAACACAAGCCCTGTGACGCTGCCGTAGTCAATCTGATAACAGAGATTACCAATGGAAGGGTGTCCTACATAATATAGACATGAAAACTAATAACTTATTCACATCTTAGAGGCAGAGTTAGGTGGGAGATCATTTAAAACTTGTAATTTGAGCTGAGTGTGTTGGCACATGCCTTCAAGCCAGATGTCTAGGATGCTGAAGCAGTAAGAACTCCAGCTCAAGGTTAGCCTGGGAAACAAATCAATACAGCTTCACCCCACTGAAAAAGTGTGTGCTTTTAAAAATTTGTGGTTTGTTTCTAAATTTTCCCCTATACTAATCCTAGAACATGGTTAAGCAAGTGACTATAATTATGGAAAGAGAAACTGCGCAACACATGGAATTACTATAAAAAGCAAATGGGCAAGCTATGGACTTTCATCCTATGTACATCCAGCCTTCACTCTATGTGCACATCAAAAAGACTCTCCCTTTTCATTTCTACATGTCCTCCTTTCCTTTCCTTCCATTTTCTCCTCTTCTTTTGTTTCTTACTTCCTCTCCACCAGAACCCACAGAATACTGGTTCACCATTGCAACATCTTGCCTACATTTTAAAATAAGAGTTAGGGCTGCAATACACCAAGACACGCAAAGGAAGAGAAGATGGGAATAAAAGAGGGTGTGAATGTGTGCACATATCTATGAGATTAAAAAGAAAACAAAAATGTGTGTCTTAGGAAAGTAGGCAATATCTCAAAACCCTAAATGCAGATGTAATCAGATTTCAATTCAATCAAGCATCTTTTCAAATACTTTGCATCTAATAACAGCAGAAATGGAAGCACATTCTATCAAAATGACATATAGAAGGGGCTCACCCAGCCGGCAGACAGACTCTGAATGCTTGGGATGGTGTTATTTAATATGTTTATGACTATTGCTTAAGCATGTTCAGAATTTTATAACAGTAGCATAAATAGCTACTGTAGCTCAGTGCAGTCACATCTCCATATGAGGCATATGGAAAATGAATTCCCCTGCATGCTTCACCCAAAAATGCCAGTGTTAATGGATACCCAGAAATTTTATTGCAAAAAAAAAACAAGTGCTGAAATGACAGCCACGGTGCACTTCTGATGAAGGAAGCACAGCTGTCAGATTTATTAGCAAGGACTATCATAAGTGAGCTTCTTATCAACTGTAAAATGATAGCTTTGTTAGGAGCTATGCTCTTAATATAACATTATTTTCCCCAAGCATCAAAGAGGTGTAATTGTTCTCCCCCATGACATGGGGTATTGTAGGTGCTTTCAAAGGAGATATGGAAATCATGGATTCATTCTGTTCAATTTAGACAACAAAGACAGAAAGGTACCTAAGTTGAGAATGAATTCTAGAGAAAGCCAGATGATTATATACTTAACGCAGTATGCTCAGATATTGTCTGTGGTACATTGTGAATGCAAATAATACCTCCCTTCTGTAAATGGCTGTGAAGGTACTGTGCCTACAACCTTCTTGGAATATGTGGAATGCTTTTCATTTCTCCATCTTTCTTGGCTTCTGAATTTAGGAGGTTCCCTGTTTTGTTATGTCTTTTTTATGGCAGCAATTTTCATGTTTTTATAGCATTTTTATGACCCATTGAAAGGCCTCTTGGTGCAATATTTGGCAATGTTTCACCTCAGAGGCTGTCACACAAGAATTCACAGCAATAGAGAGCAAAGATTCATCAGAAAATCCAGCCTACATCAACCAGGTCAGATACCTGCCAGCCCACAAGTCTCCCAGACTACCCTACTCCTACTGTGGTTCTGAGTTTCAAAATGCCCAACCCTGTACAGAATTCAGGAGGACCCTTCACCAGTGGGTTAACCTATAGCTTTGAGTTTTTATCTCAGGGAACTCACATGAGAACCAAACATCTACGTTTAAAGGGACTCTATTCCTAATTTCTTGCTTACATAGCATTCAACGGCAAATTCAGTTCCCTACTGTATCCAAAGCTTTATAGCAAATTGCCAATTGGCTGACTAGGAAAAGATCCTTCCTGCCCATCTACTTCCTGTGTTTTCAGTGTTTCATATATTTCATATATATATATATATATATATATATATATATATATATATATATATATATGTGTGTGTGTGTGTGTGTGTGTGTGTGTGTGTGTGTGTGTGTGTGTGTGTGTGAACCACAGAGTTCACAGAGACTGAGGGGCCCTCCCTGAAACCTGCCCCAAACTGCTTTGGAATTTTGATGCCAACCCTAAAATTCTTGAAGCTACCCATGACCTTCTCTGAATAATTCTCAATTCCCATTGCCTTTCCTCATCTTCACCTCAGACTAGTACCCTCAGCCCAGGCAGGGTTTAAAGCAGATTTCAAAACCTGTGGAATACTGGATTTTTGTTTAGGCGGTCAAGCATTGGCAGTCTTCACTAACTCAGATCATATTATCTGTCAGGCCATAAAGATGAAAGAAGAAGCTAGGAGACCATTTTCCAAGAGAACAGATTCTCAAGACATCCCAAATGGGAAGCAATGGGATGCTGGAAAAGAGAAAAGAGTTTCCTTTCTTTGTACCAACCTATACTCTAAAAGAGTGTGAACAAGGCAGGAGTGGGGATGGAGAAGGGAAAAAGAGCTGATAGAAGAGAGAACTTCCCAGTACAGACTGTTACCATCCAGGGCTGTTGCTAAGATAAAACGGCACACTGAAGGGAAGACTTAGGAGAGCGCAGATTTCCATAAATTTCCACTGTCATTTTGAAGGTTGGCGGAACAGTGATATGTACAATTGCTGCCACTGAGCAGGATGCACGCTTCTCAAACAGAATGGAGCAGAATTTTGAGGATTTTTGAAGAAATGTCAAGCAGCTCAAATTCCCAAACTTACTTTACAAAGGACTTCCTTGCCATTTGTTTTCTCTACCCTTTCCCCCGACTTCTCTGAGTTTTACCTATGACCATAAGGATAAAAGTAGCAGGACTCCCCGAGCCCAGCCTAATGTTTGACTGTGGGTCTCTGTGTCTGTTTCCATCAGTTACTGGGTGAAGGATCTCTGACGACAATTGGAGTAGCTACCAATCTGAGGCCAGTTCAGGCTACCTACCCATTGTTGCTAAGAGTCTTCGCTGGGGTCATCCTTGTAGACCGTGGGAGTTTCCCTCGCACCCCATTTCTACTTGATCCTGAAAAGCTGCCTTTTCCAGTCATCTTTTTCAGTACTCTCCCCCTCTCCCATCCCCCCAACCCGATCCAAGTTCCAATGCCCACCCTTCCCCAGTCCACCCAAGAGATCTCTTCTATTTCCCCCTTATTAGGGAGATCCATGCATCCCACCTTGGGCCCTCCTTATTACCCAGCCTCTCTTGGTCGGTGGATTGTAGCATGGTTATCTTTTACTTTACAGTTAATATACACTTATGAGTGAGTACATACCATGTTTGTCTTTCTGGATCTGGGTTACTTCATTCAGAATGTTTTTTTTTTTTTTTTCTAGTTCCATCCATTTGCCTGCAAATTTCCTGATGTCATTGTTTTTAACAGATGAGTAAGACTCCATGGTGTAAATGTACCACATTTTCTTTATCCATTCTTTGGTTGATGGGCCGGAGGAGTCAAAGAAACCACAAGTAAACTCACAAAAACCACTAGTCTGGCTCATAGTTACTCAGAGTCTGAATCAACAGCTGAGGAGACTGCATGGGACCAACCTAGGCCTTCTACATATATGTGACAGTTGAGCAGCTTGGTCTATTTGTGGGACTCCTAACAACAGGAGCAGGGGCTGTCCCTCATGCTTTTTCTGGTTTTGGGGAACCTATTCCTAATACTGGATTGCCTTGCCCAGCCTAAATACAAGGGGAGGTGCTTAGTCTTATGGCAACTTGATATGCCATGCTTTGCCATATCCATGATATGATATCCATGGGAAGCCTGCCCCTTGCTGAACAAAAACAGAGGAAGAGTAAATGGGGGAGGCATAAGGGAGGTAGGGGAATAGGAGGAGAGGAGGGAGGGGAAACTGTGGTCAGGGTGTAAAATTAATAATTTTTTTAAAGAATAAATGTAGAGATAATTGAAGCTTTATCATATCATGGACTGCTGCATTCACAACTATAGTAACATTATACTATCTTCTGTAGCTTGTAGAGTTTCCAATAGAATACTTTAAATGTGCACGTCAGCCAACTAAAAGCAAACTCATTCACAAAAAAATATATAATTTAAGAAAATGGAGCACATGTGAGAAAAAATGGTAAATATTTTGAAATTGAAATGTATTTAGCACTTTTCCAATTGGCCAATTAAACAAAGATGGAAATGAAATAAGCCCATATTTATTTCTTGTTCCTATAAAGATGTTCAGCTTTTCAGTCATCAAAGCTTCTTGATTTTATCATTTTCTTTTTCTATTTTCTTTATTTCAAATTTATTTTTTTAAAGTTGTCTAACAACATTCAAATAATGTCTAGAGCATGGGGGATGCGGAATGAAAGGGACAAAGACAGAAATCGTTAACGTAAAAGTCCCTATCTCTACTTCAAGGAATGTCATCCATGAATATAAAACACACTTTCAGCTCCATGGAGCCTTAGCATTAAGATTATTGCACATTTTATTGGCCTTTCCTAGGCTCTGATACTAGGAATTCATCTGCCTCTAACCTTTCCACCCGAGTCGACTTCATACATAAGTAAAGAGTAAGTTGAAATTACAGGGAGCTGTAAAGAAATGGAAGTTCTTCAATTTCTTCTTTCAAAACCAATATTAAAATATATCAGCTGCAATTGTCAAACTAAAAAATGGCCAGATGATTCATAAGGATGAGTAGCCGACAGGCTGGCCTGGATGCTCCCTTGCATTACTGATTGTTAACGGGTCCTTGGGAAGGAAGACGGTTATTTGCCATCAGAGACAGGTGGCAGGGGAGGTGGGGGATGCTGAAGACAAGGGAAGGAGAATGCTCAAATGCTGAACATGCACGGGATGTGCCAGTCAGCTAAGCATTCTCAGAGGGTACAGGCTTAAGTAAATAGCTTGTGAAAGCAACGCCATAGGATTCAACTTCTCCTCCAGGAGTTCTTATCCCCCATACCACGCCACTCTCATCACCCCAAGGAGGTCTGGCCTTACCTGTCAAGTATCTTTTTAACTTGTCAGGGACTTAACTCTAGCTAAGGCAGCCAGATATTACAGCTAAATGGATTTACAGCTAAATGAGGGGGAAATATCTCCTTCTGTTCACTGAGCCATGGCCTTGGTGCCTAATTTGCTATTCATGTGTCACAGCAACACTGAGTATTGCAGCCAATCTGCACAGGAGGTGGGACTTGTGACAGTCACATGGTCCTCCTTCTCTTTATTTGGTCAGCAGACATCTCAGCGTGGTGAGACATCCTGACTAGCAGCTTTTCACCTTCTCTGATCAGCCATGTAGCACAGAGTGATGTAGTGGGTAGCTGTACCAGCTTTGACCTGGAAGTACTACCCCCATTAGGCTTCTGTAACTGTCACACATACAAGGCAGGGCTGAGACAGTGAGACAGTTACAGAGTAAACTTGGAAAGAGAACTGGGGGATACGGATATTGTTCCTATCCCTTCATTGCTGATTGGCTTATGCTGGGCATTGTTCATTGTTTTCATTCATTCATGAAAGATTCATTGGAATTTATGAAGGTCTGACTATTGTCCTTTATAGCTTGGTTCATAAGAACATGAAAACTTAAGTGGACATATCCATGCTTTCCCCTGTAAATCATCTGGAGAAGAGAAAGGGTGCTGTTCTGCTGCAAGTGAGGAGGCCAGAGAAGACTGTTGAAAAGTATCCTTGTAAATTGAACACAAACGTTACTTTGTAATGGCCTGTGGTATACCTAATGCCATCCTCGGAACAATGGAATCAGAAACAATACAGAGCAGAATTTTCAGGATATTTGAAGAAATATCTAGCAGCTCAAATTCCCAAACATTACAAAGGACTTCCTTCTCATTTGTTTTGTCTACCCTTTCCCCTAACTTCTCTGGGTTTTACCTATGACCATAGAATAAAAACAGCAGAATTTCCTGAGCTCAGCCTAATGTTTGGGTGTGTTGTCTTAAATGCTTGAGAAATATATTAATGAACAAACTTACTTCCAGGAAAAAATAAAATTCATGTGTGTGTTGCTGTTCTTAAAACTTTCATTGGGTGTCAGTATGAGAGTTGATTGGAGAAGAAAGTTACATGCTACTAATAAAAAAATTATGTGACCTAGTCCTGAAGGGAAAACATGTCAACTGTAATCTAAACAGATGAAACAAGCCACATTAAACAATGCAGCAGCAATACCAAGAGAGATATAAAAAAAAATACTAAGTCCCCAATACTTGTGATTTCACAAATAACCCTACTGCTGAAGGAAAAGGGCCTTGTTCAGTCTTTGTTAACATTGTAGTCAGGTAAAAGTAGAACTACAGCTGTCCATGGAACAATATCAGCAAACCCAACATGTGGTGATATTTTGGTTGTGCTTTGATAAATAAAGCTTGCCTGGAGATCAGAGGAAATAGCAAGCCATTAACACAAAAGTCAGACAGTGGTAGCACATGCCCCTTAATCCGATCACTTGGCAGCAAGTGTCTCTGTGTGTTCAAGGTCATACTAGGGAACAGAGCCAATCATGGTGACACACACCTTTAATCCCAGTACCAACCATAGAGACCTGGAGGTCTGTACAGACAGGTAGTAAGTGACAAGGAAGTGAGGTAGCTGGGCTAAGAGCCAATGAGAACCCAGAAAAGCACGGCAATAAAAGCACAGATTAGCCAGAAAGTGGCTCTCATTTTTGGAAGCTACAGAGCTGATGAGGTAAGGTGGTTGGTGGCTCTCACTAATTCCCTGATCTCTAAGGCTTTCACCCCTATATTTGGCTCCATGTTTTTTTATTTAATGAGACCACTTAGAAATTCGGCTACACCAACAGGCATCAGGAATGGGACTAAAGAGCTTTGATTTTTCATACATAGCCCCCCTGAAGAGCCCAGCAAAGGGCTTGATCAGCAGGAAGATACTGTTGGATGGAGGTAGAAATTTTAATACATGGACCCAAACACGAGGTTTTTAAGTCATGTGTGGTATATGTGTGAAACTCCTTTTTCTCTCTATGTACCCTAGATCTAGGGCAGTAGTTTACTCCACCACACCATCCCTTTATGATGGGGCTGCCACTCCACAGGCCAAAGCAGCAGGTCCCACTGATCATGTACTGGAGTCTCAAAAACTATGAGCCAAATGAATCTGTTTTCTCTAGAACTTATCTCCAGTCTACGTTCCAGTGAGAGAAAGCTGACAAAAGTGTGAGAGCACTGAGAATGGAAACCCTGGGCAGAGAAAGCCTCAGCGTAGATCATAACTGGCCACAATAAACAGTGTCAACTCTTTGGAAGGTGACTGGCATTGGAGATACAATAAAGTCACCCAAGGGGCCTTTTACAAGCACCACTAGCACCGCATGAAATCAGATTCACCTAGCCTGGTATCAATGATATCATCATGGTCCAAATCCTCAGTGATGCCAATGAGCAATCCTGCTTGAGAAACACCCATTTAAATAAAAGAGAAGATCGGATATAGCAGTTCATACAGATAAGCCAAAGGGCACAGAGTTCACATTATGACTGCACACACACACACACACACACACACACACACACACACACACACACATACACACATACTTGCTGAAAGGATGTTTCATCCTTGTAGGGTTTGAGAAATGCAGCGCACACAGCAGGCATAACAGGCATAGCCTTTTTTTTTTCTAGACAATGTATCAGTTAAAATCAAAGATTGCATTGTCCCGTGTTCTAAAACAGATATTGTATGTACATGTCTGCTTTGAGCAGGAAAATGACACTGATACGTCTTGACTAAATTGATCAAGGAATTAGCTGGATATTTCCAAGAAAATACATTCATGGTCAAGAAGGACTTTCAGACAATTATTAAAGAGATTTGGAGAAAACTGTGAGGCAGGGCAGAAAGTTAAACAAAGAGAATTTAAATGACTAAAGGGAATATTTACCAAGTAATAGTAGAAGCAGCAGCCGCAGCAGTAGTAGCAGTGTGCACCATATGTATGCAGGTACCCACAGAGACTAGAAAAGGGTGTCAGATCCCTTGAAAATGGAGTTACATGGCAGTCATAAGCCACTGGTACTAGTGGGTTGGTACTAGGAACAGCAGAACCTGGGTCCTTCGTAAGAGCAACCAGTGGTCTTTACCACTGAACTGTTTCTTCATCCTCAATAGTATCATTTTCAGTTTTCTCTTGTTTTGAAGTAACCTGCTTTCCAGGGCAATTGTTTTCTGAGAGTCCCTTGTCTTCTAAGGAGATGCTTAACTACAAAGTGAAAACTCCACAACCATGAGCAAGCAGGGTTGGGAATTTGCCTGCAGGATCAACCTGATCCTTCCATCTTTGTTTCTGTTGTTGCCATTTATAATTGAAATTTAAGAACACATTAACATACACAGGATTGCCCAAATATATGATATGCTGTCTCTTGTCTATCAGCTGTCTTCTCTGAATGTTTAAAATAACTTGGGATAATGGTGACAATCTACTCTTGTTCAAGCTGAAGAAGTGCAACGTGGTCAACAGGAATACTAGGCAGAGTGAATCTGACTGTAATAAAGGAAATTAAGAAGTCCCCACAGGGGTCTCCTGAATTCAAGGATGTCCTTCAGGCAGGGATGTTGCACCTTTTCTATGCCATTTCAGCGAGGTGACTATGTAAAGACTTGAGTATGAGAATTTAATAACTGAGAACTTTTATTCATATTAATTACATTTTTTGATATTGGAAGTCTCCAATTGGTGTCCAAATAGACTCCTGAGGCAGGAGAATCCAGCATCATTAAAGGTCAGCAAAAGAATTAAGCTTCGTGAAGGCAGTCACTGTAATTTTTGTTCTGAATCATAAATTCTGTTGTAACATGTTATCATGGTAATTCTTTCAATTCACATGCACACTCTCCTGAGAGGTGGAATATGGGAGACAAAAGTTTTTGAATTATCTTTGTAGATTATTATGTCTGTGTCCTACAAATAGAATGCATTGCAGAGTAGAATCATGGGGGTTTGGGCCAAAAAGATTCAGCACAAATATTTTTAAACAAATGAAAATTCTGATTAGGTGCCAGAGAATATTACCACTGTTATTTTGCACCACTGTTATTTCAGGATGGGGAAAAGCTTATAAGCCAGATACCTTGTTTCTCTGCCCTCCCAACTACTCTTGCATTGAAGACTTCGTTTATTATAAAGTAATAAACTGAAAGTTGATTAATAACATTCTGTATGTCTTACACTTCTAAACCTTTTGACCTTCTGGCTAATATCAAGTACAAAATTGTATATTTCATCTGTCTTGTGAGGATTTGGAGTGCCTTTTTGGAGGATGGCACAGGGAAGTCAGCCCATCACCACAAAATGCTCCAAGACAGAAAGTTAAGCCAGTTTCACTGGAATTGTGACAGCTGACAGACAATGGAAAAGAATTTCCAGTTGCTATCTGAGTCACAAATTCCAATGAAATTATATCATCATTGTTGCATAAAGCAAACTTTAGAAAATAATTAAGCAAGATACACATAAAGATGTCAATATATATTGTCACTGCCCAATATGAAGGATATGAGAGAGAGTCATCTTATTGTAAACGCGAGAAGTAGGAGATGTAGGATCATAACTCAACGGCTATAGAAACAATACATTTCTATATCAGTTGATAGCTTACAAATTAATGTCCTACAGCCTGTTTTATATGTTCTGTGTATTGTCTGTGATAGGCAATAATGTCTTCATCAGAGAAATTCAGGAATTAATGCAGTTATACTGCTCCACACAAGTGACCCAGAAATGAATTTACTCCTAAACTAACAGAAGACTATCTCATCACTCCAAACTTTTTGGAGTAATTGGTTGTCTGGGCTAGACAATTAATGAAAAAAAACTGAAGTATGTGGAGGGCCTTGAGGTTTTAAAGAAAAAAGAAATTCTGTAAAAAGTTCAACATAAACTCCATAGACAAAGTGCAGAGAGAAACATACAACAGGAAAGAGAATTTTGAAAGGTCAACTTGTTTAAGAGGGTATTCGGGGAAAGCAGTCTCAACTGTTGTGTGTTCTTGATAGATGGATCTGAACAGGATTTCAAAAGACTTCCCTAATATCTTTCTGATCCAGATTTGACCCAAGCTCAGTCCGAATTTGGGAAAGAAGAAAATCTAAAGTTGAAGTTGTAAAGCTATCAATCTTGTAGCCTATTTTAGGTGGAAAACACCAGCAAGGTATCCAGGGCAAGAATTAATGACCAAAGTGATGGAAACCACTATACAAGAATGCACAAAAATGGTGTTAAACTGAACATGATTGTTTACATTGAAAAATTCTACAATTATTAATCATTTATGTCCATATGTATGTATGGGCAAACATACACAGCCATTTTCCATTACTTCTTTTCATTGTTTAGATGTGTGATTGTTGGGGGATGCTTGTGAGTGTGGTGTTTACATGTGTTCATGTGCGTGTGCATGCATGTGTGTGCTTGTGTGTATGTGTGTGTGTGTATGTGTTATTGTGAAGTGCATGTATGTGTATTCGAGTGTATACAGACGTTTGCACAACTGCGTGTGAAGGCCAGAGGACAATCTCAAGCATCATTCTTCCAAAACAACCCATCTTTTATTGAAAGAGGGTCTCTCATTGGCCTAGAGATAATCAAGTAGATTTGTTGAATTCTCCTATCTCTGTCTCCTCAGCATGGGATTGTAAGTGTGTACCACCATGCCTGACTTCTTTATTAGACATGTGCTCTGGAGGAAGGAAGGGCTCAGACTCATTACCTTAAACTTGTAAGGTAAGCACTCTACAGACAGCTTCCTCCACAGCCTTCTTCCTTTCTTCTTATTCTAATTCTTCTGCTTCTGCTCCTCCTTCTCCAAGATGTAACAAAAGTTTATCTACAAAATTACTACAGAGTAATAGATGGATAGTGAAGAATGCTCAATATGAGTAAGATGACAACATGAAATATAACTATTGCTAAAATTCTTTCAAGGAAATCAACACATTTTCTTGATACCTTAAAGAAAATCAGAATCAACAGATTTATTTTAAGGAATCAATTCATGTAATTATGGATACTGAAAAGTTCCAAGACCTGCAGGGCGAGTCACTCTCTTGGTCCAGAACTGTGACTGATGGTCTGAGAACAGACATTCTTGGTGGTAGCATTGTGAATGCTGATAATTTTGGGGAATTCTTTCTGGTATAAACACTCAGACAACAGTGAGAGGGAAAGAGAGAGATTGTCACCAGTGGACCTAAGCTCATATAGCTCCCAAAAGGCTTTGAAGTTGGGTCCAGTTTCTAGTCTCATTTTATGCTCTAAAACCACAAGGTAGGGGAAGTCAAGCAAGCAAGATTTTCAGACGAGCACATAGCAGTCAGCAGGCTGTTTAGGGCAACCCATTGTTTCAGCTATTCCTCCAGGTCATTATGTTCCAGGTAGCAAGTGAGATCATGATTGGCAAATAGACAGTATGAGCAATGATTTATATAAATCACTAAATAAATCAGTATCTAATAATTAGTCTTATTCTACCTTATTCTATTCCAGCAAGCCTAAGACTAAAGAAGAAACAGTATTTCACATGATGTCCCAAAGGCAGGAGAAAAAAATCTGTTGTCTTCATTGGAAGGAAATCAGGAGGATGTATAAAACAAAAGGTATATGAATTTCTAATGGCATTTTTTAAAAAAATTGATTATTGTGTAGAATAATATGGTAAAAAATTAATAGGGCTTCCATAGTCAGATACAAAGGGCAAAAATATCTAAGAGGTGAACTGAAAACTATATTAAATGATATTAACTATCAGATGTGCATCCAAACTTCCTGACCAAGAAGATTAAATGACAACCATCAAGTATGTGTATATCCAGTGCTTCTGACCAAGAAGAAACTACAAGGAGCCTCCAAAATTGCTAGGGCCTAACATAAACATAAGGGATTTTAAAACAACATAGTATTGGGGATTATATTGAAATGTTCCCTGAAAGATCATGTGTTAATCCCTATTCCCCCAGAGGACTATTTTGGGAGGTTCTGGAAAGACTAGAGGTGGAGCCTAGTTGTGTTCTTATGAGTATCTTGTCTCTTGCCCTTTTTGGTCTCAATCTTTGCTTTGGGCTAACAATAAGGTAAAAACCTTCCCTGCTGCACACTCTCTACCACCACCGTGTTCTGCCCAAAAGTGTGGGATGAGAAAAATATTAGCCAAAATGAATCTTTCTTCCTCTAACTTTTCTCTGGTATTATGGAGAGAACAAGAAAACTTTACTAGTACACAGAGATACAGGTGTAAATCAGAACCAACTTTCTTCTTCATGCTTCTCTCAGTAGCAGGTGAGAAAACGTACCTACTTTTAAGATGTGTTTGTCAATTTCCACTTTCTTGGAGAAGGCACCAAATTTTAAAACACCGGTAGACAAGCTGTCTGAATTTTCTGAAATATCTTGTCCATAATTAACACTTTTTAAGAGAAGCTGCACACGTAGAAATCAAAACAAGCAAAACTGTGATGTGGATTTGAAAGTAGTTAGCAAAATGTGATTCCTAAGACATTATTATTTTATGTTTTATTAATATTAAACATAGCATACCAAGTGATGGGTTTCGTTATGGCACATTCATATTACTTCGTTCTTATTCATCTCCTTGCCCACTGCCCTTCCCTCCCTTTCTGCATCTTCTTGAGCATCTCCTTCTTCCTCCAAGTAATGCCCTTTCTGTTTTCATGTCACCCATTTTTCCATCCCCTTTTCTCCCCCCCCCCTCTTTCTTCTTCACCTCTCATGGACCCTTTCTAGTTTAATGATTACCCCAGACATACACATCCATTAACATATCTAGAACTTAAAATAAAGCTTCTATGTATGAGGGAAAACATGTTTCTACATTAATATAAGCTTAATTTCATTGGCACAATTACCTTCAGTTCTTGGCATCTTTCTACAAATGTCACAACTTCATTTTCCTTTATTGTTGAATAAAGTCATGCCATGTACATGTGCTACATTTTGTTCATTCATGGGCATTTTGGTAGTTTCCATTTCTTAGCAATAGTGAATAGTGTGGAAATAAACATGGGTATGCAAATATTGTGGTGGTAGAACTTACAGTCCTTGGGTTACATTCTCAGATTTGGCATAACTAGATAATGTGGTAGCTCTATTTCTATGTTTGTTTCAAACCTTCTAAATCAATTTCAATAGTCTGTACAAATTTATGCTCCCACAAATATTGTAAAATGCTTCCTCTTTCCCCACATCTTTACCAGCATCTGACTCCACTTTCTTTCTTTCTTTTTTTATTTCCATATCCAAATTTTGCTCTCTTGTTCAACTAAAAAATATTTTAAACTTTTATTTTGACTATGTTTTTAGAATCTCATACATGAGTACTAGAGTTACATCATTTCTTCATCCCACTCTCTTCCATCTCCAGCTCCTCCCATGTGCCACTCACTTCCTCTCAAATTTGTGACCTCTTCTATTATACTATTGCTGTTTTACACACACACACACATATGCACATACATATGAACACACAAACACAATCTTATGAGTCTGTTTATTGCTGCTAATATGTATATTTGTGTACTGCTATCACTTATGGCTGGATAACCTATTTGAGAGCTCATCCCTGGAAAAGACTGATTTTTTTTCTCTCTCTCCCTCATCAGCCTTTAATTGGTTGTAGCTTTTCATGTAGAGGTGGCATCTTGTGAGATTTCCTCCATCCATGTTGTGATGTCAACTGGTGGTATCATTGTGAGTATCTTATATGTCTTATTTAGGCAACCACATTGTTGAATTCTCATGGGCACAACTCCCTATTATATGCAAAGGAAACAATCCCACATTAGATGTCCTGGTTCACTGGCTCTTAAATTCTTTCTTCCCACTTTCCCAAGATGTTCCATGAGTCTTAGGTGTAATGATTATATTGTAGATGTATTGGGAATGATCGTCTCAGGGTCATTTGTTTTCTGAGTTCTGACCAGTTGTGGAATCCTTTGGTGGTCTCTGACTGCTGAAGAAAGAAGTATTTTTGACGAGGAGTGAAAACTACATTTCTCTGTCAAAATAAGGATAAGTAGAATGCAGCTGCAAATCATTGGCAGTAGTGGGTTCTTTTCTAGGTCCTATGAACTCACCAGCTGCAAGTAGGTGGCTAGATTTACAGTACTATGCATCCATCCCCTCCTGTTGGGTGGGTCTCAAGTCCAATTAGACACATGTTGGTTACCTGCAAGATATAAGTGCCAGGGCCACCAGAGAAAAAAGGTAACCACTAACCAATCTACAAGCCTAGGACACACAAAAATGGTTTGTCTGCATGATATGCTGGTGCAGTAGTGGCACAAACCTCATGGGAGTAAGCAACCACTCTCGGGTAGGATTTAAGAACCCCACACCCAACTCTGCTCTGATGACCAGGAACCTGAGATCAGATAAACCTTGGGCCTCAGAATAATACAATTATTATTATCTGCTAAAGAAACAGGGCAGAAGACTTACTCCTAACAACATTCTGCTATACCCATGGATCAGTGTTTTGCTGGACCATAATCAGAGAGGCTTCCTCTAGCAGTAGAGAGGGATAAAAAGGAGATACACAGGGAGTGAAAGACTTTGGAATTCACAATCCTACATGGGATGTCTTCATCCTTACACCTTGCTTCAGGGTGTAAGGAGCCATGCAAAGTAACAAGTATGGAGGAAGTACTGAAATGGCCCTGATGTCTGTCTTATTAGGAATTTAAAACTTTCTCATAGAGATCTATGAGTTCAAGGTTAGCATGGTCTATAGAGAAAGTTCCAGAACAGCCAAGCCTACACAGAGAAACACTGTCTCAAAGAAACAAAAAGTAAATAAGAAAGAAAGAGAGAAGGCATGGAGTTGGATGGATGGAGAAATGAGAAGGAGCTGGGAGGAGTTGGGAGAGATGAAAGTAAGATCAGAATACATAGTATGAAAAATTATTTTCAATGAAATATAACATATTTCATAAGTTAAAAAAATACAAAAGTGCCACTATCACACCCTTGGGTATGTAGCTTGCTGTGCTGGTCAGTGTTGGTATCCACAGTCTCTTTACAACTGAACATTTGTTTACACAATCATTATCATTTTGTTCTTAGTGAGATGGCATCTCAAAGTTGTTTTAATTTGCAATCCCATATGTCAAGGGATGATGGACATTATTTTTTTTAAATATTTACTGTCCATTTGTTGTTTTTTGTTTGTTTGTTTGAGAATTAAGTCTTAGTTTCAAATTCCTAATAAGACAGACATCAGGGCCATTTCAGTGTTTCCTCCATACTTGTTACTTTATGCCATCAGATGCTGAATATTCCTCACCAGTGAATATAATCATCAGTAGTTATGTTTTAAACATCTTCAGATCTGTAGGAGGCTTTAGGTTTTACAAAATGCCTGTGATATTGATAGTATTATCTTTGGCTTGTTGATGGAAAACAGAGGCACAGTTCAATGTAAAATCTTCCCTGATGTCGCAAGGGGAGTCATGTCAGACCCGGGAGATGACATGAGTTCCTTTAAACTACGATATCATAAATATCTCCTGTGCTTCTCTTATGATTTCTGCATACATCAAAGTCATGAGATTTTCTGAAAGTATTTTATGGATGAGATGATGTAAATGATTTTTTTTCCCTTTCTCTTTTCCCTAGATTAAATAACTCAATTATATCTGAAGAGAAGAAGCTGCCATTTGTAGCTTTCCAGCATCATCCTGTCTCACCATGCCTGAGATTAAAGCAGAATGCCTTTGCCTAGCTCTTCCTTTCTATTGCTTAAGCAATGAAGAAACATTACCTTAATCATGCTCAATGTGTGCTATCTCCAAGCACAGCTGTTGTGCTGTCCCTTCCAAGCCCAGCCACTAAGGAGTCTTACCCATGGTGGAGTGAAAAGAGAGCCAGCCATTTGCCTTCTAATAACATTTAATTTTGCTTTTCTAGCTAATTCCAGGAAAGAGAGCCTGTCAACCAGGTTTTTCCAGTGTATAATTCTTCCTTTATTGTCACTTTCCTCCCTGGGAGGGGCAGCTTGTGAGCCAGCTCCTAAACATAGTCCACAGAGCGAAAGATGAACCATGGCTTGAAATTTTCCACCTTATCAAATGAGTCCACAGAGTTTCAACAAAAGTGATCCACAAAATAGACAGATCTGTTTTGGCAACTAGCCCACCAGGGAAGATGCCTGTAGGAAAAGCTATTGCATCAGAGACTAGAAATGGCAGAATGTTCTGGATGCCCCATAATATGATAGTTTAATGTTGTCTCCTATTGCTTAGCAAAATAATCACAATTGCTTGTTACTAGGTTTTGGAGGTCAATGGCTCTGCCTGATTCAGCAGGACTGGAATTTTCTGGAAGTAGAAATTGATAGTAAGAATGCCTGGTGTTTATTACAAATAACCCTCACTTCTGTTAACACAAGAATGGAAAGATACAGGGTTTTAGCTAGAGGCTCTGGTTCAAGTCACTCTTTTCAGTTCTTTGGTAATATTGTGATCTAGCACAAATTTTAATACCCTTAAAAAATCAAAGTTCTTTATGAATTTTGGAATAATCATGCATATCTCCCTTCACCCTTGTTTAGATTATAATCTATACTAAGGTTTAAAAGTCATATAAACATACATACTTTGTAGAATATGCAGCATTAATTGATAATTATTGGCTATCATGAGAAGTCATGACAGCTGTATCACTTAAGCTAGTGTGAAGGCAATACAGATCCCATCTAAAGATAGGGCCACCATCTTAGACCACCTGCTGTACTCAGTTCCAGAAAGGACCTCAGAAATGTGCCATGACAACTCAAACAGATACATGACAATATGCTCCTGCAGACTTTCTGTCTGCAGTTTATGGCCCTTGGAGATATCCAGAAAATCTTGCTGAGCAGTCCAGATAATCCTGCTGAGCAAGTTGTGGTTCCCCACCAAAAGTACAATCCAATAGTTTCAAATGTGGCTTCGAGCCAAAATCTAGAATAATAATTTCAAAAAAAAAAAAAAACAAAACCACCTTGCCCCATATCCCCTCTACCCAATCCCAAATTGCCAATTCCCGGGCTTGTGGTTTTTCCCCATAAAAACCCTCTACACCTGGGCTCATGGCTTCCACCACATTTCCTTCCATCTGCCATGGGGTGGCCCAGGTTGAACCTGAATAAAAGGACCCTTATGTGCTTGCTTCAGAAACCGGCTCCTTGGTGGTCTCTGGGGGTTTCGAGAAACGGGTACAACACTAGTCATTACTGTATCAGGAAAGAAACTGAGGCTCAGATTTCACTGAATTACCCAAGGTCACAGGACTGAAAGAAGAGCCAATACCCATGCATTTCATACCAACCTAAAAATAGTTACTCTTTTCGTTGTAGACAAATAACCAACAATTTAAAAGCCTTTTCCCCTCCACTGTACTTTTGTTTTGTTTTGTTTTGTTTTTCTCTGAATTGCATCAGTTTCTGCTCTTGGTTGTGTATGCTTAAAACTAAGAAAGAATGTTAGACAAGCAAGTTTAAGGGTGGAGAAGGTAATCCAGAGTTGGAGGAGCCTGGGTACTACACAGGCCCTGCATGCACTTAAATTGCTTTGTAGCATGAGACACAGACAAATGATGAGACAATTATCAGGTAGAATGGGGATAAAGTATAAAGAGACCATATGTTAATGAAGAGGAAATGGGTATGGTGTGAAGTTCACTTATGTCTATGCGCAGGAGAAAGGAGGTGTCAGGCAGAGAAGAATTAAAATATGTATATAGCTATGTGCTTGTATCTGCCCCTTAGACCGGGATAGCTTACAAACAGCCTTTTTTATCTTCATTGATATGCCGATACAACACACCATAATACAACTATAAAACCCTGATGCTTCCTGGAGAATTGGATTCTTTCAGCCTACAAGATTTTCTAGGGAGGTTGACTGTGGGCCACCGGAAACTGTCTCTTGGATTTTGCCCCCCTGCACTGACACCAAGACTGTTCAGCTGTGGGCTTACACCTCTACTGCCAAGGATAACAAAAGCCCTCACCTCATACCAGCCACTGTGCCCTCACTTTATATTCTCACAGCCTTCTCAGAAACTGATATCAGCATTGCCCATCCTAGAAAGTCAAACATAAAACCTTTCATCTGTTTACCCAGCATCCTATATGAATGCAACACTTGAACTCATACAGCTAGCAGTTCCTATACACAGGCTCTGTACCTTAAATAATATGTTTCTTGTCAATTAGTTTCAAATCATCTCTTGCCCCAACATTATGTGCTTCATATTAATTTATATGTTGTGAGTAAATACTTCTGTAAAATACACTGGAAGTCAGTTAGGAGAAAATTGAAATTAAAATGATATCTAATATACAACTCCAATCATTAGGCTCAATATACAGAATACTGGCTTGTAAATCATCACAAATTTTCTAATGCTTTGCCTCACTTCCTCTGTGTATAATTGGTCACCAGTGACTCCCAGAGTCACATTTTGGCATATACTGTTCTAGGTACAGTACCCATTAACTGGTGTAGCCCCAGCTCTGTCATAAGGTTCATCCTGGGGTCATGACCTTGACCTGCTGAGTTAATGCTCTGATTAGGACACTTACAGATAGAGGAAGCTTAAGCAGTTTAATTTGGCTTTATGTCATGCCATGCCATAAAGAATGGAGTATGCATTAGTTCACAAAACTGATTTTGTAAAACTTGGTTTTCTGAGAACAACTTACAATCTTTCTTCTCCCACTGATTTTTTTCCCCAACTACTTTTAATTAGCATAATATAATCCAATTGATTTTTTATTGTTTTCCTCCTGGCCCAAAGATTTTGACACAATTCTTGGAAAAAACAAGCAAGCAAACACACAAAAGACTAGTTAACTTCATACATGCTTGTGATAGGCTGTTCGTATCTATTACAGCGATTGCTTCCTGCTTGCTTGTAACTGGCTATTTGCATCTCTTATGGCAAATCCTTCCTGTTTTTAATCTTCAAATGTGAACAATATCATTGGAAACTACATGAGTCTGAAACAACAATGTGATACCTATCAGGAGGTTGGACTAGAGGCAAAATATTACAGACAAAGAAGTTAAAAATACACCACTCTGGCATATTGATTAAGTTAAAAGCACTTTAAAAAATGGCATGTGCAAAAAGATCCATC
Organism: Peromyscus californicus insignis; assembly: GCF_007827085.1. Classification (NCBI taxonomy): domain Eukaryota; kingdom Metazoa; phylum Chordata; class Mammalia; order Rodentia; family Cricetidae; genus Peromyscus; species Peromyscus californicus. The sequence goes on along the minus strand of NW_026294534.1, from coordinate 21,687,416 downwards.
TGCCCTTCATGCCGTTTCCTAAAAGCAGAAGATAAAATTCCCACATGAAGGATGCAGCATTGTTACTGTCAAGGACAGAAAACTGAGACAGAAGGATTTTGCCCCAGTTTTAACCAGCTAGCTTTTGTCTTTGTAGGTCACTCACTCAGTTAACAGCCTAGCCCAAGACCCTTTACCTTGTTGCAGATTTATAATCTAGTACATTTTATTCAACACAGCATTTAAATAATCAACTCTTTTGGTCTTCATTTCCTTGTCTGGAATCCTTTGCCACACAAAGTTTGTATTGAACACATTTTCATGTGTTGCTTCTTTCAATCTTTGCTTTATAAATTTAATTCTCAAATCCTGCAAGACCTTAAGAGGACATGAAGCTTTGTCTCCCCTGTATAGACTAACAGAGTAATAGTTTATTCAGGCAAGGTAGAGAGATGGAGAAGGAAAAGAGTTAAACTCAAAAGTGTTTGCCACTTTGCTTTATTAAAAAATTCAAATATTTTAATATCCTTGCTGTAAACTTAATGTTCTTGTTATTGTGACTCGGAGGCTTTTAGCAGTGCGTGACTACTCACACACTAAAGGCTGTCTTCATAATAAAACTCTGTAGAAATATCTTTAAATCAAGAGTGCTAACTTTCACGTTATTTCTAAAAAATACAGTCATTATTTTCCTAACAATTCACAAATAGGAGTCGTGAATAATGGGAGAGTGCCATTTGTCGCATTCAGAGATCGGGAAATCAATCTCAAAGCCTCTCGAATGCTGAGAACGTTACTGGGTACAACTGGGGAGGAATAGAAGTAATTAAAAATGAATGTACAATTGAGTTCTACACAATAACATACAGCTTAGCTGGGAACACATGCCGCAATGAGATGAGAGAGAGTTCCCCTTCCCTTTCTGTTCTGGGCTCTGCTCTCAGCTCTGGACCAGCTGACTCTCTAAGCTGACCAGTGAGGAAAGATGCCTCGACTTCACTAAGGCTGCATTAGATGGCTCCCAGCTAATGCTAGTGTCTTTCCTAATTCTTGCCTTCCAAGTTTTAACCAAGACTCTCATCATCCCAACAATGCCACCTCTATTAGCACAAGGCTTAAACCCAGCTTATGCTCCCTCTGTTCCCTAGCTACAGCAATCTCACCTTGTTTCCCCTCACCATTAAAACAATGGTAAAGATTTACAATCTCGGAATAACAGATTGCAGAAGCCCACTTCTCTGAGATGAGTTCAGGTATTCTTCACTGGTTTTTCTTTCCAGACTTTTAGCCTGGTGTCTTTGGCATACCTTTCACTATCTAGAACAGATTTTCTCTCTTATTGTCTGTGTAGACACTCCCCACTTCAAGCCAGACTGAGAAATCCTGTCCCCCTATAGGATGATGAGCCCAAAGAAGAGCAGAGACAAAAAAAGTGCATCTTACTATGATGACACAGAACAAAACAGTTGAGTAGCATTTAATTTCACAGTATACAGATTTTCAGGTGGCTGTCATTTAAACTATAGAAAAAGGTTTTTCTGGAAGAGCTGGGGGAATATCTAGGATCGTCCAGGCTAAGTATAGTAATAAATAAACTCATAAACTGGAAACATAGGAAAGTAAAACTTACTTCTCTCTTCCTGTAAGTCAAACTGGAAACTCTCAGCCCTGTGGTAACTTGGGTATCCCGGTTGTTTCTATGTTATAGAAAGAGGGTTTCCTACGGCTGATCATGTAGGAGTGCAGGAGAAAATAAAGGCCTGTGTGATTGTAAGTAATCTGCATCTTTCTTATGCATCTAGAGTACATCTGCTTGCCATTAATAAGCTGTTCTTGGGAGAGCTGAGGAGATGTCCCATAAGTCAATTTTTGGGCCTTATCTTGATCATAAAATCTCATCTATGGAAAGACTGTTTGGGGGTCTCCTGGAAGCTTCCTAACAAATCTTCTGTATCCTTCCATCTAAGCTGGAAATGGGGTGAAATTCTTCACTTGGCGTCCACTGAGTAGAAAGCTCCCATCTATTTTCAAGAAGACCAGAAAATATAAATTCACTATGCGCTCAGGAAGAAGAAATGGGTTTTTTTGAGAATCTATCTAATTTCTAACATAGATGCCATTGATGAGAATTTAAAGACTTTATCAAACATACTGTTTCTTCCTGGTAGGTCATCTAACCTAATTTATGTAATGCCTGGACAGAATAAGTGGTATGAGCATTTTCTGTTTTTCATTATCATGTTATTATGAATACTAGCCTACCATCCTCAGTATTATAACCAATACTTATCATGGAGCATGCACTTGGAAAGGTTATTCAGAATGCTTTGTTCCATGAAGAAAGAAAGTATTCCTATGAATGCCATGATGCTGTCCTCAATTAGTCGATTGTTTGATACTGTTCATTAACTCATCTTCTCATCAACCAGGAACACAGAGAAGACCCATCTTTGGGAGAAGAGCATCATCTCACCAGGAAAGATGCTGTGACAACATGCATGTTGTTCCTCAGGTGACCTAGTTCTGGGTATAGGTCTTTAAAGTGGACTCTGGCCCACTACGGCAAGAGAAAGACAATCTATCTCATAAGCAAACTCAAGTGAATGATGCATTGACTATAGAATAATTTTCCTGCATCTTGATTCTTCAGGTCTCTTTCCACTCCCTAGGACCTTGGCTAAAGTTTTTTGTTCAGCCCTCTCAAGACAATGAAATTTCATTATCCCACTAAAATGACTAATTCCCAAAGGGAACCTTTTTTTGTAAGCTTTAATGCACAGTGGTTAACTTCCAAACGCTCAATCTCAAGTGTCAGCCATGTGCTTCTAACTACTGAGCAGGGAGCTCCCAGAGCAACACAGAATAAGTTCTTATGGTTTATCGCTTTCAACAACCCCTGGTACTTCACTGAGAAACATACCTAAATTCACTTTTACTGACACCTTTACTTTGCAAAGGCTGGTAAGGTTAGACAAGATAAGAATGAAGAAAGGAAGATCATTATAGAATTGTGTGTGTGTGTGTGTGTGTGTGTGTATCTACTACTTGTTCCATAGCCAGGGGGTTTGTTAACACTTAAAGTTCATTCACTTGATTGGAGAAGGAAATGACTAAGAAAAGATGGCTAATAATCCTCATTCCACGGAGAAAAGGATTTGGGAAAGCACCCATCCTTTGGGCAGTTGAGGTATGCTTTTGGAAGATAACTGTGATGCCCCCAATTCCTATTACATTAGCAATTTCTTCCATGCATTCTTCCTTCTCATATTTTCTAAAATTTTAACTCTGCTTCAGGTACCAAGAGAGAAACCTCCTTCAGCCTCATCCTTCAGGCCCCCTGCAAATTTCATGATACTTACCTCCTTCCTCAATACATTTCAACTCCATAGTAGCATTAGGGAAGTCTTGAGAACAAAATCTGAGGTCAGTTCACTACTGTATTCATCTTTTTGAGCAGCAAAATTAATAGCTTAATAAATACTTTGAAGTGACTAAGAGTTTTCACCTGAAAAAGAAAACAATTGCCTAAACCAAGACTGAGCGATAAGGTCCAAACATAGATGTATCACACAGTAAGAGGTGAATTGGGGGGAAACGTCCAAAATGCACCTGAAACACAGTGGAATTACATAGCTGTGTTCACTATGCTAGTGCATTGCTTCTGAAAAAACAAAGCTACACATTTCTTTAATAAAATATTTACTTAAGTCTCAAAATGTATACAGGGGTGCTTTTCTGGGTCTCCCTGTGCATAATTTACCCAAAGAATTTTAGTCATCCTTTTTATCATTAGTGGTAGCTGAAAGTCTTCATTACACAAAGAATTGGAAAGCATAGTTGTGCCTAGATTGAAATATACAGCAACTTGCAGGTATAGAACAAAACCAACCATTTTCATCTACATTCGCAAATCTCACAAGAAAATTTCACTTTTGTCTGTCTGGAGAAGTTATGTGTGGCAAACATTTCAGGATGAGCAATAATGAGTAAGCTCCATCTGAAAAAAAAAAAAAAAAAAACACTCCTACGGCACTTCTGAGAAATGATACAAATACTAAAACACCAAGTGAGCAGCATGGTCAGAGAGCTTCCATAGAAACCATCTAAACACAATGTGGAGGAATTCAGGGCACCTGCATCTATGTGAACGGATCAGATGAGAGATGATGATATTACAACACACACTGAAAGAAGTTTTGGAATAAAGAGGTTGCAAAGTGGAGTGACGCGAAGTGGGCGACGGTTCCCCAAGGCAGAGGCAGCAAAGATGCCATGCTGATGGGACAAGGATTTCCTTCATCCCAGAGAGCTTTTGCTTGTTTTGTTGATTGGACCTAGAAACTTGTGCATGCTAGAAAACACTCTACTTTTGAGATATATTTTCAGCCCTTTTTTAAACTTTTTTTTTCTTTCTGAAATTGATGTGAACTCAGTCTGCAGTCCAGGCTTTTCTGGAATACACAATCCTCCTGCCTCAGTCTCCTCTGAATACCTGGGATTATAAACCCATACCACCAGCCTGTCATTATTTAAAATGGTTTTGATAAAAAACAAAAGCAAACTAACAAACGAAATCTCATATCATATTGTTTCATTTACTGGGACTTTACATCAATCCTTGATCTTAGTCAGGTATTATTTACTTAATGTCATGTAGACACACCTATTGTGTATATATGCATGTGCACTTGTTCATATGTGTACATGTGTACTTGTTCATATGTGTACATGTGTGCATGTATCTGTGTTTAGGTGTGCATTTACATGTATGCATATGCGTGTGCACACACATGTGTATTTGCTTGTGTGCAGATGCTTTTAGCTTTGTTCTAAATCTGGTCATGTCTCTAATAACTGGCTTCCAAAACAGTAGTATCTTTGACCCCATGGAACATTTTCAGCATCTCTGTCTTGATATTTTTCCATTACACCATTACTATGATTTTTGTCTTTTAATTAAGTGTAGCTTTAGGGATCCATTAGGCGTGATCTCAGAACATACTTTCAGTTTGCCCTTTGGATTTTGACATTCTATCTGTGATCTTTAGTCCACACTCACCCTAACCTGTAACATGATTGTGCTTTAAATATAAATAAATACAAGGAAAGATAGTGTTGGTTTTAATAATAAGTGACGCTGTTACCATGCAAGAAAGGTCACAAGACATGACAAATTCCAGTATCAGAGCTTTATTGGGGGGGGGCACAGAAGAGAGTGACCAGGCCTGTGCAAGAGACAGGTACAGGGAAAGGGAGAAAGAGAGAGAGAGAGAGAGAGAGAGAGAGAGAGAGAGAGAGAGAGAGGAGGGAGAGAGAGAGGAGGGAGGAGGAGAGAGCAGAAGAGAGGGGAGAAGTCTGTTACCGGCTTTTTAAGGATTCCTCTGCACATGTGCAGGTGCAGGTGGGCTTATGGAGCTATGCCACGCATGCGTAGATTGCATGACCACGCTTCGTAATCACACAGCGCACTGATGACATAAGATGTAAGACACCCCCCCCCCCCCCCCCCCCCCCCCCCCCCCCGCCTTGCTTAGCTACTGAACTGCATATGTGTGGTCATGCAGCTGGAGGAGTGGCAGAATCCTAACAGATAGCCTTTGTGATGTGTATATTGAGGACTACAATTATTTTCTTTATTTCAGTTAATAAACATTTAGTCTAAGTAGATGTGACTTCCACACATAACCAAATCTTCCTATGCTAACCCTTTTATATTCAAGATCTAGGATGAAAATGAACAACATAACAACAAAACAGCAACAGCAACAACAGCAAGAAGAAGCATTCATTTGGCATCGTAAGTACAAAGAGAGCTATACTTCATAATTATTGCCCAGTTTATTCCCAGTACCCCAATGTCTGGCAGTATAAATATGGATGCCTCGTGAATCCCTTCCTGATAAACTCTGATAGGGTTTGAAATTCATGCCAAGCCTGCCCTCTATCACAGCTGTGTTTTGTAGCATGTCCAAATGAAAGGAAATCAATGTCTGACTCATCCCTATGTGGCCTCCTTCACGACTTGAACTTAAATATTAATTAATCACGACAAAGAAGGTACCTTATAATTATTGTAAAAACCTAGAAACCTAGCAACCACTTAAAGAAACTCGTTTTCTCCCCACCAGCACTCCTTCCCTCCAGCTCTATAGCAACCACCACACCATCTGTTATCATCCCTTTCTCTCTGTTGCCTCATCGCCTTGTCCTTTTTCCAGGTTTCCGTGCCTTCATTCTTTGCCAGACATGTAACGTGAGGCCCTCACAAAGAAAACAAGTCCAGAGAAGAAGAAGATAAATCCTGTCATTTCATAGAGGTACTTGTTTTCCAGTTAGCTAAAAAAAAAAAAAATTAATTTTCTCTCCGCACCCATGTCGGTGATGTCTGGGCTAGCAGATAAGCTCCTTGGGAGCAGGGACTATGCCTTTCTTAATTGGGTACAGGCTTTTTTAAAATGTTTCATGCCGGACCAAAGTCTCAAGGGCCCTATGGGCACTCAATAAATATTAAACACGGGCGATCATGGTCTAATGACATTTATTAAGCATCTCCAGCTATTCAAAGAAAAGTTCAACAGCCAGTGTCTTTGAGCACAAGAGAACACAGAGCACTGCTGCAGTGTGGTGGCAAAGTGACAAAGTTGATGGGACACTGTATTGTGTTCAGAGATTTTACACAGTGCTCCTAAATTATTATTCACATCGTTCATTGTCCTTCACCTATGCCAGGTATCATTACTGAAGCGATCTCCAGCCTTATGATGGATTTGAGGAGTCAAGAGGATGCCCCTTACATAAGAGACATCTCAAACTATGTGTGCACAAAAGTTCCTAATTTTACAAATAAGTTAATTCTTCCAGCAATAAACCAAGACATGAAAGAGTGGATTAAATGGAGCTGGTTTCTGCATGGCACCAAGCAAACGACAAACAGAACTACAACTTGCTAAGCATGCTTTATAAAATAATTTATATTATCTGTAGCTGAGGTTAATGAGATCCCTGCCACTCCCCCGCCACACACACACTATAAGTAGCACAATCTTAAGCTACAACTGTCAAATAAAATAATTGATCGTTTTCTTTCAAAATAGAAAGCATAGTGCTATTAGCTGTCTAGGATGTCTTTGACATTTGCTGCATGAAAAAAAATTTACAGAATTTTAATCATAACACAACCAGAAGGCTAGTAACTAACAATTCATACTCCAGAACAAGTATTAGCTTTTGTAATAGGATGATGATGATGACATATGTGTATGCTTATGTATCCACATATAAGGTAAATGAGGGCACTTTACTTATGTATTTCCAAAAGACTTCAATATGCTGGCATATTTCTATAAATTAACAAAAAACATTCATTCACTCATTCAATAATTACATATTTTCTATTGAACCAGAACAAGTGCCATGTAATTTCCCTAGTACTGTTTATCAGAGTTTAGAGATGCATTCATTGAGAAAGTGGCATCTGAGCATTGATCAGAGGTCAGTAAGTTAGGCAATCACGTGGACAATCAACACAACAAGGCTCAAGAGTGAGAGAGCTGTCTGTAAAAGGGAAGCCTACTTGGCTTACCGAAAGAATTCACTGAAAGGAAGCAATGAGACCAGAGCAAAGCATTCGAAACTAACATCAAGAGTTTGGAAGACATTAGCAAAAAGAGTGGGTGGGACTGAATGGAGAGAAGAAAGCTCCAAAAGGAAAGGCTTCGTGTGAGTTCTAAAGCCTATGGGCTCTTGTTCTGGATGCAAGCCAGGACATCTTCATTGCAGGATGGATAAAAGCTGCGTTTAGAATAGTCACTCAGGCTCCAGGGTCATAAAGACTCCGAAAAGACAAAATAAGACGTGGGATACCTGAGAGGTTATGAAAAGGTATCTAAGGCTATATGCATAGCTGAGAGAAGATGTTGACATGGACAAAAAAAAAAAAAGGTAGGATCAGAGGAGGTGAGAGAAGTTGCAATTTTATGTATTGTTTTGAAAGTGCAGCTGACAGTATTAGAGAGAGACAGAGCGTGGCAGAGATGGATTGTAAGCCATCAAAGATGATGCAAAGTCCAAGTAGCTGGAAGAATCAATTGAAGTGCCATTCACTAAAATGAGCAAGACAGAAAGGAACAGGCTTTGGTGAAATATGTCACCTTTTATTAGATATAATCAACCTGGCATACTTATTATATAACAAAAGAGATGCTAGGAAGTCAAGTGGGTAGTAGAGTCTGGAATTTGGTAAAGAGATATGGGCTGCCAGTAGCATATTTGATAGTTAAAACTATGTAACAAAGCAAATCCAAGGTGTGTCAGTGGAGCATGCAGCAGCCAACATTAAGAATACACAATGTTGAATAACAAATTGCTTAGACTCTCTGAGCCACAACTTCCTCAACTGGAAAAGACATTGGTCAAGATAATTTCTAAAAATTAAAACAAATTATAATATGATCTGACTTTTTAAGAATTGATCATTTACTATTAGAATAACACATTTCATTTTATGGTATTTTCTTCGAGGGGAATATGAAAAACAAATGTTTTATTTTTTAATTTTTTTTGTATTTTATGTATATGAGTGTTTTGCTCGCATGCTGTTCTTGCAACATATGCATGTAGGTGCCCCAGCAGGCCAGAAGAGGGCATCAGATTCCCTTGAGCTGAAGTTAAAGGTGATTGTGAGTCATCATTTAGATGCTGGGAACTGAATGTAGGTCCTCTGCAAGAGCAATACAGTGCTCTAAAATGCTAATCAATCTCTCCAGCCCAAGTGGTTTTAGATAATGAAGGTAATAGGCAGTTTCAGATAATACTTACTATTAAATACAATTTTATCCACAGGAAGAGAAATCACTATGACATTTCAGAACCAGCAGTAACATTACAAAGGGCCTGTGTTGCATCTGGAAGATCAGAGAAATTAACATAAAAAATATAGCCAGAAAATCTCCCTGAATGGCTAAGATGTCTCTGTGGAATTTTGTCCTTATTTAAGTCAAGCAAGTACCCCTGTAGAGTCCCCATAATTAAACTCTGCTTTATGTAAGTGACTGATGAGAGATCCTGGGAATGAGCAATACAATTAGAATTCTTTCACTACATGTGTGGTTCTACAGGCAAGTGCATGTGCATCTAGAACTCCCTCATTTGCAAATTTAGTGTCTCTTCAGGCACCATAGTAACCAGCAGTGAATTTGTGAGCTACTCAAAGAAATCAAGTCTCATTGACAACCTCTATTTTTCAAGTTGGTTTTTAGAGGTTATTTGGATAAAAATAATTACTTTCCAGAAACACCCTGTGCTTCCGCAGAACAATCATTTTCTCATGTTTTCTTGTAGCTGTGTTTTCTGAAGCCAAGGCTAGGGTGGCATTTATTGGAGAAGGTGTAAAGTGTGTGAGAGCACAGAGTGTGAGAGTGTTAGCCTGATGATCAAGTTGGCCCTCTCAGGTACCTGATCCTTCTCTTTTTTCAGGCTGAACACAAACATGATTTTCTCTCAAACTGATATTGCTTAAGTAGGAACAGACCAAAAACTATTCCAAAATCAGTACTATTATTGAGAAGTAGTACTGTATGCTATAATGAATATAATACTGGAGAAAGAAAAAAATGGAATAAGTATTTTACTTGGCCTCTTTGTGCCTGAGTGATCTCCTTAATTCCTGGGCATCAGGATATTGGTAAACTGAAATAAAGCAGTATCAAATCCCTCCTTACTGAATAGGCAGACAGCATAGCATTTCTTCCAGGAATGGGATATCTCATTTGAATCCCTGTAATGAAGATATCTTTAAATCTGTCTTGAAAAGTTTGCAAGGATCTCTATTTTTTCCTAACCCAGAGAATCTTATTCCAAAAAGGGCTGTAAGCCCCAAGAAGAGACATAAAACTCTGCAAGCCTTGGTATCTTTGGCATTCAGTGCAAAGAATGGGAATCCGTTTCCTCTGCCTGAATCTCAGCAGTAATGACAGCTCTAACTCAGTATGTCACCAACGTGGTGCAGTGACTATGCTAAGTTTCCTCCAAGACAGCCCAGACATCTGCTTCCTGGCATGTCCCCGCTTGTAGAACCCTCTCCCTTCCCAACATTCTACAGGTTTGGATTGTGTAATCAATACAATATGGAGGAAGTGATAGAATGCCACATCTGTGATTATAAATGATACCATGTGCATGTTCTTCTTTGTTTTGTCTCATCCCTGAATCTAGAGGAATTTATAGTGTTCACAGTGCCATAGAAAGGCCTGTGTTTGGAGGAACCCAAAGCTTTTTTCTACAGCCAGGTAGTTGTGTGAAGATAAGCCAGGTTTGTCATGAGCTAATCCAACTGCCCTGATCACAGAGATACAGAAGGACACATACACGCACACATACACATACACACACACACACACACACACACACACACATACACACACACACACACACACACACGCATGCATGCATTGAGCCCCTTATTTAGAGACTTAAGAGTTCATCACAGAAGGCTAAAAAAATCTTGAGTCATTTGACTTCTTATTTTTTATCTCTACTTATGTTTGTTTGTTTCTTTGTTTATATTAGATTACAATAGTTTCTAAGAAGTGCATAACCCTCTGGCAAGTCCAATAAAAGATCAGAATAAACAAAATCAAAAGAATAAATTCATGGTAACAGTGTGAGAATGAAGAATAAATATAAACGAAATATTCTTCAAATCAGGTGATTCTTCCTGGCAGAAACTTTTAATTAGGAGTCCATTGTAGAATTCTATTTGAAAAGCAGGTCAAGGGTTGGGACAGGATGGTGGGCATCCAAAATCCTCCTGACTTGCAACAATAGACATAAGCTTGTGTTTGTAACTGAAAGAGGGCTAGATATGGTTCACTTAGTAGCAGGCCCTCACTTGCTCCGTACTTTCTCATTCCAGGTCCTAGGCTAGATGAGCACATCCTAACTCTATACTAGGTGTTTTGTTTCCAGGGACAAATAATGTGTTTCTGAGACACATTATGTTAAGGGAAGTGTTTTCAAAGCCTCTGCTTAAAAGAGGGATGAATGATCTCTGTCTTTTAAAGTCACATCATCAAGGCCCAAATCAGTGATACAGGAGGTGTTCTCAAGGTTATCGGGAGGGTGCTGCACATACTTCAATGAGAAAACCCACTACAGCCCTCCTTTATAAACATAATTATTCACAGGATTTGAGATATAAAATACTCTCACCCCGTCCTCAGTGAAGGAACCACAAGGTCAGATTTGTGTGTCAGATTTGAAACACAATAAGTTCAGGAGTTTCATTTTTTTTGGCCAAGCCTCAGGATGCCTTCATTCAGAGACTTCTGATCTTAGATGCTACCTATCTGTTCCTATGTGAAATGGCCCACCCATAAGACAGAAGGCAAGTTTCACTTCCTGCAGGTAACTCTGGTCCATTCTGTTTCATTTGAGTGTTAGAGCAGCACTCCTATCCAGGCTTTTGTTTGTTAGTTTCCTGTTTGCTGTTGCCTTTCTTGTTTCCATGGTTTTCGTCTTCCAAAAATTGGGTATCTATGATGGCTAAAGTTTTGTAAGACTAATTTGATTTTTATAAGATTGTTGGGGGGTGGGCATGCAAGCATGTACACACATTTGTGTGAGTATCTTTGGAGACTATAACAGATCTCCTGGAGCTGGAATGATAGGTATTTGTGTACTCTCTAGTGTGGGCACTGTGAACCAAACCCAGATCACCTGAATGAATGAGCAACAACCCTTTAACCATTGAACCATTTCTCCAGCCTTAATTTTGACTGTCAAGTTGACAGACTTCTGAATCACCGAGGAGACACACACTGTGAGGGCAGGACATTTCCGAAGAGCTTTGACTGAAAAGAAAAGACCTGGCCAGAATGTGGCCAATATCATCCCATGGGTTATAATCCAAAATTGAGTAAAAGGAACAACATCAATGGAGAAGCAAGATTCATAACTCGTTCCTTCCTAACTATGGTCACAATGATGTGACCAGCTGCCTCATTCTCTTGAAGCCACAGCTGTAGCTTATCTTGCTGCCATGCGTTCTCCATCATGAGGGACTGCATCATCAAACTGCAAGCCAAATGAATTCTTCCTGCTTTAACTTTCTTTTATCTGTATTTTGACACAGTAATAGAAAGTAGTTAATCAGTGTCTCATGGTCATTTTATACCCCAAAGAGGCACAGACATGTTTTCAGTGCAAGTTGTGAGTACATTTGTCAATAACTTTGTTTTCCACTCTTGTTTATTTTTTCTATTTTATTCTACCATCTCCATAGATATGGCTTTGAGCTTCTTGGACTGATGAGGGAAAATACTTTCATTTTAAGGGTCATCTTGGTCAGATGAAATCATAGATTAGACTAATCCAGTCAGAAGAGAAGGTTCCATACAAGATTTTTATCTTCCTACGGTCCTTTCCCTGAGGTCATCTTTATGCCAATGTTACTAGGCCTTTCTTACTCAAAGCAATTCTTGAATTTATCTTTGGTTTGCAAGGAAGCAGGAATGCGTTATTAGACCCTGTGATTGCTAACATTTATGGATTGTTTTCCCCCCTTCACTCCTTATTTTGAATATAAAATAATCTTATTTGTTCTTCCCTGGCTTACTATTTTATCCTTACAAAATATTCTCTCATGTACTCATAACAATTAATTCAGCTACCACCCCTTTTCTTACCATTGTGTCAAGAAAAGCTGTAGTTTATTAAATACTGCAAATATCCTTAAATTTACAGGAATCAATTTAATCAGCTGTTTACTTGCTATCTATTGTCATACCCTAAAGGTGATGGCCTATGCCTTAAGTTAGGGTGTTGTTTTGTTGCACTATAAACATCAGTGCTCCACTTCTGGCACCAAATTTTGTATTGTTCAATCTTGCTCCAACGACAAACAATGTCAAAGCCTCAGTGCTTCCGAGAATGCACATTTACATAATATTTCCCAGTTTGCAGCTGCTCTATTCTGGTCTGTTATAAATACTTTTTTCTAGAGTGTAAGCTAGGATGAAACCATTATCTGGGGGCAGACTATTACAAGCAAATGAAGATAAGCAATTGGCAGAAGTACATTTCTAAGGCCTCTTTCTACCTGTGCCATGTGTCTCCACAATGGTTTACCACCAAGTGCAGTAGTATTAGGGTAGGAATAATCCTCACCCAGACAGCGGGGTAAAGCAGGAATGACTGTATGATAAATAATAATGCAACTTGCCATGCCAAGGTAGTAATTAATAATTGTTTCTGAAAAACGATGTCTCCTGCATTTTCATGTCAACAGGCAGTGGTTTTGGCCTTAGGACAAACCTACAAATCAAACTTAGTTCTCAATAAATAATTAGGAATTCTGACTTAGGAGACATTCAAAGCAGGTCCTACAGAGGGAGAAGCAGAGTAGTGTCCTCCGTAAAGTGTTTTAGCCAAAGGGAAATTACTAACATCAAGATAACCTCCACACACACATCATGAAAGGACATTCATTAATTGGACAAGTAGAGGCAGGTTCATGCCTCATTAAGGCAGAAGATTTATTTACTAGAAAAGAAAAGAAAGGAAAAAAAGAAATAGACATGGTTCAACCTCTGGTTTTATAGTAGTCACAGTCCTTTCTGTTTTAAACATAAGCCTCAAATATTTGTTTCATCTACTTGACCTCTAAAGGGAAGGCACTTTTTGAAATTTTTGCATGATACCCTGCCTTGCCAGAGACCTCCTAATACTACCCCTTCCTTGCTTTTTCAGGGGCCAAAAATTGAAATCCTTGTTTGTTAAGTAAGCAAATGCTTTGCCCAAAGCTTACAAAACATCCAGGCCTACAAATTTGAACAAGTTGTAGATCCTCACAGAGGAACTGAAAATGAACATTCTGAAAATGAAACTTAGAAGTCAACATCCAGAGGTCATTATGGAGACAGGTTTAGTACCAGAAACATGTGTGACTTCAATGTAGCTGTAATTCGTAGCATGAGACACTATAATAGAAGGGAAAATGAGGGCTAGAAAGTAAAAAGGAAGGGAGAGGATAAGGAATGAAGAATGGGGATGAAGGAAAGAGCATCAAGAAAGGTTTTGGAAATTATGACTGCAAAAATAAAATAAATCAAAGGAACAAGGAGCTGAGTGTTTATGGATTATATATTAAAATATGGAAATTTAAATTAGTATGCGGGAAGATCAAATGAAAATATTCTTTCCTTTAGATTGTCAAGATAAAAGGAAAAGGGATAAAAATTCTGAGATTAAATAAAAACCCAGAAGGTGTTGTAAAAAATTTTGTGTCGAACATTTAATCACCCACTGAGCAGGGTGATAGACTGAATATTTACCGGAGTTCTATGGGAATAATAAAAGGCATTGATAACTGATTCAGGCCAATCAGAGCAGGTGCCTCCTTGTACCCCATACTAAAAAAAAAAAAAAAAAAAAAAAAAAAAAAAAAATCAACACTTATTTGCTGGTGACTCTAGAGGAGAAGAGTAGAGCGAGCGTGATCTGAACTGCTGGAGGAGTAAGACTAATTGAGTGAGTCCTTTTTGTGCTCCATGAGCACATCCTTCCTCATCTCCAGTGCAGGCTGCACCTTTGTGATGTTCCTCGTCTCCACTGAAGCCCATGCCTCAGTCTTTGAAGAAAGACCTTTCTCCTAGGGCTACTCTTCCCAGCGGATTCTTCCAAACCCATTCAAACTTTACTGTTCTTGGATGAGCCACTCCCCAGTCTCTGACTCTTCAGCTTATCTGTACTCAAATCCCACAGAAAATGCTTAGAGGAAGGAGAACTAGGGAGCAAGAACTCTAGGAGAGAGTACCTCTCTCTCTCTCTCTCTCTCTCTCTCTCTCTCTCTCTCTCTCTCTCTCTCTCTCTCTCTCTCTCTCTCCTCTCTCTCCTCTCTCTCCTTCTCTCCCTCTATCTCTCTCTCTCTCCTTCTCTCCCTCTCTCTGTCCCCTCCATCCCTCTCTCTCTCCCAACAACAGTTTCTTATTCCTACCACTGCACACTGGATTCTTGCCTCTCTTTCTTGCTCTATTCTGGCTGTGCCTCAACCTCTACCCTACTTTCAGTCACCATTTTTACTCACTGCCCATGTAGATTCTCAGTTTGTTGAAGAACTGAAAAGCGAATTACAGATAAAACTAAGCCGAAACTTAGGAACAACAAGAATTTGCTGTGTTTTTTTGAGCTCGGAGTGTAAGACGTTTTCCTCTGAGATACAGTGTCAAGGGGTCAATTATCTCATGTTCATAAAAACGAAAATAAAATAAACCATTAAAAACAAGTCCTCCCACATAGAATCCAGCAGCAGGGGTTTCTTATACTTCAAGGTTTTTCTAACTTTGCTCTCACAGCAGAAGATAAAGGACCACATACTTCAGAAAGAAGCTAGGATTTTATACAAAAAAAAAAAAAAAAAAAAAAAAAAAATCAAATAAACAAATCCAAAAAACTCACGTAAGCCTGAACACAGTTTTATCTTCTTATTTATTAGCACACAAAATGGTGTGTTTCATTGTGACATCCACATTAGCATATATTGTATTTTCTTATTCCCATTATCCTCTTTGGCCCTTCCCCCACCCCTCTTTAAATTGACTATAGTTCTCTTAACTGATCAATAGTGTAACTTGTAAACTTTATTAAAGTCTCAGAAGTCCATTCCACTTCATACAAAATGGGATTACCTTCCCCCAACAAGCCCAATTGTTAGAAGACAGATAATGTATGAAAAATGCCTTTGTTTGGAGATCCTCCGTATACAGTTATTATCTTCATTATTTTATTCTCACAGGGAACTGGGTTTTCCTTGCAATTAGCATGGTTTAGAGGAAGATTTGCAAAAGGATGCAGTCTTCCAGTGCTGGCATCCTGGTCAACAGATATTTGTGAGCTGAGTGATGATCCAATTTGTTGCCTGGATAATTATTTTCAAATAATTTCACCTCCTCACTCCAGAGAACAGTTCACAAGGTTACTAGCTCATCAAGATCCCTTGCTGTGTGACAGAAGCTGATTGGCTTCCAGCCATGATATCTTGAAGCAACATCCAGGCTGCCAGGGATCTTGCAAGGTTGATTGGCGTGGCCCTTCTCAGACTTTTGATTCCTCATACTTTCGACAACTCAAGGCAGCAGAGAATATGCCAGGTCAGATAACACCTGTGAGTTTATGATAAACTCTGAAAAGAATAAAGGAAAGATACATTTCTCAATGGACAGCTTCTTCTCCCTTCCTTGCTCCAGTGTTCCCCCGGAACCATTTCAGTTATTCACCAAAATGTCACATAAACCCTTTTGTGATGCTCCGAAACTTGGGTTTTAACATAAAAGTTAAGCAAGATACATATCAGAATAGTTACTTACTGTGTTGGTAAGTAAATGTACATTAATAAAATATCACTGAGAAAATAATGTATTCCAGCAACCTTAAATATATAGTTTTGTAAATAATTCCTACTTAGTTGCTGCATAAAATGTTGGGGAGAAAGTGCTTCCAATTTAATTTGTGGGAGACACACAGTGTGATGGTTTGAATAAGAATGTTCCCCAAGGCTCATAAATTTGATGCTTGGACACCAGGGTGTGGCACTATTTGAAAGTATTAGGAGGTGTGGCCTTGGAGGAAGAGTGTCACTGGCAGTGGGCTTTGAAGATTTCAAAAGCCCAAGCCAGGCCGTGACTCTTTCTTTGCTGCTGCCTGTAGATCCTAATATAGAACACTCAGCTCCAGCACCCTGTCTGCCTGCATGACACGATGCTTTCCACCATGATGATAATGGACTAAACCTCTGAAACTCTAAGTCAGTCCCAATTAAATGTTTTCTAAGAGTCCCCACGGTCATGGTGTCTCTTCACAGCAACAGAACACTAAGACACAGTCTATGAATTTCTCATTTTCCTTTGTCAATCTCTCCACATGAGCCATCTTCTCTTTGACCAGACTCTTCAGTGTACCCTCTTGCACTAAGATACACAGAACATAGATGGATTCCAGTTTCTTCATACCGGGTTTGTCCCATTCAGCCTTGAGATTCCAAAGGATTGTTCTCCTATTTACATGTCTTCAGTAAAGGCTCTAATCAGCTCTTATCCCCTACTTCTTCCTCTGCCAAAGGGCCTCACATCCCATACAAGAGGAGGCCATCTTGAAGAAGTCTGCAGTATGGAATTCTGGGGAAGCCAGAGTCCTTGGGACATAGTCAAAGAGCTCTACACCAGGCAGCATCCCCTGCACTAACACACCAGTGCCTTGCTTCTTCCATCTAAAGATGATGATGTGTAGCCAGTCCTTCATGACAGAGTATGAGGATTGCTGAGAAACAGACAAGGGCTGCTAATCATGTTTGGTCATAAAGGACAAGCTGTAAATAATCATAGGCCACCACCAATCTGAAGGACTTAATGACACCAGCCTTGTCCACAGGCTAGACATGCAGTGGACTCCTCTGAACTCCTTTCTATGGAGAATGTTGTTTTTGCTTAGTAACCTAGTTAAATATTTATCAATTTTCTTCTTTGTACTATTTGTTAATTGTACATAACTCTTCAAGATTTTTTACAGGTTGAATTTTCCCCAACTGAAAATCTCTTTAATTTCTGTTTTCCAGAGGGAAAAAACAAACAAACAAAAAAACGTGGTCTGTTCATTCAGGTAAAAATGTGCTTGGTGAGCTGGGCTTATTCTTTCAAAAAGCACCTACCATGTCCTAGGCAGTAAGAATTCATAGAAAAGATCTTATTCAGTGACCTTGGACCTCTCAGTGAAAAGTACTATCCAACAGAACTCTTAACTAGGGAGATGGACTGTATCTGTCCTAGTCCAATAAGATAGCCATGAATTCATGTGTCCATTGAATCCTGGTCGATAGTTGGCACGAATGAAGAATAAAATGTCTAATTTTACTTTAATTAATTACAATAATGTCTAGTGCATTATTCTCTAACAGTTATCAACATTCCCCACTACTCTCCAAAATTACAAAGCTACAAACTACAGTCTAATTTGCAAATAAAAGTGAGGTCTCTATTTTTCTGTTTGTTATTTTCATTTATAATGTGAACAGGAAGGCAGTCTGGAAGAGAAGAGCTCTGCCACCAGAGGGCCAGAGAGCTGACTGAAGAGCTGGGCCAGGAGAGGTAAAGTCTGAGAGTCGGGAAGGTACAAGGACATTCACTGAACTTTCAGTGGTGTGGAAGGTCTGTCTAAAGGTAATTTAACCTTTGATAATTCACTGTGAGGAGCAGCAAACAATTCTTCTAATGAATTCCCACGTAGAAATGGATAAACCAGGCACCTTTTAACAAGATTGCAGATACATGGAAATGATCATAGAAAACCAACCAAATTAGGCAGTAACTGTGACATCCCAACTCCCCACAGACACCTCTAGAAGGCATCAAGCCACTGTCATGAGAGCCAAATTACTTGTGTTCCTTTTCTCTTAATTATGTCACACCGGATGCTCATAGTAAAACGTAAGAGACAACCCAGCGGGGAAGTTTCCCACTTATAGTGCGGATTCATTAATGACAAAAACCTGCACTCTGGTGCACTTCCTGCAAGCTGCTGAGTCACCTGACACTGAAGTTGTCTCAGTCTACCCTACTTCATGTGAAGACATAATTTGGATTCAGCACGGTTAAGCGCCACCTCGCTGACCATGAGCAGCAAAACCCAAATAGATGCATGAAGCAGTGCAAATGCCCCGACAGTTGTGTCTGCCATTAATAGGTCATGATGAAGCTTCCAGGACCAAAAAGCACTTCCGGGAAAGTTAGCCAGGGCATCTGAGTTCCAAATGCAGACAGACTGTTCCGTGTTGAGCACCTAAATGCATCGCAGCATAATTAGAGCTCTTCGGAGTTTAGGGAGCAGCTAGTCTCTCAATCCTTCCCAGATTTCATGTTTAATTTGCCTCAGGAGCCCAAGAGCTTCCTCAGAGCCTATTTAAATAGAGGCAGCCATGCCCACAGAGGAGTGTAAATATCCCTGCAAGCTAGAGTAATGCTGCTACAAGCGGTTGAGATATTTACCACCTGGTTTAAGCTCCGTGCTTGAGGAAGGGCACTCTGTGGGGAGATCATTTTGCATCTCATAATCATCTAATATTATCTGTCTATTCCTAAACATGCTCTCAGTTCTGTTATTTCTAAACTTATATAACTTAAGGTTTTATGGCTGAACATTATAAACTTGTAATATTTTTTCATTTACACATTTTCCTGTAAGCACCATTTCGGTCCGGCCCAAATATCAGCCAACAGTGAAACTGATTAACAAACTGTTTCTCATTGATGCAATAGAGTATTATACAATTATGAAAATGGAGCATGACTACGTACTAGATGATGACTAGCCATAATGTAAGGTATTCCAAAGAAATATATTTCAAAACAAAGAAATTTTCGAAGCTGCTAGTTAGAATTATGATAACAATGAAATGAGGCACAAGGAGCTGTTCCAGGTCCTGGGAGTAGTGTTTTACATCTTGATCCAGATTTATAGTGATATGTCCAGCTTAGAATAATAACTGGATCCACTTTCTGTTGGTGTTTGCAGTACAGGGCTTGCTATCACACTGGAGGTAAAGTGCCCACTGAAGCAAATCTGCTTTATACTTCCCTTTATTACCAAAGCAAAAAACTTAAAGTAAAATGTCATGTTCCTGTAGTCTTACTAAAGGTTAAGTTAAACTACATAAAAAAGAATTATTCTTCAATATTTTATTAACTTTATGATCAAATCTAGACTTAAACAAATCATAAACATATTGCTTGGTGGTTTATTTACTAATAACAATTACTCACACGTGGAACCAGAATCTAGGTTTAAAATAAATCCAAAACAACTATGTGCCCTCAAACACTCAGAAGGACCACTGAGAGATCTACCCTTCTCACGTGTGGCTCCAGTGGTAATCCAATCAGTGGGCCAGGCACAGTACTTATAGTGTGCATTGCTTATGCCTCTGCATTTGGGTGATTAAACTGATGTCTATATGAAAGGACATTCAGAATCCTAGAGAGGTGAAATATAAAGTTAGCTTTGCTTTCTGTAGTTTAGTGCACACATATGGCTACCTTAGTAATATGGATCAATTTCCCTCATCTGAAATGCTTGGGACAGTGTTCCAGATGTCACATGTTTCCCAGTCTTTGCAATATTTGCACATATATAATTAGACACCTTTGAGAAAGGATCAGTGTCTTAACATCAGAGTCATCTATTTTATATGCACCTTGTCCAACAGCCCCAAGGCATTTTTATACAATACTTTCAGTGCAATTTCATTTGGATCATGACCCATTAAATGTCAAGTATGAAAGTCTCTGCTGAGGTACTGGAATACCATCATTCAAGAAGTTTCTGATTTTGGAACACTTCAGATTTCAGATTGCCAGGGAAGAGAGATTCTCATGCAGCCTTTAATTCCAATGAATGATTAAAAAATAATAACTGTCCGAAAAGAGAAACTAATCTTATGTTGACTCTTACCTAGACATTTAAATGAGCTCGGCTATTTTGGTTTTATATGACAAACAGTGAGTTTCACTTACCTTTATTTGTTAACTCGCTGGTGGTGTTGTGAACTTCTGGACACTGCCATTTATTTCCTAGATCAAGGATTTAACAAGTAACCTTTTCCAGGGTTGGTGCTGAGAAAACACGAGGGCTTTGAACGTTGGATTTCATAAATGATCCCTACTTTCGTTAAAGTTACAAGCACTGTATTTGCGTCTTTCTAGATGTATTCCCACCGAATGATTCACGTGGTGACTTTATTCCTAATGCAGTGGCAATGCAAAGCAGTAAAAACCGTGGAAATTTCTCACCCAGAGAATAAATTAGGGGAAAAATAGGTGAGACATCACAAGTGACAAATGAATGAGTTTTGTTGTCACAGTGCTAAAGCGAAGATCAGCATCCTCCATGAGCTTAAGATGCTCCATTTCCTTTGATTTGATCAACTCGGGTTTTTGAGTCTAGAAATTATTTTAAAATAAGGCTCTTGACCCAAGCAATGTAATCAAACAAAATCAAAGTAACAAAATCAAACCCTGTGTTTTATAAAAGTTATAAACTAAGTCAACTTCAATTGTTCTTTCTTTAACTGTATTTTTTATATTCTTGCCCTTAATTTCTTGATTTAGTTATTGTGCTTGCAGTAGAAATCACATCTAAATATGGATGATATATGGAAGACAGGAAAAGAGGTTTCCAGGAGATACTAAAATAATTCAGAGAAACTTCCCCAGGCTACTTACTGGTTTGAAAGACCAAGGAGGGGGAAAGAGCGAGAGAGCGAGGTCATCAGCTCTATGAACTGAGATGTGGGCATGTAACCACTATCTTTTAGTAGGGCCCTGCCACTGCCTGCATGCTGTAATGGAACTGGAGTGAGCTCTACAATGACGTGGAAGAACTTGTGCTGTCCTCTGTGTACTGCACCACCATGTCCATTAAAGTTCACATTGCTTGCTTAAGGCTCAGAATCCTGGATGGAGTATTACATCAGAGTCAAAGGGCCAAGTGTTTGATGGTGGACAGAAAGGAAGAGCCTTGCTCCTTGGGCATTCATGTCAGCATTATCAGCCACCAAATTAATTAGTTCAGAAAGGTGAGAGACATACTAACACTAACTTGGAAAGACATAATACGCAGTTGAAAGTAAAATGTGCCTTTTCCATAATTGCTTTGGTTACTTCTTTCTTTCCCTTTTTCTTTCTTTTTTTTTCTTTTCTTTCCTATTTTGATCGGTTATTAGTCTGAGAGCTATTGGACAGTAGAAGTAGCATCTCACCACTGAAGTTCTTAGTGGCTCCAGGAACATTTAAATTTGTCCACATAATGAAGCTAGTGAATGTGTGAGGAGAGAACAGATAAATGAAAATAATCACTGGACCAGTACAAATCAGGACCAACACTCACATCAGCTTGTCAAGCCATTAAAAAAATAGTCCCATACTTGAATCTGAGCCAAAGCAGTATTTGATTTGGCTTTAGGAATCAATAAGTAAAAGACAAACATTTCAAAATATGAGCAAAGACAATAAACAGAAACCACGAAAGAAAATAGGAATAATCAATTCACATGTGAAAAGTAATTGTTAAAATATAAAATAGAGCCATGCATTGTTTAAAGTTTCTAGACTCTAGAGCCGGTGTGAAAACACTATGTTTATGATGTCTGTCCACTTATCTAATACTCATTTTGTTGACTGACAATTAATGGAAGGTATCATTCTATTCTCAACCATGAATTTCAGAAATTGAATCAATTATAATAGATCATATTTCCATCATGTTTTAGGAAAGTAAATATGTATAATTTTTTTTCTGGAATACCACTTGTCAAAATTGCTAAAATCATTGAAGAAACTTCACTCTTTCCACATCTACCTTCTCTATGAACTTTATGGTTAAAATATGCACAGATGTTCCTCAAGTTTTATAGACAAGATTTATATTTTAGTGTTCATGGTTAAAGTTATAAACCAATTAATTTAAGAGTTGAAAATATTGAGATTATACATTTTGTTAAATACACCCACAGAGTGGAATGCTATTATACATTATCACATGTTATTTTTCACAATATAATATTTTATATAAGGTTTTGAATAAAAAGTCCATCAGGATACAACTTTAAAATACAATATTAGTGTTGTACAATAACATGCATATGACCACATACTCAAAAGTTACTACAACATGTAAGAAATGTTGAATGATGGCCATTTACAAATAGGATACTTAAGCTGCTGTTTATCTTCCAGTTTGTTGTTTGTATGTTTTCCATAATTTCAATATTAAGTCCCTGTTAAATAAAAATGAAAATTCTGCATCTTTTCACTCCATCTCTTAAATACCACATCTCAAGGTAATTTACTTTATGTCTTCTAGCATCATGTCCTTTCTCCTACTGAAGTAGGGGGTTCTTCTGCTCTGTCCTTCACAGAGAGAGGAACCAAAACTACTATTATTCCAAGACAAAAAGCAAGTCAAGTTTACAGCTGTACCAATCCTGTCTCTGCCGTTTTCCATGCCTGACCTGTGCCTCAGATCATACAGCGACTTTTCAAGTGACAAGTACTTGCTTCACCTGGTCCCTGTGGATTGGCAGCTAAACTGTGATGCTCTGACCCTCCCTTCGTCACAAACACAGCCTCACCCTGCTGATAACAAGAAGTAGTCTCAACTATTTAGAGCCCCATGGAGGTCATCTGAAACCATACCTGAGACCAACTCTTGTACATCTGACACCTTTTCAAGGCTTCTCTGGTTCTGTCCCTTCTCAGGTTGTCTCTTCCCCCTGTCAGGCCAAAATGATGGGTGAAGATGTCTTAAAAATGTTGAAAAGCTCCTAAAAGTCACTATTGCTATCATGAAATTGAAACTTGAATAAGAGAATTTTTTCTTTCTGCGTAAGTTTTCATTTACTAAAGCAATGTGCCCCATGAGCCTTTTAAGGGTAGGGGAAGAACTCAAACATCAACACATCTGGGTTGGTATCTCAGCTCTGCCACTTGCTATTTAAATACTCTGTTTTCAATTAATTTAATCAGGTGTCTCCATTTTCCCACTCCTAATATGGATATAATTAATAATCATTTCTTCCTTGGTTAATGTGACGATAACAGTATTTATTACAACAAAGAGCTAGAACAGCACCTGGGATATATGTATGGCACTTCTCTGGAGACAGTATTACACAACATGGCCCATGTGATTATCTTCTGAGGAACTGAGGAGCACAGGATCTCTGCACAACCTCAGGTATAGGGTACAACAGACAAGTGAGATTTTTCTGACAGCCTGGATCCTTTGGATAATGTGGTCTGGAAGCAGCTTTCAGAGAGAGTAGACAGCTATCCAGGTGGTCTCCATAGTAAATGAGCATGTTTTCCTGATCTACAACCCAATCTCAGCAATGACAAAACAAATGTCTTCTCCACAATTGCTCTTCCAAGCCAGGATGTGGGAAAGAGGCAGAGATGGAGCTGTAGCTCAATGATGAGGAAGCATAGCATGTGAAATGATAAATCACTTCTGTTTATCTTTCAAGTATTGCTTCTTTAAAACAAAGAGCTATTATCAAGACTAATTTCTTCTT
Source organism: Peromyscus californicus insignis (assembly GCF_007827085.1). Lineage (NCBI taxonomy): Eukaryota > Metazoa > Chordata > Mammalia > Rodentia > Cricetidae > Peromyscus > Peromyscus californicus. The sequence continues at coordinate 21,663,325 of NW_026294534.1, read as the reverse complement.
CCTCTGAGGTCCCTTTTCCCACAGCCTATCCTATTACCTATGAGTGATTCGCTTCTCCATGGCTGCCTTTCATTAGCTTGTCATCCTTTCATTCTGTTTGGTTTACTCAGCACCCACTGCAATATCCTGGATAATTTGCAGAGATGTCAAATAATGTCTGGTGCATGTTTCCCCCGGTGATATTAAATCAATCACAAAATCTTCATAGCTACATCCTACTCACATTGTAAGTCAGGATCTGCTGGAGAGGACTCCTTGGAATGGTGACTGTGATCACAGAAAACATATCTACTAATTCTGATATTACTTCTTATAAATTATGCCACATTGCTTATGTTTTTAATTAAGAAGAAAACTGCCTTGTGTGCTAGTTTTGTCGTAGTGACAAGACACCAACAAGATAAAGTCCAATGGGGGGATGTTTTAATTGTGCTTCATAGATTGAGAAGTTTCAGGATCAGAAGAGTATGGTAGGGCAGAGCATCTATCTCACCACAGCCAGGAAGCAGAGAGACAACAGCTATACTGCAGGCAGTTCCTTGTCATTTAATTCCACCTGAACTCTTAGCCAATGGGATGCTGTTGCCCCTGATTTGGAGTGGGTCTCACTCCCAGTTAACCCAGTCTGGAAAAATCTCACAGGCACAGCCAGAGGTTGGACTTGCATATGTCCTAGGTATTCATCAATCTAGTGTGCTGAGGACCGCAGGAATATAATTTAAGAACTCCGCTGGTTATGGCAAAGTCACTACCTGGAGAGATCAAGGAATTCCTCAAACTAAGGAGTTTCGTGTACACAGATTCATTTCTTTTCATCAAAGATTATTATCAGCTGGTTGTAGATTCTTCCCAGACCCTGGGAGGGGACTATTGAGGGGCTGGACCCCCATCGTCCCCGATACTAGTGAAGTTGATAGCTAAAATTAATCATCAAAGTGTGTAAATACCATGTTTTCATTTTTCTCTGGGATATAGGGTTAGATACATATTATGTAAGTGGAAGGGAGGGTATTTGTGGGAGGAAGGGCATCATCAGGAAGAGTGGAGGCAAGGGAGGGTAATAGGAACTGAGTACAATGATATGATATTGTAATAAAACTAACTAAATTAATTTTAAAAAGAAGGAAATACATTAATTCCGTGAATAATTAGAAAAGATCTTGACTTTAAGCCTCACAGTCATCCAGATCCTTCAAGATGGAATATTTTTTTGTGGAAGATTTTGTAGCTGACCAGAGCTGACCTCACATGCTTTCCTGTTCTGGTGCTTTGTGTGTGTGTGTGTGTGTGTGTGTGTGTGTGTGTGTGTGTGTGTGTGTGTGATTACTACTCTCTCTGGAATGCTTAGGAACTTGATAGAATAATAAAATAAGCTGGGCGGTGGTGGCGCACGCCTTTAATCCCAGCACTCGGGAGGCAGAGCCAGGCGGATTTCTATGAGTTCGAGGCCAGCCTGGGCTACCAAGTGAGTTCCAGGAGAGGCGCAAAGCTACACGGAGAAACCCTGTCTCGAAAAACAAAAACAAAAAATAAATAAATAAATAAATAAAATAAAATATCCCTGTAATTTATCTCAAGAAGCCTGAATCTTCTGCTCAGACTCCCTGGAATAGTTCCTCTTGGCCTCCTGAGATGCTCTTCCAAAGCGCTAACCTAGTGCTGCCATACAAGCAAATACAACGTAGTCACTGATGCTACTTGAAGACATAGAAAGATGGCACACCAGGGCTTCACTTTTCCAGCCTCTACCATGGACTCAGTCACCCTGAGGTTCTAGTCAGAAGCCAGCCATATACACGTGGCATAAGTAAACAAAAACAAACAAACAAGCAAATAAATGCCACTGGTCTCTTAATCCACAGAGTTTCAGAGATGATTGTTGTGTAACCATGGATTCATAGAACACAAGTTATATGTGAACAGCCAACCCCCTTGACCAAGAAATGTTCATGCATGTGTAACCTGTAATGTTCATGAGCGCTGCTGACCATATGAGCATAAAGGACAGGATTTTTGAAGCCCTAAAATGAAGAAAGCTCATGCCAACTAAGATCAAATGCCCATTTATCAGGAAGTTCTTCATTTGAAGCAGACTCCAAAATAGTAAAGACCACATAATTTCAGGGTTTTTTTTTTTTATTTTGTTTTTCAGCTTTATGCAAGATGTGTATTTTAAGAAGTAGTATAGAATAGTTACTTCTGGGCATCTGGAGAAGTAGGTTATGGTGCTTCTAACTATGAGGTGCTAGGAAAGGTCTCTCATCAGCACTGACTGAGGAGTCATCCAATTACAGGGTTAGTTTTTTTTTTTTCATTTATAAGAATTACTTATATTTTATTTTATTTATATTTGTATTTTATTTAATATTTTATAACAGGCAGATATTCTAGACCTCCGTTCTTAATGATGTCTTTCAATCCCTAATACCTTTCAAAAACCTTTACTGTGTAGTAAAGAGTTTTGTTTCGTTTCGCTCTACACATTTTTAAATTAACATATTGGCTTCTGATTTGAATATATGTTTTTCCACACTTTATTCTCAGTCCTTGGCAAGGTAACAAAAATGCCAGCAGCTAGTACTATATACTTGCCAGCAAATGGCTTTGAAAATATTTTTCTTATAAAAGTTGTCTGTGATTCTCGGATTAAATCAACACCTCTTTTTCCTTTATTTAGAATATGAATGTTCAAGAATATGGAAAATGATATTAAAAATTAAAAGTAGTTTTATGCTGCTGATAATGTATTATAGCTGAAATACATTCACACCTACACACACACATTGGGGAAAAGGTTTCACACACCATTCTTTAAAGCATTTTGAGTAGTGGCTTTACTTACAACTTTTAATTCTCTTTCAATATGCAGATGCTAAAAGGAAACTTTTCAACAAATTAAACAATTTATATTTGCAGATTGAAGGTGTAGCCCAGTGGCAGGGTGTTTGCCTAGCATATATAAGGGTCAAAGTTTCATCCACAGTACCAGAAAAAAAGTAATACTGCCCATTTGAACAAAGAGAGACAGAAGATTTAACAGCTCTCAGACACACAGGAGGTTGAGGACCTTCACTGCAGATGTGGGCTGCCGTGACCATAGAAGATGGAAGTGAAAAACAGAAAGGACTTGATTGGTCACAATGCGACAGTTGCCTTATCTGAAGATGGTCTGGTCAGCTCCTAGCCTCTCTAAGTGGATGAAGTCCGACGGCTGGTTACAAAATATACTGTTAATTTAAGCTTCTCTTTCATTTATCTACTAATTTCTGTTTGTTATATAGATATCAGGCATGCTCAGCAAATATGTAAATACATATAGAAGTGCACACACATATATACATATTATATAATCAGCTTTTTCACATATGTCTTTACATGTGGCATGCATGTATATACATGCAGGTGTGTATGCACAAGTGTGTACATGCACCTATGGGGTCAGACACTGACTGCAAAATCATCTTTGATCACTATCTACTCAATATATTGAATCAGGGTCACTCAGCTGAACCAAAACTTGTCTAATTAGGCTAGTCTAGCCAATTAGCTTACCCCCAGGGAATCCCTGCCTCCATATTACATGCATTAAAATTAAAGGTGGTCTACTATGCCCATTTGGCATTTACATGGGTGCTGAGGATCCAAATTTCAGTCTTCACACTTGTTCAGTAAGAACTTACCCACTGAGTCATTTCCCCACCCCTATAATTAACTAATTTTTCATAAGTTGAAAAATGCACTTTTCCTTTTCTTTTATTCGGTCTCCATAGGCTAATAAATGAGTTAGAAAGGACTTCTGTACACTTTCCCTCAAGCTTTACAATAATCCCATGAATGAGTATCATTATCTTTGTTGGGAGATTACTTAAATTTGCATTAAACTTTATGGTATATGCAGTAGGATGTTTTGGTATGTGTGTGCATTGTGGAAAGAATAAATGGAGCAATTGAACACTCCTATTTCCTCACTGCTGTCATTGGACTTGGATTTTTTGATACTCTTACTTGGGGGCCTTTGTCATAAATTTTAACCTGATGTTCTACTGTGTAAATAAAATGATTCGTGTCTAGAAATACCCACCACAAAATGTGCAGAAGATAATGCACGTCTAACCCTAGACCACTGCTAACTCAGTCCCACAGGTTTGCTCCTTCTCCCATTGGTTACAGTTCCTTCCTATTTTCGGTGCATTACTTGCTAGTCCCTTCTGAGATTGTCACTTTGTCCAAAGGGACATCTCAGTAGCATTGCTGTCCTTCTGTCTTTACCATAACCCAGGCCCACCCATGAGTCTCACAACGCCAGATTTCAGCTGTATTTCACAGCAGAAAAGAGCACAATACAAACGGCAGTCTCCACTGCCTAAAAATGACCTCTGAAACTTCCAGAATTGGAGGTATACTGCTTGCCAGATGAGAATTATGGACATACTCCCATTATTTTTGTGAAGTTTTATAGGCACTTTACTAGAAAACCCTAAATAATTGAGGAACACCTTGTTAATTCTATATTAAAGGAGCTATGAAAAAAATAACTTTAAGTATATATTATCTTATATTTTATTTAAGAGCAATAAGACATTTAAGTCAACTAGGGAGAAATAGCTACTTCAAATTCATGCTGTTTTGAATAAAACTATATCAATTTAACAAGAGTTCATTGCACAAAGAAATGCAGTTATTACATTGTTGCATGCATTATGGGAAAGTGTATGAAATTATGATTGTACAGGCCAAATTTTCATCTTTGTGTCAAGGGTTCTATGCCAATTTCCATCCTCATTTGATCAGTTTGGAGAGTGTTTTCTCTACTAACTACGCATTTTCATTTTTCTGTAGACCATTAGCCCTATGACTCTTAAACCAGTCCAATTCATGCACAGACTGAGCGGGTTGAGTCCACAGCCCATAAAGCAAACTCAAAACACCTGCAAAGGACTCATTGTAATTGCCTTGGAAAGCTCCTGTCAAGGGCAGTGTGCCTGGGAGCTCTGAAACCTGAACCTCAGCATTCCCTGTCTTCAACTGATATCTCAAATCAGCGCAGTGATTTGACTTTCTCCTTGACTTTAAGTGGCATATATCACTAATTCCATGTGGTCCTGCATTGTCACAGAGTGGATATTCCCACTCAAATTTCACTCAGTATTCATACCTCTCTCCCTGAATGATTAGCTCTCCATCTATATCCAGTCTTCCTTTGTGGTTTAGATTAGTGTAATGGAATAAATATTGAAGTTCTACAAGAAATTCTTCCATAACGAGAGAGAGGAGCAAAGGCTGCTAGGAGTAAGAATGTAATCGTGTTTTTCTAATAAAGAGGTTTGTGTGACCTTTACTGTTAGTAACTATTTTACATATGTAGTATGAATAGTCCTGTGATGTGGAGAGGATTCACAATCTGTTTCTCAGATGAAAGCTTTAAACTCTGAAGTTTAGGCAGTTTCCCTAAAGAATTGAAAATACATGAGAACATATTCAGACCCGATGATTATCTTTCCAATATTCATTGTTTCAAGCTTCTTCACTAATGGCATCTAAGACTACATTAAGGATGAGACAAAGCCCAGATGCTAAGATTTCTTCACCCAAGCTCATTGCAAGGGCAGGCAAAGAAGATAATGGTATAATAACTGTCAGTTTAAGTCCAGCCAATGAATGTGCTACTAAGAGTAAGCTTGATTTGCAAAGAGAGGGAACAGATCAGAAACAAAGAATGTGGAAAGCAGAGTTCAGCTAGATGGACCACATGGGAAGGGCTATACGGGTGGGTAATTGGACAAACGTAGATGTGGAACATGTAGAAATTGTAAGTGAGGCATCAGGGCATCAAGGAAGGAGCAGCTAAACACATGTTTATCACATGTGTATTCCTACCTCTGTCTTTGAAGTTTCTCTGCCTGTCATTCTTTGTGATCCTACTTACACTGTTCTACCTGTCCCATTCTCTTTCATATTTACCACTTCATGGTTTCTGACGAATAATCAAAGATTTGCGGAACACTGGCAAGATAGTGATAGTTCAGATTCTAGAACTCCGTCTATGGGTACTGCTCAAGATTTTGTAGTACTAGATAACAGAGTTTTCCTGAAACCCTTTGACACTCAGTCTTACTTAAACCATGGCAAAAGGTGACCTACAGACTTAAGACACTAACCTCTCTATTCTATGCTTACCTTTAAACTTAGTTTACTCAGTGTGTCTTGATTGCTCACCCTCCAATACTTTACCTGTAGTACTCATAAGCGGGAAATTTCTTGAAGTGCCATAATATTCTTAGATTTGCCTTATATTTTCCTACTGCTCTACATGGATAGCAAGAGTACCATAGATCAATTGTTGGTAGTTCAGGGACCTTTTTGAAGACTCCATAGCCCTGTGTGTTCTGTAGATTTTAGATATTTGCCTCAGTCTAAAGGAATACAAAATGTAGGCACCTGTTGATTTTGTTTTTTTGTTTGTTTTCTACAAGGGAAAAGAATAGCATGTTTAAAACCTAAAGTCCGGGTTTGTGTGAACATCCCACTTGCTCATCTTCTGGTGGAGGTATCGGCAGTCTTATCCAGTGTTTGGAGGCAAATTACAACAAGAAGTTTTATAAGAAAAAGCTCTGGAAAAGGAATAGCTGCATAAGCTTATAGCACTGGAAGATGAGCTGACCTATCACTGCACACATCTGGAGGCACATTTCTCATGATGTGAGACAATATCCCACAAAAGCTGGCACAATATTTCCTCTTTCTTCCCCTTTTGGGCCACTGTGGTCTCTCTGGCTTGGGTAGATCTTATCACAGCCATGTGTACTCAAGAGTCGTTTTACCTCTCACTGCTGTGTCTATGAGCTGTGATGTTTGTTTCGCCTCTCCCTTTTGCTAAGGAAACCTCCCAGGGGTGCTGTGGAGATTTGGTTTTCTCTTTCTCACCTTTTGTTTCTTTGCTTTGCCCCCTACCTTCAGGCGACTTTGAATTGGCAGCTGCTTTGCCCATTCCCAGGAGGAAATCCTGCAAAGCTAATGATGCTGGTAGGGGTTCCATTCATTGCAGCAAAATGTCAAACAAAGTACTTAGGAAGTGCAATTGGCTGGAGAATGTGGCTGTACATTATTATTTATGGGGGAGGGGGGATGGTAGGTCCTTCAGTTCCATGCATTTAAATGTCATTTTTGTCTGTTTCATGGAGGTTTATGTCAGGTTCAATATGACAGATTCAGCTAGTATGAGTTAATACAGCTACTTCTGCTGCTAAACACATATTAATTTATTTATATTTCCATACATATATTTCCAGAGGCAACCTGAGAATCTGGGCAGTCGAATAAAAAATGAGAGCATGTTTGGGACTTACACACACAACATGTACACAACACACACACACACACACACACACACACACACACACACACACACACACACACACACACACACACACCAAGTCTCCTGTATTATTCTTACTATTTATATTGCATTCAAGTGACTTGATTGAGCCAGACTCCTTAGGTAAAAGCATGCATTCCTCCTCCATGGCACACAGTGGTCTCTGTGTCCCTGTGCTCTGCCTATGCTCCTGGGTCCTTCGCTATGGGAAATCTGTACAATTATACTGTCCCTTCACATGTGAACCCAAGGAATATAGTTGATGTATTTGTTACACTTGCATCACCTGACCAAAACACACGAAGAGATTTTGACTCACAGTTTCAAGTGATGTAAGGTCCTCAGGTCCTCACTGTGACAGAGTCAAGGCAGGTGCTGTTCAAGTGGCACCAAGAGGAGGCAGAGGTGTCAGCTGCAGAGAGAGTGGGATAGGGAGCTACACCTTCAAAGGCCTGCCTTTGGAGCCCTGCTTGCCCAGCATGTCCCTTCCTCTTGAAAAAGAGCTGCAAACTAGAGACTGCATTCAAAACATGAACCCATGGGGGGGCATTTCAGATTCAAACCATAACAGTTGGTGATTGCCATAGATTGAATTATTTTCTCTCAAAATATATGAATTAGAGATCTAAATCACTACAAGTTTTTTTTTTTTTTGAGTCTTTGAAGGATATAACTAAAAGTAAGTCATGCCATCAGGACAGAGCCCTCATCTCTGTCTAATAGAACTCTTTTCAGAAAAATATACTCTCTCTCTCTCTCTCTCTCTCTCTCTCTCTCTCTCTCTCTCTCTCTCTCTCTCTCTCTCACCTCTGTCTCCATCTGTTTCTCTGTCTTTCTCTGTCTCTATCTCTGTCTCTCCTCATTTGCAGAAGAAAAACCACGTGCAAACACATGTGAAAATAGCCATTTGCATAAGAGGGCTCTCAACAGAATCCAACCCTTCTAGTACCTGGACACAGGCCTCAGTCCTCCAGAAATAAAGCCCCAATGTCACCTGAGGAAATGAAATCCCACTCTTTCAGTGACGTCATTGGGCCTTTTGTTATGAGAACCCAAGTAGACAAATCCAGTGCCCAGTGATTGCATCTTGTGAAAACTCATTTCATTGTCTTCATGCTCTCTGAATTATTTTCCTGTTTCTTGTATTTTTCAATCTTTATTTCAAAACAGTGGATATTTTAAAAAATTTAGAGTAGGACATAGAGTTCACATACTCTTTGAACTTACCTCTCTCTGATATTAACACTGTGCATGGTCTTAGTAACATCTCTGAAACCAGAAAATCACTGTTGAGCTCTACTATGAAATTATCTGCAGACTTGGATTCACAGTCAGTAATGTCAGCAGCAATGCCCTGTGTATAGTGTTGGGGGTAAAGTTAGGTCCCCAGTGAGCATCAGGTACTCCTTGTTCTAACTCATGTCAGTTCTCATCTTTATTTCCCTCCTGTGTGCTTGGCACATCTGAAAGACGTTGGTCTGCTGTATGTATGCTATTTTTCTAGTTTGGGTTTTCCTGAAATTTCCCAAGGATTAGCTTAAGCTTATGCTCTTCTGACATGAAGACCATAAGATATGATTCACGATATTCTCTGCTCCTCATAACAAAGAGATCCACACTCGGATCTTCAAGCTCCTATGTCAAACGCGTAACCCACTGATTCACCTTCCCAGACACTAATTCTTTATCAAAGTCATGTTTTCCAAAGCCATTCTTTTTATCTACTCCTCCTGTCTATTCAACTGATGTAAATCATGCAGTCAAAATTACTTGGTATGGTTTGAAATCTATTTGTGTTGTCCCCCAAGAAGTCCTAAGCATGTAAAATTTTAGTAGCATCAAACACAAATGCCACAAAAGTACCCTTCGTTCTAATGTTGCTCTTTATTTTCATTTTGCTTTTGTTTTCAGTGCTCAGGAACAAAGCCAATGCCTCTCCCTTGCTAGGCAACTGATGAACTTTGAAACTACATTGCCAGCCACAAGAGCATATTGGAACAGGTATCAGTCTCACCTGGCCCCTTCTGCCTGTCACCATGTCCCTAATTGTCCCTTCCTACTCATGTCTAGAACCCATACATTCATTTCTGCCTTATGTTCCCCACAATTTCTTTGTATTTGTATATTTTCTTATTTCTACAAGGAATAGCATGCACTAGATAATCTTTTATAGTTGGCTTGTAGGTATTTTGATTAAAAGACAAAGACAAATATCTAACCTCACTTTATGTCATAGTCACTATTCCGTTGCTGTGAAGAGACACAGTGAACACAGTGACTCTTATAAAGAAAAGCATTTAGTTGGGGGCTTTCTTACAGTTTTGGAAATTTGGTCCGTTATCATCGTGACAGGAAGCATTGCAGCAGGTATAGCAGATAGTGCCGAAGAAGTAGCTAAGAGCTACATCCTTATCAACAGACATCAGGAAAGCCTGAGATTGGTATGAGCTTATGAAGCCTCAAAGCCCACCTGCAGTGACACACTTCCTCCAACAAGGCCACACCTCTTAATCCTTTCAAATAGTGCCACTCCCTGGTGACTAAGCAGTCAAATATGTGAGCCTATGAAGAACATTCTTATTCAAATCATCATACCTTACAAGGAATGATAGCTTATTAAACTGGTGATGACTATGTAGAGTTGGAAGCCAGAAAGACTCAAATTTGAATCTAGATTCAATTGAGTAGAAAATACGTTAGGAACTAATATTTCTAGAATTTGGGTATCTTGTTTATAAAATAGAGATACTATTGGTGTCCAAGTTTCCTTGAGGATTAAATGAAGATTACACAGAGAGTGATTAACATAGTATGCATCATTTGGATAAGTTCTCAAGAAATCTCAGAAGCTAGGATAGCATTAAGGTATTAGCATGACAACTATGACTTTGTAGTTAACTAAGTGAAGCCTCTAGCATTTTTTTCTATTATGATAGTAGATTTGACTGGCCAGAGAATTATATGAAAGATATAACTGTCCTTACTATTAATTTGAAAGGAAGCCTCTGTTTGTATCAGACAGAAATTGTGGTAAAATGTACATAACTTAAAAGTCTCAAATATTCTGTTATTCATCTTAGCTTCTTCTAATGCCTCCAAAAGATTTATAAAGCCTCTCTTTGCACAGCTCATATGATAGTTGTGGCAAGTGAATTTGTACAAGGCTAGATCACTGGAGTTAATATAACTTTTAGACCAGAAAAGCTATTGGAGAAACATGTTTGTTCCTCTAACAGCAAGTGCACTGCTAGAATTTCTTTTCAAATAAGTTTGGATAGTTAAATATGAATTTAAAGTGGGTAAATCTTATGCAAACTGATCATAATTGCCTTGATACATTTTATCCTGGTAGTTCTTTGACATTTATTAAAATGGTTATGCATATGACAGATGATGGCAGAAAAAAAAACACAAAAGAGAAATGTCTTCCTGCGAGAATCTTTCAGTCTAGTCATAGTGCAGAAATCACTTGAGTCAGTGAAACACAATATGAAAACAAAATTTCATGGCTTGGATCTTCTGAAACACAGCCAGCATCTGCCTGGCCCATTCATAATTCATTGGGGGCATTCAGAATACATTTAAAACTCATTGCAATGAATTAGAATATTTCTCCAATCCTCCTTCATTCTGTGTATTGACTGTTAAATAGTAAGCACTGTCATAAATGGCGACAACTACAGAGAGAACTCTCTCTATATAAGCCTACACTGAGAGTAGGCCAAAATTTGTCAGTCAATAAAATCAAATAATTTGGGTGGTAATAAATGTTATGAGCAAAGTTAATGGATGGAAGGAATGGAGAAGTTTGGTGTGTTGTTAAGATTAGGTTAAGAACTCCTTTCTAAAAGTAGAATACCTAAGAACAGAATTGAAAATTTAAGGACCAGAGCTATATGGAAATCTGGAGAAAGAATTTTTGGCCGAAAATTCATAAGAACAGAATGGAGGTAATAGAGGCCAACGGATGGGTACAGTGGGTGATGAAGGTTAATTTCCTGTCTACAGTGTTTTGGGATGATTTGGGCAAGATTAATGGCAGACCTGATTGATAATGTAGACAGGTCTCTTTGACCACAGCACTGATACCAGGTTATAAATAATCGAGAAGAAATCAAGGCAATAGGTAATTCATTCTTACACGGGGGCAGATGTAGAAAAGCATTGAGTAGACAATTTTGTTGAGATGTTTTGAATACAGAACCTACAGAAAAGTGGATTGGGGTGCACAGGAAGAGGAGGGGGGTGGTTTGTATAAAAATCATGTATCAGGTTTCTAATATCATCAACAGTCCAATATGGAAGTGTGAAACCAAAATGCTTTCACCCGAAAACTAAGGCCTAAGATTTCTCCTTTTAGGTACAGGCCATGAATTACTGGAATAGGCCATGAGTTACTGAAACCAGTCAGTTCAGATTCCAGAAATCAGAAAGTGTAAAAGTACAAAGTCACAAGGTAGTCACCAGGTAATGACTGCCAGACTATAGAATGTCCTCTCCCTGGTTCCCTAGGTAACTGTTTGACTAAAGAATGTTCCAACCCTGGTTTCCAGGGTAACTGACCATAGAAATGTCCCCACCTGAGGGCAGTCAATGAGAAATGGTGGCGGGCAACCATCCCCTTAGAAGTAAGATTAAGCCATGATTTCTAGAAAGTCCCTAGAAGCGAGCAAATCAGAATTGTACCCGTACTAGCACCCCTAAATGATGCAACCTTGTGGTATTTTCCTTTAAAAACTGAGCTTGCATAGAGGGGGAAACTTCCTCCAGCCTCCACTGTGTTGGATCTGTTGGACGAAGTCCCTGTCTAGGCTTGTATTGTTTTTGGATATCCCGAATTAAACCTTGCTTTTGCATTCCGGCATGCTCGTCTTCGGTGGTCTCTCTGGGGGTCGCGATCTGGGCACAACAGAAGTTATACTCACATTCTAAATGAAGAAGCTGTGCTCCATTTCTGGAGATAAATAACAGAAATGCAATGTTCCCAAGTAGAATGAAACAAGATGCTCCCCACCGGTGAGGCTTGGCATCCCCACTGCTTTGAGCAGTCCCATGTTTGGGGAGCCAGCTCTGAAACTGTTTTCTTTTCTTGTGTAAATGGAAGTACCCAGAGATCCATGAATATTTAATGAGAGAAGAAGCCGAGGAGGCTGGCCCCAGCCTATGAAACCCATTCAATCTATGAACTTGTAAACGTCCACACCACTTTGAGCTGACTCATTCAGGAAGCCTGGCTGGCCTTGAACTATGCTTCATCCCATAGCATTCAGAAATGCTATTTTGTTGAACTATATATTGGGTTTTATCTGTGACTTAAGAAGTACCATGCTGGAAACTGTAGAGCCCTTGTCCACAAATGAGCTTTGTTCACTGTCCTCAAGATGAAAGTACTTTCCTTGATTATAAAATAGGATGAGAAGCTCTAGCTCTCCCAGAGTTTAGAAAAATTAGACTTCCTTCTGTAGAGAGGGAAAAAACCTGCTGGACACATAATACAATGTTGCCTCTTATTTCTAGTTGTGTGGTTTTCTTGTATTTTTTTCAGTTTTTAAAGAATGGTGTAAGTTTATTTATTGCTAGGGTTGTCTGGGATTTTTGCTTAGTTTTGTTTTGTCTTTTCAGATTGAAACATTGTGTTTATTTTTGCTCACTCCCACCCTCAGGATGTCAGTTGCTTAGATTTATCCAGTTTCCGAGAAAATTATTAAGGCTGGCTTGGAGAAATGAATTTATGTTGGCTTGGCCCCTACTTTACTGCTATACACATTTTAAATGACCCAAAGGAATTATCTGTATTAATAAAAATGAATTATTAATTGTATCTTAACGTTTAATAGTTGAGGGCTGATTTCTTATGCTTTATTTTTAGAAAAAGGGCCCTCATTTAGAATTATAATGGGCACACTGGAAACCCCATTCTGTTTCCAAGCCTCCTTTTGGAGGAAGTCATTCTAATGGCTAGCCTTATCACAGAAACAAAAAAAAAGGGGGCAAAGGATTCAGCGGAGGAGTTCATGCATCTGAACAAGACATTTGGATTATCAAAGAAGCAGAAAGCAAGCCAGAACTTAACTCATAGACACTGGCAATACACACAGCCCATGCTACTCCCATAAAGCTTGTCAAAGTTGGTGCTTATTTGTATACGGGACCTATCTATTCACTGAAATTTATAGGGGAACAGTGAATCCCATGAGGCATTGGGGCAGGATTCACTAGAGATTTGTCAACGTCAGTTTTCCAGGCATGATTTTAGGCAATTTGACACAGTAGAACCAGCAATGTTTCAGGCAAAAGCAATAAGAAGAGCATTGGCCCTGGGGTGAGGGATCATAAGTCAAATGGTCTGAGAAGTGGCAGGGCGCATCAGCTTTCTGAGCTGAATGAAAAACACTGATGAGGTTGGATTAGGTAAATATTTCAACTTGCAAATCTGAAGTTGACTGTTAACATGATTGTGCTCAGCAAAGCTTAGTGAGATCTTCTGATGGTGAAAAGGACTCATCTATGAAGCAATGATGGTATGTATACCCATGACCACTCTCTTCCTCCAGCATCAAGCCAGGATGGTACTGTACCGTGCTCAGGACCAACATGAAATTTCAGCCACATCTGACTTTGCAGTGAGTGGAATGCTACCAGGGTCTTTGTTCCCTGACACTTCAACCAGAAGGATGCTTTGACTGAGATTCATTTGCAATTGACTTGGCAGCAAATGTCTTTTAACTCCAGCTTCTAAGGATTTAAACCACATTCAGATTCCAAAAATAGTAGAAGTGGAAGTGGAACTAGTTGGGGAGAGAAAGAGGCTTAATAAGAGGGGAAGGGAGACCAAAGACTATGATCAAAATATATTGTGGACATGTGTGAAAATGCCCTAATGAACTCTATCATTATACACAATTAATATTTCTAATAAAATGCCAAAACTGTGAAGTGAGAATGTTTTTGTGAATCTCCTTCTGGAAAGAAGAAAACAATGAATGCACGTTTTCAAATCACACCAGTTAGAATTATAAATCCCAAGTAAAGAAAACCTCCAATTTTTAGAAATGTCTTATGGGTTTGCTGCTTTGACTCTGTGAACTTGTTATACTCATATTCTCTGGGAGTTCCTGTTTCCACTAGACCTAGTTATCACTGGAACTCAACTTTGTTATAAAGGGCTAACTGCCAGTAAAAGTGTAGCCAGTACCCAACCACACAGCTGCTACTATCCTGATTTTCTACATAATTATCCCTGTACTTACTCTGTGCCACATACCCACAGCAAACACATGTGTGGCTCTTTTTGTGTGTGGTGTAACAAATGAAGTCAACCCTTAGGGTCCATGGCAGATTGCTCCCAGGACTTTTATATACCAATATCCATGAACACTCAAATCCCTATGTATATGCTCCTTAAATACTTCAAACTATGCCTAGATTGTTTACGAGAAGTAGCACAATGTAAATGCTACCCACGTTGGTGATATCAGTACTATTTGGAGAATTAAAAACAAGAAAACTTTCTCATGCTTTCAGTACGGATGCAAATTTTGAATTATTTCCTTAACTAATGTTGACTGACTCCATGGTTGCATAACCCATATATACAGAAGGCCGAGTATAGTTTGCTTCAACAAACTATTTTAATACAATAACTCTGAAAGGGAGATAGTATTATTATCCTGGTTTTGGAATGAGGAAAATGCACAAAATTATTTTGTTCTAAGGTCACACAACTAACGACTGCTTGTTTGAAATCAGAAGTGCAGTATTGTGGTCTTTGACGTTTAGACTGCAAAGGACTCGGACATTTGTTTTTTTAATCTGTACACCATCTATTGTATTAAGAGGTTTAGTTAATTATTTATTTATTTAGCAAATTATTTCCTGCATATTTAAGACATGAGGTCTTGCTATATTGCCCAGGCTGGACTCTGTACCAGCTTTCCAGCTGTTGCTCTGCCTAACTCTCTGGAGTATCAAGGATTCCAGGCACACATCATTGTATCCAATTCAATCTAGTTTTAATATAAGGAAAATTAACTATAGCGGTTAAGTAACTTATATAATGCTCCATGAATAGTCAGTGGCCCTGTCAGCTCTGCAAGCTCCTTCACTTTTTCTCACTTTATATAAATACAAAAATATTGAATGTGATGAATTGTTTGTATTCAAACAAAAACTTGATAGTTCTGATTCTAGGGCATGTCATTCCAAAGAGAATTTCAAAGAGGAGCTAAATGAAAGTGATAAAATTCCAAGCCAGTAAAACACAGCACAAAACTGAAAAATTTTCAAGGTCTGCAGAAATTCTTAACTGACAATCCAGGATCAAAAGTCAAATACGGTTTCTGTGGGCTGGCAGGCTGACTCAGCAGGCAACCACTTACTAGAAATACTAATTTGCCCCACCTTCAATTATCTTTATAATTTAGGTGGCAGAAGCCACTCAGGACCTATGCTCATTAAGTGAAGGAGCCATTTTTCAAACCTTTAATCAGATTTTTATGTAATTATTTATTTTGTGTGTATTGGTGGGGAGGGTCTAATGTTGTATATGGAGGTCAGGGGACAATTTGCTAGAGTTGGTTCTCTCCTTTCTTCCACTGTGTGGGTTCTGGACATTGGACTCATGTCAACAGGCTTAGTGGAAAGCATCTACCTCTGAGTCATCTAGCTAGCCCATGAAAAACTACCTGGTTTTTGATCCTGGATAGTAAGAAGTTCTGTTGATACTGAGATTATTTAGAATTGGCCAAGCTAGTACTTCTGGAACCCAGAGAACAGACTTCAATTTATAAGAATCAGAGGGCAAAATAAGGGGTTTGTCTTTAACTCATATATGAAAGTCTGATAACAAAGCTTGAGTAGAATGGGAAAGAATCTGGCTGAGTATAGATCTGAGTCATCTTGGGTTTTTACTATGGCTCCATGACTTATGTCTTGCTTTGGAGAACATCTGACGCTAGAGTTCAAGATGGGCCATGCTCTGCACATGAAAGGGCACAACTTTGAGAAAGAGGGTACTGTGGAGAACCTGTTGTCAAGTCACACTATAGCAAAGAGGAAGAAGCAGGTAGATTAGCTTTTGAGTGATGACCGGGAACACTTATCTTCACGGTTTCCTTCTCAGCTTGCCAAGATAGTCTCCCAGTTGGAAAACTAAGATAGCTAGATAACTCCCAATTTTCCTCTCATTAAAAAGATGGATATTATTTGATAAATCTCCTCAAAAGCGTTCAGCATCCTGAGAACCACCAAACTGCTGGCTATGCATACATTACCTCACAGGGATGTGTTTTCAAATTCTGTAACGAGATTAGTTAAGGTCTGTGTCAATCACAAAGCATTGCAGTAGTTATAATCCCAGTCCTAGAAGTCACTGTGAAGATCTGTTATTTTAATTCAACTAAAATCTTCAGCTCCTTGACAGTTCTACGTAAACATTGGTGAAGCTAGACGAACATAACAGTAAAGAAAAGCTAATTCTCAGTATTAACAAATTATCTCAAATTAACAAAATATATCTTAATGGCCAGGAGGAGTAACAACTTCATCAATAAATAACAAATCTGTATTCAAACCAATCAGTGGTTAGGAAAGGGAAGTGTTCCCTCAGAGAATGTGCCCATGACTCAAGGCTCCAAATGCAAGGCAGAGGAGGGTAAGTTTTCTCCTTTTCCAACTTCCTCTGAGATGGAAAAGGCCTGGTTATCAAGTGTGGTATGTCCAAGACAGGTCACCTCATGAAAATATAGCTATGGTTCTATTGGTGAAATTATTATGGCCACTCCATGTAGTTAAAAGGGAGGTTTATTGGGGGGGGGGGGGTAACTTACAAATGAAGGGATAGTTTACAGGGTCTGGGAAAGGTATAGCACAGTCCGGCGGTGTTCTCTGGAGAACTCTGCTCAGTCTACCTCCAGTGTCCAGGGTCCAAGAACCAAGAGAACCCACCCATCGGGATATCCCGTCTTCAGCGTCCACTCTCAGCCCCGCCTTGTAGGCGTGACCATTACCGAAGCCTCAATGGGGTTTGGAACTTCCAGGTCAAAGTTGGAATGGCTACCCCCTACATGGTTCTGTTTCTATTCTCCTCTGAAGTTTTAGTGTTACTCATCCCAAACATGTAACACAAAGTGCAGGGTGCATGCCAGTCATGTTGTCACACATGAAGCATGTAGAAACTTGGAGAGCACTTCTCGCCCACACAGCATGACAATCAGAGTGCTCAGAAGTAATGAGGCTCAACCTGATCCACTGTGTTTACTGGGAACAGAGACCAACTCGACGTGAGTGCAACTTGGATTAACATAATAAGTGTTGCGGGTTAATTAAATTCTTCCACATCACATGTAAGTATAATGTGTTAATAAAAACGTAATCGCACCTCCATTGTTTCTGCAGGTTCAGCTTAATTACATGGCAGTTAGAACTCTCTCCCTCTTTATTCATACTCAGCAAGGACTCCCTTTACCATCTGCTGATATTTAATTAATGTACATTAAACGCCCTGCTCTATTATTAAATGTAATTTAACAACTTACTCTGTGCTCTAAATTCAGGGCAACATGAATGGGAGCTGTAATGAAGGGAAACAGAATCTACTCCCCTTATTAAAATATTACATACACATTTATCTCCACATTACTCCGTTCAATGCAGATTTGGAAAGATATTTCTCACCTCTTAAGAGTGGAGTGATTCCTGAAAGCTTCGTGATTTACTGAAAGCCAAGAAAGAACTTTGGTTAGTCGAATTAGCTGATTAGAATGAAGCTCCCTGCTGAACCTTTTTCAAAAGCCTGGGACCTTGAAGAATTGATAAATGATTAGCAAGAAAACAGCATAGATTTTTTTTTCTCATTTGCCATTTTCAAGAAATTCCTAGTACTTAAAAGTTATCATATATAAATCTCAAAGGTGAAGGAGAACGGTGACAGGATTTAAGGAACATAGTTACCTTGTTATAGAATCCAGGCAACATCAATATTTCCAGCTTAATTTGTATGGACTTAGCTTACCAACTGATACTTCTTGAATCTGAAGATCTAGGCATTTGTGAGTGAGGAAGCTGACTCAGATAAGGACTGGCATGCCCAAGGGTTCTCCACTAGTGAACTATCCCTGTGACAAAATACCCAAGAAATCCAACTTAAAGAAGGGGAGATTTGCTTTGGCTTGTAGACTGTTCCATCATCGTCCGGCTCTGTGGTTTCTAGAGCTGGAGGGAGGCAGAAAATCGAAGCCAGAAGGCATCATGGAGAAAAGCCACTCACTTTGTGGCAGCCAAAGAGGTGAAAGGAGTCACATAGAGAACTACAAATGAGATCCCTGTAGCCTACTCAAACCAGGCTCCACCTTCTGGCTTGTAGCACCTCCCACCAACCAGAGTCTTTTGAATCTGTTCATAGATGTGCACGTTGAGATACAAGTTTCTTTAAGGCCCCAATTCTGAAAAACTTTTCTGACACTGAAAACAAGCCCCAGTCAATAAACTTTGAGGGGAAATTTAATATTCAAATCATAACAATTTCAGTGCTAGTTATAGAATGACCAAAACCAACTTTCAGCCACTGACCAAAGTAAGGTGGGGTAACTAAATTGCTTTGTTCTCCATTCTGGGTTTAAGAAATAAAGAAATAATGTGTTATCTAAAGAGAAATTAAAAACAATTATAAAACCAATTAACAGTCAATCCACTCTCCTATATTACCATGAAATAACAATTTCCATGATTAAATACTTCTCCCCAAGGGGTAGATTGTTTCTTTCAAAGGTCCTAGGATTCTTCACTGAACATTAACACCATGCCATTGAATCTCAATTCTTTCTTCCCCATCTATCTCTCTGTCTCTCCATAGATATAGATATAGATATAGATAAATGAACACATATTTGTACATATATATGAGTTTAGTTGTCTCGATGTGATGTATTATACATATATATCATATATTATGCATATTATATATGATATAAATCTTTGAGTAGAATGTCTCTTTATAGATTTTAAACATCTGTAGTGTATCTGAGATGGCCCAAATAGTGCAGATTCCTGAGTTTTTTAGCACTCTAAGTGTTATGAGCTATGGGATTGGAAGTTTGGAGAAGGGAGTGTCTCTGAAATCCTCCACTCTCAATTGTATGTCTCTCAAAATTGGGGGGAAAAGCAACAAAATACCAACCTTGTCTGACTACAACATCCACTCTGAACCAATATAGGGCAGAATGTGAATTATGAGTTATGGACATTGCTCCAAAATCCAGGCCTGGGTATGCAACTACACCTGATTTTTGATTGTCCAGAATAAAATAGGAAGAAAATCTACAAAATACTGGAAGCATCTTCCAGAGATTTCCCTGTGAGCCAGAGAATAACTTCTAAGATTAGATTATAGGATGCCTTTGGGGAATGAACCTAGAGGAACTTTACTGCTCCATCATGCTAACATGAGGAAGCGGGGTCTAGTGACCATTCCCTTCGCCTCTTGAATTCCTTATGCTTTTTCCCCATGGCTGCTATGTTGGAAAGGGGTGTAGCACAGAGAGTAACAATACATATTCCAGGTGTGGAAAGGCTGTTTCCTTCTGAGTATTTAACTTGGTTTGATAAACAGTTGGTGAGCTGTGAGTCTGATACCACCTCAGATGGAACAACATAGTACCATCTCTTTGTTGTTGAGCTCAGAATGACATAATCATGACATTCCTTTTCCATCTAAATTACCCATGTCAACTATGTTCTGTCTGTTGAAGTTTATTTAAGCACAGAGCTCTGTGTGTGTGAGGGGTGTGTGTGTGTGTGTGTGTGTGTGTGTGTGTGTGTGTGTGTGTGTGTTTATGCGGGTTGAATATCTTTTGTCCAACATACTTAGGACTAGAAATGCTGTAATCTTTGCTTTGTGATTATTAGTAGAGTTTGATAATATTTGTATATAAATACTGGTATAGCTTGAGGATAGGATTCAAGATAAGACAGAATTCTTTATGATTCATGTACAATATATATATATATATGTATATATATATGTAGTTTGAAGATAATTTTTCACAATATTTTTAATAATGTTTTATGTAAGACAAGTCTCTTTTATTAGAACTTTTCTCCATGGCATCATGTCCCCTTCAGAATTTTGGATTTTGGACCATTGTCAGATTTTAATTTTGATTAAGGGCATTCAATCTCTCTCTCTCTCTCTCTCTCTCTCTCTCTCTCTCTCTCTCTCTCTCTCTGTCATGTTGAATGTGTGTGTGTGTGTGTGTGTGTGTGTATTCAAGCATCTTGTTGATTTAGGAGAATGTAGTATAAAAGTCATAAAAGATTTGCCAAGGGAAATCATTAAACCAGGAATTAATTTGACAGTGAGTGTACTAATGGGAGATTGGAGTACAGATACTTCATTAATACATAGCCTAAAATTGAATTAAATCTCAGGTCAAGGAATACCCACTCCTATAAAGCAGATGTAAACTGAGCACTTGTGAATGAATAGAAATCATCCAAGCTAAGAATTCAGGAAAACACATAAACTAACTAACTAACAAAAACTTGTTTGGAAGTTCTTGGGCCAAATGTGTGGTCTACTTTAAGAACTAAAATGATCTAGGAAACAAGGAGGACCCTAAGAGGGATGCATGGATTGCCTTGGGGAGGGGAAACAGAGGAGATCTCCATGAGTAAACTAGGGATGAAGGCAATAGAGGGGAGGGGATAGGGGATGAGAACATGAGGAAACAGGATGGTAAAGCTGGGGAAGGGACACAGTGGGAGAGCAATGAAAGAGATATCTTTATAGAGGGAGATGTTATAGGGTAAGGGAGAAATTTTTTACTAGGGAAATTCCCAGGAATCCACAAGGATGACCCAAGATTAGACTACTAGCAATAGTGGAGAGGGTGCCTAAACTGACTTACCTTGGTATTCAGATCCGTGAATATCCTGTCATCATAGAGCCTTCATCCAGTAACTGATGGAAGCAGATGCAGCAACCTGCAACCAAACACCAGGCTGAGCTCCAGCAGTCCAGTCAAAGAGAGGGAAGAGGGATTATACAAGCAAAGGGGTCAAGATCATGATGAGGAAATCTACAGAGACAACTGAACCAAATTCACAGGAACTCACAAACTTTAGACCAACAGCTGTGGAATCTGCATGGGACTGGACTAGGACCCCTGTATACAGAAGACAATTGTGTAGCTTGGACTATTTGACGGGCCCCTGGCAGTGGGATCAGGATCTATCCCTGATGCATGAGCTGGCTTTTTGGAGCTCATTACCTGTAGTCAGACACCTTGTTCACCCTTGATGTAGGGGGGAGGGGCTTAGTCCTGCCTCAAACTGAATGTACCAGGTTTTGCTGACTCCCTATAAGAGGTCTTACCCTTTTTGGAGGAGAGGATGGGGGTGGGGAAAGGGAGGCTAGTGGGGAGCAGGAGGAGGGATGATCAGGAGGATCTATGGTTGGTATGAAAAAGGAATAAAAAAATTAATAAAAAAAAAGAACTAAAAGGAAACAATTGGAGTCTGGAGCCGAAGTCCAGGAGAGATATTGATGATTCCCTGAGAAGGTTTGGTGACTGTGGAGATTAGAAGGGTACTCCGGGACACACCACAGTGAGATACTGGCCTCAGCATTAGGTAGGAAAGAAGGATGTGGGTGAGCCCTGGAGTTGGCCTGGTCTTCAGTCCAGTGCAATATTTCTCACTGTTCACACATCTTCAATGGTGGGAATGGCCCCTACAATGTCCTGTGTCAAAGGTCATTGTGTCTGTGGGAAGAGGCCTGCTATGCTGCCTCTTTTTAGCCCTGCACTTTGCTCTTCGTACCAGTAAATATGTTAATGTTTATTAACCTGAAATCAGTTTACTGGAATCTCTGTTTTATGGGCATTACATAAAAAGTTAATTGGCATTATTTTTTATATATATTTTTTATATTATAAATTATTCTTATATAGTCAAAAGAAAAAAATAACAGTTGTCTTCATTTCTACCTCTGATATCCTCTGCAAGCTTCCAATAGTGTTTCACTATCTACTTAGAAGAGGTTGAAAGTTCACCTTCAGTTTTTCAGGGACCGTTTCTAGATGCTCTCCTTTCTCTCATTCTCAGCAAACCAAAAGTCCTTTAGAATAAGTAATTTAAAATGCATGAATGCCTGAAAGTTCCAGTTGCCATTGCAGAAATTGTAAGAAGAAAATGTTCTCATCATTGTAGTTGAAGCATCCTGTCAATCATTACTGACAAAAAGAGCTAGCAAAAGCCATCCCTAGAACCAGCCCTCCCTCTCTGTCATTGCTGAGTGCTTGCTAGGAAATATCCAGGGAACTCTCAGTGCCTGCCATAAGATTCATTCCCAGAAGTTGTAAAAATACATCAGTTGATGTTATCACTGTCATTCAGGGTTGGGTGTTGTTATTTTTAATTCAATTATTTTGTAGGATAGGCAAGAAATATATAAAAGGAGACGAACACCAAGGGAAGCATTATCCTGTCATTTCTGATGGTAGATAACATCCCTGGTCTGGCCCACTTCAGTGTTTGATTTTGCAAGTGTGAAATAGAATGCATTAGCTTGTCTCTTTCCCAGGACCTATCATCAGATTCATCTTGCAGACTGCACTTGTATGGGGCTGTGTGGCCAGATGGAAAGAAGACACTACTGATGTGGTCCAGCTCCAAGATGTTCTCACTATGTTAACAATGGGCATCAATCTAATCTATGTAGAGCTACTGTGCATTTCTCATATCTAAAGAGAATACCTCACTAACTTCTTATTATTTCCTATTGTTTTAGATTTATTTTTTCTTATTTTCTTATTGTTTTAATTTGAGAATGTCACACATGAATGTAGTGCATTTTTGTTATAGCTATATAACATACATATATAACATGTGTATATATTAACAAATTATATATGTATATTGATATGTTAATTTAATGCCAATTAACTTTTTCTGTAATGCCCATAAAACAAATATATATATATCATGTGGTGTCCTAATGTGTTGAATTACTGTTGTCCTAATTATTTGTATGTGTTTAGTGCTGACAATTAGAATTGAGGCCTCAATCTTGAACAACAAAAAAAGAACCAGTTCTCTTTCTTAGCAGACACTGGATGCCCATAGTGCCTCTGAAAGTTTCCTTTGCCTAAATTGACTTTTGACTAAAATTGTTTTTTTATTATTATTATTTTCTTATAACTTTAAAACATAACCCAAGGAAGGAAGGGAAATCATTATACATCATAATCCTGTAAACATGCAATATAATCTGTGCCTTTATCTAGATATAATTATAATAAATATATTACAGAACAATTCTGGAACATATTGTGGTAACCTTCTATTTTGTTCTTATTCATTTTCTGGTTCTTTTATTTTCCACTTTTTTCTTAATCATATGGAGAATTTTGGGTTTGTTTGTTTGTTTGTTTGTTTGTTTTAAGTATAGCATAAAGGGATGGAAAGATGGCTCAGGCTTTAAAAGCATTTTTTGCTCTTGCAGAGGACCTGGGTTCAGTTCCCAGCACCCACATGGTGGCTCACAACCATATATAAGTCAAGTTCCAGGGGATCCGATACCTGCTTCTGACCTCTGTGGACATAGTACACCCTTGACATATACATACAAATAGGCAAAATATTCATACACATAAAATTTTTAAAGTCTATAAATTTTAAATACATAACATGACTGACTTTTGAGTGCCCTTTCTCAGTTTGTGAACCATCAGTGTATGTCATATCAGCAAAATTTATTACTTGATATAAAAGTCTATTTTATAATCAAGACCCATCATCTTTTCGATTAAGAAAATGAATGTAGACATCATTTTGGATAGTTTTCTGGTGACTCTGGTTAAATATCCATTGTGTCCAAAAGCATGGGACATAAATCAAGAATAAAACATTTATACAAAGTACTAGTTTGTTAACACAAAGCCACTGTGTGAGATTCTAGTGAATTTGTGCCAAGAAAGAAAATAAATGGCAGAGACAGCTCAAAGCACACAGCCTGTATTAAAGTCACCTTGAATTCAGGGAACAGAAGTGTGAGGACACAGGGTCCCAGTTGCATATGCCTCATGACTCGAACATACTTTTCTCTTCTCATCCAGCAGTGAGTCTCAGGTACTTCTAATTGGATTTCCTTAGATGGACATCAGAGACCTCATTTGGAAATCAGTGAGTTCACTTTATTTATTTATTTTTTACCTAAATTTTATAAGCATATGTATGTCTTTACTGTACCAAAAAGATGATAACAATGACAGGTACAACTGTTTTCCACAGGATGAGCAACAAACACTGTGTCCATCAGCCAAGTTCTAGATAAGGTCAAGGGCATTGAGGTCAAGGTCCAAGACTCCACTTCTCCATAGTTTTTCAGGGAATACTGTTCCTTGGCATGCTGTCATGAGTGAAATGGCCTCATAAAGAGGTGTGTTCTGTGCTTTATTAATAAAACAGCGTTAATTACCTTGGGATGAAGGCAAAAGCAGATCTGTTCTTTAGAAATACAATTTCCAAGACATTGACAACTTTTTATTTTCCGTGGTGTACTCTGGTGTGCAGACCAAATCAGGTCAAAAATAAAACTCAAGTTCAGTTTGGCTGATAGTTAACCTCACTTTGTTTTTACTTAATTTTGATTTTATTTTGTATTACATTATTGTATCTGATAGCTCAACTGCAATAAGGGATTTATTTAAGAGAAATACTGTTATAATTAAAGCTATCTCTGGGAGAGCAAATAAATCATGTCATTCTCCACAGACTATTTTTGTTGCTTTGCCTCTTTCTACACCCTAAGGGTAATCAAAAGAGTCAGACTTCAGCAAATGACACACCCTGGATATGAGCAAGACCCCCCCCATCCCACCCCCACCCCACCCCCACACCCCCCACCCCGTGCCCAATCACTGCTCTACACAGGCAGATATAGTAACTCAGGAAAAGATTACATCTGAGATCTTTTTGTCATCTACCATTGGCATAATAATTCCAGGCCAGAGCAATTATTTGCATCAAGGTAATTGTCTGGAGGATTTATTAATTGCATTGGCTAATGGCTAATTATCAGATCACACCCAGATGTTTTCACCTTTCTCTTTCTTCCCCAATGGTACGTATAATACTGCAACAAATTTTCCATTTAATATACTAATAGATTGCCCTTATCTTGTGCTTCACTGGGAATTTGTTTAACCAAGACTTCGCTGATATGAGCAGTTGTTTAAATTGAAAAACTGCAGTGCGTTCCCCAGCAACCTTGATACCAGTCTTATCTGGGAGGGAAAGTGACAAGAACATGTCTTTTTGTTGAGACATTTTCTGATCAGTTAAGCTACATAGAGGTGTTATTTTATATCTAGGGTTAGAAATAAAGAAAAACCTTTGCTCTTTCTTAGGGACTACCTAGTCTGTCATGTACCTAAGCCTGCTATATATGTGTTGCCTCTGTCAGAACCTGAGGGGGTTCTATGTCAGGAAGGTCCTTGCATTTGTATGGGGAAAGGTGTGAATTTTTTATACTTAGGCTTAAAATGAGAAGGAATCATGGAACTAGATCAGCAAAACTTTTTACAGGAGCATCTTTGATATACTTTGGGGAAGGCCATAGTCAAGTATTAACATAATGAAATGATATATTTCAAGCAGCTCAGTGCTCAAATAAACAGCAATGTTAAGCATCAGTCTTCTTAGGAGAAACAAACAAAGCATATTAGGCCAAAGCACACCACAAGGCTGATTATTTTCTCCTAAGCATGAAACAATTACTTGAGTTTAAGGTAAAGCCTGGGCATGTCACAACATGTTGAAAGTTCATTTCTCACATAACATTTTAAGTGCATGAAAACTTAGAAATGTGAGGACCCAAAGCACAGAGGGAGGGAAAAATGACAGTGCATGTGCATACTCATGCAAAAGTGTATCTGTGTTCATTGTGGCAGAAGGAAATTAGAAGGGAGTAAGGGTACAGTTAGATACAAAGGATAAAGCAATCAGATTCCTCCATCTTGGACTATATAAAGTTGATGAGAAATACTGCTTAGAGTTTTATACCTGGGGTACTGGGCGATACTTGCTCATCTGCCACAGAAGACTGCTCTACAGATGGGCTTGAAAGGGACAATTGCTAGAGTTAGAAAAATAAAGAACCATGAAGCTATTGTACTACTATGTTTTTGTGTCTCTTAAATAGTCCCTACACCTTAGGGAGATTTAAAAACAACATTTCATCTCTCTAAATGGACAAAATATAGGGAAATCAAATGATATTTTTTCCTATATTTACCTGCCCAGACTCTGGACTGATATGAATAAATTATTACTATGAGGCACATTGGGAGATCTTTAATCTAGCTTGATAGATAATAGACAGATGGATAGATATAAATATGTTTACTCATACACACATATAAAACTCTGATTATATATATATATGCATACACACACACAGACACACAGACACACACACACACACACACACACACACACACACACACACACACACATGCATGAAAAATCAGTGCTTGATAACATTCCTTTTAGAAGGCAAAGCTGGCCCCAAAGAGTTGGCTGCCTATTGACTTCTGTGGGTGAACTGAATTGATCTTGGTAGGAGAGCCTAGTACTGAACTTTAATGAATGAGGAATAACTTTGAGATTCTCCCTCCCTAACCACTCCCTCCAAGTCTTTGGCCAAAAAGGCACATGGAATCACCAGCTTCAAGAGCATGGGGTAATTTAAGAATCTGAAAAGGAAATGCCTGTGGATGAAGCAGAGAACTTTCTCATGGTAGGCTGAGTCTCTCATGAGGACGGGAACTCTTAAACCTTTAAAATTCTTGTCTTTGCTAAACTTCCTTCATTTTGCCTGCTGGGGTTCCATTCATAACCTGTGAGAATACTATTGTCTTTCTGCTATACTGAGAAATGCATACACTCCTTTGAGGGGCTGAGTATTAAAAAAGAAAATCCTGCTTTAGATGTAGAGAACAAACGTGTATAAATTGTATGTAGATGAATAATGGTCTTATTAAATAAAACATACGGAGCCAGATACAGGGGTGAAAACCCGAGAGAGAGCAGAGGAATAGGAACAGCTACATGGTAACCTCACCTCACCAACTCCGCAGCTTCCAAAAGCAAGCTACTTCCTGTCTACCCACACCTATATGTCTTGCTGTTCTGCCATCTGATTTGCTCTCTGTCCAGCTACATCACTTCCTTTTCCTGCCCAGCTCTGTCACTTCCTGTCTGTCTGTACAGACCTCCAGACCTCTATAGTTAACTAGTGTTGGAATTTAAGGCATGTGCCACCATGCCTGGCTCTGTTCCCAGTGTGGCCTTGAACTCACAGAGAAACAGACAGATCCCTGTCTGCCAAGTGATAGGATTAAAGGCACGTGCTACTATTGTCTGACTTCTATGCTTAACTTGGCTGGCCTTTTCCTCTGATCTCCAGGCAAGTTTTATTTTATTGGGAGACACAGTGTATTGGGGGACACAATACATCACCATGACTGTACAACTCTTCAAGGCCAGACCTCAAACAGATGGGAGGTGATGTTCATTGCTGGAGAATCTCAGTCTTAGCAGCAGGGAGAAGCAGAGAGCAGGTGCATGGACCCAGCACACACTTCTCACTTTACCTGCACTCTCTTCAGTACTTAGAATAATCTCAACAGGTAAGTGTGTCCCTCACTTTTCAGATTACCAAACTGGGGTCTCAGGGCTATTTTTTCAAGGTTACCTCACTCATTTAATGGGAGAATTGGCCTTTGGTAACTGATCTTATTGATGCTAAACTTTTGAATAACTTCCAAGGGCCTCTCAAGTGTCCAGTTTAATGGAGGAAAACTCCATTTCAATCTATATCATTTGATGATAGCTCTTGAGTAATAGTGGGGCACTCACTCAGTGTAAGATGAGAATTATGATTTGTACAGAGCCATATAAGCCAGAATTCTGCTAAAGAGACAAGAGGAACAGATACAGAGAGAACTTACAGTGAACAAAAACACATAATCAACATGTAGACACACACACATACACATACACACACACTTATATTGGAGGGACAAGAAAGAAATTAACTGATAAGTTGCTCAAGAAACTATAAAGACTTAGTTATGCCATCAGTAATAACTATTCAGGTCTGAGAAATGGCAGAATGCCATCTAAGATAGAAGGATGCCCTGAAGTCTGTACAAAGTTGTTGGGCCACAGTCCTACAGCTTTAGGACTGAGTGGGATTAAGAGCATTTGTGAGTCAAAATGGAACTATGAAACCTGGATTTGATTTGATTTGAAATAAAGGGGATATTGAAGTTTTCTGAAAACGAGAGTGTAATTTGTTTTACACATTTTGGAGTTTAATCTGTCTCCATGAGAAAGCAGTAGTACTGAAGTTGTCAGGACCATGCCCATATTCTGAGGGAAATAAAAATCAAATAGATTTAGAGAAAGAGAAGCCTCCCCGTTTGAAAGAACTGAGGCCTGAAAAGTCAGTGATTTCCTAATGTGAATGACCCCAAATTAATAAATAGATAATAACCCCAGATTCAATCAATTCAATGATGGTCATCATGTCTGGGAATCATTAATACTACCAAAATAACACTTGTTCCCAAAGAAATAGCTTGAGCACAGGTTCTCCAGAGTGAGCAGTAAACACTGTCTACCAGCCAAGCCTTGGATAAGTATCAAGGGCAGAGAGCTTAAAGCCATGAGCTCCCTGACAAGCACCTGAGAGCAGTTGAGTGTGCAGTCTTATCTCTTCATTGTAAGCTAAGGAAAGCTTTGGTTGACATCCTCTCATAAAAGTTGACAATCTGGAAAAGACACATTTGTTCACTTAAGTTCTCTCTCTCTCTCTCTCTCTCTCTCTCTCTCTCTCTGTCTGTCTCCCTCCCTCCCCTCACTCTTTCCTCTCTCTCTACAGAGGCAGCCTAAATATGTTAGCTAAAAAAGGTCAGAAATCCTTAGAAATGTAATGTTCATTTGCTACAGTCAAGTCCCGAATCATATATGGCCTTTGGATCATGTGACTACAGTCAATTAAACCTAGGAACATTAAAGAGGCAGATCACAGCTCTCTGTTCATCTTCACCGCTGGTTCTCAGGAAAGCTCCTGAGGACTTGGAATTGGCCTTTCCAGGAGTCTTAGTGAGATGTCCACTCAGCACTGCTGGTACATACAGTCCTAATAAGGTTACATAAAGTATTAAAAAAAAAGTCTCTGGAGTCTGGTGTCTGTCAGCTTGCAATTCTGAACTGAAGTTTGTGGTGATATTTTCTTCTCAAGTAAATAAACATTCACACTTGCACCTGTGGTTTTTATTCCATTTTTATCCTTTATTTACTCATATTCTGCAGGTGGTGGGGTCAATCTCAGACCTCTTCTATGCTGGGTAAGTGTCTGCCATTGAGCTAAATCTTTAGTGTTGTTCTATTTTAAAAACAGATTCTACTGAATTTTCTGTGTTTCCTTTCTGTGATGCCTGGATTTTGGCCACTTTTTGTTTCTTATGTACTCTCTAAGGCAAATTCATAGAAAAAAAAAGAAACTCAGCTAACTAAACGAATTGACTAAATATATTTTTAGCTCTTAAATATCAGGGGTCACATACCAATCATTCAAGTAGCCTGAATAGCCATACATGTTGTCTGGCAAAACAGCTTCTTTTCTCTTTAAACTCAATTCTTTCTCACAAGACCTGTGTAATCTGCATTTCATTGAAGGCATCACCTGGTAGGTTTCTGTGACAGAAGACATAATGTCTTCCTTTGTCCAAGCATGATTTCAAGTTAGCAATGAACAAGTTACAGAGGAGAAACACTGGATAGAGCTCAATTTTGAATTGCTGAAATTAGAAATGTTATTTGAAAAGTGTCCCAAGTGTTGTGATGGAAGTTGTACATGACAGCTTGGCAACCAGAGGTTCTATTGCATGGTAGCCTTTACCTGTCAACTCATATCCTCAAAATAAGAGTGTGGCAAAGCCAAAAATGGCTGGTATATTTAACTAAGTTTGGTGTAAGAATGCTTCTGTGTTGGAGTCATGTATCAGAAATGTTGTCTAGCTTAGCTTGCAGATTAACTGAAGGCCTAACCCAGGAGAATATATTTGTCACAGACAGATAAATCACAATCAATCACAGTAGTTAGTGTCTGCCAGTCACAAGTGGTCATCTAATAAAGCCATGTTCAAATGAAGAAAATGTCAAGGTATGAGAAGTCAAGTTCTTTCTGTACAGAATTTGCATCACCGACTCTATAATTACCACTGGCCTCTGGTGTGAGCAAGGCTCCCTAGACTCGTGCTAGTCGGTAGGCTTCCATGCACAAACATTATTGTCTAAAAATTTTAACAGTTTGGAATTAGACATAAAATCTAAGGAAAATGGCCAATGAACCTCAGCAATACCAAGTGGCAATCTACAGTACCCTGCCTAGCACACTGTGTCCACAGTCTCTAAAGAAACAAGGTGAGTTGCCTGCTTAAGACAAATCCCTCTTAGATGTGAGCTCTTCAAGGTTTTTTCTTGAACAATTTTAGGTGGTATGGGTTAAATTTGTATCAGAGCCAATAATTAATTTGGTTGGACCCAATTACAGGTCATGAGTGTCTGACTGAGTCAAGACAAACTAGACTGATTTTAGTAAATAGAAATATAATTCCCTCAAAGAACCACATGCGAGTTAGTTTCTTTGAATGGATGAATAATTAGAACTTTGAAATATAGACAGTTGGAATGTTACAAATTGCTAATCAAGGTCACATTGGGCTATCTTTACTTCTTATAATACACAATCATCACCCACTTCTACATCAGGCCTAACACACTGCTGACTTTCAGGAAAAACTTTTATAATAGCTTAATAGATGACTATCTTCCACTAAACCGAAACCTAAGAATATTATATCTAAAACATATATAAGAATTTTCCTCACTTTTGGCATAATCCATCCATCTGCCCCATCAATGAAATGTGTAAATTCATTGATTTATGACTTGCTTTTGTTATCTGAATATAAAAATTTATGCAACATCTTTTAGACAACCTGAGTCTCCCTTCATGGTAACTCATAATTGGCTCAAAATATTTGACTTATCCTTTTGGAAAAAGGTCCATATTTTGTACAGATAATAGGTAGACAAGATTACAGGAAGCCAAGGAATCTGGGACTCTTTCATCTTAAAAACTATGCATTTCTACAGAAATGGTTGAACATTAGCAAAAACAGTCTTAGAGGAACTTTGGTGACAGTAGGCAATAATTAACCTCAACAAAATTGCTCAACTCTAGACATTTTGGTGGGAAATGTATGTTTGGATGTGTGTGTGTGTGTGTGTGTGTGTGTGTGTGTGTGTGTGTGTGTGTGTGTAGGCACATGTGCATGTACATGCATGCATGTATTTGTATACATCATGCACACAGATACACATGCTTGTGGAGAAGAGAGAGAGTGATCATAAATGCCTCATATGTGATCGTGTATTTTAAGTGGCTTGCATATGTTTCTAAACCTCTAAAAAGTTGAGCAACTAACTGTTAAAAGAAAATGTTTTACATTTACTGATAAATCAAACTATATTTCTCTAGTCCTCCTCAGTAGAAAATGAACTGGTAATTTTTGCTTATTATTTTCTACCTTGATTATGAAAAAGAAGGTGTTTATGAAATTTAGGTACTTTTATCAATGGGATGCTGTGGGATGTTCTGTATGGCAAATGTGTTGCTAATTAGTCAATAAATAAAACACTGATTGGCCATTGGCTAGGCAGGAAGAGTAGGTGGGACAAAGAGGAGAATAAAGCTGGGAAGTGGAAGGCTGAGTCAGAGAGACACTGTCAGTCGCCATGATGAGAAATAGCATGTAAAGATGCCGGTAAGCCATGAGCCATGTGGCAAGGTATAGATTAATGGAAATGGGTTAATTTAAGCTGTAAGAACAGTTAGCAAGAAGCCTACCACGGCCATACAGTTTGTAAGCAATATAAGTCTCTGTGTTTACTTGGTCGGGTCTGAGCTGCTGTGGGACTGGCAGGTGAGAGAGATTTGTCCTGACTGTGGGCCATGCAGGAAAACTCCAGCTACAATGGGGTCTGTTACTTTAGCCGTATTTATACCATGATCAAAATTGTAAGCATAGAATAATTGAGGGAAAGAAAAGAATAACCTCCTAAAAAGACTCTTTCCACCCTTTTCATTAGCAAGTTCCACTCAGTACCCAGCAATCTACTTAAAAAAGGAGTAAGTTGGATGATAGGAGCTGTCTACTTTTTGTAAAATGAATTTGTAGCTGAAAGTTTTTCTGTGTCCTGCCTGGTCTGCAGCCGCTCAGACCCAAGTAAACACACAGAGGCTTATATTTAATTAAAACTGCTTGGCTGTTAGCTACCACTGACTAGCTCTTACCCTTAAACTCAGGCCATTTTTGTTAATCTATATGTTGCCATGTATTCTGTGGCTTTACCTGTGTGCCATTACATGCTGCTCCCTGGACAGCAGGCTAGCATCTCCCGACTTAGCCTTTCTCTTCCCAAAATTCTCCTTGTCTGCTTATCCTTCGTATGCTTCCTGCCTGCCTGCTGGCAAATCAGCATTTTATTTATCAACCAATCAGAGCAACGCATACTCACAGCATACAGAACATCCCACAGCATGAATTTACATTTATGAAGATACATTTACATTTATGAAATATCCATTATGAATATCTCCATTCACAAGACTGTCCATGCTCTCAAACCTAAGTCACTAGAAATATGTATAGTAAAGAAGGCAAGGACAAACCCATTCAATAAGCCTTGGCTTTAGCCATTGTCTCAACCGGGCTTCCTTCTTACACATTTGCAATTTTATGTTGTCCTTATGTCAGAGTGCTGTGCCCTTTGTGTGTAAATTTTCTGCTTTGTCTTCTCTACCCTACTTTACCTCTGGAAATATAGGTTTAGGATAGAATAAGCAGGTATTTGTTGAAAGTATGATAAATCAACTGACCTTGGTGGTGTTAAAATAAGGTCCTGTGCAAACACCATATTGGGTCAGGTGGACAGTAGGCAGGCCAACTAGTCCTGAAAGACAAGAAGATGATCTGAAACCTATCTATCTATCTATCTATCTATCTATCTATCTATCTATCTATCTATCTATTTATCTATCTCTATCTCTATATCTATCTATCTATCTATATAGATATATGTAGATATATATATATATATATATATATATATATATATATATATATATATACCTACAGAAAAGTTAAAAGCAAAAAACTGAGATTACAAGTAACACTTCAGTGAAAAATCAAGTCAATAATTAAATCAATACAAAATAGAGTATGGCTCTTAACTAATTCTACCTGCTAGAATAGGGGAAAAGGGAACGATCAAGGGGCTTAAAAATGAGCAACCTTGATGTGAAGGATTTGTTAGAAAGATAAATAGGCCTTTACAGGAACTCATGATGGTTTGTGAGCAGCTCTATCTAGGTGCAGTGGCTCCAGACTCCCTCCTGAAATAAATGTTAATGTTGATTTCTTTCCATTGGCTTGATGCTTATGCAGATGGAGGAGAATTCTGAAAGTTTGGCTCTGCATTGTATATAGTTTTCAAGTGCCTTCAGCAGTAACGAACATGTCATGTTTCCAGATAGGGTAGTTCAAGCTCATTGTTATGAATGAGCAAATTGGATGAATGTCAATGGCAGAGAAGTTTGTTCATGGATGCATCATAGTTTTTAAAAAATCTTTTTCTGTGTTTTGAGATCTTGAAAATTATGTTACACAAAGTAGTAGATAATCAGGGAAGTTCTGAACAATCTGTAAATTACCAAAGCAATGCCATTGAACATAAGTTTAATAGTACATGTACCCTGGCATTTCTTTTTAATATGGTATAGAGAAGCTAAATATAATTTAGTCTGTTAGTAAACACCCCATACACAAAACCTGTACTCTGATCAAGCATATGTTTCCAGAAATTATGAAATGTATATTCATGAGATCATAGTTTATGGCAGACAGCTCAAAATTGCTTATCTCCTAAGTTTTCACTGGAAATCGGGCTTCTAAGAGCTAAAACTCTAATTAATATGTATTAATTAAAACTTGAAATAAAATAGTAATAACTCCATATGCAAGACCTGTTCATAGTAAGTGAAATTACAAATTATGAAAGATAAATTTTCAAGGGAAATTATAAAGACGTTTTTGTAGTGAAGTTAAATGGCTGTTTATTCTGAATGAAAATGAAGCAAAGTATAACACATATCACAAGAGAGATAAGGAAATTGATTTAAACTTCTACAAGAATAATCTTGTAAAGGGAGTTTTATGTCTGGTCAGGCTGGTTAAAGACTAAATATGAAATGTGGTTTTCTAAAAATGAGCATTAATATCAAAACTATACTGCAGCAAAACTAGAATTTGGCCTCTCTGATAAAACCACAAATTTTTTAGTGTTGTTCTGCTCTTAATGAGAATTCTTTAGTTTTTCTTCACCATTTATAAATGTGCCTGTCCTAGAAACCAAAGTTTATCCTCTTTACCAGGCCTTATGGGTCTTACTATTGAACAACAACTTTATAACTTGCTGTTTTCACTTTTGTTAGCAGACTCAAACTGTTCCACTCACCACATGGTAGTCAATGATATTAAGGAAATAAGGTTTATTCAGGTGCCAGCACTTGGACAAAATGGTAGAATTACATGCCCTATCCCCCCAACAAGGTCTTCTTGAGGAACTTAATGGCAGAGGTATTTATGAGACAGGAAAGGGGTCTGGCTGCAAAGTAGCAAGGAGGCTGTAGGCTGTACCAGGATTTGACTATATTTTTTCCTTGAGTTGGAACTTTATCATCAACCTTGACCACATAAGGCACTATAATTCTTTTATTATTATTATTAAGAAATTTTCTATTCATTTTACATACCAACCACAGATCCCCCTCTCCTACCTCCTCCCACCTCCTAGCCTTCCCCTCAACCCATCCCCCATTCCCACCTCCTCCAAGGCAAGGTCTCCCTATAATTTTTTAGGCAAGTACATTTCTTTGAGTTAAGCACTATCTTCGACCTTATGATATAATGTCCTAGATGTTCTAGGATCTGAAAATACAAGGACAGAGTATTTAGCTGTTAACATCCTAATCATTTAGGTATTGCTTTTCTTTAGAACTCAAATGCTGGGCAATAGAAGAGGAGAATTACTTCATAAAGGTCAACCCAAAGAGTAGATTCCTGTTATAGTTCTGTGGTTACATGAAGAATTAAAATTTTACCTATGATAAATATGGCATATGATATCATTTCAATCAAGTATTTTAAAACTGGAATTTTTTTTGATCAACTTCCTTAAATTAAGCCTTTTTTTTCTCCAGAGTCTTACTGTATAGCTCAGGGTGGCTTCAAAATAAATGGTCTTCCTGTTCCTACCTTCCAAGTTCTAGGATTTTTAGGTATTTGTCACCTGCCTCAACCTCCCAGGTGTTGGGATTCTGGGTATTTGCTGCCCATATAGGCAAAGTCTTTTCTGTGATCTTCAATGAACTGAGATTTCTAGGTACAATCATGGAAATTTTCATAGATTCACATCTCTTTTTATAAAGTATAGATATTAATAGTTGGACTTGATAGGTTGTTATATGGGAAGCATTGGCAAATAAAGAACTACTAAATATTCTTTTAGTGATATTTGTATGGATGTGTTATTAATATGTGCCCCTGAAAATATATGAAATTCTTAGAAATCTAATCAGACCATTGAACTGGTAAGAAGTTTTGGAACTTTTGCAATCCAAATGTCAAACACAGCAAGAACTAATTGAATACCAAGGAAATGCTTTGGCAGATTTCTGGGCTAAGTCAGTCAGGGCATAAGCTGCTGATATGCCCAATTTAAATTAACTATATAACATAAGATTCTACCTATGATGATATTTATAGTAAACAGTGTCTTATGCCCCTGAATTATCAAGACAAAATTGCCACTTAAAAAGATGTAAATTGAGTAAAGTGGGGTACTTCTACTAAAAATCCTTCATGTTATTGGTTTGAGTTGACCCATGCCCTACTGTCCTTTGCTTACCCTTCTGCATCAATGTAATTTAAACCTTATTTCTCAGTATGCTCTTCCTATTCAAATCATGTATGTTCTACTATCCCCTCTTATTATATTGTTTAAACTAAGACTGCAAGAACATATGTTCTCAAGTAGTTTATTTATGAATACTTTATTTTGGTTAAATCTTCCCCATCTCATCATTTCCCTATCCTCATCACTTCACTACCCCCTTGGAACCCTCTTTCCCCAGTTCTCACCCCCTCTACCTTAATTTCATTTATATTCTACTAGTTCCCTTCCATAAATTCATCTGTTCCATCTCCAAATCCCTTCCCATGGCATGATTACACTTTCCTGATTTCCATTTATACTCTAAGTTGGACACTCAAAACAAAAGATTTGAAGCTATGACCAATATATGAAAAACGACATATAGAATTTATCTTTCCAATCCTGAATGACATCACTCAGTATATTTTTTTGATTCATCCCTTCACCTTTAAATTTCATGATTTCATTTTTCTTTATATCTGAGTAATATTCCACTGTGTATATGTGTGATAGTTTCATAAATCATTGGTCAGTTGATGGATATTTATGTATATTTCATTTCCTAGCTATTATTAATAGAACAACAATGAAAATAGATATGCAAATAGATATCCCTGTAGTAAAATATAGAGATCATTGGGTGTATGCCCAGGAGTGGTATAACTGGGTCACAGGGTAAATATATTTCTATTTTTTTTTAAAAAAAACCTGCAGGAGGATTTTAAGAGTGGCTACACTAGTTATACTCCTACTAACAGTGTATGAGGCTCCTGTATCCCCACATTCACCCCAGATTTTGTTGTCACTTGTATTCCTGATGATGGCCATTCTGATTTGAGTGAGATGGAACCTTTAAATGGTTTTATTTGCATTCTACTGATGGCTAAGGATATTGAACACTTTTTAAGTGTTTCCAAACATTTGTATTTCTTCTTTGGAGAACTTTCTGTTCAGATCCATCACCCATTTTTTAATTGAGTTGTTTGTTTTCTCATGTTTAGTTTTGTGAATTCTTTGTATATTCTAGATATTGTCACAGGTACAGCTGGCAAAGGTGTTTCTCTCATTCTGTGAGTTGCCTCTTTCCTAGACTGGCAATTTCCTCCCTCTACATAATCTTTTTAGTTTCATGATCTCATGTATCAAGTGTTGGTTTTATTTCCCGAGTCACTAGAGTATTGTTTAGAAAGTCCATATCCAACATTGTAAGCTGATGTGTACTTTCTACTTTTCCCTTAAAATTTTCTGGGAATCAGGTCATATGATGAGATTCTTGAAAAAACTGGAGTCAAATTTTGTGGATAACAAGTGGTAAGGATATAGTTTCATTTTCTGCACATTGAAATCTGTTTTCCCCATACCATTTATTGTAGACTCTGCCTTTTCTTCAATTTATACTTTTTTATGTGTGTCTGTATGGAAGACTAGGTAGTTGTAGTTACATGAAGTTATATTTGGTTCCCTATTCTATTCCATTGTTCTATGTGTCTGTACAATGCTGCTTCAAGAAGACATGAGTTATTAAATAAAAATATCATTGCCAGGTATAGGTCATATCCTATATAGTCATGGATGGACAAAGGAACAGAACTAGTAAGATGAAGAAGTATTTATCTATTTGCTAAATCACTTACACCAAAATAATAACAACAGCTGTCACACACCTGGGAGGCTGAGCAACTAGTAGTTTCTCAGTACTTGAAGTTAGTTGTCTCAGGAGTTGGCTGTCTCACATTGGAGAGGCTGACATCCCAGTAGTTACTCAGCAGTGCTAACCTGGTACAGAAAACTAGAGTTTCCTTCAGAGCCACTAATCTGTAGTCCATGATGGGAATCTGGAAATGCTGGTCTTGATATCAACCAAGGAAGCAACAGCATCAGCAACAAGGTAAATCAACCCATGACAAGAGGAAAGGCCAAGCAAGCCAAGGGAGAAGAATCTTCCTTCTGCTATGCCTTTGTTTATCCGGGCTGTTATGACAGGTGCCATCCATATTTGTCATGGATCTTCCCACCTCATTTAAGGGAATTACTTGAAGCTCCCCATTCAGGTTAATTCTAATTTTTGACAAGAGGAAATTAAAACCAATTATATATTCCTGAGTCTTAGTCAGAGAGGCTCCAAAGACACCTCAAACAAAACAAGCTATTGACATTGCCATAGTAAGACCCTACTGTTGAAAACACCACACACATTTGTTGTAAGACACAGAAATCAGTTGTAAAGTGATCAGGAATTTTGCCACAATGGCCAGATTTTATAGTGCCAGAGGTACTATTCAGGTTGTCTAAGAGAAATATACCAATGGTCTTCTTTAGCACTGGACCCTGAATGTTCCAATACCACCCTTGCAGGCAAGGTGTGCTCATTATACAATAGTGGGAAGACTATTTATGGAGTAAACAGCTGCTCTCTGGATTGGATTAGAGGTCTTCTCCACAGAAGGGACTCCTGTCCAGTACTGTAAATATGATCAAAATCCTTGACTATGGAAATCATAGGCCCTAAGGGAGAACCTACTGATGTTGTACTAAATAGTAATATGATCAAACTGCCATCTAAATATTTATATTTATATCCACAGACTTGTGCTGCTCCCAACTTGAGTCAGAGAAGCTTTTTATTACAGTGGGACGTGGTTAATGCAGAAATGCATTACTGTTTCAAAGTGCTAAGAATAAGCAATAGTTAGCATTTAGTCATAGATGGGACATCTATACCACCCTGCCCACCAAAGCTTAGGGAACTTGTTGAAAGAGGGGACAAAAGGAATGTAAGAGCCAGAAGATGGGGAGGATTTCTGTGGAATGCTGTCCTCTGGACGTGGCTATTGTACGCATGAACTCACAGTGGTAGTTACCTACATTAAAAACTGCACAAAGTCAAGCCAGTTAAAAATCACAGCATGGAGGCAGGAAAGACTCCCACGGTACCACTCCCATATGAATTGTTGATCAATTGTGGGTGGAAAGTCACTCTTTTTTAGGAATGTGGCCATTGGAATGTTATTCATGCCCTAGTAGATAACCTCAGGCCCATGTGTATATGGGCAATACTAATTAGACTAAGTAAGTAGGTAAATAAATAAATAAACAAATAAATAAATAATCAAATAAATAAATATAAAAGGAGGACATGAAGTGAGAAGAGAGATATCATGTCTTGCCACTGCTATATAGGATTAACTCAGGAGAGCTAATATTGCAACCACAGATGAAAGCACATGTAATCCTGTTTTTCTGTTTCTTTTTGTGTCTGTGTGTTTGCACGTTTTCTTCTGCATGTGGAAGTCAGAGTCCAATGTCATGTATCTTCCTCGATTGCTCTCTGTCGTGATATTGTGTTCCCCAATACATTGGGCACCCTAATAAACTTATCTGGGGTCAGAGAACAGAACAGCCACTAGATACAGAGGCCAGAACATGGTGGCACACACACACCTTTAACCCTAGCATTCCGAAGGCACAGATCCCTCCGGATCTCTGTGAGTTTAAAGCCACACTGGAAACAGCCAGGCATGATGACACACGCCTTTAATCCCAGGAAGTGATGGCAGGAAGCAGAAAGGTATATAAGGCATGAAAACCAGGAACTAGAGCCGGTTAAGCTTTTAAGCTTTTGAGCAACAGTCCAGCTGAGATCCATTTGCATGAGGACACAGAGGCTTCCAGTTTGAGGAAACGAGATCAGCTGAGGAATTGGCGAGGTGAGGTTAGCTGTAGCTGGTTCTGTTTCTCTGATCTTTCTGTGTTCACCCCAATACCTGGCTTCAGGTTTGGTTTTATTAATAAGACCTTCTGACAATTCATGCTACAGCTCTCCATCTTATTTTTTGAGACAGTCTCTCACTTAACCTGGACTCATTGATTCTCAGGGTCACTGGCCAATGAGCCTCATAGATCTGATTGTCACCACCTCCCCAAAGAAGGGACAAAAGATGCATAGTGCCACACCCAGCTATGAACACTACGGCCTTACCATCTGCCTTGTCAACTTCATTTTTTTTCTAAGAAAAGTTGAAAGGATAATTGACATTTTAAAAATTAAATTTGGCAAAAGCAATTGAATCAGTTTGATTGTTATACCTAAAGACCTCAACCCTGACTTTGACTGTGTATGGGTGGAAATTCCTTCAACCCTCTGATATTTTGATAACTGGATCTAGGAAATCAGCAGGAGAAAAGTTCATAGTTGGGTTACATGAGCAGAGATGATAAATGAAAGAAAAGCGAGTATGTACAAATCCAGGGAGTTTTAGCTTATATGCACGTTTAATGGAGACAGGAGATGGGGTACGGTGGCACGTTAGAAGAGAGTAGATGATTTGGGAAAAGGATGAATGGTTCCTCAAAGCATAAATGATAGCCTGAGACAGTTGTCACCACGTGGCTTCTTAATCCAGTTTCCTCCCTGTGATCTGAGCTAATCTTTCCTGTTAGATAAGATTCCTAGGGAGATGAGTCATGACAGTGGAGTTCCTTTGGGAGCAGCCATCTTTCAGTAACTAACAAGAGTTCAGACAGAGCCCTGTTCGCACTGTGCTGCACATACCCAAGGCTGTAGCCCCTCAACTTGGGCTTATTTGCTTACTTGGGGTTTCAGTCTTTTAGTAAGCTCCTGATAATGGTCCCTCATTTTCAGTGTATCATTTTTTTCCTGTCTTCAATGTATGTGGGCAGCCACCCATTGAACATCAAATACTCTCATTTTAACTGGACCAGCATGAACTCATAGCATTGTTCATAATCGCTGTCAACATTTTGACTTGCTAATCCATCCTGACATAAAGTAAGTCTGTTATGATAGTGACAGAGATTGGTATCAGTGTCCAAAGTTTGGGTTAATCTCAAGCTCAAAAGACCACAAGTAGGCAGCTGTTAAATAAATCTAAACTTGCCTGATGATTTCTGGGCAATTTCAGTCAATGACTTAAAATATAGCTTAATGCAAAAGCCACTGAAAGCCTATTTTTCATAATTATTTTAAATTTTTTTCATACAATATATTTTGATCACATTCTTTTCCCTTCCCCAACTCCTCCCAGATCCGGCCCACCTTCCTACCCACTGTCTTCATGTTCTTTCTTTCCTCTCTCCCTCCCTGTTCTCCTTCTCAATAACAGAAAAAATTATCACTGGATGTCAGTTAAACCCAGCAACCAATCTGCAGGCAATCACAGGCAGCTGACCTATCAGGTTATGTTTTGATGCCAAGCCCTAACTGATCAATGATGTTTGTAGCTCATTTCTGTTTTCTGTCCAGCAAAGCTCCCTGAGTACCTGCTGCTTCTCCTGACTGCTTGATTCGCACATCACTCCTTGATCATTGAACTCTGTTAAATTTACTGTCTCTAAAATTTTCCTTTGGCACAGCCGTACACTTCTATTCTTCCTGATGATTTCTCCACGTGATGACAAATACCAAGGTTAGATGGGATAAAGAGCAAAGTAACTACAATTCTTTGTTTCTTTGTTTGTTCGTTTTTCACATAAAATATCAGCCTTAGAATAAACAACAAAATCATCAATAAGACAACTGGCAAAGATTTTATTTGGAATAGTTGAAGAGTTAATAGCAACTAATGAAGAACAAAGTTTTCTTAATGGTACATTCTTTAATGGATTGTGCAAAGATGAGCATTTTCATGGGGTTAATAAAATAAATCAGTGAGGATGCATGCCCATCACGTATAAACACTAGTATTTGGAATTATATAAAGACAGAAAACAAACCCAGTTCTTTATTCTCTTAGGTTTTCTGCCAACTATAATAAAAAACATTATCAACACCTAATCAAAACATCTGGGCAGGAAGCCTGCTTTCACAAAGCTAGGAAAACCAGATCCTTCATGTG
The DNA here is from genome assembly GCF_007827085.1 of Peromyscus californicus insignis. Taxonomy (NCBI): domain Eukaryota; kingdom Metazoa; phylum Chordata; class Mammalia; order Rodentia; family Cricetidae; genus Peromyscus; species Peromyscus californicus. The sequence continues at coordinate 21,620,965 of NW_026294534.1, read as the reverse complement.
CCCTGTGATCTGATTCCCTCCCAGGCATCTCAGGCAATCATTGTCCTGTTCTGTCTGTTTGTTTGTTTGCTTGCTTGTTTGTTTCTTGAATACTATTCTTAAGTATGAGATTTTATTTTTGAGATTTCTAAAAGATTTTAAGTAGAATTAAATTCATAGAGGGGTTCTTAGTATTTTTATCATTGATATTTTATTCCTGTTACATGCTGACCTTATTAAACTTGCTTCTGTCTTAAAGTGAATCTTCTGTTCATTGATGTGCTCTGAGATATAGGTGGTGTCAGAGCAACTGTATCGGTTGATGTAGAGTAGAGGGAGGAGAAGCCTTAGCCTTGAGGGATAGAAGACACCATGACAATTTAATGATCAGTATTCCAATTTCCTTAATTATGAAAGTTTAAATATTTCTTTGAAAGAAAACATGATTTTAACTATATTGTTCATATTTCAATTTTAGATGTCACTTCATATTTTGATTCAATAGATCTATTATGGGGCCAAAACAACTGTAATATTAGTAAATTCCACAGGTGATTTTGAGTTACAGTAATATTGTGTATAAATTTTAAATAATATTTTAAATAATATGTATTTTCTTAGTGAAGGTCTTGCAGTAAATGAAAAAAGCAGGAATGAAATGAAAAAAGCATCTCGGCATAAAAGCTGTCTATGGCACACCGATAGCAAGCATTATACTAAATGAAAGGACAACTCAAAGCAATTCCACTAAACTCAGAAATAAGACAAGAGTACCACTTTCTCTGCTCTCAGTCATGATAATACTTGAAGTTTTAGCTAGTACAATAACTCTAAAAAAGGAAATTAAATATTCAAATAGGAAAGAAAGAGGTCTGAGTATCCTCATGTGCAAATGATACGATTCTATATAAGAGACATTAAAGAATCTACCAGAAATCTTGTAGCAAGCTTTCTTGGACCATCAGCCCCCAAATCATGACACTGAGACTTATTATTAATTTTGAAAGCTCACCTTTAGCTTAGGTGTGTATCTAACTAGCTTTTATAACTTAAATCAACCCATTTCTATTCATCTACATGCTGCCATATGGCTCGATGCTTTTACCTCTCCTCCTGCATGTCCTGCTTCCTCTGCATCTGGATGACAAATCCCCCTTTCTTCTTCCCAGAGCTTTCTCTGTCCAGAAGTCCTGCCTATACTTCCCACCTAGCTATTGGACATTTAGCTTTTTATTAAACCAATCACAGTGACATATCTACACAGTGTAATCAAATATCTCGCCACAAAATCTCTTAGAATTGATCAACACTTTCAACAAAGTAGCAGTATACAAAAATCAATAAGCAAAAGTCCATAGCCTTTCTATATAACAATCCCATAATATATTGTATCTATTCATTCCAGACAGGACACAGAGATGGAAACAGGATTCTATAGATGTCTAGCTTGGTGAACCAATGAGTTTCCTGGAGTTATTTGGACAACTCAAAGGCATTACCAAAAAAAGTCTCACACACAGCATGGACAAGGGCTCGTGAAAACTGCACCAGTGAAGACTCCATGCACCCCAGTTAATCTTTTTGCCTCCTATTTATTCCTCTGCCCATTAAGACAATGCACAGACAAGCAGACGGAGTGGTGACTAGAATCTCAGGTGAGGTTCACATGACTCCCATCACTCCTTCCAGGAATAGTGAAACATTAAAAGTATTATTACCATTACCACAGAACTAGCTATAAGTTATTCTACTATGTGTATCATTTTCTAGTTTCTTCCTTCTGGTATAGAGAAGGCCAGTAGCACAAGTAGTTAAAAAAAAAACTCATTAGGACTTAAAAATACAAAGAGAAAATTTGTTGAAATACACTGCAAAGAGCAGCTTGCAAATCCAGAGAGTGGACTATGTAGCTAAGAGCAGGTAGAAAACATTTGTAGCAGTTAAAAGGGAAATCACTTGATCTTATCTCACGGACCATTTGTGCAAGGTCCATAACTGGGTAGATGTGCAAACATTCCATTATTTTGCTATGTCATAAATTTGACAATACATGTTATTTATCTAGAGACTGGTCACCCATGTAAGATGATATGGGTCATTATAAATTAGATTCCCCTGGCCTATAAAAGGCATCAGAAGTCTTAAGGGGCCAAACTCCAAGTAAGCATTGGCTTGATTAGGGTTTATTATTTGGTCTTTTGTCTCTATAACTTTCACCATTAATCTTCCTCCCTCCCTCCATATGAGCAGCCTGACTCTGATCATTCTTACCTTACTGAAACTTACAATCCATATAACCTATTACAACTTTAAAGGAATGCATAATCCCTTGATGTCATTGTGCCCTTCATTATTCAGCTTAAATTTCTTTTTTTGGAGTAGATCCAGAAATCTACCATTTATCTTATCATTTCTATATCTTCCCTTTTTTCAGAGTAGACTCAATGATCTATCCTTTTCTGTATCTTCTTTTTTCTTTTTCTTTTTTTTAAAGCAAGAACCCTGTATCTAATCTCCTTTGTTTAGCCTTTTTTAAAAACCATTAACAATTAACAACTTGTAACCAACCATCGTAAACAATAATAATTATCCATAAGCCATTGAGCAACCACCCCACCTCTTGGGAATGTGGGCATCGTTTTCTTAAAATTACTTCCTGCTTTCTGGAAACGAAGACATCTTTAGAGAATCCTGAAAAGAAATTTTTTGGGTTATTTGTCAAGTCCTGGGAGAGTTAGCTGTATCATTTGTCCAGTCTCTGCATAAAGGGAAAATGTAGGGCTTGTTTCAAGTCCTTGCTCGAGTTGTCTGTGAATCTGGATCAGCTAGCCATCTCGAAATTGTCCTGAGCAGTTTGTAGTCCAAAGCCGATCTTTCCATGGTGTTAATCACCTTAATGGCTTTACCATAGTCCATGTGGAATCATCATTGTGGGAGTCCCATCATTCTTTTGAAGATTTCAAAGTTGGTGTTAGGCGTGGTCATGGTTCCCAGCAGAATTTTTCTTTCTTTCTTTCTTTCTTTCTTTCTTTCTTTCTTTCTTTCTTTCTTTCTTTCTTTTTCTTTCTTTCTTTGTGTGTGTGTGTGTGTGTGTGCCTCCTCTGTGGATTGGAGCAATCACAGTCTGATAAGTGTCTGTCTCTCAGAACCATGAACATTCTTCCCTAGAAGAGAAAATCTTCACAGCAATTTCTCCCCACCATTTGTCTTGCCAAACTTTTCCAAACTGACCTTTGTCAATGCTTTCTTGTAACACGATGGTCCTGGATATTCTTCTCTGAACAAGCAGCAGTAAACCCTTCATCCCAGGTACCAGCATCACTGCAGTCACCAACATGATGAGAAAGAGCCAGCAACTCAGAGCAGCAGCCTCTGCCTCCATGGTCCCACTACCAGCGTTTGTGGCTTGGCCCGGGCCACAGCTTCTCTTAGCAAGCCTCCTAGGCTGGCCTCAAACTCAGGATCTTCCTGCCTCTCTCTTCTTCAGTAAATCCTACCAGTGTGCTCCACCACAATTGGCTGAGGGTAGCTTGGGTCTGAGCTGGGGCCCGCAAGGACATAGGCAAGTAGCTTTTTCTTGAATTCGTACCAAGAACATTGGGCGCCAGATGTAGCACGAATCTTAAAAGGTCTTATTAATAAAAACAAACCGGAAGCCAGGTATTGGGATGAACGCTGAAAGATCAGCGAAGCAGAACCAGCCACAGTTAACCTCACCTCGCTAATTCCTCAGCTGATCCTGTTTCCTCAAACTGGAAGCTTCTGTGTCATCATCCAAATGGATCATAGCTGAACTGCGGCTCAAAAGCCTAAAAGCCTAACTAGGCTCTAGTTCCTGGTCCTCACACTTTGTATACTTTTCTTCTTCCTTCCATCACTTCCTGGGATTAAAAGCATGTGTCACCATGCCTGGCTGTTTCTAGTGTGGCTTTAAACTCACAGAGATCCAGACTGATCTCTGCCTCTGGAATGCTAGGATTAAAGGTATGTGTGCCACCATTTTCTGCCCTCTATACCTAGTGGCTATTCTCTTCTTTGACCCCAGATAAGTTTACTGGGATACACAGTATACTGGGGAATACAATATCACCACACTGGTCTACAGAACAAGATCCAGGACAGGCACCAAAACTACACAGAGAAACCCTGTCTTGAAAAGAAAGAAAAAAATAGTGAACTATTTGACTTGTGATTTTATACTCTATTTTGTTTGGGTTTTTGTATCACTAGAGATCAACCCTGGGCTTGTATTCATGTTAAGAACACACCTTTCTATACCACTGTCAATGGAGGCTTCAAGACCTCAGAGGCTGATAGAGCTGGGAAAGTATAGAGCCAGGAGCATCATTCTATGAGGAGAGATCACTAAACGAAAGAAAGTTTTTTCTGAAGCTGAAACACATCAAATGGTGTGTTAGCACTCATGGGACAACAGGCAGAAAGCAGAGTAGATAAACAGAAGATTTTTCTTTAGTTTTTCCCCAAATTTCTTTCTGGAAACAACTCTAATCAGCATTGTATTTCTACCATTCCACCAAAATAGCCTTTCTAAAAGCAATTAACAATCTTTAAGATATGAAAAAATAAAAAGACCAATACCCTCCCATGAATCCACTCATTTAAAATACTAGTCACTTTTGTCAAACTTGTTCATACTTTAATATTTGAGGCCACTTCACTCTCAAGATTCAGAATATGTTATCCCCAAATATGTCACAGTCCCAAAGACAGTTGCAAAGAAGAAGGTGCAGGGAAGTTTCCCTGAGTTCTCCAACTCTACCCTGAATTCTGGGAAGATTCTTAATAATCAGAGAGAAGTCGAGGCTCTCAGCAGTCCTGAGGCCACTCTAGGAGAAGCTATGAAGCAAACATTCCTAACTAACCCTTTCCTTCCATTAGCTTCCCACGGTATTGATCATTCCACACTTGCTGAACCCAGAGCTTGGGCTGGGCTCCCTCTTTCTTGTTGTCTCTCTATCACTCTTGGAAAACCTTCTTTGAGTTACTCCTCACTGAAGAATTCCACTTACAGATGTGATGTTCATCTTCGTAGATTCAACCTTTCCTTCTTGTTAATATAGCAAGTCATTCTCATTTACAGGGCTCCAGCTAACAAACCTGAGACCGTACAGCACCCACTCTGTAGATTTTACTTCAATCCTCACTAGCTATCTTTTTGACAGACTCCTGCTAATCCCCTCAGCCCATCTACTTTGAATGTTCTAATGCTCAGAATCTGACCTGTTTCTATAGTCTAATATAAAGAATGTATAATATATATTCTATACTATCTTACAATCATAAAAACAATGGAAAATGTACATACATACTCGAAATTGAGGCATTTTTCTTTTCATTATTTAAAAACACACTATGGTGAACAGTAAACTGTAAAACACTGAGAGTAAAATGTGGGAGAAAAATGGATTTTAATAAAAGTTTAAAATAAAATATTAGAAAGCCAGTAAAATTAGAAGGTTAGGAGTTAAAATAGAAAATATTAGAGAAATGAGATTTGAAATAAGAGATAAAGTCCATGAAGCCAATGAGATAAAAGGTTAAGCATGTTAAGGATGAGAAAATAAAAAATTAAGATAAAAGGCTAAAGCTCATATGAGAAAAAAGTCAAATATGCAAAAGAAAAATGGATTAAGGATTAAAATTAGAATGAGAAACTTAAAATGTAGGGTTGAAAAATGTTAAACTTGGAAGGTAAGGCACATTAGGAGAAAAATGTTTTTAAGTCAAAGCAAAGCTGTAAAACTTGAGCACTGAAGCAAGGAATCCTAAAGACACAGGGAACTCTATGACCATCCATGAAGAGTGAATTTGTTGCAAAGCTTACTCCCTGTTCCGAGTGCCTAAGCGCTCCTAAGCATTGTACCCCTCCATGCTGAGTCTGGTAGTTACATTTTAAAGGACCACCTTCCTCATGATTCTCTGTGTGGAAATCTCCCCCACAGGCAGTATTTACCTCATGTCTACAAAGTTGCAGTGGGGATGAGTTCTGTGTCCACACAGACAGCATGCAGTGTGGCTTCTGCAACTCAAGCAGGAAAGAATCTACTGTATAGAATCGATCGATATTCATAACATACATTCGCCTCTGTATTAGTTTGGAAATCCCCTTCCCACTATTTTCATTTGATCTTCCTTTATACCTAAGGTCTACATTTTGCACCTTAGAAAGAACAGAGGCTCCCAGGCCACAGAGGCTGGTATCCCAGGAAAGTGTAGACTCTGGGAGCATCACTATGATGAGAAAGAACTAAACGAGAGCCTTGTCCTGAAGCTGAGACACACGAAGCCATGTGTTAACATTCTTGAGAGACCAGGCAGAGCGCAGCATGGATAAGAGGAAGGCTTTCCAAATTTTTACAAAAAAAGCCCATGTGTCCTCCCTGTAAAGGAAGATTCTTCACACTGAATTGCCTTAGCAAGAGGGGAGTCTGTAAGGACCTCCATGCCATTTCAATGTAATCCCTTCCCCATTTTCTGCTTGCCCTGCCATATGCAATCTATCCCACAGTCATTTGTGCGGCCACCTGCTGACCTTGCCACTGCAGGTAAGAAATGAGAAATTTTGAGGGCGACTGCCCTCTCTGGATTTTCATGGCCTTGGCATAAAAATATTTAGTGCAGGTGCTTTGTGAGCAGTGAACTAGCGAGGAAGGTTCATGAGTGCTGTGAGCCACAAAATCACCCTTCTGCCTACAAGAGGTTGTTCCAGCCTCGGGGCCACTGTGCACTGTAAATACCAAGGCCAGCTTTTGCTGGAAAATTATTGCTTCCTGTGGCCTCATTAAAGAATTACCCTTCTAGGCTTTCTCAGATCTTGTAATAGAAAAAAAAATGCTCTTGTTTCCTACTAGCCTATGAAAGGTGCATTTTTAACAAATGATTAATTAGGAAACCCCTTTGGGTTTGAAAAAAGGACCACTGTGAATTGTCAAACTGGAGTATTTGGTGTTCAGAAGTTTCTGGGGAGAGAATGAATGGAGATAATCACACAGTCTTCAGCCTCTACCTCTTCCAATATCAAGTTTTCATAATACGGTGACTTGATTTTCCTTGCTCTGGAGGCATTCAAAGAGAACTAGGCACATGAGAAGAAGTGAATAAGAGCAACAAGAAGCTGAAATCTGCAGGGGAAACAGAGACTCATGAGGCATCACTAGAGTAAAAGCCTCCCCAGAATAATAGGCAAGACTTGAATGTAAACAGAAGAATCTAGAGTGGTTCTTCTTTATCTCCTAGATGATGGGCTTCTGTTCCTTCTAAGCTTCACTTCCATTTCTATCCATTATTTTGCTCTATCATCTTTACCTCCAAGCAGAAGCCATATAAGTAATTTTGAAAATTTATTTATTTGTTCATCTTTTGGCAATACTGGATATTGAACCCAGAACCTCACACAGGATACCTACCATACTATCTAAGCAAACACTATCATATCACTTGGGTCTGTCCCTCACCCTGTTTTTACTTTTATTTTCTTAAGACTGAGTCTCACTAAATTGCCCAGGCTATAGTTAAACTTGATCTTCAGCATAAGGTAGCCATTGCCTGTGATTCCTTTGTCCCCATCTCCCAAGTAGCTGTGTCATTTGTACATGTCACATAACAGAGAATGCTCTAAATATGAAGGTTGTTACGTACCACAAACATTTCTATTGAATGTATGTTGTATACAAAACTTAGGGTGATAGAAAATAATGTAGACTCCTTAGTAAATCACATAGTCTAGGCTAGCTTCATGCACTAAGATACTCAAGCATTCATTTGGTAGTACATTCTCTCATAGACCACCCTTTTTATTTTTGTGGGACCAAAATGTAGCCAATGATTCTTATTCATCACTCTTTGTCAATTTCTTATCCACCTAATTATTAGTTTGTTTGTCAGGAAACATTCAACTAGCATTCTTCAAATACCCAATATGTGAATAACCCCACAATTAAAGAAGGAGGTAACATACAGAAAATAGCTACCATACAGATATCTGAATTTGTGGAATTTGTGTGTGTGTGTGTGTGTGTGTATGTGTGTGTGTGTGTGTGTGTGTGTGTGTGTGTGTGTGTGTGTGTGTGTGTGTTGGCATTTTCTTTGGTTTTTATTTCTGAGACCTGGGAACAGAGCTCAGGCTTCACATACCTTGATGAGTATTCTAGAACTAAGCTATACCTCAGTGTTCTCCACATTTTTGAAAGATAAAACACATCCTGCTACTCAGTGTTAGTAGAAGTTTGGGGCAAACCAGAAGTCATTAGAGACTTAAATAGTGCCATGAATGTTTAATCCTGGAGAAAGCATCAGACCTTATTAAGAACCCCAAGGAAAAGAGATGGGACCATCATCTCAGAAACTATCAGCAGAGAACACTGGGACACAGAAACCCTGAAGATGAAGGCAGAAAAGAGTATTGCAGTCAGAAGGGTCCGAACACAGCAGGCTGCTCTCCCCATGACATCCCCAACATCTGACTGGCTTGGGGAGAGTTGTGTAGATAAACTACCCTGGTGGGAGATCTGAATTCCACTTTTCTGTCAGGAACCTCAACTGCTACGTTCCCAAATGAGAGGAGACCAGTAATTACATAGAATATTTCAAAACTATTTGAACATAAAAGTAATGTTGCAAACGACTCTGTAATATAGGTATGGCTCTACTTGGCTAGAGGATGAATCTGTTCTTAGAAAAGGGAGCCAAAAAAAAGTCATCAACAACAATGAGGCTACTGATTTTGTCCTTCAGTAGAATGTACAGGCATGCGTTCTTGTTGAGAACCTGGGTGCTCGGACTGGTAAACATGCAGAACGAAAGCCAGTCTCAGAATATGATCTTTTGTTTTTCAACTTCATCTAAGGCAAACCTCTATTTGATCAAACATTTTCACATGTCTAATATACTTTGTCATCTGCTACCAACCTCAGCAAATCAAGAAGTAAAGAACCAATCAAGTAAGCAAATTAATTCTAATGAGTCTATCACCTCATTTACACCCTGCTTTGATGCAAAAGTAACTGACATGTCACTGAAGAATTAAAAAGAGAGAGAGAGAGAAAGGTTCATAATGGTATTTGTTTTTTGCTGAGCTTTTTAAAAATGTATTTTTGTGAGGACATTGGAAACACAGGCTGGCCTAATCAAGAGGCTCTTGTTTCTTTGTGGTCTTTATTGGAGCATTATGGGGACAGGTTTTAGATGTTTAATTAGAGGAGGGACACAGCATGACATATTTGTGTCTTAGTTGGATGCAAAGTCTCACCTAATTTTCAACATTGTTCAATGATAAATATTTAACAGGAAGCCATGCAGAGATGGAAAGTACTCAACTCAGAGGAAGATGTACCATGCCAGGACAGTAGTGAGCCAAATGACTGCATTTTGCAACTGGAAGCAGCAGATGTCTACATGAACTGACAGAAACCCTGGAACCTCCACTTGAAAAGCACTGGAGCTGGGAAATGGCCATCTGCAGGCTCATTCTCTGTCAGACAAATGTGCCATGTGTTTCCCCCTAGTGACACAGTTTCATTTAAATGGGCATAAATGCGTTTATGTGAGCACATCTCATACTTAAACACATATATGAGATTAAAAGGAAGAATTCCAGGCAATGCAGATCAGCCTCTATATATGGTCTGGGGGCTGGAGACTTGGCCCGGTGATGAAGAACACTTTTTGTTCCTGCAGAGGACCCAGGATTGGTTCCTAGCATCCATATGGTGACTCACAACTATCCAAAACTCCAGTTCTAGGACATCCAACACCTTCTTCTGAATTCTGTTGATATGCTCGTGGTGTACATGAATCCCATCAAAACACTTATACACATAAAAGACATAAATCTAAAATGTATTTCTTAAGTAAAATTAAGATTGTTCCTGTCACATTCTGACACAGGTGAAATGTCCTTAAATTTGTCCTTATAATGGTCAGCTCCATCCACACTGTGAGAAGATGAACCATCATCAGGGACTTATATCTTCCTGTGGTTCATAATCTCCTCAAATATGGGCCTCATCTGTTTCCATCTTGTTACCACGGCTCATTCAGAAATCTGAAGGTATAGAGCCAGCATTCCATAAAATTTAGGGAATTATATTACCATGCACCAAAAGATAAATGTCAAAGTAAATTAATATATCAGAGAACTCTTAAAAAACTATCCTCACCAACATGGCTGCCTAAACAGGACCCAAGCAAGCACAAAAACAATAGGCATCTTAATGTGGACTTGGGAAAGCTCAAGAGGCTTTAATGTTCTACAAAGAACTACAGGCCACTGAGGAATGCTGAGAGGAAGAGAATCAGTCTTCTCCAGGGTGTGCTCTTGCACACCAATTGGTTATCTGGTACCAAATGGTCAGTCCTGAGAACGTACATATGCAAAATTTAAGGACATGTATATTGTACTAATGTATTTAGGTGCTTGTGTGTCATACAAAAATTAAAGAAAAAGAGGTTATGAATTTAAAAGAGTTCTTGGATAGTGGTGCATGGAGTGAGTTGGAAGGCGGAAAGGGAAGGGTGAAATGAAGAAACCATTATAATTTCAAATGATACATTTTAAATAGCTATTAAAACAACTATTTGCTATGTGATTCTTCTTCCACTGGAGTTCCCTTTGATACACCCCAAAAGAGCTTCAAGCTTTTAGGCAACCTTGTCTACAATCCTTAAAAAGCAGCGAGAGTCTTGTATTTGTTTCATATGTGAGGTTTCCACCCAGTGAATTCCCCAAAGCAGGGAAATTAACCAGGAACTCTAAGAGCATCACAAGATGTTCAACAATCTGAGCTATTCTGGTTCCTTCTGACTTGCTTATTCACCTCTTTGTCATTTCCACTCTCACCTTTCTCCATAAAAAGAGGATTCAGATATTTTGTGTTAATTATCTTTTCTAATGACAAAGGCAATAAACAGCTATCCAGTCTCCTCCCCTTCCTGCTACCTCCTTTATGTTTCTTCCCCACAAGGGATATAACTGTCTTATAATGGTGGACTATGAAAATACGAGGGATGATTTTGGAGAGGTTTCCCTTGCAACTAAAATTCCTAAGCATTGCACACTTGCTGTCAGAACAGAAAGAGAAAAGCTTCTGTTCATGGTCGAATCTCTCTCTTGTATAAGAAAGAATTATTTAGTGCAAGTACCTTTTACCTAATAATGATGTCTTCTAGAATATTTTACCTTTTGTAAGCCACTGGCATTATGCTTTGTAGCAGAAACACCAGTTTACTGAGCAGTATGAACATCCAATTTATCTATTAGATGACTTAATAATTTTGGAAACACCTAAATGTAAATGGAGAGTAACAATAATAATAGGAATGAACATTTTTTTTAAGAACACGACATCAGGTGTTCTTTACAATCTTTGTAAGTAACTTGTACACATCAAGTCTGTTTTGTGAATCACATTAGCCCCATATAATGGAGGAGGAAATGGAGAAAAGTCCAATCACTTGCCTTAATATCCACAAACTGAATGTGGTGGGTCCAGGATCTGAAACCTGGCAAGCTTTTCCCAGAGGCTCCTTCCTTTATGAAATGAGGAAATGAAGGGAGAGAAAATACTTCTGAGAGAACAGGAAATTTATCTAACAGCTGGGGAAGTCACTGAACAGTCAGGAAATATAGTTTCCTGGTTTCAATTACTAGAGAAGAGATAGAGTGACATGAACATCACCCAAGATGCAGGTTCCTTTCATTCACATACTGTGGAGTGGTGGATGGGTGGGTGGGGGGACATTCTAATGCTAGGATGAGACACTCCAGTACTCAAGGATGTATAAAGGAAAGAAGAAGGCATGAAGCAAGGAAGCTTCCTATAGTAGAAGAGAGTTCAAAAAGAAGAGAGTATGATCCAACCTAAGAGTCAAACCCATAGACTGTCTAGAAGAGCAATAGAAAAGTAAGATTTGGTACTTAGAAGATTCTAGAAAAGAAAATAGAATACCAGGTCTGTGGATTCCCCAAATAAATCTTATTCTATTAAGAATTTGTGCCTGGACTGGGGAGTTTGAAGAAGGTGAAATAGAAGACATGGCTCCAGGTGTGTTCACGCTTGCTCACTGCCAAAATTCCACCTTAGCTATTCTTCAGGTGTCCCTACTCTCTAGCATCTCTACTGTCCATTCTCAATAGAAGCTAGAGTAATGCCATCCTATACACTGGTTAGTTCTTAGTCACCCAGTGGTATTCACTTTGATTATCATTTATGTGCTCCTGGGTACTCCAAAAATCTACTAAGGAGATGAACCTCAGGGCCTTTATAACTCTGTGCCACTTGCTCTGAGTTCTATTCTCTAAAATTCCAACAGCATTCATTTCTATTCTTCTTTATGGTCTGTGCTCCAATCTCTCTTGAGAGCACTCCTATCTCTGTTTCATTTTTTGTTGTCCATAATCATATCACCACCTGGTATGTTATTTCCATTGTGCCTTCTCACCTGAATACAAGCTCCATAATTAGGCAATATTGTGCATTCCATTGTTGTAGCTCAAACTGATTAGCAGCAGGCACACAGTCAGCACTCTACACTAATGGAAGAATGAGTGAACACATTCTGAATTGCTGGGATATTTGAACAGAGGAGCAAAACTATTGAACAGATGTAAGGGACTGAGAGTCCTTGGGCTGAATTAGGCCCTTAACAATGTTTGTTTGCTTTTTAATCTGCACATCAATTTATCAATGATATAATATTTAAATATTTAAATATCAGGGGAGTTCACATAAAAATTCAAAATCTGGGCATTCTTGGAATGGAAACTTAAAAGAAATTGGCATCCACTGGGTGACTATTCCCATGCTTCAACAATGGTCTGAATGTGAGTATCAGCTGTCTTTCCCAGCCAGCCCTGCCTTCTCCAGCTGGTCCACTTTTCCACAGCTTCTTTCCAAACTTCAAGGCCAAGTGTCAGTTGCCATGCATCATTGTTATTACAATGTCATATAAATTAAGGCAGGGAAGTCTCCCTCTGTAGTGATGGCTCCAATGAAAACAAAGACTCGGATGCCACATGATTAAGGAGCAATAAGAGAGACTGTATTTCTTTGTATAAGTGAAGACATGACGTTCATCTAAAAATGCCAACATCGGGGCTCTTGTGTCATATATCTTATTGCCTGGCCTCGGAAATCACTTCAGTTTGTCACATGTATGTCCCACCCAACCTGAGCAAGGAGAAATGGTGAGCTTTCTTGGGGTGACGCCATGAAGACTCCTTAAGACAAAAACAGTGGCTCTATCCTTGTGTCTACTCTTTTACTTCAAATTTGCTTCTTATTAATTTTGTCTCCTTAAGTTTTCTGGAAAAGCAACTTTGGAAAGAGCTCAGCTTTGCTGAACTTATTTGTAAATTATTACAAAACACTCTGGTCAACCAGGCAGGAAAATCACACATGACTGTGAGTCTTAAAGTTTACTTTAAGACCCACCAACAAAGAACAACCCTTGAACTGCCCTGGACTAGGATTTACAAGAATTGTGTAAATCCTTTCCAACAACCAGAAAAAAACAGTTATCCATGACAGCCAAAGAAATGGCCACCCTTTCAGAGAACTCTTCTCTCCCTTTCTGTAATAATACTTGACAATAATAAAAACAACCCTGAAACAAAGAAAAGAAGGTGGAGACACTCTTAAGCTGTGTGCCAAATGTCCACCTTTGCTACTGCTTTTCTGTGACTTGGTCAAGTCTTCATTTGAGACACGAAAGAAGCTAGACACAGACATTGTATCACAAAAGACCTCTAAGACCTCCTCCAGTATCAGCTTAAGAAAAGCTAAATCATTTATGTGTATCAGTCACAGCCAAGTTTTGAAACATACGTACATAATAATGATAGCTATTCCTCCACTTAATAGATAGGAATATTGGAGAAGCAGTAGAAGAAATAACTCATCAAAGTCATCAGTGCTAGTAAATGGAGGAGCCAGATAAAGCCAGGATAGTTCAACTCCAGATTGGATTCATATAACCATCTCTTTGAATTGCCTTCACAGCAGCATTACAGGAGTTTTCTGGATTGATACCTATCGGAGTTGGATAGGAGATGGGGTGGTAGACAGGTGGTGGGTGGGTGGATTAGGGATGACCCACACAGAGTAAAAACTTGAACAACAGTGTTACCCCTCCCCACTAGATTCCTGTAGCCCCCTTCTTATTTCTGAATATTGGAAGCAAAATTTCTCCAGACACAGACAAAGGTTGCCTAGAAGATGAGGTGGCCCTTGGTAGAAGATGATTGCACTAAGGGAAAACCAAGATTAGTTAGCCTGGTGTTGAGGGCAATACAAAGAATCAGAGGCCCAAAATAAAGGTGGTAGCAACTTTTTGTAAAAATTTAGACATCATAAAAAGCAAATCTTTCAAAGGAACAAAATAAGGTTCACTCAACCATGAGCTGAAAAAAGAAGTGGGTGAGGGGACAGTGGAGATCATCAACCCATATCAAGTAGTGACTCTTTCTGAGCAATCATAATGTACCTTTAAGCACAGGCACTCACAGTACTAATAGTGGTTGATTTCAGTATGAACTACCAGAAAATATGTTTCTGAAAGTTAATGGAACAACAAAGGAGAAAAAAATGGTAGAGATATGAAAATAGCCTAGCAAAGCTCCAGCCACTTCATTGGCCATCAAATAATAATAACAACAACAGCAACAACAATAATAAAAATATTACTTAGGGAACTAGTTAGTTTGGCCTTTAAATAGAATTAAACATGATTTAAATTTTTTTCTTTACAGAGTAAACATGTTTTTCTGACTTTAAGACACTCATAAACAAGACAGTACAGAAGCAAAATTATGACTGTTCCTTCCTGTCTCCCTTCAGTATTATTGCTACTCCAACTAAGTGCTTCTGCTAGCAACCATAATTGTGTGATGGCCTGTGCTGTGAAGTAAGTGCATCCTGTTTTGGAAGGCTTAGCTCAGTAAGATGTCAAGGTAATAAGCGTTATTTCAGTTTGATTGATCACTGGTGAGTTGCAGATTTAGGATTAGTCATACGATTTGGATTCAGCAGCATATTTCATAAAATAAATATTTATTGAAATACCTAAAGTAGATTTCAAGCTATACAGCAAGGTGCAAATGATCAGCAGAACACAATGAAAATAGCGAGAGAGCCCTGCGTGTACATTTGAGTATGCCTTGCCTTTACTGAGGAAAGAATAATGACATGTATGTGATTTAGCAAAATAATATTTATTATTTCATAGCTGTTTGGCAGGGAGCCTGTATGCAAGAGTGCTAATGCGAGACATGGAGGCTTAGATAACATGCTTGCTTACAAATAATAGAGGGCATCCCAAACTGGCTTAGCCATAAAGGAAATTGATCAGAACACTTCTTAGATGCTGCACAAAATCCAAGGGGATGATTAATAATCAGAACTAGAGATGATGCATGGTGGATCTTGCAAACAGAGCCAAAATCCTTCTCTGGAAGCTCTCAGTTTTCACTTCTGGGAATCCAATTGGTCCTTTCAGAGTGAGATCCAAATTCTGGGGTAATCAGCTGTATCAAGTAGGTCAGGATCTCTCGGTATAGAGGTCAGCCCTCTGAGTTTGATATTCAGTAGGGAAAAGCACAACTGTACATAAATAAAGTTCAAGCTATCACAACCATATCTGGGTTATGACTTTGAGAAAGAGGAAAATGTAAATACAATATTAAGAAAAACAGGATTTCAAGAACCATGAAAGTACAGCCATTGTGGTAAGATCACCATCTTGAAAGTACACCTGCTGCATTCAAATTTTAACTCTGCTACAGGCTACATGTGATGTAAATCGAGTCTCTATACCTTTGTTTTCCCCTTTTGCAAAAGTAAGTCATGTCCATGATCATACTAACCTGTACATCTGATCTGCTCTGCAAAAATAAATCAGTAACATCTGATTGGTGAGACATTATGAGACCTTAAATTGTTAGTGGATCAAAAGTCACTTATATTAAACAGTATTTGCTAGTGTTTAGATGTTGGAGAGATAATTTTGTTGTGGCTTCATGCATGTTCTAATTTGCTTGCTGTTGTGATAAAACATTGTTGTGACTATTCAACATGGAAAAGAAGGGTTTACTTGGCTTAAACTTCCATTTAACTGTCAGAGAACTTAGGGTAGAAACTCAAGCAGGAACCTGGAGTCAGAAGTTGAATCAGAGGGCATACAGGAGTGCTAATAACTCTTCCCATGGTTTCTTCAACTTGCTTTTTTATACAACACAAACCACCTGCCAAGGAGTGGTACCACTCACAGTGGCTGATATTTTATGCATCAGTCATCAATCAGGAAAATGCCCCATAGGGTAATCTGAGAGAGGACATTCTTCAACCAAAGTTCCCTCTTCCCAGGTGACTCCAGTTTGTATTAAATTGACAAAAACTAAGCAGCACATCACCTACATCTAAGCTTTGATTGTGACCCTTGTTCAACTTTACCTCAAATTGAACCCAGATTTTGAATGTTCTCCCCAAGTCTGATTGTATTAGCAAGTAGATGGATGAACAGATGGCTCTGAATGGAAATAGAAAGATATATCTATAGTAGTGAATAATGATAGATAAAATAAAAACTAGATACATAATAGATGATGGATATATAGATAGATGATAGACTATAGATCTTTCATAGCAAAAAAAGATAAAAGTGTTTGTGTATGTGTACACATATGTGCATATTTTCATTTGTGCACAAAACCATCTCTTACAGTCCTCAGTTTCTTTACAGGTGATACTTTTATCCTTCTTTCCTTTCCAGTTTTCAAACACTTTCCAATGGCTCTAGCAATTCAAATTGACTCCACATTTTCACTTTGCTAAGATACTTTCAAAACCAAACAAAAGAGGTAGTTAGACAAACTCTCTCTCTCTCTCTCTCTCTCTCTCTCTCTCTCTCTCTCTCTCTCTCTCTCTCTCTCACACACACACACACACACACACACACACACACACACACACACACACACACTCACACACACACACCAGTCCTGTGCAAGTATCCAGACACCAATTAAAACAGGTTGCAGTCCTGTGCTAGGTGCAAAGAATGATGTGGACATGAGGCAGGGGAGGTGGGGAAGAGATGTTGTCATTAGAGATCTAAATTTTTCTCTATATAATTTTAGTTTGGTGAACATATAAAACCTTGTATAGGGAAACTTAGTGGACTTGTTTGAAAATCTAGGTTAGCATTAGGGGGAGGGTTAATGTCAAGAGAGTCTGCTATGGCATGATCCCCCAGTGCTGGCTGAAGGGAAGGATCAAAAAGATTACTCATTCCCTTTCAACTCCAGTTTCATCTGTAGAACCTAGATAATGTGAACCCCATAGCAAGGAGTCACACACTAAATAATGACATGCACAGTGATTACAAAACTCTGTACAATCCTCAAACAAGCAATTATTATAATAATGATGGTCCATTATGATTATGTTCACTGAAATGAGGATGTGTGGAAATGCTGGGTCTGGATGATGGGGAACTTGGAGTGAAAACATGTTAAAATTCTAGAACAGTACACTTTTACCTGCTATTTACAGTTATTAAATTGTGAGCCTGTATGTAGTTCCTCGTGATTGCAATAAGCTGTAACAAGGTAATTTTCTCTTCCTAATGAAATAAATCATAGTACTATGAATGCGTTTTTAGAATGGTCTCAGCATTTTTCCTTCCTAATGGCCTCACAGTGTTGGGATCCAGGGCCTAGATTCTGCTCACAAATCTGTCTGAAGACCCAGACAGGGAGTCCAGTGAAAACAGTATATGATGCTCCCAAGATGCTTCTGATCTCATCTTTATTATCATCATGGCCCACTACCAGTTCTGTCTTCAATGTATGCTGAGTGTCACCCAGAGCACTGTTGCAATAAAAGCAGAGACTGGGGCTGGCATTTTCTCTTCTCAGCCCTCTGAGGGATGTGTAACTATCCACATGTACTTACACTGGAGCTGAATCTCCAAGAGAAACTGTGATCCTCCAAAACCACCCAAGTACCAAAAAATCACAATTTGAATTCTGACCTATGTTCCCTCATAATAACTTGAGATATCTTTGGAAAGAAAACAAACTCTAGTCAATACAGCATATTATCCACACTTCTCTTAAAGCATTAGTTGTTTAATTATAAAATAAAATGATGTAAATTGTATTTACCCCTAAGCTTTCTTAAGAAAAAAAATCAAGTCTTGTACATTTCCCCAATGTATACATCATATGGTTCTAAGAGGTTTGACTAGAGGACAAGTCAGTTTCCATTGACTGCAAAAACAACTATGGGTCATTTTCAGAGGCTACGCAGTAAAAGAGTGAAATGTTTTTCTTAGTACTAAATCAAGTTGGAATGCAGCCCCATGGTAGAGGATGTGCTTCAGTAGTATGACAGGGAACTGAGAGTCTCTGGGGGCTTCTCAGTACCTCATTTCCTACAGGAAATTTTGGACAGCAACCTTATGGTCAAGTGCAAGCAAAACCAGAACAGACTGGGGGCTTGTCACTGTCCGTGGTACTGACTGAGATTAAAGGAAAGAGAGGGACAAAGGAGAAAGAAACGCTAAATTGCAGTCAACCCTCCAGAACAATTGAGAAAATGAGACCTGGATTACTTAATCATATTAATTTGCATCTCTCTGGGCAACATATGCAGACAGATATTTCTTTTTCATTCTCCAACTCACTTCTCATCTGAAATAACTTGTATTCGTCATAGATAACTCTATAGCTCAGATTTAAATCGAAGGATATGAAGACTTGTAAGTGACAAACTCATATGTGGCAAGTAAGTAGTAGCTTGTAAGTGACAAACATTGGAACATCACCCAAAGTGAATATAATATATACACAGCATGGTGTCTCCACTTTGGTAGAAATAAGATGTATGGTAGTCTGGAGAGATGCATCTAATTAGACACATATTGTTCTAGTCTTTAACAAAGACAAATCATGATTTAAAGAGTGGGGCGTGTGCTGAGTTGACAAAGGAGTAGACTTGTTGATTGTTGGATGCAAATATTTCATTAGATCCTTGTACTGTAGCTGTGAGAATGTATCCTAGAGACCTCCAACTACAGGGTGAAATCCATCATTCCATTGGCAGAGATCAGAGTTCCCATAGCAAGCCTCTAGACACTGTTTCAATAGGAACAAGAAGCAGAGGTAATTGTAAGCCACTTGGATTCTTCCCATCACCAGCTTTGGCATGGGAGCTCCTGGAAATGGTGGCAAACTTTCTCTGGGTGGAAAGGTGACCCACCTCGCTTCTGCCAATCTTGCTTCCCTCTTCCTAAAGAATTGGTTAGAATAATGATGGGTCAGGCAGTTCTCTCAGCTTTCCTAGATTGCCCTGTATTTTTCAAATAAAATATGCACACTGAATTCCATCTTGGAATTAATTTCTTCTCAGGTTCTTCCCATTCTAAGATTCCCTATAATACTGGGTGGAAGCCATTAGCTGTGTCTTTGAGATGTGGTCTGCCCTCTTTGGTCCTGGGCTTGAGTTCATTTATCAAGGATAAATGGTATTCAGACAGTTACAAGGACAAGATATCATTGTATGCCAGAGGTCATAAGGATTCACAGATTTCACTATGAACTGTTTTAGTAAACTGGAAAGTGGTAAAGTAGCACTGAAACACTTAAAATTTACAGTAGTTTACCAGGTTGTTCTTGAAAACCAGCTAACTCAATGTTCCAAAGATTGTAATGAAAGGTTTTAAATACCTCATTTTCATTTTTCCAGGAAACACAATAACTTATTGCCATATCAACAGGAGAGATCATGCAAAGTGCTAAGGGAGGGAATCACAAGGAAATTAAACATATTCAGAGCTTTAGGGAATTTAAATTCATGTTATATAAAAGAAAATAAAAGTTCACCCAGGAAAGCAAATAAAGTTTAAAATTCAAAGGGAAAAGCGTGTAGTCTGATTAGAACTGGTCAGAGGATGTTAGAAAAACTGTATGCATTCTGATGGAATAATTAATCCAGATCCATGTGTCTTGGAGCAGCAGGTAGGATCATTGGACGAAGGCAGCTGCCCCACTCCAGATGGTTTGATTTTATGTGCCACCTTGCCTCTTTTCAAAGATTTGTAAATTAAATACAGCATGCCCATCCTTTAATATGAAATTCTTATACTTAACATTTTGAAATGAATCATGTTATTCAATGCCGAAGAAAAGTACAATGCCTACTCCATTACTATTTTCAGAAACAGACCTGTGCTTAAGAAAAGAACAATACTTTCATCTGTGCTGAAAACCTGCACAAGCAAAATGTCACCTTTGGAAACTTTCATTGCTGGGAAATTGCCTGCATTCATGTTTGTGATTCATTGTTTTTCTCCCAGGTGAAACTTTTTTAAACGTCTCTAAAACACGCTGGCCTATTTGTCTAGCTCTGTAATGGTTTATATACCATTATTTGGACATTGATGTCAGATAAATCTTTTCCTTTTTTTCTTCAACTTTTCACATCAAAATGTACAAATATCACCACAAAACAAATCTAGCCAAACTTTAAAATTTAGCATTTAACAACATGGTCAATCATGCTACATACATTAATGAGCATCTATAGTGTTTGGATGAAATAGGTTCAAACCCTGAAGCCTAGAAACTTAGAATCTATTCTGTACCCTCCATCTTGTATGGTAAATCCAAAGGCCCATTCTTTGGGGGATATTGCTGACTTTATTGTCAGCAGCAGAGACTCAGAATGCATAGGAATATGTGTTTTCTAACTCATTTAACTTACCTGCTTTTCTTGCAGAAAATCTATATTACTTAAAAAGCAAACACAGGCCAGGGGTGGTGGTGGCGCATGCCTTTAATCCCAACACTTGGGAGGCAGAGCCAGGTGGATCTCTGTGAATTCGAGTCCAGCCTGATCTACAGAGTGAGATCCAGGACAGGCACCAAAACCACACAGAGAAACTCTGTCTCTAAAAACCATAGGGGGAAAAAAGCAAACACAGGGTGTTACAAGTTTAGCCAGGGAGGTGTTTCTCTGGTCCCAGGAATGGGGTCTACTATTATTAATCAGTACTGTTTCAGATACTGAACATGGAGATACTGATTGAATATGAGTAGGGGTGCATTTGTTTTCATCATTGAAACTTAAAGATTAATAGGCTATTAATAGTCTCTATTTCATTGCCTGGTGAACTTTGGAATATCTAGATTTCTTGTTGGAGATTACATTCACCACAGCTATGTCCCTGGGGGGATCCAGGGATGGATCGGCCTGGGGACAGTGAAAGAATAAAGATAAGACAAACATGTAGATACACTTTTAAAAAACTGGGGTTGGGTAGACTGGGCTCTCTGGTAAAGAAATAGTTGCACCCTAAAAGCTCAATGCATTTATTATATACAACTGAACAAGAATCCAGGTTTATCTAATGTAGGTCTGAGTATTCTCTGTAGGGAAGCAGTCTTCAGACTGTAAACATACAGGAGGAAAAATCTATGATGGACATCTTCACAAACTGTCATTATTCACAATCAGATCCCTGAGCAAGGCTGCCATCCCTGTGAGCCTCACCTTGCTTCGCCATTCCCACACGGCAGAAGCATTGGTCCCTGTCAATAGCACACCATCACTCAGGACTTCATTCACTCAGGGCTTCCTCCACACCTACTAATTTAGTGAAGGTTTTCCTGACTCCTCCTGACAATTTCTTGCTGTTAAACTATTTTCCTGTACAAGAAGATATTCATGCTAGAAGATGAGAGAAACCCAATTAAATTTCAGAACCTGTTTCATTTCTAAGGCTTCTGGTAGAACAATGGTAACAGGGATGACAGAAATGCCCTTCTACTGTGGGAAACAACCCTGCATATGTGCTTCTTATGTAAGGAAGTGTCAGGCTTAAGGGTCTACCAGTCTGGCAAATGTTCTGGATTATCTAAAATTGATAACAGTGGTCAGTACAACCTATGGTCAGGTACTTGGAACAAGCCATGGACTGCTAACATGAAAGAGTTATGGGGAGAGGTATATAAATTAGATTTATACCTTATATTGTCCTCAAAAAGGCTACACTAGCCTTTGCCTTTGACTGTGTGCAACTAATTATAGAAAACTTGACATCATCCTGAATGCTGCTTTCTCAGGCTAGATATTGGTTGAAGCTGCATTCCCTAATTAAGGACCACATCTCCCCCAAAATCAGCCACATTCTCTAATTGTAAGCCTCACCAAATTTCGGTAACCACACTTTCTCTGTCCATTAGGTGAGGTGATCAGTCCTTTATGAATGCCATATTAATGCCTATGGTTTCAGCTAACACTCAACACCTTGCCAGTAGTTTTCTTCTTGACCATCTACAGTTGTGCTTTATGAATGTGTTCATTATTTTCTCTTGTGATTCCAGCTAAAACAAATTCCATAGTTTATCCCTTCTGGAATTTTCGGTTCTTTCTTTTCTCTCTAGAGTTCACTGATGCATTTCATTAGCCTGAACTATTACCTCTCAAGCCAGACTATTGATATTAAGCAGCCTGTAATTGTGCATTCACTCCTAAATGTTAAATTTTATGTACAAAGCAAGGATATCCACCTTGTCCTTCCTTATACGCTCAGCATCATCCATGATGCTTGGTGCAAAACAGGCATTCAATCAATGCTCGAAATGAACATTTCCTTGGTTTGACTGCTTCATCCAGAATATGTTACGCTGTGACACTTTAAGTAAAAGGTATTTTAAAAGAAAAAGTGTTGACAATCCGTTACACAACCTGTCTTGCTTTCCTGAGGTATATTCTCAGTTGAATTGTTACCCTCCTTCTACCTGATTTAAATGCTCTGTGCCTCTCAAGAAGGTAACTGGAATACATAGAGTATGTGGGACTATGCCTCCCATACCAATAAAGACCCCATAGTAGAGTGAAAAAACAATAGTTTGACTTCTAGTTTGATCTCTGAAATAAAAAGCATTTCAGTTGTCACTAATGTCTGTCACAATTAAAAACTGAAAAATCAAAAAACTAGTTATTTTCAAAGAACTAAACTTGCTGGACAAATTTACAACCCCAAATCTTAGAAAACAGGCCGGGCAAAAGGTTCCCAATCCATCTCTACCTGTCTAAAGAATGGGTCTGTGGAGCCCAAAGCAGTTTAAAGAATGAAACTCTCGGGAACTATATTTCTTAAGGAACTCCCAGAATTTCACAGGGTTTAGGTCCTGATGTCTGTTAATTTCTTGAAGCGAAGGTGCAAGACAATTTTTCTTATGATGTTAAAAGTACTTATTTGAAATCTGTCCAAGAACAGTCTCCATAACCACTCTCCAGGGGAAAAGATTTCATTATAGTTTTAGACTATGAAGAAAGACATCATTTTCATTGGCTGCCTCCAAACTATTTTTTTACCTCTTATTCACTTAAGAGGAGAATTAATCTATAGCAATAGCAAAATATTTGTGAAGCTGACAGCCCAGAGACACATTGAAAGACAGATCAAATCATAAAGTTGTGGAAAAATTTCTTCCCCTCACTGAGCAGCATACGATTAATAGCAAAGTATCTTGCAAACAAAATGCTAGCAGTCATAGCAAGAAGAACTGGGGCAGGAGAAGGAAGGTCCAAATTGAAAAAGAAAAAGTCAAATTTTATCTATTTTCCGATAACATAACCAACATAGAGAAGGAAAGTTCTGATGACTCAAAAGAAAGAAAGAAAAATCTATTAAAATCAATAACCAGTAGAATTGCAGAATCTAATACCAACATGAAATATCAGAAGTGTTACAATACACTGATGGTGAATCATCTGACACAGACATTAAAAAATGCAGTTTTAGTCCTGGAAAAATGGTTCAGCAGTTAAAAGCACCTGTAGTTTTTTTGTTTTTCCTAATTAATTTATATATTTTGCATTCTGACCACAGCCTCCGCTCCCCTCCTCTCTCTCCTCCCACTCTTCCCCTATGCCTCCCCACCCCACTACTCCTCCGTAATTGCTCAAAAACAAAAGCAAGCCTCCTATGGGCTTTAGCAAAGCATGACATATCAAGCTCCTGTAACACCAAGTACCTCCCCCTGTATTCAGGCTGGGCAAGTCAATCCACCATGAGGAATAGGTTCCCAAGAGCCAGCCAAAGCACCAAGGACAGCCCTGCTCCCATTACCGGAGTCCCACATATAGATCAAGCTACATATTTATGCAAAGGACCTAGGTTGGTCTCATGCAGACTCCCTGGTTTTGGTTCAGATTCTTTGAGTTCCCATGAGCAAGGCCAGTAGCTTCTGTGGGTTCTCCTGTGGTGTTCCTGACACCCCTGTTTCCAACAATCCTTCCTCCTTCTCTTCAGCAGGACTCCCTGAGTATGGCCCAGCGTTTGGACCTGTAGTTCGTGCAGAAGACCCAAGTTTAGTTCCCAGTAACCACTTTAGGTGGCTCACAACCACCTACAATTCCAGCTCCAGGTGATCCTATAGGTCTGGGCTCTTCACAAACTGGTACACACACACACACACACACACACACACACACACACACACACACACACACACACACACACACATACTCACACTCACTCATACATAGAGGAAGGAGGGGAGGGGGAGGGACAGGGACAGGGACAGGGACAGGGACAGGGAGAGACAGAGAGACAAAGAAACAGAAATAAGACACACACACATAGATGCATACACAAAAGTAATAAAAAGAAATTCTAAAAATAATGCAATTCTATTTATACTACCCAAATAAAAATTACCTCAAAGTAAATTTAACCAAAGAAGTATAATTTCTATGCAGATAAAACATGAATGAAAGAAGTATAAATGAATAGAATTCCATTGTGCATATGTATCACATTTTCATGATCCATGAATCAGTTGATGAATAAAAATCTAAGTTTCTTCTATGTCCTAGCCATAATGAACAGGGCAGCAATGAACATGCCAAGCAAGTATCTTTGTGGTAGGACATTGGGAATTGAGTCCTTCGGGTATTATCAAGGGGTGGTATACCTGGGTCATATGGTGGATATATTTTTTGCTTTTTGAGTCTTCTTTACACTGATTTCCAGAGAGCCTGCTTGAGTTTGCAATCATACCAACAATGAGCGAGGGTTCTCCCCCCGCCATATTCTCATCAGTATTTGTTGTCAGTTGATTCTAGAACTTACACATTATGACTGGCATAAGATGAAATCTCTAGGTACTTGTAATTGGCACTTTCTGATTGCTAAGGATATTGAAAGATTTTTAAAGATATTTTTAGCCATTATTATTCCTACTTGTGAGAGATCTCTGTTCATAGTCATAGCCCACTCTTTGAAACATCTGTTTTATTGATTTCTTGATTTTTTAGTTCTTATCCTCTGAACATTAATCTTCTATCAAATGTGTATCTGGCAAAGATTCTCTCCTACTCTTTCAACTTCCTTTTCATCTGATTGACTGCTTTTTTTCTGTAAAGAGGTTTTCAGTTTTATGAGGTCCCACTTGTCAGTTGTTGACCTTAATCCATAATCAAATAGATTCCTATTCAGAAAGTTCTTTCCTGGACCTCTATTTTATAGGGTACTGCCTATCTTTTCTTCTAGAGGTTTCATCATTTTTTATTTCACACTGAGGACTTTTGATGCATTTGAAGATAATTTTGGGCAGGATGATACCCTGGCATCTAATTTTATTCTTCTACATGTCAACATTCAGTCTTCTCAGTACCATTTATTGAAGATGCTCTTTTCCTTTAGTGTATGTTTACCTACTTGTGAAATATCAGATGACTCAAATACCTGCATACCTGTTTGAACTTTCTGTTTTGTTCCATTGATCTACGTACCTGTTTCGTTCTCATACTATGCTGCTTTTACTACCATAGCTCTGTACTATAGCTTAAAATATGATATGCCAATTCCCTCCAGCATGGTTCATTTTGTTCAGGATTGCTTTAGGTATCTGGAAACTTTTATGCTTTCCTATGTATTATATGATTTTTCTTCTTCCTATTCCCATGAAGAATGTCATGGGGACTTTGAGTGGGATTACATCAAATCTATAAATTCTTTTAATACGATCATATTTTTCAAAATATAAATTCTACCAATCCAAACTCATGAAAGGTCTTTCTTCCAATGTCTCCCTTAATCTCTCTCTTCAGAGATTTACATTTTCATTATAAAGTTATTTCCCCTTGTTTGTTAGGTTTATTCCCAGCCTTTTTCTTTCTTTCTTTCTTTCTTTCTTTTTTTTTTTTTAATCTATTGTGAATAGGAGTGTTTCCATGATCTCTTTTCAATATCTTTGTTTTTGGTCTATAAAAAGCCTATATACATTTATATTGTATTTTTATATTGATTTTATATCCTGATACTTTGTTGAAATTATTGTTCATTTTTACAAGTTTTCTGATGGTATTTTGTATCTCTTACATATAATGTCATATCTGTAAATGGGTATAATTTGACTTCTTTCCCTGCTTGTGTCTCTTTAGTTTCCTTCTCTTGTCTTATTGCTCTAGCTTGAGCTTTAAACCTTACATTGAAAAGAAATGGAGATAGTGGGGATACATGTCTTGCCCCTTAACTTTGTTGGGACTGCTTCAACTTTTTTTTTATTTTTTTATTTTTTAAGGTTATGTTAGCTGTGGGTCTGTCATATATTGGGTTTATTATGCTTAGATATTCTCTTCAGTCCTACTTCTTCTAGGACTCTTATCATGAAGGCATGTTTGATTTTATCACAGGCCTTTTCTGGATTTATTTTGAAATGATCATGTAATTTTTGTCTTTATGTTTGTGTATGAGGTTTATTGCATTTATTTTCTTACATATGTTGAAACATATATCTTCTAGATAAAGCCATCCCAAAATCTTATAAAGCCGTGTTGATTGTGGTGGATGATATTTTTGATTTATGTTTATATTTAGTTTACAAGTATTTCATTGAAAATTTTGGTGTATGTTCATCAAGGATACTGGCCTGTGGTTCTTTTTCTTTGTTGCTTCTCTGCCTGGCTTTGACATTAGAGTAATGCTGTCTTCACAGAAGGAGTTTGGAAACATTTCTTCTGTTTCTATTTTTTGAATAATTTAAGAAGTGTTGGTTGTAGTTCTCTTTTGAAAGTCTGGTAGAATTCTGCTGTGAATTCATCTGGATCTAGGCTTTTTTAGTCAAAAGGCTTTTTGTTATTATTTCAAACTCCTTATATGTTATAGGTCTTTTAAATAATTGATTTCTTTTTGGCTTAGCTTTTGTTGTTCAGAAGTTTCTAGAAACTTGGCTATTTCTTTTAGGTTTTCTAGCTTAAGGGAGAATAGAAATTTTAAATATTTCCTTGTAATATTGTGAATTTCTTTAGTGACTATTCTAATGTTTCTTTGTTAATCTCCAATGTTATTCGCTGTCTCTCTTTTGGATAATTCAGCTAAGGGCCTGCCAATATTATCTTTCCAAAGAAGCAATTTTAGATCCATTGAGTCTTTGTATTGTTTTTGTTTGTTTGTTTCTATTTTGTTAATTTCTACACTGGTTTTATTTATCCTCTTCTACTGGATTGGGATTTGTTTTGTTCTTATTTTTCCAAACTCTTCGTTGCACCATTAAGTTATTTGTTGTGTTCTCCCTCATTTGTTACTATAGGTACTCAGAGCTATATCTTTCCTACTTAGGACTGGTTTTATTGTGTTCTAGAGACTTGGTTATATTTTGTTTTCATTTCCATTTAATTTCAGATTTTCTTCAACTTCTTGGTTTCTTCTTTGACCCACTCATCATTCAGTAATATATTGTTTAATCTTGATAATTTTGTATAAATTTCAGAGATTCATTGCTACAGATTTCAGGCTGTACTGCCTTGTGTAGGATTCCCAGAGTAGCTTCAGATTTTCTGTAATTTTGACATTTGTTTTGTGTCCCTAGGTGTGGTCTATTTCAGAAAAACATCTATGGGCTGTGAGTATCATAATGGTATTTATGAGTAAAATACGTAGTTTTTGGTATTTGGGTAGAATATTCTGTAGCTATCTGTAGGCCAATTTGATGTATGATATTATCTAGTAACCACAATTCTCTGTTTGTTATACAGATGACCCCTCTATTGGAGAATGAGAGGCACTAAATTCCCCTGGCATTTATCAACTTGGGGTTAATTGTGCCTTGAAGTCCAAAAGTATACTTTTTTATTAAAATGTGTTGCTTTTGAGTATGGTGTACATATATTTAGGATTGGAATGTCTTCTTTGATAAGTGTTCCCTTGATCAGAATGAACTTCCCTTCTTTATCTCTTCTGATTAATTTTGATTTGAAGTCATTTTTTTCTTATATTAGGGTAACAATGTCTAATTGTTTCCTGATCCAATATTCTTGGAATACATTTTTCTATTCATTTACTCTAAGGTTGTGCCTATCCTTGAAGATAAGGTTGGTCTTTTGTAAACAAAAACAAAAAAATGAATTTTTTCATCCTTTCAACTAACCTATGTCTTTTCAATAAGGGGTTAAGGATATTAATATTTAAATACATTATTGAATGCTATGTTTGGATAGCTGTCCTTTTCATTGTTTTTTAGTTTGTGTTTTTGTCATTTTCTGTTGAGTAATTATAGCTTTATTTTTGTTCCTTTGGTAGCCTCTTGGCTATGTTCAGTATGAACTATTGCTTCCAGTATTTTCTATAGGTTTTTTTTTTAGCCTGTTAACAGGATAGGATATAATAGGCTGTAGAAAATATGGCTGTTTCTCCTTCAACTATGGCAGATGGTTTTGCTAGACAAGTAATCTTTCACCTGTGATCTTTTAGAACTTGAAGCACATTGCTTCAGACGCTTCTGTCCTTCAGAGTTTCTATTCAAAAGTCAGCTAGTATTCCGATGAGTTTTCTTTCTATGTGGCTTTTCTTATTCTGCTTCAATACCCTTTCATTGTTCTGTATAGTGTTTTAGCTCTAACATACCATGGGTAGTTTCTTTTTTTGTCCTGTCTAACTGTTGTGCTATGTGCTTCTTTTGTCTATATGGGTATGTCTTTCTTTGGTTTGTGGAAGTTTCATTCTATGGTCTTGTTGAAGATCTGGTCTGTGTCATTCACCTGGATTCTTCTTCTTCTTCTGTCTATAATTCATAAATTTAATATTTTCCTGGTGTCCTAAAGTGTTTTGGTATACTCTGCATGTGTGTGTGTGTGTGTGTGTGTGTGTGTGTGTGTGTGTGTGTGTGTTGTTTCAAGGCTCATATTCTTTGGCTAAGTGCCCCAAATTCTCTCTTGAACTTGATCCAATCTACTTGTAAGCATTTCTTTTTCCAATTGGATTATTGAGATTTTCTACTTCATCTCAATTTCAGCTTGAATTTCTTCAGTATTTCTATACTGTAATACATTTTCAAATCTTGAGTTGTATTTGTCATTTTACACAGTTGTATATTTGTGTTTCCTTGGACATCAGTCAGGAATTTATATCTATCCTCTTTGAAGTCATTAAAGAGATATATTAAACAAATAAAGTCAGGCACAGAAAGATAAATACTGCATTTTGCTAATTAGAAGTCTAAAATGCTGGACTGTCAGAAATACAGTATAGAATAAAATTCATCAGCTACTGGGAAGGGTGAAGGTTTGAATAAAGATTTGCTAAGTGGAAGCAATAGTGAGGTGGCTAGGAAGACTAACTTCAGATAATCTGAAGCATCATGGAAAACCATATTTTTTAATACCTAGTAGAAAGAATATTGATTGCTCCCAATACAGAGAAATGGTTAATATTATAAGTGTTGAATATATGAATCATTTTTATTTGATTATTACATATTGTATAAATGCACTTAAATATCACATTATACCTTTTAAATGTGTAATAAATATATAAAACTATCATATGTCAATTCAAAACTTGAAAAATAATCTCCAAAGCTTTTCAACAAACTAGAAACAGATTGGAATTCTCTCAACTCTATGAAAAACACTCACAAAAGTCCTACAGCTAGTGTCTTACTAGGTACTAATGAGGTATCAAATAGTTTTAGCCCTACATTAGTAATAAAACTATGATATCTTCTCTCATCATTCCAATACAACACAGTTTTTTTTTAGATAATAATGACCACATTTCTCCCTTCTTTTCCCTCCCTCCAAACTTTTCCATATACCTCTTTCCACTCTTCATGGGCTCTTTTTTCACTAATTGTTATTGAATGCATATATGTATATACATAATTTTTTAATATAACCTGTCCTGTCTTTATAATTTTACTTGTAAATATGATTTCAAGGATGACCATTTGACACTGAATAAAAAAATCTGTATGCTCTTCCCTTAAGAAGACCACTTCTCCCACCCCCAGCTTTCTTCAGTTGCCTATAGTTCCTTTGGTAGGACCCAGGCCTCATGGGCTTTTCCCTGCCTACTTTGGCATGTCCACTGGTGTCATCCTTGTTTAGCTCAAATTTGGGCAGTCATGTTGTTGAGACTTTTTGAGTGTAGCTTCTAATATTACTAGGAGACTCAATCTTACAAAACTCCCTAACCCTCTGGCTCTTACATTCATTCCACCCCATCTTCCATGATGTTCCTGGAGCCTTGGAAAATGGAGTGTTGTGTAGATATAGCCAGCAGGATTGGGCTCTGCAACTCTGCCTTGTGATTGGTACTACACAGCTCTTAAAAACATAAACATCTTAAGCAAAATAATTGAACAAGAAGAGAAATTAAAAGATCCATATGTTAGCAAGTAAGAAATAAAATTGTCATCAATTCCCAACACAATGACCAATATAGAAAATAATGATTATCAAGCAAATATAGTAAAGTTACAGGCATGATGTTAGTTTATTAAGCCAATTGCTTAATAATATACCAACAATATGCAATCAGAATTTGAAATAAAGTTGTCATTTACAAAGCACAAATTAAATGTAGGTCTTGTATGAATGAAGCTACAAAAATCACTGAAAAATGTCAAAGACCATCTGAGTAAAGAAAGACAACATCTGTTCATGATGTAGGATTGTCAGTATTATTAGAATGCTGATTTTTCATATACCTATCTGGAGATTTAATGCAATCCAAATTATTACATAGTTTTTTGTATATATATTAAAATACACTGATTTTAGAGAGTTTACTTGAAAAGACAAATGGTCAAATTTAGCCAACATCATACTTTCAAAGAAGAAGAAATTCTGTGTATTCATAGTAGCCTGGTAGTAACACATGGATGAAATTACAATACTCAATAGAGTACAGTTTTCATCAAAGAATGCAAAGAGATGAATGGAGCAGAATAGTGATCATGGGGAAAAGGGTCAGGGTAGAGATGAAAGAAGAAGGAAGATGAGGAGGAAAAGGAGGGAGGAAATAAGAGAGGAAGAAAAGGAGGCTGAAGAAAGATCTAGCATTATTGACACAAAAATATTAACTCCAATTAGAGCATAGATTTAAATGTGACCTTCAATACTTTATTTAAAATATCTATTGTAAATTATAATGAAGAAAGCATAGAAGATAATGAAATTGATAATGAGTATATAGTCACAACAATAAAAGCAAGATCCAAAGAGTATGTTGTACTTTATTAAGGCAAATGTCTGTATAGAATACAATGGTAAGTGCTGCCAGAGAGTAAAAGTAATCATTATGGTGGTTTCTCAGAAAACTGGGAATCATTCTACCTCAAGAGCCAGCAATACCAACTTTGGGCATTTCCCCAAAACATGTTCAATCATACCATAAGAATACTCATTCAGCTATGTTCATAGCAGCATTATTCATAACAGCCAGAACCTGGAAACAAACTAGATGTCCCTCAACTAAAGAATAGATAAATAAAATATGGTACATTTATAAAATGGAGTGTTACTCAGCTGTTAAAAACAATGACATCAGGAAATCTGAAGGCAAATGGAACTAGAAAAAAATCATCCTGAATGGGGTAACCCAGCCCCAGAAAGACAAACATGGTATGTACTCACTCATAAGTGGATATTAGCTGTAAAGTAAAGGATAACCACACTACAATCCACAGCCTAAGAAAAGCTAAGAAACAAGGAGGGTTCAAAGAGGGACACAGGAATTTCCCTGGGAAGGGGAAATAGAAAAGGTCTCCTGGGGAAACTAGGGGAGGATGGGGATGGAAACATGAGGGATCAGGTTGGAGATAGGATAGAGGGGTAGAGCAATGAAAGAGACATCTTTATGGGGATGGGGAGGCATTTCAGGGCCAGGTAAGTAGCCAGAAGATTTCTCCAGTCCCACCAAGACCCTGCAGTCCTGCAATCTGCTTACAAAATATCACTGAGAAGCTTATATTAATTATGTTTGGCTATTAGCTTAGGCTTATTACTGACTAGCTCTTGAATTTAATTTAACCCATAATTCTTATCTATGTTTAGCCATATGGCTTGGTACCTTTTTTCAATTCTGTCTTGTCAACTTGCTTCCTCTGTATCTGGCTGGTGACTCCTGACTCAGCCCTTCCTCTTTCCAGAATTTTCCTTGTCTGTTTGTCTTACCTATACTTCGTGTCTGGCTACTGGCCAATCAGCATTTTATTTATCAACCAATAAGAACATAACATAATCATAGCATACAAAAAGACATCCTACAGCATTTTCCCTTTTCTGTCTAATCAAAAAGGAAGTTTTAACTTTAGCATAGTAAAATTACATGTAACAAAACAGTTATCAAGCAAGAATTACAGTTATAATATCTAGTCTATTTGTATTTAACAAAATTAAAGAAAATATTTTATCTATCCTATATGAATCTAAAGTTTCATATCTAATTTATCTTTTATCATAACCAAGGAAAATTATAATTATAAATATATATTCTTCAACTATGTTAAAGACCCCAGAAGGATATAATATTACCTAAGTAAATAGGAAATGTATTGTAAGCAACTTCCAAAAATCTAGAATGACAGAGACAGCTGACTACCTGGACAACTACCCAAGGTTCCTCTGCAATGAAGGGACATCTTTCTTTAGCCTATAGGCCTAGAGTCTCTCAGTTGCTTCTTTCTATGTCCAATAGAAGATCTGGCAGTCTCCTCAGCAAAGCAGAAATCTGAAGGACCATCTCACCTTACAAAGTTCAGGTCCTATGGTTCCTGCAAATCCAGTTTACATAACATCTTGTCAAGCAGTCCAGGCAAGAATATTTTCTTGCCCAAATGGCTATTTTTGCCAAGAAAAAAGTAAACTTCATATGGAGTGTCTTAGATGCCCATTTTTCTCTTTGAAGTAAATTGGTGCTGCCAGGAACAGATGTGTCTCACTGTCCAGAAAAGTCTAAGTTTTTGAAACATTTTTAATGCCATATTCTGTATGTCTTTGAAGTGTTTGAAGATTACCTACCTAATTGAAATATATCTATGTACACCTAAAATCTTAGCTAACATGACTATAAGTTTGACTATCATAGAAGACTAATTATTAATCTGTATTTCTTAATTATCCATTACAATTTAAATGAGTTATACAAACATAATACCTTAAACAAGAGTAGAAATATACACACAGTATAATAAAATTAACTTTAAATTTGTATCAGTAAACTAAAATCCATAGCAATGTAAAACATTTCAAATAACTTGTTGCTCTTTAAAAATAGATTCAATAATCTACCCTTTTATTTTATCATATCTGTATCCTATATTTTTATATCATATGACCCTTTCTTCTTTTAGAAAGATATTGCAAAAAAAAAGAAAGAAAGATATTGACTATGGCCAATAACAATTTGTAACCAACAACCTAAACAAAGACAAACATCCATAATCCATTTTTGGGGGGAATATGGGAATAGTGTTCTAGGCGACTTCCTGCTGATGGGGGGCACTGGTAGTCTTATGGGGATCCTGAGAATATTTGAGATAATGGTCAAGTCCTGGGACGACTGACTATAACCTTTGTTGTTAGGTATCAACTGTTAAGGTTTAGGAGGTCTGGTTTTCAAATCTGATCCATCTTAACCTGGAACAAATCCATAGCCTCTTTTTTCTTATGGAAACAAAACCAGAGCCTCCTTTCCAAAGCAACATATGATTAGATCTAAATTTTGAAGTCAAGATATCTTTAAAATATACATATTGCTTTAACTCATCAACCTTTACAATCAACTATCCTTCTGCAGTCAAAAATCCTAAAGACAATATAGTCTAGATTTTCTGTGAAATATCCATCTTTACGTGGCTTATTTTTTATATTATTTTTACTGTCTTTTTTAAAAGACCTTATTTTGTAAAAACTATTTCTTTATGTAACTGTCTGTCCTCCTTTTTCTCTCTCTTTCAAGCCTATGTACACTTTTACATATATTGAAAATCACTTAGAGTTTTATTTTATCTGAATCTGTTTTGCTGTGGGATGTTCTGTATGGCAAATGTGTTGCTGATTAGTCAATAAATAAAACACTGATTGGCCATTGGCTAGGCAGGAAGTGTAGGTGGGACAAGGAGGAGAATAAAGCTGGGAAGTGGAAGGCTGAGTGAGAGAGACACTGCCAGCCGCCACGATTACAAACAGCATGTGAAGATGCCGGTAAGCCACGAGCCACGTGGCAAGGTATAGGTTAATGGAAATGGATTAATTTAAGCTGTAAGAACAGTTAGCAAGAAGCCTGCCACGGCCATACAGTTTGTAACCAATATAAGTCTCTGTGTTTACTTGGTCAGGTCTGAGTGGCTGTGGGACTGGCAGGTGAGAGAGATTTGTCCTGACTGTGGGCCAGGCAGGAAAACTCAAGCTACACTGTTTCATTGTGAATCTGTATTTTTTCTCTGACCAGGAGAGATTTTAAACTGCTAAACTGTGTGTTTAGGATTGAAGTGGCAGCCTTGGCTGCTGACTCTGAACACTTTAGCTTCCCAATATGGTGGTGGTACATTTACAGCCAGCTCTGGGAGCCATGAGCATCACCAGCTCTTGGCAGCAGTGGGTCTATGCCTCCATCAAAGCAGAATGTAGCCCAGAGACCATTTTTTTTTGTACTATCAAAAGCTAAATCCACCATTCAGTGCACTGCATGGCTTGGAGACACCACTTTGTAGTGCAGTGGGAACCTGCCATGTTGTTTAGCTTATGGTGGCTGGTGGTCAGCTCCATCTCATAGACAGCGGTTAGGAGACAAGTTTTTACACTGCTGCTCACATAAGACTGTGAGACTCAGAAGCCCAGTGTGGCTCCATTTCTGTGCGTTCAGAATCTTTAAGCTTTCTTAGGTCTATGTGGATCAATGCCCCATGTTGGGTGCCAAATATAGTCAGATTTATTTCCTGTGGTCCTGCCAAGTCCCCACAGTCCTGTGACCTGCTTATAAAATAATCATTCAGAAGCTTATATTAATTATAACTGCTCATCCATTACCTCAGGCTTATTACTGACTAGCTCTTACACATAAATTAACCCACAATTCTTATCTATGTTTAGCCACATGGCTTGGTACCTTCTCTCAATTCTGCATTGTCATTTTGCTTCCTATGTGTCTGGCTGGTGACTCCAGACCAGTCCTTTCTCTTCCCAGAATTATCCTCACTCCACCTATACTTCCTGTCTGGCTACTGGCCAATCAGTGTTTTATTAAACCATTATACAAGAGCATCCCACAGTACTGGTGACAGGGAAACTTTTATACATCTACAAGGATGGCCCTCACCAACACTCCTAGCAATAGTGGACAGGTAGATTGAATTGGCCATCTCCTGTAATTAGTTTGGTGACTACCCTAACTGTCATCAGAGAGCCTTCATACAATAACTGATGGAAGCAGATATAGAGATCCACAGCCAAGTACTAGACTGAGGTCCAGAAATCCTGTTGAAGAGAGGGAGGAAAGATAGTAGAAGCCAGGGGGTCAAAGTCATTACAAGAGAACCCACAGGGAGAACTAATCTGGGTTCATAGGAGCTCACAGAATCTGGGCCACAAGCTATGGAGCCCACATCGTACTTACCTAGACCCTCTACATATGTGATACAATTGTATAGCTTGGTCTACTTGTGGGACTCCTAGCAGTGGGAGTGGTGCATGTTCCTGATGCTTTGGCAGGCTTTGGGGAACCTATTACTCATATTGGATTGCCTTATCAAGCCTTAATATGAGGGAAAGAGCTTGGTCCTGCCTCAACTTGATATTTCATGCTTTATTGACCCCTGTGGGAGGCTTGAACTTTTCTGAACAGAAACAGAAGAGGAATGGATTCGGGGTAGGGGGCAGAGAGGAGGTAGAAGGCAGGAATGGAAGGAGAGGAGGGAGGGGAAAATGACTCCTGACTCAGTCCTTTCTCTTCCCAGAATGGAATATAAAATGAATGAATAAATTTAATTAAAAAGGTAAACAGTTATAAAACACATAGCTGACAAATGACTTGTACCCAAAATATACAGAGAACTCCTCAAGTCTCTCAGTAAAAAAAAATCACACAAGCCAATTAAAAATGGGACAAAGTCCTAAGCAGTCTTATCCCCAAAGAAGAAGTATATGATAAATAAACAAGAAAATATGCTTGTCATCATTTTCAAATTAGGAATTATAATACACAAAACAGTGAGGCAACACTAAAACCTACTAGAGTTGTTAAAATCCAAAACACAGAAGTAGACAATATGAACTGCTGGTTAAACACATGGAAAAATATGAATCCTCTTTGTTTATTAGTGGGAGGGAAATGTAAAACCATACAAACATTTTGGAAGATCACTTTAATTTCTTACAAAGATAAACATAGTCTAATTCATAAGACCCAGCAATCATGCTCCCAAATATGCTCTCATGATGTGGAAACTCACCAAGCACTGTAACCTGTATATGAGTGTTTCTATCAGCTTTATTCATAGTCACAACAGATTTAAGGCATCCAAAATCTGCCTCATTATACAAGTAAATAATCAAATGGTGATATATCTATACATGTTCATACTATTCAGTTGTACCAACAAAAAAAACAAAATACTGAGCAATCAAACCATTAAAAAGTGAACAAAGTTGGTCTGGAAAAAAAAAAACATGTGATGTTGGTTACAAAACATTGTAGAAAATGTAAAGTAATAAGATGGGCAAAAATATCTAGAAGATGGTTGATCCAGGAATTTCAAGAAACTGAGTAAGGTAGACTAGATAAAACACATGAGAGTTTTTAGGATAGTGAAATGTTTCTATGACGCTGTGATGTTAGGAAAATTAAAGTATGCATTTGTCAACACCCATGGGACTGCACAACACTTGATATATGCAGATTAAATAAAGTACCACTTAGAAGCTTGGAAGAACTCCAGAATGGAATACAGATTGTGGGAAAAAAAAAAAAAAAACCTAATACAAATGCATGAAACAACCTCATCATGTAAGGTTGGGAAAATTGATGAGTATGTAACTTTGGAACATAAATCTATAAAATAAAGTCAAAGGAAAGTATACATAGGATGTGATTTTATTTGGTAAAACTGTCTCATGGTAACTTGGATTAGTAACTCAATACTTCTAGGTGTTTGCTAGAGAACAGTTAAATAAACATTTGTGGAATACTGGAAGACATGTTTTTTACCATTTGATTAGGAAACTGGGAATAAATAAGCAAAGAGTAGAGAATAGAATGTTCCCTGTGGTGATAGATTAGTATTGGATACACCACTGTGTACATCTGATTAGTTTAATCTGGGCACAGATGCCCACAGCTTTGTAGATGTTTGGCCAAATAAATTCCCTTTGCCTGTTAGCTGAGATGTATTCCAAGCAAGGACAGCGGTGCGGAAGAGCACGTATAGTATAAACCTAAGTTTCTGGTTTTCCTTATAGTAAATGAAACAGTTAACTGTGTCAAATGATATAAGCTAGAAATAGACCTGAAAATAATGTCTACGAGCCTGGAGCATCTTGTTTCACCCTTAAATAAGGATTATTTAGGGGGGAAAGCATAATGAAAAAGTGTCTCAAAATTAATCAAAGATCTAACAATCTGAACAATAAAATAAAGTAGCATTGGTTTATAACCTTAAGAATAAAAGTAAAATCCATGTGTGCGTGCATTGATGTAAAGAAATTATACACCAACTATATCAATGAGCAGAGGAACTCTCAGTAATTTATGTAGAAATTCTGCCCAAAGAGGAATGGGCTGTGATTCTTTCTCCTTCAGTTCAGGTTGTCCACTGTGATTTCTTCCCAAGAAATGAAATATGGCAACAAGCATCCATGATCCACTGGACCATGCAGAAACCTGCAAAACCTGAGCCAACTGATCCAGGCCCACATCAAGGGTCAAATGCCATGCTCTTCAAGCATAGCTTCATGGGGCATAAAGAAACCACTTTATAGAAGGTGTCTTCTCCTCAAGAAGGTAAATGCTGAACTTGAGAAAAACTTCTGATAAATCCCAACTAAGAAACAATCTGCAAAATACTTGATATATACCTTAAACTATCAAAAACAAAGAACTTTGCAGAACTCTCACAATCAAGAGACACTTAAGGAGATATGGTGGCTACATAGTGCTGCCATCCTGGGTAGACCCTTGAGAAAGAAAAGGAGATCCTCAGAAATATGGATAGAGACTTTTATTAAATAAAAATTATTAATAATTATCAACAAAAATTATACTGAATGTATATTTGGGTCTTCATACTAACGCTTCAAGATAAAACACTGCAGCCTTCTACAACTTGAAATTAATTCATATAATTAAGCTTGAGACACTTTTCTCATTGTTTACCAATCCTGGCCCCATTATCATAAATATTAGTGACATCTTAGCCTAAGAAGTAATGTTAGCTTCAGGATCATACCATTTAGTCACCATTTACGAAACTTTCTCCTCTAATCTCTTTGTACCTATTATGTAGTTCTCTGAAATAATCTCAGGAAAATGTACCATGACTATATACATTTATTTTACATAGCAACTATCTATTAATACAATTTCAAAGCTCAGAGTTTGAACTGATTAAAATCAGTTGGACAATATAAACATCATAAATAGTGTGTACAGGGATGCCCTTTGAGGCCCAATGATATGTCTATCAGTAGAAGCTGTTTCTTCTGTGTATACCCTATTGGGTTTTCAGATTTATAGAATGAGCAAGGATTTATGGTGATATTTTATTTGTGTTGAAATGTGATTTTATCTGTATGTTAATAAATAAAGTTGTTTGGGGGTCAGAGCTAATATCAAGCCATAGCAGAAGTCTGGCGGTGGTGGCACATGCTTTTAATCCGATCAAATGGCAGGCAGAGTCTGTGTGTTCAAGGACATAGCCATCATGGAGACACACACCTTTAATCTCAATACTAACCATAGAAGACCTGGAGGTCTGTATAGACAGGCAGTGATGAGGAGGTCATATGGTTGGGTTTACAACCAATGAGAAGGCAGAACAGAAAGTCAATAAAATGACAGACACACAGGAAGTAGGTGTCCTTCTGAGGGGAAGGACGGCAGCCAAAGCAGGTGATAAGAAGGCAGTTTTAGTCTCAGCTCTTAGCTACTGCTCTGACCTCTTGGGCTTTTAACTCTGCATTTGGCTCTGTGTTACTTATTTAATAAGACTGTTACATCTACAAGGATTAACTGGTTTTCTTTTTCATAGGATTACAGAGCCCCGAAAGGACTCAAATAGAAAAGCAAAACTCAATGTATGCACAATCAAATTCTTCCAATCATTTCAGTATTATCTCCTGATGGTCTCCCATGTTGACAGTGAACTCTAAACACCGGAAATAAGAGTTTGCTCACAAGGTGGAGAAAGGGTAAATTTCCATGCTTTTCACTTCTGTCATTTTGTGGTGAACATCAACTTCGCAAACCACTGTTTCCTCAGTAAGGCCATGCTTAACCCTTTACTATTCCATTTTTATCAGGTTCAGATACTTTGAATCACATCCTGTTCTGAAGTTTTGTACCATGTCACCTCAAAGAAAATATGATAATGCTTCTTATATGGATGTATTTGTGCTTGCTTATGCATTTTTCAATTACGTTGAGACTCTCCATTACAAAGAAAGCATTTGCTTTGCCTTTATAGTCTTTATAGTCACACTGTAGTAACCACATTATCTATTCTTTGTTATTTGTTTTGCTTTGTTTTATGAGACCAGTTGCTCTGTGTATCCCTGGCTATCCTGAAACTCTCTCTGTAGACTAGACTGGCTTCAAACTCGGAGATTTGCCTGCCTCTGTTTCCCTAGTGATGGGATTAAAGGCATGTGCCACCAACACCCAGCTCTATTCTTAAGTAAGGGTTTGTTTAGAGAGTAAATGAATGGACACATACAAATACAGCATGTGCAGAAACCAATATATTTGCACAGGTATGAATCCCAATGAGTTACTCCCACTGGCAATATTAACGTTAGCTATAATACTCTAAGGGAAAATGCCAATTTTCCTAAGAAAGATTTGACACATATCCACTTAACTTTCTCAGTGAGATCAGTGAAGCTGATGGATGGTGTTTTACTTATTTTTGTGGCTATGACAGAATACCTGTCAGAAGCAACTTAAGGGAAGAAACTTTTATTGTGCTTTGTGATTCAAGGGGGTACAGTGATATCATCATAGCAGTGACACCATCCTAGGTGAAGTGGTTCAGTCCAAAGCAGCAAAGTCTTGTGGTAGGGCTTGTTCTGGTATTGGTGGACCAAGAAGCAGAAAGGGGAACTGGATAAGTAGTTCTGCCAATAGAATTGTTGCCTGGCATGCATGAGGTCCTAAATTTAATCCCGGGTACTGCATAAACCAGGTGTTATGGTGAATGTCTGTAATCCCAGGACTCCTGAGGCAGAATCAGAGGATCAAAACTTCAAGGTCAACCTTGGCTACAAAGAGAGTTTGAGGAATCTCTGAGATAAATGAGATCACAGATCCAAACAAATGAGTTAAAAGAAAAGGAAGCAGAATCAGGTTGATGCACTCAAGGGACACTCCTAGTAGTCTACCTCTACTAGGTGATACCCAGTTCCTAAAAGTTCTACAGCCTCCCAAATCAGTACCAGCTGCTTTTCCAACACATGAACTTGTGAGGTTCCTTTCATATTCAAAATACAACAAATAATAAGATGTAGATATGATCCTTCTATATGACTTTATATTGACTGTTCCTATTCTATTTATTTCTTACCTTTTATAACAACTTTGTAGTCTATAATTCGTTAACACTGATTATCTCCACCTTGCCTTGCTGCTATGTATATCCTGAACAAAGCATTATCATTAAGTAGAGATTATCACTTTATACCAAGATCTCTTTGGTAGTCCTCTATATTTTTTCATAAGACTTTAACCAAACTTCTGAGGACTGACCCATTAGCTTCTGAAAATTTCAGGCCTGTTGGCTGATGGCACACAGCAAGCCTCTAAAGATGCAAACAGATGGTGGCTTCCAAGAGGTGACTTTGAAGCCCAGACCAGAAAGTCTCTAGTTATCCCACATTTAGAGGGGACAACAACTGTGTGCAGGTAGAGTACTATGCTCTGGGACCTGATATCACTAGTCCAATACTTCATTTTTTAGAGGGGAAGAAGACAGCAATCCAAATGTATAAGCTGATTTGTTATAGAATATTATTTTAAGACGTGTGACATTTGTTTGTGCAGTGGAACTTTTTTTTTAATGACGCAAAGATGTGTTGCATTCTTTTATGTTGCATTTGTTTAACTCTGTGAAGCTGTGTTACTTTGCCTGTCTAAGACACCTGATTGGTCTAATAAAGAGCTGAATGGCCAATAGTGAGGCAGGAGAAAGGATTGGCAGGGCTGGCAGGCAGAGAGAAGAAATAGGAGGAGAAATCTGGGAGGAAAAGAAGAAGAGAAAGGACACCAGGGTCTAGTCACCCAGCCACACAGCCAACCACAGAGTGAGAGTGCAAGTAGGATATACAGAAGTAAGGAAAGGAAAAAGCCCAGAGGCAAAAAGCAGACAGGATAATTTAAGTTAAGAAAAGCTGGTAAGAAACAAGCCAAACTAAGGCTGGGCATTTATAATTAAGAATGAGGCTCCATGTGTGATTTATTTGGGAGCTGGTTGGTAGGTCCCCCAAAAGAGCAAAAACAACCAACAACATTGATTAGGCTTAATTATGATGCTGATTGACTGGTGGAGGGAAAGATCAGACATGAGCCCTCCAAGATCACCCTTTCATTAATGTTTTCAATGTAGAGTCTGCTAACACTCTAAAAAAAATATTAAAAAACAATGCTTGTTCTTTCCAGAATGCCTCTAGTACTAAAATTTTACCATCCAATCCCTAGGTTAAAGTCTCTCTTCTCTTTATGGTTCTTTCATCACAAGTAAGAAAATAAACAATTTTTAATATTTAGGTTGCAGTCACTCATTTATTTGGAAGTAGTGCTGTGAATACACCCCCAGGCAGGTGTATGGATATCAGAGAAGAACTTGCAGGAGTTAATTCTCTCCATCCATAATATGGATCCTCAAAATCTAAGCCAGGTCATTAGACTGATTGGCAAGTTGTGAGCCATCTTACTGCCCAGGAAACTAAATTTAAAAATCAGTAATACCTTAAAATAAATTAACTATCAAATATGAGAACAATTGAGACAACACAGATGTACAGGGCACATGGTGGGAACCAAAAATTAGGCATGGGGAGAAAGAAGAAAAATCTATGTGATGCACTGAGGCTAACAGATGCCAGCTACCTCACAGCTTTGCTTTAGGCCAGCCTGTCCTCATACAGAATGTAGCAATTACCTGCTGAAGCCTGAGCCCTTGGTTACTCTGTGGGAAGATTTCACTAATGGTAAGCCAATTCCTTCTTCTGTCTTTGTGTAGGTCAAAAACTCTTCAGTGACACAAAGTTTGCAGTTGATTAACAAGTTCATTTCAGAAGCTTTGCTGGGGTATCCAAAGAATAAAAGGGTGTCAAGTGTTGATTACAAATCTTTCCTGTCCTTAGGGTCAGAAACAATATCAGAAGAAAAGATGCTTCAGAAAGTAGGTATTATTATTGTTGTTGTTGTTGTTATTATTATTATTATTATTAAATGGAAGATGAGGAGGAAGAAGAAAAAGAAGAAGGATAACAGACAACATTCAAACAAATAAGCAAACTGCTCTTATGAGTCAGGCAAAAGCCAGGCGGATCTCTGTGAGTTCGAGGCCAGCCTGGTCTACAGGAAAGGCGCAAAGCTACAAAGAGAAACCCTGTCTCGAAAAACCAAAATAAAAAAAAAGCTCTAGTCAGACTGTGGGTGAGAGTAACAAAGAACTATGTTGGACAACCCCAAGGTCACACTTAATTGGGTGGTGCTTGGGCAGGTGGTGAGGCAGCTGAACACATGACTTAAAAACAATGAGGTAGAAGGGGTTCAGAAGGTTTATACAGTGTAAGTCATTTTTCTCTTGGCTTCAAAGAAACACCAGCTGCTAAAATCTAGGAACACATTGACAAAAAT
Source organism: Peromyscus californicus insignis (assembly GCF_007827085.1). Classification (NCBI taxonomy): domain Eukaryota; kingdom Metazoa; phylum Chordata; class Mammalia; order Rodentia; family Cricetidae; genus Peromyscus; species Peromyscus californicus. Next base: position 21,577,603 of record NW_026294534.1, on the reverse strand, counting down.
GGATTGAGTGAGCTGTCCTGCCTTCAGAAGGTTCTGTGAGTACCAGTGTGTGGCAATCACTGCTAAGGGCTCCTGCTGCAAACATTCAACCTGAGACTGTGGGCAGAAAAGGACTCTTGGTGCAAGGACATTGACAAATGGATCTTGTGTGGACTGCTCTGCCACACTCCCCCAGAGCCTCTGCTCCAGTACTGAAAAAGACTTTTCACAGAGAGTTAGAAGTTAGAAACAGTTTTGAAGGGGACAAGAAAGATGGATTGGATACTGTTTGGTGCCATTGTAGTTAGAAATGCCAGCTTGCCTTTCAAGGCAGAACTATCAGGATAAGGAGAGATGGGGCTGACTTTTTTTAACTGGAGTCTCTGCACTTACTGGAGTTTTCATTAGAATTACAACACTAGACTTCTCTGAGTTACAAACAAAATAGAAAGATGTGTTGACATCCTACTGATACTTAGCCTGAACTTCTCTTCTTTTATCTACTTATTTCCTTAAGTGTAGAAGAATCCAAACATAAAAGACCATGAATCAATATGCATGGAAGCATTCATGCACGCTCTGTGGAGATTCAAATGGTCGTTGTCATCCAGTAATCTTGTTTCATGTCTTTTCCCCCATCCCTCTTTTTACCTCTCCTGGGCTGTTTAAAGGAAGCCTCTGGCATGGCATCATTTTGTCATAAGTGACTTGTCTTTGCAAAGACTTAACTCTTAAAGTTAAGATGCATACAGATTGCATTGGTAACTTGCCTGGTGATCTGGGGAATATTTGCTGTATTCTCAGAAAAAGTACTCTCTTCTCCACACACAGAATTGCTTTCTCTATTCATGCAAACATGTCTAGGGGCTTCTAATTTGTAAGTTCAAGAAACATAGTTTATACAGGAAGATAGACCAAGTGATCCCCTCCCTCCTTCCCACCCCATACCAACCTCTGGACTGAGTTGATATCTCTTTGGTTTTAGTAAGAGAATGAAGTTGTTGGGATAATTTTCATATCACATTTTGTCTGCATATGATGATACTAGTGGCCAGAGCAACTGTGCTGGGCATAGTAAGAACACTGGTCAAGAGCAGTACATTCAGCTCATGGCATCATCACAGAATTACTACTCAGATCTCCATCAGATACTCAATATCTTTACATAAAATAAAAAAGCATTTGTATATAACAAATATACATGTTTCCACATGCTAGAAATAATCTCTACCTGACTTATAATAATATGATGTGAGTATCACAAAAATAATTATACTATTCAGTTAAGAAATGATGATAAGAAATGCATGTTCATTACAGACAATTTTTTCTAATATTTTCAAATCTGTGCTTGGTTGAGTCTAAAGACAGAGGACTTAAAGACACTTTACTGCTCAGGGGTCACTGCAGAATATGAAGCCTGGTAAAATGACAAAAAGCTTCATACTTCTGCATGTAACTAGAAGAAAAAAGAAAAAATGGCAACAAGATTTATACATTACCAAGAAGTAACATCAGTGGCATATTTTAGCTACTTCAGAAGGGTTCTTTCAGCTCAAGAGAGCAAATGTATGTCATTTATTAGCTGACATTTTAAATCTAGAAGAAAATTGAATAAGCCCCTACTATGTGCCATCTTCTGCTACCATTATTGGTATCATTGCAGAGGACAAGTAAAATAAAGTTTTGCTACTATTGTAGTGGGAAAAACAGACAATATGACATAAATATTAGGTAGATAAATGCAATAAAAGCAAAACAAATGAAGGAGATGTTGGTGCAGGGCATGCATGGGAGGCCTCTGTGAAGAAATAACTCTTGAGAAAAGGCCTACATTTAGTGCCCAGTGGGTCATGTACCTCTAAGTAAGGAACAGCTGGATTAAGGAGTCACAAATATGAATGCCCAGAGTTCCCAAAAGTAAGTATGACCAAGGTAAGAAAGGCCAGTGTAGATAAGTAGTGGTGCATGGGGCAGGGGGTGGCAGGAGATAAATCAGAGAGGCAAGCAGGATCAGTTCTTCAGGACTCTGGAGATCATTGGAGAAAATACATTTGCATATGTGTCGTGAGGGACCGACATGATGCCTTGGAGCAAAAGTAGTGTCCATTGCTTAGTCCACAGAGGAGGCAGCACATCCTCTGCAAGAGCAGGACTCTGGAATAAGGTGTTTAAACAAGTAACAAGAATTGTTTAGGTTTCAAAGGGTGAGTCTGAATTCTACACAGGCAAGTAACGCCAGGGTAAGACAGTGAAAACAAGCTTTGCAAGATGAGCCACCAAGAGATGATGAAGCTAAATCTAAGAAAGAGATGACGGAATGTGGCTGAACCTGTGCACCTTAATCAAACAGAACCAACTGAACAGATACCAGGGATGTGAGAGAGGAGATCTGAGGATATAGTGATGACCTTTACACACAGGGAGAATCTTGCATTTGTGGATAATGCTGACCAACTTGGCTGCTGTCATCAAGGCCCTACGAGCAGCTGGCCCTGTGCTCTGACACTCACTAGATTCCACTCAGGTTAGAAAATGAGAGTGGCAGAAAGCATAAACAGAAAAAGAAAAAAATACAGAAAGTTCCTCCCGATGCTTCTGTCGTAGGTGGCATCTCCAAGAGCAGCCAGGGCTGAGGCAGAGCTCTTTGGCATGTTTACCTAAAAGTTCAGGAGAGTCAGGTAGGCCTCCAAAGAGTGAATCAGAAGAAAGAAAGAAAGAAAAAAAGATCTCCAAAAGAATACACAAACAAAAGATAAAAACACTTCAAAAAGGAAGAATGATTAACTGTCACACATGGCTGAAAAATTGACTAAGAAAGCCGCATATCTCTGAAAAAGTTCTCTAAGAAGAATGACTTGGTTGAGTTTATGGAGCAAGTTTGATCTTGAAGGATTAAGGAAAATATGAGAAGTAAAAAAAAAAATTGGCAATTTTTTAGGAGAACAGAAAGGTGACAAAATTTTATAGCAGTGTGTGACTCAGAAAAATAATAAAGAGTTTCTGAAATTTTCTTAAAAATTTTCTAAAACCACTTGTACCTTCTCCAGGTAAAAGAAGGTCTGGGGTATCAATAGGAGAAACTAGGGAAGGTCATATCTCAGAGTTTTCAGGTAATTACTTTCTTTTTCCTTCCATCTAGAGACAAAAGGAGGCAAGGTGTTAGTAGAACCCAAAGTCTAGAGACATCTTCAGAGAGCCACATCTGTAGTAATTATGTCTAGTTGAAGCTGGAGGCCAACAAACCCATACTCACCCAAAACAGTCTACCATTTGAGCTTCTTCCAGCTAATAGCTCAGCAATCGCTTGGGGAATATTATACCTTTCTGGCACTGACTTTTTAATATCTACAAATGTCTATGATAGTTTCAGTACTGAATATTCCCCAAGGGTCTACATGACATGTTAAGGTGTTTATTCCCTGGGGTGGTGGTATTGGGAGGGAGATAAACCTTCAGGGAGCATGGGCATCAAAGGGAGGTCTTTAGATCATTGGAGGTATGCCCTTAAATGGGATTGTAAGAGAGTAGACTCTTCCTTTTTGTTTTTTTGCTTTTGGTCATGAGGTGAGCACTTTTATCCACATTGATGCTGCCATTGTCATATTGTCATTCAGTGTCTCCACCAGAGGAACAAAGCAGTGAGTCCCCTTGGCCCTTAAGTGAAATTCTCAAAACAGTGTGTTACAATAAATTTTTATTCCTTATATGTTAATTGTCTCACGGATTTCATTATAATGATTAAACACTGACTAGCACAATATAAATCATCTCATGAGCTTTCAAAATGCTAGTACTCAGATGACTTTGTCTCTGATTATTAAATTTTAATTATTAAAAATGAGAAGTAAAATGTTTTTTAAAGATTTACAAAAAATATATATATAGGCAGGTTTGAGAAAAATGGATCAAAACATCTGCATTGCAAAACAACAGTAAATTCCTTCTCTTACACAACCTCCTGGATTGCTTGAACTCAGAACTAAGATGACTATCATAACAACAAATGATAAAGAAAGCCCCAAGCCCACCAATCCTACTGGATTAGTTTCCATAATGAATCAGGCTTCCCGCAAACTCTTTCCCTTTTATTCTGTTTTGAGGTTATGAAAGCAAAAGATGAAAACCCCAGAAGCAAGAGACTATGTTTCCTTTCACTGTAAATGGAGTAATTAAGTGGTGCAGTTAGTCATATGGCATTGAGGGCATGTTTTCCAGAATGCTTTTATCATGATTGACCAATGCAGAGCGACTGCACTCGATCACTTTTCAAACCCGTGGAAAACCTCTCAGAGTAGCTCCTGTCTGCACTTCTCTAGCTGAGATTGAACTGTGCACCTCGTAATTAGAGACTGCCCCTTTCTTAGAGCCTGAAACACTTGTCACTTTTAGGGAATCAAAATCCGTAGTCTGTGGATCAGAAATAAGTGTCTGGCCTCTGACTGAGAATCCTGCATTTCAGTTAAGCAATTTCTCAAAGCAGCTGGGATTTAGTCAGTGTTCTTAGTTATAATTAAATGATAAATCTTCATGTGGAAGGTATCCAATGCCAAATATGTCAGTTCCACAGAAGCAGAACAGAACACAAGATACATTTATCTAGGAAAACGATTCCACTTTGGAAAACTGTATTCTTCTCTCAGAAGCCAGATAACAAGATTTCAACAGTCAATAAAAAAAATGCAAAGCTTTTTAGTGGCTTATCATGCATGTTCACACCCCAAACCCAAATTCATGTAGTTCTCTGGAAATATGATTGCTTCCATGCCTAGCATTTCTTACTGACATTAGCATCTCTAATGTCCAGGTGGCCTGAGCCCTCAATACTCACTTAGGATAGCCTTCCCACAGTGGCCAGCTGAAAGAGGACACACATCCTATGGAACACAGGGAATTATGCCAGTCATGACTAACACTTCTGATGTACCAAACACTTATTAAATAACAAGTATGGGAGGGATAACATGGGAATTACAACACTGATGGTAGTACTTTTGGTTCATGGGTCTCACAGCTCACTGAATGCCAGTGAACTCCCTTCTCAAACCTTTAAATATACCCATGGATAAAAGCAGGTCCCACCCTTAATCAGAGAGGCATCTTCCTTCAATGAACCATGATGAGAGATGACGGGTACTGAAGATGCAGAAAAATAAATGAGTGGATGTTGGCGCAACTCTGAACAAGTCTCTTATACCACCCCTTCTAAGGCTCAAGAAGGGAGAGTGGAAAGTATGAAAGAGCCAGAAGACAGGGTGCAAGGCTGCAAATGTCACTCCCTACACTGGATACATCTGTTAATCAATAACTCACACTGGCTGTAGTTACCTGCACTGGGCCTACACAAGATCTGCCCTATCAACAATCTATTAAGGAAAAGGAAGGGGACCATGGGGCTTAGCCTTTGCCTCTTAATGATCTGCTGTTGATAGACTCTGAAAGAGGGGGAATCATTGTCTTTAATTATGCACCTTCTGCTAAGCCTACAGGACTGCACCAGACAGCTGGAAACACAGGCTCCCACAGATGGCCCTGGTTAATCCTGATGGGTCACAAAACAAAAAGATTAGATGTGAATGCCTAAAAGAGATTTGTGGGGAGGAAGGAGAATAGACAGGGATAGTAGAGAGGCAGAGGTGGGAGTTCTTAGGATGGGAAGTACACATATGTGAAATTGCAAAATAGAAGTATATGTTCTCTTTTGAGACTATAGTATAAATACATCATTTCTTCCTTCTCTTTTCTCCCTTCTCCCTCTTCCTCCCATAAATCCATCCTTAATTTTTTTTTTAATGACGGGTAAGTGGAAAAGTTGAGGTTAATGATTTAAAGGTTCATTCTAGTTGGAAAACAATATGATGGTCTGTTCACATGAGCACACATATGTGTATGTCAATACACTTTCATGATTTTCTGTTTGGCTTCACTCTGTACCCCATGTGTCCTAGAATAAGGTACCGGGACAACATATGCTTCTCAATATGATAGAGTTACAATGTGAGAAACCCATTGAAAATATTGCATCCTGAGAATACATTTCACATACCTAACCTGTGAAACATCATCATAGCTTACCCACATAGTCCACATCAAAGGCAAATAAGGGGATTCCGGGAGACTAGGCTTTCTGCTGGTACCCAGCATCACGGCAGTGGCTTGTGACATAATACTAAACAAGGAAAAGGTCAAAGTTTGGAATTGTTTTTAACATGCTAACTATCATGAGGTAGAAAAGTTTCAAGTTAAGCTATTGTAAATAGGAAATGTTTGTAGAAAGACTCAACATTCCTCTGGAAATGCAGCCTATCAATGGAACAATTGCTGAATTTTAACCACTAGAAATACATGACTTAAAGATAAAATACTAACATGTGATCTTTTTACTATGCTCACAGCATGGTTATACATAATTTAATATTCCCAAATAGCTGGAAGTAGTCTTATTTCCATTTTTCAAATAAAAAATTAAAGGCACATAGAGATCAAGAAACTCACTGATGTACTTGGAGCTAATAAGGAACAGACCTTCCCAATTCAGTATTATTAAAAAAAAAAACCCTCGGTCTAGATGGATGTAATAAGCTATGTTTTGATATGTTCTGATGTTGTTCTTATAGTTAAGGCAACAAAAGTACCTGGAATAACTTTGTCTTTGTAGTCTAATAGGTCAAGTTTTTATTTCATTTGGTTTGGTTTGGCTTTGTCTAATTTAATAACTTATTTTGAGATCTTCATATATGAACATTGCATCTACATCCAATTAGATAGATATTATATGCTCCCAAGCTAAAAGTGGCACCATTGCACCATTGTGGATATCTTGCCTGTCCAGTTATTGTTGTGATTCATAAGTTTTACACATGAGTAGGACTACTGGTTGCTTCTCTCCTTTGGCAGCTTTCATAGGACCTTCTAATATGATAAGGGTCAATCCTCAGAGAGGAAAACTGCAGACCAGTTACAACTTGATTTCTTTAAGTCCTGTGTCCAAAGTTCATGGTGTCTTACCACCAAGCTCTTGAAGGCAATCAAGGGCAAAAGTAATAACCTATATTGTTTGGGGGGGTCTCTTGGACACCCCTTACCAGGAACTTGAAGGGGAGGTTTCCCAAACCTGGTATCAGATTTTCTCTTAGTTATTCCATGACTCTTGTTGGGTGCATTGTCACCGAAGATGCATATATATATATATATATATATATATATATATATATATATATATATATATATATATATATTAGTTTCTTTGTAGCTTTCTCAAACATATGTGATATTCTTTATCTCTCCTTCCTCCCTCTTTCCCAGTGTTTCCCACCAACTCTGACTGGTTCAAAATGAAATCTCAAAGTAGTTTTAATTTGCATTTACCTAATTGCTAAGGATGTTGAACAATTTTTCGAAGAATATAAAACTATATATTGATCACTGCTCACCATCATGAACATTCTGAGGCATTTCTTACTCATTTTTATCTCTTCTTTTGAGACCTGTGTTCAGACCCATAGCCCATTTTTTTTTACAATTGGACCATTTGTTTTCTTAACTCCATTTCTTTAAACATTCAGAATATTAATTCTCTAGCTGATATAAAGCTGGAAAGGATTCTCTCCCATTTTTCAGGCTTCTTCTTCACTCAATTCATTGTTTCCATTGCTATAAGAAGTATTTTAGTTTTAAGAGGTCCATTTTCCTACTGTTGGCCTTAATTCCTAAGCAAAGGAAGTCCTATTCAGAAAGTCCCTTCCTACGCTTAAGTACAGTAGGGTACTGTCTGTGTTTTCTTCTAGCAGTTTGAGGGCTCCAATCCATTTTGAGTTGATTTTTTATACTGATAGATATTAGGTCTGATAAATATAGGTCTACACTCTTCTACGTGTTGACATCCAGTTATCCCACCACCATTTGTTGAAGATACTTTCTTTTCTCCAGCATGTATTTCAGTAAAATATCACATTTTAGTACGCATACTTTTATGACTATAGGCAAATTCATGCACCTGTCAGAGCCTCAGTTTCCTGATCAAAATAGTGACTAACCCTACTTAGGTCCTGGTTACCTACTTGAGGGATAATCCAGACCTCTAGGCCCTCAATTTTCTTGTTTGTTAGAGTTGTCTATGGCTGTATGAAAAAAATACTCCATATGTGTTCGTATCTGTGACTAAATCTGTATTTATACTCCTTATCTTTTACTATACATGCTATTTTGAACAATGTCTGGCATCCAGTAAGTCCTGTACCATCATTTGTTATTCTGCCATCGCAGATTCTGCTATTATTTTAAGAATTTTTTTATATTGTAGATATTATTGACATCTAGGGTCAACTCTTCCTATTTTACCTTGTAACAAATTGAACTCACCATTTAGTTTAGTCTATGAATCACTCTTTTGCCGTACATCCACCTTTCTGTTATGTCATTCCAGTGAATAAAGAAATAAATGATTCCAATTTCACTTCAGTTGTCAGCCTTTTTCTTTTCTGTTTTTGATATAGCATTATCACATTTAAAAATAGTCATCCATATTTGTTACTGCCATTTTTCTCCTGTATTCTATTTTGATTTTTTTATTTTGCAAATACACACAACTCAAAATTTACTACAGTAATAAAAACAGCTTGGTACTGGCATAGAAACCGACAAGTGGACCAATGGAATCGAATTGAAGACCCTGACATTAATCCGCACACCTATGAACATATAATTTTTGACAAAGAAGCCAAAAGTGCACAATGGAAAAAAGAAAGCATCTTCAACAAATGGTGCTGGCAAAACTGGATATCAACATGTAGAAGGCTGCAAATAGATCCATATCTATCACCGTGCACATATTCATAAGTCTATTTAATGATTACCACTCCCTAAATTACTTTTCCTGTTTCTGTGAAAAAATACCCTGATAAAAGCAGTTTAGGGGTGGTGGTGGCATAATTTCACTTCACAATGTCAGAGTACAGTCTATCACAACGGGGAAGACATTTCAGCAGCAGGAACTTGAGACAACTGGTCAACATTGCATCTTTGATAATAAAAAGTAGAGGGATGTCACAGGAAGTCATTCTGTTCAGCCAATGGCCTTGAGATACAAGCCCTAGGGGTAACTTTATCTGAGTATGTGACCTCTTAAGAGCTGAGGGAACGTTGTAGTGTGCTCTACTGGGTGGTCGGAGACCTAATGGTTGGTTCCCCAAACCCCTGGGCAGAAAGGAGGACAACAATTGGATAAACAGTGATGTTACTTTGTTCTGTATCCGTGAGTGTATTAACCCACTTCTGTATCTTAATTAATTCCTGAGATCTATTAACAGACTCGAGTGGGTTCACATAACAGAGGGAGATGATTGTTTATGTTCAGCTACATTATTCCTTTTTATTCTGTCTAGTTCCCAAGCTGAAGGAATGGTTCTGCAGAGTTTTCTTCCCAGAATAAAAGTCTCCCCATCTCAAATAGCCTAATCCAGATAATCCCTCATATTCCCACCCAAAGGTTAACCTACTTCAAATGCCTCATAGGCAAGGACAAGTATTTGGCTTCTATAAACTCTAGATGCTGTGAAGTAGACAATCCACACTAATGCATCATAACCACCACCTATCTGCAGAAATATTTTTATGTGTCAAATCTGAGATTTTATTTCCTTTAACAAATATTCCCTATTTCCTTCTAGTCCCAGCCCCAGTCAACTCCATTGATTCTGTATCTGACTTTTATTGCTATGATTTACTGCTTCATATGACTGGGATCGTGCAGTGTTCATCTATCTGAGATGGGCTTTTTCACTTAGAATAATATATTTGGTGTTTGTTCATGTTGAAGAATGTCCGGTTCCTTATTAAGTGCACAAAGATTCATGATTTCTCTACCTTCTTGTGATATAAAGCTTTTTATTGATTTTTAATGAATTCTCTGTTTGTAATCAACTTTCCTCATTAAGCATATGTTAATCTGAGCACAGCCAGCTTGGTTCTCTTTGGTTACTATTTGCAGGTAGTATTCATTCATATACTTTGACTCTGTAGCATTAGATCTAAAGAAAGTCTCTACAAGTATTAGATTTGTATCACTGTGATAAAACACCTTTGATAAAAAACTTAAAAGGAAAAATGATAATTTTGGGTCATGATTCCAGACACTCCCATTAACTGTGTATCCACCATGAAGAAGAGTATGAAGACTATGGAAGCATGTAGCAAAGAATACCTACCTCAGGACAAGCAGGAAGAAGAAAGAAAAGAAGGAAGTAGAAATTAGATATAACCTTTAAGTATGCCTCCCAAGCTTTCTACTTTCCTGGTCTTCCAAAGTTTCCTCCAACTCCCCAAATAGCACCTCTATCTGGGGACGTAAGACACAGCCTGTGGAGGACATTTAGATTCAAACAATACCACATCATGTTACTGTATGATGATTTTGTTTGTTGTTTGAGGGTTCTGCTCTGTGGCCTGTGATGTCCTCAAGCACCCGATTCTTTAGCCTCAGCATCTGGATTGTTGAGGTTAAAGATATGTGCCATCATACATTGCTCAGACCATACTTTGCTGTGGGATGGTCTGTATGTCAAATGTGTTGCTGATTGGTCAATAAATAAAACACTGATTGGCCATTGGCTAGGCAGGAAGTATAGGCAGGACAAGGAGGAGAATAAAGCTGGGAAGTGGAAGGCTGAGTCAGAGAGACACTGCCAGCTGCCACGATGACAAACAGCATGAGAAGATGCCGGTAAGCCATGAGCCATGTGGCAAGGTATAGATTAATGGAAATGGGTTAATTCAAGATAGAAGAAGGAGATAACAAGAAGCCTGCCACGGCCATACAGTTTGTAACCAAAATAAGTCTCTGTGTTTACTTGGTCGGGTAGGTAGCGGCTGTAGGACTGGCAGGTGAGAAAGATTTGTCCTGACTGTGGGCCAGGAAGGAAAACTTTAGCTACAATACTTTGTGTTTGTCAGCTTTGTTTTTAACCTATAGTGACAATTTTTATCATTGAATGGAGAATTTAGTCCATTTATATGTAATTAATATTAAGGTGATATCTACTTGAATAATAATATATTTTATGTAAATTTTACACACTCTTGTCCCTCATTCCTCTTATTATTGCCTTCTTTCACAGTTTGCTAATTTTTTTGTGAAATGTTGGAATTCTATTTTAATTCACTTTATATATATTCTATATATATATAGAATATATATATTTTTTCTATATATATATAGAATATATATCTTTTCTTTGTGGTCACCATAAGGGTTATATTTCACATGCGAAAGTTATAATGATCTGAATGTTATTTTTATCAGCTTAACTTGAACCATATAAAAAAGTCTTCTTGAACAGCCCTGTCCTCAATCATTTCAACAGTGGATGTCAGAAAATTACAGCTTTATGCATTATGTAGCCACTATTAAATTAATCATTATTTTATGTACTATTAATCTCTTCACTAGGGAAAATGTAAATTTATAAGCCAACGTTACAATAATACTAACTATGGGGCTAATTTTTCAGTGTACCAGTTTTTATATAAATAGAAAAAAAGGGCTTTGTAAACATTGCAGTATACCTAGCTTTAACCACTACTGTCATACTTATCTTTTCTGAGAAATTATTTCTTCGTATCTCTTTGAATCATAGTATAATATCTTTCAGCTTATACCCCCAGGAATCTTTTTAGGTTCTAGACACTACCTCTGCTTTTATTATCTAGGAATTTAATTTCTCTCTCACTTTGGAAGGAAGGATTTTTATTAGATATAGAATTCATGGCTGACTGGTTTTGTTTGTGAGGACTTATTTATTTATTTTATTTATTGTTACTACCTTGAATGTCCAATCCATTGCCTTATAGCCTCAAAAGTTTCTGATAATAAGTATTGGTCACATTTTTATACCCCTTTTCTACTGTGATTAATCGCTTCTCTTTGGCTTCCAACAGTTTGAATATGACGCAACTGACTATAAGTTCATCCTATAAGAATTCTTGGACTTGATGAATATTTACATTCACGTTTTTCATCAAATCTTTAACAAGCCAATATTTTTTCAAGTACTATCTCTACCCTCTTGTATTTAATTCACACTGGGTTACTGTGGCTTGTATAAGAGTCCTGTGGTCTTTTACTCATTTTTCCTCAACGTTTTTCCTTTCTATTCCTCAGATTCAATAATTTGTAGTGCCTTGCATTTGGCACGAACTTTTCCACCCTCTCAAACCTGTCTTTGTGTCCCTCTGTTGAATCTGTCATTTCACTTATTGTAGTTTTCATCCCAAGAATGTACTTTTGGGTTCTTTCATTATTGTTGCTTTCCATCTCTTCATTCAATTTTGTTCAGCACATTATTTTCTTGACTTTCTTTAAATCTTCCCTCAGTTCTTTGAGCATCTCTAAGTCAATTATTTTGAAGTGCTTTTATAGTAAAACATTTTTTCTCTGGGAAATATTTTATTGATTTAATCTGTTTCTTTGAATGAATTGTGTTTATTGTTTCTTTGTATACATGCTATTTGTTGTTGAAAACTGGACAGTCTAGAGATCCCAGGTTATTTTTCTCTTACTGAGAGTGCTTTACTTTTTGTTTTGTTTTCTTCCTCCTATAACCTTGATCTCTCTTCAAACCAAGGACAATGCTCAGATAAGACTTCTGTATTCTTCAGTCTTTTCTGTACCATTCCTTGAGCATGTGTAGCAACTTTCTAATTAAACCTAAACATACTGGTGCTTTACAATACTTCAGCTTTTTTGTCTAATCCCTAGAAACAAACAAACAAACAAACAAAAAAATGCCAGCAGCTGACAAAGGCAGAGCTCCTTAAGTCCCCTGGCATTTGGTCACACAGCTTGAGAAGGAAGGTCTTGTTACTATAAGAGAGAGTGTGACAATGTCTTCTGTTTCGATGTCTCAACTCCAGCTAAAATGTAGATTCCAACTGTTAGGAGAGCCCATCATTTCCAGTATAACTACTTACAAGCACCTCCAGGAAAATATGGACAACTACCTACCATGCACCTGATGGAGAGGAAAAGAAGCTCTGAAGATCTAAGGAAAGAATGAAACAAACAAACCAACTAGAGATTTCCATCTACCCCTTCACCTGCAAGTACAAAGTATTCAGTAGACCCCATGGTTTGCAAATCATATACATTCTGCCAAGGCCACTTTTGCCTCCATTTGTTCCTTTGAAAAGTTGGCTCTTCATATCAATTTTCCACTTTGAGTTGAACAATTCCAAAATTTTAACAAATGTGTCATCACAAGACCCAACATGTAAGGACATTTTTACCAAGCCAAGGGTTCAATGGGTAGTTATAGTCAGTATCCTTGCAAGTTCCTGGCCCTACAAAAACTGAACTTTTCTGAGTCTTCTTAATTTTATCTTTTTAATACAATATTTTATAGCTAAAAATCATATACTATGTAAATATTTGTCTGCTTTCTTCTACTTAGAATAATGGATACATATCAATTAGTTACATATTACAATACCCTATAAGAAAGTGCCACGTGTTGATCCGTTTCCTAATAGATATCTGGGTTGTTTGGGCTTGAAACAATAAAGAATAATGCTGCAATCATCTTTCACTCAGGGGATATTATGTGGACATGAGTTCTCTCTCTCTCTCTCTCTCTCTCTCTCTCTCTCTCTCTCTCTCTCTCTCTCTCTCTCTCTCATGATCAGACTTGGGTTTGATGAGCAACAAGCTAAGTAGTACTTTATCAATGTTACAGGAAACTGCCAATTATCTTCATGCAGGTGCTGTTCCATACTATACACCCAACTAGGATGCTTACTTAATAAGGTGAAATGTCCATTCCAATCCTTTGTTCATTTTTTATTGTACTATCAATTCCTTGTTGCTTAATTCTGAGAGGTGGGGTTTTTATTGTTGTTGTTGTTGGTGGTGGTGGTTTTGTGTGTGTTGGGGGTCTGTGACCTTACAGCAATTAGAACATAGAACAAATTCCTACATTTTCTTCTAGAATATTTTTGTGTTAAAATTGTATGCTTAGAATTATGATATATCTAGAGTTCGGTAGCTTCATATCACCCTAAAATTATACCTTCTAGTAAATTTCTCAGAATGTATCTATAAGTTTGAACAAACTCTTGGATCTATTATGTTCCAAGAATTTATGTCTGTATGCTTTAGCCAAATGCATGCCAATTATTGCTTATCAGAAATTCTTACTATCAAGTAGCATGTTATTTCTCCAGATGTTTTCTTTAAAAAAAAAGTTGTTTCAAATCCAAGAGAACTTGGGCAACACAAATTCAACTCAATAACAGATAAAACATAAAGTTGGGTGGGTAGGGTGGTGGGTGGGTGGAAGTGGAAGGGCAGGAGTAAATATGATAATAGATTGTATGAAATTCTTATATAAATAATAAAATATTGGTATTTATCTGGAAACATGCTTAGGAGTACTTGATCAGCACAGAACAGATTTCATTTTGGTTTTGTGTGTGCTGTTTTGTTTTGTTTTCATTTTCTTTTTTTTTATTTGTTTTCTTTTCTTTTCCTTTGAGTTTGCTCTGATTTTCATTTGGCTTCGCTGTTGTTGTTGTTGCTGCTGCTGCTGCTGCTGTTTGTTGGGGTCCCTGTAAACAATGCCATGAGCAGAGTAACAATCTGCATAAAACAAGAGGGAAATCCAGATCAACAGGACTTATCCAGTTATTTGGTATTCATTCAAACATCTAGAATCTAACCCCAAGCAGTATGTTGTAAGCATATCTAAGTACAGTAATATTTGGAAAAAAGTTTCCTGGTATAACACAATCCTCTATGCTCAAGGAGGATAATTATATCAAACCTCTTCTCAAAGCACATGTCACTTCTTACGTGAAAATGGGTTCTAGAGATAGGCTAAATGTGTTATCTTAAGAATCTAGGGAAGGATATGATGTGGTCTCAGTCATACAGATAGTGTAAAGGTCATTTGGCAATATTGGCCACCTCCTGTCCTGATTGTGGGAGCTTGGGGAGCCCCTGCCATACAGATAATGCAAATGTCACCTAGATTATCAGCCACGTCTGGCCCTGCTACTGGAAACTTGGTGTGGCCTGGTGCTACAGATAGTGCAGACCACTAGACTATTAGTCACTTCCATTCTCAATTTCTGGGTGGAAAACAGAATGTACATCTTTTTCTCCAAAAAGATAACACTGTGTGTTTAACATTACTGGTTTACCCTATTTCTCCCTGTGAACTAAAGGATCTTTATGCTCCCAAAGCTGTTATTTGGGGGATTGAGAGTGCCTAGGGGAGGGGTTAACATGAAGTTGGATTGTAAGGAGGAGGGGAGGAGTTGCAAGGAGCTATGGGAGTAGAAAAGTAAGATCATAATATATGGTAAGAAAAGCTTTTAAATAAAAAAAAAAGATTGTGCAGGTATATAAATTAATTTTGAGATGCTGACATTCTAATGCTACTGACTTTTCCAAAATATTATCATAGTATATCTCTGTATTGACTTAGATCTCATTCAGTTTCTCTCAACAGTTTAGTAGTTTTCAGTATACACGTCCAGATTTTATCAGAGGTATTCTGTAACTTTAGTGGGCTTTATTAACATTGTGAAATATACTTTGGGAACTTCTAATTTTATGGGTAGTATCTGAGATGGAAAACAAGATGGTATACTACAAAACAGTAAAACTCATTGTCTGGCTCAGGTGAGTTCTGGTGCTTTCTGTGCGAATTCCTACATCGACAATGGTGTGTCTAGACAGATAATGTCTACTTCTCCATCTGCTATCAGGATGGCCTTTATTTCTTTTTCCTGGCAGCACTGCACTGTAAATACCAACTTGTGTTGATGCAGAATAGTGTTGCTAAAGACATACATTCTTTCCTTATATACAATGTTCAACATAAAATGTTAAACCTGACACTGGCATTAATTCATCTACAGAACTTCAATAAAAATTTTCTTTAATTCAAAATTTTATGGGACTTGTTATGAGTATGTGTTAAGTTTTGCTACAATTCTTGTACTTTTGCATGAGTTGACATTGAATGTGTTCATTTTTCCCATCAAGATCTGATGTTTCCTTTGTTTTGATTATTAAAATAAACACATAACTATAGATGCTCAACTCTCAATGCATTTAAATCCTGATAATCTTATCGTACTCTGAAAATAAACCTGAATCAAAAGTACATTTAATTCACCCACTGTATTGAACGACATGGTTAATGATACAACATACCACAGAGTGTCAGTAGTTTTTTCTCTTGATTTGTCTGGGTGCACTGTCTGCACTGCCACTACCCATCATCATTAGAGCATCACATATCACACGTAGTGCCAGTCCAGGATAAAATAAAAACTGGAGCATTTACTCCAGAGAGATTAAAATGTATCCAAACCCAGAAAAACTGTACAAAGCTATTCAAGAAGTTTGATTCAGGATATACAGAGCTTGAAGTCTCTCACTTTCCGTCAATGGAGAATAATACACCATTCAGTTGGTGTATTGTATAAAATGAGCTACCATTCACATATAAGAAGGAACAAGCTACTAGAACACACTGCATAGATTAGTTTCAAAACATTATACCAAAAGAAAGAAGTATTTCAGTAAGAGCCACATCAGATCTGATTCTATTTCTAAAGGTTCTATCAAACAAAACTAATTCCCAGCACAGAAAAAAAAATCAAACCAGTGTTTGCAAGTGAAGGGAGATATGTAGAAACTGATGAAAAGGAGACATTCTAGTGTGATAGGAATAGTTGATATTGTGAAAAGATTTTGTGTTTCAGAGACATATGAAACACAATCCCATTAATTGGTACCTTAAATTATAAGCACTCTATTATATAAATTGTTTACTCTAAAAACTGCACACAAATATCGAGCACTTGAACATAATAACCATACTTAACTATTTAGAAGTACCTGAGCATTGCAACCCAACTTGTGAATAGAGTTTACTACTTGTTAATAGTATATGACCAACAGCAGGAAATTTAGATAGATGTGCAGATAAACAATAGGACAGTAGATGGATGGCTATATAAATAAGTAAATATATGCAGTTAATTATAGAAATTATGTAATATCTATGTAGATATTTGCTGTGCACTTCTGTATTTTGTTACACTTAAAGCTTTTTATAGTAAAATGGGGGAAAGAAAATATAAATAAAACAATTACTTTAAAAAGCTTCTCCCCATAGATTCAGCTTATTGGTAAAACTGGAAGTTCATTTTTCTTCTTAATTTATATTAAAATATGTAAAATCAACAAGGAACTATTGCAATAAATCTTTCACACACACCCTTTGCTTACAGTTCCTTCTATGGAGTGGAACCACTCTATAAAAATATATCCAGCAATTATTCCCTTCATCTGGGCATGAAATCAACCATCATAAAAGAGTCTCCACAAGGCTCTTATGTAGTGTTGTTGTTTCTTTTTCTATTAGGTCTCTAGACCTAGGAGCCAGGAAACCTTGTATAGAAATGCAAGGAGATAATGAAGGAGCATTCATAGCCTGAAATTCTTCAGTTAAAGCCATCTGTGTTCTCCAAATAGAAGGGGGGGTGATGCCAATCAACATTCTAGCCTGATCCCTGATTGCAAAATGAAGGGCTGACTTTGTACAAGTCTGATTGCAATTTGTACAAACTGATCAGTGATTTTTTATGAAGTAAGACCTAAGAGAAAACAAAAATGGCAAAATTTCTTTTAACTTTCCAGTGGCAATATCAGATATGAAATGAAAATGTCACCTATGTCAGAAGGAATTATGCGAGTGACTACTACACTAATTATGAACTTAACAATGAGCATACACTATTATCATCTAACAAGGGATCATTACTTGTTGCAATCAGAAGCATTCTAGATTCTTCTCCCACTTTCAATGCTTTCATTACCCCACTTTCAAATTGTCCTCAGTGCAATATTCAGAGTAATGTATACATACATGGACTGGTAATTTGGAAAGGTGTTTTTTTTCCCCAATAATAATATATCAAGGCCCTCTCATTTGCATAATGCCTTAACATTCCAAGTGCCTTTGAAATATGCAGCTGACTAAAACTTGGTGAAGGGGCCCTGCTTATAATGGTAGTTCTCTAGTTGCTCAAGTACATCTGCATGAAAATAACTCCTTTCATCTTTTAAATGTAGACCTGATCTATGGACCTATGCTCAAAGATAAACCTGAAAAATGGACTTCTGAATCAATTATCAATCAATCTATCAGTCAATTTGCATGTCACAACCAGAAACATCTAAAGATAGATTACATACAAATATATATCTACATACATATACATGCATTTTACAGTTATCTCCCTCAATAAATTTAAGATCCACAGTATTTTTTGTCATTATCGCTATTCTTGGCATGGGGATCTTGTTGGCAATTGTCACTCAGGATCCATCTTGTTGAAACTGCTATCTATAATTCACAGGAACATTTGAAACTTGGAATTGATAAGAAGCAAAATGGAGGAAGCTTAATATCCATGATATGATGAATCTATTAGAGTATGTACATATGAAAGGAGAGAGAACTGAAAACTAGGATAGAGATAGACAATAATTAGTGCAACATCTAGCACTTTCCTGCTCATATATAAGCTCAAAATTCTTCCTAGAAATCGGTAACAACACTAACCACATGGTGCTGAAATAGCTATGTTTTGGTCAGGGGCCTCCTGAGTTGTCTTTGTCACTCATCACTGTTATCTCAGATGTTCAATGGAATAAAGGTTTTGCTTTATCTGAAACTGTACATTGGGAGACAGATCTGTAGTTACCCAGTGTGTCTATAATCCTGACAGCAGGACCAGCTTTCTGCTTCTGAGATCTTTTTGTAAGAATGAGTCTTTGGGAGTGTGGGAGCTGTAGAGATGGTTCAGAGGTTAAGAGCCCTGGCTGCACTTCCAGAGTTCCTGAGTTCAATTTCCAGCAACCACATGGTGGCTCACAACTGTTTGTAATGAGATCTGGTGCCCTCTTCTGGCCTGCAGTCATACATGCAGGCAGAACACTGTATGAAAAACAAATAAATTAAAAAATAAAATAAAATAAAATAAAGAACGTGTTGTTGGCACAAAGTCCTTAAAATACAAAGACTAGGGTTGTATTGTTCCCTGAATAAAGGATGTGGGTTGTCAAGTGCAAGGTCTATGTCCAGTAACATGACTATAACATGTCTAGATAAGTGTTGTCTGGTCTTCCTCACTTCACCTCTAAGAACTGGGGATAAGAATTATAATAAGGCTGGGTCTTTCTACATCTAGTGCTGGGAGTCATCAGCTGCCTTCATCTCTAGCCCAGGTCACTTGTCTCCAGGCAACAAACTTGACTGTGTGGCTGGGTGATTTTACAGCTCTAAGGGAGGGTGAAATCTTAGCTGCCTTGCACTTTGGGCAGTCAATTGCAAAACGTTCTAAAGTTTCCCTCTGCCTACAAAACGTTCAAGAGCAAGTAGGAAATGCTTGAGAAGTTTATTTATAAAATGTAGTTATCATTGTTGGGAATGTGGAATTTACAGGTGCCGACTCTGTGAAGTGGCATGCTGAGCATCCCTTTACAGGTAATTTGGAAGAGCCAGACTGGCGCCTCCCTAATCACTGGGTCTACATAGTCACACCAGTGTGTATGCTGAGGAGAACAGCACCTCATTTCAACATAGCCTCTGAATATGCCACAGTTTCCAGACAGAGGCTGAACTGAAGCGTGTACTCCCCTTGAGTTTAGGACTGGATTTGTCACTGTCTAGTACGTCTGAGGAGTATTTAATTGGAGCAGAAAGCAGAAGTGGGGATTCTTTCACAATTTCATCTTGAAGGTCTCTGCTTAGAAATTCCAGATAGGTTTCAGACCCATTCATTTCATTTCACTCCTTGTCTTATGTAAATCTAGTATTATCTCCTTTTTAGCAATTTTAATGTTATAAAACACCTCAGAAGTCACTTCTCCTTCAACCTGCTACACAAGCAAGCATTTGTGTTACGTAACTGTGAACAGTCTACAGAAATGGGAGCTTCTACAGGGTAGAAGGTATTGAATTCAGCTGGGTTTTGAGATGTTTAACAATTTCTCCTCACGATAAGCATGAACCATGTACCCTAAGCATCTTCAGCCATTAGTCCCAAGCTTCTCCTCAAGGCCCAGCCTGAATTCACCCACTCTTTTTCAGATCATATGAGCAATATCCTCCCTGCACTGAACTTACACTTTACATGGCACAGCTTCAAAATGTTTGGCAACTCGGGCAAATCCTGATGATGGTGCACATTCTGAGTGATCAGCCCACAGTAGCCTAAACACCACAGCTCACTGCAGCACTGGCGTTTTTGTGCAGGTGTGTCATAGAGTTGATTTGTATTATGTTCACAGCCAGCTGGAAATGTCAACTCTTTTCCACATGAATTTCTAACAGCCAGGCTCATTACATTCGAAATTCATGCAATTGATTTTTGTCTTTTATCCAAAGCAATCTTGTGCCGAGTTTGTTGATGCAGTTTAATCCTTTCTGCCACCTTCTTGAATTTCCTGAAAGTTCTTTCTGTAGTCAAATCTACCGATGTATTTTCCAAGTTGTATCATTTAAAAATCTGAAACAAAGGGCTTATAAACCTTTACCCAGGTATTGATTAAAACACCACAGAGAACAGAGCAAGTAAAAAAAAAAAAACATTCCTTGGATGGTCACCTTTTAACTTCGCTTACAGTTGATGGCTCCGTGAAGAAGGGTCTCTCTTCTACATATGATTATTTTAAAGGCTTCAAATATCGTTTACTACGTTGCCAGCTTGGATTCATTTATTTACCTCTTTAGGGAAGTTGCAATGCCTTGGGATAATTTAATCAGAGAATTTCTAAGATTTGTAGTAATATTTCATAAATTATATTACAAAATTTGTAAACATTTATTATAGAAAATTGTAAATATGAACAGTACATAGGTCCAGTAGGCCATGGCACGAAGGTGGCTAATTCAGAATTAGTACAGAGTCTGCACAATACCCTAAAGATAAGGAAGGACAATCAAGCCACACAAAACACACAGTTTTTGTTTTGTAAAAGACAAACAATAGCAAATCTTCTAATTTTCCATAGAGGAATCAACATTGAATGCAAACAAAACTGTTGTTAACCTTCTCTTTACCACTTCCAACAGGTTGTATGTGTATGGGAGTCCACAGAGGCTTCCTAGTGAGGACTTACTCAGAGTCAGAAAATCTGAGCTTGCTTGCTTTACTTGGCAAGGCTGCATAAGGAGATGATTTGATCACAAGCGTGTTTACCAGGTGTTTGGAAGGGTCTAAACTTGGCTGTACAGTGTGCTTTGATCTTGCAAGGGGGAGGTCTTTTGCCTCTCCCCTTGGCATATTATATAAAGCCCTTTTGAATAAACTTCGAGACTGGTGGGAAGCTATCCTGTGTCCCTGTCCTTCTTTTCGTCTCCGTCTTTCATTCTATCTGATATTTTCTTATCCTTCTCTCCTCCACCTAAAAACCCTTCAAAAGGTGGGAACAGGTCAGAGCTGGACTCCCACAGTCTCCCACATATGTGATATGCTGAAATGGCTTGGTTGGTGAGAGGAACTCTACAGAAGCATGAGGATCTGAGTTCAGATCCCAAGGACCCACAGAAAAGCCATGCACAGCAGCACATGCATCTAACCCCAGCACTGGGGAAGAGTAACAGGCAGACTTCTGGAGCAAACTGGTCAGCCCATCTAGCAGAATTAGTTCCAGTTCTGCGTCAAAAATAAAGTGGATAGTGGCAAAGGAAGACACCACTATTGATCTTTGATCTCCACACTCACATGCACATACATATGGAAATGTACATACACAACATTGAATAGGAATAACAGGGACAACTCTACAAAGATCACATGGGGGAAAAGACTATAAATAAAGGACAAATAGTATAACTACAGAAAAACTTCCAACATAGAACACGGATCTGAAACCTGAGATTTGAAAGACCCAGGTAGAAGTAAAGGAGCTGTGCCCTGGGGGGGGGGGGGGGGTGCTCACTGGTACACCCTTTACTTGGCATAGATATGTAAGCCACTAGGTTTGATCTTCAGAACCACATAAAAATTAATATATCACTAAATGAAAAAATAGGGCAGGGTACTTATGGAGGAGGAAGGGAAGTAAATACAGAAGAAGAAAGGATAAGGGAAGAATAATATTGAGAATGCATGAAAAATTTATAAAGAATCATACTATTGACTATCTACTTAAATATACCTATGACACATGTAAATATATATAGTTTAAATGAAATTGTCCCAACTGGGCTCCTTTATTTGGAATAAGAAGCCCTAAAAGCAAACACTTTAAGGACAATGCTTATCTAATACATCCAACACTTAAAAACGAAAATCAATCAAACAGCAAGAAAGGAAATAAATTAATTGAAATCAATGAAGAAATTAATGAAAAAGACATACATGAAAATTAAGTAAGAGATAATTAAGCAAGAATAGAATTAAATGGAAATTTCACAAGGAAATTAAACAGGGACAGATTACAAAGCAAATAAAATAAGTCAGAAGAAAAGTGATTAAAATGAAGTACAGGTAAAGATCTAATCTAAAAATAATTGAATTCCCTGAAGGAGATTATTTCACAATACAATATCCAGAGAGTTCTAATCCAGAGTCCTACTTAAGGCCATTTTGCAGTAAGTCCAGACTTACAATCCTGCTGTGCCAGAAAACTGGAGAAAATGGATGCAGCAGCTGCTCAATTAATCCTGTGATGCCCTGCATGCTGCTCAGCACAGGCCTGGAACACCAAGTAGGTTCACCTGCAGAGAGCACTAGTCTACTTTCCTGGCAAACACTGAGACAGCTAAGAAAACCTGGCTTGAAAGCATGAGATGAAAATCTTAACAGAAAAAAAATGGAGATACCAGTTTTGATTCTAGTTTTGCTTCCAGATAGTCTCATGATGTCTAGACTGACCTCACTAAATAGGCCAGGCTGACCTTGAACTCATGCCCTTCTTGCTACAGCTTTCTGAGCACTGGAGTTACAGGCATATATCACCATATGCCCTAGAAGACATCAGTATTTCACAATGTGAGTGAGACCTTATGTTCAGCTTGAGTTCAGGTATAATAACGGATTTTGAGTATAAAAAATGTAATTCCTTTGATGAAAACAACAGAACTCATCATCATTATAATGTGTGATCTACAACGTCCATTTACTGTTGACAATTACGAGGAACACAAAAATAAATTTAAAAGGAAGCCTAACCCATACATCTGGAAAGGGCAGTCAGTTAAAACATTCTGAATAGAAGCAGATGCTGAATACAGTAGAGACTTCAAAGCTTCTATTTAAATGCATTCAAAGAATTAAAACAAGACATTCAAATAATCAGAGGAAAATGATGAACGTGGGTAAACTAAGAAATACGAGTAAATGACTTATAATAAAATACAAGGCATATAATTACAAAATCCAATGACAGGAAGTTAAAACCCATTAAATGGTTGCTAATAGCTAATTGGTGGACTTAAAGCCCTTGATTTTGAGATAGAAATAAACAGCGAAGTTTAGCTAGAGTAAATACATTCAGGTCACTAAAAAAATGATGAAAGCAGTAACTTCCACACTATTATATAACAAGCAAAACTGGCCAGACCAAGAAGGTTGCAATGTAGCTCAATGATAGTGTTTGCCTAGCAAGTTCCACCCCTGACACTGCAAAACAAAGCAAATGGGATTGCTGAACTTATTTAAATGTTAGTCCACAAAAGGACCAGATCCTGTGACAAAAAACTGACAGTGGCAGGGCTGGAGAGCAAAGAACATCATGATCGCCAGACATAAGAACTAAGAGCACTTATATAATAAGTTTTTGAGGATGAACACATAATCCTGAGTTGATGGTGGTTGTAGATGAGGGGTTGGGGAAAGTGAAGAGGAGAGTTTTCAGCCTCAGACACTCCCAGGAGGAAGACTAGTTACTTCTCGATTGGTTGAGACTAATAGGGTGAAAAAAGTCTTTCTCAAACTTGTTTAGTAAAATGGAGTGTAGCTAGAGTTTTCTTGCCTGGCCCACAGTCAGGACAAATCTCTGTCACCCGCCATTCCCACAGCTGCTCAGACCCACCCAAGTAAACACAGAGACTTATATTGCTTACAAACTGTATGGCTGTGGCAGGCTTCCTGCTAACTGTTCTTATCTCTAAAATTAATCCATTTCTATAAATCTATACCTTGCCACGTGGCTCGCACATGCTGCTTGTCATGGCGGCGGCTAGCAGTGTCTCTCTGACTCAGCCTTCCACTTCCCAGAATTCTCCTCTCTCTTTGTCCCGCCTATACTTCCTGCCTGGCCACTGGCCAATCAGTGTTTTATTTATACAGAACGATATCCATAGCAATGGAGCTTGAGGCCAGATTTTAACTCATATTGGGGAAGATGAACAATAATTGTATTTTGTTCCATTTTTGCCTTGCTTTCTTTGATTTCAGATCATACTGCTTGGGATGATTAATCTTCTTTGTCAACTTGACTGAGTTTAGAATTTACAAGGAACCACACCTCTGGGTGTTTCCAACAAGCTTAATTGAGGAGGGAAACCTCACCCTGAATGTGAACTGCACCATCCAAGGAACTAAAGTCTCCAACTGAATAAAAAGGAGAAATTAGACTGAGTATCAGTATTCAGCTCCCTAAAACCTTCCTTCCTTAAGGGGCTTTGGTCTGGTAGCTAACACAGTGGTTAACTAGTTACCTCTCCCTGTCTATTGCTCTCACACGCCAAGGTGATTCCTAAAGAAAGAATGAACTTCTCAGTCCAGAGTGCATGGTTAACTGGATAGTCATCTGGAAAATGTAGACCTCAATTTCATATCCTGAACTAAGTTAATTCAAAATAATTCTCAAACCTCTTACAAAAAATTAAATCCACGAAACTACAAGATGCTAGCACAGGATATGTATGACCTTGGTAGCCTTGAGGTAGGCAGGCTTCACTCAGATTCCTCTGACACAGCCTAGAAAACAGAAGGATAATATTAAAAATAGATGAAGTAGGTTTCATCAAACTTTAAAATGCCTACTTTTCAAAGACAAATGCCTAAGAAAATTAATAGGCTACCATGGGCAGGGAAAATTCACAGTACATTTATCTGAGAAAGGAATTGCATTAAGATTTTCTTTTTTTAACAGCTCAATACTAGAAAGATAATAACTACACTAAAATTTAACAACAGATTTGAATAAAGACTGCAGGGTGGGAGAAAGTTGCATAAAAGATGTTCAACATCATTAGTCATCAGAGAAATTCCAAACAGAATAACAAAGATTACCAGCACTATGATAGCTTAATAAAAGCAACAATAAAAAAAGCTGGAAAGACAAGTGTTGGCAGAATCCATACGCTGTTGGAGATAGCATAAAATTCAAGACCTTTGTGATTTGAGTTTCTTATACAATTAAATGTTAACTCACCATATGATCTAGTAATTCTTCTCTAACACTCCAATTATTCTAGAGAAGCAATGTCTCAACACAGAAAAAACCCAATGGATATTGACAGAAGATTTACTTAAAAAACAAAATATGAACCAATGTAAATGTCTGTCAGATAAATTCTCAACCCAAAGAGTCTACAGACAGTGAAATAGTACTTTTTCAATGAAAGTAATAAACTATTGACACATGAAACAGCATGGGTAAATTCCAAATCCATACTAACAAAGACAGAAAGACAAATAAGGCTAAACAGAAGCCAGACACAATGTTGTTCATTTATCCTTATTTATTGTTAATATTATTGCCTGTGCATGTATATGCTTGTGATGCGTAAGCACAGATGCATGTGGCTATCAGAAGATGACTTGGTGGAATCAGTTCTCTTCTTCTACAGTTAGTTCTAGGGGTTGAATGCAAGTCACTGGGCTTGTCCAAAAAGTACTTTTACCCACTGAGCGATCACTCTAGCCGCCCCCCCCCCCTGCCACACAATGTAGTTCATGTTGTATCACTTAATTTATATGAACTTCCAAGTTATTAAAACTATAGTGATAGAAATCAAATGAGTGATTGGCTAGAGATAGGGAACAGGGGCAGTGGGTGTTAAAGGTGTATAGGAGAAGGGTGACTGATAGCTGGAGAAGGGACATTCTTGAGTCCTATGTCCTGGTGTTGGTTGTTAACACATGAGTTACACACACATATCACTCTGTCAAAAACCATCGTTTAACTCCAGTGTTTCCTATTTATTTTTTGACTAGATGACCTGTCTACTGGTTAGAGTCAGGTATTAAGGTCAACCACTATCACTGGCTGTCAATACGCTGATATTATATGTAGCACAACTTATTTTATAAAACTGAACATGCCTGTATTTGGTGAATACGTATTTAGAATTGTAATCTCTTCTTGATGGTATGTTTAATGGGAGAGCTTGAACTAGCTTTTCTTGCCTTTTCTGACTCTTTTTGGTTTACTCTATATTCTCAGATATTTGTAAGATAACTATTTTGTCAGATTTGCTTGTTTCTCAATTCCATTTACTTTGGTGACTTCCTAGAGGCAGAACAGAAATGGAACCTCTTTTCTGATCAAATCTGCTAGCCTGAATTTTTTTACTGAGAAATTATGACTGTTAATATTCAAGTTATTACTGATTCCTGTCATTTTTTCTTTTGAAAATTTGTTGTATATTCTTAGACCTGTTTTGAATAGCTGTTTTGGTATTGTTGATTTATTCCTATAGAATCCTTGATGTATGTTCCCCCTTCAGGCCAAGTATTCCTTCTGATAATCTCTCCTCTGTGGATGAGCTTGATAATCATGAATTTCTTTAATCTATTTTTATCTTTATTGTGAAAAAATATTTTTTCCTATAATTAATTTTTATTATATGTTTCTGGGTGTTTGGCCTTCATGTATTTCTTTGTATCATTTGTATGCCTGATGCCCTCATAGGCCAGAAGGGGTCATCAGATTCCCCTGAACAGAATGGTTGTGAGCTACTGTGTGGGCCTTGGGAATCAAACCTGCATCCTCTGGAAGGGCAGCCAGTGTTTTTAACTGCTGATCTACCTTTCCAGGCCCTCCTATTTCAATTTTAGTAAAACTATTGTTGTATACTAGTCTGGTTTGGTAGTTATGATCTTTCCTATTTGGGATGCATATTCTGGGAAATTCTGGCTTTAAATTTTTTCCATGGAATAATCAGGTGTTGTCCTGATAGGCCTGCTTTTATAGACGACTTGATCTTGCTCTCTTACTGTTTTGCATATCATTCATTTTGTCTGTTTTTAGTGTTTTAACTAATATATCACGGAGAGTTCCTTTTCTAATACCATTTGGTGTTCTTTGAGTTTCCCGTAATGAGCTTCTCATTAGGCATCTTATTCTCTATAGTTGGAAAATTTTCCCCTAATTTTTTTTTTGAAAATTTTCTATGATTTAGTGGAATGTTCTTCTCGATCTTCTGAATGTTCAGTCCTAAATGAGACACCTATGTAAACTCCCTACCCCTGTAAGAATCAGGGAACATTTTAGAAGAGAAGGTATAAAGAAAGTAAGAGCCCGAGGATTTGGAAGAGTACTCTGAAATGTAGTCTTCCAGACAAGGCATCAGTACCACACTCATGAACTCACAGCCTTTGTCGGTACCTACACCGGGTGAAACTAGCTAAAATTCCTGCCTAGACAGGGTTGATGAGCTCTAGGCCCAACCCTGCACTTGCTGAAGCACTGTAGGAAGCTGATATTTTCTCAGGAAGGGGGAGTCATTATTTCCTGAAAATTTGGCCACAAATAGGATTCCTATATTCCAGTGGATGGCAAGTTACTAAAAAAAATAAAATTAAGTCAGGAGGAAACATATCATAGAGGATATTGGAGGGATTTGGGGTAGCTGAAGGGAAATGCATTTAGATATTATATTTCATGGTATACATGTATGAAATTCTCAAAAATAAAGGATTTTTTAAAAAATCAAATCATAAATTTTTTTATTTAAAAAAATTTTCTTTGCTTCTACATTCCAACCCCCTTCCCCCTCTCCTTCTTCTGCTAAATTATAAAATTTTAATGGTTGAGTTTTTAACATATGTACATTATCGTTCAGTGCAATACAGTTGTAGAAATGAAAGACCCATAATCAAAATAATGTCTTCTTGAAGTTAAAGTCCTACATGTTTATATTGACAGAGTTCACAGCATCTTTGCAATAACCAACTCTGAATTTTCTAAACTCTGTGCCCTACTCTAGTAATGCTAGTACAGTATAAAGATAGAGAAAAAATTCTCAGAGTTTGCACACTAAAAGACATAACAGAGAAAATAATATGAAATCAGACTTCTACAAATCAACATGGAGAAGAAGGCAATAGTGGGACAGCACTTTTGGAATATGAGACAAGAGTAAACCAATGATACTACAACCAACTGAGCCACTGGGGAGAGGTCAAGGACAGAGGGATGAGTTTATTCCTGGGACAACTCAAGCTGTTCTAGGGCCTGTCTACTGGAAACCACCAGAGAATGGCCTTCAGTCATCTGATAAAGAGCACGAAAATTTTGTCAAAAGAATGGATGACAATAATCTCAGGGGTCAAATCAGAGAGCCATGCAAAGCAAGGTCAAGCAAGAGGACAAAAGAAGAGCACAGAAAGATAATTTCACAAAGAATAAAGAATTCAACTCCAAAGACGGAGACAAGGGTAATACAACTGGAAGAAGTAACGAGACTTCACTCACCAGTGCAGTGGAGACCAAAACATAATCGCTTACAACTGACAGGTGAGATGTAAAAAGCAAAGGTTAAGATAAAAGGGAGGGAAAAATATAAAAACATAAAATCGGAGAAAGGCAATTTATAGCACAAACAAAAACCTCTAATATAATAAAAATACTTTTATAAACTAGTACTTATGGTTTAACTTTCCCAAAATAAGTGGAGCATTAACTATAAAGTTTCTGTCCTCTCTCTGTCTCCCCTCTCTCCCTCCTCTCTCTTTCTTTCTCTTACTCTCCCACTCTCTCTCTCCTCTTCTCTTCCTACCTCTTTCTCCTCATCTCCTATGATTTACTCTTCCATCCAATTACTCTCTCTCTATGGCCCTCGTCACTATGCACATGGATTGTGGATTGTTTGGTTGTATTTTAATCTGAATTCATCTAGGTATCTTCCATGTCACCCAGTGTTCACGTAGAATGTGACTTTCAATAGCTCTCCTTTGTAATGAGGGCAATGCCTAAGTTGATGTATCAATACTGAAACCCTACTGGCTCACACTGTATGCACTCTTTATTCACTATCATTTCTTTACAAGATGCCTACTGCCAACAATCTATCTATGAGCAGGGATCTATGCCCACTGGAGGACAGGTAAACAAATAAATTGCATGTGTGTATTTTAAGATCTGTGTCAATCTTAAGATAAAGTCTGGACATGGTTTGGGAAATCCTACAGACGTTAGTCAAGTCAAGTGAAATGAAGCATGAATAGACTGAGGTAGTCTTGAGAACAAGAAATGGGAACCACAGAGTTACATTTTTTGAAGTCTACATTTTCCTATCACTTCTAAAGATATTCTTTTTCTTCTTTTTTCTCTCTCTGAGTGAAAATTTGTAGTGGCTTTTAATTTTATGGGTTTTGGATCTTTTAAAACAGCATGCTAAGCCCATTTTTTTCTCTGTCAATGGGTGGGTTAGTGGTTATGGTAAGGTATTTTCTTGTTTCAGTTTGGTTGCCTGTCTTTATCATTTGTGTGTGTGTCTGTGAACTGTAGCTGTAGAGTTGTTTTTTATTAGATCAAACTTATTTTGGATCACACAACTCCTTTAAAGAATTGCTATAGTCATTTTCTTTCCTAATGATTATTAACTGTGCCCTTAGCGTTGTTCATGCCTCAGATATTTGATACTAGTTTTCCACTTTTGAGTTTTATATATTGACAAAGTTTTTGTTTGTCTAGAGTGTTTTGTTTTCCATAAAATGATATTCTTGCATATATGTTTATATAACACATAACTTTATTATAAATAACATTTTAAAGAGAAGTTATTATAATTTAATCAACAAAAAATGTTTTTGAGAAGAAAGCCACCTTATTTAGAAATATTTGTTCTTACAAATAAAATTATCATTAAGAATCAGCTTAACTTCCTTTTATTATGAAATGCAAAACAGGCTAATTGAGAAATATAGAAATTAGAGCTCTCCTGGGGCTGTGGCACTAGAGATGAGGGGTGGAGATGGTACCAGCTTTGCACTTGAGATGATGGAATCATTGTGGAATACACTGAGATAGTCCTGCACATATCTATAAATGAAAGGCCTCTTCATTATATACTTTAAATGAAAAAATTGTGTGGCTTACAAATGTTATCACATAAAGCAATAAAAGATGAATCCACTTACCATGTTCACTGTTCAGTAATCAATTTGCTGAAATTGTTCTATTCCAGATGCCTGAGGTGCCTCTTCCCTTCTCTCCAAGCTCTGGCATTTTTTCTCTTCACCATGGTTTCAAACTCTAGTATGAACTAGATCAAAATCACATCACCAGTAAGCATCTCACTCTATTGCAGTTGGATATAACAACATGGTTTTTATAAAGACCCTCTCCAGTGCTTCCTCTTATCTGCATTGATGCTGCCTGATGTTGTCTTTCCCCACACTTTCATCCCTCAGTGAAACAAGCTCTTTAGGATGGATCCAACTCACTGACTCACGATCTTTGTAAAGATTTACACATACTGTGGCTCACAGCCAAAGCCACATTCTACAGAAACTTAACAACTATGATCCAAGCTTTCAATCAGTCAAAAATGAAGAAGTTCAATGGAATTTAAGAAAGAAGGGGGCAGGGAGAGAAGAGAGATCCTTTAGAGAACACAAACCGATTTTCAAATGTCCCAAAATCAAGACACACTGGTGGCCAGGCATGCCTCTCGCTTGTGCTGGCTCTTGAGTGCCCTGGTTTGCACTTTTCCCCTTATGCATTCTGACTCCAGAGGCTGATATTTCTCCACAGCGCTCCTCTGACAAAACCTCAGTAGCTAAATGGCACCTTTGTATTTAGTTTGTTTGTTTTTTTTTATCCTCCTCCTCGTGGCCCACTCCGCTACAAATTATACATGAACATTGTTGAAGGCCAACAGAATAAGAACATAATACATCCAAATAATTCCTTTTTCATTTCTATTACATTGAAACCTTTTATGAACTTTGGTATGTTTCTTCTCTTTGTCTAAAAGAATGCTAAAAATACTTAAAATTTCAGACAAGGCAAGCTGACTTAGAAAAATAAACTACAACCAAAGGAAAAATTCCTCTAAAAATTCAACCATCTGTATTCTTCTGAAGAAACTACAACCAGAGGACACATGCTTTAACAAGTTAATCATCCATATATTTCTGGGAGATATTGATGGTATTGTTAAAACCAATTTTTATTTATGTGTGGACATGTGCACATGTCTGTCTGTATAGGGTATGTACATGTGTGTACAGTTGCCCACAAAGGCCTGAAGAAGGTATGATACCATGAAAGCTGACTGTTTTGAGCTGCTATAGGGGTGTTGTTTGGTCCTCTGTATAATCAGTAGCCCCTCTTAATGGCTAAGCCATCTTTCCAACCCCTATTTGGAGTTTTTCTTAGTAAGTAGGAGAAAACTACATATACAAAACATATACGAAGATAACTTTAAATGAACTCAGCATCACCACTCATCAGCATTTGGAAGTCTGTAGAAATAAAATTAATGTGATGACATATATAGTCACCAACAACCAAGACATTAGGCTCCACCTCTGTGAGAGCTGATAAAAATGAATAATGATTCTGATGCATTGAAGGTGCTTCTAGAGACAATACCACTTAACTGCCCACTTTCCCCAAACATTAGGGCTCTTAGAGCTGTATCAGTAAAAGCCCCACAAGGGATAAGATAATCATCCTTTGGGGGAAATAGTACTTTAGTCCCTGAAAATCTGCTGATGTATGACAAAACCAGTTTTTATCTATGCCTATTTTGGGTATGTCTGAATATTCATTTGCCTCCAAATGGACATCCTTTTTCCTGGTTAGAGTAGAAATGAGTGGGTAGCATCATTTTGCGGATGTCAAGCCTGTTTACTGCAATTTCTTGAGTTCGGTGGTAAGCTTCCTCCTCCTTCATCATTCTCTGTCATCTTTAGATGAGTCATCAGCAAATTCTCTAAAATTTTCACCTCTGAATCAAGCCCCAAAGTCAAGAACTGTGCATTCAGTCCTAGTGTAGACTACCCACCAGGGGCCCTGTGCCCTGCCAGCTATGATGGCATGAAACAGTTATGCTTGGGTATGCACTCTGCATCCCTGGCTCCCTTTAGCTTGTGTCCACCATGCCCTGAGTCTTGCCCCCTTTCATCTGAACATCACTCTTCATGTATGGACAAACTTTGGTTTGACTTCTTAAGAATGACCTCTGCCTCCCTTCCACAGCTTTTCAGTGAGGCCCAAGTGTCAGCTGTTCAGGTGGATTTTAATCATCGACTGATCAGGCTTGTCCTTCCCTGGGGAAAGAAAGTTTGCCTTTTCATGTTTGTGCTACTAAGGGCGATGTCTAAGAGATGATAAATAAGTAACAGCCCATGATGAATGTCTGATCCTCTCTGGGGCACACAAAACAACCTCGGTCAAAGTAGCTGTCTCTCCTAACAAGACATTGTCCCCACAGTGCCGATGTGGAGCAATAAGCAAGGACTTTGGATGCTCATTTTTTTTCTACATTTAAAAGAAGATGGTGGCAGGCTTAATAAATCCTAGGTTGTGGGGTATGTCAGCTTCCATCCATTTTCTGGCCTGTTTTAACTATGAGAGCAAGAGTGAGAATCCCTCTTGGGATCCCTAGATGCCTGTTCTTGCTTCATCATTGCAGGACTCTCGGCAACCCCTGCCCCTCTGTTCTTCAGTTTCTTTAACGCTAGGACAGATACTGGCAGCATAGACCTACTGTCTCTTTAGTATCACGTCATTCTAGTGAGAGCTCAAAGCATTTGAAAATGTAAAGACATTAACATTATTATCATTATAACAGATATTTTGTCTTGAGAGTTGTTTGGGTGTGTGTCATGTCATTAACTACTAAGAGAGCCAATCACATTCTAGAGGAAAGTATTACATAATATACCTTAAATGTGTTCTTTCCTTGTGTCATGAAACTTGATGACCTTGGGCAAGCTGAGCATGCCCATGAGCACCAAATGTCGTCGTCTTCTTCTTCTTCTTCTTCTTCTTCTTCTTCTTCTTCTTCTTCTTCTTCTTCTTCTTCTTCTTCTTCTTCTTCTTCTTCTTCTTTTCTTC
Organism: Peromyscus californicus insignis; assembly: GCF_007827085.1. Taxonomy (NCBI): domain Eukaryota; kingdom Metazoa; phylum Chordata; class Mammalia; order Rodentia; family Cricetidae; genus Peromyscus; species Peromyscus californicus. The sequence goes on along the minus strand of NW_026294534.1, from coordinate 21,544,299 downwards.
TTCTTCCTCTTCTTCTTTTCTCTCTCTCTCTCTCTCTCTCTCTCTCTCTCTCTCTCTCTCTCTCTCTCTCTCTCTCCCTTCCCTCCCTTTTATTTCTCTCTCTTTTCCTCCCTCCCTTTCTCTCTTCTTCTTCCTTCCTTCCTTCCTTCCTTTCTTCCTTCCCTACTTCTTATGAGACCTTAAACTGAGCATGGTCACTAACTTCCTCCCTAACTTGGCACATCCAAACATACACTACCCCTTAAGGTACTTTCTTATATGAGTATGGATAAATTCCATTCAATTACTCAGTCTTCATGCTTCCTTTTTTCAGGCAGCATTTTATAGAAATAACTCTATCAGAAATAATTCCTGGGATCCCCTCACCTGCTACAAGTAAAGCCTTCCTTCCTCTATTCCAGAATTTTATTTATTTTGGCCTTGCACTCATCAGATGCAAAACCATTGGATCTAGTGACAATTCTATAAGAATTGAGCTGAATCCTCAATAAGAGGGTGCATGCCCACGAAGCTGAGTCCTCATTCTTTTATTTGATCTTTACTTCAGGCTCTATAAAAGCTGAAACAGCATTCTGCTCAGTTCTTTACATTCCCACCATCAAAACAATGTCTGTAGGATGGTAAATAATTACTAAACAATGTCTGTACCATGGTATTACTAAGTACTTAAGGAGTAAGTTAATGAAGAACCTTCTTCCCTGAAGTTGCTGTGGTTTAAACTGAATAACAGAAGTGAATAATAAAGGCCTGCTGTGAGTCATGGTCTCTTAAGAAATACAGAACATGTTGAGCACAAAGTTGAGCTAACATTAGATGGAATTAGAAGACACAGAGAAGGAAGGAATACAGCACAGTCACTATCTGACATCAACTTCAAACCTTTGGAGCTCAGCATCCCTCCAGAGCCTCCTCCCTCCTCCTGCCTTTCTGTCTACAGCTGCCCTGCACTGGACCCAATGGCCACTTTTGATGTTTTCCTATTTGTGAACTCAGGAATATATCAGTGATTTCCATAGTTAATGAGTGTCTCAGGTTTCCTTCTGTGAGATATTGGTGCATTTTTCAGGTAAAGCAGACTTTTTGGTGTTTAGTAAGGTTACACAACACTCTGATAAATAATATTAAATACTGTGACATTTAATATTGAATGAGGACAACATCACTTCTATGAATATAGACATCTACTTACTTTAGACTTCTTCATTTTATTCAGTAATATTTGTAGCTTCTAATACAATTTTATACCTTATTGACTAAAGATTTAAGAATATGATATTTTTATGCCTTTAAAATATTGTAATTCACATTTCAACAGTTTGTTAACCATACATAGAAACATAATTCATTTCTGTATATTATTATAATTATCTCCTGAGTTTGACAAATTCAATTATTTATAATTGTCAAGAGATTTTCTCTGCAGATGATCATGGCATATGAGAATGAAAGAAATTTTAATTTTTTTCTTTCCAATAAATGTCTTTTTTTCTATATTTTCACTGATTTCATTGATTCAAGCACCAGTACAATAGATTCCTTTGGTTCTCCAGATTAGGGAGATTCCTCAGGAAATATACTACATTGTGATAACATCTCTCCTGCATATAATGAGGTAAATATATGTTTTGTCTTGGTGTGTTAATATGATGAACTTTCTATCTTCCTTCCTCAACATTCCAATTGCTGAAATTACAGACATGTGTCATTACATCTGTCCCAATAAGTTCCTAATTACAAAGAATTTGTTGTTCAAATTACCAGATTATCTGGCATATGTTCACAACAACTTCCTTATGATATCTGTACAACTATTCTGATTGATCACATGCCAAGAAAATATAATAAGTGTCATTTGTGTTTCTTCCCTCTCCCTCATCCTCATCAGTCGAGCTCAGGATATGTCCATTCTGTAAACATTTTCAGAATTTTCATTTCCCTTTGTGTTTTCATTTCATTGGTGTCTACTCTGACATTTAATGCATCCATGCTTCATATTACTTTGATTTACTTGGCCTTTTTCCAGATATCTAGTATGTTTTTATTGGCCTTGAAGTCAGGCCTTCTTGTGATTTCAAATATACACATTCAGTGCTGTGAAAATTCATCTAAGCTTCTTCATTTACTTGGATGCTTTATCTTTTCATTGCAATACAGTAAAACTAATTCTGGGTATCTCTTGTGACTTATTTTTTGGTCCATTAGGGATTTTTAGCTAGTTTGGTGTTTCTAATTTATAATCCAACTGCTATTTCAGGACAGAGACTATGAAACTTCCAGCTTTCAGCCCTTTTGAATACTTAATACTTTTGTCATTTTGAAATTTTGTCATGATTTTTAACATAATGAAATTTCTTGTGGAATCCAAAATATAGCCTATGCTGGTTAATACAAGAATCAGTCACACCCCTGTCTACTGTCCTCTAAGTAAGAGTTCCAAGCAGCACATGCCATTGTTCAGAGCATTCATTGGTTTGCTGATTCTATGACTAGTTATACCAACTACAGAAACATAGAAATTAAAATTCCTCATTAACTAACTAACTAACTAACTTACTAACTTGAGTTTCTTCTTTTAAGTTTTGTCAATATTCAGAGTATATTTGAGTCTCCATTATCAGTTACATACATATTTATGTTTGATTTGTCTTTCTGGAGAATGGATATACTCACCACAACAAAACATCCTTTTCTCCTCTTGTAATCATCTTTATTTGAGCCTCCATGATCTGTTGTCTAGACAGCCTCTCCAGCTTCCTTATGTTTACTAGCCTGGCGAGCATAGGATTTAATATAGCTTCTGACCCTTTACTTCTGATTTTTGCTAACACTGTCTAGTTATCCGATCTTTTGTTAACCACTTATTTTCCTCATTTCTAAGTGTTATAGGTATTGCTAGTGAGTTAGAATCGAGAGACAATTATTTCTCAGCTGTGACAATATCCTTTAATTGGAAGTTTAGTCTACCTCTGTGCAGTTTAATTACATATTCCATGGAAATATGAGTGCCATTTTCTCTTTCTCTTCTCTTATTCTCAGTTTGTCTATTTGCTGGCCCTAATTCCCACTTCTTTAGTTAATTTATTATACTTTAGAATTCCCCTTTAATTTTCCTATTGCTTTTGATTCTGTATTTTTCACTCATTTTCTTAGTAATTACTTCTTAGATATCAGAATTCAAGTCCTCAATTTTTCAGGCTGCACAAAGTATAATATTTGCTCTGTCAATTACATTAAAATTGGACAAAATCTGACTGATTTTTACATATATATATATTTCTGATGCTCATTCTTCATTTATTTATTAAGTTATTATTATTATTATTCATTTATAATAATTTCTATCAACCTAAGTAATTGTTGATAGCATGACTTTTTTCCTTTATTTTTAATTTTGGGGGGTCAGCATAATATTTGTATTTATTTTTAAAGTTCAATGTTACATTTTGATTTGTGTGCATAATATGTAAAATAAAACAAGCAACTAGCACTTCCTTCCGATCAAGTGTTATCTTTTCTGTATACTGGACTTCCAAACTGTGTTTACTACTCTAACTGACAGTGGAGCCTAGGGGAGTGAAGCATAAAAATGAGGCAGATTAAAGTCTCATGCAACAGACAACTTTATTCAAAGCCTCAGACAATTTATACTCTGAGAGTTAAGAGACGCCGTGTAAGTAAAATGAACAATCACAAAGACAAGCCATGTGTTTTTCCGTAGAGGCATGTAAACAAATAACAATAGCCTGTTTTAATGAATAACCTAAAGTGAACTCACTCTTATCCACTACACTTGGGAAGAGCATGAAAGCACATTTCAAGAACTATCTGTCCCTTTGGAGGAACTGAGGTCACAAGATTCTTGTCTTGTTTTCTTAGAGTTTTCTCACAAGCACTCAGAATTCCCATTGCATGACTTCGTTCTTGGACTGTGTTCCAACAAAACTGTTCTTTTCTGGTAATACAGAAATGTTTAATGAATAGCTATAAAACATACATACCATGTAACTTATTTCTGTTTGCTAATTTTTTTTTTGTGCACATTATCAATTCTCCATTTTCCCACATGTATCCCATTAGTGAATTTAATCTACTTCTACGGGATCAATTGTTTTAGTTTCTACAAGTAGAAAGTATATGAGATGTTTCTCTTTTTGTTCCTGGTTTATCTTGCTGACATAATTCCCTCCACATACAACCATGTTGCCACAAATTATAGGATTTCATCCTCCTATGGCTGAAATACATTCCATGGTACATACACAGACTCAGGACAGAAACCACATGATCATGTCATTGAATTCAGAAAACATCTTTGACAAAACACAAAAGTCCTAGGTAATCTAGGGATAAGGGGGATATATCTCAATCTAATAGAGGTAATACACAGCTGGCTCACAGTGAACATCTTGTGAAACAGAGATGTCAAAGTAAAAATAAGACAAGAAAATGGGCGGCAGTGGCACACGCCTTTAACCCCAGCACTCGGGAGGCAGAGCCAGGCAAATCTCTGTGAGTTCAAGGCCAGCCTGGTCTACAGAGTGAGATCCAGGACAGGCACCAAAACTACACGGAGAAACTCTCTCTTGAAACCTCCCCCCTCAAAATAAAAGACAAGAGGGTCCATTCCCTCTATTCCAGTTCAATATAGTACTTGAATCTTACCAGAGTAATAAGACAAAAGAAGAAGACAAAGGCACAAAAATGAGAAAGGAAGATTTCAATGCAAATAATATACATAAAAGATCTGTACATAAAAGATGCCCCCCAAAAAAATCCATCAGAAAACTCTGGTTAGTGATACTCACATTCAATAAAGTAGTCAATTACAAGATTAACACTCAAAAATCAGCAGGCTTGCTTTATACAAATAAAAAACACTTTGAGAAAGAAATCACACATTATTCACAATAGCCTCAATAATGCTTTAGAATAAATATAACCAAAGATATGAAAGACTTGTACAAGTAGAACCTTAATACATTGAAAACAGTGATCGAAGATGATACCAGAAGATGGAAAGACCTCACATGTTCACGGATTAGTACAATTAATATTTTGAAAATTGCCCTGTCATGAGAAGTGTTCTATAAACTCAACATAATAGTCATCAAAATCTCAATGCAATTCTTTACACAAATTTTAAAAATGAAATTAAGTTTCTTGTGAAAATACAAAACACCCAGGATAGACAAAATATTCCATAACAATAATAGAAATTGATGATGGTATCACCTCCCCAGATTTAAAATTATGCTACAGAGCTATAATAATAAAAATATCATGATACTATACTGTAGTATAGTATATTTAGGACTGTAGTATCAAGCAGGCACATTGATCAATGAACTAGAAATAAAGAGCAACATAGAGGCCCAAGTTCCTACAGCTGCCTGATTTTTGACAAAGAGGGTAACAATGCACATTAAAGAACAGAACGGAAGCTTCAGTGAAAAGTGTTGGTTAAACTGGATTGATAGACATAGAAGAATAAAACCATATTTTCATCTCTAATCTTGTAGAAAACCTCACTCCATCATTTCAAATGGATCAAAGACCTCAACATAAGACGTGATACCCTGTTTCTGGTAGACAACAGTGTGTGCAATACATCTGAACTCATTAGCTTAGGAAAGGACTTTCTGAAGAGGATCATGGTGATGTAGGCACTAAGACCAACCAATAATTAATAAATGAGGTCCTGTGGGGAAAATAAAAGCTTCTGTACAGCAAAGGATGCCATAATTTGAGAGAAGAGACATCCTACAGATTTGAAAAAGATCTTTACCAACTAAACAGCTGACAGAGGGTCATTATCCAGAATACACAAAGAACTTGAAAATATAAACATCAAGAGAAAGAAAAAAATTTAAATGGAGCATGGAAATAAACAAAAAATTCTCAAAAGATGAAATATAAATAATTGAGAAACATATTAAATGTTCAACATCCTCAGCTACTAGGGAAATGCAAATTAAAACTACTTTAAGACTGTATATTAACCCAAGTAAGATTTTTAAAAACTGACAAGTGCTAGCATTGATATAGAGGAAGAGGAACATTTATTCAAAGGGCTGGTGGTAGTGCAGATTGGTGCAGCCACTATGAAAATTAGTGTAGAGGCTCCTCACAAAGCTAGAAATGTATCTATCACACTTTTAAATATATACTCAAAGGCTTCTATAACTTAGTATCCGTGTTGATTACTACTGTATAAGCTTTTTAAAATATATATTTACATATATATATATTTATTATGTATATGTAAATATATTTTTACATTTATATTTAAATATATTTAAAGTATATGTATATGTGTGTGTGTGTGTGTCTGTCTGTCTGTATGTACTGTTTAAATGGAGTTACCCTAGTAATGGGATGGTGAATGCCTCTTCTAGACACCACAAGGTAACAAATAAAAAGACAAATGTCCTGAGTATACTACTTCTTTTGGAGTTGTTGGCCAGTTAGACCTCCAAGATTACAGGCTTTTGCCAGTGCTCTTGGTACCCCTCCAGAACTTGATGGTACCCTATTGCTGAAGATACCCTATAGTAGAGTCATAGAATGTAGAGAAATCAATCTGTTATTGCTTTTAAATACCTATAATCTAATGTCATTATATAGGTTGCCTCAAGAAAATTTCTTACTAATTATTTTTTCTCTTGATCATGGCTCAAAACAATAATAATAAGCCAAAATGTAATTTTGTACTCCACTTTGGAAAAAAATAACTCTGCAGAATCTCTGTTTGCCCATTACTCTCTAAAGAGCAGTAAAATTTATTCTAGCAGACGGTGAAATTACTGGCATATCACCTGCTTCTAGAAGCTTGGCTTATATCTTGGTTGGGGGATCTATTTCAACTTTGCATTTCATCTTAGGTATATTCTAAGCCCTGTAATATAAAGTTCCCTCTTAAGTCATACCTCTAGTAGGGAGCTGTAAAACTAGAAGATCTTTATCAAAGCCCTGCAAGATGACAAGTGTTCTGCAGAGGATATCAGCAGGAAAATCTCAGCTTTCCTGCTGTTGAGCTCCTGTGAGCCTCACACATAAAAATCACACCTTTAAAGGTCAAGTAAATATTTGAGGGGAGTTAGATAAAATTTGGAGATTCACCGATCCATAGATCCACTTTCTCTGGGATCCCCATACTCAATTTTCAGCCTCTCTGGAAGCTCTAAAATCAGTTCTCTCATAGCCCATGGGAATAATACTAAAGGCATCAGCTTTAGGGTTTAGTTGTAGAGCAATTGCTTACTACTGCCGAGTAAGCAATAGGCTTAGGTGAAAAACTACGTAGTTTAGGTGTCACTGTGGTTCACTTCTTCAAAGGGTTGAAAATTTTCCATTTCATTTGCCTTCAGCCATCCCCTATACAAACAAATATGTGAATTTAAGTGTGTGAGCACGGGTGTGTATGCATGTTTGTGTAGTAGCCGCTGGTTTCATATACTTTTTAAAGTACTTTATGATTTCTGAGATTAGAACTGGGAGATGGGATTTCCTGAAACTTTGCTCTGTATTCTTTTGATACCCTATCCCTCCCATGCCCATCTCTTCAGAAAGCACTTCAAACTGACCCTCACAACTAATGGCCTATGTTCACCTTTTCACTTTGAAACTGTACTGTTTGGTATGATGAAGCGATATTTATTAGGATAATAAATTCAGCAAATATGACAAAATAATAACTGATATAGGACTATATTTTATTATTCTCCAATATAAAGCACGAGTGCATGTAGATATGATTATGAAGTAAACATAATTGTATTCTTAATAATTTTTAGTACTACATGGAGTTTGTAGCATGTATTTACCAAATATTATCATCAAAAATGTTAAAATATAGTCATGGAGTGATCTCCTATGTGGATTTTCTTATTTTCTCCTTATGAAAAGATTTATCCAATAAATACTTACTGAATTTATAATCTAGTTATTAGAGATTAAATACTTTGGTTAAAAGTCCATTAGAAGTTATACTATCATGGGGCAGAAAAGAAAGCATTCTGTCCTACCTGTATTATGCCTCATAACATCGGCTTAATTTTTCTCTTGCCAAAATAAAATATTCCAGAATGGTTTGGGGGCCAGCTGGAATGATTTACACAGAGCCTGCTTAATTATTACACAGCACAAGTACATGATTCAGTCCAGCAATGTCCTCTTAATACAAGGCACTTAAAATAAGTAAACGGGGTTAAAATACCATATTGAGAGGATTAGAGCAAAGCAACAGTTGGAAACAATCTCCTGCTCCCAAATCAAGTACAATTATATCACAGCATAGACATCTTATGAAGTATGTATCCTAGAGCAGATGGATTTCAGATAGTTTGGGCATGTTCAGAGTCTGTATCTTCAAAGCAGATTTTCAGTAGGGTATAATTGATGGAAATCATTTGTCCCAATATGTAACTATTACTTTTCTGCAACAATGACCCTGTGAGGTCCCCCCACATACACACTTCCTCTCTGTTAAAGACATACAGAGTATTTCCCCTCTAAAATAACTAAAAAAGAATTCATCTTCTTACTGTTTCTTACCCTTTGAAGTAGAGACTAAATCTCATTGGGAATTAAGTATATTTGAGAGATCAAATAATGCTTTTTTTCTGAATAAGCCTAATTAATCAGTAAAAATTTAATCTCAGAACAAACAACATACCATTTGACCTACACATTGTTTCCAATGACAAAAATTAATTGACACATATTGGTATATTTTGTTATCATCAAGGTAAAAATATTAAACAACATTTGATATCAATGTATTTTAGATCTCACATGGTTAGTAGAGGTTATGGACCACCCAAAACAATCTTGGTTTCTGGTGGACTTAAAATTTTAACCAAAAAAACATAAATTCTAATAAATGCTCTATAAACATTCAATGTTTTATTAATTCCACATTAAAATAAGGAAATATTTATATGGTTAATGAAATAATAAATATTGACCAAAAGACTTTTTCCCTATGCCTCTTTTAAAAGGCCATAGCACCTTTCTGAGAGTTTTATAAAGAGAGTTTTTCTGGGTTCATGATGAATCTCATGCTATAGGACCTCTTTTCACAAGGAGATACACTTCCTTTTTATTTGAGATGCATTTGAGGAACAGGAGTCAAAGGAAGATGGTGGCTAAAATCTTCTGATGATCATCTGCTCACAGACATGTTAGTTGTATAGCTGCTCATGGACCAAAATACCTTAAAAGGAACTAGGGAATCAGATGGGATACCAGAAGGCTGGTAGTGTTCATGTTTATATAATAAAATAAAATGGAAAGTCATATTTTAAAAAGAGGAAGAATTGTTGCCAAATTTCCCCTCTCTCTCACTGCAACCTGCCAGGCCAGGAATGAGAAACACAGAAAGAAATTCTTCAAACTAAAGGAAAAGACATCAGTGAGAAGAAAATGCAGGGAAGTATAAAACTCACTGGTAAAGGTGATTATGCAAGCAAACACCAAATGCTCTAATTTTGTAACCATGGCACATAAGGCATTTATATTTTTGTTATAAAGACTGAAATTACAACTATTAAAAGAGTAGATTTATTATATTAAGAGATAAAAAATATGGAATATTAAAAATTCAAGGTGTGGAGACAAATGAGTACATTGGAGAAGTGTTTGATGATACTTTCTTGTTCTTTTGTGTTCTTCTGTTCTTATCTTTATGGCCATCATTCCAAAATACCTTTTTCTAAGAAAAAGATTCATTTGCAAGACTCATGTTAACTACAAAGCAAAAGGTAAAACAAATGAAAAAAAGTAATTCTAAGAATCAAAACAAACTACTAAATAATTAGATTAATCACAAAGGAACACAATAGAGAAGGAAAAAGAAGGAAAGGAAGGGAGAGAGGACGATTGTAAGGCTGTATTCATCAACAGATATTAATCAAAGACATAAAGTAACTGAGTGGGTAACAAAACTCTACCCAACTACACATTGCTTACACAAAATGCACATTGTCTCTTAAGATGCATGTGGGACCAAAATAAAGGGATACAATTAGACAGCCCATGCATATGATAACCATAATAAAGCAAGACAGCTCATATATATATATATATATATATATATATATATATATATATATATATGTGTGTGTGTATATATATATATATATTAGATAAAATACAGTTTAAATAGAGGTGCAAAGAAATATTATAGAATACAGCAAAAGTGGTAATAAGAAGTGAATTATGGCAATCAATTGCAAATAACTGTGAACAGCTAGATGCCCACTAATTTGATAATGTAGAAAAAGACAGATAAACTCCTAGTCACATATATACTATCAATACTCAACAAGAAGGGGGAAGATATGACAGGCCACTAACAATGATTCTAAGGCCATAATTAAACTTGCACCAGTCAGATTTTCCTCACCACAACAAACTCTCTGGTATGAATAACTTAAAGAAAGAAATTTGTTGGGTTTGTTTGTTTGTTTGTTTGGGTTTTTTGGCTCATCTTTCAAAGATTTCAACATGTCTTTTAGGAGTCATGATGAAATATAGTAATTCACATTGTGGTGGGCATGAGGTACAGAAATTATGTGTTTACTTTTGTTCTTTTTCACCATGTGTTTCAGCCTGGCTCTTGGGATGGTGTCATCCATATTCACAGAATATCTACTCAGTTTATTTTATCCTCTGTGGTACGGAAATGCCATCACAGATACACCTAGAGGTGTACTTTGCTGATATACGCTTTCCTAAGTCCAATTAAGTTGATAAAAACGATCACACATCCCATTTTTAGAAATCCCAAATCTAAATAAATTAGCTGTTTACTTCTACAAAACATTCAAAGAGGAACTATCACCAGTTTTCTGAAGTTATTTTTAAAAGTAGAACAGGATGTGATCTTTGAATGAAATTCTGTGGAGTAAGCATTAGAATGATAGCTATCTGAAATAAAGACACAATGAAAAGAGAAAACTATAAGAAATTATGCTTCATAAACATAGATTCAAAGTCCTCAAATGGCATTAGAACCTGAAACCCAACAGCCTATGAATAAACAGAAATCATCCCAACAATGCAAGGATCATTCAATATATGCCGATCCATAAAAATGGTATGCCATATCAATAGAAGGAAGGACAAATATGATCATCACAATTCATACAAAAAAAGGCCTTCAATAAATTTTATATCACTTTATCATAAAATGCTGAACCAAGAACAAATCTGACAGAGTCTGAACTTGCCATCTCCTGTAACCAGGCAAGACTTCTAGTGAAGGGATTAGGAAGCCAATCAGTCACAAAAACCTTCAACCTACAATTTGTCCTGCCTACAAAATGTGCTGGGGTAAAGGTGGCACAAAATTGTGGGAATGACCAATAACTGTCACAGCTTGAGAGACCCATACTATGAGAGGGAGCTCACCCCTGAGGGCCAGGACCCAGAGGCAGGACAGCCCACAGACCTAGGATAGAACAAACACAACTGGCAACAAAAACGTCAGTGTGATGTAATGATACCTAATGATATTTAGCTATACTCATAGATTGGTGCCTATCCCAACTGTCATCATAGAACCTTCACCCAGCAACTGATGGAAACAGATGCAAACACACACAGCCAAACTTTAGACAGAGCTCAAGGAATCCTGTGGAAGTGGGGGAAGAAAGATTGTAGGAGAGAATAGGTTCAAGGGCACTACAAGAAAACCCACAGAATCAACTAACCTGGGCTCACAGGGGCTCTGAAACAACAATCAGGGAGGCTGCATTGTACATTGCCTTCTACATATATGTTACAGTTGTGTAACTTGGTCATCTTGTGAGGCTCCTGACAGTGGGAGCTGTGGCTGTCTCTGACTCTGTTGCCTGCTATTGGGACCCTTTCCTCCTACATATAGCCTTAATAGGAGAGGAGGTGCCTAGTCTCTCTGCAACTTGATATGCCATGTTTAGTTGATATCCCAGAGAGGACTGCCCTTTCCTGAAGGGAAAGGAGGAGGAGTGGATCTGAGGGAGAAGACAAGTGGTGTGTGTTGCTTGAGTTTTCCTGCCTGGCCCACAGTCAGGACAAATCTCTGTCACCCGCCAGTCCCGCAGCCTCTCAGACCCAACCAAGTAAACACAGAGACTTATATTGCTTACAAACTGTATGGCTGTGGCAGGCTTCTTGCTAACTGTTCTTATAGCTTAAATTAATCCATTTCCATTAATCTATACCTTGCCACATGGCTCGCGGCTTACCGGCATCTTCACATGCTGTTTCTCATCATGGCAGCTGGCAGCGTCTCTCCCACTCAGCCTTCCACTTCCCAGTTTTTTCTCCTCCTTGTCCTGCCTATACTTCCTGCCTGGCCACTGACCAATCAGTGATTTATTTATTGACCAATCAGCAACACATTTGACATACAGACCATCCCACAGCAGGTGTGGGAGAGCGGGAGGGGAAATTGAAATGAGATTGTAATACATGAAAGAGTAAAATTTAAATATCTATGTATACCAAAGCATTTACAGATTCAGTGTCATCTCCACCAAACTACCAACGATAATCTTCTCAAAACTAGAAAAGCAATCATAAAATTTATATGGAAACACATACACACACATACACACACACACACACACACACACACACACACACACACACACACACACACCAAAAAAATAAATAAATAAATAAAAGAAAGAAAAAAAGACCCCAACTCTGAAGAATCGAAAGCAATCTTGAGCAAAAAGAATTAGGCAGGAAACTTTATATTCACTGGAGTCAAAAAAAACACCTGGTATTGGCATAAAAGTAGATTCATAGACCAATGATCAGAACATGGGGCCTGTACATAAACCCATACATCTACAGCAAAGTGTGTTTCAACAAGGCTCATGGAAGAACATGCATGGAAGGAAGGGCTATGTGTTCTAAGTGATGCTGGGGAAATCAGGCATCCACATTGGAAGAATGAAACAAGACTTGTCTCACACCATCCACAATGATAAATTCAAAACTATGTGAAAGACTTAAATATCATACCTGATACTATGAGACTACAAAAATATAACACAGGGAATATATATCAAGTCATTGAAATTGGCAAAGATTGTTTGGAAAAGATTCTAATGCCACAGGGAACAACCAACAACAAATACCCAGATTAATTTCATCAAAAAGCTTCAAGGAAAGGTTTTGAAAGTTTTCATGACAAATACATGTTGAATGTTTAAGGAGATAGTTGTGTTTAACATGTTTAAACATGCAAAATACACACATTAAATACTACATAATGCCCTATTGATACATGTGCTTATTATGTATAACGGACTAATTAAAGAATAAGTTTGAAACTTATTTGAGGATAACCTAATAGGGTTTTGAAATGATGATAAACCTGCCAGGTAAGGACAGGAGGGGAAGATCAATTAGAATATAGTGTGACCAAAGGATACATGGTGACAAATAAAAGGTGATATTTATTTCAGAAAAAAAAAACAAAAACTGCTGATCGAGGTAAACATCTAGACTTCTAGTCTTGATGATCATGGGGAAGGCCCTGACAATTTAGAAACCATAACTTCAGAAGTAAAAATTGGTAAAGCATGCTCTACTCTTGATTCTAGTTCTGCAGCCAGGAAGGAGTCATCCTTTGAACCCTCCCCTCGACAGAATCTCACTGGTCTATTTTCCAAGGAAGTCAACACATTCCTAAACAGCCTTTAACTCAGCCTCGTTCATTAGACATTCAAGGCAATCAGAAGGTTAAATTACACAGACCAAACACCAACAACTGATGCACATGCAACCGGGGACAGGGGAGGGGTCCCCGGAGGGAAGAGAGTGGCAGGACCAGTAATTTTGTGAATTGTATCATTAATAAAATATATTTTATTCTATTTGATGCTGACTTTAGGAAGGTTCCTGCATGATGATTACATTTCTAAGCAGGTCATTTTTTTTTTGTGGCTTTACCCAAGGCTAAAAGGAAATCTAATGCAAAATTCAAAAAGACTTTGCTGAATTGCACATTAAATTTTTAGTTGTGATCTTTTAGGAGTTTTTAAGATCTATATAAACTCAAAGCTGCCCAAGGTGGGGTGTAGGGTGGATGTGTTACAAACTATTGTGTAATACACAATGGGAAACTGATCAGAGGAAGTATGATGGCTCTCTCTACATTTATGCAAAAAAAATAATTTCTAGAAACTCTGTTTCCCTAATTGATAAAATATAAAGTTTATGTTTTGAAACAGACAACCACTCTATTATTAGTAACTAGAATTATAAGTTAACTGGAAAGGGTTTATAATATCTTTTTGTATAAACATACACAAGGATTTTGCCATAAATTAATTATGAAATTCTTAATCTACATAATTATAGATTTGTTGACATCGGTGCTTTCTATTTTGAGAACGATTCAGAAAATGCACACTACAAACATTTGGAAGAAGGTAAACTTGGCATCATTCTGAGAAATATTGTCTCTAACTCCAAGCAAGCAATGGAGTCTAGAGATGAATTGAGAAGAGCAGAGTGGACACTGGAAAGCCACCCTACTCTCCTACAAGCACCCCTCTAAAATGCAAAAATGCTATTTTAATTCCAGTTACCAAACTGTCACACATTTGTCTTCATAGTTCGTAATCCATCATTTAATGAGTTCCTTCCATGTGCAAAATCCTACTGTAGACTTAAATTATTATGTATTCAAAGATAATGAAGCCAGGTTTTGTCCTCTGTAATAGATAGGGTAAAGAAATAATATTGGTGCACAAATGTCTCTCTCTATCATTGTGTGGGGTGGAATGTGATTCACTCAAAAGGCAGAGACAAGACCTATGACAAACATGGGTGGAGTAGTAATAAAATGCCCTGGGAGGATCGGGCTGGGGGAAAGACTCAGTCAGTAAAATGCCTGCGTGTAAGCATGGGGAACTGCGATCAGATTGTTGACAACCACAAAAGGAAAACAGATTTATACATATCTGTAATCCTACAGAGTAGACACAGGGATCTCCAGATCCCACTGGCAAGCCTGTGCAACCAATCTGAGAGCTCCAAGTTTAGTGACAGAGCCTGCCTCAAAAGATAAGGCCAGCTAGGTGTGGTGGTGATGCACAGTTTTAATCCTAGTGCTAAGAAGGCAGGGGCAGGAGGATCTCTGTGAGTGTAAAACCAGCCTGGTCTACAGACTGAGTTCCAGGACAGCCATAGCTACACAGTGAGACCCTGTATGAAAAGAAAAAAAAAAGATAAGGTAGAAAACAATCAAGGAAGACATTCAGTATTAGCCTCTGTCTTTCACATGCACAGCACATACATGCACAAACACATACACATAAACACACGTACAAATTTACAAAAAATAAAATATTTGTATCAAAACCTCTGTCTTTTGGGGTAAATAATTGTTTCTTGCTTCAGTGTAAGAACAATTTTACAGATATGGATTGTAATAAGGATTGAAGGAAATATATACACGAAACTCAGTCTTGGCCATGACATATTCTAAATATTCAATAAATAAGTAATGGCTATTTTAATGATTAAACAATGAAAATTGTCTCATTATTCACATTTCAGACACATTTTCCTATAGTTGGAAAAATAATTGACGTTCAATAATATATATATTCGCACTGTAAGGGAAATTCTTAAGTAAGGGAAAAAAGTAGGTAGAAGATCCAATTATAAAAGATGGCCAAGGAGACCCCACTGTTGATGTGGTAAAAATAAAGATCTGGAAGGAGGAAAAGAAGAAGTGTCCTGGACAACTGTGTAGGAAAGCAGCAAGGAGATAGGAAAAGTTTATCCAATACAAAATGAAACACCAAGGAGGCAAGTGTGACGAGAGGATATGAGAATAAGAGGTAGACCCTTTTGGGGTACCCTTCTAGGCTTGGGTATGCTCTTTCTTTCTGCTTTGAGTGAGATGAGAAGCCACTTCAGGAGCCGAGATTTGACAGGGAAGATATGAGCTGCACCAGAGTGAGATCACCATGTTTGCATGTTGAGAATAGAGTCAGGTTTGGCTAAGGCAGAAACAGGAAAGCAAGTTATAAGAATCAAGACCTAGGATGAGAATATGGTGGGTAGAGCCCTACTTCTGAATTCTGCTGAGGCTGCTGGAATCTCCAAAGAATAGATCTAGGGTAGTTGGAGAGAAGCCACTTTCAATGTGGCTGACAGCAGAGAGACTATACAATTTCAGTAGGAAGGAAAAACTTCTTAGACTGGGGAATGGATAGAGAGAGTTCATCACGGAAGATAAGGAGAGTGTAGCTACAAGTGCTGTGTTAATGTTATTGCAGAAGATTGGAACTATGGGCTAATACAAGTACAGAACTTCAGAAAAGATTCACTATGATTTCAGTCTCAGATTTTCTGGAGATCAGAATTGGGAGTGGGATGGGATACAAGAGACAAAAGCCATTCAGCAGAGGGAGGGACACGGACTAAAATGGGAAGAAGTAAAACAAAATGCAAAATTCAGTCATTAAAGAAATCATGACTGAGTAGAAGGACACTCAGAACATAGGCCTAAAGGAGGTGGGAAAGTCCTCTTCTCACAACTGAACCTGACCAGTGGCATGATATAAAGATAAAAATCACATGATCAAAAAAAAAATCACATGATCATCTGAAAAGATGTAGAAAACAATGTTTGTCAAACTTTAACATCCCTCATGATCAAAGCCCTGTAGAATTTAGAAATGTATAAAGATTAATATAGTAAATACATCCTTTACTCACCCCTACACTAAATGGAGAAAAGCTAGGCAAATTTGCTCTAAACTCAGGGAAATAGAAATCAAGGACTTCTATTCACTCCTCTATAATTCAATACAGTGTGTTGTGTTGGCTAGAGTGAAACAAAAAGAGTAAGAACAAAAAAGAGAGCTTGAGAGATGGCTCAGTGGTGAAGAGAACTTGCTGCTTTTCCAGAATATCTGAGTTCTGTTTCCAAAACCCTCATTGGGAGACTCACAATCAACTGTAACTCTAACTCCATGGACCCAGCCCTCTCTTCTGGCCTTATCAAACATCTGCATTCAAGTGCACAAGCCCACATGTAAACACTCACACATATACACAACTAAAAATAAAAATTAAATTAAAAACTAAAAGGTATGTGAATGGGGAATGAAGAAGTTACATGACCCTATGTATAGATGATGTGATTTTAGCCTTCAGTCCTTCAGTGTTCTATCAGAAAACTCAGAGAACTGATACTATTTCAGCATTGTATTAGGACTCAAAATCAGTAGTTTTCCAGGAAACCAGTAACAAACAAACTAAGAAAGAAATCAGTAATATTATCTAACACATAATAGTCTTAGAAAATAAAATATCAAGAAATAGTCAGAACTAAATGAAATATGTCTACAATGAAAAGTTGAAAACAATGAAGGAAGAAACTGAAGAAGGTCCTAGAGGACAGGAAGACCTCTCATGTTCATAGATTGGCAGGATTAATATCATGATAAAAGACCAAGAGATTCAATGCAATTCCTATCAAAATTCCAAAGATATTCTTCATTGATATAGATAAAATTCTAAAAGCCATATGGAAGCACGTAAGTCCCTGTAGTTTTTTTTTTGTTTTTGTTTTTAACTCTTGACTCTTTGGGGGACCACCACCCAGCTCCCAAATAAATACATGGAGTCTTATTCTTTCTTATGAATGTCCAGCCTTAGCTTGGATTATTTCTAGCCAGCTTTTCTTAACTTAAATTATCTCATTTACCTTTTGCCTCTGGGCCTTATCTTTCTTTATTTTGTATACCTTTCTGTACATCTTATTTGTAGCTAGATGGCTGTTCCTCAGTGTCCTCTCTCCTCCTTCTCTCATTCCTTGATCTTTTCTCCTCTATTTATTCTCTCTATCTGGCAGCCCCACCTATCCTTTCTTCTGCCTTGCTATTGACTGTTCAGTTCTTTATCAGACCATCAAGTATTTTAGACAGGCAAAGTAACACAGCTTCACAGAGTTAAACAAGTGCAACATAAAAAAATGCAACACATCTTTGCATCATTAAACAAATGTTCTACACAATAAATGAATCTAACACATCTTCAACTAGTATTCCACAACAAGCACCTCAATAACCAAATAGTCCTGAGTAAAAAGAGTAAGAGTGAGGTATCACACTACCTAATTTCAAATTATACTACAGAGATAGGATAACAAAACCAGTATGGCAATGGTACAAGAAGAAACATACAGGACAGTGGAATATAATAATAATAATAATAATAATAATAATAATAATAATAATAATAAACAGAATTAAGCCTGCACATCATCTATGGCCACCTGATTTTTTACTAAATTAGCAAAAACTTATGATGAAGAAAAGACAAACTATTCAACAAATGATGCTGACAGATTGTGTTGTACATGGATATCCACATGTACAATAATGAAATTAGCTCACTAATCCCACTCTGTACATATCAACTCAAAATTAATTAGTGTCATTAATGTAAGACCTGAAATTATTAAATACTATTAAGGAAACACTTCACAATATAAGCATAGGCAAGAATTTTCTGAAAATTATTCCATTTGTTCATGAAATAGCAAGAATTCACAATGATATTTCATAAAGTTAAATGACTTCTATCCAACCGAGGATACCATTAAACAAAGAGATGGCTATATATTGGGAGACTATATAATCTAAAAAGCATAAGCCTAAACAACTCATCGCTAAGGGGGTAAATCAACAGACAGTTCTCAGAACACGACACAAAAATTGTCAGAGACATGTTAAAAATAAGTCTAACCTCACCTCTCAGGGAAATGCAAATTAAAACTGCATAAAAACTCCACTACACTACAGCCAGAATAGCTTTAATAAAGGAAACAAATAATCACTAATACTGGAGAGGATGCAGGGAAAGCGAACACTTACACAGTGCTGGCAAGAATGCAAACTAGCTCTGCCACTAGGGAATAATTACATAAGTCCCTCGAAAGTCTGAATATAGACTATTACTCTACAGTGCAGCTGTGCCACCTCTGGGAACATTCCCAAAGGAATCTAATCAATGTTCTATAGAGATACCTGTACATCACATTTGTCATAGTTCTGTCCAAAACAGATGTTACAGAATCAGACTTAGTAAGCATCACCAGATGAATAGATAAAGAAAACCACACACACACACACACACACACACACACACACACACACACACACACACACACACACACACAGAGAGAGAGAGAGAGAGAGAGAGAGAGAGAGAGAGAGAGAATGAGTTTTCTCAGTCATAAAAATACAATGAAATTGTATCATTGGCAGGAAATGGATGCAACTGGAGATCATTATAGAAAGAGAAATAAACCAGACACAGAAAAACAAAAAAACACATTTTGTCTCAAATATATATATATATATATATATATATATATATATATATATGTATATATGTATATATCCTCCAATATATAAGTGTGGACCGAATTTAATATATATGGTGTGTATATATGTGTTTGTACACATACATATATATGCAAAATGAAGATAGAAATGGCATTATCTGGGAAAAGGAAGAGACTAGCAGGTTGAGAGAGAAATGGGAGAATATAGATGTTTAATATGCTCAGAGTACATGCTCTAGTTGAACTATAAAGTCTTTATGAAGGCTATCACTCTATGCATGCCAATTTATTTATTTATTTGTTTGTTTTAGTTTCTCGAGACAAGGTTTCTCTGTGTAGCTTTGGAGCCTGTCCTGGAACTCACTCTGTAGCCCAGGCTGGCCTCGAACTCACAGAGATCCGCCTGCCTCTGCCTCCTGAGTGCTGGGATTAAAGGCATGTGCCACCACCGCCTGGCCTACATGCCAATTTAAAAATGAGAAGAATATGGTACTAGCTCAGGAAAGAGAAAATGGTGCAATGGTTAGAAACTTGTAGTGGGGACTCAATGGCTTCTTGGGAAGGAAATTTTAATGAGGACTCTAATACTTAAAGATCTTGAATATATTTTACAGCAGGGGCAATAAGCCTGCCAATAGATTTACTGGCATATTTTCATTAGCAAATGGATGCATATTCTTTGCTGTGGTATGTTTTGTATGGCAAATGTGTTGCTGATTGGTCAATAAATAAAACACTGATTGGTCATTGGCTAGACAGAAAGTATAGGCAGGACAAGGAAGACAATAAAGCTAAAAATTGAAAGGCTGAGTCAGAGAGACACTGCCAGCCGCCACGATAAAAAACAACATATAAAGATGCCGGTAAGCCATGAGCCATGTGACAAAATATAGATTAATAGAAATGGATTAATTTAAACTGTAAGAACAGTTAACAAAAAGCCTGCCAAGGCCATACAGTTTGTAACCAATATAAGTCTCTGTGTTTACTTGGTCGGGTTTGAGCGGCTGTGGGACTGGCAGGGGAGAGAGATTTGTCCTGACTGTGGGCCAGGCAGGAAAACTCTAGCTACAAATGGTGCCCAATGTGGGGCAAGAGTTTCCACCTAAAAACAAACAAACAAAAAGATTCTAAAACGGAGCTAAAAACAGCTTCCTAATTGTCTCTCTCAAATAAACGGCAGCTGCAGATTTGAGCTACTGGCGGGTTCCTATCATGCGTGTTCGACCTACAGTATGGCGAAAATAAGGCCTCTACAAGTAACACATTAAACTACATGATGGATTTAGACTTTGCTAGTACAAAACAAACAAACAAACAAAAAGGTTTCTGGACTACACACTGCGTAAATAAAAACATAGACCCACGATAGCTCCCAGAGCTGGTGGTAAACCACCGCCATGTTGGAAAGCTGAGATGGGCGGAGCCAGCAGCCACAGCTGCTACAGTTTAAAACAATAGATTCACAATAAAACAGATTCAGATGTAATAGTTTAAATATGTATAAAATATACGTAGGCTTAAAAGAAACAAAAAAGATGATATATACAGTTATAAAAACAAATACATAGTTTTAAAAAATAAAGTCTTCAAAGAAACAATAAAATTAATATATAAAATAAGCCAAGTAAAGATAAATATTACACAAAAAATCTAGATTGTGTTGTCTTTAAAATTTTTAACTACAAAAAAACATTTAATTATAAAAGCTGTTGAGTTATGCCAAAATGTATATTTTAAAACTACAGTTCTTTCCACTGATGAGAAGAAGACCATAGTGAGAGCATGCCTGCTTTGAGGCAGGTCAGAATGGCAACTACGTATTACCAAATAGTGATCTTGAGGTTACTAGAGTAAGAAGTGAGATATGTAAGTCCAGTATTCACAGACAAATATCACCTTGATATACAGGTTTGGAAGTTCACTGCATTCAGATGCTACTTAAAGCCAAGCTACTAGTTAGGAGCATTAAATGATAAGGGTGGGTACCACAGAGCAAATGTTCAAAAGACGAGGAGATAAGGTTAAGAAGACAGGAGTGTGACTGTCTGGAGAGAAAGGAAACATATCCTGCAGCAGAGTGATCAAAAGTTTGAGTATCACTGTCATATCAAGGCAGGTCACTAGGAGGTCTTTAAGAATGGATCATTACATAAATATGTGGAGGAATCTGATAGAAGCAATTCGAATAAAGTACAACAGGCAGTCACCCATTGGATTAGATCCATAGACGCAAGAGAAATTGACTTAAAGGCAGAGGATAGCCTTCTTTCAACCAGTCCATTTTACAAAGAGAGACAGGGCAGCTGAAATAGCTGAAGGGGGTGTTAGGTCAAGAGAATGGAAACATATGCGTGTGAATAGGAAGTGGATCTAAAGAAAGAAAAAGTATTAATGATGGAGGTGAGGGCAGATTTCTTAAGTAATATTTTCAGGTGAAAACAATGAGTTCTAATTCTAGTAGCACATAGTATGGTGATTGAGTTTGTGGTGCATTGTGGAAATTTTATTTTGATTATGCCTATTTTCTCAAATAAGAAAATGAGCTGTAATCTGGGAGTGTTTAGGAGATTGAAAAAGTTATAAGGCATCTTCCAGAGGAGTGCTACTGTTCCTAATCTTTAGCTATAATGAGCTGTCTAGTATTTGGAGCTGCCTGCCAAGCTAGCCTGTTATCTAGTTATCTCAGGTTGACATTTTCTCTGCTGATATAGCTCCAAATCTGTTTCACAACTGCACTGTTTGCTGAGAACGAGGACCATGGCCCTGCCGCATTCCTGGTTCCTATCTCAGTGACTGGCCCACAATGGACATTTAATCAATATTTAGTGAATTAACAAATGCTTGAGGACTTTGTTGTTTGTACTAATATTTTTCAATGTGTGTATTGGAGCTCTGAGTGTCATATTAGTTCTTAGCTCCTCCCAACATTCATTATTCAGTTCTATCCAAATACTCAGTTTTCTTCCTAAAATTATAAAAATGAGTGTGCTGCATTTGGGGGATATTTTAACAGCCCAGACTCTGACTGTTTACGTTTAGTAGTCATTTTTACCACTCTGTAATCCAGGGCAGGGGTTTCAACAGCCTGTTGTCTACCATCAGTGTGATGCCTTCAGAGTCAGAAAAAAAAAAAGTTAGAAAGGAAGACCAGGGTGTTAAGTAGGCGAGGTTGTGCTTGGGAACTACGTTTTGTAGAGTGTTTCCCCACTTACACAGCCCGTGTCTTCAGACTTGGATTGCGCATTAAATGAGAAACACAGTCCAGCTTAGGTTAGGTTGTGGTAAGAATGCAATCAATTGCAGCTAAGTGACCCAGAGCTGTAAGATTATATTCCTGTATTTAAGAATAGATGTTATTAAAAGTTGTCAAATTGGAGACCACATGTTGCTAGATAAAGTATATTTTGAGCTGGGAGGTATGATAAGGGTGTAAGTGGAAGCCTACTATGATATAAATATAAGGCAGATAAGCATCCATGTGACCTGTGAGAAAAGAGTATTACCAGGTTTGCTTGCAGGGAGTCAATGAAGAAGGCCAATCAACTTTCACTGGACAATTGTGGAGAAGAAGGCTTCACAGTCTCTTTTATTATCATTTTGATCAAACACCTGGAAGGAATACTTAAAGGTGGAAGCATTTATTCCAGCTTATGATTCCACAGGGTTCAGTCTGTGGCTGCTTGACCCCATGTCCTTAGGGCCAGAATTGTGGCAGTAAGAGCCTGACATGGAGAGCTGTTCTGCACTTCCTGGCAGACAGGAGCAGAGGTAGCAGGGAATGGGACTCAGTAACTTTCACAGGACTCACTCCTAGTGACTTACCCTTCCTCCTCTAGCTAGACTCCACGTCCTAAAGTTTTCTTACCCCTCCCACACTACAGTGAAAGACAGTGTATGGAGGAGGTGTGTTTCATACTCAAGCCATAGAGAAACAACCTAAAGAATCTGAGTTAAGGGATGAATATGGTGATATTTTATTTGTACTGAAATGTGATTTTATTGTATGTTAATAAATAAAGTTGCCTGGGGGTCAAAGCTAATAGCCAGCCATAGCAGAAGCCAGGCGGTGGTGGCACATGCTTTTAATCCCGATCACATGACAGGCAGATCTCTGTGTGTTCAAGGATACAGCCAGCATGGAGACATACGCCTTTAATCTCAATACCAACCATAGAAGACCTGGAGGTCTGTATAGACAGGCAGTGATGAGGAGGTTATGTGGTTGGGTTTACAACCAATGAGAAGGCAGAACAGAAATTCAATAAAAAGACAGATACACAGGAAGTAGGTGTTCTTCTGAGGGGAAGGACAACAGTGGCAGTGAAGGGTAAGAAAGGGTTTTTAGTATCAGCTCTTAGCTACTGCTCTGACCTCTTGGGCTTTTAACTCTGCATTTGGCTCTGTGCTTCTTATTTAATAAGACTGTAACATCTACAGGATGGATTTTCACTGTCAAACACCACAGAAATTTCTGTATGTCAGTGAACAAAAGACATCTGTAGACCATTTGGTCCAAGGTTTGGCTGACTGGCAGTAGGACAGAAAGCAACAGGACAAACTGTCTACTGCCATATTCATCTTCTCTCTCCTTTAGTGATGGTACCTTTGAGTAGAATGAGTTACCTTGGTTTTTCAGTCAATTGTGCCAGCTGTCAAGGAAAGACTTATGTTATGCTTAACTTTAAAACTATGTAAAGATGCAGCTTTATTAGATGGAGATGGTAAATTATATCAAAACAGTCATATAGGATTATCCACAAGGTAATGTTAAGATAACACCACATGGACTGATTTTGAAGCTCTATAATTTCATGCAGCCAGAGAGGATCAAACTCCTGAACCAAATCCCTGCCAGTTAGCACTTCTAACATGTTCCCAAAGAATGGCCCACACAGGAAACCAGTTGATTTTTTTGCTCATCTTGGGAGAAGTTCCAGGTACTAACTTCTTAGCTTCCACACTAACTCTTTAAAAAGGCCCTAAACTTTTGTAGGTAAATGCACAGTATTCTGGTTTCTGTTGTTTTATTTTTGAAAAAAAATTATACAATACATATGTTTTTCCTTACCCAGTTCCTCCATGATGCTCCTTGCCGCCTCATTCCCCCAATTCCTCTCTCTCTCTCTCTCTCTCTCTCTCTCTCTCTCTCTCTCTCTCTCTCTCTCTCTCTCTCCCTCTCTCTCTCTCTGGAATGAAGAGAGTAGTCTGTGCAGGCAAATTCCCAGTATTGCTGTGGTGTGAGGCTCAATTGTCCTATTCCTTTACTAATTTGACATGTTTATTTCTCATCAGCTTCTATCAAGTCTTACTGTGCATGTTTCCTTATCTTTGATACATGATTCTTTCCCCTGCTCTCTTCTAGGAAACACAGAGAATAGTTTTAATCTTAAACTTTTATAGAAATGAAGTTTTGAAATTTAAGAACTGCTTACGAAAAAAAAGGAGTTGGCATTAAAATCTTCTCCTGTCTTCCAGTAACTTCACCTCATTTGAGCCCTTTTCTCTTACTTCTTTTACTCTGTTCTATGTCAGCAACTATATTTAGGACGTAGGAGTCCCTGCTTTTCTTAAAAGTGAGGAAAATGTTAATTGTGCCAAAGGTTAAGAATCATTTAATTACACTTTTTAAAAAACGCTATAGGTATTGGAAATATTTAACTGTCAGGTAAACTTCAGGAAGGCAGCAAGATTATACTGCACAGTGTTCCAGTTCAATGAACAGCAGCCTGCATTTAAAGAACGTAAGTGAATAGAAGAGAAAATGTGATTAAAATGTCAGCATTGCCAATGGTCAATTACTTTTCCCAAAAATATACTAATAGAGTTCCTCCGGCAGTTTATTGTGTCTCTTATCTCCACCATCAGCCTCCTTTCAGGACTACTATGGTCTTCAATACGGTTTCCCAAATAGCTATTACTATCGAAGCAGAGGTAAGCCTGCAAAAATAATGTAATTATTATTTAATAACCAACAGCTTGAATCTGCTGCTCTGGTTTTTATCCCTAATGGGAATTTAAGTCCATTTAAGTCCTAACATTTTCAGCATGCAGTTCTCTGCCTTAGACACTCTTAACATTCTGGGGGAAAAAAAGAACGTAAAATTAGACTACTGGGTAGAAATGACTCAAGTCTGTTGCAATTATATCTTGAGTGAGATAAAACTTTGTGTACAGATTAAGTCCCAACTCCAAAGAGCAGGTGCTAGAGGCCATATTCTTCCTTTGGATAAGTTTCTCCGACAGCAGGCTTCCAGTCACCACATCACCCACTGGCGTGATCTACCTCCAAGTTAATAGTTTTAAGACTCTGATTTTTGTTACCTACAAATTTTCACTATTTAAAAATACATATACTTCACACTGCCTGTTGCTCAAGTATCACATTAGGGGAAATAAATAGAGAAATAGAAAAGCATAAGATACCTTTTCAAAAAGAACCAGGAAGTTTTCCTGGGGCATCTTTGTATAAATAGATAAAGCCCTATACTGAGTGCAATGGTGCTTTGAAGAAGGACCAGAAATATCCCCAGAGAGACCAACAAAAGGCATTACAGGTGAAGAGAGTTGAGCTGCTACATGGAAAGTGCAGGGAGGCCAGACCATTCAAGAGAACAAACGGACATTCCTTGAAAGAAAATCCTACATCCACAGAAGTGTTTCTGTTGGGAGAGTAGCAGTATAGAGTCACAAAGGAATGTCAGAGCTTACAGCATTTAAAAAGGGTGAGGTGGGCACGACCAGGAGAAAATGTTAGAAATGTATGGGGAGCTATCAGAGAAGAATTTATGGGAAAAAATAGAATATTTATTCAAAAGAGCAAATATAAGGAAGAGGACAGTGGAAGGATGAGAAAACTATTGATATTTCTGAATGGAAAAGCTAAAGGCCTTTGTGGAGGGAATGGAAACTATGATGGGGAAAGATATTGATAGATAGAAGTTAAAATTACAGAAATGAGTTTACTGGAATATCTAAAAGACAGAGAAGAAGGAATGACAGGGACCCACCCTCTATCCTAGAATCAGGTGAAATTACCACTAATAAAATCGAGAAGATAGGCAGAAGAACAAACTTGACTGGAAAAGCTATTGCTCAAATCGAACTGTGATTATTTGAGTTGTTCCTGTGATCTCTCAGGCATTAACATCCCACAGGCACTTCAATCCAAGTACCTGTAATTCAAGGAAGAATGAATGGGTCTGAAAACCTGCATAGGAATCATTAGCTCTCAGGTGCTGATAGAAGCCGAGCAGGAGTTTTTCTGTTGGTTTGGTTTTTGTTGTTTTTGTTGTTGTTGCTGTTTGTTTTGTTTTGATTTGATTTGTGAGAGACAATTAAGGTCTGCTATCCTCCGGGCCTTGAATGTCTCCCAGTGGCCTTTTTTGTAAAGGCGTTGGTCATCTCCAGGGTGGTGACATTGGAAGGTGGTGAATCTTTTAGAAAGTAAGGACTACCAGGAAGTTTAACGGGCCTCCAATACTTTCTCTCCTCTCCTTCGCAGATATTGCTCTACCATACTTCCCTGCCATGATGTACTGCTTCATCACACACATGCCAGTCACAGCTGGGACCTCTAAAACTGTGAACCAAAATAGACCTTTTCCGCCAATAGGTCCATCATGTCACTTGTTTTGTTATTTCAACAAAAAGCTAACACAAGGTCATTACCAATACTCTTCAGTCTAGAATCACTATGACTTCAATCAATTCCTTTGCTCTAAAGCACAGCCTCTTCGCCATCATAGCACCAAAGTGTTTGCATTGCGTGTGCACTCTTGCTCATACTACTGTCGGCTCTTAAAAGTACCCTTCCTTCAGGAAACAGCAGCGAGGGGATGATGAGTTTGAGGACAGTCTTGGCTACATAGTGAATTTCCGGCCAACCTAGCCACATAATGAGACTCTCTCCAAAAACAAAACAAAGCAACAAACAAACAAACAAACAAAAACCATAACTTTTCCTTTTTGTGACACACAACATCGTAATTTTTTTCTGTGAAATAATTCTTAGTTCCACTTAGTTTGGAGAGACCTTTTGTGGCTAGGTAAGACCAAACACTTATCACATATCTCGACATTCTTTACTAGTAAGTAACAGTATATAACTTTCTATCAATTTACATTGCATTGATGGATGATTTTTCTTAATGTTATTTTTAATGATTTAATACACAAGTACTGTATTTTTATCATTTTTAACCCTTCCCTTTCACCTCCAACTACTTCTAGTGCCTCTCTCAAACCCATAGCTGTTTAGTTATTATTGTTACATATTACATATATAAATACATATACATAAATCCTACTGAGTCCATCAGTATATAGTTTTAATGCCTATTTTTATTGTTTTTATTTTTATTGTTAATATTTTTATTGCTCTCCTATGTATATACCACATTAATTGTAATACCATACTAAATAACCATAATTATAGATATATATAATTATATTTAACATATACATGAATAGGTTTATGAAAAATATGTGCTGCCTATTTGTAAATGCATATTATAAAAGTTATACTACTATAGGTACTTCTGGGTGCTCTCTAAAATCTATTCTGGGGTTCATCTTAAATGATTTATGACACAAAACGTGCTTAACTAATATCTGAAAATTATTACATTATTAATTATGTGATAGGTGTATGCTAATTGTGTCTGTTATCACGTTTACTAAGACGTGTTGTGTCATCTGATAGAACAGTAGGAGACAGGCCTTGTGAGACATTTCTTTATAGATCACACATTTCTTGGTAAGATCAGGTGGCAATTTTCTGAAGTGATGGAAAACTTTTTGTTCTGAACTATCAAATTAGGGAAAAATGTCAGGACCACAGTCATTGTGCAGAATGTCATGTCAATTACTTCTTCTGTAGAATTATATTTCTGAAAAATAAGTATCTACTTGTAGACAGTTTTTACACTATTAAAATGTCTGTAGAAAATAACTTTGAAATTACCAAGACAATTGTCTGTACTTCTTGGCATGTAGATAAATTATATAATTTTAGTAATGAGTTTATTGGGTATTTCCATGTCATAGTAATAGATAGAACAATGGAACTGAATAAAATATCCAAAAATATACTCATGTGGTCCATTAATTTTTATGAAGATGTTAGGGCAATTTTTTTTGGAAATAGTTTTCCATAACTCTTCTGCATTAGGAATATGCAATGTATAAGAAATCCATACATCCTAAGTGTTCAAAAGTTAGATACAAACTAGTCATGGAAAACCTACATGATACATTAAATTGCAAACTTTTACAAGCAACAGATGAGAAAATCATAATAATGTTGGGTATAAAGACATTTTAAGTGTGGTACAAATATAATCAACTATAGATGCAAGTCATCAATTCAACTTCAGGGAAATTAAATAAATGTTTAACAAAGCACAAAGAATAAACAGTGCCTAAGTCAGAGCTAGTATGTGTAAAACACGGATCTGACATAAGCTTGAATCTAAAATGAATAATTCTTTAAAATTATTAAGAACATAACAATAGACCATGTTAATGTAGATGGGTGAAAAATCACAAGACCTCAACCCTACACAAAGAGTTGTAGACCACTAAGGAATGCTGAGAGTGGGAGAAATAACCTTCCTCAGGGAAGAGCCCAGCAATGAGCAGTCAAATAGCAAAGAGTCAGCCCTGAAAACATACATACAAGTGACATTATACTGATCGGACAGGTTATATTTAGGAATACATATGAATACACATACATATTTGCATGTGACAGCAATTAGTGAAAAAAGAGGCCATGAATTTGCAAGAGGGCAAGGAGAGATATATGGGAGAGTTTGGAGGGATGAAAGGGAATGGGGAAATGATGTAATTATATTATAATCTCAAAATTAAAAGGGAACTCATGAACTATGGACCAATAGCTATAGAGCTTCCATGAAACTGGACTAATCCATCTGCATAAGCAAGACAGTTTTATAGCTTGACCTGCTTAAGGGTCCCCCTGGCAGTGAGATCAGGATCTGTCCCTGGTCATGCATGTGTGGGCTTTTTGGAGCCCAATACCGAAGGTGGGACACCTTACACACCCTTGGTGCAGAGGAAGGGGCTTGGACCTGCCTCAACTGAAGGTACCAGGCTCTGCTGACTCCCCATGGGAGGCCTTGCCTTGGAGGAGGTGGGAATGGGGGTGGGTTGGGGGGAAGGCTGGGGGACGGTAGGAGGGAGGAGAGGGGGATCTGTGGTTGGTATGTAAAATTAATAGAAAATTTCTTAAGAAAAAAGAAAAGTAAACTTTACTGAATGCCTTAATGGCCAACGGATTAACACAAATTGAAAATTTTCAAGTCATGAAAACAAGGAAGTAGGAAACACGTTTAGCCTTGACCTCAGCGAATGCATTTCTAAAGTGAAGTGCTGATCACTGTCTTGTTGTTAGCACTGGCTACACCCCTAGTCCACCGCATGTTCCAGGCAACTCCTTCAGAGGCTGATTTCTCTTACTGCTCTCAAGTTGCTATCATACCAAGGAATGATTTCTCGTCTCTCTTATCTTCCCTCCCAGATTGCTACCAATATTCCACAAATCTTTGCATCTAATCACCTGCAGCATTTAATCATTATTACCCCCCAAAATGTTTTGGAGGTAAAATTTCTAGAATTTTAAAATATATGCTTGCACACTGACACAGAGAACATAGTGTAGAAAAGGAACACTTGAAAATGTTGAAGGATCACATTCACAGAGGCAGGGTTCTTATAGGGTGCATATGTGGAAAGATGGCACAGATGAGAGAAAATGTGACTCTGGTGCAAACAGAAGACACCAGGAAGAACTCTGATGCACCGTGAAATGGTAAAGAAAGGAGGAGAACTCGAGGCAGAGCTTTTATGGTATCTCTCTAAGTACAGTTAGGACCTTCTGTGTGACCTGTGTGGGAGAGGGAATCTGAGAAAAATGATAATAAGGAATAATATGGTCCAGTTGCCATGGGAGATATTTTCTCTAATCTCTCATAGATACACATGCACACACACACACACACACACACACACACACACACACACACACACACACGAGAGAGAGAGAGAGAGAGAGAGAGAGAGAGAGAGAGAGAGAGAGAGAAATATATAATGCACAAGTTTTCATGTGAATGGATCTTTCTCTGCATCTAGGCCTCCTTTATCACATATGTCCATGATGCCCACAGAGGCCAGAAGAAGGCATCAGAACCCCTAAGGTTGGAGTTAAAAAAATGGTTGTAAGCTACCATGTGAGAGGTGGGAATCAAACCTGGGTCCTCCAAGCTACCAATGCTCTTTCTCTGAGCTGTTTACACAGCCCTTAATGCATAAGCTATAAATGACATCCAACTCTGAGCAGCATGATGAAATTACTACCACTTTCTCCCTTTGCCCAGAGTATCCCTGGTGCAGACAATATCTGCCCATTATCCACTTGGTAAGCACCTTGGTTATTAATGTGACCATAGCAGCATGTAGTGATTGTGCTCAAATAACCTTTACTACAATTGCTTATAGGATCAAAGTTCAAGAAAAGTGATGCTGGCAATTCAGATACGCTTCCTTTCAGTGCAAAGATGAGCACAGCTCAGCAGAAAACGCAAAAAAAAAAAAAAAAAATGCCTGCTGAGGTTGGTTAGATCTACAGTACCATCTTTTAAATCAGCAGAGACCATATTTACATGTCTTATAATGATACGTTATTATAATTATTCTGTTATTATTAATCTCTTACTGTGTTTAATTTAAAAATTATACTTTCTTTTAGGTACCTTTGAACAGGAAAAGCATAGTATATACAGGGCTCACTACTACTTGAAGTTTCAGGCATTCACTGGGGGTCTTGGATTGTATCATCCAGGCACAAAGGGGGACTACTGCAAATAGATAAATCAAAGGGTTGCTGAGCAGCAGGGAAGACCTGTCTGTGTTTGCTTAGCATGAAATTGCAGTGGACCCAATTATCTTGGTTTTGTGACTTTCTTTAGTTACTGCTGACAGCCCAGTTGGAGGAAAGGAGTCAGGGCTTGATGGGGTTATCCAAGGTTAGGGGTCTATAAAGTAGACTTGGCTGAAGGTTGAGAGTGGGAGTGGGATAGTCTCAGATTCTAATGAGACGTTACTGAGTTGCTTGGCCAAGGCTGCCATGTTTTTAGTAAGGCCTGTGGATTTAGAGAGAGTTCAGAATATAACCACTGAGAGAATATTAGGGACTCAGATTTATGAAGACAGTGAGAGCATGTCAGCACAAATAAGGGCCTGGAATATGGGCATGATAAGAAGGTGGAAGAAAAAAAAGGACTTCTAAGATACTAACCTAAAGGATAAAAAAGGTCCTTTAGAAACCATTACATTTTTTTGTGACTAAAATGCAAGAAATATAAAGAACAAAACAATGGCAAAAGCAAAAATGGTACAGAGTAGATAGTGTTTGTTTTGCATTTTGAGACAGTCTCACGATATTGCAGAGACTGGACTCAAAGTTGCTGTGTAGTCTTATTCTTCCCTCAAGTTTGAGTTCCTTTATGAATACTAGAATGACAGGCATGCATCGATATGTCCCGATAAACTCTTAAGGTATTACAGAAAATGGAGAAATTCCCCTCATGGAGGTAAGCAAAGCTGGCCACCTAAAGATGCCAAAACAGCTGGAATAAGCCTCAAAGGCAAGCAAGCCCTGTGAAATCACAACTGAGAAGTATCTGTAGCATGACAAACTTGTTCCATTTTGCTTTTTGTTTTTAAAATTTGATCCCATCAACTTGCCTGAAGACCTGTCAAGCAAAAAGTTCAAACATGTCTTTCATAGTAGGGAGTTTGTGGGGCGGGGGAATGTCACTGGAGAAAGCTGCTTTGCAATTAAAGAAAAACTAGGAGGAAGAAATAGGGGGAAAGCTCCCAACAATGGGGAAATCTTTGCTTTGAATATGGCAGTTTCCACACAATACTATTAAAGAGCTGTTAAAAGTCATGGAAAAAGTCAAAGGAACCTAAAGCTGGGAGAATACAGCCTGAAAACAACAAGAACACAGAAGGCAGGAAGAAAAGACTTGCTTCAAGAATAGTAGGTGGATGGTAGGTGACATGAAAGATCTGAAGCACAGGAAGAAAATCTGTAGGAGAATATAGGCTGCAGGTGTTGGAGAATAAGAGTCTAGCCAGGCTTCTTGGTGGTAAGCACTTGTTGTCCCAGCTACTTGAGAGGCTGAGGCAAGAGAATTCCTTGACCTGGGAGTTCATGCCAAGAAAGTAAGACCCCACCTGATGGAATATGGGCAGAAATACCTTAAGTCTGCTTAATAATGCTCATTCACTAAATTTATGATTGACATTAGTAGTGAAAGGTAATACTGGAAGGTTGAAAATTCAAAGAAATCATTGTGGTTAGTAGAGAAAAAAAGTGTTTAACCTTTTATAAAAGAAAGTGAGAATTAAATTTAGAATCCAATCACTTCTTGCAGTAAGGTCACTGAGTCTAATGAAGTGAAGTAGCATGTCCAGATGTCTTGGGCTTCAAAATGGAATTCATGCCACTTAGCTACATTTCCCCTAATTAACTATCAATCAGATGACTCTTTTTTTAACCCACTCTCTGCTTGGAGCTGTCTTTATCACTCTTTGCTTGCCTTCATTCGATACTCTATCATCTACATGCCACAAAGGCAGGATGTGTGGATCCTTTGGTGAAAGGTAAACTTGGCCTGGGGCTGGGTGGGGCAATATTCCAGTCTTTCTTCCCCTTTCAGCAAGAAGAATGGCAGGTGAAACTTGAACTTGAATTCAGAATTCTCCCATCTCCACTGGCACCTTAGATCAAAATATTACTTTCTGATAATGGCAAATAAACGCGCAGTCCCTTTCTAAACTGCTTTTATTTCTTCCCTACAGATTTTGCCAGCAACAACATGTCTGAATTTGATACAACCAGCTTTTCTTTTCTGGGTGGTTAAGTCATTTACATGTGAAACTTTTCATCTTTCCTATTCTTTTCCCCCCACAAGCTCAAAGTTTAAGAATTATCTAAACAATATGAGTCTGTGTCTTCTGCAATTTGTAGCTTATGGAATCTCCTCTAAAGTCATGCCCCGCAAATGCCAGTTTTATCTGGCAAGTGTTAGTCTGGGCCATTGTATGTTTTAATGGCCTTGGGTGCTGTCTTAGTCAGTGTTCTATTGATGTGAAGAGACAACATGACCATGTCAATCAACTCATAAAAGAAACCATTTAATTGGGGCTTGCTTACAGTTTCGAGGTTCGGTCCATTCTCATCATAGGAGGAGCATGGCAGCAGGCAGGCAGACATGGTACTGGAAAAGTAGTTGAGAGTTCTACATCTGGGTCTGCAGGTAGCAGGAAGAGCAAAACACTAGGACTGGCTTACAGTTTTGAAATCCCAAAGCCCACCCCTAGTGACACCCTTCTTCTAACAAGGCCACACCTCCTAATCCTTTCAAATAGTGCTATTCCCTAAGCTTCAATATATATTCACATATATGAGCCTATGGGGGCTATTCTGATTCAAACCACCACAAGTGCCTTCCTCTACAGGATAGCTCAGCATTCTCGGCTATTCTGTTACCCATACATCTTCTTTTTAATTAAGAATTTTTTTTATTCATTTTACATACCAAAGATTTCCCTCTTCCTTCCTCCCGCCCCTCCAGCCTCCCCCTCTCAACCCATCCCCCATTCCCTCCTACAAGAAGGTAAGGCCTCCCATGGGGAGGTACATTTAGTAGAGGCAGGTCCAAGCCTGTCCCTCTGCCTCAAGGCTGTGCGAAGTGTCTCACCATAGGTGGTGGACTCATGCACCAGGGATGGATTCTGATCCTCCTGCCAGGGGGCCCCTTAAGCAGATCATGCTACACAACTGTCTCAGTGTGCAGAGAGCCTAGTCCAGTCCCATGCAGGCTCCACAGCTGTCGATCTAAATTTCATGAATTCCCACTAGTTTGATTTGGTTGTCTCTGTAGGCTTTCCCATCATGATCTTGATGCCCCTTCCTCACAGAATCCTTCTTCTCTGTCTTCGACTGGACTCCAGGAACTCAACCTGGTGTTTGGCTATGGATCTGTGCATCTGCTTCCATCAGTTACTGGAGCAAGGCTCTATGATAACAGTTAGGGTATTCACCGATATACCCATACATCTTTATATCAGTAATTGGGATCAAAATCTCAACAGACAAGGGAGTAAGCCACTGGAAATGAAATACATCACAGAAAGTGCCATATAGCACTTCCTCTCAGATCTTGTAAAATAAACATATTTCCCAGACCTGCAGAGTTTCAAGGGGTGGTGAAGTGGCATCCCATTACATTTCCTGATGAGAGAATGAGTTAATGGTACTAGTTGGAACACTCATTATGAATGGAAATATAACACATTCCACTCTTTCTTCGCTGAGTGCTTATAATAGGTGGTAATAATTCAATCAGCCAGCCATTCTTATATTAATGTGTTATTAAAGTGTTTACAATAATATATAGTTGCTCTTATTTGGGCTTAAATGTAAGCTAAAGAAATGTACTTATTGTGAATGGTTGTAAACAAGGAATATGTAAAATTCATGAATGCTAATATACACCCATAGATTTAATTCTATATATATATACTCTCAAATTATGAAGGTTGTTCTCTTTGCGGGGTTGAATTTTTTTTATTTTTTTCTATTGAATTGATTATTTATTCTTGTTTAGAAACATATGGAGTGTCTAAAGTCATTTATCCAATACAGAAATTTATTATGTTAAGTTGTACATTATACTAATATACACATGTAGTATTTATCTGGCCTGTTGCTCCATCTATATTTAGTAAAGTCTCTTAGCAATATTATTTTGAAAAGGAAACTAGGAAAGAACTTTGGGAATGAAAATGCTAAATATTTTGATTTCTCATCATGTATGTGATAAAAATTACCCAAAATTAGTAAGGCTAAGATCAGATGTTGACATCAATGTTTTGGGATTTCCTTGAAGATGTATCTTTTTCTTAACTCTTGATTTTTTCATTATTCACATTTTTATCTGTGGATAGACTGATGTGGTAGATATACCAGTAGCTTGCCAAAGCAGACTGGGAAATCTTCCAAAAAGCTTCATGCTAAGATTAGCAGGTAAATCATCAGTCTATATATGCTACCAGACCTCTGTCATGCAGCATACCCCTGAATAAGTGGACATGCAGGACCTTTAGTCACAGCTGATGAGGTTAGGAATAAGGGGCCAAGAGACTTTAAAGAAAGCAAAAGATGCAAAGTATCTTTTCTGGAAATCTAGAGGGCTTTCCAAGTTCTCATCCAAGAACATTATGAAAACCAGCTGTGAAACTGGTCTTTATTAACTATTATATTTTAACTATTTGTTAAATATTTTTAAAGTTCAAGTTTCCTAATTTTAACTCTTAAAATATATAATTAAATTTTCATGTGACTATTTTTCTTGTAGTATTTTTATTCTCTAGAGTCTTTGATAATCAACTATCCCTGATAGAGAGCCTAGGACTAATTTACATAGAACCATAACTGCAATAGTAATGATTCTGAACACAAGCCATAGTCTAGACTATTTTATACACTCTCTATGTACTTCTATACATACTTTTTCAATTGTTTTCACAATCTATTGTTTAATAGAATTGAATGTCACCTCCAACTTTCAAATAAATAAATGAAAACACAGAAAGGTTCAATCACCTACCAAAATGTGCAAAGCTTATAGGTAATGCAAACAAACTTCAAAGCTGTGAAAGCTGACTGTGGAGCGAATGTTGTAGTCTCTGTACTTGAATTCTTAGGCAGCAATAGTACACAGCACATCTCTGCTTCAATTTATTCATAAGATGAAAATGGTAAGTTAGAGAAATTCCCAAATGGAAAACAGCCACAATAGAAATACTGATAAAGTGTTGATGTTATGGTATGAATATGAAGTGTATTCTCTCTGGTGCACATACTAAACCCAGACTGTGGCACTATTTGGGGGAAGGGAGGTTCTGAAGACTTTACGATATAGGAGCTAACTGAAAGTAGCAAGACCCTGTG
Source organism: Peromyscus californicus insignis (assembly GCF_007827085.1). Lineage (NCBI taxonomy): Eukaryota > Metazoa > Chordata > Mammalia > Rodentia > Cricetidae > Peromyscus > Peromyscus californicus. The sequence goes on along the minus strand of NW_026294534.1, from coordinate 21,507,880 downwards.
AACGGATTCTTGTGGATATCCTGTCCCTGGCCCTTTTCTATCTCCCTCTTGGCTTCCTATGCATCATGAAGTAAATGGTTTTATCCACCACATACTCCCATTACCATGACTTTCTGCCCATGCAAAAGGGGCTAGGTTATCACTAACTGATACTCAGGAACTGTGAGCCAAACCCTATTTTTCCTTATCCACCTTGTTCTCTGTCAGTATCAGTGCAAAAGCAGCTAATATTGTTGGAAACTAAAAGTAACATCCAGGTCTGCAGATGCTAGAGTCTGTAGGCTAGAGTAACATTCTCTGTTTAGTGCCTGTGGAGGTTGTGAAAATCCTTTATGAATGATAAAGAAATGTTGGAAATATTCAAAGAAAGATCAGAGGAATGTTTTTACTTTTGCCCCTTTTTCTTTAACTTTATGCATGAAGAAATTTGCTAAGTAATCCCACATGAGTAAGCTTCCTAGTAGATGCGAATGTTCAGAACTATGTTATTCACACCATTGGAAATCTTGAGTACCAGTGTGACTTGCAAGAAATGGATGAATGAGTGAGCAAGTAAGATTTCTACAATCTTATCAGAAGCTGAGTCTGACAACTCAATTAGATGTTAGCACTTTATTACCAGACTTGACACAGTAGTTAGGATCTCTCCATTGAATAGATATCTACCAAGATGGTGCCACAAGTTCTATTCCTAAGCCTTCCTCCTTGAGAAGAGACATTCAGCAGACAGATTGTACTGTGTGCTGATCTTTATCTGCTGAGATAAACAGAGTACCTTTTGTTACCTCAATCATAGTTTGATTTGGGGGGGAAATACTTAGCATGGTTCATGGTACCTGTTGGTGCTTATCTTGGACTGTGTAGGAGATAAAATTTAAATGGTCAGGTATATAGGGCCAGAAGAGATAGAGATGCAGGGAGAAAACCATCTGGAAGAAATGATGATACAAGGCCATGGAAAGTGTCTAATAAGAACATGATGTGGTTTAGCTGCATTTATAGGGCAGCACAGCCTGTGAAGGGAAAACACAATGTCCTAGACTTGAGGCATCAGGGAACACATCAATGACTTTCAGAGGCCATGATCATAACTGCTGCAATGTTTTGGTCTATAGATGAGTCACAACAATTGCATGTGCATACAGTCAAATATCCAGGTTAAAATGAAAAAAAATGATATCAGTGTAAAAGCCACAGTCCTCATCTTAAAGGAAATAAGAGATAGTTTATTCTAGAGTCTTTTGAAGGAAAATGGCCGGGGGATAAAGATTTAGCTTACTCCAAATTCCATATTCCAACGTGGAATCAGTTTCAAAGGTTTTGATAGATTTGCCGAACAAAGAAAGTCCTAAGTCAAGGCAACTTTAAAATACAATGGTGGGTATACCAGAATGGTGGGTACAAGGAGATGGGGGAACTGTTTTATAGGCCCAAATGCAATCTTAGCTCTTGGACTGGTAGAAGCTGGTATTCTGCTAAATCAATAGCTTCTAGGATGATTTTATTTATTATCACGATGTGTTAGTTCATATACAGAGTAGGGCAAGGAATGGCTGTTTCCAGAAGATCGAAATTAGCCCGAGATAAAGTAATTAGTCTTTGGACCTACAAAATTCCAATCTCTCCACAGAACTGAAATTCCAATTGTTCCATCAGTATCTACAGACACTGACTCCTTCCAGGACTTTATTTGTTTCACAGCCAGACACAGATTCTTTTCAGGAATCTTCTTTCACAATGTTACACAATGTGTCTGTACAACGTTTTCACACATGGAAGCTACTAAGAAATGCAAACTCATTCTTTTCCTTTTTATAGGTGAATTAAAAATACTTGAAAAATAGTAGAGACTGGAATCAGAGGTAGTTGCATGCACAACTGTCCTTCCTATGACTTTAGAGTTCCATTTCTAGGACTCTATGTGCTTTGTACCATAACTTGAAAATTTCCTAGCTGCTGGGACCCTATTGTGACATTTTACTCCAATAATGGCTCCTCTTCATCAACAGCTTTATGGTTCACACAACATTAAGGAATAGTCTTGTAAAATGAATTGCTAAATGGTCTTATTAATAAAAAACTCAAAGCCAGATATTGGGGTAAAACTGAAAGATCAGAGGAACAGAACAAGCCACAGTCAACCTTACCTCACCAACTCCTCAGCCTCCAGAGAGAGCTACTTCCTGTATATAAAACCTATATCCTTTCTGTGCCCTGCCATCTCACTTCTTCTTTCTGCCCAGCTCTATCACTTCCTGTGTGTCTGTACAGACCTCCAGACCTCTATGGTTAACTAGTGCTGGGAATTAAAGGCATGTGCCACCATGCCTGGCTCTGTTCCCAATGTGGTCTTGAACTCAGAGATCCACATGAATCTCTGCCTCCAGAATGCTAGGATTAAAGGTGTGTGCTACCACTGCCTGGCCTCTATGTTTAATATAGTGAGTGGCATTTTCCTCTGATCTCTGTGCAAGCTTTATTTATTAGAGCACAAATAAAATATCACCATATAGTCTGTTTCATTGGAAGGGGAGCAGGTATATTAGATAACTACAAAATGTACAGTTGACCTGTCTGTCAGATTCTTTCATCATTGATCTAGTTTAGAACTTCTAAAGGTTATGTATGTATGTATGTGATGTGCCATACAAGTACTTCTAAACTTATAAAGTCACTTGGAGAGAGACAAACTTTGATGTGTAAGACAGTCTCCTACATTTCTGGGTGGGGCCTACGAACATGAGTCCTTTGACTTCTATGTAAGTTTTCCAAAGACCTCATTTCAGGAAGCCCTCTCCTGGAGTTACCATCTATTTATCTCCCACGACTTGTAATAACTATAGACTGAATTCTGCTTTTTGTGAATGTAAACTTAGGTTCAGATAGAAGCTTGATAACCAACCACAGATCAACAGGAGAGTCACACATCAGACCCATCTGTCCTCCCACACAGGTGGGTTGTCCTACAGTGAGAAGTGACCACCTTCAGTGGGTGGGGAGGAACTAAGAACATGCTCCCAGGAAAATGTGCTTTTATAATGTCTTAGATAAACCCATCATGGTGTCTAAAATATCACATACTTATAATTAGTTCCCTAGGGAGGCAAGTGATTGATACAGATGATTTGTGTACACAGTTTCAAAACAGAATCTCTGATCCTGTGTGTGCTCATAGATGCTAAACTTACCAATACATTTGCCTTGTATTTTTTTTTCATTTGCCTTGTTTTTTTTTTGTTTGTTTGTTTGTTTTTCTACTTATTGAAACCTCTGCTATTCTATGTTAGGAGATTGTATGATCTACATCCCAAGAAAAAACTTGTATGGCGCATCATGTGGATGAAATTTTGCCCTATGTCCCATACTCTATTTGAATTCAGAGCATTTAGTTTTAGTACATATTAAAATTTGATCTACCACAAAGAATGACAAAATTAGTTTTGTAGAAATATTTTATGATAAAATGAATGAGAAGAGCTAATGCACAGCACTTTGTTTATCAATTCTTTTTTTAAAGCATTTTAATAAAACCCTCAATTTATAAATCCTGCTAAGGAGGAAAGCTCCTTAATACTGGCATTTAGGGAAACCAAACAGCATATGAAATTTCAACTACCCCAGTGGGGTATAGAAGGTCTTAGAAAATATATACTTTATATTTAGCTGAGCTTTCAACCCCAGACTACCTCTGTACATTAAGAGATATTTTTCTTTCCTCATTAACCACTAGCTGCTGCATATATATTACTTTCCCTGGAATGTAAAATAAATCAAATGGGGAAATAGTTTTGGACCTTGAATTGATTAACTGTTTGGCCAACATTAGTAGAAGGTTCCCATTCAGACTTCTGGGAGCAGTTTCTTAAAGTAAGTACTTACAAGTTGCCTGCTGTTTGCCTAAAGCAATGCTTCACCTCAACGTGTAATGGGATGTATGGACATCAGTGCTATTTCTTTGATGGTCTGCAACTATCTTTGTTCTTAGGAGAGCAGCCTTGTCTATCCTCAGCAGCATTCCTTGGCAAAGCATCTTGACTAACATGTTACCTTCTTATACCTTGGTGGAAATATGGGGCAGTAGGAAACCCAAATATGCAAGAGGATTCACTCTCTCCTGGTTCAGTGAGTTTGAGTCTTTAGATAGGCTGGTTGTTAACATGTCTCAAAAGTTCTTAGCTTAGATCAGGTAAGTCTGCCATTAAACTACCTATATTAAATAGTTAACTGTATTTTGTTTGTTTTTGTTTGTAGAAAAGTAGACTATTTCATGCAAATCCACTTTCTGATATATCACGATGTTCAAGACAGAAGTCAAAAGATGGAATGGGATGTTGGAGAATGAAGACATGCTAGGAATTAGAAAGAAAATGTGTCCAATCTTTTGTAACTGAGGAAAATAGTCTCCAGAAAGGAGTGCCAGTCTGCATGATTACCTCACAGTATTTAGTAAACCTTTCCTCCCTCTTCTCAGAACCTTCCGTTCTCGGTATCCCAAATGACCAGTGTCTACATACCCCACAATGTCAACTCACACATTGCAAAATCACAGCTCCTAGTTCTGAGGATGCATGTCCCTGAGTAGATTAACAGTCAGTTGCACAAACAGGGCTTTAAATAACCTTTTTAAAGAAATAAAATTATTCCCAGTACAACACATTGCAAACACACAAGTCACACATATACACATTTGTGTGCTTGAGTACACACACACACACACACACACACACACACACACACACACACCATTCTAAGTGACTTATTAAACATCTCAGGCATAGCCATGAGAAGAACCACTAACTTAGGTTTTAACTCTCTTCACTAGTCCTATCCTTCATCTTACTCGGAGACTGTAGACAAGGTGCCTTTGTGGGTTACAAGCTCTTTTTATCAGAATACATGGAAAGGATGCAAAGCTTTGAAAAGGCTCAGCCAGATGTGTATCTTTTTTAATGACTCTGGATCTCATCTTTATGTAAAAGATTACAAGGGTTTGGATTTAAACAGCATAGGATTAAAGTGCATGTTCTGCCTGTCTGCCTTTGGCATTCCTAAGTCTAGCAGACTGTGTTCCCACAAAGTGTTCCTATTAACGTTGAAATTGTGTTTGTAAAAGGTGATCTAACAGGAAGTAGTTTGTGAGGTGATCTCTATTATTTTACCTGTGTCTTTAAACTTCATAATTTACAAATTTTTAAACCCATTTTATATGAGTCTTGATAAAATTTAGTTAGTTGAGCAAGAGAGATATCCTATAATTATAAACAAAAAAATGTTATGTTTAAGACCTATTTCTCCAAAAATAAAATCTAGCATTTTGTGCACCTAACAATACATTATCTACTGAGTGCCAGTAATTAATGCTAGATATCACCACCTGGTAAATAAAGTATGAAGTAAACACAGGCACTCCGTATTGTGGCTGGTTGAACTTTTCTAGTAGGGAAATTCCCAAGAACTCTAAGGTAAAGCATGGTGGAGCCTCACAGATAAACCCCATCCAGTTTGACAAGGACCAAGTTGAAATATGTCTTTTAGGATGTGAATCAATGTATCAAGATAATATTGAAATGTAACTGATTAATATTAATCAAATAGGGAGGTTATCTTCATTAATTTACAAATGAGATGTACTAATAGCCTTTCTGCACACCCCTTGGGCACTTCAGGTCGCAGATGGTCATTATCTAGGTGACCCTATCTGTATAATCCTCTCTATTTTACCCATGTCTCTCAAAGCATTTTAAATAGCTGCTATAGTACAACGGGCAGTAGGAATTTATCCAACTGAGGTGCAGCACTTTCAGAATGATTGTCCTTGCGAGACTGAATCAGGTGGAAGAAAACCCACACTCTGCTTAAAACAGGATACAGAACTAGAAAGTGACCACAGATCTTCGTTCAGGCTGTTGCCAAGAAAAGGGGGATTTGGCCGGCGGTGGTGGCGCACGCCTTTAATCCCAGCACTCTGGAGGCAGAGCCAGGCGGATCTCTGTGAGTTCGAGGCCAGCCTGGACTACCAAGTGAGTTCCAGGAAAAGGCGCAAAGCTACACAGAGAAACCCTGTCTCGAAAAACCAAAAAAAAAAAGAAAAGGGGGATTTGAATAAATACATACTTAACTAAACCTTAGAAAGGAGAGTGCATTCCAGAAACCAGTTTCTACCTACCCACAAGGAAGAGGTCCTGTCCTGCAGAGTGGAGTTGGGGAACCTCCATCCGCAACCATCAGTGTGGGCAGCTGCAGTTTTCAGAACTCTATACTTCACATAGGTGTGCTTGGATGATGAACACCTGAAAGTGATTTCATGGTTGCTCATCAGTGCTGGCACGTTGCTGGCCAAGCAGGGTGTTATGGGCTGCCTGTGAAACCCCATCCAAAGACAATATAATAATAGTTTTCTTGGCTTTAAGACAGTTCAAAGGAGCCGGGCGGTGTTGGCACACGCCTTTAATCCCAGCACTCAGGAGGCAGAGCCAGGCGGATCTCTGTGAGTTCGAGGCCAGCCTGGACTACCAAGTGAATTCCAGGAAAGGCGAAAAGCTACACAGAGAAACCCTGTCTCGAAAAACCAAAAAAAAAAGTCTGGAATTTTCCAGCGCCTTCTTGAGATGTTCAGTGTCATAAAAGCAGGTACTTCATGATCCATCATTACCATTCCAGCTATTTTCTGTACCCCAATGTTCTGTACATCGGACAGTAGTGTGCTCCCAGGAGCTGTTGGTTATCAGCCCCACCCATGAAATCTGGTATTTAGAAAATTATCATGAATAAAGTCCATCACTATGTGTGAGTTCTTCATGTATGTTCGAAAAATAAACTTTTTATCTTACAATAGTTTTTAAATTTATAAAAAATTGCAAAGATAATACCCTGAGTTTCTGTGCATCCTACACAGTCCTCTTGTCAGTTCACATTAGTATTTCACCTTTGTCAGCTAGCAAACTAATGTGGACACATTAATAAATATTAATATAAATTAAATCAACATACATTAATATTAATGTAAAATAAACGTTATTAAAGTCTATACTTGATTCAGATGTCCTCAGTGGTGCCCTGGGACCTTTTTCTATTTCAAGTTCTCATCCAAAAGTCTGTATTACAGTAATAATCCCATCTCCCCAGGCTGCTGTAGACTGCACATGCGCTCACATTTTTCTAATGTTTCAGTCACCTTTTGCAATTTTAAGGCTGGTGTTCTGTAGTATAGCCTTGGCTTAGGTTTGTCTGATGTTGTTCTCATGGAGTTACAGGTTTTAAGGGAGAAAACCAGAGAGCAACATTGACATGTTTATCTCATCAGATCAAGGGCCATGCTATGCCTGTACTTCATCCCTGTTGAGCATGCCTGCTCACCTCGTGGTCGAATGCATTGCCAGGTTTCTTATTTTAAAATTACTTCTTTTGTGCTTTGGACAGACTACACTCAGGAAATGGAGAGTCGTGACACATCTCCTTGAAGTCAAAGTACATATAAAATTTTTCTTTGAATACTGCATGCCAAATATCTCTATTAGTTTACTGTTTTAATCCTTTATATACTTAGTATTTATGAGACTTTGAGATATTTTCCAGCATCATTTTATTATTCTATTTTATTTATAGTTATTATTTTTATATATGCTATTATTTTATTAAATATTGTTTATATTATTATATTTATAGTATTATTTTTATTCAGAAGTCAAAATTGTTCCAGCTTTTTCAGTAAAGTTTTTTAGTAAAGAACAAGCCAGTAAGAGGCACCTCTCCATGGCTTCTTCATGAGCTCTTGCCTCCAGGTTCCTGTTCTGTTTGAGCTCCTGTCCTGACTTCCATCGGGATACTGAACAGTGATGTGGAAGTGTAAGCCAAATAAACCCTTTCCTTTCCAAGTTGGTTTTGGTCATTGTGTTTCATTGCAGCAAAAATAGCCTGACTGAGACAAGAAAGGAAGGAAGGAAGGAAGGAAGGAAGGAAGGAAGGAAGGAAGGAAGGAAGGAAGGAAGGAAGGAGATGAAAAGAAAATTACTTCTTATGAGTGTTTAGAAGATCAAGTTAAAAATCAATTTATATATAAAGGGCGTCATAAGAACATGAACTTTAGAGCCAAACTGCCTTGGCTCATTCCCTGCACTATCTGCTCTGTAATGTTAGCAGCCCGCTAGTTCTAGTTTTCATAGCCTATCACATAGGAAAATGTGTGGACACGGGTTGGCTTGTAGAGGTAAATATCAAGAAGGCTGATGTTTACACCAAGTTTGTTATGTATTTTAAGAGGTAGGATGGGCTGTTGCAGAGAGAATTTTCAGCTGGAAAAAAAATGAGTCATGGGCATATTTCAGGACACTGAGATTCATTATTAATGGTTAGGCAGAAGATGTCCTCAAGAAATGAGACCTCACCAGGACCACATAGCTTCAGGATCTACAGCAATGACCTACTGTGAGTGACTGCCTGAGCCTCCAAAAATTATATCATACATGTAGCATGAAAATGATTGCTCTGAGCCTCCAGAAATTAAAGTGTAGAAAAAGCACACAGATTGTAGGAAGTTTTTGTCTCAGCTACTGAACATACTATATAGTTTAAATTAACTGTTGATGTAAATATCTGCCTCTCTTTTGAATCTGGAGTTATGTTTGGTCATGGCCCTACCTCATGGAATCAAGTAGAGTAGATGTTAAATAAATATTTGCCTTACAAATGAATAATAGATAACATGTTTTGTTAGTGTTTATTAAAAGTTAATATCCAATAAAGTTCTTAACAATGAAACAACCATCAAGTATGGTTGAGATCAAGTGAATTCCATTCATTATTGAAGACTCTGAGGTGCAACAAGGAATAGCTAAAAAGCAAATTGGCTTAGGAATGAGACACCCTTCCTGCTTCTCTTTATTCCTGTCACGTCAGCTTCCTGTCCTGCAACAATTGGAGCTATTTGTTCCTTAGTCAAGCACATCCCTGTCTGGCATTCAAGAAACCTGTGACTCAAATAAGATAATCCTCCATCCGATAACTAGACTTTTATATGCATGATTCTTGAGACCAATAGAAATAAAATCTCCATTTTTGAACACTGGAGCCCGTTTTCTTGGTTAACTCTTCACACTATCAAAGGGTTATTTTTAAATATAACCGCTAAATTTATGACATCCTACAGCATGAGAATATAGCGCCATGAAAGAAAAAGCAGATATGAGCATTTCACAGCCTCCGTTATTTAGTGGTGGTCATGAATTATGAGCAAGACTGGATCCAATACACCATCAGCTCAGGTTCTAGACACAGATTTCTGATCTCAGGGCACAGGTTCTACCTGCCCATTGTTTCTGGCTATGTTGTCCCCATGGAATGGGTTTCCTTTGACTTCTTACAGCAAGACATACCTAGCACACATGTCCTATTATAGAATTCCTTTGCTTTTACAGGTCTTCTGTCCCCTGCTGTGGTCCTCTCCTCTATATAGAGATATGACACAAATGCCAAGAGTTTCAGATGCCCTATTCCCTTAAAACTGAGCATGTATGGCAATTGTCTGATGTATCCACTTTAAGAGCATGACATGATGTGTCCATTCCTGTGGTGGTGGACACTGACAATCATGGCATGGTATATCCATTCCTGTGGTGGTGGACATTGATGATCATGGCATAGTGTATCCATTCCTGTTGTGTTGGACACTGATGATCATGGCATGGTGTTATCCATTCCTGTGGTGGTGGACACTTACAATCATGGCATGGCATACCCATTCTGGTGTTGATAATCGACACTTGTGGGATAGTGTGTGTCCATTCTTTTGGTGGTGATGACTGACAATCAGGGCATAGTATGTCTCTAATTGTGATAGTGAGTATGTAAGTCTTCATTTTTATATTCCCTTACTTTATTTCTCTGGTAGAAATGAATAAAGAGTAAACAAAGAAGAGACATTTTAGTTAGATCTTGCTCTACTGTGGGAAGTAGCCCTCACCAAGATTTTTACCAAGGAAAGGGCTGGAAGAATTTTGTAAGAAAGAAAGACACATGCTTCAGGTATGTGCTATGGAGAACACTGGCGTGGGGAAGCTCGGCAAGGGCTGACTGGAAACAAAGCACACCATACATATTTCCTACTTTTTTCCTTACTGTGACAAAACACCTAACAAGAGATGATTTATGGAAGGGGGTTCATTCCAGCTGTTGGGTCCAGAGGATTTTTTTCCATCTTGTTAAGTAAAACTTGCAGTCATATTGCTTCCATATTCAGGAAACAGGAAGAAAATAGGAAGTGGGGACTAGGCTATCAGACCTCGAGGTCTCCAGTGACACACCTTCTCCAGGAAGATCCCACCTAAAGGTTCCACAGCCTTCCCAAGCAGTGCCACCATCTGAGGACTAGTGGTCAAATGTGTGAGCCTGTGGGGAAAGGGTCACATTTAAATTACAATAGCACATTGTTGATTATAAGTGCATATTTGGTCTTCTTTGATTAGGTTAGACATGGAGACAGAGAAGTCATTAGTTACTGATCAATTCCTAGTACTCTTAATGGATTATAACAGAAACTATTGTCCATTTTCCTGGAATGTAGTGAAAGGAGCAATCCCATGACCTACAAGTCTGACCTGCAAGAGGCTGGGCTCCTGGCCTACTCACTTTGGACAAGAAGGTGGCTTTCCAGAGTTGGTGGTTGTAACTCATGGGCCATTGAACATTGATGTAAACATTCTATCTCTCTTCTTCACTTATTTTTTACATCCTATACTATAAATCTGTGATGGCTATACTTGATTGTCAACTTGACTACATCTTGGATTAACTAAAGCCCAAGCAGCTAGGCTCACCTATGAGGGAATTTTTTTGATTGGATGATTTGAGGTCAGAGGACCCACCTTAAATTTGCGCCACACCTCCTGTGGCAGCCTATATAAAGAAAGAAGGAAACTTTTGCTCTTTGCTTTCTTACCCTTGGACCCTCACTTGCAAGTTCATTCCTTCACTTGTATAAGAGCCTACTTATTCAATATCCTAATATATAATGAAGATAAACTGAGACCCTCAGCCTCTTGGACTGGAAAACTATTGGATTCTTGGACCTTCTGTGGGGAGGGTCATTTTCAGACTAGCTGGACTACAGTCTGTAAGCCATTATAATAAATCCCATATTTATTCTATCAGTTCTGTTTCTCTACAGAAACCTGACTAATAAAAAACTTTTTTTCTAACTTTTGTTCTTTTGAATGTCTTTATGTGTATGCATTTGTCTGAGTCCAATAAAGATTGGGAAAAGAAAGTATGGAATATGGCCAAGGTTCACTGTAGAAGGAAAAACATATTTCCTTCAATCATTTCTCAGTAGCTCCCATCAAAAATAAAGGATGGATAAATTGGAAAATTTCATTTCCCGAAATATGCAGTGATGTTTGTTTTTATGATAAAATATTAAATGCCATGTTGCCATTTGGCTATATCCAAGCATGACATTAAAATGCCTTCTTGTGTAAGTTTCCTAGAAAATAGAGAATTTGAATGTGCAAGTATGACTGTGTATCTTTTGAAGATGAGATTAAATGTAACATGATTCAGTTCTTCTTTGCTGGACTTTGCCAAGGCATAGAACTATTTTGAGATAAGCAACAGAAAAACATCAGCATAGTCTGAAACAGTTACTTCCAAAGCATTTACTCTCTTTCATTTTGGAACTATGAATGGAGATTAAATGTGACCATTTAGCTTAACAGTGTGTTCTATTGGAAGATGCAATCAGATCTAAAAGAGATTAGATTTCAAAGAAAGTGTATGTTTTCTATTTCCTTGGATATCACCAAATATAGTGGTAAGCTTAGCAGTCAGCATCAAGAGAGGGAACCCACTTCAGTTGAGAACAAGAGCTGAAATTGTTATATGGTACCTACTCCTAGGTGCTAAAGACCTATAATCAAGCTAATGGAAAATAGCAATATTCATGCTTATAAGGTTTGCAAAACTTGTGACTCACACTTTATCATGTGAAAATTACTGTTAATTTAATTCTTCCTTTCTCTTGGACTTTTTAAAGCCGGTTACAGAGTGATACTTTTTGCTGAAAACACCTGGAGCATCTTTTCCCCATCTCTTAACTCAGCACAGTACCTGGTTTGTCCAAGGAAAAGAAGCATCACTGTCAGTTTGAAACTCTAGAAGGAGGCAGGCAGGTGAGCCACACTATCACAGTCTCCATCTGAACAAGGGTACCCTTGAGCAGCATTTTGAAGGTGATCTAACTGTGCTAGCTGAATCATTGTTCACAGTAATTTTACTAATGCATGCCCTCCTGAATTTAAAATGTGTAGTAAGTCATTCCTTATGGCCAATTGCTTACATTATCTAGTAGAACAGAAATGTATTCACGTATATTGGTGCCATCCATTGCTGGATCTACCAAATTAGCTCTTACTTTTATAATCCTTTAAAATTTACATCGACAAAATTAATGCACAGTTAGCCAACATACATAGTATAAAACATGAAATCAAATGTTGATAGTCCTAGCTCATATTTTCTGTTACTATTCCATGAATGTAGTTAAACAACACACATGAACCAAGAGCCAGGCTATGTTGTTCCATGTACTATGATATGAGTCATGTGAGGATATGTTTATTTGAATATTGGATGACAACAAAATTATGCTCCCATTAACTTACAAAAGGTACAGAAGTAAATTCTTTTCTCTGTAGAGTACACTGAGTCTAGAGTTTCATAATAATCACACTCATATGGGGCACTAAAAACCTTTATATAGAAGTATCAATGTTACTGTTTTAGAATACAGTGAACAGGTTTTCCAGAAAACAATAGTATCATGTTCCTGTTCTAAAGCATTGCATTGACGCATCACTTGTGGCCCATGGTACTTCTGACCTTCAGACTATTTGGTGCAGTCTGTCTGATTTTCCACATGTCGCCTGGAGACAATGGCCTGTGCCATCCTGGTTGTCATACAGTCCTGTTGAGAAGTACCTTGGGATTTTATTTGATGTGTCATGCATGACAGGAGCAAAGCATTCCTGCTAATCACCAATTCAATAAACAAATAGAATCAGCTATTTGACCAATACTTGAAAGTATTTGCCTATAATAATTCCTGAGGACAGAGATGATTGCTTCTCATATCTCTATTCTTTGGGCATGCAGTATATTCTCTTGATGGTTTTCATACGCTTGCACTGTACCTGTGGATTGTTTGTCTCGTGAGGTATCGTGTCTGATCTTTTCATTGCCATGTCAGTAAGGAGATGGTCTTGTATAGGGAACACTGTTGATGAGGAGGACTCCCAGCATGTTCTCGATAACAGATGGTCCCAAGTCTGGATGGAGTTTGAGGGACAACAGCGTATTTCAAAAATGGCAGGAGCACTTACAAAACTAATGATAATCCATTCTTCGAAGAGAGCCAGTGCCCTTTAAAAGTTTCTACTCATCATCATGCGAGATTTTGAAATATAATTAATAGTCATAAAAGCCTCCTGGCTTCTGGCCTAATCACATACAATGATTTACAATCTAGCCCTACAATATAGTTTTCTGCATGTCAGGAGTTTGTTTCAGTTTGATTTGGTCTTCCTTTCTAATTTTATTTCGTAATTCAGCATTATTTGTTTTTCTTCTTTTTTTGGTTTCTGGTTTTTTCAAGACAGAGTTTCTGTAGTGTATACCTTTGCACCTATGACCTTGAAGTACCAGCCCCTGGGGCATGGCCTCAGGGCTACCCTTAAGACCTGAGAGGCACATACACCACTACTCTTCTTTCCCTCATGGACTTGGATGGTGCAGATGGACTCAGGTGGCAGAACAGCATGGGACAGGACCTCAGCCTTCCAGGACCCTTTGATGATTCACCTATTTTGTTTAGTGAGCTGTCTTTTCCAATTGATGTCCTAATAAATTCAGTATACCCCTTAAGCAGACTCCCTTGGATCTCTTGCTATATTTGGCACCCACCATCAAGCATTGATCCACATAGACCTGAGAAAGCTTAACTCTGAACACATAGAAATGGAGCCACACTGGGCTTCCTAATTTTACAACCTCACACCAGCAGCAGTGCATAGACTTGTCTCCTGACAGCTGCCTGTGAGATGGATCTGGCCACCAGTCACCATGAACTAAGCAACCTGGTAGATTTCCCAATCTCTCCCATGGGCCGTGGTACAAAGAAGCTTCTCCTAGCCTCTGACTGCAGGATTGAGAACACAGCCACAGGCTTAAAAACACAGCTATATGCTACTTAACATTGCTTCCCAGAATTGGGGAGGTAAGTGTGACAGGTTGGTACCTGTGCCATGTCAAAAAGGTGAGCAGGGCGGAGCCAGAAGCCAAAGCCATGCTTTTGTTCTAGCCATGCAGCCTAGTTTAAAAACTCTCCTGATCAGAAAACAATTAAATATACACAATAAAAGAGATTCAGATGTAAAAAACTCTAAACAGGTTACAATGTGTTTAAAAATGTACATAGGTTTGAGAGATAAAATAAAAGGGTAGAAATAGAGTAATTAAAAAAAAGCCATGTAAAGATAGAAAATACACAAAGGGTCTGAATGCTATATATTATTGTGTTGTCTTTGAGGTTTTTTTTTTTTTTTTTGGTTTTTCGAGACAGGGTTTCTCTGTGTAGCTTTGCGCCTTTCCTGGATCTCGCTCTGTAGACCAGGCTGGCCTCGAACTCACAGAGATCCACCTGGCTCTGCCTCCTGAGTGCTGGGATTAAAGGCGTGCGCCACCACTGCCCGGTGAGTTGTTTTTTTTTTTTTAACTACAGAGAGATATTAGGTTGTGGGGGCTGCTAAGTTAAACCAATATGTGTATTTTAAAGGTATCTTGACTTCAAAATTTGGGTCTAAGGATATTTTGCTTTGGAAAAGAAGTTCTGCTTTTGTTTCCACAGAGGATGAGAAGCTGTGGAATTTTTTTCCAGGTTAATAGAGTTCCATTAAGGAAGATTCCCCTAAGAGGTCTCTAATGGGATCTGTGGCTCAGATGATCCAACATCCAGAATAGCTTCAAGGCAACAGACTGAGACAATGCAGCCTCACAGACTACTCCAGTCAAGACATGACCATAATCCTAAACTTTCTCAGGGTCCCCATAAGATTAACAGCACCCCCAATCAGAAGTAAGTAGCCTAGAAAACTACAGTCACATTCCCCAAAAATGAAATACTTGTCTTTGTTTAGAGGGTTGGTTATAAATTGTTATTGGTCATAGTCAATCTCTTTCTAAAAAAAGAAAGGGGAATATGATATAGAAATGATAGGACAAAGCCTAGATTATTGAATCTACTTTAATCCAAAAAACAACTATTAATCTTACATATTTAACATTAATATAGACTTTGATTTATTGATACAAATTTAAAGTTGATTTTACTTTACTGTATGTACATTTCTTCTCTTGTTTAGAGTATTATGTTTATGTAGCCTATTTAAATATGTAATATATAATTAAGAAATAAACTTAATAGTCATCTTAATGGTCAAACTTATAGCCATGTTCAATAGGTTTTATAGATATGCAAGATATATTTTGGATGGATAGGTAGTCTTCAAATACTTTAAAGACCTACAGAATATGGCATTTAAAATGTTTTAAGAACTTAGACGTTTCTGGAAATTGAGACATGTCTGCTCCTGGTAGCACCAATCTACTTCAGAGAAGATGATGGGGATCAAAGAAACTCCATATGGAGTTTTCTTTCTTTGTGGCAAAAATTAGCCATTTGGGCAAAAAGCTGCTCTTGCCTGGACTGCTTGATAGTATGTTGTATTAACTGGATATACATGACCCATAGAAAAGTGACCACTAAACTTTGCCAGAACAAGACGAGATGGTCCTTCAGTTCCTGCTTCACAGAAGATATTCTGCAGAACACAAAGGAAAATGTCTGATAAACTTTGCCAATAGGTGAGACAATCCTTCAAATTTCCAACTTCACAAAAAAGTCTGAAAATGGATGCCCCAATGTTACAGAGGAACTTTGAGTGACTGTCCAGGTAGCCGGCTATCTCTGTCATTTCTAGAATTTTGGAAGTTGCTTAAAATGTACTTCCTGTTTACTTAGGTAATATTATTTCTTTCTGGGGTCTTTGATGGAGTTGAAGACTAGACAGTTATAGTTTTCCTTAGTTATGATAAAAGGTAAATTAGGTATAAAACTTTGGACTCACAAATATAGGATAGATGATAGAATAATTTCTTTAATTTTACCAAATACAAATAGACTAGATATTGTAACTGTAATTCATGCTTGGTAACTGTTTTATTATAAATAATTTTACTATGTTAAAGTTAAAACCTTCCTTTTTGACTAGACAGAAAAGGAGAAGTGCTGTGGGATATTTTTCTGTACATTGTGAATATATGTTGCTCTCATTGGTTGATAAATAAAACTGTTTGACCAATGGCAAGGCAAAATAAGGTTAGGTGGTGCATTCAAACTGAAGACAGAGATGAAGAAGGGTGGAGTCATACAGAAACTGTGAGCTATCACCAGGAGAAGCAAGATGTGAGAGAACAGGTAACACCATGAAGCCACATGGCAGAACATAGATTAATAGAAATACATTAATTTAAGATGTCAGAACTAGCTAGCAATAATCCTGAGCCATAGACTAAACTGCTTGCAATTAATATAAAACTATGTATGGTTATTTGGGATCTGACGGCTAAGGGACACAGGAAAACTTGCATCTACAGGTTACTTTGTATACCTCTGGCTGTCTGGCTGTCCTGAAACTCACTCTGTAGACTAGACTGGCCTGAAACTCACAGAGATCCACCTGCTTCTGCCTTCCTGAGTGCTGGGATTAAAGGTGTGCACCACCACTGCCCAGACATTATTCTTTTTTAATTGATTTGTATTACTTTAATCATAAAAGTGTGTAAAGCTCACCAAGGTAATTCAATACTTGTATGTAGTGTATACTGATCAAGTCAAGGTAATTATGTTTCCATCTCAATAATTGAGACATACCTCATAGTTGGAGACTTGCTAACTTTAATTAGTTGGTAAAATATGCTATAGGTTATTACAACTGGGCTGGTCAGATGCCTCAGTTGGGAAAGGTGATTAGAGTCAAGGCTAATAATCTGAGATCAATCCCCAAGTCCCACATGCTAAAATAAAGTAACTCTCAGCAAGTTGTCCTCTGACTTCACACTCACTCTATGGCATCCACTCCTCACATATATAATACATAAATAAGTTCAAAAAGAATTAAAACTATGGACATTACTCTGGACTCCAGAATACTAGAATCTCTTGTTTTAATACAGTTACAGTTCAGTACACGTCATCCAAACTCCTTTTCTACCTTCTCCCTCCCTATTTTCCAGTAATGTCTGTTGCATGGTTTTTAATAGCCAATATGAGGGAGCATATAAGGGCTTTCTGTGTCTAACTTACTTAGTTTACTAATCTCTAATTCAATCCATTTTGCTACATATCATTCTTTTTCATGGATAAATATTCATAAATCACATTTCCTTTATCCATACGTATGTATTCTAGTTGATTCTCAGCTATTTTTAATGATGAAGCAATATACACAAATTTGTGGATTTTTCCTTGAAATGCTATGTTGCTGGAAGTTTTCCTGTGTCCTGGCCTGCTGGCGGTTGGGACAAATCTCTCGCACTCATGTCTCCCAAGTAAACACACAGAGGCTTATATTATTTATAACTGCATGGCCATGGCTCAAGTCTTTTGCTAGTTAGCTCTTATATCTTAAATTAGCCCATAACTATTAATCTATGTATTGCCACATGTTCTGTGGCTTTACCTGTGTCCCACTACATGTTGCTCCTTGGCAGCTCTCTGGAGGCTCTGGCTGCGTTCTTCCTGGCTCTCTTTTTGATTTTCCTGCCTGCCTCTAAGCTGCCTTGCCATAGGCCAAATGGCTTTATGTATCAACCAATCAGAGCAACACATATTCACGGCGTACAGAAAGACATTCCCCCATCAATGCTGACTTCATTTCCTTTGACTATATAACCAGAAGTAGGATACCTGGATTATATAGTACATCTATTTTTAGGGGTTTTGAGGATTCGCCACAGTTCTAAAAGTAACTTTCATCATTCTGTCCATAATTAACAGGATGCCCTCTTCTTCCACTTCCTTGTTGATTTTTTTTTCATTTATTTTTTTGTCTTGTTAATGATTATGGGACTGAGGTCATATTTCATTTTGGTTTTGATTCCTCAACAGCTAATGATGTTATTTCTTCATACATTTGTTTTATACCCATATTTCTTCTATGAAGAAGTGCCAATTCATATCATCTAGGACTTTGATGTAACTGTTGGGTTCCTAAGGCATATTCTGGATATCAGTCCTCTATAGGATGAATGCTTTGCAGGTTTGCCTGCTCTGTAGCTAGTGTTTTTGACTGTCAGTTATTTCCATTGCTATGTAAAGGCTTTAGTTTGATAGAGTCTCACTTGTGCTTTCCACTGTTACTGCTTGTGGTGGCATAAACAATGCCTTGAAGTGTCTTCCCCATCATGTTCTTCTGATGCCTTCACTGTTTGGTGTCTGACATTCAGACTTTTGACCCATTTTGAGATTTGCATTGGGTGAGAGACGGAGGTCAAGTGTCAATCTTCCTCAAGAGAACATTCACATTTTGCAGAACTTCTTATTCTCCAATGTGGGCTTTAGCACATCGAGGAAATTCAGTCAGCAGCAAATGCATGGAATTCTTTTACTTTATTGTCCTGTTTTCTGCATCTGCCTTTGTAATATATTTTAAAGTTAAGAAGTATGATGGCGCCGGGCAGTGGTGGCGCAAACCTTTAATCCCAGCACTCAGGAGACAGAGCCAGGCGGATCTCTGTGAGTTCGAGGCCAGCCTGGGCTACCAAGTGAGTTTCAGGAAAGGCGCAAAGCTACACAGAGATACCCTGTCTTGAAAAACAAAACAAAACAAAACAAAAAAGAAGAAGAAGTATGATGGCTCCAGCTTTGTTCTTTTTTTGTTTAAAATCATTTGGTTGGTCCTAGTCTCTTGTGCTTCCATTGATTTGGATTTTTTTTTTTATTCTGTAGAGAATACCATTGGTATTTTAGTACTAATGACATTGAATTTGTAATTTGTTGTGAAGAAATATCATGACCAAGTGAACTTTTATAAAAAGAAAGCATTTAATTGAGATTGGAGGCTACCTTACAGTTTCTGAGGTTTAATCCATTTTCATCATAGCAGGGAGCGTGGTGGTAGACAGACATAGTACTGTAGAAGCAACTGAGAGCTATATCCTGGCCTGCAACAGAAAGGGAGAGACTGGACCTAGCATGGGCTTTTGGGGATTTTGTTTGGAGGCAAAGTCTCACCATGTTGAACACGTTGGCCTCAGCCTTTGAAGTAGCTGGAATTACAGATATGTTCCAACACATCCAGATCCAAGGAATATATTAGCTACTGTGAATGGAATTACTTTCAGGGTTCCTTTTTTAAAGCTACCACCTTTTCAGTACAAAATGTTTATTTCCAAATGTATTAGAGTTTCTATTGCTATGATGAAAAAGCATAATCAAAGCAACTTGGGAAGGAAATGGTTTATTTGGCTTATGTTTCCATATTACTGTTCATCTTGAAGGAAGTCAGGATAGGAACTCAAACAGGTCAGGAACCTGGAGGCAGGAGCTGATGCAGAGGCCATGGAAGAACACTAATTACTGTATTAAACTTCATGGCTGACTCAGGCAGTTTTCTTATAGAATCCAGGACCACTAGCCTAGGGGATGGCACCACCTACTGTGGGATGGGTCCACTCCATCAATCCCTAATGAATAAAATGTCCTACAACCATATCTTAAGGGGTTATTTTTTTCAATTGAGGTTCTCTCATTTCAGATGACTCTAACTTGTTTCATGCTGGCATAAAACTAGTCAGCATACCATATGTAGATACTGTACCCTACAACTTTACTAAGTTGGTTCTAATTATCTCTCAGTGGAGCCTTGGGTGCTTTATATAGAGTTACATGTCATTTTCACATAAATACCTTGGATTCCTTCATGCACAAATGTTTTTTGTTTGTTTATCATACCTAATTGCTCCAGTTGATATTTCCAGTTCTATGCTGAAAGAGTGCTAAGCATAGACATCTTTTTTTTTTAATTGTATTTTAGAGGAGAACCTTTAAGTGTTTTTGTGTTAGGAATGGTATTGGTTGATTGGTTTTACATGTATAGTTGTGTTGTGCTGAGGTGTGTTCTCTTTATACCTAAATTCTTTGAACTTTCATCAAGAAGAGATATTGAATTTCATTAAGTTTTCTGCATCTATTGGGATTATCATATTACTTTGTTCTCTGATTTGTTGGAGTGATATACTACACTTATTTATATGCATGTGTTGAGCAAACCATCTTCCACCCCTGGAATTATCAAGGGATCAATTCCATAAGATGTGTATACCCAATACTAAAGCACACTCAATGCAATTATTACATATAAAGAGACCTTAATCAATTACAACAGTAGAAGTCACCAATAGCCCATTTATTGCTTATAACCATAAGCAAAAATGATTATTAGATGAAGAATAACAACAAAAAAGCACAACTGTCAAATTATAACCTTGATGTACTAGAATGTTTATAAAGTATTTTATCCAACAGTTGTAAAATTCATCTTCTGTTGATTCACACATAATATATGAAATCAAACATATACTAAGTCACAAACCAAGAATCAAAAAATTTCAATTCTGACCACAATCAAAGAAATGCAGAGTTAAACAATTAAACAAAATTTAGTAATTATGTAAATTTACCAAGATCTGAAAAAATATGCATTTTAATGGACAATGGGTCAGAAATAAAAACAGCATAATAAATTTCTTGAATTAGATGAAAACAGAAACATTGTAAGACAAGCCTCATGGGAAACAGAAGAGGCAGTGCTAAGAAAGAGGTTTAGAGCAACAACAGCAAAAAAAAATCTTCTTACATTTGAAAAATAAATGATTAATCGTCAAATAATAGTCAAAGAGGACATTGTGTGGGGAATCCAGAAATAAGCTAAAATTGGATTGTGGCATTTATGAGACAGTAAAATCAGAGATGACAGACTTCAGTACTTCCATTCAGGATAAAAAACAAAACAAAACAAAAAAAAGCATTCATAACCCCAGTATCTAGAAAGAGAAGAACCCAGTTGTTAGGACAGAAGACTTCTGAAACCAGCCCTAATGAGTTAAAGAAAGGCTTTCAGATTCCCACAAAAATCAATTAAATAGGGAAAAAATCAATTCAATAATTCGCTGGTTGTTTGAAGATCAACAATACAAGTAAAAATCTAAGAATACTTCCAAAGAAAAGATAGCAGGAAAATACAAATGGCCAATTTTGGGGGAAAAAAACAGAAAACACTGGTACAGATGTTTCAAATATGAAAAGCCTAATTTTGTATCACTGTGAAAGAATTCCTGACAGAACCAATAACTGACGAGAAAATATTTAATTTGACTTCTGGCTTCAGAGGGATTCAATCTACCACAGCAGCATAAAGCACAGTGAAATGGGTCAGATCGTGTTGGCCACATCATACAGCAACAGCTTGTTCAAGTTATGGTGTGCCAGGAGGCAGATGAAGCAGTCTCAGAAGTGTGGTGGGTAAAGATTCCAAAGGTCAACTCCTCCTCACCTACCTTAGTCTGTTATTCTCTACTCCCCAAAACTCATAGCTATGGAGTCGAACCATAGGTCAGAGGCTAAGCTTGACTCCCAACCCTGCCAAAAATATTAACCAATAAATTTGAGCAATAAATGAAAATAACTATATAAGATGGACATCTATACTGTTTTAGTATTTAAATTTAATCAATTCAGTTTATCAAATTGACAAACTAAATAGATAAATCACTTGATGGTATAAATTCACAAATGCATAGCATCAACTAACATTGATCACACATCATGATCGTCTTGGTTTTACTTCAGGAATGTGCGCAGTGCAACATGAAAACATCAGTACAGGGAATCTAGCACATATGTAGGCTTGGGACTAATACCACATGTTCATCCCAATAAGTTCAAAAAGACCTTTGGCAAATTTCATCATATCTTCATGACAAAAGCCCCAAATAAACTAATAACCGCTGCATACTTCTAAATACAGACTATATAGGACAAACCATAAGCCAACATATTAAATGGGGGTAAACTAGAAAGCATTTACTCTAAATCAGAAGACAAAAGTGTCTAATCCCTGCAATCTTTTTCAAAATAGTACTTGAAGTCTAAAGCAATAATCCAAGAGGGAGGGAAATAGGAGAGGAAGTGAAATATCCCTGCATCCAAATATGAGCCCATATTTCAAAGACCCTGAAGACTCCCTCCGAAAACTCTTAAGTCTTGATAAGCACTTTCAGCATACATAAATTGTTGCTTGTCTGTTTACTAATAAAAGATACAATGAAAATTAAATCAGAAAATTGCATTCACAATAGCCTCCTAACATACTAAAAATAAACTTAACAAAGTAGGTTAAAAAACTCTATAATGGAAACTTTAAAACACTAAAGAGAGAAGCTGAATAAGACACTAAAACATAGAAAGCTGACCCATGCTTATGGATAGGGAGAGCAGATGTGAAAATTACTATATACCCATTGAAAAGCAAACCCTTCCAAAACCCTAAGGATTTTCTTCACAGAACTAGTGGAGGGGAAATCCTAAAATTTTTATAAAAGTACAAATGACCCCAAAAAGCAAGGGAATCCTAAGCTGAAAAGGCAATGTTGGCATTATCACAATATCTTAAATTATACTAGAGCCATAGAAGCAAAAGCACCATGGTTATTAGCATATGTTATTGGCATATGGTATACCAACAGAATAACTATGGTAGAATGGGATGGAATGGGATAGAGTGGGATAGAATGGGATAGAGTGGGGTAGAAAGGGATAAAATGGGATGGGATGGAATAAAATGGGATAGGTGTATTCATCCCCCCCCCCCATGACTTTGATAAAACACCAAGACTGGAGCAATTTATAAAAGAGTTTAATTTGGTTTAGAGTTCCAGTGGGTTTGTATTTATGATAGAATAAACATATGACAGCAGCTGAGAGCTCACATCTTGATAGTCTAGGCAGGAAGCAGAGAACACACTGGGAATGGTAGTAGTGTTTTGAAACCTCAAATTCTGCTCCCAGTGACATACCTCCCCCAAAAAAGGCACACCTCCTAATCCTTCCCAAACATTTCCCCTAAGTGGGGACCAAGTATAGAAATATATGATACTATAAAAGCCATTCTCATTCAACCACAACAGTAGGGAGGGCAAAATAGGGTAGAATAGAATAGAACAGAATAGATAGAATAGAAACTATAGTAGAGTAGAAAAATAAGCAGATATGAACCCATGCAGCTACAACTATATTTTTAAGTGTCAAACTTACTTTGGAGAAGAGGCACCTAGAATACTTCTCTAATAGATAACTCTATGGAAACTGGATATCTATATGTAGTAAAATGAAATAAATCTCTAGCTCTCATCTTGTACAAAGATTTCAAAATGTATCAAAGACTTTAAGGATGACCTTAAACACTGGGAGCGCTAAAGAAAACCATAAAGAACAATTTAAGGACATAAACATACATAGTCAAGGACTTACTTAAGAAGGCTCCAATAGCTTAGAAAATAATGCACTGACTAATGGGATTGTGTTGAATTAAAAGGTTCTGCACAGCAAAGGAAATGAACACAGTGAAGAGTCACTTCAAAGAATTGGAGAAAGTCTGCCAGGGAAATATTAATGGAATTATTTTATATGTTAGGTCTCGAGTCTCATTGAATTGTTTATTTGTGGTGTTTATTACTTCTTGTGTTTTCTTTTAAGTGTTTTCTCATGAATTAATTGAATTTTCTTTGAATTCTTTCATTAATTTATAGTATTTACCTGTGTGTGTCTCATCATGTTTTATATTAAATCGTATGTACATAACTTGTTGGACAAGAAGTGTAGTTTTTTTTTACTAGTTAGAGTACAATTTAGGATTCATGTATCAATATGCTATTTCTCTTATATAACTGTCAAGCATTTCTTCTACATTTGTTTTGATCTGCATTAAGCAAAGCATCTAACATGGTATTCAACATAAGAAGGGAAGCCCTATTGAAATCGCAAACTGTACTCTTCCTATTCTTCTGTTTCCTTAATATTAATGACTTTCCTTTGTCATTTTCTGTTTAGAGGATTCCCTTAAATTACTGAGAGTAGGATTACTGGCAAAATGTTCTCTTAATTTCCCTTCAACTGAGAATGTTTTGATGTCTACCTTGCTCCTAAAGAATGTTTTTGCTGAATACAGAATTCGGCATTGACATTTCTTTTGTTTTCACACTTGAAAACATTGTGCCACATTTTTCTAGTTCCTGTGGTTTCTGAGGAGAAAGTGCTATTGAACCAATTCTCTCTCAGGACAGGTAAAGAATTTTCCTCTTTTCACTGGTTTTAAAATTTCTTCTTTGCCTCCAGGTTTCAAGACCTTGATTATCATATGCTTTTTGAAAATCTATTTTCTTTTTAATTGATAAATAAGTGGGGTAAAATATGATGTCCCTTATTTATATTTATTTTAATTTGTACAGCTGGAGTTTTCTCCTAAAAAGTTCATGGGGTTTGTCATATTTTGAGGTTTTTCAACCACTGTTTATTCAATTATTATTTCAGCTTCATTTTCTTTCTTCTCTCTGATGGAAATTCTAATGGTGCAAGTTTAAGATCTTTTGTCATAGTCCCACTGACTGTTTGAGGTTTATTTCTTCTCTCTGTCTACCTTCCTTCCTTTCCTTCTTTATTTTCATTTCTCTTTTCTCTTTCTTTAAGAGTGTTTAATGTCTGTTCTCAGATTTGATGATCTCTGTTGTTCCACCTTCAGATGCTCTTCTATTCTTTCTTCTTTCTCATTTTGTGGTTGAGGTTATACATTGAAATTCTCAGTTGTAGCTCCCAATTTTTCCATTTTGTCATTTTATGGCTTCTATTTGAGACTTTCTTGTTCTTTGCTTCATTATAGCTGTCCATGTTTTCATGTGTGTTAAGCATTTTGATAACTGATTATTAAGTTCATTGGTAACAGCTTTATTATTTTAAGACTAGTTAGCTCTGTTATTTCAGTATTTTTGCCTATTGATGCTGGCTTTTTTTTATTCAAGCTAAAGTTTTAATTAAGGATTGTCAATTGAAAACTGGAGTTCATGTTTTACATTGTATTATAATATCTGTGCTCTCGTTTAAACCTTTATTAGATTTTCTATTATTGCATTGCAATTGACAAATAAATAACATTATAACATTGCTTTAACAAAGAAAGTGAGGAAGAATTTACATTTTTCCTGCTAGATGGGATTATGGGAATGAGTTTCTATACTCTCTCAATTGGAATGTAATGGTATGCAAGTAGGGCATGTGTCCCCTCACTACTGCTGGGCAGAGGTAAAGGTCTAGCTCATCCCAGGACTTCAAAGATGTGACTCTGAAATACCATGGTCTTTCTTATAGTCTCGGATGACTTGGCAAGCAAGTGGCTTTGCAATTTTAGATGGTAGTGAAAGTAGTTTCTCTACTAAGGTACTTTTGAGGTCATTGAGTCAGGACAACTTCACTGGGGGATTTCTCACTGTTTTCATTTGAGCAATAGAAGTAATTATCTAATCATCCCCCGTGGTCATTAATGGCTTTAACCATCTTCCTATAGCCTCTCAGAGAGTTTACTAGAAAAGAAGGGGAAGGAGTCTTATTTCAGGATCAACACTTTCTAACCCCACAGTGGGAAAGGATTAGGATGCAATACTTCAGTCTGGTGCTGATAAGAGTTAGGATTACCATTCAAACTCTGGTGGCATGGGGTGCAAGGAAGCTTTAGCTCTTCTGTGATGTTTGAATGGAGGAGGGTGATTATCGAATAAGGTTTTTCTGTCTTTATAGTATTACCTAAAGTCTTTTGGTTAAGGAGAGAAGGCACCCATTTCCAAGTAGCTGTTCCTGGTCTGTGACCTGTGAGCAACATCAGAAGCCCAGAGAACTTATTATAATCTTGATCCTCAAGTTGAAGTCCACAGCCATTCTGCATTATTGTTTTCTAATTATCAGAGCTCTTACATCCATTTTATATGATGCCCAATTTATGCAGCTGTACTTAGAAGAGCATAGGTAAAGCATACATATTCCAGCATCTTGTGAGTGGAAATCCTTTGCATTTCCTTGGGAGTCTTCTCTGTTTACCAAACTTAGGTTTCTGGTCTCCTGTGCTTCTGCTATAATTCTTTCAGTCCAGAGGGTAATCCTCATAGAGAAGGCAAGGAAAAATATGAAGTTATCCATTACATCACCATTGTCTTATTGAGTACTTATTGGTTTTGGCAGTAGGCTTATTGGTTTTGATCATTGATGTTTTTGTTTTGAAATGGAGTATCTCTAATCCGGTCTGGCTTGGAACCCATGATTCTTCTGCCTCCGTCTCCCAAGTGCTAGGGTCTTTTATACCAATACTAGGTATCAAACTCAAAGTTTCATTCATGTTAATCAAGAACTCAAACCAGACACCATTCAGAGAAGCAGGAAGGCTAAGTGCAGATCTTCACCTCTCCCTTCTCCCCTCCAAATACAATCCCCCAGTCTCAACCCAGCTCTGCAGCAGACCACCTGCTGTGGTTGTCCATACTCTCTTTCCATATATTTGCAAATCACCCAGATCTTCTCTAAACTTCCTCCCCACACATCCCTTTGTCTAAGCCCCCAATTCCAGCAGACATTCCTTGGGAAACCCTGGTCAAGCCTGCCAAAGAAGCAAGCAGGCTCTAAACAGGTAGGTGAGTTTGAGATCCTCATTCTCCCTCCTCTCCTACAAACACATCTGCCAGTCTCATCCCCAGCTCTGTAGCAAAACACTTGTGGCCTCCCCTGTCCCTATTCCCAGGGGAATAAACAAAATCCAATGGAAACCCTGCTTTCCTCTTCTTATGGACCCCTTGAGCATTCCCCTTCTAGCTCATCCTCACCCCTAAGTGTCAGCACCAAAAACCTAGAAACACATTGTAACCAGAACCTGCAGCTTCACCTTGCAGGATTCCAGAAGTATTCCCTACCGGGCAACACACAGCTCCCACATTCTCCTAAGAATGAGAGAAGGCAACAGAAACCAAGGAACAAAACACCCACCCAACAAAAGACAAGACCAGATATTAGCACCTAGAATTACAACCATCCCCAAACAAGTTGTCTAGGCTTAAAAACAGTTCCTAACATGTCTCCAACGAACCCAGCAACCTTACTACAGTAGGTTCTGAGAAACGAAATATAGCTGAAGGGCATTAAAATAGCCTTTATGAATATGTTAGAGGCCTTTAAAGAAGAGAATGAATAAATTCATTAAAGAAATCTATGGAAACACAAAGAAACAGTGGAAAGAACTGAATAAAATAGTTCAAGACCGGAAAGTGGAAATAGAATAAATAAAGAAAATGCAAACTGAGGGATATTTGAAAATGAAAAACTTAGGAACTCAAACAGAAACTTCAGAGGCAAACCTTACTAAGAGAATATAAAAGGTAGAAGAGAAAATTTCAGGCATTGAAGACAAGATAGAAGAAATGGTTACCTCAGTCAAAGAAAATAATAAATCTAAGCAAATGGGCTTAAGTAGCAAGC
This sequence comes from Peromyscus californicus insignis, assembly GCF_007827085.1. NCBI lineage: Eukaryota > Metazoa > Chordata > Mammalia > Rodentia > Cricetidae > Peromyscus > Peromyscus californicus. Next base: position 21,480,207 of record NW_026294534.1, on the reverse strand, counting down.
CTGTGTAGCCATTTTAATATATGGCAAAATTCAAATTCAAAACAAAACTAATCCAAGGAGATGGGAAACGACACTACATACTCTTCAAAGAAAAAATCTATCAAGAGGACATTGCAGTTCAACATACATTCATAAAATGCAAGGGCAATTAAGCAATTTTTAAAAAAGCCACAATAACAACAACAAAATCCACAACTACGGCCCTCACACAGTGATCACGGGTGACTTCAATACTCCATTCTTGACAATAGACAGGTAATACAGACAAAAATTAAACAAAGAAATGATAGAGGTGACTGACATTATGAACTAAATAGACTTAACAGATACTTAAAGAACATTTCACCCAAACCAAAAAGAATATACCTTCTCCTTGGAAACTCATGGAACTTCATCCAAAATTGACCACATACTCAAACACAAAGCAAATCTCAACATATACAAGAAAATTGAAATAACACCCTACATTCTGTCTGACTAGCACAGATTAAAGCTGGATATCAACAACCATAGAAACAGAAGAAAGTATACAAACTGAACTCACTGCTGAACAAAAGGAAAAATAAGTCAATACAAAATAAAGAAAGAAATTGCAAATTTTCTAGAGTTTAATGGAAATGAACTTACATTTTCATACAAAAACTTATGAGACACAGTGAAGGTGGTTCTCAGAGGCAAGTCCCATACTATAACAAAAAAAAAAAAAGAGAGAGATCTCATACTCATATCTCAACAATAGCCATGAAAGCTCAGGAACAAAAAGAAAAAAATGAACAGAAAAGGAGTAGACTGCAAGAAATAATCATACTCAGGGTTGAAATCAATAAAATATAAACAAGCAACAAAACAGTACAAAGAACCAAAACAACCAAGAATTGTTTTTGAGGAAATCAATGAAATTGACAAACACTTAGCCAGATAAATAAAGGTGAAGAGAGAAGACCCAAATTAACAAAATTATAGAATGAAGTCATAACAACAGATACCAAGGAAATCTAGAGAATCACAAGGGCATGCTTTAAAACTTGTACTCCATGAAATTGAAAAAATTTAAGGAAATAAATAATCTTCTCAATAGATACTCCCTATGGACAAAATATCTATTTTCAATTACAAAAAAGTAATATAATAAAGATCCCAATAGATCCAGGTAAATCCCTCTTTCACACCATTATTCATGGTCAGGTGTTTTGTATTTTAAAGGAATGTTTAATCACATTTGTTTTTCTTAGCGTTTTAGAGGCTTTGTGCATTTTTTAAAAAAATCCTGTTACTTTTTTTATTTTAAAAATACTTTAAAGTTTTAGACTTCCACTTATTGAGTATCTGTTATGGATTCTTCCAGGTAATATGTGCTTTACCAAGTGACTATACTGACTTTATAATTTCTGAAAGTGAGCTTAGACATATGTAGTACTTTTAAAACAATTTGTTCACAAAAATACACTGATTAGATTTAATATAATACACTATATAACTCAAAAGAGTCAGAAGGAAGGGTTGTTTTTAATGTATTCATCATAAGAGATTAATAAAAGTTTAAGGTGCTAGATAACTACCCTGATTGTGTGTATGTGTATGTGTATGTGTGTGTGTGTGTGTGTGTGTGTGTGTGTGTGTGTGTGTGTGTGTATCAACACATCAGATTATACTTTATAAATAAATGCAAATAGTATGTCAGTCAACAACTAAAGACAAACAAGGACTGGGTAATGGCTCAGTCACTAAAGTGTTTACCCTGCAAGCAGGAGTGCCTGAGTCCTATCTCCAGGACACAAAAGAAAAAGCCAGGCATGCACCTAATTGTAATCCCAACATTGGGGAGACCAAGGCAAGGAGACACCTAGGGATCACTGGCCAGTGAGATTCACCTACTAGTCTAGTTTCAGGCCAGGGAGAGAGTCTATCTTAAAACACCAGGCCGATAATACCTGAGAAATAAATGACACCAAAGGCTAACCTCTGGTTTCCACATGCATACACACACCTATCCATATATATATATATATATATATATATATATATATATATATATATATATATATATATATACACACACACACACACATACATATCCATGCATGTGCATCTCAGCATATATGAATGTACACATATACATACAAAACTAAGTAATAAATAAGAGCAAAATGGAACCCTTATGAAGAAGCAATTCAAGTACAGCTTCTTAAGCCATGAGTTGTGACCCATATCAGATCACACAGAGGAAAGTGGGAGCCATGAAAAATTTGGTAAGAGTAGGGGTTTCTGAATTCCTAATGGCCAAAAATCAAGTCAAAACCAAATATGTAATGAGTCTCTGATATTTCTGACAGGGCTTAACTATTCTGCACCTGAACAGACAGACAATATACACACTTTGTCATCCTGAGAGCTGAGACTATTGTGTATTCTGAATTTCAGTGTATTTACTATGCATACACAGCTTTTTGCTCTTAAGCAAGCACGATAGTTTAATTACAGAAAACAAAGACTTTTGTATTTCCCTGCTGTAATTACTCACCATGTAAGTGTCAAATTAGTATATATTTGAATTGTATTATGTTTTAGAATGTTTGGTTTTCAAAATTGCCATTTGAATTCCTGACTTGTGTTTCATTTAAAAAATGTTAAGTGAGTTTGGCTAAGGTTCAAGTAAAAATTTTCATTATAACCCTAAGCATACTTCTGTCATTTTATACTATGCAAAGTGACATTCTCAGCATTAACAATCATAAAATCAAAACATTAATCAATTTCAAAAAAATCATGAAGGATGTTCTGTATCTTATAGAATTAAATATTTAGCCAAGATTTCATTACTTATATAAAGTCATATCATTATAATGAAATTTTGATTTCTATCCTTAAGAAATAATAAAATTATATATAGACAAAAAGTTGTTTTAAAATCAATTTCTTTCTGATTTATTGTCAGTTAATGTTTGACTGCATGCTTACTTACATACCCAGGATTGCATAACATTTTCTTGGATGAAAAGAAAACAAAGTGGAAAAGTTTTAAGAAACCCTGAACCCAATTTTTTTAGGCAGTGAAGGGCAAAAGGATGGGGCAATCTGTTGTAAACTGAGGCTGAGATGTAGTGACAGGATGGCCCCCATCCAGCCACCACCTTCTGTCTCCATCTGGCTTTCATCATCTGAGGCATTTCTATCAGCTCAGGCAGGAGGTGGCTATGCCGTGAGTGATTTGGCCACCCTACTTTCCTTGCAGTGACCCATGGCTACCCACGGAAAGTAGTAAAGTTTCCTAGTTATCTGTGTCCCCAAAGTACAAAGATCCAAAGAAGAACACTAGAACAAAAGGAGAGAGAAACTGTCATAGGCCAGAAATTAAAGGCCAAGACCTCCAGGCAATTCTTGCATGCTTCAGTCACCCTGTGTGTATCAACCCTTATCTTCTTGGGGGAAATTATTTTTTCTCTCTGGAAAGATAAAACCCTGAGATATTGGGGGGGGGGAATAAATTTAAAAGGCCTTAAAATTCATGGTGCTGCTTTCTTAACACAACCAAGTGAACTCTTCCTAACTTCCATCACTGAGTTTCTACACCTCACAACACTTACACACTGTACCCACCATGTCCTAGCTACCTGAATTTCAGCCACAACAAATGCCCATTATTCCACATATATGTACGTAACATCTGTAAGCAAAACTTGCACTGTTAAAGATGCAAGCATAAATATTACATATAAACAGTTCTCTTTGACTTTCTCAGAAAAGTTATTCGTATGGAAAGCAATGGCAGTGTTTTGTAAATTGAATCCCAGCGATTACAAGTTTTCTACCACAACACATATTCCCACATTTGCTGATGACAGAGAGTGAACTAGAATTTACCTCCAGAAAGTAAGACATATGACAAGCATTTTCCTCTTCAGGTAATGCTGAGCCTCTTTCCAGAGAATGAGACTTGACAAGAGGGAGGCATGGAAGAGATTTGTTTTTAAGTAATCCAAACACCAACTGTCAGCCTCAAAGAAAAATAATCTGGATGACAGAAATAAAAAGTAATGGTGACTTAATCGGGACATTATTAGAAAGGGCACTGGGAATTTTAACTACACCATTTACATTTTTTTCTCCTTCTTTCCAGAATCAATGTAGAATCTGTAGTCAAATATGCAAATCTTATAAGAATACAGATAAATTTTTCCAATTATTCATATTTTCCTTCTCTGATCAGAAATGACTTAAAAACTTATTATGCGATTCCGGGGACAATTCCCACATTCTTAGCTTCTTAGTTGCCCTGTAAGCCCCCCATGCTTCCTCCCTCCCTCCTTCCCCTCCTTTCCTATCTCCCTCCCCCGTTTCCCGTTTCACCTACTTTTCCTAATATAGTCTGTGTTGGCTGTGTGAGTTGCATAAAAAGTTAAGCATATATTTCTGGGACAATAGATTTCATGTTAAGTTGAATTTGAAGGATATTGAAGGAAACAATGCCACATGTAGCTCCTAACAACATAAACTGCCTTCCCCGGTCCACTGGCATGAAGATCACCTTGACTCATCTGCTTCAAAGTCAAACAGCATTCACGGAAACACTGTGAGGACAAAATTGACTAACGTTATTTCTCCTTTTCTGCTACAAAAAAAAAATGCTCAGCAAAATATGAGTGTAATGGGTTCTGAATACTCATAACTTACAGAGGCAAAGGCCACCTATCCCATCCTCCTCAGACCCCACAGCTGATGTCCTATACCCAAATCATCTGACCCAGATTTTGCTTAGCCTAAAGGGCAAGCTAGACATCTTATCTTCAAGGCTCTTTCTCATCTTTCCCTTTTATTAAATACCATGTATCCTTTCCTAGCTACAAATACGTTGTAATGCTGACTGTGAAAGTGAAAGCAAATATTAGCCAAAAAGTATAAGTCAAATATTCAAATCATCTGACCTGACATTCTATAAAAATACCTTCAACTTCATGTGATATACTGAATGATTAATAGTAGCCTAGAAAGTCAAGGAAGAGTAGGATGGATATAAAGAACATGTGAGAAATTGACTTACCAGATAAATTAATTAAAATTCCACTATAAAATACTCCATGTGAAAAGTAAAATTGCTTCCCTCTATCACATCATATACAAAAACTGTTAATACATTACACTCTTCATTTTTATGAGAAATAATAAAATCCTCAACAGAAAATCTAGGAGCTTACATGTTTAAAATCTAAGGCAAGGAAAAGACTTTTATCCAAATCAAGAATGAAAATCAGCTAGGAAGCAAATATTTGAATATACATCTTCATATATGCCAAATTCTAAAACTAAAGATAAGTATGCAAATGGAAAATGACTAACCTTGAACTAGTACAGGTGAAAAACAGTGCTTATGTGTCTACTACACAGAGTTTTTAAAACATACAATAAAGTCTGAGCAAACCAGTAAAATTAAGAAAACACAAGGCCAGAAGAGTAGGTAAAATTTGCCTGTAATTCCAGAGCTCAAGAAGCAGAAACTAACATGGCCTGCATAGCCAACTTGTGACATAGAGCAAGTACCTGTCTCAAAAAAGTGGGGGTACTATTCATAGTTGCCAAAAATATAGACATGCATTCCTCTGGAAATCTTCCTTTATGAAAGACTTTATTGATATTACCTGTGAGAAAAGTCTGCATAGAAATTTCCTGAACCCATGAGAGTCTGAATGACCAAGGATGGATGACAGATAAAATACGCAGACTGACTTCTGTAGTCAAGGCTAGGTGAAGATTCATCACCCAAGTAGATAAAATGAAGAAAATTAGAATTCCAACAAATTGCTGGAAAATATATATATATAAAACCTCTCATAAGAATAAAACACATAAGATGAGGGATTAGCAGGCTCTTTCCCATAGAATCGTACCTGATACTAAAAACAAGCATTGCTGGTAGGATAGGAGACTGGAGTACTACCCAAAACTAACTTAGTAAGGCACTACAGTGCCCTCCCCCAGAACAACGTAAGAGCAGGGTAACACTACAAGACTGACTTCCACAGTGAGTTCTTATAGCTACAGCTCAACAATGTTGAGCTAACCAGCTTCAAGTGAATGTGTAAGACTCAGAGTTATGTAGCCTTCCTTCCATAATCCATTTTAGAGCCTTGTGATCAGCCATAAAGAAGCTGCCACTTAGATAGAATCAACAATCCATTTTGCCCCGTCTTCCTACCGAGCTTTTGATCTGCTTTCAGACTTTATGTATTCACCTACAGTGAAATCATGTGTCACTTTTAACAGGTTTTGTGGCTGCCGTTTTTCATCCTTCCTATTGTCTTCAAGGTCCACACACATGCCAGAGTGTATCAGTTCATTTCTGTTTACAATTGAGTAACCTCACATTCTGTTCATTGACTACTAGCTAGCAGACATGGCAGATATTCCCATTCATAAGCTATCATGAGTAGTATTTCTATAAACACTCACATCTCTCACACATTTCTGTTGTGTGTTTCCTGTAAGGGGAAATCTGTACTCTCAGGTAGAATTGCTAGGTCTAGTGGTAAACTGGTCTAACTTTTTGAGGAATTACTAAACAGTAACAATGCTAAATCAAGTGACAAGATGAAATGTACTTGGCTTTTCGTGATCCTAAGAGTAAAGTACCCACTCCTTCAGCATTAAGAATGTGGGTCGATGGAGGGTTTTCATAGACACCACTCATCAGGTTTAAGAAATCCACTTTGCTGGGCAGTGGTGGCACACACCGTTAATCCCAGCACTCAGGAGGCAGAGGCAGGTGGATCTCTGTGAGTTCAAGGCCAGCCTGGTTTACAAAGTGAGTTCCAGGACAGCACCAAAACTACACAGAGAAACCCTGTCTCGAAAAAAATAAAAATAAAAAAAAAGAAAGCAAGAAAAAGAAATCCACTTCTAAGCTTACAACCTCCAATGCTTTTATAATGGGAAAGTACTGAAGTTTATCGAACGCTTTTTCTGAGATTGTGATTACCGGACTGGGATATTTTGGGTTTTTTGTTTGCTTAGTTTATTGTTAAGGTTTGTATGATGTTTAACCTTGATTGTCAACATAAGGGAATTGGAATACGGCTATGTTTGTGAAGCCACTTCAAAAGAAGTTTAACTGATATGGGAAGGTCCACCCTGAATGTGGATAGAACAATTACGTAGGCTGGAGTTCCAGACTAAAACAAGAGAAAAAGTGAGTGAAACACCAGTCTCTCTCTCTCTCTCTGTCTCTCTCTCTCTCTCTCTGTCTCTCTCTCTCTGCTTCTTGACTCAAAACACGATGTGACCACCTTTTCCAGTTGCTTCCTTAACTTACCTTACCACGATTGATTATGTCCCCAACCACGAGCCAAGAGAAACCCTTGCTTCAGTTGTTTTAGTCAGGCATTTTTTTCACAGCCACAATAAAAGTAATTAGTAGAGTATACTAAGTAATCACCTTTCACAAATGAAGGTAACATTACCATCTTCGGTTAAATTGTACTTGGTTGTGACTTGAATGTGGTGTATAGTCTCTCATTTGCCTGCCACACTTCATCCCAGCACGTTGTTGTTTTTTTTTTTTTCTTTTTGCATTCTGTTCATAAGAAGCATTAATAATAAGAATTACAGGCAAGTTTCACCTACTCTGATGATGTCTTTATCCAATGTAGGTATCAGAAAGTAAGATGAAAGAATACATGACCATAGTGTGTGTGTTGTATGTGTGTGTTGCAAAAGATGATAACTGAACTACTTTAACCTGTAAACTAGCACAGAAAACAGAGATAGCTAAAAACAAAATAGATTCATAACTGGCAAATACAGAAGATTAAATACTTAATAAAATCAATATTTAAGTTGTTTTCCAAAGCCTTGAAAGATTTTTAGTTTTCTAAAACAAAGTAATAGCAGTACATTTTCTTAGCTAATGACATTTATGAAACTTCAATGTGCTAACAATAAACAAAAAAGTGAAGAGGGCAATCAGTTCTATTGTGTTCAGTTCCTGAAACTCAATGAAAAAATTATGATCGTATCTAAAGTTAGAGTGCTTGTAAATTTTAAAGATCCTTCTATGGCAAGAGAATAGGAGCTTAATACTGAAATATCAAGATTCCTATATGAAAGTTTGCAGAGAAAGACTGGAATAATACCTTCCCTTTGTTTTGTCTAAAGAACAGAGTGTGCGGTAGGCGTGAAATACAAATGGGAGAGGTGAGATGCTCTGTTAAAGGCCTTGAAGCGATGTGCACTTTGTATCCAATGCTTTCTGAGATGTTGTTCTCCACCCACTAGCCAACCCCCTTCTTCTCTCCCCTTTGTATATATAAAATAAGATAACGCTCACACACGCACACAGACACACACACACACACACACACACACACACACACACACACACACACACACACACAACTTAAAACCTGAGTCTGTTTCTAACCAGCTATCTCTGGTGTGAGCTTTGTCCCAGGACACACTGCCTGCAGTGAGGTGCTTTCAGAACTCAGAACCCCCGACTTACGCGTGTATTTCTTTTTCCTTTTTTTTAAAAAAAATCTCTTATTTTGAATACCAGCCAAAAGACTATGTCAGCAGGCTCCCAGCTCTGCCTTTCTTGCTGTTTCTCAGACTTCCATGCTTAACTTGAAAGCTTTGACTTTTCCGCCATCTTTCCCTTCTTCTGGCAGCTGCAGAGTTTCTAGCTTGTCTGTCCTGTTGTCTTCGTTTAACACTTTTGTAAAATTGTCCTTGAGCTTCCTTCCAAGTCTGTTTTCAAATTCTTTTATTAATGGGACTGAGAACCCGAAAGGAAACTTCAGTTTCCTTGGTAACGTATCAAACCACCCTCAGGCTCAGTAATTTGCCAGGATTTACAGAACATATAAAACCCATTATTCTCATGGTTAGTTTATTGCAGTATAAATCTAGAAATTAAAATCGGCCAAAAGAAGAAACATACCAGAGTAGAGTTCAGGTCCAGCAAAGGATGACAGTCTCCATGTCTTTTCTCAGTCGAGTTAGACAGGCCACCCATCTCTCTCCAACTAATTACCTGTGAGAATACACAGCACATGGCAGTCTTAGAAATCTCATTGCAAGTTAGTCCCCAGATTTTTGCTTATAGATATGATTAATCACCCATGTAAATGATCTTTGTCTCCAGTCCCTCCAGGGTTCTAACTAACACTTACCTGTTTCAAGACTCCATCCTAGATCACATTGTGAACAACACTAGGCTACCTGACATGGCTCAAAGTCCCCAGGCAGATACACTGATTATCAAGAAAGACATTCCAAGCCTTGGGAGGTGACTTTTCAGGGTTCATTGTAAAGGCTAAATATTTCTTTGAGCAAGATCAGTCTTTTACTGTACTCTGTAATAAAGAGAAATATAATATAAGCCCCACGAAGGCACTTAAAACACTTTTAAAGTGTACCAATAAGGTGAGAAACAGAATCATAAAATATAGACAATCCAAAATAAGACAGAAAAGACTTAAAATAAGCAAAATAACACAAAAAAAACCAACAACTGGAGAACAACTGGCAAGGTGTTAGATTTAAATCCAATTTTATTATCATTTTAACCTAAGTAACATAATAGAAAGACATCATCACCTTGATATGAATGGGAGACCTAATAAGACCTAACAAGAAATTCAGTAAGTAGAAAGACACATATCAGTTAACAGTTAAAGAATGGATGTGTGTGTGTGTGTGTGTGTGTGTGTGTGTGTGTGTGTGTGTGTTTGTGTGTGTAGCACTAATCCAAAGAGAGCTAGAAAGTCTGTCTAAATTCCAGACAAACTGGACTTTAGAACAGGATGCTATCTATCATGGATAAATGGGATAATATACCCAAACCACATAGTAACATTCTTAAAATTGTAGTAATTAAGAATCAATTGATCAATGGGACAAATAAACCATGAATATTGTTCTAGTTAGCTTTAATTATCAACTTAACACAGCCTAGAGTTATCTTACAGGAAAGTTTTGATTGAAAAATTGCCTAGGTAAGATTGAACAGTGAGCACATCTTTGGGGATTTTCTTAATTACCAGTTTATGGAGAAAGACTCAGCCCAGTGTGGACAGTACAATCCCTAAATAGGCAGTCCTAGGTTATATAAGAAACTTAATTAAACATGACCATGTGAATGAGCCTGTGAGTCAGCCAGTGAGGAACATTCCTCCACGGTTTCTATGTCAAGTGCCTACTTTGTCCTGTCCCTGACTTCTCTCAATGATGGACGGTGACCTGAAATGTAAGACATACAAACATTTTCCACTACTAAGTTGCTTTGATCACAGTGTTTTCCCACAGCAACAGAGAAGAAACTTGAACAGATACCTAATCGTCCTAAGAGTACATTCATAACTATAAAGCATTTCAAAATCCATGAGGCAGGGCTAATGAGATAGATCGGCAAGTAAGACAGCCACCAAGCCTGATGACCTGAATTTGGTGCCTAGGACACACCTGATGGAAGCAGAAAACGGAGTTGTAATTTTAATTTTTAAAAGTACATGAAACTAAAATTAGTAGTAGTAAAATGCACAGGGTTAGGAGGAAATTGTTGTTTCTCTGTTGAGTCAATAGAATGAACTGAAATTCAGTCAGAAAATCAAAGACCTGTGCAACATGCTCTGTCAGGATAACTTAGTGTACCTGAAGCCAAAAAATTTTCATAAGTATCAGTATGCTATCTTCAAGTATAAATATGAAAATCAATATTTGGCTTTTTCATTCATTTTTGTACATTGTACAAAATAACAGCTTTTATTGTAGCATTTTCACACGTGTATCTCCTTAGACATGGCACTCTAAACATGTCTAAACACCTCCAAAGGGCCAAAGTGACTGTTGGCTGAAGGCTGAGCCCAGGAAATCATCAAAGCTAGTAGACAGTAAATCAAGTCACAATGGGAAAGCAAGTTGACAAAAGCTAGTTTCATACTCTGCTAACATCAGATCAATTGGGGGAAAATAATTGCAAATTTCTAAATTAGATAAATTATTAATTAGACATGGTGAATACAAATCAAACTCTGTTTTATGAGAGCTCATGAAACCTTGACAAAATCGGCCTTATTAAAACAAACAAAAAAACATCAATTGTTGCTCATTGTGTACAATTAAATCTATGTGCCATCAACATGTTCCAGGATGCCTGCTCAGTAGTACTTTATGTATCCTAGCCTCCATGGCCTGATGCCTGCTCACCAGCTCATTTCTAATAGACATCTCAACCTCAGCCATCAATAGATGAATCCAGGCCATTTCTACCAGGGCCTACTTTCTTCAGCCTGGTCCAGATAATCTTTTCAGTTCCATAAATGAAGGCACTGTGAATCATCCCTGACCATTCTACTTCCTTTGTTTCCATCTCTAAACTGAAACTTTATGGCAGAAAATGTTATTAGTTCTGCTTTTCAATTGTTATATGTCTAGAACCCAACTACTGTCTCATTCTCCACCTTAGAAGGAGCCCTCATTCTGTCTTTTCTGGGTACTGGCAGCCCCACCTAGTTCTCCCCACTTCTACCTTTGCTCTCTAGAGTTACTCTCAACTGGACCACTACTCATCATTGTTTAAAGTACGTTAGATTCTTTCACTTCCCCTCTTAACTGTTGTCAGTTCCTCTTGTCTCTCAAAGCATGAGAGAATTTCAGTGCCTAATCTTCAGTACTCTGCTAGCTTGAATTGCTCCCAATTCAGTTCTCCCATGACTCCATAGGGGTGCAGTAGAGACCCTAGGCACGTACTTTAAATCCTCCTGCACAGGTCACCTTTCCATGAGGCACACCTGAGCAACCATACCACCTCCCAACCCACTAGGTCATTCTCAGTCTTTGCAGTCCCTCTGAATTCCTTAATTCTGATAGAGATATTTATCTTCTGAAACACAGTATAGTTGCTACTTTAACCATATCTATGCTTATTTTTAATCTACGTCTATGTGAAAACAAGTTCCACAATTTTCCCACTTGGTTTATTACTGTATCCTAAGGAGCAAGCATGTGTGACACAATATAAATAGATAATGAGAAAAATTGGTTAACACTATAAATATATTTTTTTCTTTTTTTTTAAGAAAACTAAGTGAATATTCAAAGAATCCATCCAATTTAAATTCTGTCCTACATGAGAACTATCTTCCATGTCAAATTAGTACAGTGTGTGACTGGAGGTATAATTCAATGGTAAAGCATTTGGATAGCATGTATAAGACTCATGATTCAATTCTTACAATTGCAAGATAACAATTATTGCAATTATGTATCTTCGACTAATAATGTCAGCATGCTTTGACCTTACTCTAGGGATGGACCTCATTTCCATTTGCCATGTGCAAAATTTAACCTTGAATTATCATCATCATCCTCATCATCATCATCATCACCATCATCAATTTGTTTGGTTGTTTGAGACAAGATCTTCCCATGCTGCTAAGGTTGGTCTGAGACTCTCCATGTAGCCCAGGCTGAACTTAAGCTTGAGCTCTTCCTGCCTCAGGCTCCCAAGTGCTGAGATTGTCAGTGTGTATCAACTATATTGATATCTGCAACTAAGTTCAAATACCACAATGTAAACTTACTCTAATAACTAGTTTCACTAAGCCTGCTTTTAGCCAAGATGAAATTTTTTAAACTTTTTCTCTCTCTCCTTAAACTTTTTTTAGCTGACACACTAAATTGATACAAGTCATGTGATTTGCTAGAATATGAATCTGCCATCCATCTTGCTATATCCCAATTCAATGTGTCAGCTGAATTCATTTTCAAAAGCCCTGCAGCTCTGCAAAATAAAGCATTTTTAAAGCTACATAAAAATAATAACAGGTTGCAGGTTGGATGGTAACTTTCTAGGCACCACATGTGACAGAACAGACTGTCCATCACTATAACCTACATCATTCTGCAGTGATGTTCAAAGTACAGCCCCTGCATCCTGTACATCCTATAAGTTCTATTGCTGTAAGAACCAAAACAATCTTCATTATAAAATGACTTCAGATAGCCAGCTCTCTCAGGTTGAGACCTCAAAACTGACACTAAAGTGCAGCCTCTGTGTGTAGTGGGGAAATGCCTTCTTTTCTACTTCAGGACATAGCACTCCTTGGGGATACTCGAAATGGGATGAGTGGAACTGGAGGGTAAAGTCTTCTATCAAAATAGAAATGCACTGGAAACCCAGATATTGCATCTGAAATAGTCACCTACTCACTCCAGATTTAGGCACAAAAGGACAATCCCTCCTTGCAACAACAAAAATTAGGCTTTAAAAAAAACCTTTTAATGATGTGATGATTAACTTTTTGTTAACCTGGCTGTCTCAGTCAGTTTTCCACTGTTATGGAGAGACACCATGACCACAGTGACTCTTAAGAAAGAAAACATTTAACTGAGGATTGCTTATAGTTTCAGAGGTTTAGTCCATTATCATCATAGTAGGAGCATGGCAGCATACAGGCAGTCATGGTGCTTGAGAAGTAGCTGAGAGTTCTACATCCAGATCCTCAGGCAGCAGGAAAAGGGAGAGCTGCTGGCTTGATGTAGGCTTTGGAAACCTCAAAGCCCACCCCCAGTGACACATTTCCTCCAATAAGGCCACACCTCCTAATCCTTCTCAAATAGTGCCACTACCTGATGATGATGCATTCAAATATGTGAATCTGTGGAGTCATTCTTATTCAAACTACCACACTGGCTATGTCATAGTACCCAGAAATCTACTCCATCAAGTACTAATCTACTTTTTGCAGTGAAAGTATTTTCAAGATGAGATTAACACTTGAATCTGTAAACTCAGAATAAACAAGTACCCTCCATGGTGTGAGGGGGCTTGACTCAATCAGACTGACATTCTCAAAGAAGAGAGAATTCTACCTATCATCTGATTTTGGGCTCAACCTACACATCAAATGTTCCTAGGTCTCCAGACCACAAGCCCACCCTCTTCAATCAGGGACACAATGACAAATTAAATCTCTCTCTCTCTCTCTCTCTCTCTCTCTCTCTCTCTCTCTCTCTCTCTCTCTCTCCTTCCCTCCCTTTCCCTTCATCAGTTTTGCTTTTCTGAAGAATTCATACTAAAATGTATGGTTTAATATCATTGAGACAAAGGTTAGAAATTAACATGAAAAGATCAAATTTGCTTTCCACCTCCCTCTCTCTTTAGAATGCAGAAGTGTGCCTAGGAAACTTGATTTGAGGCCGCTGCTCCTTTTGCTTGTGTGTTTGTGGCACCTTTATAATAATCTCCTAGAGAAAAACCGATGTGAAATGCTTTATTCTCTCTTTCCTTTGGTCCCTTTTAAATCTTTCATTTTGTTGTGCTGTTTTCTTGGTAATTCTTTTGTCCAATGAGAGTGAAGAAACCTAAACCCACAGTCAGATGCTGTAATATGAGTACATAAAACATAAAACACTCAGTGAGCAATTCCCTCCTAATTAACTGCATCTTAGTTTTTAGTCCATATTTGTGTATTTTCCTTTCAATGCATGAAATTAAACTACATTTGTGTCCTGCCCCAAATATAACAGAAACAAATCCTCACCTTCTCCCTCTACTGTCTTGTTTTAATATAAGGTAGTTACCATATGGACTTGTTAAAAATCACATCTAAAATTATATGCATGCAGATGCTGCACAAATACTGGTTTAGAGAAAAGCATTTTTTAACATCTCAACATCAGACGTATTCCATCTTTATTTAATGGAACAGTCTAAACCTTGCTAAAATTATGACTTTCATGATTGATTACATCGTTGATCAAGCCCAAGCTATTCTGGCATTAACATCTGTTAATCAACCAGATGTTCACTATGGTATCACTGACGGATGATGACTCTTTCCTTGCTGGTTATAGACCAACTGAAAGTTGGGAGGGGGTGTCTCTGTTACTCTTGTTGTTTTAGAGAGGCTCTTCTCAGTGATGAAGAGGGAAAAATGTACATTAGAAAAACCAGAAAGTAGATGATGATTCTGTTCATTTCTCTATGGTGGTTCACTAGAGCCAAACACATAAAATCCATTGTTCTTTTTTGGGCTATTAAGTATGAGTCATTGTGTGACAGTAATTCTAGTCTTATTTTAAGGAAATATATTCTGACTCTCTGTCAATGACACACCTGCAAACACAAAAGTAAATAAATAAATAATCAAGTTACTTATAAACCACAGCTCCTTACCCATTTTATAAAACTCAATGCCTTACTGACTAGTTTGTCAGAGTAAAATGTCAATATGTAATTTTGTCTATGAACATTAATGCCAAACATTCAATGAAGAAGTCATAGCCAAAACCCCATTCTTCTCATTCATACCATTTAAGCAAATATTACAACAAATGTAACTTTACACCCTTCACTTGAAAAAGAAGAGAGAAAAGGAAAAGAGGAGAGAGAAAAGAAACAGTGTAAGAGGAATCAGAGAAGGAAGGATGGTAGGAAGGACTGAAGGGAGGGGGAGAATGTGTGTTACAGTCTTATATAGCTGTGTCCTTAAAGATGTCTCAAACTAATGTATGATCCAAAGTTATCCCTAAGTGTGAGGTTAGGAAATGTGGTAGTGTGAGTGTAATTGGCCTCCATAATCTCATAGGGAGTGTCACTATTAGGAGGTGTGGCTTTGTTGGAGTAGTTATGACCTCATTTCAGGAAGTGTGTCACTGTGGGAGCTGGCTTTGAGGTTTCCTATGCTCAGGATACTGCCATGTGTCTCAGTCAACTTCCTATGGCCTGTATATCAAGATGTAGCCATCACCATGTCTGCCTGCATGCTGCTATACTCTCCACCATAATAACAATGGACTGAACCTCTGAAACTGTAAGCAAGACACCCCAGTTAAATGTTTTCTTTATACGAGTTGCAGTGGTCATGGTGTCTCTTTACAGCAATAAAAACCCTGATGATGGGTGATGTCGTTCTCTATGCTGTGTTCTGATTGGTTGATAATAAAGCTGTTTGGCCAATGGTGAGGCAGAATAAGGTTAGGCAGGAAATTCTAACTAGAGAGAGAGGAAGGAGAAAGACAGAGTAGAGAAGGCACTGCTAGCTACCACCAGGAGAAGCAAGATGTAAAGGTACCAGTAAGCCACAAGCCACATGGCAAAGTATAGATTCATAAAAAATGGGTTAATTTAAGATGTAAAAGCTAGATAGTGAGAAGCCTGAGCCATTAGGCCATACAATTTGTAATTAATATAAGCCTCTGTGTGTTTATTTGTGTCTGAGCGGCTGTGGACTGGGCAGGACACAGGAAAACTTCTAGCTACACCCTAACTAAGAAAACAATTTAAAATTTTTAAATCTATTTATAGCTCATTCCATCCCTAATATGCTCTAAATACATCTAAAACTGAATTAGAGAAATGACTCAGTGGTTAAGAGCACTTGCTGCTCTTACAGAAGACCCGGATGTGGTTCCAAGCATTCATTAGGTGACTCATAACCACCTACAACTCTGATTCTAGGGCCTCCTCCTGGCCTCCACAGGCTTCTACACATACATGATACACATAAACTCACACAGGCATATACAAAAACACATAAAATAATTAATTAATAAATATTTTTAGAAAGGAAAGAAAAAATGCATCTAGAAGAACATTATTAGTTATCACAGGTCCAACCATTTTACCTGAATGTCCAAAGAAAACAGGACAGTGGACAATGGCAGGGGATGGCCCAGCAGTTAGAAAAACTAGAAAACCACCGAATATTCTTGATCCCCAAGAAGCATTATAAGAGGGAAGTGCCAACTTGCACTTACAGCCCTCTTTACTCTCCTGCCCACCTTCTTGATCTGAACACATATCCAGGTCAGGTATCCAAGACCTTGTGAAAGCCAGCCTGACTTTCCACCCTGCAAGTGGTAGTTGTGGCACCAATTGGAGCTGTGTTGATGTTAACACTCTGGTCTTGTCTCAGATCATCTCATCTTCATCTTTACAACATACTTCTAAGCGAAGCAACACAGTCCAGATTTCATAGTCACTGGAAGTGAGGCTCAGAATGAGGCAACAGTCACACAGAGAGATGATCATTGAATAGAGAAGCTATGATTCCAAGCTGGGACTTCAAGTCTCAAATTAGAATCCTGTCCTCTATTCTCCAGAGCAAAAGAAGTGTTTCACAGGAGCAATGAAGAAAAGTAAGAAAGTATCAGGGACAAGGAAGCTTCCCTACTTCCTCTGTGTCAAAGTCTCAAATTACAGACCCACTCAATTATGCTACAAAGCCCTAGGTGTTTGATCCTTCCTTTAGGGGAAGGATAGATATTTCTTTCATGACAGCTGCCTAACCACTTGACAATTATGTCGTGTGTATCAAGGAGAAGGAAGAAACAGTGATGGGTTTTCACTCACAACCAACCATTGAAATAATATAGAGTCCAAATAGTTCCTATTTCTGGATGATTCTTGGCAGCTGGGACAATTACTGGCCTTTTGAAAAGCCACTCACAATGCCGTGTGTCTCGCACCTGTGCTTCACCTTGGAGCGTCACCAGGAAGAGTAATAACAGAGTTCCTGACAGCAGGAACCCTGGGGGAGCTTTGATGTTGCAACAAGGATCTGGCAGGGTTTTTCTAGCTTCTCAGGCCTGTGCTATTGGCACAGCATCCCAGTGCAAGGAAAAGCTGGCTTGCCACGTAAGCTCCTGGTGAGAAATCTCCATTTTCCAGAGAAGTGTTTCCAGGTGCAGCCACACCCACCTGGGCACATCTTGCCCTTTTCTTTCCATGGGATTATCATAGACTGAGGTGGTAGCAAAAGAGAAAGGGGTTAGGGCCATAATCCCCCAAAGACATGCTCCCAAATGGCATCAGCCAAAAAGCTTAAATCAAAATCCTTAAATATACAATCCCTGGCTTCTAAATCCAGAAACATCAACGTCTCAGAAATATAGCACCAGAAATAACAATAATCCTCTAAAAGATGTATTTTTACATTTTAAAGTGGATTTATTTGAGGTACATGAACACACAGACATTCTGTAGCCTGTTTTATATCATGATATAGACAAGACATGATATAGACATGCTTGTAAACCTAAACACTCAGGTCTATATGATCAGTGCCAGGTGTACAGCAGCACAAGCAAATGAACTGCAGTGATAAAGAAGTAGCCAAACATAAGGATGAAATTGTGACATTTGCAAGAAAATGTTTAGAACTGTAAATTGCCATGTTAAAGCCAAGTGAGCCAAACTCATAAAGACAGATATTGCATTTTTCTCTCAAAGAACCTATATTTAAATATGTGGTTTTCTTTCAGGGGAGAGGAAATAGGAAAGGCGTAAGTGGAGGTAAAGGGAAATAAAGAAATGCATAAATATGAGAAAAGTATTTAATATATACAGATGAAAGCCATAATTTTGTACAATTAGTATGCACTGATAAGAATAACAACAAATAAATACACCAAAAGTGAAATGCTTAAATATGTATCCGTGTGATTGATAATTGTGTGCAGTCTGCTAAGTCTTTTGGTGACATTCATTAAAAACCATGATGGGGGCCGGGCGGTGGTGGCGCACGCCTTTAATCCCAGCACTCGGGAGGCAGAGCCAGGCGGATCTCTGTGAGTTTGAGGCCAGCCTGGACTACCAAGTGAGTTCCAGGAAAGGCGCAAAGCTACACAGAGAAACCCTGTCTCAAAAAACCAAAAAAAAAAAAAAAAAAAAAAAAAAAAAAGAAAAACCATGATGGGCCACTACCTTATATCAGCCATACAAATAAAGTTTATCTTTCACAAATGCAGATGTCCAAAAAAAAAAGAACATCTCTCACTGATGTGGCATATGTGAAATGGTGAAACATCACATATGCCACAATGCACACAGAGATAATGACACTTTCAGAGTAAACTTTGAAAAAGATAAATTAGAACTCTTTACACAATTTATATCTCCCGTATTGAAAGTGAAATGTGTTAGTTATTTTTCTATTGCTATGATAAAACACCATGACCAAGGCAACTTATAAAATAAAGTTTAATTGGACTTAGAGTTCTGGAGGACTAGAGTTTATGACGGCAGAGCAAAAGCATGGTGGCAGGCACCGAGATCAGCAGCTGAGAGCTCACATCTCTATCCACAATCAGGGGGCAGAGAGCCATGAGGAATGGCCAGGATGGGAATGCTTTTTAAGGCTCAAATTCCACCCCTGTGACACACCACCTCCAAAAGTCCACACCTCCTAATCGTTTCCAATAGCTCCACCAACTGGGAACAAAGTAATCAAACATCTGAGTCTATGGGAGCTATTCTCATTCAAACCATCACATGATGAAAAGATGAAAAACACAGCACCCTGTGTTGTAAAAGTTAATTTAAAATAGTGGCAGAGACTGAAAGGAGACCAATAAATGAGGCGCCCAAAGAAATCTCAGCATGTGAAAAGTGTATCACATGGTTTGGTTACAGGTGATTCTCAGAGGTAGTCCTAACAAGTCTGGCAGCCTTCCCAGTCATGTCTGTTTTAGTCATGCTTTGCGATGAATAGTTCTCAAAAGCATGTCTTTTCTCAAAGATGAGACACATTTGCTTTCATTTCTTACGTGGCCAACCCTCTCCATCCAGCCCACTCACACAGTAACATCTAGAAACACCCAAACACAGACATCCCCAAACTAACACTGTAGAAGTTCCTAAGTATTTGTCCCCCTTGCACAGTGCAACTTTCTTGATTGAAACTGAAAAAGCAATGAAGTCTCCCGGACAATTCAGCATCCCACTTTTACATTTAGGCTCTTTTTAGTGACGATTGTGTTTTCTCCAGATTTCAGTATTCAGGACATTAATTTTTCATGATTATAATTTTCAGGACTTTAAGCTTTGGAGATTTTGATGTTTTAGAATTTTACATTTAGTAAGACTGCATCAATAATTGTGTTTGAACTGTGATGGACATTTGGGGAAAAGGTGTTCTAGATGTCATTGCAGCTAAATGATAAGCTTTGATTCCAGCCCAAGATCCAACCTCTGACCTCTTCCTATCTGCTGCTTACCATGGAAGAGAATTCTTCATCCAAGTTGCCACACAAAAGAGCTTTTCCCTTTTCCAGCCCCCTGAAAACCTCAGAAGGAGCACTGCTAGACAGCTGCTATAGAAATTGCCAAAAGCAATCTCAGCCAGCAGTTAGTTCAAGATTCAGCCCAACTTTAGCCTCAGTCCCTCCTAGGTTAATTTACATTGGCTCCCTTTACTTTAAACATCCCAGTGGTTATCAATAGACTGTTGGAGCTTTGCAGTTAGAGAGGTGGCTGTTTGGGGATGCAAGACTTTTGTTCAGCTAGCAACTTTACAACTTTATGAAGCATAGCTTTTCACCTGTCTGGTACAGATAATTGCAACCCCATTTTAGGGTGTTTGGGAAGACTACAGAAGTCCTATGTGCAAATCACTTAGCACATTGGAAGACTACTATATGAGAATCACTTGGCACACAGCCTGGCACATTACAAGAGCTCAATAAATGTAAACTGCACAGATATCATGTGAATATATGTGTGTGTGCATGTGTGTGTTATTTTGCCACAGAGAAAATTTCAGTAATGTGTCCTATACTTTAAAATGAAATAAAAGGGAAAAAATTATAAAAATAATTTTACTATTCAACTCTTATTTTTCAAAATTATTCCTAAGAACCGAAATATTATAAATGCTAAGCATAGATGTATTCGATTCACACTTACAGTTCTTCTGTTCAGCCCTGGTCCTTAACCTAACATAGCTTCTCTAACTGAACTTCATAATGTCTATTATAGTTTGGATCTTGAGTTAAGGGTCCATGTGTCAAGATGCTGTTAGTATAGGATGGGATCTTTAAGAAGTAGAGCCCATTAGGAAACTTTAGGTCACTGGAAGCTTATCCTTGAGGGAGGTGGGAACCTCTTCTTCTCACTCTATTTTGCTCTTTGATTTGCAAAATGAGTGGATTTGCCCTGCTGCATGCCCTACCATGATGAGCTGTCTCATGATAGGCTTTAAAAGCAGTAGGTCTACACAACCATTGACCAGAACCTCTATGGGTCTACACAGTCATTGAATAGAATCTCAATGAGTCTACACAACCATTGACCAGAACATCTGAAACCATGGGCTAAAATAAATGTCTACTTTTTACAAATTCATTATGTAAGTATTTTTACAGACAGCTGACTGATTCAGTGGAATTGACTTGGGAGGGGGGAACAAGGTAGAAGCAAATCGGGACATAGAAAGCAAAACTCTTCTCATAATGAATGACATAATTTCAACTTGATGGACAACTCAGAGCATTGTCAGGTTGATTTCCAAAAAGGCAGATTTCAGTGTTATTATCATCACATATGTGGAAAGCTAACTCATGTACTTGAAAAAGAGAGCAACTCTGGAATATAGTCCTTGTTTGAAGTTAATTAAAGTAGTAGAGAAATAGCTTGTTAAACACTGTCTGTAGTCAACTAATTCTTCAAGAGCAAGCATGTTGATTTATCTTGCTTCAGGTACATATATTTTTTTTCAAGTATAGTTTTCTCCATGAATTAAGAGAGAAAATGCTTCTGCTACTTAAAAAAGACTATTCTCTGTGAAAACTTATTAGAAAGACTTAAAATTGGAAGTTTTGAGTATTTAGCATCTGTCCTTCAATTATACCCCTTTCAAGCTATAGGGAAGTGGAAAGTAATATTTACCCTATTTTATCCACCTATACATTTGAATGAGGCTTTACCCATTAAATGCTCACACAATGATTTTTCTGTAAATCATTCTGCACTTAAGGCATTTTAAAACACGAACTAAATGCAAGGCATTTAAGCCAGTTTGCGTACATAATCAAAACTTTCTCTTAACCACTTCTTCTTCCTGCCCCACAATCCTATTGGCAGTGTGTCATCATGAATGCCTGCAGAATGAAGACATACTCTTGTCTTCTAAGCTGTTAGTGCCTGAGTGTGTTCCCTTGCATAATTGGTAAGAGTCAACCAACAATCAGATGATCCTGGCTGATTTTCCTTTTTCCAAAGTTTTCTCATCAAATCCTTTTCTGCATTTGAACCTTGCGTGCATCATCTTCAAGGCTTAACTGCTTGTTATCTACTGGCATTCATCCAGAGATAATTCACTCTACATCCTGTATTCTACCATTTGCTTTATAATCAATGCTTTTTTAAATTGTGAAGCATGAAGGATGTAAATAGCCTTGCTCTAGTTTATGGGTTAGGAGATGAAGGTTGGAGAACTTCAATTATTTGACTGAAGTTACACTGTAGGAAGGAAAGTAAGATTGGATTTCTTTTTTAAATGTTAGTTTTATATTACATTAATTTATTTTGTCCACATGTGTGAACGTGTGTGTGTGAGAGCACTCATGCATGTCATGTGTCACAGTATTATGTGAGGGTCAAAGAAAAATTTGTGTAGGTCAGTTCTCTCCTTTCATCATGGGGGTCCCAGAGAGGCAAGTACATTTACCCACTGAGTCAGGTCACCAGCCAGAAACTCATTTCTTTTGGGTTATTTTTCAGCTTTATTGAAGTATGATTGATAAGCACATATCATATATACTTAGAGTCCAAAGCATGTTTGGAAAAACACACATCTGGTAAGAATGGTTACATGGATAAGAGGGAGTAAACTATGCATCAGCTCATGTAGCTGCCCTTTCTCTAGACTGGTGAAATGTCTTCAGATCTATTCTCCTAGCAGAATTCAAATTACCGTAAGCAATTCCTAGTTATCAGCAGGGGGTGATGTTCCAAGCCACAGTGGCTGAAACTACAGAAAGCATGAAGCTGTATCATTCATGGCCTCCCCTCCATTTCCTTCATATTTGCCTCCCAAACTGACTGCAACCTTTGCAGTTTGAGGGAAAACATAGCAAAGATACCAGAAATCTCTTCATTCACAATGTCATGGATGATAAAGTAATCATCATCGGGTGGAAAGATTCCTCAGTGGTTATGTGTGGGTACTGCTCTTGCAGTGGACCCAAGTTTGATTCCCAGCACTCACATTAAGCAGCTCACACTTGCCTATAACTCCATGTATAAACCCATACTCAGACATACACACATAAACATAATTAAAATAAATCTTTAAAATCAAAAAAAAAAACTTCATTGTATGCCTTAGGAATCTGAGTATATGTTTTTCCTTCCTTACATTGAAGACGTTTTTAATTTTCACCCAAAAGAAGCACCTCGGGCCTCTCCCTGACATATCTAGATTGTCAGCATCATTGCTCTTACTTTCTATAACATAAGTATGTAAGATAAGGGATACTTAAGCATAAGCACTGTAGTGCTTTATCAGTTGACCTTTCAACAAAGGTAGAAGTGTGGACACTGTATATAACTGCTATTTTATTAGAATGACACAAAATTAGTACATTATACTATATGTCTTGAGCTGATGATAACTTAATTTCAATCATGTGCTATAGCCTTTCACTGTTATTCCATTTTCACATCTAAATTGTCACTTAGGTTTATGGATTTTTATAGCATTTCTAAATATTTTATTCTAAAAGTAATTACTGTTAATACTTTTGTCTTTTAACCTTTGTACTGGAGTTATACATGATTTATACATCTCCATTATAGTGTTAATATATTCTGAAAATATGTGTTATTTTTACCAGCAAATTTTTTACCTGTACATTTAAACATATTAATAGCCCTTTGTTCCAAGTTTATAAAGTCCTTTTAGCATTGTGTGTAAGCCAGCTCTAACGATGACTTCCCTTGATGGTTCCATATCAAGGAAGTCTTAGGATCACCCTCATTTCTGAGTGACAGAGTTGCTGGAAATGTACTGAAATATTCAGGGTTCTATAGGGAAACAGAACTGATAGAATAAATATGTGTGTGTGTGTGTGTGTGTGTGTGTGTGTGTGTGTGTGTGTGTGTGTGTGTGTGTGTTTTATTTATTAGAATGGCTTACAAGCTGTGGTCCAGCTAGCCCAACAATGATTGTTAGTGCATGAGGATGGATGTCTCAGGTGCCCTTCTATCTACATTGTAGTCCCAATGGAGGAGGTTCTAAAACCAATGAAGGTGTGCCTCAGCAACAGAATAGATGAACTTGCCCTTGAGAGTGAAGGCAATGGGGAAAATAACAAAGCTTCCTTCTTCCACGTCCTTTTATCTGGGCTGCCACTAAAAGGTATGGCCCAAATTTAGGTAGGGCTTTCCACCTCACATGACCCAGTCAAGAAAACCCCTCATAGGCATGCTCAGCTGCTTGGGTTTTAGCTGAATCCAGATGTGATCAAGTTGGCAGGCAAGATTAGCTCTCACAAGTACTCCTAGTTGGTTTTGTAGTTGTTGTTGGAGTGGCAGGAACCACAGCCCAGTGGCACAAGTGGCAAAGATGCCCAAAGCAGGAACATCCAGGGGCTCCAAGTCCAGAAGTGTACAGTGTCTTAGCACTGGGGACACCGACTGACAGGAGGGCACAATGTTTAGCAGCGAAAACCCACGACAGCATTCACTGCATGGTGCTTTGTGACAGGAGTTCCTTGTTGTCTGTGGTAGGTTTGAGGATGATTAGGGGCATAGTGGTACCTTCGGTTCCAGCATCAAGGGAACAGAGCCCTAGAAAGAAATATAGGGCCTGTTTGTGGGATCTTGGCCGCGGCACTCAGCGGCAGACTTTTGTTAAGGCCCAGACAGGAGCCAACCGCAGTTTTCTTCAGGGTGGGAAGAGATGGGAGTCTATCCCCACATTGTTACAAGAGTTATGAGTAGTTACTGGTATGTAGAGATGAGGACAGGGACCAAAGATTGTTGTTAGCAGGCACAATGGTTGGAACAGCTCATGGAGGACAGCATCAGTGGGAGCCAGCTTCTGGAGTCTGCAGTGAGGAAGCTGTGGAATCCTTTGTGTTCAGTGGCAGGAGAACACAGCTGACCCAGAGACGACTCTGTACTGAAGAGGTACCCCGTAAGGGTTCTCTCCTTTCTTTCCACCCCTACCTTCCTTCTACTACCACCCATCCAACAGTTACAACCAGGACAGAGTTCTGCATTCAGTATTAACTCAGTGTGAACAACTTGGAACTCATTTTCCTTCTAATCAGATTTTTTTCAAGTTTTTTTGTTTGTTTGTTTGTTTTGTTTTTGGGTTTTTTTTTTTTTTTGCAGGGGTTTGGGGTTCATGGCATCAACCTTTACTGAAAATTGTAGCAGAAACTGGTTACTGGTTTTCCCGTATCTGTTGTCCTCATTACTGTCACACCGCATGGTACTATTGCCTAACTCCCTTGAAGTTAAGGGAGCCATAAGCCAAACATGTGTCTAATAGAAAATGAGGAGAGTGATACGTTCCCCTTCCAAAATGGATTCTAAAGCTTCGGAATGTTCTGTTCTGTGTTATCCTCGTCTCAGGATTCATGGCCAGGTGAGCAGGTTCCAGGATAGCCACTGAAGATCATATGATACTGTAGAATACAGGGAAGGAGCCAGTTTCCTTGGTGACTGTGGAACAAAGATGATTACTCTTCTGCCAGCCTCATTAAAGCATGAGTGCATAAAGGTGGATTCTTACGGTGTTCAGTGGCTGAGATTTGGTGGGTTAATCATTGCAGAAATCCCTGTCTCCTGACTCGACACCTCCTCAAACAGCTTTAGCAACTTTTGTCTCTAATGTCCTGTTCCCTCAGCCTGCACCGTTATCCACAAGTCCCAGTGGCTCTGCCTCAACGTACCTTTCCAAATCTCTGTTTTGAGCACCAATTTCCCCAGAGTATTTATTCTTATTTAATCTCAGACTTTCACAACTGATCTGGTACAGCTTATTTTGATCTGTTTTTGTTTTAAATATATTTAACTTAGCTCTTCTATGGCCTTAGTTCCTGAGCACAAGTCTATGTTTAAAGCTCTTGGTGGCCTTATGTCATTGTTCTAAGGATAAAATCTAAACTATCTCGTACAATGTTCAAGAACTGCCCAACTGTTATCTATTGTAACATGTTTACAGTTTTATTCGAGCTATTTTCTTTTTACCTCCCAGGACTTTATATATTATAATTACAAGCATGTATCGTTCTATGTTTTAAATTTTTAAGTTTATTATTTTTAATTATGTGTGTGTGGGGGGGGCATGTGCTTGTGAGTGCAGTTGCCCTCAGTAGCCAGAGGAACTCCTGGAGTTGGAGTTACAGGCTGTTGTAACCTGAAGTGGGAGTTACAGGCATTGTAACCTACCAGATATGGGTGCTGAGTACCAAGTGCAGGTCCTCTGCAAGAGAATACACATGCCTAATTGCTGAGACATAGCTAGGCCCATGGTCATGTATTTTAAAGAATTACGATTTTTTTTCTGCTCTCAAAATTCTTATTTCTCAAAGCTCAAATTCACATATATATTTTTCCAAGATCAGAGTTTATTATAGTACGTATTATATATGTATCTTCTCTGTTGTTTTATTAACCTAAATATATCGATTTTACTGTTATTTTGAGATAGGTTTTTATTGTTGTTTGGTTTGGGTTCTTTTTAGTACTAGGGATTGAACTCAGCTCCTTTTCCATGTCAGCCAACATTTCCACAGAGCTACACCCTCAACCTTATTTTGGAAGTTGTTTTATTATTATTAATATTATTATTATTATTATTGTATTTCAGGGTATTTATTCATTTATTATTATTATTATTCTCCCATGTTTTCCATCATAACCACAGTTTCCCTGCCATCCACTCCTCCCAGCCCCCCACCTTCCCTCTCGCCCAGATTCATTCCTCCTCCATTTCTCCTCAGAAAAGAGCAGGCCTCCCAGGGATATCAGTCAAACACGTCCTAACACCTTACAACAAGATGAGGTACAAACCTTTTGGAGCTAGGTGTCAAGGTCTTTCTCCATGTTGCTTCCTGTCCTTTAGATCAAGGCTTCTATTCAGAGGAATTACCCATGAAACATCTGCCAGGTATATGAGGAAGTGAGGAAAGTAGGAATGTATGCCAGGCATAGTTTCTCAGTGAGACACATTGCACTGCCGTCTATGAAGACGGCTCAAGTTGGGGCCTCTCCTTTCCAAACAATATCTGATGGTCCTCTATGTCCATGTCAACTCAATCAAAAAATCTGCTTTTGAGCCGGGTGGTGGTGGCGCACGCCTTTAATCCCAGCACTCGGGAGGCAGAGCCAGGCGGATCTCTGTGAGTTCGAGGCCAGCCTGGGCTACAGAGTGAGTTCCGGGAATGGCTCCAAAGCTACACAGAGAAACCCTGTCTCAAAAAAACAAAAACAACAAAATCTGCTTTTGTTTTGCTCTAGTTGGTCATTTATCTCAACTCTTTGAAGAGGTTAGAGTTGAAAGCAGCCTTGCACTTTTGTCAAAGTTTCTGATCTATTTTCAGGCTTGCTTGCATTAAAATGCATAAAAGCACTCACTTTTGAAAATGCATAAAAGATCAAAGTGAAATAACTCTGAAGAAATAAACTTAACAATGCAGAAAAGGCGATGACATCACCATTTTGGTTGCATCTGTCCTTAAAGCCCCAGAAATCTCTTTGCTTATCTATATGGTTAGTGTCCACTCCTAATCACTACACAGTGCACGGTATACCACTCTCTTGTCAGGTGATCTCTGCCTCCTTTCATATTCTGTGGTGTAGTCTGTACTATTATTTCTCCTTCAGTTGTTAATTTCAATATGCATATATTTTCTCTGTATGCATAAAATCTCCCTCTGAAGTTCACAGCCTGCTCCATACATTATTCAAATAATGATTCAGTTTTTAACCTTGTTTCAAATTTTAGAATATACAATAAAATATGCAAGTTTGTTGTAAATTGGTTTTTTTCTGGGTTTGGTTGATTTACCTCTATTTTGTGTTTGTCCTTTGCTGTCGCTTACTCTGTTGACACAGGCACTTGATGTCAGCCAGCCACAGGAAACCTTCTGGAGGAGCCAGGGCTGTATGGAGGTTCAGTATGAAGGGGACTCATCTTTTGATTAATAATGTTGTGCTCATGAAATGAGTGATCAAGCACACTTGATTCTGGAATGTGTTCTGAGGGATAGGTAGAGAAGATTCACTGTATAAATAAGAACCAGGTGTTCACGGCAACTACTTGCAAATCCCAGTTTTAATGGTCAGCACTCTGATGTAATGACTGTAAGCTCATCCATTTCATTGATCGCTTTCTATCTCTACAATAAGAAATTATTTAACTTCCATCATGTCTGTCTACTTTCCTTTGATTCCTCTGTATGAAATGATTTCAGTGAATCATTGGACTTCCATCATGTCTGTCTACTTTCCTTGGATTCCTAGGTATGAAATAATTTTAATGAATGATTTGACTTCCATCATATCTGTCTACTTTCCTTGGATTCCTAGGTATGAAATAATTTTAATGAATGATTTGACTTCCATCATGTCTGTCTACTTTCCTTTGATTCCAGGTACAAAATTATTTCAATGAATGACTTGACTTCCATCATGTCTGTCTACTTTCCTTGGATTCCTAGGTACAAAATTATTTCAATGAATGACTTGACTTCCATCATGTCTGTCTACTTTCCTTGGATTCCTAGGTACAAAATGATTTCAATGAATGATTTGACTTCCATCATGTCTGTCTACTTTCCTTGGGTTCCTCAGTATGAAATGATTTCAATGAATGACTTGACTTCCATCATGTCTGTCTACTTTCCTTGGATTCCTAGGTACAAAATTATTTCAGTGAATCCAATGAGGGACCACTGTTGGGTGCTTGGAGCCTTTTAGTTATAGACCAATAACTGATTATGATAATTCCCATAGTGGCAGTCAACCTGTTCCTCCTTGAGGTATGAACCTATAGTAAGAGAATAAAAAACAATCTCTCTGCTCCGCACCACCTGCTGTCTTGATCCTAGTTGGAAAGCCAAAATTATCTATCCATATTCCTTCCAGTGTATTTTGAAATTGAGGAAGAGAATTGGCAGATTGCAGCAGCAGTATAATTACATAATTTCCAAAGGAAGATGAGGACACTAATTTGTCTAATATCTCTTTTATTTCTCTCCCTCATAACCACATAGATAGATAGATAGATAGATAGATAGATAGATAGATAGATAGATAGATAGATGGATGGATGCAAGTGACTCCAATCACATTCAGAATGAAATATTAAGGAAACATTCACATTCATTCTTTTTATTACTTATTTATTTATTGGTATTCTGTGAATCAGCTACATTCCCACTGCCCTAATGTCTTCCAGATATTGTTGGAAATATCATCCATCCAGCCTGCATCTGTCTACCTAAGACATGGTAAATAGACAGTATTTCAGAATACTAATAGCACATACCATCAGGACCTCTGAAATGCCTGAGCTAGGAAGCGTTTACAGAACACAGCTCCCCAATGATGCTCAGAGGTCATTACCTTTAGGGGATCCTTCTCTAACACCATCACGGGTGGAAAAGGAAGAGACTGCTGGCAGGGCCTCAAGCAGGTGGAAATATTTATTAGTATTTCTTAGTAGCACGAAGCTTGAAAGCCACGGCCATCACCTCATTTAGCCTGAAGAGCCTCTCACTGCCCTTTCGTTTGTGTGAGTTCATTCCCAGCGCCAGTGATAAGCTAACGCGCAATGACAACCTCTCCTTCAGCTCCACGTCGGGAGCATGCCACGTCAGATTCAAAATGACTGTCCCGCAGGCTTTCTGCATCAAGGAATAGTAACAGGCCAAACTCTGAAATCTAAGTTAATTTACATTAGTCCTCCCCTGCTGCTCATTACCGAAAGGTGGCGCTGCTGCAAAGCATATCAACGTGCAGAGCGGCAGGCCGGTCCACAAGGGCGCCGCTGGGAGGACAGCTGTCAGGGAGCCCAGCCTCATTCCATCTCCAGAAATGAATCTCTTCACTTAGCAGGTGATTCATCCACAAATTAAGACGGTGTACTTACTCGGGACCCAAACTCTGACCTATATTTGAATAAATCTAGGCTTTTCTCTAATTTGTTTTTAATTCTTTTCCTTAAATGAGCTTAAAGTTACTCAACTCATTAAAGTATTTTAAATATTCATTACGTTACAATTCCCTCAGCAGGTTCTCCCGTTAAGCCGTGGTTGCGTGTTTTATTATGAAAAATAATATTTCCCCATTTCTTCCTCTTCCTCTCCTTCTCCAATATTATGCATGGTTGCTTTGAGAACAATACCATCTAATGTGGTCATAGGTCATGGCCAAGAACAGAGAGGCGTGTGTGTTTGTGTGTGTGTGTGTGTGTGTGTGTGTGTGTGTGTGTGTGTGTGTGTGTGTGTGTGTGTGTGTGAGTGTGTGTGTGTGTTTATCTCATGGTGTCTATTCAAACTTCATTCATTATCTGCCTTTTCAACTAGACAGGAGAACAGTAGTCTTGCTGAGATTGTGGGCATAAAGGCAGAGTGAAGTTAGATGGACAAGAACAAATTGAAATGCATGCAAATTCATCTGAATGACTGTTGATAAGCTGAAGGGAGGGAGGAAGTCTGAGGTTTAGAAGCCCACTGCACCGCCCTCTGCTCCACAGTGATGGGGATCTCTACATGTGTGACTGTGTCACAGAGTCCCGAATCCATGGAAAATTAGAATCAGTTTGACCGTCTTCTAAACTCTTGCTCTGGTTTTGTTTCATAGCAAAACAACCCAAAGCCTTCTAAGATTGGTCTTGGGTATTTTTGCTTATAATTCTGAGAAGACATGACTTTTTAAAGATACTCAACATTATTTTCTTCGAAATCATTCCCTTCCCCGTAAGCGATCAATCTAAACTATGGCCAGAAGACAGCAATAAACAGTTACATGATTAAACGAGAGCAGGCAAGTGTTGATACCATGAGCTGGGCAGGACAGGGAGGCCAACAGTAATCACAGCACTGCCCATATAATCACAGCCACAGCCACACTGCCGTACCCGGAGCTCAGCTGCTGGCAACCCCAGGCTCAAGGCCAGTGGAGCTTTCCTGAGCTGAGCCTCCCTGAGGAACACCATCTCCTGGGAACTAGCATCACACTTGAGCTTGGAGTCCTTGAACCCAAGGCCTTAGTTGGGCATTCTGAAGACATTAACCAGAGTTCCCTGAGAGATATTTTAAGCATCTAGCTTCAGGAAGCCTGTCTTTTCCCATGGTAGGGAAATAATGCATCTCCACAAAAGGAAATGTGATGATCCCAGGGAAAGCGCTTTGAAACCATGGCCTCCAATAGGATGGGAAATGATTGAACCATGAATCCAATTTCTAAAAATCAACTCCTGAAGCCCCTACAGCTTTGTATTACAGTATGTCCCCTGCATGATGCTGTGTGGCTCTCCAAACACTCCATCATTTTCATACAAAAAAAAATCATCTTCCATCTCAAAAGATAAATACTTGAAAACCAATTAAGCCATCTGATGGTATAAAAATGTTTAAGTTCCATTTCAGTCTAGCTTACACAGCCACCAAGAACCCACCTACCCCACCCCACCCCAATATTTTGTGGTGTCTTTTCCTCCTCCCTCTGTCCCTCCACTCTTCATGAGCCACCTTAGGTTGAAGATGGATAAGAACAGATGCTGGAGGGTTCTCAAGAGATCCTTGCTCATCACTCACTGGGCAGCAAGGGACTCTAGGGGCGGAGAGCAGTGAGAGGGTAATCTTCTGTGTTTTTTCTAAACAACGCTTTTCCAAAGCATCATTGCAGCAGACCCATGACACGTTCATCAACCGCATGGATTTCATTCCTGATAGGATATATTAGATTTTGAGACAGTGGTTGTCACACTCTATTCCTTCACAGCCCTTCACCTCAATCCCAGAGCACTATTCTTGATCATCCCCCCACCCGCTACATCTCCTTAGTTACTTGTATCATGTACTTTCTCTTCCCTCCAATGAAGAGAATGTATATTAAAAAAAAAAAAAACTCAAATGTCCCTTACATTGTAATGACTTAAAAGGTAATTGTGATGAGTAAATAAAGTGAATAAACATGTGGTTAGGATAGATGGGGAAATTGGGGGTACACAAAGAGGGAAAGGAAGCCCCTCACCCCAGAGTCTAGGTGATGCTAGTTTATAAGATAATAGTTATTTTATGCAGAATTTTTTTCAAATAAAAATGTTGAAATAGCAATAAGTGAGGCTTAATCTCTGAGAGTACACTGCCACAAGAACGGCCTCACCCCTTGCCTATGTATTCCCCCAAACAAGAGGATTTGCTTTGGTTTACAGTAAACACATCTCATCTCCCTGCATCCCTGTGACCTAGAGTTTTACCTTATTGAATATAATCCTGTCTGTCCTGCACACCTCAGGAATGAGCATGGGAATTCATCTACATTCCTTACCAACCCTCTGGAGATAAAACTTGAAAGCCAACAAAGCTGTCCATGTGGCCATTGTAAAGACACACATTGTATGTATGTGTGTGTTTGTATGTGCATTCCTCTCTCTCTCTCTCTCTCTCTCTCTCTCTCTCTCTCTCTCTCTCTCTCTTTCTGTGTGTGTGTGTGTGTGTGTGTGTGTGTGTGTGTGTGTGTGTGTGTGTGTGTGTGTTTAGTGCCTTGTGGATGCTAGGTAACCACACTGCAACTGAGCTCTATCTCCAGTTCTTTGAGGGATTTGAGGAGTGGAAGGAGTTGACCATTACTATGCATACAGGAACGTTGTAGGTGATAAAACATATGCTGTGCAATATTGTGTCAAAGTCTATGCTACCATACATTACAAAGAGCAAACTCCACCATGTGAGAATGAAAACAAATGAGCATAAAAAATTGGAGATGCCAGGCGGAATGCAGACTAAGCAGTGAGTCTGACTATAGTGCAGGTATTTAGGAAAACCCCACTGAAGGGGTAAAGGCAAAGAGCTGACCTAAATCAGTCTGGCATTTTAACCAGGAAGTAAAAGAGTAAAGACAAAAATAAAGAGTTATAGTTAACTGTGTAGTGTGAGGTGATCAGTACATTCTTTAGGAGATAGATAGATAGATAGATAGATAGATAGATAGATAGATAGATAGATATCATGTATTCATTGTCAGTATAAACTACACACACACACACACACACACACACACACACACACACACACACATGCTTCCTACTTTAAACTGAGAATGTCACAAAGCAGGGATCATGTTGTACTAACAGACACAACAGCATGCAGGATTTGATTCCTAACTGATGTTTTCCAACAACAGGGATGCAGACACTGTATATGCTAGGTAGAGTTCAGAATAATACAACATAATCCTGGAGCACATTGACGTGCTAGGAATTAAAAAAAAAATGAAACTAAGCAGAAATAAAAAAAATTAACCAACACTCCAATAATTAACACTGAAATAAAATATTGGGTTACATTACAAATGATAAATGTTTACCTATGTAAATAAATTGGAAAAACCACCTAGTTTCTTTCTTACAGGGGAGTCTTTAAAAATAAGAACCAAGAAATGAAGTCAAAAGCACTGTTAATAAGAACTGTCTTGCAGTGGCCACAGCTAGATGCAGGGGTTCATGCACAGAGCATAAAGGCAGAGTTTAAGGAGCCTCAGAAATCAGTGCCACAGCACACATGGTCCCTGGGAATTTTAGGGCATATCCACAAACTCTTTGTTCTTCCTTCCTGCAAGAGGTTCACTCTAATTCCTCTCTCCTGAAATGTTTGACTTAGCAATTCCTGTCAAATGCATAAAACTCCAAAAAGTTGCAACTCAGTGGAAAAAATCACCAGGCCTTGATGGATGGGGTTGAAAGTTAGAGTCACCTTAGGGAACCAGAGAGACGCATGCCTTCCATTTAACCACAGGAAATGTACACTTAACTAAGAAGAGTCCAGGGTATTTATCTAGAACTTTTCAAAAGAGCCAAGACCCTACAAGCAAAAGGAGACTTGGGAACCAATCATATTTTATTGAAGACTGAGGCACATGAGGACTCGGTATGATGTGCTGTCCAGGATTATATCCTACTACAGAAAAAAAAAGGCTTCTGTAGAATGCTGGAAAAAATTAAGTAGACTTCAGTTTAGTTTCTCATTCTCATACAGTGAGCCCCAGTGTGTGTGTGTGTGTGTGTGTGTGTGTGTGTGTGTGTGTGTTCACTGTACATAGTAAAAGGTTTTGTAAGGACATTTTCATTCAGGCAGATCCTGTGCTTGGACCACATTCACGTCTGTCTTAGGGTTTCTATGGCCGCAACAAAACACCATGACCAAAAAGCAAGTTGGGGAGGAAAGGGTTTATTTGACCTTACACTTCAGCACTGCTGTTTATCACTGAAGGAAGTCAGGACGGGAAATAAAACAGGGCAGGGACCTGGAGGCAGGAGCTGATGCAGAGACCGTGGAGAAGAAGCTGCTTACTGTCTTGCTTCCCATGGCTTGCTCAGCTTGCTTTCTTATAGAACCCTGGGCCAGCAGCAGCCCAGGGATGGCACCACCTACCATGGACTGGGCCCTCTCCCATTGATCACTAAATGAGAAAACGCCTTACTGCTGGATCTTGAGGAGGCATTTCCTCAGCTGAGGCTCCTTCCTCTGAGGACTCTAGCTTGTGTCAAATTGACACGCAAAACCACCCAGTCGGCCGGGCGGTGGTGGCGCACGCCTTTAATCCCAGCACTCGGGAGGCAGAGCCAGGCGGATCTCTGTGAGTTCGAGGCCAGCCTGGACTACAGAGTGAGTT
Source organism: Peromyscus californicus insignis (assembly GCF_007827085.1). Taxonomy (NCBI): domain Eukaryota; kingdom Metazoa; phylum Chordata; class Mammalia; order Rodentia; family Cricetidae; genus Peromyscus; species Peromyscus californicus. The sequence continues at coordinate 21,445,577 of NW_026294534.1, read as the reverse complement.
CCAGGAAAGGCGCAAAGCTACACAGAGAAACCCTGTCTCGAAAAACCAAAAAAAAAAAAAAAAAAAAAAAAAAAACACCCAGTAAACTTCCTATGTCCTCTCCCTTCCCCCACCTGCTAAGTATTTTCTTCTCCCAGGTAGTTCTGCTTCTATCTTCAAGCCATACACATGTGAAACTCAGTGTGTGTGTGTGTGTGTGTGTGTGTGTGTGTGTGTGTGTGTGTGTGTGTGTTGTACATATGTGTAATTGAGGATCCACACATATGAGAGAAAATGTAACATTTGTCTAAGTCAAGATTATTTTTTTAATATGGTGATTTTTCTCTTCCATACCGTGCTTTCTTTACCCATTCATGTGCTGATTACACATAAGCTAATTCCATTATGTTGTAATGCATCCAGATTATATAAAATAATGTTAGGGGAAATAATACAAAGGAATCTATGTGATCTTTCCCACAAGTGTCACCGTGAAGCCATTCCCATATACAAATTGAAAAGAAAGGGCATGAAGGTTAACAAATGATCCATGGCAACCAGGTGGTAATGACCCAGACTGCCAGATCACCATGGTGAGTATGATGCCATCATCTACAAGGTGAGGAGTGAGAACCTGGACACTGGACAGTGAGCAGAATGTGTAGGTCCACAAAGTCCTAGGAAAGGACATGAGCAGAGACACAGCAGTGGGAAGCCATAAGCTGTTCAGAGAGCAGAGTGGTATCCAGTTAAGGCTGAGGAAAGACATAACAAGAAGCAGGGCAAAGATACAATGCAGGGAGCTAAGCATGTGTGATATAATAAATATCATGCATATGAACTGTACTCCCCAGGGAAGGAGTGACTTCTTTCTAGAACTCAGATATCACGTCATCAAATCATACAATTACTACAAACAAGCGCTTCCATCTGACTTGAGTTAGTTTTGTTCCCCACCCAGGCCTTCGAGAAAACATGCTTGTAACTCCCTGTTGGAGGCCATTTTGTCAGTGTGACTGGTGAAACTCACGGTGCAATGGTCAGGACACCAAGTGGCACCCACTTCCTTGATCAGCTGTTGTTGTTACTGTCCAAGACCCTCTGAGGCTCCTGGATCACCATCCTCAGATACACAACAATTTCTTCTCCTCAGCTGGTGCCTTAGCTGAATACCCTCTTTTACCTTACAGTCCTTCTGTGTGAGGAATCTGAGACATCATTTCTCTATGTGTAACTAGCTGGTTCTGGGTAGTTTTGAGTTATTTTGGATGCATTGTCTCTTTTCATGCACCCATCTTCATCTAGAAGTTGCCTACAACATTCAAAAGCCCTCTGTAGCATTCTTTAGTGACCAGCTTGCTTCCTCCTTCCTCTTGTCGTGGGAGAATCACAAAACTATTCCTAGAGGTGCATTGGCTAGCTAGTTAAAGTTGCACCAATATTAGGAACTACAGATGATACAAGGGTGGGCGCTGATTCTTTTCACAATCTTTCGTTTTGCTGACAATCATTAGATGCTCCTGGCAAAGTATTCTGTGTATCATTCCCACCATCCAGACTCAACCACCAGCCCTGCTAGCTGCCAGGGGTCCTGAGGCACAAATACTCCCACATGCACACATACCCAGATGCACTTCACCCTCATTACCAGGAAATCGAGCCTAGGAACAACCTCCTGCTCTTGGAGAGGAAAATGATTTCTTTCCTGCAGGTAGGAAAATGTATGAAAATATGCCCATAAACCTCTGTCTCCTAGCACCTTGCTGCAGCTAAGCCAGAATTGCTGCCAGTCTCGAGCTAGAAAGTGAGTAGTGTGGGACTTCCCATGTCCGGAGGTGGACCCTGGAAGGGGCCTCACAGACTGGGCTACACCTATCCAGAGGCAGTTCTGGCAGATACCTATTTTGTCAACAACATATCTGCAATGTAACCAAATGTGGATAACTGGATGTTTGTGCTTCTGTTCTTGAAATTAACTGTGGCCAGTCTAGTCAAAGTAGTAAAGATTAGCTCTGATAATGCAGGTTCACATGGGGGAAGATCCCTAGAACAAGGACTAAATTAAACTACAATTACATAACAATAAGGTTAAAACTTAAGGTTAAGACCTGTGCACTTTGACCCACCAAGGAAACAGATGCTTGAATCCATGCAGGAAATTACAGGTAAGATGTCAAGTTAGTATCCAAATGGGAACCCAACCTGAGTCCCTGAGTTACAGAGCAAGGGAAAGCCTAGGTTCCTTTGAGCAAGAGTTCTCAGCATGTCCTCCCAGCTCCTGTCAGGTACCAGGAAACCTGTACTAGAGGCCAACTGCCCTATTCCCGAAGCGTCAGGAAGCCCCTTTCCTCCCTTGGCCATGGAGGGTTGAAGACCTGTTTGTAGCCTGTGCATATCCCCTATTCTAAAGGAAGGGGACTGTGCCCGCTGTTGACTTCCCAATGTCTCATGTTACTGATTGATTTGCCTGCATGGATTCTACGGATTCTCTCAGCTCCCTGCCATGCTCCCAAATTCTTTCTCCCTGGCATGCGCATGCACGCGTGCATATGTGTGTGTGTGTGTGTCAGGGCACACACACACACACACACACACACACACACACACACACACACACCACCCAAATTCACTGGAACTCGCCTCTGCCTACTTTCAGACACTGGCCTCTTTCTTATGCACAGTGCCAAGCAAGTGCAAACACTGTCTGTTCCTCCTCATAAATTCTGTTTCATTTCAACAAGAAAGTACACTCTTTCTCTATTCTCACAGGCATTCACAAGCAGCAGACACTCTCTTACTTTCTGCCCATGATCAATAAGATGACGCTCTCCTTGGGAACGTTGCAGAGTGGGCTCAGAAACTTCGGGAAGCTTTTCCTAGAAGAGGCAGCAGGGTGATCAGCATGAGGCCTGGCTTCAGCCAGGGAGAGAGGAAGCCAGCCAGCTCAGAGTGTGGAGAACCCACGGTCACCGAACTCAGTGCAGGGTGTCCTGACAAGATAGCTTGGCATTAGATAAATAGATCACCAAGATGAAAAATCAACTGGGAAAATAATTGCAGTTGTCAGAGAAGAATACTGTGACATTTCTGGATCCCCCAAATGCTTTTTCCAAGAATTTATTCTCAGCCATGAGAAATTCTCACAGTTAAAGGGCTGACAAGGTTAGGGGATCCCAGTATATCTGGAGAAGGACAGAAAAAAAAAACCAGTCAAACACAAACATTTAAGAGAAAAACAAAGCCATGGGCTTCCTTCACACCTCAAGTGAGAAACTCCAAGGCCAGTTTACAAAGAAAATCTGGTTTGTGCGTGTGAGTAGAAAATCTGCAGACAAAAACAATCAGATCTCTTCTAGGACTTCAGTTTTTAAACACACACACACACACACACACACACACACACACACACACACACACACGGAGAGAAGGGGGGAGGGAGGGAGAGAGAGAGAAAGAGAGAGAGAGAGACAGAGAGAGAGAGAGACAGAGAGAGGGGGGAGTACTCAGGTCATATTCTAGAAAGCTCCTTCCTTTGGGAACTTAGGACATCCAGATGTTTGTGATAAAGTGACCTTTTCCATCCTGTACATTCTGCTTTCCCTTCCTTAATGCTTCAACCAAAAGCAGCTCTCCTGGTTCAAACAGATGCTTGTCACACCAAGCTGTCCCAGGCTTGCTGTCCAGACCTAAGCTGAACCATTTAGAATGTTATGTATTAAAATAATGGTCTTCGCTTTTAAAAAAAAAAAGTTTTGAAATATGGCCCAATGTATCATCTCAGGGCATTACACACGTCCTTGTATAGCTCAGTAGCAGCTCTCTGACGGTCTTGCATGCTTCCTCGTGTAGAGCTGAAGGATTCGTGGAAGTCAGAAAATGGATGTCCCCACCCTTCAGGAGGCAATGCATTCTTGAAGGTTTTTTTTTTTCGTGATGAGTGGACTCATCCCTCTTATCTCACTTCCTGTATTTCAGTAGCTTTTTCTTCCCTGGTACTTCACTGTTTAAAAAAAAGTAATATTTGTCCTCAGTGAAAGGATGGTTTCCAAACTCAAGATGAGATCAGCTGGTAAAAGGAAGAGAAGAGCCCCATCTCCTACACCTGAGCTCTCCAAGACATTATTTTGTTCTTCTGTGTAATAAGCATGTGACAACCATCATTGTTCTCAAGCCACTTAAGGAAACCTGGGGGAAAGCATGGAGAGGCTGGTCCCACTCATGTCCCTCTTGCCATCAAGCATCCTCTCTCTATTGTATCCATTACCTACTAGTATCACAAAATGAGTAAAAGAACCAGCTTGAAAGATCTAAGAGGCTTGACAGTAGGAATCTTTGTTGACTTTTTAAAGGAATATATAAAATCTGTAAAAGTAGGGTTGATATTCCCAAAGCTTTGGTATTTAACAGCAGTGCAGAGATATTTTAATGAGTAATAATGGAAGTCAGTTAATGTAAAACAATTTTTAGAAACTAATAAGCACATTCATTTTCATTCTAAGAAAAACAGAGAGAACTTTATTCTCCTTCAAGCATCATCAGAATCTTTTTGTGAAAATGCCAAGATAAAGAAAAACAGCAATGCTGAACGTCAGTGCCTAAAATGAGCGTGAAGCTGGCCCTTAATCACCCAGCTGAATGGAACTTAAAAGCATACCATGAATGATGAAAAATCTTCCCTTTGCTGCTGGCAATCTTGCAATATATTAGCAACAAGAGCAAGAAATACATCTTAACTCTTAACTCTATCTTGTGTAAGCCTTCTACAAATACACATGGCTCAAATGGCAAAAATGTACCAACTCCTCACATAAGCATAATCTCAGGGCCTTATCTTCCAAACTCCAACTCACATAACTCAATATATTCAGTATGAATTTAAATTATGTATAGAAAAAGAACCTTAGAAATTATATACAATAAATTCTATAGAGCGATCAATATGTAACAGCTAGCTCAATTCTCATATGTCTATGATACTCTTCTTAGATTAGTACAACCGAATGGCATATCAGCATTATAAATGAATTATATAAAAAGTAAAAACAAGGCTAAGGGTGGCTCAGTGGGTAATTCACTTGGTGCATCAGCCCAAGGACTTAAGTTGGACTCCATAGACACTTTTAATTAGTGCCTGACTCCACAGTATGGGTCTTCAATCCCAATACTGCTGAGGTGACATGGGAGCCAGAGAAAGAAGAATCCTTGAAAGCTCAAAAGCCATCCATCCTGGTGCATGAAGCAAGAGACCCTGTTTTAGTCAAGGAGGAAGTCAAGGACAGACACACCCAGCTGCACGCTATGGCACACACTTGTTCACATTTCACAGGCAGAAACACACACTTATACACACATATCATATATTCACACAAATGCATACACCATACACTCAAACACATACATTATATGCTGAAGCACACACATCATCTATATAGATACACATCATTTGCATACACACATCACACACTGATAAAAAACACACACAAGTTAGGGACAAAAATAGTGATTATATATATACATATATGGTTATGTATATGTATGTGGTTTTCTTAAAGGTTTGCTCATTGTTATTTTATTTTTCTGTGTGTTTTGCCTGCATGTATGTCTGTGCACCATGTATATGCATTGCCCACAGCAGCCACAAAGGAGCACTGAATGCCCTGAAATTGGCATTCGAGATGGATTGCTAGGCATGTGGGTTCTGGGTATGGAACAAGGGGCCTCTAGCAAAGCAACCAGGCCTTTAACCATTAGCCATCTCTCTTGGTCCTAAACATACACGGTTTTAAGGTGACATGTGTATGTGTATCTGTCTCTGTATGGTACTTCTGTCTCAGGAACTGCAGAAATCCAGCCCACTGCCTATAGTTTTAAAGTTCTATTCGAACACAGCCACACTCATTTGTTTGCATGTCTCTAGCTCCCTCCGTGCACAGTCGATGGAGAGTTGAGTGACATCAACAGAGGCTAGCTGACCTGTACAGTCAAAAATCTTCACTCTCTGGCACTTTTCAGAGAGTACTTGCTAACCCCTGACCTACCTATGCCAAGGAACCATCAGTTTCTGTAGGACTGAGATTCATTAAAGATTTTTTTCCCTAGATTTATTACAGCAACAAATTCTAGAGTTAATTCTGCAAGTTGATCATCAGGTAAATTTATAGACTTGAATAACCTGTGACTATATTTCTGTTGAGGGTGACATAGCTAAGAAATTAGTATATATATATATATATATATATATATATATATATATATATATATATATATATATATATATTCCTGTAAGTGCAAACCTGTGCCTATCTGAGAGAAGCTGTGATGACCTTTGGCACTGGAAGGACCTGAAATGCTCATCAGAAGATCATCCTTGTCATCCAAGCAATGAGTATTTACCCACATGCTGTACCCACAAGCCCTGTTACCAAGCTTCAGATTCTCCTCCAAGTGTAATGTGAAGTGCTTAGGTGTTAGGCTTTGCCTGGCCATGAGGCATGCAAGTCATGTTCCTGTAGGCTCTCTCCAGTTTATTGGGCATCAGTGTGCTCCTGAGACAACAAAAGGGTTGAAGTTGTGTTTGTTTTGCATCCCATCAAGTTCACAGTTGCCAGAGAAGCCTTGAGCATCACAAAGCTTTCCCAGACCATCTGCGAAAATGGTCTGGATTGAGGGCTTTGTCCACCCGCTGACCCTCGGGTCTACTTTTTATTAACCTGTTTCCCTTATTGCTCTATATGTTCTAGTGTTCCCCGACGATGGCTTCCTGCCTCTAGCTCTGCTGTGGCACGTACAGCTTTGTCATCTCCTCTGCATTTCATTATCGCAGTGCTCAACTCGGCTTTAATCTCACCACAGGGGCTGAATAAGATTAATTCTCACTGCTTCTCCAGAGAGGCAGCTCACCACCAGCTCCCGCCCTCCACTCAGTTGCTGGTATTCACGCTAGACTTAGTACACTGCTTTCAGTGAATTAAAATTTAACACTACATGTTTATTTCTACTCGGGGTCACTGGAAGCAATACCTTCATGAAGCAAGGGGATTTTTGTTGTTGTTGTTGTTGCTGTTTTTGTTTTGGTTTCGTTTTGTTTTTAAATCTACTTGAAAGGTCGATTTCAAAGTTGTCCATTCTTATTTCTGACCACTGATGACGAGATTTGTGTTGGGTGGCTGTTCACAGAAATGAGGGCCAGCCACAGCCTCGTCTCAGTAACAGAGAATCATTGTTTCAGAGTATGAAATGAATATAACTTTCCATACTTGTTTGCCACAGCTTGTTTCCTTTTCTGGAAGTCCAACCCCAGATAAAACATTTGGGTGCAGTTTCTCCAAAATTTCTATACCTTTAGCTCTCCTTTTCTATACAGTTACAGATCTTTAAAAGAAAATAACCCCATATTGCTTATTTCTTAACATGTTTTTTTCTGAGTTGCTAATGTTTAGTGGAACACATGTCATGTGCTTTCAATAAATAATCACTGCTTTAAAAGTTTTATTTTTATTATTCTTATTTATGTCCATGTGTGTCTGAGTAAGTGCCAGCTGTACTCAAATGACCATAATAGCATCCAGAAGAAGATGCCAGACCCCTCAAATCCAGAGTCACAAGAAGTTGTGAGCTACCTGATGGATGCTGGCTACTGAACTGAACTTAGGTCCCCTGGAAAAGTAGCACATGCTAATAAGTTTTGAGCCATCTGCCCAGCACAAAAACACTACTATTTTATATTCATCTGATCACCCCTCTATAGATGTTTGGACAAAGATAATGTTTGTAAAGTTATGGAGCGAAAGCCAAGTGCTTTGAGATCTGCATATTGTTACACCAATTCATGAATATGGTATACTGCTAATTGATAAATATACATATAAAATGTGAAAAAGTAGTCTTCCCACCTGTGCATTCTGACTGTACATGATGTAGTGGGAAATTAAAAGTGTGCAATAAATAACACTGGTTCATAGGAAACTGTGGCTTTTTCTTATGTATAGCATAGCAATTCACTATTTTCTTCATGGTTGTAGGAGTTATCTGGGCTTATCCACATGCTCTTGGTGGTGGAGGGATTTTTGGTGAAATTATAGGTGACTGTAATCATGCTGGAGTCACCCAGAGATGTTTGTCCTCTGTATGGGGTGCCCAGGATAAGATGGCTGCAGTAACCATGACTGCTTGGGTATGTCTCCTCTCTTTCTCACTTTGTCTATATGCAGCCTGCCTGCAAGGGCTCCTTCACAGCATAGCCATCTCAGAGTAATTGAACTTCTCATGTAGCCACTGAAGAGATTTAAAATATAATTGTCATCATCCAGTGAGGGCATACCCTCATGATAAAATACCCTGACAAAAACAACTCGAAGCAAAAGATGGTTTCTTTTGGTTTATAATTCCAGAGGAATAGATCCATCATGGTCAGAAAGATGGGACATTGGGCAGAAAGGGCACAGTGGCAGAAGCAGTAGACTTGCTAGTCACACTGCATCCGTATTCAGGAAGCAGAAGGGGAACTGGAAGTAGGACCAGGCTCTGAAGCCTCAAGGCCTGCCTCAGTGACTCACTTCTTTCAGTGATGCCCCACAACCTTTCCGAACAGTGCCACCTGCTGGAGACCAAGTTATTCAAAACCTAAGGGGGACATTTCACATTCAAACCACACTACTTATTACCAATGAGATATTATAAATGCACTGTATTTATTTTTCACAATAGCAATAGCATCCCAAAAAATAGATCCCACAACTCCTAGTTTGCAGATAAAGAAACCATCCTTGAGAAGAGTGGTCTAATTGCACCCATTGCCACAACTACGAAACCGACAGTGAATTGTTCTCTCCCTAAACTCACGTACTTCTCTTACGCTATGCAATCTGTCACACAACCAGAAAAAGAGTTAAAAGACAATTAAGAGACACCATTAACTAATAACAATACAGCTCTGTGCTGCAACCCATATGGTTAATATCCAAATTAAAATATAATCTGGTATGCCAAAACTGAGGCAGAGAGAAAATTCCCAGTGAGCTGGCATTTCTGACCATCCTTCTCATAAGAAAGTGCCCTAAGTCCTACAAGGTTGCTGCTTCCTCAACACACAGGAACTTAAGATAGTTCAGCAAGGCATATACTTTATTTATCAGATTTTTTTTTGCTAACTTCAAAACTCTATCCAGTATGTTTTTGTGCATATCCATATTAAAATTCCAGATCTGTGTAAGGCAGAGCAGATAGAATTTTTGCAGTAGTTTGAGTAATAACTCTTCATTATCCAGATACTTCACTGATTTCCTTTTCGCCCTATTAGATTATATGACCATTATTATTTAATCCTAGAAGAGAGTCCAATCAGCTGATTAGAGCAGGAAGAAAGGATTATTTCATTAGAAGAGGCTGTTACACTTTCCTGCGTGGTGATCATAATGCTAAATTGACTGAGAGTTTTCCTTGCCAGCAGCACAGAAGGACACATGGGTCTTGTGCAAACTCCAAAAGTTTGCCCTCTGCTTGCTAGATGTGGTGGTACAAAGTTTAGTTCTTTACACATACTTTGTAGATCTTGTTTCCCACTGTACCTTTGGTGAGAAGCCAATGAGAGACCGTTCTAGCAAGCAGAGATGTGTGTGTGTGTGTGTGTGTGTGTGTGTGTGTGTGTGTGTGTGTGTGTGTGAAAAGAGAGAGAGAGAGAGAGAGAGAGAGAGAGAGAGAGAGAGAGAGAGAGAGAGAGAGAGGATGATGCAAGCTCCTATGAGACTCACAGTGGTTTCATCTTAATGCTGGGTAAATTGCCCAAAGCAAGTAAAGTAGACCCATGTAGACCCATGATCAATTAGGCAGTGTAGCCATGTGATGGGTTTGTAAGGTGAAGCTTCACAGGCCTCTCAGTTGTTCCCTGAGCTAGAGCAGATATCTTTGCCAAAGCTGAAGGCAGCCTTGCCTAGGAAAATGTGCACAATTAGTGCCCAGACATGTGTTTCCTTGGCATACCTGTATTATTAGGGATGTGGTTTTCTGAAGTTTTCTGTGACACCAATCAGAGTCAGGGCTTGTTCAGTGGTACCACCAGGCACCTGATTTTCAGCTCCTAGGAACAGGCACATATTGCAACCCACAGCATCCTTCTTGGTTTCTGAAGAAACAACTCTCTGTGAATGTCCATTCATAACACACTCTGAGCATCCTTCTGCTGCCCACTTTAGTCTCTATTAACATCATACTCTTGGAATTGGCATCACTCAAGTTCATGCTCTACAACTTGCTCTGTTCTATGTTTGTTTGTTTGTTTGCTCGCTCTGCCAAGCTTCCCTTTTGCTTTACCCCCACAGGCAAAGAAAGTGTCTCTCCCAGAAAATGTTCCCACATCCTCTTTGCATTCCATGTAAACTTGACCATCTCAATGAAACAATCTATTGAAAGCGCCCATGGATTATCCTGAACTTCAGAAGCTCATTGAGAATCAAGATAATACCATGGTTTTCTTTGATTCTCAAGTGCTGCCATATTCTCTGAACTCAGCAATATTTGTTGAGCTGAACTGAAAAAAAAAGAAAAGGAAATGGTAATAGAGAGAAGATCTCCATAAGAAAATGTGGGTACTAGATAGCATGAGAGCCCGCAGTTTGTGCTATCTATATCTCTTAGCTAGGATTGCACAGAGATTTTGTTCTCATCACCTTCATACTGCCTCACCAAAGCGTGACTACATTCCTGTATACTTTCTATCTTTCCAGTTGGCTATGAAACCAGAATGGTGGTTTCTACTAAATATTCAAATCAATATAACTTCCTTTAGGAGTCACAGGATGAACAAAGAGGAAACATACCAAAGCTGAATTAGCCAGGCTGTTCTGCAGTCTCAGGGCTGGCATAGGGATTTCTTACTATCACTGAGCAAGCTTCCAGTCCAGGAAAGTTAGTAGAATGAGCTGATACCAAACTAAAGTGATGTGCTATCCCAGAATCTGGGCAAAGGGAGTAAGCCAAGGGCGTCCAGTATACATCGAAGCCAATTTCCTAGAATAACTGACACTGTCAGACTTGCCTGAATGGGCCAGACTTGAATGGTTCCTGTGACAGAATGAAAAAGGAGATAAAGCCTTGATGTGACCTCCCGAGATGAACAGTATACCCAGGCCTGGTCCATGACACATCAGAAACAAGGAAACCCAGGGCACTGGCTGCTCCCATGAATGATCCCAACACTGATCAGTAGATCACTAGTCTACCAAAGGCCAGCAGGAAACAGCGTCAATATCAAGGCCCCCCTAATGTCGTCTGATCAACTGAGAAGACAGAGAGGCAATGGGGTGCAGTAGACAGTCCTCCCAAACCACCAAGCCATTATTTGCTTCTCCAGGGGAGTAGGAGATGGTGTCAGCATGAAAGGGTGAGAAGGCATTTCTGTCTGTCACTGTCAAGCTGTGAAGCCATAAGGAGCTCAGCCACAGCCTTAATAGTCAGTGTTGTTGGCCTTAGATCCGCATAGTGCTGCTTCTACAATAGATGGCATCCATGCTTCCTGTCCAGTTTAAATCAACTAAGTCAAGTAATTCCTCATCGTCCTCGGCCTTGACATCAGCCAAGGGGATTCATGACTCTAGACTGAGTGAGGTTTGGCTTTCGCTGGGTTACATCTTACCGATGAGAACAAGGCTTGTTACTTCCTTGCACTAAGCTCCCGAGAGATAGACTCTAAGAAAGGAGAAGAGTGAATTGCAGTCACCAACTGCACAGTGACTCTTGGCTTGCTATCCCTTGCAGTGAATCAACTTACTCTCCATTACAATAGATGGCAATAGTGCTTTGCTTGTTGGCAGCATGCGGCAATAATAAAGCTTTTTTTTTTTTTTTCAGGCAGCCTCTCATATACAGACAGCAATCTCTGTGGACGAACAGAACTGCCTTTAGAAAGAGTATGAGCAATCATTCCATAATAAGACCAGACCCAGTATTTCAGCATGAGGTGCCCTGAATATGCCTACACTGTGGTAAGTAGTATATCACAGAGTGCATGATAAGAATTCGTGATCTAATTAAAAACCTTTTAAGAGCCGGGCGGTGGTGGCGCACGCCTTTAATCCCAGCACTCGGGAGGCAGAGCCAGGCGGATCTCTGTGAGTTCGAGGCCAGCCTGGACTACCAAGTGAGTTCCAGGAAAGGCGCAAAGCTACACAGAGAAACCCTGTCTCGAAAAACCAAAAAAAAAAAAAAAAAAACCTTTTAAGAAATCGGGATACTATCAACTCAGCAGCAAAAAAAAATCCAATTTCCACAATGTTTGAGGCCTACAGACACCTCAAACTGCCCGAGAGAATATACAGCTAGGCAGAATGGCTGATTTCAAAGTTTCCTCACAGTTTACCACCTCTGTGTCCAAGAGACCTACTCTCAGCACTACGAATATGTAATGAACAAAATAACAGTACTTCATACTCAAATTCAAATGAGACAACAGATGTAATGTCATTACAACAAATGCAAAACTGTCTGATGTTTGTTTATTATTACCACACCCAAACTTCTAAGTTGCCAGCCTTGAGATGCTTCATTTAATTAGGATTACCCAAGGCCACATTGACCTTCAGCCTTTGCCCTTCCCCACATGCCAACATAGATTAAAAAAAAATCTCAGGAAAATATTCCAGGGGGACTGGTATTTGAGCTTTCCAATGAAAGAAATAAAGAGGCCATAGTCAGCTTGTCCCTACTGGGATGGCATATGACAAAGATCTGAAGTGGCTCTGAGGCATCACGGAGAACAGCTGAAAATCACATTGTCAGCCTGAAATGCATCAAAGCTCTTTACTGGCTTGAGACCCCCTAGGGAGAGTTTCCACTCCTCTCAGTCTGTGCCAAATCACATTTGGCCCTGGCAGGATGGGGGGTGGGGCTCAGTGACTACTCCATAGGACAGCTTGTAGTAAGCCTTTGATGGGGAAGAAATGATGACAGTAATAGTCCCTCCTCACCCACAAACAGTGCTCACTTGGGGACATGTGTCATCATTATCACCACTGAGACAAACTCTCATGGATTTTGGGCTGTGGTACACTCAACAGTGCCCTACCCTTTGCAGATAATAAGGCCAATATCTCACTCAAGCTCTGAGCACCGAGGAAAGCTACCCATGTTAACAAGCACCCCTGCCCTGCTGTCTAGGCGTGTGTTGCTAAGCACAAAGATCCAAGACATAGTCCTCAAGATATTTTTCTTGTGTTTAATTCTTCATTAGACAGAAACACCCCTCTGCCTCAGGGAAATCCAGACTCATTGACACATTTAGTGAGTGATTTACAGGCGTTCTGCTACCACAAATGACCCTGCAAGCTCTGGGAGAAATTATTGTGCTCATTGGCTATACACCTGCTTCCCAGGTCCACATCCCATGAGCTTTGCATAGTATGGCTTGTCATGGAGAGTGAGGGTTAATGTTGATTGTCAAGTTGACAGGATCTAGGATCACCTACGAGACAGAGGTTTAGATTAATTGAGGTGGAAAAACTCCTACTAGCTGTGGGTGGCACCATTTGACACGGTGTCCCAGAATTAATAAAAAGACAGAAGGCAGCAAAAGCAAGAGTATACATCTCTCTGTTTCCCGACTGGCAAGTTCCTCCCACCATAAGTTTACTGCCTCTTCTTGCTTTGGTGCTCATGTCATAGAGAAGTAGCACTTGGTTGCTAGCTCCTGTCTGATATTTGTATACTTTTATCACATCCTCCTCATCCTGTGGAAAATATTGGGTGAAGCTAAAACATGGTTTAAGGGCTTGTTTGATTTTTACATTATTTACATAAGTAAATATGTACAATATAAGTTGTACAAAATAGTGGCCTTCACTCTGACATTTTCCTCTGTATATACAATATTCTTTGGCTGTCCTTTGCTGTTATATACTCAGCTCTGTTATCCATATTTATCCATCACCTTTTCCTTCCTTTCTCTTTTTTACATATTCTGTTTTTATTTTGTTTGGTTTTGTGTTTTTTTTGTTTTTTGTTTTTTTTTTTTTTTCAAGACAGGGTTTCTCCTTGTAGTTTTGGTGCCTGTCCTTGATCTCGCTCTGTAGACCAGGCTGACCTCGAACTCACAGAGATCTGCCTGACTCTGCCTCCTGAGTGCTGGGATTAAAGGTGTGCGCCACTGCCCGGCTTTTACATATTCTGTATATGAAAGAATGTATGTCATGTCTGTCTTTCTGAGTCCAGTTTAACTGTGATCTCAAGTCCCATCCATTTTCCTGTAACCAACATGATTTCATTATTTTTAAGACTGAATAATGCCTATTGGGTACATCTGCCACATTTTCTTTATCCTTGCACCAACTTAGCTGGTGGGCATCTAAACTGGTTCTATTACATGGTTATTGTAAATGTGTTGAAGGAAACGTGGTAAAATGTGCTGTGGGATGTTCTGTATGTTAAATGTTTTGCTCTGATTGGCTAATAAATAAAACACTGATTGGCCAGTAGCCAGGCAGGAAGTATAGGCGGGACAAGCAGAGAGGAGACTTCTGGGAAGCGGAAGGCTGAGGCAGGGAGACACTGCCAGCCTGCCAGCCAGCCGCCGCCATGAGAAGATGTTAAGATACCGGTAAGCCATGAGCCATGTGGCAACTTATAGATTAATAGAAATGGGTTGGCTTAAGATATAAGAACAGTTAACAAGAAGCCTGCCATGGCCATACAGTTTATAAGTAATATAAGTCTCTGTGTGTTTACTTGGTTGGGTCTGAGCAGCTGCAGGACTGGTGGGTGAGAGAGATTTGTCCTGACTGTGGGCCAGGCAGGACCAGGAAAACTCTAGCTACAAAAATGCTTTGAATCATAAAAATCTCAAATGTTTCAAAGTACATCTTTCTATTTACCCCTTAATATTAACATGTGAAACGGTTCCATTCGAAACAATCCGCTATATAAATAGGACATGTTACAATGTGTTTTTTGCTATGAAGTCATTTAGAGGTTCCTCTTGTAAAGGCCTGAAAATGAAGACTTAGATAAGAAGTTACAATTTGCTGGCTAGTTACAGATTGAATTCTGTGTTCTGTGTGTCCTGTCTGCCTGTGTTCAGATGATCCTCACTACCTACCCGCTTCAACTCTCCAAATTTCCATCCCTTGCCTTAAAATGGCACTAATAATATTCCTACCTTATAGGACCATGTTAGTAAGCCACAGGGACATTTGATCCGGGGCCACTGACAGTAAGCACTCAATGAGCATTTCTCATGGTGATGGGAAGTCTTGTTTTATCAAGCATTTCTATAAATGTGTGTACACAAGGCTTTATTCTCCATCTCACTCCTCTTGTTCTTCATTTATAAAAACAGTCTTTTGTAAATAGTATCAGTAAGAGAAAGAGTTCCCATTGCTTCCTGAAGGATCCAGGTAAGCCGGAGGAGGGAGGCTATCCAGTGCAAGAGACAAGATTTCCTCATACAGACTTAAAAAACAATCAATGAACTAAAGATACTCTGAAAAGAGGTATGAATGGAAAAGGGCTGTCTGGCCCAGGCCAGAAGACAGCCTGGGCCGATGCCAGCAGCCTGTCTCTGAGCCTGAAAGTGTCACTGAATGCATACCCAATGGAAATGGAAAAAAAGCAGCTTTAGTCCATTTCCTGGACACAGTTCATTCCCAGTTGGCTTTTAGTTGACTGGAAAAAATCTCTGGACAATGTAGAAAGGCAATACTTTTTAAATCGGAAGGACCCAGGATTATATAAAAATTACCTGTTACCTTCTGAGATAGCTAATGTTATTTTCTACACAGGTAAGATAGTAGTTAGACTGTACCCTTTTTATGGGGGAGGGGTGTTACATTCATTTTCTAGACTCTAATGAAGCCTTCAGTCATTTCCATAGGAAAGTTCTCATACATGAAAATACTAGATATGACTCCCCACCAACACATGAGGCCCATTCATAAAATTCCTTTAGGAATAGTGCAAAGACTCAGCATTTCTCCACAGAGCAGAGAATTTGCTCCCTGTGTTTGTAGAATATGTAATTTTTTTATTCATCTTTCTGTCTGCATTGACAGATAGATGCATGAGAGGTAGTTTCTAGTAACTGAATAAATGAATATCGGCACTGGGTCAGGTGTTTCACAAACAGAGTCCCAGCTAATGTTTGTATCATTCTATGAGGAAAGATCACATTCTACATTTCCCAGACAAACAGATCTCGTAGAATTGCATACCTTTGCCAAGTTCACACAGTCTGTAATTACAAGGTCAACCTTTGAGCTCAGACTGCCTGGTTCACCACCTCTGTGCTTGCTATTCTGTCAGCCTAGGATGCCATACATAACGGGAACTCATCTCAAAGAGCTTGTGGCTAATAAGTCCAAACTCAAGGTGCCGGCTGTTCCACTCCTGCTAATGCTCCTCCTGCCTAGCAGACAAGCTTCGCTTTCAGTGTTCTCCCATGGTGCAAAGAGACTTGAGTGTCATTAGTTCTCCTTAGAAAGAACTCACGAGTAAGAGATCCAGAACCTTCTCTTCAGACATCCTTTAACATGCATTACCTTCTCATTTGACCAAATTGCAGTCACATTGGCAAATAGAGTAGAGTACATGAATTTGGGGACTCAAATGTTCAGCTCAGAACGTGCACCATTCTGCATCCCAAGAAAACAAGTGGGATTGGTTAGATGGGGCTCATATTTGCACAGACCACATTAGAGACAGTTCATGTCATTCAACTGCTGCATTTGGCTTATGTAATTTTAAAAAACTGAATGGTTTATTTTGGATCAAAAGAAACCCCCATGCTAAGCTAGTGTCATGTTCTATACCTCCAAGAGTGACTGGCTTCTTCCAATCAGTATGTGGTTTCTGTAGGCTGGGGCTCCTCACATACTGCTAACCTGCCATCAGCTCTTACATAGAAGTTCAACGTATCAGCAAAGCCATGACTGTTGACTGTTATTCCCATGGAACTGACTGGATTTCACAGGTTGCTGATTGAGATCTCCTGCTTTGGGGACTTCCATGTAATTTTTGATTGTCCTAAGAATCAGTTGCATCAGAAGCAGAAAATAGGAAGAGTCAAACAAAACCCTAGAATATATGGCCACTGTATAGCCATCTGCACTTGGTAGTTTTATATCAATTTGACACAAGCTAAAGTCATCAGAGAGGAGGGAAACTCAATTAAGAAAATGCCTCTATAAAATCAAGCTGTAGGCAAGCCTGTAGGGCATTTTCTTAATTACTGATTGATGGCTGGCAGTCCTGAGTTCTATAAGAAAGCAGGCTGAGCAAGCCATGAGGAGCAAGCCAGTAGCTGCACTCCTCCATGGCCTCTGCATCAGCTCCTGTGCTCCAAGTTCCTGCCCTGTTTGAGTTCCTGTCCTGACTTCCTTCAGTGATCAACAGCAATGTGTAAGTGTAAGGCCAAATAAACCCATTCCTTCCCACTTGCTTTTTGGGCATGGTGTTTTATTGCACCAATAGAAACCTAACTAAGACACCACTCTTCCACCCTTATTCACTCACGTAGGGCTTTTCTTCTCTCTTTCATGCTTCCTGACATGTGACCCAGCTAAGATGTCAAGAGATTCTCTTTACCTAGTCCATGTGTCCCTTCCAGGTGAACCACCTGCCTCCTCCTGTGGATTCTAAAATGTTGACTCAGGAGTCGTTTTTACTGTGAATAGACACGAGATACTTAAATTACTTATTTTAAAAAGTATAAGATGTGAACATATTAAATGATAACAAATTTAAGGCAATGAAATATTAACAACCAATAAAAAACAATGATTACTTACATATGTTAATTATTAAAATGTGTTACATAGTAATATATTTCAGTTAGTAATTTACTACTAATTAACATGTATTTTAGCAATTATTTTGCTAACAAGTTTTTATTATTTGTTTCCTGGCAGAGATAAAAGTTGCTAGATCCATGCAGCTTCCTGCAATTTAGAAACAGTAAGATTGGAGCTGAATTCCCTGTTCATAAGGCTTATCCCACCATGGCATTTGTTAGTAGCACAGTAATGATGAGAACACATATTTCCTTTGCCTTTACTTATGTACTTAACATAGCTTGTACATTTTACCCTTATGACAGTCAAATAAAGTAGATGCTATTGGCATTCCCTTTCTATGGACAAAGAAAAAAGGTTAAAGGAGTTGTGATGCCTTGACAGTGATAGAGAAGCTGGCAAGATCAGGATTCAGAAATGTGGCTCGAGAGTCTATGCTGGAAACCCCAGGCTCACAAGAGGAGTGGTTTTTCTGCAGTACCTTTCTTCTTTTCTTTTTTACATTTTCATAATGTAGGTGGCCGCATCTTATTATGCCACTAAAGCTTTTATTTATTGAGTAAATATTTTCTATGACTCACAATTGCATAAAACAATTTCAACTGGTGGAGAAAAAAGTACACATGTGACTAGTGAATAATGACTCTCTAAAAGCTCCCGAACTATTTCTCTCTCCACATCTTGTATATTACGTGTAATCTCTCTACACTGCTTTTTTCCATGGAGGATATGAAGACTTCTCTCTCTCTCTCTCTATTTTTTTTTTAAATCAACCTGTTTTAAACAACACAAGTGCCGTGCAAAACATCGTATAAGATGTTTTAAGGACTACCCTGGGTAACTTCCTTGTAATGTATGAATCTGAAATATTTCCCTGTAAACCCACAATTTTCCATACAGTCACACTGTTAAATTGCCTCTCTGAGAGGCAGAAATTACTGTTGATTTGATTTCCTTTGTTTTCTTAAGCAAGAATAAAATGTTATGGATTTCTTAAAACCCTGCCACTATTGCCATTATCTCCCTCCTCACTTTTAAAATGCTACACAACTTTCATTGTGAAGTACTTGCAGAAATATTAACCTGCAGATTATGGGGAAAGATATGTGGTCCAATATATACATCAGCATGATTATCACTTTCCTGTGTTCTCTAGACTGGTATATAACAAAATAGCAGCAATAAACAAATAGTCACAAGATCCATGAGCCAGCCTATTGTCTTCTGTGTGTGTGTGTGTGTGTGTGTGTGTGTGTGTGTGTGTGTGTGTGTGTGTGTGTATGCTTGTTTGTGTGTGCACATGGATGTACACATGGAAACCAGAATACAGCCTCAAGTGTCATTCTTAGGAGCCATCTACATTGTTTTTTTGGTACCCATCTGCCCAGCACTGGGATTAAAAGCATTTGTCATGTCCAGACTTTCACTTCTCATGCTTATATATCTGCTGTCTATGAAGCAGTATGATAACATGGCCTTAACTCTTAGAGTAAGATGCCAATATTCTACAACATTTACATGTTTGTGTAACACAAGAGAGAAGAAGCAAAGCTTTGCCTTATAAAAGTTTGTCATCAAAGGGATGCCATTTGGAAGATGCTGGATTTGGACTTTTACTTTCTGTATTATGCCAAAGTTATTGGAAGTTAAGAGTGAACAAGTCATTAATGACGAATCTTTTCTCTTGAACCTGGGTCATAATTAGGACAAAGGAATATCAAGTAGGCAAAAGGTTTATCCATTACCTAACAAGTGAAATACTGTAAGGGTTTATGTCACTGCTTTAAGCAACCGAGTCCCTCATTTAAGAGTTTAATTCCAACTGTTCTGAGCACCAGATCCTAGATTTTTTTCTTACAATGATGCATTGCTTCTAAATCTTTCCCTACTCAGCACATCCTCTATGTGCCTTGCTCAGTTTTTGAGTATGCTAGTCTTTTTTATTTTATTTTGTTTTATTTTACAATACCATTCAGTTCTACATATCAGCCACGGATTCCCTTGTTCTCCTCCCTCCTGCCACCCTCCCCTTCCCCCCAGCTCACCCCCCATTCCCATCTCTTCCAGGGCAAAGCCTCCCCCAGGACTGAGATCAACCTGGTAGACTCAGTCCAGGCAGGTCCATTCCCCTCCTCCCAGGCCGAGCCAAGCGACCCTGCATAAGCCCCAGGTTTCAAACAGCCAACTCATGCAATGAGCACAGGACCCGGTCCCACTGCCTGGATGCCTCCCAAACAGATCAAGCCAATCAACTGTCTCACCCATTCAGAGAGCCTGATCCAGTTGGGGGCCCCTCAGTGCTAGCCTCTTTAAAAAAACATTTTTTATTTATTTTGTGTTTTGAAACCATGGATGTATGTGGATGTGCACGTACTTGGGTAAGTCTGTAGAGATCAGAGGACAAATTGCTGGAGTTTGTTTTCTTCTTTCATCATGTGAGTTCTGGGAATCGAACTCTGGTTGTGTGACTTGGTAGCAAGTGCCCTTCCTGACAGAAACATACCAGCCCTATGTTTAAGTGAATTGGTTTTTGTTATAGTGGAGGTGGCGATGGTGATGGTTGTAGTGGAGATGGTGGGGAAAGTGATGGCGGTGGTTTGGGAGTTAGTGCTGTTGTTCTGTGAGGGTAATTTTTATGCAGAATAGTCTGCTTATCCTCTCTCTGAGTTGGTTTATGGTTTAGACATGCTGGCATTGCTTCACTTTGTACTGTCTGATTCAGGCTATTTTAAGAATGCAAAGCTAACTATTCCATCACAGTTTACATGAAATATATATTATTGAATGAAAGCTTGCACAATTCCAGAATGGAAAGCTAAAGCCTACTTAGGAACTTGTGACATAAACACACACACACACACACACACACACACACACACAGCCCAACACAGTAAAAATCAGCTTTTACTGACCGACAGACATGGGACACTTTGGTTCTACTCAGCTTAAGTCAGGTTAAGACATGTAAACTAAAAAGGACTAGACTACAGTTTTCACAGGAAGCAATTCCTTTGTCCCAAAATGTTTGCATCCTTGATACTGTTTTCATTTTGAGATAAATCTGATCACTTAACTAAGTAATGAATTCAATATCATGTGCCATGACTTTTTATGATCACTTAGGACTTTCTGATAATGCTTATATGGACATTACAACTATGAAGGTAACAGGGAAGTTAATTTACCCCTACACTTGGTGAAGTGCATTATTTTGTCCTCTGGTTGAATCAAATGTGAATGACTAAATGTTCACAGCAAGAGCTGTCGTTAAAGATAGATTCCTAAGACACTGGCAAGACTTGTGGCATCATTTCAAATTAGCATCCTTAAATATTGTACACTCTGTCTTCTTCCCATGAACACTACCTTTTCTATTACACCATCTTTTTTAAAAAATAATTTATTTGTATTTTATGTATGAGTGTTTGCCAGCATGTAAGTGCACTGTAGTGCAAATTCTAATTGGTCTTAATAATAAGAATCCAGAGTCAGGTATAGGGGTAAATGCTGAAAGATCAGAGAAGTAAAGGAGCCAGCCACTAGAGATACTTTGTATCTCTGCTGAATCCTCAGATCTAAAAAACCAAGCTCCTATCTCCATCCCACCTTATCACTTTCTCTCTCTACCTAGCCATATCACTTTCTGTTTCCTCCTCCCAAGTGCTGGGATTAAAGGGGCTGCCACCACTGCCTGGCCTTTAGTGGCTAGTTCTGCACTCTGATCTCCAGGCAAAGCTTTATTTGCTAGAGCATAAGCAAAATATCACCACAGTGCACCAAGTGCATGCAGTGCCCACAGAGGACAGAGAGAACATCATGTCCACGGAACTGGAGTTACAAATGGTTATGAGCTGTCATATGGGTGCTGAAAACCAAACCTGGGTTCTCAGCAAGAGCTACAAGGGCTTTTAAGAGCTGAGCCATCTCTCCAACCCCCCCACTGTTATAGTAACTTAATTCTTACCCTTCAGTACTGTTTTTCCCCCAGGTTTTCTCCTTTACTCTGATTTATAATTTGTTAACATCCTTACTATCCTAAGGCAGATGGTTCCAAATTTCTGTTGTAACACCTGTTGTCAGTCACCTCCAAAACTTTAACCCAAAAGGAGTGAATTTTCTGTACTTTGTAGGGAAATTCTAGCTCACTTGACATCAGTTTTTAACCTCAAGCCTTCTCCGTTGCAAACACACACTTCCTGTCTTCTCAGAGCATCCTCAGGGCTACCGTCCTTCCCCTCTCCCTTCTTAAAGGGTGGGTACTATTGACACAACAGCCCCGAATCTCTCAAAAATCGATTTCTATTGATGCATAAATAACAATAGAATTTCATATGTTTATGATGCATGGCATGATAGTTTCCACTGTGAAATGAGTACTACAATACACCTAATTAATATATCCATCAGCTCCCATAGCTTTCAGTTTGAGTGTACAGACTGAGAGCAGATTTCAAATATGCGACAATCTGATACTCACCAGATCTGCAGAACTTGGCACCCAGCCTACGTGGATAGCATCTTTGGACTAATTCCCCATTACCATCATCTATAATCCCAAGCAGTGATGATTGTCCTCTGTGCTTTCTCTGAGTTCCACTTCATAAGGTTCCATACATGTGAGATTACACAGTTTTTGCCTTTTTGTACCCAGTTCACTTCATATAGCATCCTCCAGCGCCATCCATTTTAACACAAATTCTAGATTCACTTCTCTTTAAATGACTGGATAATGTTATGTGTCTGTGTATGCATATTTTTTTTCCACATTTTTACCTACTCATCCATCAAGGGTCGTTGTGAACATTTGATTACTTATATTCATTGTTGTTATAATGACATCATGACTGTGGAACTATATATATATTCAATGTCTGAAATCAAGTTTTCACATACACATCTAGGAATGGTATTGCTGGATCAAATGGTAATTGAAAGGATGAACAATGCTGGTGGCTGCACTGGTTACCTGTGGAAAAGTCATGAGCCATGCCCATGACTACCAGAGTTACAGAGAGCTTTATTGGAAGGAGGGAGGGGATAAGAGAGAGGAGAACCAGGCCTGAAGAGAGAGAAGGATGGCAGGAGCAGAGCAGAGCAGAGCAGGGAGCAGAGAGAGAGTGTGGGGTCCATGTCTGGCTCTTTTTAAGGCACAGATTGCATAATCATGCCATGTGTACGTAGTCGCTTGTGCCCCGTAATGACGTAAGACACAAGACCCACCGCCCCCAAACTGTACATGTGTAGGAGTGAGGGCAGGATCCTAACAGTAATTACATACTTAATTTTTGATGGTCACTTAACACTATTTTCATAATGACTACTTTCATGAAGAGTGTACAGGGTTCCCCCCACACACACTTTTTTTTTTTCCGAGAAAGGGTTTCTCTGTGTATTTATGGTGCTTGTCCTGGCTCTTGCTCTATAGACCAGGCTGGCCTAGAACTCACAGAGATCCACTTGGCTCTGCCTCCTGAGTGCTGGGACTAAAGATGTGCACCACCACCACCCAGCTAGGATTCCCCTTTTATCTGCATTTTTTTTATAATACCTGCTCAGTTTTGCCTTACTGATAATACCCATTATAACAGGCATAAGATAATAAGTCAATTATATCTCCCTTTTTCATCTCTCTGATTACTAGAGATGCTGACCATATTTTTATCTAGCTGTTGGAGTTGCAAATCTTCATTCCAGAAATATCCTGTCTGATATCTTGCCTATTTTTAATTGAGTTGTTTATTTTCCGACCTCTAAGTTGTCTGAGTGGATAATAACTTCTTATCAAATTATACTTTGCAAATGTTTCCTCCAATTCCATAGGCTGTGTCTCCCCTCTGCTGGTTGTTTTGTGGGTGCTGTCTTATTCAGTTCCATTTTTGTTGCCTTTAGTTTAGGGGTCATAACCAAAGGGAAAATTTTTAATTAAAAAGAAACAAACAAACACTGTCCAGACCAATAATGAGAAGACTTTTCTTATTTTCTTTTAATAATTTTAAACTTTCATTTCTTACATTTAAGTATTTTAAAATAAGTTGACTTAGATAAATGATTTACACTTAAGATCTACATTCTTCTTGAGTGTGAATATATTGTCTACAGAGGAACTCTCCAGTGTACATCCTTGGCACTTCTGTATAGCATCAACTGACTGGCAATGCATGGACTTATTTCTGTAATCCATATTATTTCATGGGTATGTATGTCTTCATGATAGTAATATACTGCTCTGATTTTTTTGTTTGTTTGTTTTTTTGAGACAAAGTTTCTCTGTGTAGATTTGGTGCCTGTCCTGGATCTCACTCTGTAGACTGGGCTGGCCTCAGACTCACAGAGATCTGCCTGGTTCTGCCTCCCAACTGCTGGGATTAAAGGCATGCACCACCATTGCCTGGCTCAGTGTATTCTTTCTAGTTAGTTCTTTTGCTTATTATTTATTTGTTTAATTGGAATCTTGGGTTACATAGCTCTTGTGTCTCAGACCTTCAGACTCAGAACTAGTTAAATACCAGCTTTCCTGGTATTTCTGACTTACAGGCCTATCACAGAACTTCTCACATGAGCCAGTCCCCACAAAAACATGTTCTCTTCTATGTTTATCTTATTGGTTTGGTTTCTCTGGAGAATTCTCTTACTAGAAAGGAGGGTAGGATGTGGGTGATAAGGAATTGTAGCTTGTCTAGAGGAAAGAATGAGATGGATTATCTGAGTAGGCCATGGCTGCAGAGAACCTGAGCAACTGGCCTCTCCTCTGGGAGGTCCCAAGAACTTAGCACTGGGAAATGTTTCCTGCCCAGAACCTGGTCTTGGGGAGACCAGTGCTACCTAGCATGAGCTGTTCTCCTGGGGCCTGTGAGATAATAAGAAACTCCTCAGGCTATGCTGAGAAAAAGACCATGCTTCCATAAAACACCATGACCCAGGTAACTGGTAGAAGGAATATTTATATTGGGCTTCTAGAGAATTAGAGTCCATGATGGCAGAGCAGGTAGCAGGTAACAGGCATCAGGCATCAGGTAGCTGGAGCAGTTGAGAACTCATATCAAGAACCACAAACAGGAAGCAGAGAGAGCTAACTCAAAATAACACAAGTCTGTTGAAACCTCAAAGTTTTCCCCAGGGGACATACATCCTTAGCAAAGCCACACCCCCTAATGGACTCCAAATAGCCACCCACTTGGGACCAAGTTTCCAAATGCACAAGACTTATGAGGGATGTCTCATTCAAACAACCACACCATAAGAATTTTATTTTTCGCCGGGCGGTGGTGGCGCACGCCTTTAATCCCAGCACTCAGGAGGCAGAGCCAGGCGGATCTCTGTGAGTTCGAGGCCAGCCTGGGCTACCAAGTGAGTTCCAGGAAAGGCGCAAAGCTACACAGAGAAACCCTGTCTCGAAAAACCAAAAAAAAAAGAATTTTATTTTTCGAGCTAAACAACTGTCCCCCGACCCCCAGGCAGGGGCATTGGGATCAGTCCCTAGTGCATGGGCGGGCTTTTTGGAGCCCAGTGCCTAGAGTGTGACACCTTGCACAGCCTTGGTGCAGTGGGGAGGGACTTGGACCTGCCTCAGCTGAGTGTGCCAGGCTCTGCTGATTCCCCATGGGAGACCTTGATTTGGAAAATGTGGGGATGGGAGGTGAATTGGGGGGAAAGGCAAGGGGTGGGAAGAGGAAAAAGGGGGGGGATCTGTGGTTGGTATGTAAAGTGAATAGAAAATTTCTTAATAATTTTTTTAACATTTTAAAAAAGAATTTTATTTTTCTCTATTTTTGTAAAAATTGATATTGATACTTTAATAGGGTTCACATTGAATTCATAGATCATATGAGGAAGTATGGGGATTTTGACAAATTTAGTGCATGAAAACAGAGTAACTTTCTGTTTATTTCATACATGTGGTATAGATTTCCCTATACAGCTTCTTCAGTTTCTTGCTAAATATGCTTGCTTTCATAAATGAATTACCTTTGTTTTCATTTTGTAGGTGTTCATTTTTATATAAAAAGGTAATGATTTGTATACCCACGGTCTTTGCTAGAATTTCTTTATTAGGTCTAAGGAGTTTTCAGTGGAGCCTTTAAAGTTGTGCTATATGAATTCATGTCATCTGCAAACAGACTATTCTACTTCTTTCGGTTTTAGATGCAGATGCCACTAATTTTCTCTTCTTTCTGTAAAAATAATATAACATATGACATTTTCCCCTTTCCTTTCCTTCTCCAAACCTGCTCATATAATCTCCCCTCTTTTAAATCCATGGCCTCTTTTATCATTAATTGCTATTGCATACACACATCTATTACATGCCTATACATGTAAATGTGTACACACATGTTTATACTCCTAAATATAACCTGTTCAGTTCATAAGATGCTGATTGTATGTATGATGTCAGGGCTGAACATTTGCACAGCACAAACAGTTTGTGTGCTCTTAACTGGGGGAGGCCCCTCCTCCCTCTCTCAGCCTTCCTCAGTTGCCTATACTTCCATGAGTAGATTGGAGGCCTTGTGGGCTCTCCCTCACCCACTTTGGCATGTGACTTGATGTTGTTCACTTCACATTTGTGCAGTCCTGTTGGTGAGATTTTTAGGGGTATAGTATACCTTTTGACATTCCTAGGAGACACAATTTCACAACGCACTCTCTGGTCCTCTGGCTCTTAACAATCTTCCTGCTCCCTCTTCTGCAATGTCCCCTGAGACTTAGGTGGCAGAGTGGGTTGTAGATGTGTCCATTGGGACTGGCCTCCCCAAATCTGAATTTGATTAGTTGTGTTTTTTCTGTACTGGTTTCCATCTGTTACAAAGAGAAGTTTCTTTGATGAGGGGTGAGGATCACACTTATCTGTGGGTATAAAGACAAATGTTTATAGATTGTTGTTAGGGATTACGCTAGCTTAGTAAATTAGTGATTGCAGATTCTCCTCCATCAATCATGACTTCACATGACTGGGTAGTTAGTTATGTTTTCAGCACTACACATGGTTTCCCTCTTGTTGGGTACTTCTTAAGTCCAATTAGAGAGATATTGGTTAGCGCCAAGGTATGTGTGCTACTACTTTAGGGTCGTTGTGTAGTGACACTTTCCTTGGGGCCTCCAGCTCACAAAAACACAACACAGAGATGTCTTATTAATCATAAAAGCTCAGCTGATAGCTTAGGCTTATTTCTAGCTACTTCTTATAACTTAAATTAACCCATTTCTATTAATTTACTTTCGGCCTCATGACTTCGTTACCCCATCTCCGTAGTGCCCATCCTGCTTGCTCTGTGTCTCCTGGCTTCTCTACCCTTCTTCTTTCCACTGCCCTCTGTGCCTGGAAGTCCTGCCTAGCTATTGGCCATTCGGCTCCTTTAAACCAATCAGAGTGACACATCTTCACAGTGTACAAAGAGATTATTCCAGAATATTATTGTGCCCTACTGACTGCAGATGTGGTTCATAGGCTTCATAGTTGTGTAAGGTTGTTGATTGCCTCACTCTTTTGGAAGCTTGCCTGGTGCCTTCTGGTACCATGAAAACTAGTCTTAGGTAGGGGGCATTCAGGTCAGTTCTAGCTCAGGTGTCTCTTCTAGGACTGTATTGAATGGAAGCAACCAAACAGGCATTCTGGTTTTGCTAATGGTCTTAGAAAAAAATGGTTAAATTTGAATTTTCCTGTGTACTTTATACACATATGGACTTCTTTGTATTGTGGTTCATTTCTTCAGCACCTACTGTTTTTAGTTTTGTAGTTGTTATGGTTAATCATAAAGGGATATTGAATTTGTCAAGTACTACATCTTTTGAACTGAACATAGAGTTTTCATCAGGTTAATGTGATGCATTCTTGAAGCTCAGAGATGAATCTCATGTGTGGCTGTGCACTGTTTTTAATGTGCTCTTCAATTCTCTCATTGGCCTGCTGTTGAGGGATCTTGCATCTATCTCCATCTCACCTACAGCCCATAACTTTTCTACTAGTGTTCTCCTTTGCCTGTAGTGTCAGGATAAGGCTAGCTCATGCTTAAATTTGGATGGTAGGCGAAGTGATAAGGGGTCTCAGGTTAAGGAAACCCCTGGAAAAAAATGACAAAAGTAACTTCCTGATGCTAATGAATCCACCCTAAGATACAGACGCTGAAATGAGAGCTGCTGAAGCCAGAGCTGGGGGAATCCAGAGGCAGGGATGGATGGAGCATCCAAAGAAAGTGGCAGGAGATGCCAGAGTGCTGCTGATCTGAGAAGGCATTTATGGAACAGATCCCACAGAATCCTCTGCTGTGAGTCTGAGCTGGGGAATTCTCTGGCAACAGAAAATAGAAATGTAAGTGGGAAATACTTTTTCTTGCCTCACACATCGCCAGCTCCACCTGCCAGGGAAAACTGCAAATAGCTGGTCTTGAAAAACTTAATCCATTTAACCTTGAGTCATAAAAGAACAGTGGCACAGAATTCACACAAGAATACGATTAAAAATGTGTGAAACAGCACTAAAACTTTCCAACAGGGGAGAAGTCCCGGGAAAATAGTGTCAAATTGTAGCTGAAAATTTTGCCCCAAATCCCACCATTAAAATGAGTTATGAAACAATCACCTCAAGAAGGAAGACTGCAAAGCAGAAAACTAAGAGCTCAAGGGGAAACGGTCACTCAGCAGTCAAAACTGAAACACGCTGACAGAACACTGAGAGAAGAGAAGAGAAGCCTTGGATCAGAGAAATGAAGGCCACTGGGGAGAATGTAAGAGCAGCTGCGGTTGCTACCAGCTGCCACAGAAAGGCACAAAGGAGTTAGAAATGAGGGAAAGGAATAGAGTCCCAACCAGATTCAGAAATGATACACTGGACCCAGGAAAGGGGGTCACTGTCTGTGGACTCAGTGATGGCCACTTTCACATTTGGACTCCTTAAAAATAGAAAAGTAATTAAACAAAACAGTATTTTAAGGTGAAATGGAATGATTTTTTTAAAGATAAGAAAGTCTCAAATCTATATTTTTCTCCCTAAGACAATTAAGCAGGACAATAAAGTATGTGGTGTATACTCACCAAAGTTATTGGATGTTAAAGATAATGAGAGGTTCATAAAACAACAACAATAACAAAACCACTTCTGCATACAAACAAAGACAGTCCTGTGGTGGTTTGAAGAAGAAATGTCCTCCACAGCTCTAGAATTTGAACACTTGGTCCCTGTTGTTGGAACTATGGGCTTATGGAACCTTCAGGAAGTACAGCCTTGCTGGACAAGGGCGTCACTGGGAATGAGCTCTGGGATTTCATAGCCCCCACGCACTGGCTGTTCTTCCTGTCTCTGTTTCTTGTGTGCAGATGAGACGTGATCTGGCCGCTTCCTGATTCTGCCACTATATCATGCCTTCCTCAGCATGATGGACTCTAGAACCGTAAAGTAAAATATATCCTTTCTTCTTTGAGTTGCTCTCAGTCATGGAATTTATGAGAAAAATAACTAATATACATCCCAATTGTGTCAATATGAGACCATATTTCTCTTTCTATCCTAGTACCCAATGCCCAAAGACGGTGAAACACCATTACATTAAGAAATAGTAAAAATGAAAAGAAGGTAAAGAATTTCATATCTAGTAAGAAGAAAATACAAAAAAATGCATATATAAAAACTATAGGCAAATAGTTTGAAACAAACAAACAAAAACGACAACAAACCTCGGAAAATCCTTTTCCCATAAATCCTTCTTTTTAAAAAATTGGTTAACAAGAATTTTATCCCAACACAAATAACCAGGGAAATGTTAGCAAAAGACTGCTGATGAGCAATTAATGTATTTTTTCTACAAGTGATATCAAAATAACTATGAGGATGAAGGCAGAATAGAATGGAAATGCAAAGTGTTTGATACCACATGAGATAAATTGTCAATGTCTCCTCAGTATCAAGAAACACAGGATAACTAATGATAGAAAATCTAATAGGAAGCATAGGTAAACGTGGCAGTAGCAGGCTAGAGAGACACTCAGGTGTGCTTGCTGCTCCAGTAGAGGGCCAGAGTTCAGTTCCTAGCACCTACATCAGAAAGGTCACAACTTCCTATAAGTTCAGTTAAAGGGAATCTGACACCCTCTTCTGGCCTTATGAGGTACTTCACTCACATGCTCATGCCAAAATACTATTCACACCTATGCACATCATTATAAATAATAAGAACAAATATTTTTTTATTTTTTTTTATTTTTTTTTATTTTTTTTTGGTTTTTCGAGACAGGGTTTCTCTGTGTAGCTTTGCGCCTTTCCTGGAACTCACTTGGTAGCTCAGGCTGGCCTCGAACTCACAGAGATCCGCCTGGCTCTGCCTCCCGAGTGCTGGGATTAAAGGCGTGCGCCACCACCGCCCGGCTCAAATATTTTTTTAAAAAATTAAAGAATACAACAGCAAAACCTAAGGAGAATATAATTTAAGAAGTTGGGCTAGAGGGGAGTAATAAAGTATAGAAAGGAAGATAGATAAGAACCTATCAATAAATTAACTGATTTTTAAATTCTTCTAATGGGCCTCTATTAGATACTAGGCATGATTATGATAGTAATGGCCTCATAATGCAAACTTTTAAATACCAGAGATTTTCTTAAAAATTAAACAGTAGATATAATGCACAGTGTACACATACCTCTGCACAAGGAAAAATTAGGAAAATATACAAGAAATCAATGCATAAGGACCTCCCCCAAAATCGGTGAATGTGATTTTGCTGAAGGGGACAGTCCTTCACCTTCACAATCATATTTATCAAGCTATGAATACCAGACATAATATTTACTCGTATGCCCAAAGAAAAAAGTCAAATTCTTGAAAATAAATTACATCCCAACTCCAAATCTTCACCAAATCTGCTCTTGGTCTTGCTATATCTTCACGCCACCATTCTGTTTCTTTTCCACACTCTTAAACTTCTTAAAAGAGTAATAAATATTACATGAGTAAGGGCATGAGATAAATTACATAAGCCCTTTCTGCTTCCTCACCATTTCTACTTCCCACATAAATATTTGCAGTTGATGGCAAGGTCACCAGTGATCTCATGAGGACAAAACTATGAAGATTAATGCTATTAATATACCAACTTTTACTTGATAACTGTGTGAAATATTTTGGCTAAATCAAATGCTGATAAATTCATTACACACACACACACACACACACACATCAGAATCTTGCTATGTGACCCTGCCTCAGTCTCCCAAGTTCAAGGATTACAAGCATAGGCCACCTCACCTGATTGTAATGGACTTGATTGATATTTAGAGAAAGCAAGAGGGTTTTTGTTGTTATTTTTAAGCAAATGATTATTATATTCTATCATTGTTTGTTATTTGAATTTGAATAGTATGTAAATGATGTTAAATTGAAATCTTTTTCACTTTTGGAGAGACATTTTGCTGTTACTTTTTAACATTTTTAAAAATTCTTTGACAATTTCATACAATATATTTTGATCATATTTACCAGTTCCCAAGCTTCTTTCTCCCCACCCACACCCAAACTTCACGTGTCTTTTTTTGTTTCTTTTATATAACCCATTGATTCTAATTTGTCCTGCCCAAATGCTGCTGGGTATAAGGTCATTCTCTGGAGCATCATAAATCTATCAGGAGCCACACCCTTAAAGAAAACTGACTTCTCTTCACCCAGAAGCCATCAACTGTCCATAGATCACAGTGAGGGGTGGAGGCTCACGAACCCCTTCCTCTGCCACTCTGGAATGTTTACTGGCTTGATCTTGTGCAAGTGTTCTGTAGGCAACCAAAGGTCCTGTGAATTCATGGGTGCAGCAATCAGTCCTGTTATGTCCAGAAGACCCTTTCACTCTAGTACCCCTCACCTTTAGCTCTCATAACCTGTCTGCTCCTTTTCCTAAATGGTTCCTGAACCTTGAGGCAAGGGTGTGCTAGCAATAACCCATCTGAGACTGAGCTCTCCACAGTCACTTGTTCTCTTCCCCTTGACCAGTTGTGAGTCTCTGCATTCACCGCAGTCCAGTGCATGAAGAAACTTTCGGAATGAGGTCTGAGAGGTGCACTAATTTGTGGATGGAGAGATAAAGATTTAGAAGGTAGTTTGATAGTATGTGCATATCACAGAATAATAGTAGTAGGTTCACCCCTTGGGCCCGTGAGCGCCTCCACCTTGAGTTATTAGACAAATTTTGACTTACATGTGCAAATGAGCTGCATGTTTTCACAGAGCTTCCTCTAGTTTCTATACCCACTGCACACTGTGATTCAGCCAGCCCTGTGCCTAACAGCACAGTATCACTCCTCATTCTTCTCTCCCAGGTTCTCTTCTCACATCCTCGACAACCAAACACCTACCAGATTAAGAAATGTTCACTGTTGAATGAATGAATGAACAAATTCATTAGTATATATTAGCTTCATTTGCTTAAAGTCGACTCCATTCCTCAGACTTAGTGTGATCAAAACTTGAAATTGTATTTTGTCTGGTGAAGGGGAAGTGTTACTTTTCATGAGAGAATTGAAAGGTAATATATTTTTTAAATAAAAGAATGCATAACATGGAAAAAGGTCATAGTTTTCCCTTCAGGGATAGTTCTGGCTTCATTTTGCTAATTCCAGAACACAGGCAACAGAAGACATCTTTAAAATGAACAGTAAACCATAGTGAAAGTGAATAATTCAGTTTCACAGATACTGACTCTGTTATATGCAAAGTCTGTACATTTAATTGAAAATAACAAAAGAGCTAACTGTGTTTCCAAACTTCTCCTGTATTGTAAAGCCAAAGTCCTCTTGCACAAGATGTGTGTGTGTGTGTGTGTGTGTGTGTGTGTGTGTGTGTGTGTGTGTGTGTGTAGTGTAGTGTAAGGGGTTTGTCTGAGTAGAACTTCTGCAGGATATTTATTGAACAACTTGGATGAAACTCTACCAGAATTCAAAAGAGAAGTATTTTAACGCAGCTCAGGAGAAATCAAAGAACCATTTTTAATCTTGCAGAAGCAGCACAAAGGAGGAAGAGTAAGTACATAGGAATGAAGCTGTTCATTAATGAAGAAATGCAGGACACATTACTGCTTCATGCGTTGGACTTCAGCTTTGTGTCTTTCAGACACATCTCATCAATACAAGACCTGGATGCTACCCTAGGTAGCCTATTCTGAGATAGTTGTCTTCTTAGATGTTACATGACTATGAATAACAATAACTAAAAGCACTCTCAAGAGAGCTATCAATTATCTAAGAAGAAAAATACATGTGCGTGTGGTATGCATAGATGTCTATGTATATGCATACATACTTGTGTGCATAGATATTTACTTGCTTATTTACATCTTTAAGGTAGACTAAAGAGAAAGGAAGCTAACAGAAAGTGACCAAGCCAAATTTCTTCAAATACATTTATTATAAATTGATTTCAAAATCACATGCATATCATATATAATTATAAAACAAAATTAAATTTTACGAAGTGGTCCTAGAAATAAAATACAGGGAAATAACCATAATCATGTAATTGGTAGGAAGTTGGGCACTGAAAATCAAACCCCGGGCCTTACGTATGACAAGCAGGTTCTCAATTGCTGAGTGACATGCCAAGCCCTGTAATTCAGTCTTTGGCATAACCATTTGGAAAGGAAATGCTTCAAGAGACTTCAAAAACCTAGTAATTTGCTATATAGTCATAGTGGAATAGGTTCTAAGGGAAACAAACCATGAAATTAAAAAATATCTATTTTCAGTAATCATATTATTGCTGATACTATGTTGCAATTATGAGGCCATAGTGTGTGCTGAGAAATCAATCTAACGAAAGATTACAATAGTGTTACTAAACACTAAGATTTTGGCATAGGATGCAAGAAATTCTGGTGTAAGACCAGCACTGCTAAGCACCAGACAGAGAATACCAGAATGAACTCATCTAGTATTTCTCTTAAAATGCATGTGTATATTTTCTTTCAAGTCTTAACTCTCTGTTAAACAGATCATCATGGAGCAAGTTCCATGCCAGTGTTTTAGGTTTTGGTTTCAAACTTGCCCAGCCCATCTCTTTCTCCCCTCAAAACCTTTAACCCAAACAATCCCCTCTTCCTTTGGGGAGCATTCTTTCCTACCAAACTAAGATCCCATTTCATGTACACTAATGAATTTCATGTACCCCACCCCACTGATGATTACAGTCATGATCGCATTGCTGTTATGGTTATAAACAGCAGCTATACTGCTAGTCTGCCAATGCTGGTGTATGGAAGCAAACCTTTCCATAATGGCTTTCTTCCTTAATACAATTACATATTAATACAACAGGATAATCTGATTTGCTTTGAGAACTCCAGCATGTTAGGCATTGAATTGATCTTTATTTGATGGAGCACATTGGGTGGATAGAGACAGACAGACAAGTGGGTTGATGAGTGAATGGATGGGTGAAAGGATAGAATAAACCAGTAAATAAATGGGTATTATGATGATCAGAACACAATTTATAATTTGTTTATAATTCTGACCATCTATTGTGTTGCTCAAGTGAACACTTGAGTTAATATTTTTATGAGTGTTGTAAGTGATAACAGGTATGCAAGAGCTTTGTAAGCAACAAAGCTATGTAAAATCTTCAATAGCCTGCATGTTAAGTCAAGCTACAGGAAAAATAAATATTAAAGCCATTCTTAGTCAGGAAAGATGATTCAGAATGGGTACCATGTTGACTTTGAAGATCCAGTGTGATTGAAGTAGCAAGTCAACTCCTCTACATCTCCTCTCTCCCGTCAGTCTGTCCACTGGAAATATAACCTTCTCTGGGTTAAAGATCAGATAGTTTTTGGATCACCCCCCACCACCTCCTGTTAGCAGTTTCTCTACTCTATAAGCATCTAACCTTAGAACTGGTTTTAGGAATTTGAGCTTTTCTGATAGCTGTTTGCACTACTGTAGCTTCCAGAGGAAATCTGTGTGCCAGAAGAGAGTCACTTGACTTATACCTAAAACAAGAATTTTTGTGTTTTTTTTTTACATGTAGCCCAGGCTGGCCTTGACTTTAAGATTCTTCTGTCTTAGACTCCTATACTAACATCATTAGTATACCTCACCATATCTATCAGGAACTAAAAGTAGTTGCATATAGGCTTTAGACTTGATTTTGTTTTGTTTTGTTTTTGTTTTTGTTTTGCATGTGTGACCATGCATGTCTACATTGTATGCAAGACTTGGCTCATTTTACCAGGATGAGGTAATTAAGAGAAAAACAATAATGCGGTCCCCACGGATATCCTTCTACAATCAAAACTCCAAGCACAACACTATCTGGGCTGACCTTTCCAAGGAGCAACTTCCTTGGCCACGACCTCATTTCTACACATCAAGCAAATGAGCAGCATTTTCAGTGACAACATGGAATCCAAGAATGTTGGGAGCTGAGACAGCCTGGAGGGAACGTGTGTTTTTAGCAAGGACCCCAAGGCCTAAGAGCCATGGAAATTGGCAATGCCTTCCTCTGAACAGGCTGGGAATTGGCTGTTTGTGGGTGTTGGCAGTGTGTGCAAAAAACTAGCAACTGTAGCCTACTCCTTCTGGATGATTGCAACCTTGTATTGCTCCCCTACAGACACCTCCTACTAAGACTAGCTAACTCCTCACCCCTGTACTGTAGCAATGAACTCACAGAGGTTCCCAGTTGTGCAGTTGGTGCCTGCCATCAGTATGAGCTCGGTCGCCTTAAAACCAGCTTTTCTGTATCTGTCGCAATGTGTCTGTCCTTCCTCTATTTTCTCCTCATTTCTGTCAGATTTCCAGGATCAAGCCTTACTGGGCCCAACTTGAGAAGACCGATCAGGGTAGCAGTACTTGGCAGGAATTGCATGGAAATGCCTACTGTTCAGATCTGGAGCACTTGAGAAGTTATGCTGCCCATGAGAGAATCCCATGAATACCATAGGGAGTTGACCTTAAATGAAATCTTCTAGCTTGAAGAAGGACTCCCACTCCCACCTGTCCCAGCTGGTCCTTTGTCTAAACCCCTGGAGGGATGCTGTATAGGTTATTTTTAAATAATCCTGTTCTTTGGATCATGCAAAGCAACACAAAAAAAAAACAAAATGAGCCTGCTTATGCTACCCATCAATTAAAAAGTACAAATTGACTGAAAAACTACACCTGCTTATGTACTTTTCCTAAACCTTTCCTCTCTGTGGATTTTAGTTAAAGATAACTCTTTAGGTTTTTTTCATACTTACATAACCCAGTTACACACACACACACACACACACACACACACACACACACACACTTATATATTTATATAAAATTATATATATATGGACATGAAATATTCCCTCATTTATTTATGAAAAAGAAGAACTGAGTTCACATCATATTGGGCAAGAAAGGGGACAGAGGGTCTTCTAATTTTAAGCAAGTCATTAAGGAAAACTGTAGATGCACCGAAATACAATGTGCACTTATGAAAGCTATTTCTTTTTAATAGATGTCTTATCTACTTTCAAAAATATAAATCCTCATATACAAAGTTATATCTTAAGATTATTATAAAGAAAGAAAATTGTTTTCTAATGAGATGAAATCTGTCCATTCTCATCTTAGTTAAGTTTAGTGATTCAGAAAAATCCTTCATTCTTTTCTACTACTAAACTGCACTTAGCTCACAGATACCTAAGTCGGCCATCTGCCACACTGAACTCCACTTTCAGAGGTGATTTGTGAAGGCTACATGAAGTTCTGTTCTTAGTTCTTGGAGTGCTTAAATGCAGAATTCATCCAATGTTTTCACTAATGTCTTGATCCTTATACTCAGCTACATTTACTTATTTACAAATAAGTGTATCTCTAACTGCTAACCAAAGAAGCTTTGGGAGGGGAATAAAAATGAAAGCTTTAAAAATTATTACATTTGTGTACATGCGTGTGTGTGTGTGTGTGTGTGTGTGTGTGTGTGTGTGTGTGTGTGTGTATGTGTGTGTGTAGGGCAGAGGACAACTTGAGAGAGTAAGTTCATTACTTCTACTAAGTCCTAATTGGGTCCTGCTTGGTAGAGTCTTTACACTCTGAGCCATCTTGACAGCCCCCAAACAAAGATTTTTTTAACCTTGAAATGTCAGTTCTTCACCTAAATCGTCTTGAAAAACCAAAAAAAAAAAAAAAAAAAAAAAAAATTCCATCTTTTTCACCAAAATAACTAGGTTTGAATCCCAAGCCCAGTGCATGCTCTGTGTGTCTACCTCTAAGCTGTATATATCAGCACCTCCAGGTAGTTTGGATAGTGTAGCTAGCGTTTTCCTGCCTGGCCCAGGGTCAGGGCAAATCTCTCTCACCTGCCAGTCCCACAGCCACTCAGACCCGACCAAGTAAACACAGAGACTTGTATTGGTTACAAACTGTATGGCCGTGGCAGGCTTCTTGCTAACTGTTCTTATAGCTTAAATTAATCCATTTCCATTAATCTATACCTTGCCACATGGCTCGTGGCTTACCGGCATCTTCACATGCTGTTTGTCATCATGGCGGCTGGCAGTGTCTCTCTGACTCAGCCTTCCACTTCCCAGCTTTATTTTCCTCCTTGTCCCACCTATACTTCCTGCCTAGCCAATGGCCAATCAGTGTTTTATTTATTGACCAATCAGCAACACATTTGCCATACAGAACATCCCACAGCAGGATAGTCCACTTTATATCTTCACAGAACAAAGTACTCTGTCAGATATTAATAATTGTTATTAAATCATTTGTCTATTTCTTGTTAAATAGGATGTAAATGTTTATACTGGACAGTTACTTACATAGCATAGCATTTTATGTAAAATAAATATTTAATAAGTATTTTTCAATAAGAAAAGTGAAACTATACAAACTGAAAGTTTTTCAGTGTTTGATTTCTTTAAGTTTCTGGTTGTCACCTTATGTCTGTCTTAATACCTTGCCTTTTAATCAATTGTTCAGGAAATCTATGGTGCTGTGATATTGGTGTTTAAAAAGGAAGATTTGCACAGTGTCTGCTGTCATAGCGATCCACTCGCTCCATGATACAGAGGCACAAGCAGAGCTTTCACTGGGTAGCAGTTGTTTGCAATGCTATTCAGATGTGGAGACATTTTTCTAGTGGAAACTTCTAACCAAGGTGTGAGCAGGAGGCTGTTATCTGAATTCAAACAAATCCCATCCCCACTCACATCATTAGGAACCTCTGGTGGAGTAACCCCGCAATAGCCAAAAGGAAATCTTCTCGGCACTGATCCCACTCATTCTTTCCTGCTCTTCCCTCGTGTGGGTCATTCATCATTTTGACAAGCTTTACACCAGCATTTGTGTCTGTTCACCAGAGACTCATGCACACTCATGAATTATTTTGTCAGAACTTTGCCCTCATGTCTTATTTGAATCACGATAATGAGATCCTGACGGGAAATATACCAAACATATCAGTTGGGACCAATACAAAGAGGCAGTACTAAGTGATGATTTGACTCAAAGTAGACATTTATGACCCTAGTTACTTTGAGGTCCTAACTCAAGTTTTCACAGAAACAAAGCTTACCAGTTCCCCTCTCTCTAAAAAGAGAAAAGAAAAGAATGAGTGTAGGCACACATTTGTCCTTCTTTCATATATACACATTACGCTACAATACATGTATACAAATACTAATGCATAAACACATATCTGTATACATATATTGAGTGAATTTCTGATAGGCAGTCAGTAGACTGACATTTTGTTGTGTTATTCAGTTCTTTGAATACCTTGGAATGCCTTGCATCATTTAATTAAATGCTGGTAATTCAATAACTATTTTCAGAGAGAAAAAAATATCACCAAGCAGATGTCTTCTACTCAAGGAATGTCATATTTGTTCAGCAGATTAAAAGCAACTGTGATAGTTTAACTGGAAGATGGACAGTTAGTGGAATTATATAGCTTCTATGCTGTTGCTCAAACAATGTTTTGTCTACACCACAAATAATATCCTATTTTGTTTCTGAAGTCTCTTCCAACTTAGCAGTACCTAAGCTTCTTTGTCTACATAGATAGCATGCTAGCTGAACGCCAGAAATGCGCAGGTCACTTTCATAGCCACCACGTTTCCCTCCCTTCCCTTTCTTATTTCTTGATATGTAAGTTCACACGTTTCAGAAGTGGAATCTTCTTACACAAAGAATCACACATAATACGAGTTATTTAAATTATTTTTACCAGTTGGCTTTGCTCTGACTTGTTTCTTTGCATTTGAAGTTCTGTCCTTATATTTATTTTTGTGAACATGTCTTATTTGTGTCATTGTTATTGCGAAGACACCTAGATGATTGTGCTGTTGCCTGTATTGTGCTTTAAAAAAAAAGAAAACAAACTGGTTAAATTTTCAAAATTGTTTTTCTGTACTTTATCAACTGCAATGTTGGAATATAAAAAAAAAGATGGAACCCAGGTAAGAGCAATAATGCACAATTGTGTTCATTCTTTGACACCATTCCAACAATTAACAGCCCAGTCTCTCAAGCTGAGAGATTATAACCACATTGACCTAATGTAAAAAATAAGAACATGTAAGTAGTTTATGCTTGTACTAACATTATAAATAATGTCATTGCAGTGTAAAGTGCTTTTATAGAAACATACTTATGTTTCACGTTAATGGATATAATTGATATAAGTATACTTTTACACAAAACGATGATTATCTTTGAGATCATGTAAAAGGAAGTCCCATATCCCCTTAGGAATTAGTACCAGGTTGGAAAACACTCTAGCCCACTACTTTTATTATAAGGGTAACATATGGAAAAAATAGTGCAACTATTTTAAACTTCAGGATCATTTTATGCATACATTTATTGGTAGCTTACTAATATTGATATTTTTCAAGGGAAGGGAAATCTGTGAAATGAAGAACTTGCCAATGGGTTGTCAAGTTCCAAAATGAGTAAGATAGAGGATTCTATT
The DNA here is from genome assembly GCF_007827085.1 of Peromyscus californicus insignis. Lineage (NCBI taxonomy): Eukaryota > Metazoa > Chordata > Mammalia > Rodentia > Cricetidae > Peromyscus > Peromyscus californicus. Next base: position 21,405,901 of record NW_026294534.1, on the reverse strand, counting down.
AGACAACCCTTATTACATGGAGGAAACACCCAGCAAAAAGAACGGCATTATTTTGTGTCAATAATATGTCACATCAAACCCTGCCTGTGAAATGAGGTCTTCCATTTAGCACTCTATCATGAGTACTGGGTACCATTCTCAAAGCAATGGATAAATGTATTGATTTAGCTATGCTTATTATTTTATTGCAACAATTGAGTCTTCTTGTCTGTTTCACAATGGCTTGATGTTACAAGGCAGCCAATTCCATTCAGTCAAGTTACTAGTAATAAACTTTTATATCTGGGTGAGAAGTGGCTTCGTTGAACCCTGATAGTAAAGGAGCAGAGATTATCTCTGTAGCCATGCCATAAATTGAATGTCAGCTTCTTCCTCCCAAATTTACCAACATTGTTATTTTTTCTCATGCTAGCCAATAAGAATTAAGGCACAGTGGTTTTTGTTTTGTTTTGTTTTTTGGAAAAATGCATCATACTGTTCTCAATATTTTTTTATTTGAAAAACCTACGTTGCCTTATATAAGTGTAGCTATCCCTATGTCTTCTGGTTACTCTGCTACACAGAAATCATGCTCTGCTTTGCATTTTGAACTTCTGTGTGCATTTCATTCCAAAAGGATATATTGCAGGCTATCTTACGTTGCATATCTTTGAGTCTGGGGTTGGCTTCATTCTCATGTAAAACATTTACTGACAAGACATTAGCTGTCTCATTGTGTTGTTTTATCCAGGGCAGCTTTATCTTCCTAGCTGTATTTCTAGTAGTTTCTGAACATACACATTTATAGTTTTTGTTTCCTCTATGGAATTCAATTTCCCCTTTACAGAGCCAAACTATCACACATCCTTTACTTTTTCAAATACACTTGTCTTTTGTACACTGAATAAATTCACAAATTTCATTGATAGCCTCTTCTGCTAAGTAAAGCCTGAGTGCAGTCAGTCTCTATTGATTTGTTTTTATTATTGGAGATCATGAATCATGTTTTCATGTTTCAAGAGTTTGTCTTAAACCGGAGATTTATACAACAGTAATATTTCTTCTAGAGTCTGAGTTTTCCACCCTGCTTTCTTTGGTTCAATGTCTTGTCTTGAATTAAGCTGTGTTATCTGTCTTCTACCAGTACAGGTGAGGTTTGTACTCACTGTATTTAGTCAATATGGTTCCCTGATGTTTGCCTTAGGTCTGCGTTCCCATTCATTCCTATCAAGTTTACCACTACACAGCTGATAAGGCTCCAGGATTTCACTGGCTGGACAAAGCTGTCAAGATTTTTGATGGTTCTGGTGCAGATAAAATTATTATCCTCACCCATAAAGCTGGGCAGTGGGTACAGGAGTAGTGTCAGGCAAGGACAGACTTTCTAGCTCTTATCCTTACACTCCCCTCAATGTGTCTTCTTCTGTTATCGCTCCTTCCCCATTTCAGTCCCCCGAAATGAGTCATTTTATCTAATTTTAAGCTTTGCTTTTTAAAGGCAGGACTCCCAGACACTCAGTGTCCACATAGGCAGAAGTTTGCTTCTTCCAGCCCCCCAAGGTAAGTTAGATAAGGTGTTCCCGATACAGACTGTATTCTATTTTATTTCTCAGTTCCACTTTCAGAAATTCTGCCATGCTTCTGCTTCCATTGGCTTTGGACAGCCGTGTTAACTACACACATTTTTCTGAATAACACCAGTGTGGTGGTTGGAATGAGGCTGCCTGTCTGCTAATTTTGTCCTGGATTCTGGGACCACTGAAAAGCACAGGGCATGCTTCCTGTGAAAGAAAGTTGTGAAGCCTCCCTGGGTAAAGTGGTCTATATATCTCTTTTGTTTATGTAATTTTTGTCTCTTGTCTTTTTTATGCTCCATGTTTTCAATTACTTTATTTAAATACAGTTGAAAGGCTTGTTTTGGTTGGTGGGGGAAGGAAAACATTTACTTTGCTTATACTGGAATATCACAGTTCATCACCTTGTCATCAAAGGAAGTCAGGACTGGAATTCAAACAGGGCAGGAACCTGGAGACAAGAGCTGATGCAGAGGCCATAGAGGAGTGCTGCTTCCTGACTTCTTCATCATGGCTCATTAGTCTGCTCTCTTTTTTTTTTAATTAAAAAAAAGACTTTTTCATCTTATATATTCTGATTACAGCTTTCCCCCCACCTCCTCCCAGATCCATCCCATTTCCCCATGTAGCCCGATTCCACACCCTTCCTTTCTCTATCTCATTAGAATACAAATGAATATCTTTTAAAAAATAGTAAAAATAAAATAAGAAAATAAAAACAAACAAACCAGCCTGGAAGGAAAGGGAAACCTAACACTATGGAGGCTTCTTAGTATATATACATACATGAAAGAAATCTAAGTGGAATCACCAAATAACTTGGTAGATAAATCTCCAACTGGACCTTTCTCCCCACTGAATGAAATGTCCAGTGCTGGGAATGGGTTATATCTGATCAAGTTGTTAACAAAATAGGTCCAGCAGAAACCCCCAAATAACCAGGCTATTCCCAAGGCTATTGGTAAGTGTGGTGGTATTGTGTTCCCCGAAATATTGTGCATGCTAATAAACTTATCTGGGGTCAGAGAACAAATCAGCCACAATATTAAACATAGAGGATAGGCAGTGGTAGCACACGCCTTTAATCCTAGTATTCCAGAGGCAGAGATCTACCTGGATCTCTGTGTGTTCAAGGATACAGCCAAGCATGGTGACTCATGCCTTTAATCCCAGAGAGTGAGCCTTTAATCCCAGGGATGATGGCAAAAGGCAGAAAGCTATATAAGGCGTGAAGACCAGAAACTAGTAGCTTTTGGCTGGCTAAGCATTCAGGCTTTGGAGCAGCAGTTCAGCTGAGATTCATTCGGATATGAGGACACACAGGCTTCCAGTCTGAGGGAACAGGATCAGCTGTGGAACTGGTGAGGTGAGGTAACCGTGGCTTGTTCTGCTTCTCTGACCTTCCAGCATTCACCCCAATACCTGGCTCCAGGTGTGATTTTATTAATAAGACTCTTTAAGATTCATGCTACAGGTAAGGTCTTATTGCTGCAGACAACACCTGCACAGCTCATTGAACATGGAGAAGCACCCTCAGGGAGCTTCACCCATGATAACTGGAGTTCACAGTACTAGGAAGTACTCTGCACACTACTAGAGGAGAAAGGTAAACAGCAACCCAGTTAGAATGTAACCCAGCTACATTAAAGGTCAATCCTGGGACCAGATGGGGTCCTAGCACTGATCTATAACGGTGATCTGCCTGCAAGATATGCTGGTACAGTCTTTGGCACAAAAGTTGTGGGAATAACCAACCACTATCTGATTGGAATTAAGGACCCCTACTCCATAAAATGGAACCCATGCTTGACACTGACTGGGTAGCCAAAATCCTGAGACTAGATAGGTCATGGACCTAGGGGAACTCCAAATACTACTGCTTGGTTAAAAGAAGGTACCCATAAGATGACTCCTCATGACATTCTGCTGTACTCATAGATCAGTTCCTTGCTCAGCCATCACCAGAGAAGAAATAACTAATAATAATAATAGTAATAATAGGAACAAATACAGAGACCCACAACTGGAAAATGTGCAGAGAGTGAGAGACTATGGAACATTTAGTCCTAAATGAAATGGCTTCATCATATATCTTGCCTCAGGACTCAGGGAACTCTGTGGAAGAGGAAGTGGAAATATTGTAAGAGTAAAAGAGATGGAGGACACCAAGGAAACAGTGTCTTCCAGACACAACAGGATCTATGCACATATGAATTCACAGAGACGGTGGCAACATGCACAGGACCAGCACAGATCTGAGTCAGATGGGGTCCCAGGACTAAGTGGGGAAGCAGACATAAGCCCCCATCCCTAACCCGGAAGTTATCTCCAACTGATAACTGTTTGCAAAGGGAAAAAAATGTTTTCCCCAATAGAGTCTCACTGGGTATACAAACCACACCTGAAAGGCTTGTTTAAAATTTATAGTAAAATCTGGCTTTCTGAAGTTCTCATTTCTGTCATTATTTAGTTTGTTGATCTATTGATTACTAATTACAGCTCATTTCCTGTCTTTTGTCATATTAGATTACAAACTTTTATCTTGTTTTATGTGAAACATCTTCCAGTACAAATATCAGCTCTCCAGACAAGACACACTACTCCTGTCGTGCATCCTGGAACTCTGCATATCAAGTGCCAGGTGATTTATTGGGTTTTGATTTTTCTGTAACTATATGGGTAATATGATTTTGAACCCCAAATATATATATATATTCAAAAGATATTTCTTTAAAATTCCTAGAAATGTTTTTAAAATTTTATTTATTTATTTATTTATTTAGTTAGTTAGTTAGTTAGTTAGTTAGTTGTGTGTGTGTGTGTGTGTGTGTGTGTGTGTGTGTGTGTGTGTGTGTGTGTGTGTGAGATGTGTGGAGGTCAGAGAACAATTTTCAGGAGTCAGTCTTCTCCTACTACCCTGTGGGTCCCAGGGATCAAGAGAACTCAGGTCATCGGGTTTAGTGGCAACTGCCTTTGCCCACTGTGCCCTCTTGCTGACCCCTTAAAAACTTCTGTAAAACCTAAATCGAGGGCCAGACCAGAATGGCCTCCATCCCATGACTTCTCACTGAGAAGCAAAAATACCTAGTTCATAATTTCATTCTTTTATCCTCTTTCTTCTTATTTATTTATTTGTATGTGTATGTGGGCAAATGCCATGCCAAGGCAAATGTGTGTGTGTCAGCTGACAAGCTGTGGGAGTTTATTCTTTCATTTTACCATGTGGGATCAAGGGATGGAACTTAGGTTCTCAGACTTGGAGAATGGCAGCAGCTTTACCCACTGAATTATCTTACTGGCCCTGATGTTTTACCTGTTTTCAAAGTCTCAAATTAACATGCAGATCTAAATGCAAATTCTTTTTTTTTTTTTTTGGAGACCCTGTATTTGTCAAGCTATACAGAAGTAACAGTCAAGCACAGGCCTGTAGGTTATAGATTTCGTTAAATTCTCTAGGACAGTCATAGCTTCAAAGTAAGCATGCTCTTCTAGTCTCAGGTCTTTATTTTTGGTCTCTACATTCTCTCCTTAATTTTAAAGAATCTTGGCAGTACAGTGGAAGAAAAACTTTGGTAATATTTTATATGGCTTTTCTAAGGTTTTTCTTCAGCTGCTACAAAAAACAATGTCTTCAGATTAAATGTGAGACTCTTTCAAGGTGCATTTTTAATCCCTCTCTCTCTCCTTCTTTCCCTCCTTCCCTCCCACCCTCCTTTTCCCTCTTTTTTCTTTCCTTCTTTCCTTCCTTCCTTTTTTTCTTTCTTTCTTTCCTTTTTATTTCTGTCTTGACAGTGTCTCATTCTGTAACCAAAGGCTAGCCTGGAACTCACTATGTAGCTCAGGCTGGCCTCAAACTTGTAGATGATTTTCTGCTTTGGTCCCCTAAATGCTATAATTACAAGCATGAGCCACCATGCCTGAGAAAGTTCTGGAATTTTCTAAGTAGAAAAATCACACATTCATAACTTATATTTATTCTCTGGTCTCATTTTTTGCTAACTATAACTTCTTAAACAATGTATTACACTGGCTGAGTCATCCAGAATCTTGTTAAATAATTAGAGTGATTGCATTCTAGCCCATTCACAGTTCTAATGAGAATGATGTGTATTTCTTTATTTGGCTTTGACTCTGTGTTTGGAATAGCTGTCAGTCATAAGAATGTCCTACTTTTATAGTAGAGTAAATTTTAGTCATAAATAAAAGCAAAATGTTGCATATATATATATATATATATATATATATATATATATATATATTTACTCTTGAGATAAATGCTAGGTTGTAGCAATAAACTGCTTTATTTTTTATTGATCAAGTGGTACCTATTTTATGTCAAGGATTGGGGTCTTCTTCTACCAGAAGCAGTGGTCCTAGAATGTCAATCCAAGCCATAGTTTGTGGCTATAAGAGAAATGTAGCTCTTACCATTACTCTGTGGAGCAAGATTTTTTTTCTCAATGAGAATAAAGAGAGCAGAACCCGTCTGTAGTGGACTTCAGTACCCAAAGCCTGCTAGGTCTTGTCTAGCAATTGATGCAGGGTAATTATCTGTCTGTATCCCCTTCTTGATGCAAATAAAATATCTTGGGGTCTTGGCCATCAAAAGACGAGACTGTGACCAAAGATCTATGAGAACTTAGTCTAGTCCCAATACAAAAGCATAGATAAAGTCTTTAACAGGGAATGAAACTGTCAAATAAGGTAAGACAGTAGAGCAGGCTATGAGTGTGCCTTTTCTCTGTGAGGAAATGTTTTGGGTCTGAGGACACACTCTTATGTTCTGGTTCAGGAGTTAAAAGACAGTACACATAAAATTAATTTTATCAGTTTTTAAGTATTGAATTATTTTCCATTTTATTTAAGTGTTGCTGTACTGAACTAAATGCTGTGTCCCCAGCTCACCCATCCATATGCTGCAATCCATACTCTGTAATGTTGAAAGGATGAAGAAATGGGCTCCTATGGAGGGAATTAGTACTGAATGACACGAGGTTGGAGCTCTTCTTGAATGGAATTTCAATTGTGGTAAGAGTCCTGAGACAATTTGTTCCTCCTCCTGCTATGTGAGAACACAGTGAGAGGAGCTATTCGTATTGAATAGGCATAGGCTCATCAACTCACGATGATATTGTGAGATCATCTCGACCTTGTTCTTTCCATTCTCCAGAACTGTAAGAAATGAATTTTGGTTGCTTATAAACCATGTAACATATGGTATTTTTTTATAGTAGTCTGGACTAACACATACACACATATGTTCACATACATATATCTGTGTTTGATCTATTTACTTCAATTAAAGTTTCATTTCTGTATTCATATGGGGCTTAGTATATTTTATATAGCTAAGTATTTGAATTTTAATGATTTTTATCATTTAAATCATTTCTTAGGATTTTTGTGGAATTTAATTAGGATTTAGATTTTAAAACAAATAGTGCTCAATTTTCTGGAAGAATGATGTAAGTGTGATTGTTAATCTTGTCCCATTCAAACTTTTATCCATTCTGTCTATATTTTCTATGTTTTTGAAAACATACAAATAATTTATATATTTATTTTGGTTTTATTAAAAGGAGACCACTCCATAGTATGATATAATCTTTCAATCGTTACATAATATTCCACAATATGAATGAAGTACTACTTATTTTTATTTCCTCAGTTAAATTAGTAGTGAGATATGAAAGTATGTGAGATATGAAAAGATTTGATTCTTTTGTCATTTTAATTTACATTAGAAACAGGGAATATCTACCCAGGTGTGTTGTGTACACCTTTAATACCAGAACTCAGGAGGCAAAGGGAGGCAGACACTTGTGAGTTCAAGACCAGCCTAGTCTACTTAGTGAGTTCTAGGACCCTGTCTCAAAAATAAACAATCAAACAAACAACAACCCCTCCCTGCCCAAAAAAACCTCAGTGGAAATTTTGTATAAATTATATTGATGTATTTATTTTTAGACTTATAAAATAAATTTATTAAAGTGAAGAGACAGTACTTTCAGAAAAAAAAAGAGACAGTACAATGTACATGACCAAGATGTTTGTACAAATTTGTATTAACATACTCCCATCAGTAAATATAAGGGCTACCATTTTCTTATATTATTTTTATTGCTGAATTGTATTGCATTATCAATAAAAGATAGTATAGCATTTTGGTATAATTATTATTCTCAGCTGTAATTATGGACTACTATTTAATCAATTAAATTGGTCATTTTTTGTGTTTATTTTTTGAGTGTTTTGATAATTAAAAATATAATTTTGTAAAATTCCTTCACTTTTCTATAAATGTGCAGAAACATATTACTGTTCAAAAGAGCAACTTTTTTATTATATGTGCTGCCAAAATTCCTCACGTGAACATTATTTATGATTTTTTTGCATAACTTCTAAAAGATCCTCGATATTAGGTATAATTTATATATTGCAACATTGCATGGCAAAGTAATTTCTCATGGTTTGAACAGACCCAAAAAGTCATGACTTAAGCCAACACCTTTCCCACTGCTTTCCTTTATTCACTGTGGCCTTCTCCATGACCAAAGGTAAGCTCTACTTTCACACCAAGGGTTACATTAGCTATTTTTATAAGTACATGTATATATCATGTATATGTATATAAGTGGGTCATTCAGTTCTTGTTGTACAGAACCAGCCTTCATATTAATCTATATTGAGTATATTGATTTTCCATTGCTTTTCTCCCCTGCTGTATCTGTCCTTTTGCACAGTGCGACTTGGCCTTAACCACTCTGCATAGTGTTCAGTAACTTGGAGTCTTGACCATCACTTCCCTCTTGTCTGTCTGGCATTCTCTATCTGCCATATGTTGAAGGCAGTATCTCTTGGCACATTGCCCTCTTTGGCTCATGTTCTTCCATTGTCCTACAGTTGTCATTATTTGGTTGGGATGTCAGCAGTATGCCTACATTTGCCATTCCTTTGCTTTTGCCATTTCCTTGAAAATATTTTATTTTTATTTTACTCGACAGCCTTACTTGATGTCATAGATGTGTTTTCTTTTTCTATCCTGCTTCATGTTTACAGCACCCTTTGAATGCTCTCAGTGAGGTCCATTGATTATGGAAACATTTCAGTCATCATCTCTTCAACCATGACATATTTAATCCCTACCTGTCACTGATATTAAAATTCTAAATTTAGAGCTCTCAAAATATAATGGGTATCTTTCATTCTTCTCTCTCTTTTGGTTTGCTTTTTTCTCATATATTCATTCTGCCTATTTCTTGGGATCTGTCATTCACATTACTTTATCTGTCTATGGTAATCCTTGTCATTAAATCAATTCATAATTTCAATATTATATTTTTCAATCTTGAATCTAGATATATGACAGTTTTGATTTTTCTAGTTCACTATTGGAATTTTCCATAATTATATTAATAACATGTTTATTTACATTTGGCAAATAATCTTAACCTTCTGTGGGTGAAAAGTACTTTAACATTTTTACCTTAGGGTTAGTTGGATAAATTTCATATTGGTAGTTGCTTCATATAAGTAATCTGATTACATCATCCCCTGGGATTTAGACATCTATGTAAGGACAATGAAAAGAATGAGTAACCATCTCTTATTTTCGAGGTAACATGTATTTTGTAAATAATTTGGTAGTTATTAATCCTTTATATTGTCATATTACTATGATGTGCCAATATGTGATTCTTTGCTATATGCTGTATCTAGTAATTTGAGCACTCTTAGCCCTACAAATATCTCAGTTTAATATTAGATACTTTCCTATTTCTACACTATAAAATTTATTTCTCTAAAATTTCCTTCTCTTTAGCTCTTTGGATATATTTCAGAGTATCTTAATAGTCTATTCTCAAAGCTTCTTAGTTCTCTTACATGTCTGAAATTGTACTTGGGTTTTCCTGTATTCTAATGTCTTGATCACTTTTAACTGTTTCCTCTCTTCATGTCTGTTAGTTTTTGAGCTTTGTGCTATTTGTTTCAATGATCACATTATTCATTCTCAAGATTTCTATGTTTTTCTAATGTTAATATTTGTTTTATTGAAGTTTACTTAGCTTCATTATTCATCCTTTAATGAATGTAGCTCCTCATATTTAGAGCATTCCAACTAAATCTCCTAAGATCTGTTTTCTCCTATGATGTGAATTGTCATTCAATAGCTGGATTTATTTTGATCTATTTTAAGTGTCATATTGCAGTATCCTAGGATATTGATTAGTATGGTTATTTGAGGTCTGGAACTTCTTTTCTATACCCACACCTATATTATCTCCACCCTTATATGACTAGCTTTCTCCTTCGTGCAGATTAGCAGTCATCTTAAGCTAATGCTAGGGCCCCAAGTGTAAAACTGGGCCTTATATGAGTCTTTCAGGACTACCATGCTGTTACATTGTTGCAGGACATGATACTCAGATTTTAAAGCAGTGTGTTAGTTTCACTTTCCAGTGCAAAGTGGTAACCTTCTTATTTGTACTTCCCTAACTAGCAGGCTCCACTCCTAACTTGGCTCATTCCACCCCAGTCTCTGTTTAGAGTCAGAGAATTGGCTTTGATTTGCTCTCTGGTAAAGGGCCAATTATTCCCTGGGGTATTGTGTGATTCAGATGTTCATCTTCTCTTGGCCAGATTCCAGAAAGCCTGTAGATCATCCACTGCTTAGAAGTTGTTTTCTTGATGATGCACAGAGCTAGTCATCTTGGTTTTAAGTCAGATAACAAATGTTAAATATTCTTTTTCTACATGTTGTCTATCATTCTTCCATGTTAACAGTAGAACTACCATATGCTAAGGAGCAGAGTTAACTTATCATATTGGCCAGATGTCAGATCCTTATACCCAGAGTTTTAAAGGATGCATTCAAATATTTGAGTTCTCTTGGTTTACACACAAAAAAATACCCACCAGTTATGTGTGTGTGTGTGTGTGTGTGTGTGTGTGTGTGTGTGTGTATATATATATATATATATATATAGCTTTTTTATTTATATAAAATAAATGGTTTACTTACCCAGTGGATATATATGTGCATGTGTGAGAATTTTCTCTTCTCAGCCCAGGATACACTGTCATTAGTTTAAGTTCATGAGAGTCAAAGGAATTTCATTGTTTTTTTTTTTCTGTATGAATTATCTCCTCTTCAGACACCAATGACCACAGCCTTGTATTGATCCCTATCACCTTTACTCTGTTGCTAAACTACCCATCTCTAAAACAGGTACTCTAATTGGAATTAAGCAATCCTTATATCTCACAAGATGAGCAGAATATGTGGCTGAATCAAATTACAAATGAAAGTCTCTTAATTTTTACTTTTAGGAAAATGCTACTTAACATGTGAAGTAGATCTTTTTTCTTTCAAAGTGCATGCCATCCATTTACTAATGAATGCTTTTAAATCGATTGCCTGAGCCTTAAAACATAAAAAAAATTGAATTTTTCCCACTATACCTATGGATAAAGAGGAACAGGTGTAGGTTAGAGGCCAGAAAAGTAAAAGCTTTATTTAAAAACTGGAAAAGGATTCTGTTTGTTAAACTAGCATCTTCTATTTGTAAATCTTCAATTATTAATCATGTTATGGTATTAAGTACCACTTTAAAGAGTCTATGGAGGATGTAATGCTTTTCCGATTCTTGTAGTGTCTTAATTCAGAATAGAAATCAACTGAAGAAAAGAGAAAAGGGAAAAGAAAAACATGCCCAAATGGAAAGGGATGTATATGGAAAGTGTTGTAAATAGGAAGGGATGTATATGGAAAGGGTTGTAAATGGGAAGGGATGTATATGACCTGTGCCTTTTACTTTATATTACAGGGAATGTATACTGTTCTTCTCTTGGTACTTTCCAGGTGGCATTTTTACAAGTGCATGTAGTGAATAAAGCATGTTACATCCTGATGACGGTGCAGGCTACTTATTAAATCTGTATGGACCACACTCACACTGGTTGCTGTGTTTTATTCCAAAGTTCCAAAATCTTTATATATTTGCTTACTTCTTTATAATGCTCTTTTTCTTCTTAAGCAAACCATACATTCCACTCTTTCTTCAGATTTGATGTTCAAGCACTCTCTGGTACACATTAATTTTCAGCTCTTGATGTAGAGAAAAATGGGTAGCTTTTCTGTAAAGACATACTCACTGGGACTTTCCAGGTTCATTTACTGGAAATTGGACACCTGACCTTGCCTTTCCTTCAACAGCTTGCTTTGATTGGTTGGCTTCAGTTAATGAACCCTGGATTGCATGCTATTGGTGAAGGGATGGGGACTTTGGAATGTGACACTGATTAGATTTTTACACTTTTAGCATATATTTGTGTTACAGAGCAGAATCTACAGGGCCATCATCTTCTTTGACCTTCATTCTTATACCTGGAGATAACTGTGTGGCTAGTAGAGGATTCATGAAGGCATGTAATGTTTAGCACTTCATGTTCTGTTTAATTATCTTTGATTTATTATGTAAAATGATAATTGTTTTTTATTAATTATCCTCTCTTATCTTGATTATCCACCAGGAGGCACAGTGTTAGCACAGCAGATCAAGAGAGACTGATAGAAGAGTGAATGAATGATAGGATGAATGAATTAATGATACTCCAAAGGGGAATAAAGAAGGAACAGAGAGAGACAGAACTAGGGAGTAAGAACGCAACAGAAACATATCCATCACACGGCTTTGCCAGCTTCCATTTAACAGTAAGAATTCTGCTCATTTTCCTTGCAGTAAGGAAAGATATCAGGCTGTTCCTCCTAAGCTGCCTGCCACAAAGGCCACCAAGTGATGAGATGTGGAAATTGTTGCATTTCTGATACCAAAGGCCAAAGTCACATCATTCCAAGGTTGCCTGCTCCTCTGACATCAAAGGCTGCATCTTTCATGAGCTGACACATATTGTCTTTTCTAATCAAAGTTTATTATTTTGAAAGCACTAACACATTAATTTTACTGCCAAAGACTTGTGTTCTTGTTATTATTTTTAAGTTCTTTTCATTCATCTGTGTCAGCGGCTGGAGCTGAGTCTCTGGGAAGCTGGTGCTCAGGGAAGATTCCCAGGGTACAAGCAGGAAGACACACTCGCAGTGTCAGGAAAAACCTGTTTAGTTGGAGTCTTATCTTGGTGCCCTGCTGCCCTTTTTAAACAAATGTATTGGATTTTCACACTTTATTGCTGCTTCATAGCCCAATCTCTAAAATAGACTTCTCCAATTTTGTCTGTGTGTGAGAGAGAGTTTACTTAACAAGTGACCCCATATTGCCTTATACAGGGATGGTTGTTAAGCTGGATTATTGTACACAGACAGAACATCCCATGTGAACTGCTTACAGCTTTTAACACCCCTGTCTTTCCTCTGCTTTCCAGCCTGCTCATGAGTCAGGTGTCGAGCTGTGCGCACACAGTACTGAATACATGACAGCATACTCACAGTCAGTTGCATGAATTTCTGAATTGTGCCGCTCTTATTGAATAAGACTGTCCTCGGAAATGACTGGCATGCAGCATTCCCAGGGGAGATGTGTAAAATATCTCATTTAATTGCATTGCCAAGTTCACCAATTGAAGTTGCCAGCTGTTGCCCTTTCGTCCAGTTCATTTTCGGTCTTCTCACATGTATTAGCATAATTGTATGATTAATGGAGACAATGGCTTTTATCACAAACATCCAGCAGTTGCAGAGCTAGAAATAGATATTAGTTGGATCTTCAGAAACAGTGGACAAGTTTGAGGGGGAAGAAGCTGCAATATTGTATCACAAATGTAGGGAGATAACTGGTCTTTGACCCATGCCCAAGAGAAGACACATATTTTAACCCCCTAGAAAGATTAATTCTAACATCCATTATAACTCAGATTGCCCACTTAGCCCATAGGTTAGGCAAATTCTGACAGATATACAATGTGTGGTATTTTCAGCTCTTCTTCCTGAAAGCCTTACTGTGCTCCTCAGTGTCTTTTTTTCTTTCTGGTTATATGTCTGCTCTGTGCCCAGAGGTCTTCATCTCACTGGCTTCAGCATCTTGCTTTGTTTATATTTTAAATGAGTCATGTGCTCCTCCCAAGAGAGTCTAATCCACTGTTTCAGGCAGCAAACAAATAAACAAACAAATAAATAAAAAAGAAAAGAAAACGTCTGCCTCTTCATTGTGAATGCTTTCCGGTCAAAAGTCATGTTTTTCTTTTTTGAGTGTTCATTGTTAGTTTTCAGTAGTGTACATTAAAAATACAGTCTCTATGCCTATTGTTGTAAAGAATGACGCCACCTCCACACACACAATGATTTCTTGGGATTCCACAAAGGAAGGTCACATCTTTGGCAAGCCTTCCCATGAACTCTGCATCTCTCATCGTCCTTCTGTATCTCCTAGAAGAGACTGTTTCTACCTTACTCACTTTTCTTAGAGCTCTGCTACTTATACCAAGCAGATTGGTGTAGCTGGAGAGCTTCTCTCCGGCAGTCTGACAGCCCACTTATAAAATAAACACACAGACACTTATATTATTTACAAACTGTGTGGCCGTGGCAGGCTTCTTGCTAACTGTTCTTACAGCTTAAATTAACCCATTTCTATAAATCTATACCTTGCCACGTGGCTCGTGGCTTACCGGCATCTTCACATGCTGCTTGTCATGGCGGCAGCTGGCAGAGTCCCCTCTGCCTTCCTGTTCTCTCAATTCTCCTCTCTGTTAGTCCCGCCTATACTTTCTGCCTGGCCACTGGCCAATCAGTGTTTTATTTATTGACCAATCAGAGCAATTTGACATACAGACTATCCCACAGCAGATTGGTTAAGTACTGTTTTCCCAAACACAGAGAACTCTTCCTGAACGTGCTGAGAAGGGTTTGTCCATTGATACACACATCACCAGAGAGAAAGGAACATCGGTTGAAGCATTGCTTCCAATGATTTGGCCTTTGGGCAAGACTGAGAGGCATTCTATCCATTAATGGTTGGCATGGGAGGGCCTAGTCCACTGTGGGCAGTGCCAGCCTGGGTCAGGTGATCCTGAGTCCTATAGTAAAGCATGCTGAACAAGCCAGGAGGAACAAGCCAATAAGCAGCCCTTCTCCATGACTCTGCTTCAGCTCCTGCCCCCTGGTGCCTGCTGAGTCCCTGGTTTGGTGTCTCTCAGTGAAGGAGCATAAATAACCTATAAGGCAAATGAACCCTTTCCTCCCTCAAGTCACATTTGCAGTGTTTTTATCACACTAACAGAGAAACTAAATAAGACATTATAATACCTATGAAAAAATGCATACATGTAGAAGGAATATATCTCCAAACTCAATAGCTATCGATTCTCCTCCTAGGGTGAGTCAGTTCTTCTTTTTTCTGCTGTGGATGATTGATTGATAAATAAAACACTGATTGGCCAGTCGTCAGGAAGGAAGTATAGGCAGGACTAACAGAGAGGAGAAAGGAAGGAACAGGAAGGCAGAGAGGAGGAGACGCCAGCCTGCCATCCAGGGAGCATCACATAGAGGCAACAGGTAACATGTGGCTACATATAGATTAAGAAAAATGGGCTGAGTATAAGAGTAAGAGCTAGACAATGATAGGCCTGAGCTAATGGCCAAGCAGTTTAAATAATATAAGCGTCTGTATGATTATTTTATAAGTGGGCTACGGGACTGCTGGGGCTTGGCGGGACCTGGAGAGAAAAACTCTAGCTACATTTTTCTTTTTAATTTTTAGAAGTAGAGATGATCCAAGTACGATAGATGTCAAAGTTTCATACCTCTTTCCTTTGTGGATGAATTATTAGAAAATTAGCACCATCAATTCAAAAAGCAAAAATATAAAAATATAACACTTTACTGTCTTCCTTGAATTAATATTAGCTTTGGTCTGAATGTATGACCTTTCCCCCATTTCATAGTTACCAAGATGATGGTCTCAGGAGGCAGGACTTTTCACAGGTGATGAAGTTGGAGCCCTCATGAATGGGATCAATGCCTTCATACAAGAAGCCTTCCTTTCACCGTTCCACTGTGAGATGGTGACAGGTGACAGGGCACCATCAGGAAATGGGTCCTCAGTAAATACTGAATCCACCAGCTCTTTAATCTTGTGTGTCTAGCTTTCATAGGTGTAGGAATAAATTTCTATTATTTAGAAGCTAATCACTCTTCAGTATTTTGTTACAGCAGCCTGATCCTACTAAGACACACTGGGTTATAGTTAATATTAAAGCTTAGCTATAATCCAAAATAATCTCTCTGGAAAACAATGTGTTTCTTAAACAATTATTTCAATTCCAGAAGACATAGCTTAATTTCCAATGTAGTTGAGTGACTTGTATTCAAAATCATGATACGTCAGAGTTAAAAATTGATGATTTGTAAATGCAACTGGTTGTAAAATAGCATTTTGAATTGGCTGCAAACCATCTGTTTGCAGTTGAGGAAACAGGAGGGGCTGATTTTTCTGCCCTAAACCAGCCAGCCAACTCTTGGCAGTGAGGGTTTGAGTTCCTTTGTATCCAGATTCTTAGGGTAGTTATCTTCTTCCTCCTCCTCCCTCTCCTTGTTTTCTTCTTTATGGTGTGTACACACGTGTGTGTGTGTGTGTGTGTGTGTGTGTGTGTGTGTGTGTGTGTGCAGGTACAAAGATGTTTAAGTCATGTTCATAGTTGTCAGATAATACCTTTTGAGAATAGGGTGCTCTCCTTCTCCTACTGGATCCCTGGATCAGGCTCGAGTGGACAAGCTTATGCTGTAAGCATGTTTACCCATAATCCATCTCACCAGCCCCAGTTCTCACATTCTGAGCTGTGGCTGCTTGAGCAGAGGAACTAATTGTGAGTGACAAGTGCCCAATTGTTTTGTCCAAATAGATATTGTTATTTATACAAATGGAACAGCTGCACATGTTTTAAAATATCTGAAGTTAAATAAATACAGGAAATTCAGGTGTTCTTCATAATTAATATGGAGTGTGTAATATAGGGTGTGGACCATGTCTGGTAACACTGAAGGTGCAACTGGTGTTCAGCCAATAACTAAATCATCCTCACGGACCAGACACGCCTGTGGCTTGCACTGTGAGTTTAGAATTACACAAAATGGATCTAGTTCTTCTTGGTCTTGGTCTTCAACAACCACTTACACTGGCCTTGGGCAAATTACTCCTGAAGCCAACTTCACTGTCCTTACCTTCTGATAGTGATGATCTATCTATCTGCCGTATAGAGTCTTCTTTAAAAACATGAATGAAGACCTGTTCCCGAGACGAGGGTTTGTTCAAAGGTAATTTGATTTCTTCCTCTTTCATTCATCATTCTTGTTGGAATTATGAATATAAATTCAGCTAATCTGTTTCTCTGACTCTTTCCCAAAATAAACTGATTTTACATTTGCTCCCTGTGGGGACAATAGTTAAGAATTAACTATGGTCATAGAATCTTGGAAATATAACTATTTTTTCTTTAAAAAAAAATCCCACAAATACTCATTTGTAACAGGACTGCCACATAGTCTTGAGGAATACAGAAAGGCAGGCAATGAATGAGTAGCTTCTGGGAGACAGGTGAAGCATATTTGGTAGATTAATTTTCAATTCACCTTCTCAGAAGAAAAGGACAAACCCCTCATTTACCAAGATTCTAAAGAGATTTCCAGGCGAGTCCCTTGCCAGCCTCACATTAGTCTTTGCTTTGAAGTATCCATTCCCCAGAGCTTGGTTTTCTTGCCCGGGACCCAAACCTGTTATTGAGCTGAAAGAGCTCTGTAGGAAAAAAAATCAGCTCCTTCCGCTGACATTCACAAGCCTGGTGTCCTCAGAGGGGGATGGTCTAGGTGCTTATCAGGTAATCAATCTCTCTGTCTATCAGCCTCTTTGTCTTTAGGACAAAGTAAATTAGTGCAATTACCTCATCCACAACAATCACCTCACCTTAAACTGTTTATTCTCCATAGAGAGGTGTTTGGGAGCAGGTAGTACTTTGGCAAGACATGTTCCCTTGTTGTGTGCGTCTGTCAATACTGAGCTTGATAGCACTGAGGAACAGTCCGCAATGCTGTCTTGCAAGCCAAGTTTTCCTTCTCTCTTGAGACTACCTTGGAATTGAGGACCCAGATTTCTGACCCGATGAGTCCTAGGGGCGTTTTGATGGCTTCAGGCAGAAAGCTATGGTCTCATTGTGGAGCCCTGGACAGGAAGCCAACCTACTGTCTTGGGGAAGAGAGGTTGTCTGCCTGAAACCAGTAGCCTACTGCAGGCCCTTCCAAGATCAGTTAAAGAAAGATCTCACCACCTAACAAAGAGGAAACAAACAAAAAACTTAAGGTTTTTTTTTTTAATTTTTTTTTACTTTCCCTTTTCTTACTAGAAAGGTAATTTCCGGGGTCTGGGTTGAAATCAACAAAAATATAAGTGGCCAGCAATGAGGCAACCTTTGAGAACTTTGGAGATTCGGCAGTGACACCTCTAACAGAAAAAGGAAAATGAGGAAGTGAGAGTTTTTGCTTTCTTCAAACAAAGCAAAGCAAAACTTGATCCCACACATCCGCAAGCACCCTCCATTCATCCCCTCCTTCTTTAATTTTCATTCACCTTTGGGCATAATTAGCACAGTCGCAGGAATGGTTTATGGTGTTATTTTTTTTTTCTTGTTTTACCCTTCTGCTGGTTAAACAGCGGAAGAAGCAAGGAGAGTCAAGCAAGACTCAAAGTTGAGTGAAATCTTGCTTTCCTGGAAGCCTCTGTCTCTCTCACTCGGAGGTAGCCAGCATGATTGCCTTGCATCCCGCCGCTGGGCGCTCGCCTCCAAGAGGCCGGGCTGCTCCGCACAGCTCGGCTCGCGGACGCGCGTCCTCGCCTCGGGCTGCGGGGCTCGGGCGCGCCGCCTGCCTTCCCGCGCGCGCGGGCCCTCTGCAGCGGGGAGGCTGAGTCCGCACGTGCGGCGGCTGCGGGCTCACCTGCGGCGCCCGCGCTCGGCCCCGCCCCCCCGCCCCGCCCCGGCGCGGCTCATTGGTCGCCGCTGCGGAGGGGCGGAGCCAGGGGCGGCCCGGGAGCTCATTAGCGATGCGGTCTCCTGGCTCAGCTTGGTAGTCCCGGACCGGGAGAGGAGCTGGGGCTGCGGTCCGCACAGCGGGGACGGCGGGCGGCGCCGCAGGAGGCGATGGGGACGCGCGCTCTGTCCCGCTGCCCACCCGGTGTCCCCGCTCCGTAGGGAACGGCGGTGGAGAAGGTAGACTCACCACAGACCACCACCCTCTCAGGGGTGGGGGGAACCTACTGGAGGTGGTCCCCCCTCCCGCCGTCGTCGTGTCTCGCGGACTCCCAGGGTGTGGAAGAGGAGCGTATCCAGAGTGGAGCTCGGAGCATGGGGACGGCAACTGCGGGCGGCGGCTGCGGAGCGCGCCGATGGCTCCCCTGGCTGGGACTCTGTTTCTGGGCGGCGGGGGCTGCGGCGGCCCGAGGTAAGCTCCGGGTGGACGGCGGTGTGCGCGCAGAGAAGCGGACGGAGGAGGAGGAGCGGGACCCGCACCTTCGGCGTGGGCTTCCCAAGTTGTGCTTGCTTCTCTCCCGCGTGCGGAGCGCGACTCGGTGGGAACCGGGTGGAGGAGCTCCAGGGGACCACTGCCTTGCAATCCAAGTTTGCTATCTGCCTCAATCCTACAGGTTGCTGTGACCCGGGCCCCTACCCTTGAGTCTCAGCACGGGTTCGGTTTTCCGAACCCTCCCTATTTGCTGCAGACTGAATAGCTTATCTTCACTATATCCTCATCCCTCGCTCGCCTCGGTCCTCTCCACTTTTCTTTCTTGCGCGAGCTCGTTCCTGGGTGGGCGCCCACGATGATCTTAGGGAGTACATAGGGAAAGAGGCAGGCGAATGAGCTCCAATAGAGACTGCGCTTTTTTTTCCCTTCAAGGGAAGCAGCGGAGCTGGTCACTTAGCTCTGCGCCAAGCCCAGTACCCCTCGGGCGACCCTAGCTCTGGCTCTAAGCCAGCACTGGCTTTGCTTCACAGAGGCCGCGTGGATGCGGGAGCTCTGGGGAGCTGTGTGTAACCCCAGGGTTTAACAGCGCCTGCAGTGCCCAGCCGGATAAGCAGTTGGCCAGAGGCTCCACTCCAGGCGCATCCTCTCCCTACTCGGTGCTTACTCTAGCTAGGAAGCGGGGCCTCCCTGAACAGCAGGAAGATTTCGGCTTCTTGTAAGCTCAGGACCCCCTCCCCGCCCCTCCGCGCTTTTTTTTTTTCTCTCCCTTTTTCTGGATCCGCTGCACTCCAGCAGAGCATCAACTTAAAGATACACCCCCACGGACCTGTTTTGAAGCTGATCACAGGCAGTTTCAGACAGCCCTGGTGCCTTGGCTACCTTTGAAATAATCCAGAAGCGTCTCAGTTCCCTGCCCTCCGTTACCTTTCTTTGCTGCGTGACATCCAGCGGGCTTAGAATATGTAATTGCATTAAACGTTTTCCCTCACCTTCTCCTCTGTCTCCTGAACATAGTCCTGGTAGCTGTGAGGCCTTTGGAAGGGTTGACAGCGATCCCAGGGACTGGTATAATCTCATTCTTATAGAAGCCGGCAGTGTTAAGAGCAGTTATAGTGCCTGGAAAGAAGCATTTAAAGGGTGAATAGAGGTTTTCAGCTGTAGGATGCTATTCTGTGCCTATTTACATTTCATTTCCTGAACTTTTTTTTTTTTCTTTTAACGGAGCTGATTTAAAAAACAAAAAACAGGAAAGCCTTAAAAATGAGCTTCGGTGATTCCCACATACTGTTACAGTGAGGCATGCTTCCTTATCTTGCTGGAAGAAGCTCGGGCTTCAGCCATTTAATTTACTACGGAGAACTGGAAACTGCCTCACTGCTCAGCCAACTCCGAGTGTTTTTTATACTGTTAGGGGGAAAAGTGAGTGACCTTCCCCGTTTTCCTTCCCGGGGATCAAAATGTCAGAGTTTTTACTTACTGTTCACAGTGTGGGATCGCTCCTGGTGACCGACTCCAGGTACTGGCCCTTAGAATTTGGTTTGTGGAGTTGTCTTTAAGCCAGCTCAAAACAAGAGGTGGGAACATGCCAACAGCCTCTTGGATGGAGTTTTTCTGGCTGTGAAACCAAGGCTAGCACCTCTTGTCGGCAAGCTGTTCTGTAAAGGTCTCCTGGAAAACATACTGTACACTCTGCAGGCTTATTTACAACAAATGTTTTGCACAGATCATAGAGATGCCCAAGATGCGTGGAGCAGTAAATCTGAGTCATGCGTCTCTTTTCATATTTCCATTCACCTTTAACAGCTTTTGGAGATACTTCATGAAATGCACACTAAACAGGCTACAAAACCAGTGAATTCTCTTGCACCTGGCTTTGGATAGGTAGGCACAATAGAAGTTCTCAAATGGAGGTATTTTCCATGTTAAGGTCTATCATTTCAGCAAGGTATGGTGCATTAAAACCAGGATGCTGTGGACTTGTGTAGCATCCTTGTTTAGCAGTTTCACTGTGCTGTGTATGGTTGATTAGTTCTATAGATAATTTCCACATTTGCAAGTCAATAGTTTATAATTCTGATGACTTTTTCCTTTGGTGGTGCTGGGGAATTGGACCCAGTGCCTGGACCATGGTGGGCAAGGACTCTCCCATTGACACATAACTGTAGCCCATCCAAGATAGCTCTTGTGGGTTTGATCCAAGATGTTATAACTTAGTGAACAGGATATATAGAATTACTCCATTTGCTTTGGTGGTATAGCGTATATGAGATTCCATGGCATTGTCCTTAGAGTATTTACCATATATCAATTTCCGTGATGGTGGTACCATCTCCTTCCCCTCTAATTTTCCTTTGCTTCTATACGTCATATAAAAAAATCTGAAAATCTGAGGATTATTTTGGATGATTGATTTCAAATATTCTCAGTGAGGAATCCACTTGGGACAAGGCACAACACGAAGGAAGCAGCCCTGACACAGAATGCCATTCAGTTTTCTGCCTTCCTAATCAAAGTTATGCCTTCATTCCTGCTGGCAAAGTAAAACGATGGCACCCTGATACCGTAATTATTGTAGGTTTTGACACTTTACAACTTAGACAAAGGATGTTTTAAAGTTACTTGTGACCTGCCAAGTGCTAATTGAATCCACACCATGTCATGCTGATTTGTTTTATTCTTAGAAGTGAGTACAGCTGATGGAGTTGTGATTTCCACTACTGTGCAGAGGAGATCATGTCATTAAGCAGGCTAGGTGATGATATTTGCTCCCAATAACTAGAGGGGTACACTTACAACAAAGAACATACACATTTAAGTCATAGGCACTGAGGGCCATATGATTTACACATGCTCACATCTACTCCTCCCCATTTTTTTTATAGCTGTTGGCACTTTCTTAGTGTTATTTGAGAACCCTTCCCTTTTATTTTTCTTCGTGTGTTCCTGTGTTTCAAAAAATATAATCTGCTCATAAGATTGAAGGTAAAGCATGCTCCACCCTCCCAACTTCCTGCCAGGCCTTCTCTGATTCAAACATTGTGCTCTTGGCTTGAGCAGTCCTGTGGCACCTTCTCTTCCTGCCCAACAAAGCGCTCTCTGCTCAAGAGATCTTTTAAGTATCTCACTTTCTAAAGAGATTAATTGCTTTGCCTTGTCTAATGAAGGTTGTGAAAGCACCTGAACTCCTTATGTACTTCCTCACTATGAGCTAGCTATGGATGAGTTTCATTCTTGAGGTAGTAAGTACTCAAGTCCCAGGAAGCCCAGCTGGTCCCAAGGGTTCTCCCTGGGTGCTCTCAGGACTGACAGGATCGATCAGGTAGACCACTTGTAAACTTGTGTTTTATTTATTTATTTTTCTTTCCCAGAATATAGTACCCATCTTAACACATTGCCAACATGGAGTTTATGAAGAAATTGGTTTCTTGGGAGATAGAGGCTATTCACTAGCCTTCTCTACTGCCTATTTTGTTTTGTTTTTAAATATTAGAGTACAGATCCAAGTCACAAGTATGAAAACTGACTCCCAACATTGTGGTCTTTAAGGAAGTAGTAGTAGTATTATGGGGTACCCTCATCATGAAAAGGTTTACATGTGTGCTCTTTCTCTGGATTATACCTTTGCCAGTAATCCTTATTGTCCTTACCCCAGGCAATGTCTCCTGAGTGACACTGTCCTTATCATCTCCCTTCTGTCTATTCTGATGCCGTCATAACCTAACTGTGAAGCAGAACAATAATGGAACCCATCCTGTCCACCGGAAGTCACATAGGTCATGTAAAACCACATGCTTATTCTTCCCTTTGTGTGTGTATGTGAGTGTTCACACATACAGACACTAGAAGGTAACATGGTATCTTCCTTTAATCACCCCTTGTCTTTTTTTTAATATTTTAATTATATTTATTTATTCAAACACACACACACACACACACACACACACACACACACACACACACACACTCACTCACTCACCAAGAGATGGGGACAAGGAGGTATGTGTGTGCCATGGTGCCTATATGGAGGCCAGAGGAAAATTTGCAGAAGTGTTCTCCCCTTTCCTGCCTGTGAGACCCAGGGATTGAACTCAGGTCATCAGGCTTGGTGGCAAGCACCTTTACCAACTGAGCCATCTTGCTGGCCCTCTCAGCTTATGTTTTATCACAGGGTCTCTCAAGGAACCTGGAGCTCATTTATTGGCTGGGGTGGCTAGCCACCAAGCACCAGTGATGTCTTGTCTCTGTCTCCCCAGTGCTGGGGTTACAGTGTGCCACTTTTCCAACCCCGCTTTTAAGTGGACACTGGAGAGCTACACTCAGTCAGCCATCTCTGCCCTTTATCTTTCATTGTCTACATTGTTGGTTTGAGAACAGTCATTTTTTACTCTGTATTCTGGCTATTCTTTGAAGGAAGGCATTTTTGCATTTTGGATATGAACTGATTTTGATATTATTCAGTATGTACCATTAATTATTCTGAATATGTTACCCACATCAATTCATTTATTCCTTAAAATGACTCAGTATGGTAAGTGTTATTATTTGTAAGCTAGGAAGAGAGGAGCATGAGGGTTAAATAAAAATCCAAGACCATGGAGTAGTTAGGATATGCTAGATCTTAAAACCAGTCAGTCTGACTTAAAAGCTTACAATGTACAGTGTAGCTAAGCTATGCTGGAAATAAGTGGTCCCTTGCATTTTGTTGACAAAAGTGCTAAAATGGTATCTTCATAACTATCAAGAATTATAGAGGAATTTGAAGTAGCTTAAATATATCTGCGAATATATTCAGATAAATCTAAGAGATTTATGTTGTATGAAAACAACACTTTTACAGCATTCAGTTTAGTATACTTTGGGATTGGAGTCACGCTTAAAATGCTGAATACCACTTTCTAATATGATAGCTTGCTTTTTTTTTCCCTTTCCAGTCTTGAGTGTCAACAGAAAATATTACTCTGATTGAATACGCCATCCATGGAATGGCAGATCCCAAAAGACTATTTGTTGCATGTCTTGTATTTTTAGCCTTGTTTGCCGGGGAAATGTGGAGCATGAGATTTGAGAATAGATTGTTAACACGAGAGGCTGCTGTTTCTGCTGTTTTGGGTACTCCTGCTGCTGCTGCTTTTGCAAGGCAGATGGCTAGATTCATTTATAGAAAATAGATATTCGTTCTATTTTGCATTTCCACTTTGAAAGGAACTTTTAATTGTTTGTGCCACATTGCATCGTATGGCCTTATTGTGTGCATACATGCCGCACGTAGATGATTTTCCGAATTAGGCGGATGTTAATGTATTCAGTTTGGTTGGTTCTCTCTGCACTGCACTGCTAACTCTGTTTTGGTTTGGAAATTCTCTTTTAGAAGTGGGTATGTCTGTGGTGCTATGTGCACCAGGACTTTTTCAGCTCAGTTCACTGCTGCTGTCTGCCTTGCTCCCACTACAGGGAGCTAGAACTCAGGGATAGAAATGGTCCGGCTGTGTTTATGGGGCTGACATGGAATCCTACAAGAAGGTTGAGTATCCCCTAGGAGACATTCTTGAGAGACTTTTGAATTAGAAATTGCTCAGATTTTGGACTTTGTCTTACATATAAATAAGGTGTATTGAAAAGGGACTCAAGTCTAACCAGGGTTCATTCATGTTTCACATACTGACTATCTGGTGGCCTGAAGGTAACTTATACATCATTTTTAGTGTAGCTTGGCCTTCACTAGCCCCATGTAGTCAAGTTTGAAATTTTGCAATGTGGCATAAGGTAGGTGTTCCTAAACTTCCTGATGTTGAAGTTTTATAGATTTGGATTTTTGGAGTACAGATGACCAAACCTCAGGTTTGTCTCTCAGATTACATCTTACCTACCCCACAGGATATAAAATATTTCCTAGAATGTGTGTGTGTGTGTGTGTGTGTGTGTGTGTGATTATGTATATTCCATGGGTGTGCATGCAACACTGCGTAAGTATAAACCAGAGGACAAAATTGTGATCATTTCTCTCCTTGCTCCTTTATGTAGGATTTAACTCAGGTCACCAGGTATGTACTTATCCATTAAGCTTTCTGGTAATCTCAAGGTTTATTTTTATGTCTGACTTTGCCATGACTTCATGAATAAGGACAATAACAAGCTGAAACCTGTCTTTCAAGGGAGGTTCAATGATGTACTTTAGTTAGTGCACATGCAATCATCCCTGGTATCTGGAACCAAACATGTTATGGTTCCTTATTAAACACTGGTGTAGCAGTCATATATAACCTGTGCATGTCTTCCTGCATACATGATCTCTAGGTTTCTATAATTCCTAAAACAATGCAAATACTATGTAGGTACTTAGGGTACTATTGTAAAAGTTGGGTTTTCAGAGTTGGTTAGGCAACAATAAAATACAATCTGTTCATGCTCAGTAGAAAATAGTATTTTTTTTCTAATGTGTTGATGTGCAATTTGTTGAGAAATTGATACAGAACAGATGTATGTGGGGGAGAGACAACTGTATTGATTTTATGGCCCCAAATTCTGTTTTATAAACTTCAAATGAATCTTTATCTCCTGGAAGATACCTCTGTAGATTTAGTTATCACATGACTTCAACACTATATCATAGGGATAGGCGGGATCAGGTGGGAAATTGTCATGGTGACCTGTGGGAACTAAGGATGAACTTTATAGATGCTGTATTGCCACCTGAATTTAATTCTGTGATGTCTCAGCCACAGAAGTCAAAAAATGTGGCATCCATCTCAGTTAGTCCAGAAGGTAGATTGTTGGCAGACAGGCATAAAAAATAGGAGGACCCAGAGGCAATATTGAAGAAATCGTGTTGACTAACTCAAGCGCCCAACCAACAGGAGGATAGCTACATCCCTGCTACATCATTCATAGATTTGGGGAACATGCTAAAAAACAAATTAATTGGCTAAATGGTAGATATGATTTGCCTCAAAATAAATTCATGGTAACATCTTAGAGTTGCCTAGATGTCTTTGGTGGCTTCTGAGAGGACAATACTTACTGCACAGTTATCCTCTTTATTTAAATTTAGTTCAATAAATCTGCCGAGGAAGGAGGGGGAGCCATATGATGATAGGTTATGAAAGCTACAGGGTGATGTTTGGAACTCACAAATCAGTGCTTTGCAAATGATGTTGTTCATTTGAATAACAGCAAATCCTCTTAAAACGCATATTCTGATCTAGTAATCTGGGGAGGGGCTGAAAGTCTGCATTTCCAGCAGGCTCCTAGATGATCCTGTCTACAGGCCATAGATGATGATCCTTTTGTGGTGCTGACTTTGTTTTTCATTTGCAAGCTAGTGGGAAGTAGGTTTCAATACAAGACAAAAAGAAGTCTAGTAGGAGGTGAGGGAAACACAAATGTCAGTGTTTATCAGATAGACACACAGCTACTTGTAAGTGAATAGACATTCATGGACACCATTCTTTGTCTTGGAGTTTATTTTGAAATAATTAGGGGTCTTATGTCTAGATCTCATTAATTTCTTGTAATAAAGAGGAAATTGACTTTCCCAGAATTTGCACAGTTTTCCCAGTGTCATATTTGCTGAGAAGCTTCTCTAGCCCTCTTCAGCACTCCTTCAATTTATTGTGTTCTCTTGACTTAATTTCTCTGTACTTCAGAGTGATCTGGAATTCTGGGTAATGAGAGAGGTAAGAGATAGAAGAAAAAATATTTTAAAAGGATCCAGCCATGTCCGCCTTCAGGTTACTGTTGTTAGAACATGATGCAGAACCAAGGGCTTGGGGCCATCTGCCTCTGCTCCTGGCTGATAGTGCTCTCTGTTGCTTCCTGTTCCCAGGTGGTGGATTGTCCTGCAGCCCAGTAGCCTTCCTCTCTGTAACCTTACTACACTAAGATATAAATAATACTAAGGTAAAACTTCTAAAATCTAGTGTTGTGCAAATCCCCCTAGCAAACTTTACTTGCAGAGTAATAATGAAATACCAGTAAGTGATTTTAAGGCATTTACCCCCACAATAGATTATAAAATCTGCATCCTTAGACTTCACAAAAGATAGTTAACGGTAATAATATGTGTCATCATGAATGTCTCTTTTGAATTATAATGTATTTATATGGGATTTGAAATTTTCCGTTTGATTAACTGGTAGTTATGATACACATTCATAGTGTGAGGTGATATTTCAATGTATAGCAAATCAGAACAATTAGCATTTCCATCTTTTTTTATCATTTCTTTGTGTTTTGGTACCTTCAAATTTCTATCTGCTGGTTCTTCAACAAATATATAATAAATTGTTATGAAGTTAGTCACCCACTATGATTGGAATTCTACATGTTCTTTCTGTCTTCTGAATCTGTTTTTACAAGAGCTCTTTCACTGTGTGATCATCTCTGTGTTCCTCTCTATCTTTATACTGAACAGACTATCAATACCACCACCATCACCACCCCAGTTACATGCTGATTACTAGCACTAGAAAGAGAATTTGAGTCTTCAATTGGTGTCAGGGATTTTTTTCACTACATTATCATATAATTCTATTTTATTACAAGATAGATTGATTGGACTAAAGTTAGATGATAGAGTACCTGTGCTTATGTTATAGTTGATTGGTGTGGGGGGAATGTGTGAACATGGCGAAAGAATGAAAATTAAATGAATGGAAATTCTTCCAAATGTCTACCTTACCCTCCTGGTCTGTGGTGTTAGGTTTCTTGTGGTTTTCAGCAGTCATGGCTTCTTCCGGGGAAAAAGAGCAATAAGAAATGTGTTGGGAGACTGGGAGAAAGTACAGAAGTGACTGCATTAAAAATAGCACACTGAAACCTGGAGTAAGTGGTAAGTAAAATCATTTTAGGAGCTTGCTAAGAAACCTCATCATCTTACATTTCAGAAGATTAGGCCTGGGGATATGGATCAATGGTGGAGTGCTTGAGCACAAAGCCCTCAGTTCTGTTACACACACACACACACACACACACACACACACACACACACACACGAGAGAGAGAGAGAGAGAGAGAGAGAGAGAGAGAGAGAGAGAGAGAGACAGACAGAGAGAGAGACAGAGAGAGAGACAGAGAGACAGAGAGAGACAGAGAGAGACAGAGAGACAGAGAGACAGAAAGAGAAACACACACACATACACATACAAACACATACACACCTGCACACACACTCACACACATGCACCAACATACACACCCAAGCATGTACAACACACCTATTCAGAATTGAAGTAAGCCCATCAATCCGTGTGTAGTATTCTAAGTACATTGTCTTTATTACTAATTTCAAGTGTATGTGCTCCCTGTTGCAGTTTGTCATCTAATGAGGTCAAAATCTCCTATCTTGTATTTGAAAGGAATTTAGTGGCACAGTGTAATCAGACTTCCAGTAACATTTCCCGTAAATGTCTTTGATAATTATTTAACCCATCTTTAGGAAGATAAGCAATTTTATATATTTTCCAAAGTAAATTTTTTTATTCTAGAGAAATAGTGATCTCATTGTAAGCCCTTTGGCGAGAGCCATGTACAGCGCCTGTAAAGTACAGGTATTCATCATTTGAGTAGCAGACCATAGAATTCCCATTGGAAGTCAAGACAGCTTTCTGAAGCTTGCATTTGGACTTTTACAAAGTTGTTTCCCTTTAAAAAAAAAAGAAAGAAAGAAAAAAGAAATCAGGAGGTTCACAGATTTTGCTGGTGTGAGGTACGTGGGTAGGATGGAAGTGCTTGGGGTTTGCTCTAAAGAAACATGTCAAGTTAAAGTTCTGTCATTAATTTATTTTTTTTTAAACTTCAGAGCAAAAAATAAATTCACCTTACCAGTTAGCCTAAGATGCATGTCAGCCTCTGGATGTCAATATGAAAATACAATACTATCATATCCCATGTGTCAGAGGAGACAGTTGTGCAGCTAATTATTAATAATTGTCAAGGTGCTAAGTGCTGCAATGCATGGATATCTCTGTGTGTATTATACATTAGTGGACTGTCATATATCATCGTTGTTCCAAACATATATCATCAAACTTCTATGCCATTAGTTTAAATGGAATTAATAACACTTAAGTTGGTGATACCGTCACATTCTTGACTCGAAAGTCATTGTCTACATGATGGTACTCTATTTTACATCTAGCCCTCATCTCCAGTTTTTCTTTTCCTTTTACTATTTCTAAAGCCTAGCCTTCCTTCATATTGTTCTAGTACAGGAGAGTGAAAGGTCAAAAGTATAGGTACCTATTAGAGTTTGGATATAAAATATTCTTCCAAAAGGCTTGTGTTTTGGGTGTTTGATTTCAAACCATGTCTTCAGAGGTGGCACTTCTGAAGTGACTGGATCATGAGGGCTTCTACCTGATCAATGGTCTAATCGAGTGGTATACTCAAAATTGATAGGCTCAGGGGAAGGAATTGAAAAGTGTGTAAGGTGGATAATGATTGGAGGAATGTTGGGGTGTGCCTTTGAAGGACATATCCTTCACACAGACAGACAGACAAACACACATACACACACACACACATACACACACACACACACACACACACACACACACACACACACACACACACGGCACTCATATTCTCTGTCTCTCTGCTTTCTGGTTGTCTCACTTTCTTGTCATGGTGATGTTCTGCCTCCCTATGGTCTGTAACAGTAGAGACAATTGACCATGGGCTGAAAACCTCTGAAACCCTGAGCTGAGATGGGTTTAGTTGATCTCTGCCAGACTGTGGAACAGGGCAATAATCAGTCTTTTCTAAGTTGTTTTTGTCAGATGTTCTTGTCATAACAAAAAGTGACTAACAGTACAGTTCCATGCATCATCCTTTCCTTCTCCCTTTTCAAAGTGAGATGAATTGACTCAATAATTTTTTAGTTTCCTTCCTGCTTCAACATTACATGATGCTACCTTTTGCTCCAGGACCACTTATTCACAGTAATGTGATAATTTCATAAGTATATTTTAAGTATATATCAAAACCTCCAACAAATTACTCTGGAAATAAAATTTGTGAGACAAGTTAATGGGGCTTTGGGAATGATGCTGTAGGTCTTTGGCTTATGATTCTTCAAGAATGTACCAGTGATAAAAGACATTTCTGTTTTGGTTTCTCTTAAATCAGTGTCTGTTAGTGAATATGTCCACAGGTTGAACACCCCCAATCCCCAAAGTCTGACTTGGAAAGGTTCTCATGTCTAAAGCATTACATTTTTGTATGAGGGAGGCTCAGCCAGTAAGGTTTTTGCAAATGTTCCCAAATGTGAACAACTCTGAAACCTGAAACACTTCTGGTGTCAAACACATTGAATAGCAGGTTCTTAATCTCTGTGGACTGAGCAGAAGTAGACCCACTGGGACCCAGCATAAAGAGGTGAGGTCCCTTCACTAGAGCACTTGACTGTGTATGGGATGAGTCCTGTTGGGTTGATTTTTCCTTAAGAAGAAATCAGATATATGGAATTTTATATTAATTTTCCATAATTGAAATCTCAAACTAGATTACTAAACATTGACTCAAAGGTCAAAGGCTATGATTTTTCAGTTTTCCAGATCATCTGAAATCAATGGAGAGGACCAGAGTGGACTTGTAACACCTTTTCTCTATGTGTGAAGTAGCTTTGTTTCCTAGAAGGTGTAAAGCTTAGAGATGACCTTTTAGTCTGTGTTTGACTTTGCTGAGTATGGAACCCATGGCCTCCTGCATGATAGACAAGTGCTCTACCACTGAGTACATTCAGTCCTGAAGTGACCTTTATTTAATAATTGATGAGCGCTGATTTGAACACTAAGTTTATGTGTCTTCTCATACCATTTTCAAATAAGGCACAAAATTTCAGTGTGGGAAGTATCTCTCTAGGGACAAACCTGCGTTTATATATGAATAAGCAGGATCTTGTGAGAGGAAGTAGCCAGGCTTGTCTGGATTTGCATACCTTTCCTGCCCAGGAACCAAGACCTTCATTTTCTTACTGCTGTCCTTGCTTCCTTTCTTTTCAGACTCAAATAAGGAAAGTAATCAATAAAAGCACAAAGGAATTCAAAAGAATGACACCAGAAGACTAAAGACTATTGATTATTTTCCCTCTTGTCAAAGGATGTTTTCCTTTTATTTAATGTTTCTATTTTTCTGAAATTTCTTTGAAGTGAGCTCTACCTCTTCTTTCTGAATCACTGAACGCTGGCACCACTGTTTGAAGGACGTGGCTTAGCTCAGTGTTAGGATAGCTGACATTATTAAAGATGTTTGCTTGACAGATTGTTTTGTGTTTGGAGGAAATTTAGAGCTGGTATTAAGCTTCTGTATCCTTGCTAATACATTTGTGGAATATGAATCCAGTCGAGGAGTCTAAATATCTTCTGCACATAATTATTTTGAAAAGAATCTATTCAGAGGAAAGAGAACATACTCACCTCATTTCCACTCATTTACGTGACATTAGCGCTATCCGTTGGAACACCTAACCTTGTAGCTTATCCAGAGAAAATCATTTTAGAGAGCCTTTTGCTACAGCCCCTGATTCTTACTAATTCCTGACTGTTGCTTGTTTCAGTCTGGTTTTCACAGGTGGAAAGGCCAGACTCATCTGTGTGAATGGCCTGCTGACCCTAGGTTATGTGCTGGTGAGATGTCCCTGGGTTCAGTAAGTGTTTATGTTGATTACTTAAGAGGACACTAGGTGGTGCTTTTATTGTGCGACTTGCTTTATGCACTCTTGAAGAAAGCTTCTGATGTTGGCAGTGACATATTAATGAGACCCTTAAAAAGCCACAGATCAGCCTCCAGAGAGACTGGCTGGATATCATTTTAAAAGCTTTAGTTGTCTTATTTCTTTTCCTGTAGCCCTGTTGTCTTGATTTTAATGTTGAATGCTGCATCTCTGAAGGGCACAATAACTTGCTGAGTGCCACCGTACACTGGGCTGGAGCTTCTGAACATCATGATGATTATTCATGTGGATGCCACCTTGCTGAGAAAGTGTTAGACACAGGGGGTGTTGAAAACTTCCGATTCTTGGAGATTAGGTGGCAGAATATTTAGTTTGGCTATATTTAGTAGTTATCATTGAAGGATCTTGCTTCTGGAAATGGTGGGTAGGTTTTAACTCAACAAATCCCTTTTGTCACCCAAAGCGGTGTTTTCAAATTTATAGAGGAGCAAACATGTACAGTAGTGCCACCCAGGGTTAGGTTGGAGCATCACAGACAAATGCCTGCTGTGTGTGTGATGTTCATTTTTGTTTGGTAAGCTAAAAACTGAGCTGTTTGAAGCATACTTATTATCAGTTTCATGAAATATACTACATCGAAAGCTGAGCTGTTTATAAGGTAATATTGCCTAATAGAAAATATACTTGAGTGATTTTAAATCCTAAAGAGAACCAATTTGACTCCGATGTTAGTAGTCAGCTGATTACACAGCCTGGATCTCAGCAATATAGTCAGCAATTGAGCAGGGGCGAGATCATTCTCTAGTAAGGTACTTAGCTGATTCTTGATTTGGGAGTCTAAGATCAAAGCCACTGACTTAATGTTTATAACTGTAGAAATTCAATGTGTGTAAATGTAGAAATGCATCAGCTTTGGGGTTGAGAAGAAAACGAGTGAGACTATGAAGGGATGCAGGTGACTATTCCTGATCTCCATCTGCCTGCTCCATTTGCTAGTTCTTTCTGCACTCAATTTCAGGTGACTTGGATGAATGCAGCTGATTATTTGTGTTAGAATGGGCCTTGGGCATTCTTGTTAGGTTGGAAAAACTGAGATATTTGTTCAAGGGGTAAGGCTATATGAGAGCAATTTTATAATAAATCAGGAGACTTGAGAACAAAGGATTAGGGATGGACTGTATGGAGTACAGAGCCCATAAATGGAGGAACCCCCCCCCCCCACACACACACACATACACACATAAGCCCTATCTAAGGACTCTTACCCTCTTATGTTACATTTCTGTTGCTACAGTGGAATACCTGAAGTAATTAAGTTACAAAGGGAGTCTTTGCATTGGTTTTAGAGGTTGCATTTTATGATGGGTGGTATCTGGGGGTAAGGCAGCTCACCCCAACAGGATCAGAACCGCTCATCTTACA
Organism: Peromyscus californicus insignis; assembly: GCF_007827085.1. Taxonomy (NCBI): domain Eukaryota; kingdom Metazoa; phylum Chordata; class Mammalia; order Rodentia; family Cricetidae; genus Peromyscus; species Peromyscus californicus. The sequence continues at coordinate 21,372,795 of NW_026294534.1, read as the reverse complement.
ATCTTACAAAGAGCCAAGAGAGAAAGATGAATGGGTCTAGGCCTCACAGTGCCCTTCTGAGGGCCAAGGACAGTGGCCCAATGGCCTCCTAAAAGGTTTCACAGCTTAAAGGTCCCAGAACCTCCCAACAGTGCCACCATGGGGACAGAGACATTAACACACACACACAGGATTTAAACATGCAGCCGCCAGCATGTGAATACTAAGGAGTGGGTGAATGTATTTGTATTAGTCTAGTTGCCCAAGGGATATAAATATATATATATATATGGTAGCATGTGGAAACTGGAAAACATTTTGTGATTTATTGTTGCATCTGAATGAATATAGATTTTAGAATGTATTCAATTTGATGAGTATCTGTGAAGTTAACACTACACTTAAAATTAGACAGTAATCAATGTCTGCCATTGGTTCTTTAGCCTATCCCTCTTGTTCTTAGTAGTGTCAGCCTTGAAGTTCATGCTTGCGCCTAACATTTGCAAGCAGGCATACACACGTAGTTGATTCTGTCACCTTTTGAGATGCCCTTATGCTGTGTTACAGAAGGTAGTCTCTGTATTTTCTAGCAATTAGCTTTTTCATCCAAGATTATGTCTTGTCTGTGCTCCTGTATGTAACGTAGCTGACTTGCTTCCCTGGAGTACAGTGTTCAGCTAAGTGCCAGGAATACTTATGACACTAACACAGTATATGTCTAATTGTTTCTTCCATATCTGAAAGTAGGTTACTTGGACTTAGGGCATAATTAAGTTAATTTTCACACACAGCACTTAGTCATTTGTTTCTGTTTATGCACTTAACTTTCTTCTCCATGTTTGCTGATGAAGTTAAACATTTTCCCTTGTATGTAGTCACCATGTATGTATCGAGTGCAAAATACACTCTTTGCTCACTTTTTGTTTGTCTCTGAATCAGGGAAGTTTTAAGTGTGTGTTCCTGTGTGGATATAGAGATGCTCCTGCACTAATGATGGATAAATGCAGGATAAAACCACCTTAAGTTCAAAGCACTACATGTTTAAAGTGCAGTGAATGCACTTAGCCTTCCTAACCACCAGAGCCTAGTAAGACCGCATGCTGGGCAGTCCTGTTCACTCTCTTGATCACATGAGAAACTGGCATCACACAAAAGCATTGTACCACGCATCACAGCCCACAGGAAAACCAACGTTCAGAATCCAAAGTGACAGTTTTTATTGAACATGTCATTTCATATGGTTGTGAAGTGGAAATGTCCTATTTGGGGATGCCTGTGAGCATCTCCTTTATGTGATTGCAATCTCCCCTACCAACTTGTTTTAGATGTCTTCTGATAAATTTTTGAAATTTTTTTTTTTGAGACAGACTCATACTTTGTAACTTAAGCTGGCATAGTACTGACCATGTAGGCCAGACTGGCCTCAAACTCATGTTCCTACTTCAGCCTCTCAGGCACTGAATAAAATGAAATTATCTATGGTCTTCTCATGGTCTGCAATTTTGAATGTCACCAGTGTTATAACCCACTTTGTGTTTAGCTTGTTTTGTGCTGTGCTTAGGAGACGATTCCTAAATTACGTTAATGATACCTTTGGTCCTTTTTCTATGATCCTTGCATTTTGGTCATTCATATTTATGCCCTTCCCTAGTGATTGCAATGTCTCATTTGTAGTTTATGAAGGTTTCATGTATTCATAGGCAGTGAGTCTGGCTTTACATATTTCTCAGTAACCTCTTTTTGTTTGATTACTACTGCCCGTCCAAATTCCCTCTTTGGGTGACTTTGTGCCATGCCTCCCGACTCTCCAGGGATTTCTTTGTGTCATGCCATTTGTCCTTTGTTCTATCCCCCTTGGTTTTGTGCTACTGTTTGGGCATCTTTCTTTGTTTTTTTGCTTCTTATTACACTGTCAACTATTGAAAGTAGCCACAGTGTTTTGTCTGTTATTGATCCTCTCAAGAATAATAGAGAATATGGTGTCTTCTACCTGGAGAGTATCTCATAAATCATTGAAATAAAATTGAAATGATTTTGAAATTATGCAGCTCATCATATTGGCCCACCCATACTTGCTATAATTTATACGCTTTAAATGTAATATTCCAGTGACATAGCTTGGTAGAAACCTGTCTGCTCCTCTTCCCTGCCCCTTGTCCACTCCCCCCTTGAGGTTATTCCAGAGAGCCCTTCACTCTCCATTTGATGAGTGAGTGTATGACTTATTAGACCTCTGCCCAGAAGTGCGAGGCACTAGGAAGAAGATACTGGAAAACCAAATGAAGACACACACAGAGAATAGGACCAAGACCCAAGACCCTTAACTGTGTGTCTTAAGCAAGAATGAGGTTCATTTGACATTTCAGTGACTGGCATTGTACAACCATAGCATGGACTTGCACCTCTGTGCTCTGATTTATTCAGTAGACCAGTTACCATGTGACACTGTCCACATGTCTTCCCAGCTGTAGCTTTTAAATTCTATGGAATGTTGTTCCTGCTACATCTCCTAGCTAGATAGCAGTCCTGCTGCTGTACCAGGCTGGCCCAGTCTGAGTTTAGTTGCTCTAAGTTAGATTTCCAAGATATTCTAAATACAAAACCCATACTAGCAAAGAACAAAAAACTCCAAGTAAATTTTTAAATCTGATCAGCCAGCACACTGCTTAATGTGTGTTCATTTGGGTAAAATGATGAGGCTGTCTTTCCCTAATAAAACAAACCTGTGGGAGAAGTACACTTGAAAAAATAGCTCTTGTCACAGTAGTCTAATTTAGCTAAGGGGCTTGAGAGATGTATTCAGAGGCACTAGTTAGGGAAGTTTTGCAGAGTAAAAATGGTATGCCGGGACTGTGATTGAACACACGTGATTGGGAATTCTAGTGTAACTGGAGGCTTTTCTCTGTCTCACCCCATCCCATAGCTGCTTCCAAATAATCACTCAGAGGCTTATATTAATTATAAATGTTTGGCTGAAGGCTCAGGCTTATTACTAGCTAGATCTTACATTGAAGTTAACCCATTTCTATTAATCCATGTATTGCCACATGGCCTATAGCTTACCGATTCTTTCACATGTGGCTTCTGGGGCAGCTCAAAGCATCTGCTCTGACTCCACCCTTCTTCATCTCCGTCTTCAGTTTGAATGTACCTCCTAACCTTATTCAGCCTCACCATTGGCCAAGCGTTTTTTTTTTTTTATCAACCAATGATAGCATCACATATTCACAGTGTTCAGAAGTATCATCCCATAGCATTCCAGAATGTCCAGAACTGAGCCAGTCAAACAGCCCCTGCTTGCAGCAGCATTCTCTTGAGCTAGGGTTTTTCCATCCCATGTGCTATGAGCAGGCTTATGGCTTTCCTTTCTACTCCAATAGCTTCATTCTGAATTCTGACATCTTGCCCACTTATTCTAAGAAGTTTGAAAATAAAGTAAGTGAACAGAGGTCCTCAGGAGGTTTTGCAAATGCAGCCATCTCAGGGAGTCTCTGAGGCTCACACTACACCCTTCACAGGGCCTCTGTTCACATGCAGAACTGCTGGTCCACTGGTTTCACCATTGGGAAGAAAAGCAGCCAGTTATCTCAGTGCAGAAGCAAATACGTGTGTCTGCAGTTATTGTTGGGTCAGAATGTTCAATTCTTGGTACCAAGAGCTTAGTATCCTGCACAGTTTGTACCATTGGAGCTGTGGATGTGAACGTACAGTCCATTTGTTTGCAGCATTTGTCCTGGGCGAGTGGTCATGCCTGCCGTAGTGCCCAGGCTCACAGCAGCCAGCTCAGGCAAGTGGTAGGTGGTGCCTCCTGTGAAGTGAGCCAGGAAGTCACACACACTGGCATCATTATTTTGTCTGCCAAGATGAAGGTAGTGTGTGGTAGTCTGGGCCGAAGTTTTGTTTGTTCATTTTAAACTTGGCCAAGGCACCTCTGAGGCATAGTTTTTTCATTTCTGGGGTGCTGTGTATGTGTTTTTTGTCTCAGCATCACAATGAGTGCAAAATGCAGAAGTAGGAATGCTTATGACTCTTGGAGACGTAGGTGAATTGGCAAGCATGCATTTAGAAAATTTAGTGTTCTTTTGTGCAAGAAGGTTGGCTTAGTTGTGATGGAGCGTAATTTTGTATTAGCTATGACATCATATGCACCACCTAATTTTACTTGGAATGAGATGGAAATAAACAATTATCAAATTTGATAGGCAAATTTAATTAAGGTTAGACCTAGTAGTCTTTGCCAAGTCCCTTTCTACATTTAAAAAATTGATTTATTAATAAAATGAAATTGAAGTAATTAAGACATAGAAAATAAAATCTGGAAACCATACACATCACACACACACACACACACAGAGGCACACACACACACACACACACACACACACACACACACACACACATATATATATTTGGCAAGCTGTGGCTTAATATGATGAAGACGTTAATTTATCCATCTCTCTAGCTCTAAGTTGAAGACTTCTAAAATTTTATCAGCAAACTTTCTTTTCCCAATTTATTTTGTGTGCATGTGCATATATACACGTATACATACATACATAACAAATAATTGAAGCTTTATAGCTTCTTACCTATGTTGGAAATTGAGTATGGTTTCATTTTTCTTTTGAAGTACCTGTATGACATGAACTTCTTTTTGAATCTTTATTGTTTGGAACGCTTACTAAATTAATGAGTTCTGGCTTCATGTTGTGATTATCTGTCATGGACCTCTCATTGTGTTAGATTTTATATATATATATATATATATACACACACACACACACACACACACACACACACACGTTGTGATTATCTGTCATGGACCTCTCATTGTGTTAAATTATATATATATATTATATATATATGTTAAATATATATATATATATATATATATAAAATTTTGCTATAACTGTGTAATATAAATGTATATCCCCAGGTTTAGCCTGGAAGATACACAAAGGCCATTGCATCTGTGGCCAAAGTAGCAAGGCTGCATCGCAAGCTGGCAGCAGAACTGTCCATTTGCATGGTTCTGATTCTGCAGGCATACAAGATATATGAACCTGGGCTCATAGAGGCTTGTACCACAGTACAAGAAACTTGTTGAGGCCAGGCAGCCATAGCAGGTTTAGACGTCCTTCATGGAGCTCATGATTATGCATGAAGGCCAACTTTCAGTAGAGACTCCATTTACTGGTGAGGCCAGATACATGGATACACTAAGCAAAGGTCACGATGCTGAGTGGAGATGGCCCAAGAGAGAGACCACAATTGCTGCAGACAGGAGAACTGGAAGAATGGAGATACTCAATCCACAGATGCTATACATGGAACTAGAGTTTGGTGTTAGCCCTGTTGGGTTTTGTTGGTTTGGTCTGGTCTTTATTTGCCAATGCCCCAATTCCTCTGTTACAGAACAATAGTGTTTACTCTATGCCATCATGTATTGGATTGCCACTATATAACTTGTTTTTTTAATGTTAATCGGTTTAACGTTAAGAGATTTCCTTCAGTCCCATAGGAGACTGTGGATATGGGACATTTGAATGGTGTTGGAACTAGGAATTTTGAAGTTGGACAATATGAAATGTTTATGAACTTCTGGTGGCTAGAAGTGGAATGCTATAGGTGAAATGTGCAATATTTTGCTCCTCAGCTGGTTGTTCTCTTTTGGGAAGTTGTAGACCCTTTAGAAAGTATAGACTTGCTTAAGGAAGTAGGTTGCTGGGCACTGGCCTTGAGGTTAATAGCCTGGCCTGCTTCTGGTCTGGAATATGTTTCCATTATTATCAAGATGTAAGGACACAGAGCTGGAGAGGTGGCTTAGTGCTTAAGACCCTGAATGGTTCTTGTGTAAGACCCGAATTCAGGTCCCAGCATCCATGCTAAGTGGGTTCTTGTATAAGACCTGAATTCAGTTCCCAGCACCCATGCTAAGTGGATTATAATTGCCTCTCTTCCAGCTCCAAGGCATCTGACACCCTTTTCTGAAATACATGAGAATCTACATTTATGTACACATTTAAAAATAATAAAAATCTTTAAATAATATAAGACATGAAGAGTCCCAGCCACATGCTTTTGATACCAGGGAGCTGCATGCTGCCATGCCTTCCTAGCCACAAAGGACCACATTTCCTCAAACTGCGAGACAAAATAGATCATCTTTTGAGTACTTGAGTTTTGTTATTGTTTTTATTTGATTGATTGGCCAAGCATTTGGGCACAGCAACTTGAAAAGTAATTAATAAAATGGAGAAGTGGCGATTTGAACCCAGGAAAGTTCAACTCCATCACATGTATTCTTCCTTAGTATCATGTCAGAGTGCCTTCTAAGTTTATAATGAAGGTGTCGGCTCCCTGGTTCTTTGGCTACATTAATTCTTGCAGAGCCAGCTCTTGTTAATTTTCCATTGTAGCTTTCTGTAGCCTTGTCTGAAATAGTGGATGAGGCCAGGAGTTCTCTGAGCAAAGGTAAGTCGGAACCCATCACTTTTGTCCTTTTTGTTCTTCTGTGATCTCTGGTATAGCCACTATAAAGTCTACAATAACCTCTCTTTTCCCCTTTGGTGCCGCAGAATCACAAAAATCATAGACTATAGATTTCTGAGCACTGGATGGCTAGCAAGCCTTTTGGTCTCAGCTGGCTAGTGGCTGGATCCCAGCTCTCCCAGTCTTTCCAATTACATGACTTCCACTTTCTGTGTATCCAGACAACTTAAGTTTGAAATGACAATAGTAAGACTTCTTCCATGAAGTGCGTGTTGTGTATGACATGACCTTGCTCTGGGCAAAGATTGCGCATGCTCTGGCTGGTATGAACTAATAATAGTTGGTAGTGGGAATTATAGGTCAAGTTATGGCCTTGGATAAAATTAGTAACCTGCATTTCTAACAGCACTTTATTTCCAGAGTTTTAACCCGTTGGTTGTGATTTGTTTAATTACAAATGAGAGAAAAGTAACATTGCAGAGAAGAAAGCAAAATTGAAAGTAACTGTTATCCCTTGATCATAACAAATTGTTTAAGATGTATCTAAATTAAAAAAGAAATCTACAAAGCATTTGTTGAAAAGCATATTGTCTGCATGTGTGTCTCAGTCTATCCCACCACTGTTAACAGCTGTGGCTTATTTAAGTGTCCCCCAAAAGTCCTCTTTTTGAAATTGCGGTCCTTAGCGTAGGGCCACTGGAAAGTAAGTGATGGAGCCTTTATGAGGGGGTGGCATGGTGAGAATCTGAAGTGTCCCCATAGGCTTGTGAGTTGGAGCAACTGATCCTAGGTGGTAACATTGTTTGGGAGGTTGAGGGGCCTGGCTGGCAGAGATGGGCCATTTGAGACTGACCTTTGAGAATTATAACCCATTTCCTCTTATTCTCTACTTCCTGGTCTGCCAAGACAGTAGAAGCTGCAGCCACCGGTCCTGCTGTCAAGAATTGAGTCACTGTGCTGTGATAGTTTGTGTCCTATGAAATGATGAGCCAGATAAATGCTCACCCCTTATTTCTGCTGGGTGTGCTGGTTAAAGACAAGGACAGTATCTAATGTTTGTGGAGTCTAGTGGAGTGTTTTATGGCAGTGGGGGCACAGCCCCGAACAGGACTGTGAGCCTTCATTTCCTGGCTACCATACTGTGAGTAGCTTGCTCTCTGTCCAGGTATACTGCCTCACCTCAGGCTCAAAAGCAAGGGAGCCGACTAATGATAGAAATCACCAAAACCATGAGCCCAAATAAATCTCGCCTATTCCAAGTTTGATTCTCTCAGATGTGTGGTTATAGAAACAATACGTTAACTAAAGCAATCCAATAACAAAGACTGGATAACTGAACACGAATTACATCTTAGAGATGAAGAGACTGGTCAGCTCGAGACTGAGGCACTAGCCATGGTGAGGGCTTGCTGCCTGCCCATAACACCTGTCTGGAGGATGAAAGATGGTAAAGTACGGCTGAAATTCCTTTATAGGGGACTAATCACAACTGTCAGGATAATGGTATCAAGGCCTAACCCTCCCTTACACCTCTTTTAATAGTGTTGTGTTGAAGATTAAGTTTCAACCTGAAGTCTAGAGTGACCCAAAATATTCAAGCTGTAGTAATGTGTTAATTCTGAAAGAGACAGTGATAAAGGGTTATAAAGTACAGGGTGGAAAGACGGACCAAATGAGTACCTATTACCCATGAGGCCATAGGCACGTTACCTAACTTCTCTGGGGTCTCCTTTCCTGAAGAATCTGGATTACTAATGCTGCCTACTGTATTGAGATACCATGAAGACAGAGTAGATTAATATGTGTAAAACCCCTAAAAGTCTTCAGTACACAGTGCAGTATCTGTATTTCTGTTGCTGTATTTGAAGCACTGTGCAGAAACCGGAAATAAGAGCATCCATAGCTGCTATCCGCAGATGCAAGGAGTGAGGGGGATGCATGCATAGATTTGGTGGGATGGTACAGGAAAAGGAGCAAAGGAGCAAGTGCAGTGTTTCAGGGAAAGAATGACAGTGTAGCAAAGAGCCCCTTCCCAAACTAGGAGTTGAGTTTACCAAAGGAATTGTTAACTGAGTCAAGTGATGCATTTTGGGAGGGAATTATCTAGGGATGGGTAGGAGATGGAGGACATTCAAGGGCTGCAGGTAAAAGGAAGTCCCATTAAGGAATACTCTACCCTGGTTGTCTGATTGTCTAGTAGTGTTTTTGGTGTTGTTGCTTTGTGATTGCCTGAAGACAACCATCTATTCCACAGTAAAGGCTAAGCAGGGGGTCCCCAGGAAAGATATCATTGGTCCAAATCCTTTCTGTGCAGTCATTCCTGATGGGGTGGGCAGACAGGAAAGCCAGTGCTTTAAAGAAAAATTCTGAACCAGACAGAGGGAGAGAATCTTCTCCCAAGGACACATCTTTAGCACAGGTAGAGCATGTAGCTGGCCCTTGGTTAGAGAGGAAGATTGGAGAGCAGAGTACCAGTTTTACCCACATCACCATTTTGTTCAGGGTAATAGTGAGTGCTGGCCAGATATTCCTCATCAGGACCATCCTTTATAAAACTATTGGTTCCATCAAGAGCCAACACCTTGCATTGTGGTGTGCCGACAAGTGCCCGGTGTTGTTTTTCAGGCATGGACTCCAAAATGCTCTATATATTATTGTAGGGAACTCCTCGCACCCATAGTTCATTTTTACCTTTTCCAACTGAACACTTTAAGCCGACTGATTTCTGTTCCTTCCTCCTCTCTGAAATAGAGGAGTGCTCTTTAGCACTTTTACCCTTTGAAAATACAAAATCATTCAAGGGCTTTCATATTTTCAAAGGGCAGAGGCAACTTTAGTGCTCCAGAGGAGTGCAAAAAGCTGACTGATCTTCCCCCCTCCTCTCTCTCTCTCTCTCTTTCTTTGAGTGCTATAATGAAGGAATGCATAAGACACATCCTCCAGGCCCATGTGTGTGGATGCCAGTGAGCAGGTGAATGAGGGAACAAGAGCAGGGAGGCAAGGCTGGGTGCATGTTCACAAAGCCAGGCAGCTCCTTGGAGGATACTATTTTAATTTTTCTCTTTTTACCTGATGGCAAGTACATAGTCTATACCATTTTCCCCCAGGGCCCTTCTAAAATACAAATGGGAAAGTACCCCTCACAATTTTAATTGAGAAAACAAATCCTTCCTACCTTGTGCACTGGTTGGCTACATCTCTGACTTCCGAGAATAAACCATCACCATTAGAAACTTGCTGGTGTTATTCCTGAGTGAGTTTTGCCTTTGGAGTGACAGGTATAGTTATGTCTCCTTGGAAATGCAGACAGAATGGCTCAGCTGTCAGGTGGGAAACAAATAACTGAGCCACCGCCAGGCACATTATCTCAGCCCTCACCATACCTACTCGAAGAGCAGACGCCTCTGCAGCGGTCCATCATTCAAGAGGACCATATTTTACCCAATGAGGTGCTTACTACAAGCAGCTGTAGAGATGATCTACTAACTTGGGCTCCGTCAGCAGCACCAGACACTGGTGTTCTTTTAGAGATGGGCTATTTGCCTCCTCTGCAAAGCACACAGCTATTATGTGTAAGAGGTTTTTGTTTATGCTTATTATTAAATATAAATATGAGCAGCAGCCTGTGCAGTATTTGGCAGCTCTGACTCTAAAATGGCATCTGGCAGGAGTGTTGTCTCTTTCTGGCGACCCCAATGGGAATAGCTTAAGCTGTAAACTGAGGATTGCCCCAGACCTTGTTCCAGGAGACCCCAGGGGCACTGATGGCTCTTTGTTGAATAAGAAATGGGTTTTGCCCTTTTCTTGACTCAGTAACAGCGTAACACACACTCTCTCTCTCTCTCTCTCTCTCTCTCTCTCTCTCTCTCTCTCTCTCTCTGTCCTTCCCCCTCCTCCTCCTTCTCTCTTTCTTGTCTCTCCAGCATTGCTATGGTCAGGAGCCAGGGACAGTCTTCTGAGTGGTTGAATCATTGGATTTCATCCCTTGAGTTTATGGCAGAGAAGTGATTAATTGTGAAACTATGCACGAGTTTATGGTGCTTCTTCAGATGAGTCCCCCCATCAAAGGGCCGCTTAAAATTCATGCACAGTAGCAACTGTGAAGGAATACCTAAGACTCATAAATAAGGCAAACCTATCTTAATTTATTGCCAGTACCTTCTATACCCACATTGAGCTATTCAGAACCCTGCACAATTGATGTTTCTTTCCTCCAGTTATTTCAGTAAAAAATGAACCCTATTTTATGCCACACAAGAATACTAATAAACCAGTGTTTTGCTGCTTATAAAGGCAAACTGTCACCTGTTAAAATATGTAACTGTCATAGAAAGATAAAAAAGGATCATTTAATAATGATGAACAATGTGCATGTGGCATAAATAGAATCCAAAAGGTAAACAGCAGTTTATTATGCCAGATTCTGTCGTGCCAGTCCCCAGTGGAGGTCCTCAGTGCTCATCTTTGTAGTGCCCTTCCTTTTAGGGGGAGGTAAGATCAGGACTAAACAGTGAGTTTATGTGAGTGCCATGTAGGCACTTAGCTGGTTCTGACCATAGACGCTTGCTCTGCAATGGAGGGAAAATATTTTCTAGGCTTGGTTTTTATTTCTAATGAGAACAGTCTTAAGTACTCCGTGTTGTTGGGTATTCAGTTCTATTTTAATGATATGGAGCATTTGGAAGTTTCATTGTCCTAGTAACCCTGGGACAGAGATAATTTGCAATCACGCTCTTGAGCTTATTTTGAAGGCCAATACATCTCTAGCAAGAATATGTCTAGTACTACTTATTATAGCTTGGGCTGGGGAGCTATAGTTGTGGTTATAATAGTCTTTTGTGTTTCATGATCTCTTTTTATTGACTTGTGTGAATAAGACCACCAAGGGACAGCACAGAAAAGGCCCCTTCACAGTGCTTCTGGGCAGTGGGACAATGTTAAGAACATTTTTGTTACAGCTATGAATGGTTCCTTGGTGATAAAAAAAATGTTCATGGTGAGTAGATTCTCTAGTTGTACACTTTAGGCGTTAAGCTCTGGAACCCATCTCTGAGTGACAGCTTCATCTCCTCTGGTGTCATTTCTCCTTGTTTCCACTTGGCACAAATTTATACTGATGAACATACACTTGACAGAACTATAGTCATGCTTGACTGAATATGTGTTGAATGATTGAAGATTATCTACATATTTTCCCAATGGAGAGTTTTGACTTCTTAAATGTTTGGCCTTTCATAGACCATCTAATTTAAAAATGGTTTGAAAACTTACCTAACAATGGAACTCACCCATATCAGCTAAAAACAGTGCTGACAATAAACTTCCCAAGCATCCTCAAAGCTGGGTGTTTAGTATGAAACAGATGTTGTCCCAGAACATAGGCTGTATTCACCTAATGAGGAGGGTTTCTTCAAGGGCAGAACCGCATCTCTGGGAATGAATGTGGAGCATGTTAGATCCCAGCTCCAATACTCACTGAAGTGGCCTCCTCACAGTGAGGTTTTCTCATCTAGAAATTCATTCTTAAAATAATTGTGGTATTTTCTTAAGCAACTTATAGGTGGAACACTACTTTAAAGTATAATCTTACCATATGTGAACATGATTTGACCTCTTACGGTCAGTTATATTCCTTCCACAGTGACAATATAGGAGGAAAATGAACTGTGGGGTGTCTGGGTCATGGTTTCAGTGGTGTTAGCCTATAGTTGATCACCTGGCCTTTTGGGTTGGACCTGTTGCTTTGAGTAGAATGTTACAACAGGAGCCTTTTCTTTTCACAGTAGCTGGGAAGAAAAGGGAGGAGAGCCTAGTGTCTTTTTATCCCCTTCAGGGAACACCCACAGTGTCCTAACTTCCTCTGCTAGTATTCCCCACAAACAAAAACATTCATTACCTCGAGTTGCCCATGCCTTGGAACAACCCTTCAACACATGGACTCTGGGTTACATTCAAGATACAAGCTTAGTACTCATGTCTATAGTCCAGTTCATATTCAGATGAATTTCAAGTGTTTCTCTGATGCCATTAACATTAAGCATATATTCACTGACAATAAAATTTTACCCTAGTCCACCATCCCACTTCCATTCTTTGAAGAAAACCTACATTAATTTTGTATTTTCATGAGGGGGGTGCTCAGTACACATGTGGGGGTCAGAGAACAACTTGTAGTGCCTAGTTCTCTTCTTCCATCATGTGGGGCCCTGGGGATGGGACTTAGGTGGTCAGGCTTGGTGTCAAGCACCTTTATCCACTGAACCATCTCACTGGTTCCCACTCTCACTCTTGACTGCTCTTTATTCTATACTTTACATTAGCTATAAAAACTCAAGCTTCCCAGCTCAGTGTTTTCAGTGTTTCTGTGCATGCTTTTGTCTATGAGACAAGCTTATGCCACCTGTTAGGCTGATGAACAAACTCCTCCTCAGGCTTCTGAGCCCCTTGTAGAGGTGGCCAGCACTGTAAATGTTTCTAGCAATTCGAATAAGCAAAGAGAGTCTCTTTCCTCTGAAGATATTTCTTAAAATACAAAATTTATTTTATGGGATTATAATAAAAATATTGCCTTTTTCCCATTTAAACTAATTGGGGGGAGTGCATTCATTCAGTGGTATATTGCCTATAGAACTTCCAAAGAATAATAATAAAGTTTTTAATTTAGAGTAGTTACAATGGATTATGTTTGTATATTAAGAGAGTGTTTGAATGGTAAGCCTTGGTAGTGCTGCAGTAGATATGAGAATGCACACTAATTGACCTGACTTTAGGAACTGGAATCAGGTGATCAAATTGTTTTCTTTTTTTTTTTTTTTCCTTAATGATCCTTATTTTACTTTAGACTTCTCTTGTGGTTTTAGGAAGATTCCTCAGCTGCAACATTTCTTACTGGACAAATGAGAGTATAAATATCTACTTATACTATATTATATACAAACTTCAGGATGATAAATTTGCTACAAACATATCATTTAATATTCACAGGTTTTGTTATTATCAATGCTATTATTCATTTTGGTAAATTATTTTTCCCCTTCAAAATATTTTCCACAAACATCCACCCTTCTAATGAGACTGAGATTTCACGGATCAGCCAGTGTTTGGTGGAGGTAAAAACACAGTCATAGATGAAACAGGAGCCAGGAGACATGCGGAGGCTGAGAACAGGGTCTTGGGTGTCTAACCAGAGAAATTAAAGACCCAATTGACAGCACAAGCTGGAGCTTATCCGTCATTGATCTGTTTGCTTGGGCACTGCTGATGTTGTATATACAAACAAATAGGGTTTGAATAAGGGCAGTCCTTCCGAGTGGGGCTTGCAATAGATCTCTTGGGAGTTCAGGAGCAACAGACTCCTTCATGTGAAATATTTTAAGTATTTAAACAAGATGTGAAGAAATGATTAACCATATGTGCACACCAAGCTTTGTTGAGTATCCAACTTTTAATCTAAAAGATAGTAAAATTATTATTATTTTTTTAAGAATGTAAACTCCCAGTTGACTCTTCTGCTTACCAAGGTTATTGGCAGGACCATGCTGTGGTGCATGAGTTCTCTCACACGAGGAGTGGGGCTGATACTGCCCAGAGAGTGTATAATGATGGCTGCTTGTTACTGGATAATGGAAACTGGGCAGAAGGGTTGTGTATATATTCTTGCAGATACTGTCCATTGAAAATAGTTTTAATAAGGCACATGAAAGCACAAGTGTATGGGAGAGATTGTATTCTAGGTCTGAATGTGTGCTCTTCTATACTGGGAGAAAAGCAATAATAACTAGGTCAGGTTTTACATGATATCAGCTCTGTCATTTCAAAATGACCCTGTTTTCTCTGAAGTTAGAAACAAGTGTTACCCATAGTTATATCAGCTTTTAATAATTTGAAACTATTAACTAATCTAGATTGTTACCTAATTTAGATATGGACCTTTTTGCAAGGGATATAATGTAATTTCCTCACCAAAGATTCCGGATATTTAGAACAGGAATAGCAAGGTTTGATTGTTTTTTCTTTGTTTGTTTAGTAAAAGGAATACTGAAAACATTAGACTTTGCAGGCCATGTGTTCTCTGTTATTATGCCAAAAGATAATTGGTTGGATTCAATTGGAAGAAAAGCTTACTCCTTTTTCTTGGAAAAATGACTGTGAAATCATATGCCGCAAGTGTGGTATTCAATTGAAGTGTTTTCCTTTGTGGACAAATATCACTGGAAAACATACAGTAAATACTGTTGAGATTTGAATGATGAAGTGTTTATTCTTCATGGGAGTTGGCCCAATAGTTACATTAAAGTGCAGACATAAAGCCCAAGCCCATGCTCTTGGTTAGACTATGTTCCACCAGTGAAGTACATAATGGTCGCAATTACTGTTATATCAAACTATCACACACTTAATGACCCCACTGTTTCATTATACTCGTGGGTTCTGTGGAACAGGAGTTTAGTTTAGCATACTGTAATACTGATGGCTGTTCATGGTGTTTGGGGCCTCAGCGGGAAGGACCCGAAAGCCTAAAAGTGACTGGAATGGCTGCTGCTGGAGTCAACAAGAACATTTGTCACTCGTATATGGTCTATAACTCGGTGACACTGAGGTTCACTCAGGGTGGATGACGCTGAACCCGCAACGGGCTTGTTTATATAGGCTCCCTTCTCTCCTGGGTTCTGAAGGACATTGGAAGAAGCATCCTTCAAAGGTCACCCTCCAAAGGTCACCCCGAAAAGGAACCAAAGGACAGTTAGTACTTGCAAGAGAACCAGACAAGTTAAAGGACCTAGTACTGGATGTCGAGCTTCCGTGGAGATGGGTGGAAGAGTTATCAGAATTCTGGTAGTGTAAAATGGCCACCAGGAGGAACTGTTCTTTAGTTGAACTGTGGTGGCAAAGGATGATCATTCATTAAGTTTCTAACTGGCAATTATTTTTAAAAGTATAGCTATGATTTTAGTTATGGCAGTAAACTGAAAATAGTGACCTTTGAACTTCTTTCACATTGAACACATTTTAAAGGGGACTTTGGAGATGATGGCATTCAAAGCCTGGTTTATATTGCCAAACACAATTTGTATTTCCTGAAACTCTCAGGTCTATTCACTTACAAAAGCATAGAAACAGAATTTTATTAAACCTATTTGAAATTGTTTTAAACAGTAAAGTTTTCAGTGGCTTTCAATCTAGTCACAGGTAATTATGGAGTTTCATTCTGAGAAATGTCCTGTGAGGTGATTTGATTATCGGAGGAACATTGGAGTGCACTTACCGAAACTAAGGTGGCCTTTATGCTGTGACAAGGTCCATTTCAAGTTTTTAACCCCTGCTGTTTGACGTAAGGCCAGGCGCGTCCTATGACCATTTGTCCTCCTGCAGTGCTGGTCCTGGAGGACCACCCCTGGTTTACACATGAGTGCCTGTGCTGTGGCCAATGGCAGTTGTTTCATCCAACCTGAGCAATAATAGCCCAGTGAGGCAGGTCCTGCTGGAAACCAACTTCTCCGGGAGCTAGTAAGAAGTTCAAGGTCACACTTGGTGAGAAGGTTCAGTCAGATCAATGACACTGAAGGGCTGGTCTGCACTTAAAACTGCATGTTTGGTATGGGTTGCTGCCACCTTGAGACCACTGAAGTCTGAGAGGTCTTAGGTCGTATCTTAAGTTTGCAGCACAAAGATTCCTTAGTCCATTTTTGTTGCTGTTTATCAAAACACATGATGCCTAGGTGATGGATAGGAAGATCGATCTCTCCTCTCCTCTCCTCTCCTCTCCTCCCCTTTCCTCCCCTCTCTTGCCCTCCCCTTCTCTCCCCTTCCTTCCCCTCCCCTTCTCTTCCCTCCCTTCCCCTCCCCTTCTCTTCCCTCCTTTCCCCTCCCTTTCTCTCCCCTTTCTTTTTTGATTTTTTTGTCTTGAGACAGATCTCACTATTGTAGCCTCAACTGGTTTGGAACTCAGTGTAGATCAGGTTGGCCATGAACTTCTAGAAATTTGCCTGCCTCTGCCTCTGCCTCCTAAGTGCTGGGATCAAAGGCTTGTGCAACCATGCCCAGCCAAGGACAAGGTATGTCTTGTTGGAGTCTGTGTAAGATGGAAAGATCACATGGTGAGACAAGAAACCAAGATACATCTGAAGTTGCTGATTGTGTGCTTCCTAACACATTCCTCTTCTATGCTAACAAATCTAGTCCTCCAACCTGCTTTATCCCTTCTGCCCATGGCAATATCACCTCCCACTGGGCTCTACTTCATAAAAGTTCCAGTACCTCTCAGTGTTGACATTCTAGAGACCAAGCTTTAAGCATATAGGACTTGGGGGATACACACAAACCATATCCCAATCATCACAGCTGGTGGATACACTTTGTTGTTTCAATGTTTCTTTTGTGGATAAAATGGGGAAATTGAGGAAGAAGAGAAAGAAATGTAGGAATCTGAGAATCATTTCCTTCACTTCTAAGATTTAGCCCAGTTTTTATCCATCTGAAATTCTTCATATTTTCCTCATGTACTTGCCTGTTTCATTTTAAGCAGTCATCTACTGGATATCTTGAGTGTGGCTAAGTAACCTCATTATGGGCTATTCAGCCTATGTCTCCAGTTTCAGGAATATGGTTGAATGCAGTTGTAGCTGATGTTCACAGAATTGGGTACTAGATGGCTGCCCCACCTACTTCTACTCAAATCAGTCATTTTTAATTCATCCAATGGTTATGTTTTTAAGGGGAGTCACTCGAATGCCATGAAAAGCTCCTTTTCTGATCCTGATCACTCCAAACCCTAAAGAAGCCCCATTTACCCAGCTTTTTACCTTTTGAGGGGTTATAGCTTTGAAAACAAAAGTAAAAATACAACATACTGTCTTTGATAGTCATTATGGCAAATTGATAGACTGCACAATTATCTTTATAGTAGTGGGTAATGCATTTCAGCCTATTACTCAAATTAAAAGTAAAACCTTGTGTTCTGTTGACTCTTAAATTATAAGATCTAAGATAGAGCTTCACTGTTCATTTATATTTTTATGAACCTCTTTGCTTTGTACAAGTCTCTAGCAGACACCTGCTCATGGCCATTTAAAACAGTGCTCATAACATACAGTAAATTTATAGGCAGTCATTTCTTTCAGTTGACAACTTATGGCACTGTACTTGTGACTGCAATTAAAAAAAATCACTATTTATTTCTTTAACTTTAAATGTTGAAATGTGCCCCTCTGATACATTATGGATATATTGCAGTAATGCTTGCAGGTCAGGGACTCTCATCAGCATTTCTCGCCAGCATAGCACAACTCTTTAAGTGAGTTCTGTTATTAAAATATGTATATGTCATCATCATGACTACTATTTTAAGGGAGTTGATGGAATTCTGTTGTCTAATTCTATTTCATGGAAATAACCATCCTGAAAGGGCCTATAGAAGCTGAGTTCCACTGATTCTTTTTTTTTTTTTTTTTTAATTCAACAAATACTGTGTGTCAGTAATCTGCCAGGCACTCTGGGAGACACTGGGATAAGGAAGAGTTTCTAACGGGATTCCATTTGGCTTTATATGTTTGAGAGAAGTCTCCTGTCACTGCTGTAGATGAGGACATCTTTGCAAACACGATAAGGCTGGAAGCTGTTCTCTGCTGAGCTTGCAGTGTTAGGTATATGCCATATGGTCAGTCTGCCCACCACTAGCCGAAACTCCAGAGAACACAGCAGCTGTGGAATGGAAATAATGCTGTGCTGGTTTTCAAATTGTTGGCTTTTCACATACAACAATTGGGAGGCTGAATTTCTGAGTGTTTATGCAGGTCCCAAATAAAACTGTGAGATGATGTTTAAGAACTAAATATCACCTACAATATAGTTTTGGTTGACTAGCTGGGGTATTTAATTTTTTTCCTCCAATTTTTGTTTTCCATTTAAAGTAACTTGTACTAGCTGGGTTTCCTGGGACATAGACTGTGAGATACGCATTGGTATAGGATGTTTCCTAGGACATAGACTCTTAGAGATACACATTGGTATAGGATGTTTCCTGGGACATAGACTCTTAGAGATACACATTGGTATAGGATGTTTCCTGGGACATAGACTCTTCGAGATACACACTGGTATAGGACTTTTACTGGAACACTCCCAGGGAATCAGCTCTTTAGGGGAATGAAAGCAGGGTCACAGACAGAAAAGTTGACCAGCAAAGACCCTGCAACAGAGTCCTCTGTAGGGACTCTGTAGGGAGTACCTGTGAAATTAAAGTGGCCTTTTTAAGCTTGCCATATTGCCACAAGTGCTGTGGAATCAAAACGTACAACTTTGTTCTACTTCCATGCCTCTTAGTGACCTGACATGGCCTATCCACCGGGAGAAAGTGATTCAGAATGTGATCATTTTTTCAGTCTACATAGGTTTCTAAACTATGCCCTGAGCGGGGCGGTGGTGGTGCATGCCTTTAATCCCAGCAGTCGGAAGGCAGAGCCAGGTGTGTCTCTGTGAGTTCAAGGTCAGCCTGGTCTACAAAGCGAGTTCCAGGATAGGCACCAGAACTACACAGAGAAACCCTGTCTCGAAAAACCAAAAACCAAAAACCAAAACAAACAAACAAACAAACAAAAAACGGTGCTCTAGAAGCACTGGAGCTCATCAATGGACTCGGGGACCCCACAGAGCTCTGCCAAAGCTTCCAGTTTAAGATCATTCATATCTCCAAGTTATATCACCATTTCCCCTTTAAACTAGAATTTTAGTCTAGTTTAAAGCATGAGCAGAAGCCAGTGCATGCACAGATCAGTATGAAACAGAAAGAGTAGCCATGTGAGATTCTGAAGTTTGCAGAATTGCATAGTGTGCTACATTGTTAGGGCATGAATGCTTATTGTGTAACCCAATTACTACATTTAGGTTGGGTAGCCTTTTTATTTTCAAGGACATTGGGGAAGGCTCCCAGAATTAATACAGTTTGAGCAACTCTGTCATATCTACAGTCCTAAAATGGGGGGACTCACAATTGGGGAGGACAACTGAGTACTGTTGGCCCCAACACTCCTGTTGGTGCGGAAGGGGTTTTTGTCTGAAAGATGGAGATGACTCTGTCTTAACACATGACATTCATTCCTGACTTTAACTGAGTTTAGAGTAACACAGTGTTTTCCTGTCAGCCTCAAGTCTCCAAATTCTAAGGTCAGAAAATCAAACAGAAGGTTACTTCCTAAATTAGTCAGCTAGAGCCAGCTTTAAAAAACAAAACAAAACAAAACAAAACCCATAAATTATGGGTGTGGGATAATGTATGTATTTTTTGGATTATTTTGTTGCACTCATTATAGCACTACAGAATTGTGAAGAAGCAGGTAGATGTTTCAGGATGGCTTCAAGTAGTGTGATTTCAGGACTGAAGCATCTTGCTCTGACTTTACATCCTGGTGCTATTCCAATTTGACTCAGAAGTGGCTACTCAGGCTCCTCCGGTTCTGAGTGTTTGTTTCTTGGTTAGTGGTGGTATTCTGCAAGATTGAAACTTTTAGGAGGTAGAGAGTGGCTGATGACTAGGGATGGTTTGTAGAAAATTCCAGGTGGGCCCTGGGTTCCTAATGTTAGCTGCTTCCTGAAACGGCCACAATGCGAATAGCTTCTGATGTAGGCTCTGTTCCCCTAAGGCCTGCTCAGGCAAATGAGCCAAGCAAGTGTCCACTGACATTTCTGAAACCATGAGCCAATATCCATCGCCTCCTCCCACTAGGTAATTATGTTGGATATTTTGTCCGAAGGTAACTAATACTTGTCTTTACACTGTATCTTGATGTGATGGAAAAGCTTAAACAACACCTCTTCAGGACTTAAAATGTCAAACCACTGTGTTGTGAGTCTCTGAATTCTGCCATAAGGCAGTAGTAAATAGCTCCTGAAACGTGCGTTTTTAGGGGGATCCCCAGAAGAGGAATTTCTGAAATATTCTATCTCAGGGATATCAGAAAACACTAATGGCTGAAACACAGCAAACATATTCAGATTTCATTTCAGTACTTTACTTCCATTCACAACCATTCAGGATGGGTGTTTATTGGCTTTCATAAAGTTAGTTGTTTTTCCAATGTAAACTTGGGTCCAAAAACTCTCAGCATGTGTCTAGATAGCTTGGAAAAGTGCATTAAATATAAATTTAATATCTTTGCCCATTAATTGGGTATACAACCCTGGGAAAAAGACAGACTTTATAGCACATGGCATTTAGTTTTCTAATAGGTATCCTAGCATCGTTTTTATGCCTTTTATGGAATTTTTATATTAGTGTCAATTCAGTTTTTTTTCATTGTTTCTTTGAATAAAAAAGTTCTCAGGCATGAAGACTCATTTGTCGACTTCAACTGACTGTGCATAATTATGTTTTGAATGGAGCTCATTTTAACATTTGAGAATCTCAAATCTTGTCTTCGTAAAGTTCAGAAGAGCTGGCTGGTTAGCGGGTGGCATTTAAGGAGTAGAATTTTCATAGCTGTCATAATGTATAGTTCCTCCCAGTGAAGTGTGAGTGCAGGTGTCTAAAGACATCACAGTGGGAGAGAACTGTTAGGGTGAAAAGCCAAGAGTGAAATGGTTTCTTCAGACGATTTAGCAAATCTCTAGAGAAGGATTTGTCTTAAGAACCCTTTGCGGAAGTTAAGCACAGCGGCTATCAAGTCCTAAGAAGCTAAACTGTCTCAGAAGGGTGAGAAAATGATTCTCTGGTTGGACTGAGTCTGCGACCTGTTTGCCCTGCAAATGTTTGTTGAGGATCGACACTTCTGATTTGCAAAGCATGATTGTGTGTGTGTGTGTGTGTGTGTGTGTGTGTGTGTGTGTGTGTGTGTGTATACGTGCATATATCAAGTATGGAAGAGAGTGAACTTGTGTATTCATGCTAATCATTTATGACAGCCTGCAGATCTCATTGCTGTGTGGTAATACTCCATCTTGTCATTTGCTGGCAGAATCTGGTAACGTTAACTCATTGCATCATTCAACACTCCCCCCCCCCCCCCCCACACACACACACCAACACAGGTGTCAACTTATTAAAACCTGTCTGGATCTGAATTTCTGAATATAGACTTTTAATGCAGGCACCCATAGCCAGAGGACGTTAGTAGGTAATGTGACTTAATATACTATGAAGAGTGGTTTGAAATGTCATCAGTCTGAGAATGTGTTTGTAGCTGATGAAAGGGACCACAGATCTCCCTTGTTCTTGACCATCCTGCTTACTTACATCTATCTATAGCCTGTTTCACTCCCAACTGGCTTCCAGTCCACCACCCCCCCACAAAAGTCAGGCTAGAATAAATCTAACACTCAGGATCAAAAGTTACGACAGATGTCACCAGCCGCTGTTACACATTAGCGTGTCCTAATTTCAGACAAAGTAGTTCAGAAAATGTAGTTTCATAAATATAAATCAGGATCAACACTTCAGAACATGAGGTGAACAAAGCTTTCCTACAGAGTACATTTTCTCCGGGCAATAGATTTAAATTTTTCTATTTGTTTTCCTAGCTGTGTTTTCTCCTTGTTTACATTTATTCCAGTTCCATGTAATTACATTTATTTAATTAATCTTCATTCCTGGAAGCTGGGTGGGATTTTCAGCATGGTGAATGTCGACCCTGAGCCCATCTCCTTTGTTTACCTGTGGTATGATACGGAGGTACATACAGAATCTTCAGTTTCCTTATTGGTAAAGTGGGCATTCTGACACCCCTTGGGGCTTGGTTAGCACATGCAAAGTGGTACTCACAAGCCACTTGCTATGATTTGCCTTAATTTGGTATATCTGTCGGCTAAATAGGTCTTCACTTATAGCTTAGATTTGATTTTTTCTAACTGCGCCAATTCCCTTTTATAAACAAAATAGTTTGACATTTCTAAGGGATTTGGGGCATTTCATAGAAAAAGGAGATGGGTCTTTGTTCTGATCCTAGAATTTTGGAAGAAAGGAAGTAGAGATATAAGATTTCCTTGGTGGTTTAATATATGATCAATTTCTTGTTAATGATTCATGGAAATTGAAGATAAAATGTGTATGTTTTATCGACAGGCTTGTGAAGGTTTCAATGTACATCTGTTTAATTACCCTTTTAATAAATTTTTCAGATCCTCTGAGGAAGTTCTCATGACAGGGAGTTACACAGATTTGCCTCTCAATAACAACACTCTAAAGCAGGAACTTGCCCTTCAAGTGTTAAGTTGCATATCGACATAGAATGGATCAAAGCTTAGATATAGGAAAGTTCCATTGTTCTTTCCTCTACAGCCTCTGCCCACATATGCCTCCAATCTCAGAATTGCTTCTGGCCCAGCAAGCTTTGGCTGGAAGCTGATTGATTGCATTAGCATAGCTAATAAATAAGCCATCAGGGTGTCAGTTGGATTCCCAATGCCTAGACAGCAGGAGTGAATGGGCCCTATTTGACCTTGCCAGTGCAGATGCTCTCTAGGTTAGGAGAGCTTCGGCCACAGGAGCTCAGGGACTTCTATGTGGGTGCTGGAGCTTCAAACCTGGGCCCTCAGGCTTGAGTGGCAAGCTTTTTACCCACTAATACATCACCCCAGCCCTGAGCTAGGCATTTCTGATAATGGCTGTACATGTTGGGTTGTGATACCAGTATTCTAACAGCTTATAGTCGATCCCACTAGTTGATTTTCTAGCTCTTTCCATTGTTTCAGTTTCACATTCAGTACACAATCTTCTAAATTACGATAGTGTCTCTCATAGACCTGTAAAAATGCATAATCTAGGTGTGGGGAGATTTGCATAATGGTGTTTGGGGGCACTTATGTCTTGCTTCAAATTAATAAATTAACACTGAAGTGATTGGCTTGCTAAAGGACAATTTTTTTCTTTTCCTTTTTTCTTGAAAGATGAGTACACTGATTTTGTTCTTTTTAGACGACTTTATTTTTTATTTTATTTATTTATTTTCTTTGAGACAGGGTCTTGCTCCGTAGTTGTGACTGGTCTGAAACTTGCTTTGTAGAACAGGATGGTCTTGAGTTCACAGATATCCTCCTGCCTCAGCTTCTCAGGTGCAGGGATTAAAGGTGTATGCGACCATGCCTGCCTGGCTTTTTTTTTTTTTTTTTTTTTTTTTTTTTTTTGAGACAGGGTTTCTCTGTGTAGCTTTGTGCCTTTCCTGGATCTTGCTCTGTAGCCCAGGCTGGCCTTGAACTCACAAAGATCCACCTGGCTCTGCCTCCCAAGTGCTGGGATCAAAGGCGTACGGTGGGGGCAGATTTCCCTAACGCCAGAAGAGGGCACCAGATCTCATTATAGATGGTTGTGAGTCACCATCTATGGTGACTGTGGTTGCTGGGAATTGAACTCAGGACCAGCAGTCAGTGCTCTTAACCTCTGAGCCATCTCTCCAGCCTGATGCCTGGCTTTCTAAGGAAACTTTTAAATAGGAATCTTTAACAACTCCTTGCCTTGGCATCTTTTACTGCTGTGCTGTATACCCACTGCCGTGTGCCAGTCTCCATTGTTGCTTTTCCTTATTAGTCTTCGGGTCTTGGTGCTTGGACCTGTGTCTTGGAACACTTTGCTGAAGCTTTTGCTGAGTAGTGTCCTTCCACAATGCTGACTGCTTCCCAGGGCCACCATTGTGGGCTCTCATTATGTGGGCCTTCCCGGCTTCCCCCATCTTCCTCTTGTGGCCCTCTACTTATTTCAGGGATACAGTGTCCTTTGGAGTTCTATGAAAACAATACATTCAAAATAACTTCTTCCCTTTACTGTTGTCTCTCTTAGGAAGACACACATTTTGCTTTTTCCAGCTTTTGCTCATGTATGGGAGGTAGTGCCTGTATCTTCCAGAGGGTGACAATGACAATGTCGCCTTTCAGAGATGCTATTGCATGCTCATCAAATGGATGTCTTTAATGAGAGATGGAAAAAAAAACTTTTTTTTTTTTTAAGACAGGGTTTCTCTGTGTAGTTTTGGTGCCTGTCCTGGATCTCGCTCTGTAGACCAGGCTGGCCTTGAACTCACAGAGATCCCCCTAGCTCTGCCTTCCGAATGCTGGGATTAAAGGTGTGCACCACCATCCAGAAGGAACATTTTAAGGAAGTCAGGAGCTTGGGCTGTGGTGACAGAACCGAAGGAAGGACTCGGTCTGCCTGACCTGTTCACCCGTTGTCTTTCTATAGTTAGTGTGGAAAAGTTAGGGTCTTCCAAGTAGTTGCCATTAGTGATGTCAGTGAAAGCCAGGCTTACTCTCGCAATGAGTTCTGTATGTGCTCCCTGTTCAGGGCTTGCATCACTTGTGGCCAGATGTCCTTGGGTTCTAGGTGGGGTGGAAAATATAAACAGATTCATTTTATTTTATTCATGACGTCTTCATTAGTTGTTGTTACACTCTCTCTCTCTCTCTCTCTCTCTCTCTCTCTCTCTCTCTCTCTCTCTCTCTCTCTCTCTCTCTCCTCAGTCCTAATGTTGCTCATACGTGTATGTAAGGCTGACCACTTGGATTGGCTAGCATACTAGGGGCTTGTCTATGGAGAAGACTGAACCTTCTTCTCTCAGCAGCAATTGTCTGTAACTCTTCTTGTAGGGATGGGGTCTTGTAGACTTCCCCATACATGTTGGCCTATCAACTAGTACTGTCATTGTGCTAGTCTTGTTTAGGTGACTATATTGCGATTTCATGGATGGAGATTCCCTGTTATGTCGAGAAGACACTGATATGTCAGGTCTCCTAATCCTCGGTCTCCTACAATCTTTCCTTTCTCTCTTCTTAGTTGTTCCCTGAGCTTTAAGTGTAGGGGATATAATGGAGATGTATTAGTTGGGGTTGTGCACTGAACATATACAGCATCATCAGGTTTCAGTGTACCCTCATCATGGATAGTTGGCAAGATTTATAGTACTAGGCTTGAATTCTCTTTTGTTAGGTGGGCCTAAGTCCAATTCGATGGCTGTTTGTTACTCCCAAAATGTGAGTACCACTACTGCACCCTTGGAGATATCTGGCTCTGCTGCTGGGCATTGGTGCAGTTTGAAAGCTTTAGAGTGGCGTAGGACTACTGATTGCTTTATTCCTTTTTCAACTTGCAGAGCACCTCCGGAAATGTTGAGAACTAATACTCAGGGAGGAGCCTTCCATGTCAGTTCTAGCTCAATTCCTGCAAGTCTGTGTCCAGGGTGTAGTATCTTCAGCAATAGGGTCTTCCCTTCAAGTTCAGGGAAACAACCGAGGGCAATGATGATATCCTCTATTGTTTCCGGAGCCCCTTAGGCTCTTGACCAACAACTTCCAGGGAGGTTTCCTAAGACTGCTACTGGGAATTTTGTTAGAAAGTCTGTGGCTTTTAGGTAAGCATTATCACCCTACATGGTATCATTTAAACTGTAGTATATATTAAATGTAATGCATATCAAATATAATAATTAATATTATATTAATATAATATATTTCTAATATATTCTCTTATGATTTTACTATGAATATAATTACTATTAATAGACTATGATATATTTAATTATATTACTATATTAATTGTGTGTATGTGTTCACGTATATATGCATTTTTAGGTAAATGTAAACGAATGTTTCCCTATGGCTCTTTGAGCTAGCCTCCTTGTCCCTCTTTCCCTCCTCCCCCATCCTTTGGTACCATGCCCTCTTCCATCTTCTCGTTTCCTTTTCGAGAGCACTGAATCTAGTTGGTTGCCATTCCGGTAGACTTCAAAATGAAGAGTTTAGAATTTCAAGGGCTGACGGTTTGTGTTTCCCACAGAAACAAATATTCCATTGGGTATCAATTTGTTTCTTTTAAAACGAAAACTGTATATATTTCAAGAGCACCGCATGATGTTTTGATTGATGTGTATGCAGTAAAAATGCTCACTGCTGTCCAGCCAGTGACTCTAGTCATCTCCTCACAGTTATCTTTATGTCTATGGCGGTAGCACTTGAGACACATTTCCTTAAAACCTTTCGGTATAGAGCACAGTGTTATCAGCTATAGCCGCCATGCTGTGCATTTGGTCTCCAGGCATCCTCATCCTACAGTCACTGTATTGTGTTGTCACTCTCTGATGGACATCTACCGTATCTCCTTCTTTTGTTCCATAATACCAAAAATACGTTTTTAAATAGGGGGCCTTTTATACACATATATTGAAATGTCTGACTGTACTTAGTAAATATGTGGAATTTCTGAGCCATTTAAAAGTAAAAACATACCTATAGAAAAAAATGTGTTGAATGTTTAGTTTAGTATGATGGTTTCCAGTTATGGCCAAGGGTAGTTGAATGCTTATCTACCCTGATAAAGATCTAGGATTCACAGTCTGGATGAAGTCGAGGTTTTGCTATGCTTCAGGCTCCATGCTCTGATTTCTAGCCCAAGAGGTAGGAGTGCCCATCAGGTTCTCTCTTGCAGAGTTGCAGTGAGAAGGGTGAGGGTACATTGAAACCTGATGATGCTGTGTGCATTCAGTGCCTGTGGACTCAGTCACTTCGTAAGTAGTGTCTCAAGTGGCAGAGTTGAGGCATCTTCCCTAGGTGTTTTTACAAGAAAGTTAATTCCAAAGGGATATTTGGGACTTCACTCATTGGTCCGCCCTTTACTTGGTGTGTTTTTATTTGCAGTTGGGAGAGACGATGTTGAGAATATGAACCTGCTGTTCCTGAGATATAATGATGAACTTGTGCAATGTTCACAGAACATAAAATAATATAAATTTTATGTGGTGGCAAATTACTCCCGAGTGTACTGACTGACCCTTTACAATGAAGAGTGTGCATGTCAGCATGTGTTTTCTGTAGTAGGTCTCTGTGGTAATTAATGAACACAGGGACCAATCATCCCCCCATGACCAGTTGACGGTCAGGACACTACTACAGTGAACCTCAAGGAACACTATGGCTTACTTCCCTTCTTCATCCTAGCTACAACCATATAAACACATCAGGCTTTGGTAATTAAGAAGGGTGAAATCCCTGAGCTTTGCTACAGAGAGACATAGAAAAAAAGGCTAAAATTTGCTAGTGTGTCTCCCATTGACAGAAGCGCTCTCACTTCCAATTAGCAGAGAAAATTAACTCTAAACAGAAAGCAGATTATACAGATTTAGAGTGGATAATGAAGGAAAATTCTGGATGCTGGATACTGTAATGGCAGATACATAGGGCAATGTTTCAACCATGCCTTTGAAGAATAAACATATACCAAAATGTATAAAAGCTTGTCTCCCCAGAAGTGATGGTGCACACCTTTGATACCAGCACTTGTTCTTACTACCGGGACTCGAAAGGCGGGGGCAGGAGATCTCTGTGAGTTTGATGGCAGCCTGGTCTACATAGCAAGTATTTGGTCAGCTAGGACTGCATAGTGTGACCTTGTAGAAAACAACAACAAAATGGTTTTCATGGACATTTACTTTCAATATCTCCATTCTTTAAAATATCTGTGAAAGAGTAAGTTTGTAAAGACTTTAGTGAAGTCTGGCTATTTAAAAGTTTGATATCTCATGAAAAAGTCCATCTTATCCCAGGGGATAGATTAGATCTAGAGGTAAGCTTATTGCCATTTTTCCGTGTACCTACATGAGATCTGTGGAACTGTGGTTAATGGCCGTGATTGTGTATTTGTGGTGATGGAGATGTGTTCTATGAAGACACAGGGCAATGTGAAGGTGAAGCTGTCCTCCTTTTGGAGGATGGAGCTCGTGCGGGTTTGGGAATGCTTGGAGGAGTGTTTGGTTCCTCCCCAAACAAATTATATGTAAATTACAAATATGCTGATTTCAAATTAGTGTTGCCTCTTGTTTTCCCTCTCACTAGTTTCAGATTCATCTTGATTTTTATCTTGCCTGCTACATTTAAGCAGCCTTCTCTGTTACTGGCTTTTCCCTGTATCAGTTTATTCCATCCTTGGTAGTCAGGTTATTTTTCCCAGTGCTCTACCATAATAATGCCTGTCTTCTGCTCCTATGCTTTCTGTTTTCCCATTGCCTACAAGATAAAGTTTCAAACGCTGTTTGTTTAAAGTCTGTGTAGGCCTGGCTCCCAGCTCATTACAGCTCTCAGCTTGACTCATTTTGCTCATCATCCCAGGCACAAAATCTTCTCTTTCTGATCCCCTCTCCAGGACTCACTTGGATCATCACCACCTCACCAAGCCTTGCTGGGCCTCAGATGTGTCCTGTGATCATAACTCTGTCTATTCTTCTTGCTGCGGGCAAGCTCTTCTCTCTGCAACCCGACCCCCTATTGCCCCTCTAATTCTCTGTGTGATGAAAGTGAGGAACTCGATGCTAACAATTCATTTTCTCATACTCTGTTGTCTCTCAATGCTCTGTTCACAGTGCTGTCATTTTGATGGGCATCTCCCTGTTGCAAGAGCTTTGAAGGGGTAAGGGGGTCCTGTCAAAGATCCATGAATTTAGACTGAAGAACGTGTTCCTAAGTTGAAAAGTAGTTGGTCATAGTTTGTCTCACTTGGATATCCCTAGAAACAGAAGTCACCCTCTGGATACTGCTATTGGTTCTGCACATGAAGGCATGCTCCAGACTGGCTGGCTAACTGGCATGTTGAAGCAATTTTGCAAGTTTTCCTGTCCTTATAATTTTTTATTGCTAAATATAATTGGAAATGAAATCCATATAATATAGCAGCTTCTCTTATGGTGAATTACAAACCAAAGTTATGGTAAATAATTCTTTGACTATCCTTGATATCAACTGTAATCACTTCTAGAGTTATCAGGAAAATTTTAAGTTTCTGTAAGGCCTCTTTCAATGGGTGAGGGCTGCCAAAGAGAGATTAGAAGTTTTAAGTTTTTCTACTGTTTATAACTTTGTATGAATCATGCTATCCTATTATTGAAGTTGGCATCGAATCTGAGTCCTAACTCTTGATTTGGTGCAGTCATCCTCAAAGTAAGGGTATCTTCCTTTTTTTTTTTTAAACCTATGCTCTTTAAAATGTGTTTTCAATATTTTTATTCTTTGAAAATTTCATCTATACAGTGTCTTAATCATATCTATTATGCACCTTGTTCTCTAGTTTCCTCCAAGAATCTTCCCCCCCCAGCCCCCAATTTTTCTCTTAACTTCATGTGAAACAAACAAACACAAAGAATCCATTGCATCCAGTTAGTGCTACCCATGTGTTCTTCAGTGTGTGATCATCTCTGTTTTGTTTTTCCAGTATGAAGTCAGTACAGACATGAACCAGTGTTTCTTGCGTACTGATTTGGAGCAATGGTATTCCCCAGTTCAGGGTCAGGTGCTATAGGTAACCCTCATGGAACTCTTTAAATACACTGATCCCGGTGTTTCGTTTTCTGGCTCAGTTAAGTCCCCACAAAATGATTCCTCGTTGGGGCAAGGTTTCACACGAGGAAGTATTAGCATGTATTTCACAGTGGACTGAGCGTGGACTACCACTTTAACTTTTAAAAATGAACTATGTGTAAGGATTCTGTTTATGCGCAGCTTGGGGGTCTTGTCCAGCTCCTTATTACATCGTCAGTGGGCAACTTTGTCCCATCCTAAAAGCCGGATGTGCACCCCCATGCTCTCTCTCTGTGCCTCTCTCTGTCTCTCTCTCTCTGTCTCTCTGTCTCTCTCTCTCTCTCTCTCTGTCTCTCTCTCTCTCTCTCTCTCTCTCTCTCTCAATCTCTCTCTCTCTCCCCCCCTTCTCCTTCTAATAAAGCTCTAAAAGGTACCACTGGGTTCTGTTGTGACTGTGACCTTTCTGGGGCCCACCAAACCAGCGTCACCGCAATAACCAGCTCCAGCCACTAGTGCCGTATACCCTTTTACTATGAAATTGACAAAAACTACCATGAAGAAACATAATATATGTACACATTGTTTATTGGATAATTTTGTACCCTATGTTTGCCTGCAGGCCAGAAAAAGGTACCAGATCTCATTACAGATGGTTGGGAATCACTCTATGGTTGCTGAGAATTGAACCCAGGACCTCTGGAAGAGAAGCTAGTGCTCTTAACCGCTGAGCCATCTCTCCAGCCAAGAAGCACTGCCTCTATTGGGCCAGCTAGCCCAAGGTCATGGGGGGGAGTGAATACCCACTACAGAACTGGATGGGAATAACTCAGTGGGTAGAGTGTTCAGAACCAGCAATGTTTAATGCTTGGAGTCCACTTACAAGCATTGCTGGTTCTCACTTGTTGAGCAGTTGGTGGAGACTAAGAAAAGACCTTTCCTGGGGAAATGGACTGAGGGGGTGGGGTGAAGCCAATCTGTGGATTTACCAGTCTAAACAAAGCTGAACTTCTAAGTCAGTACTCAAATATTTAAGGAAAATATTCATGGTTTTAACACATTAAGGCAAAAATTATATAATATACAAAGGAAAATTTTTTTTCATTTAAAAATTACTTTTATATTTTTGAAGGAAGGTGTTACTATGTATTCCTAACTGGCCTGGAACTGGCTGTGTAGGCCAAACTCTCAGAGCTTCTCCTTCCCCTGCCTTCTTGGTGCTGGGATTAAAAGTGTGAGCCCCCATGCCCAGCTGAAAACAGTTTTTCATTTCAAAACAATTGCTCTTATATTTGCATTTTCCAATACAGATTGGTATTGTCTGTTAGGTTCCTTGGTTCACTTCCCCCTAGGATGTAAATACGAGAACTGGTTCCTCAGCTGTGCCATAGAGGCAGAATTTGTCAGTAGTGCCCTCTGTAACATGTGTCAAGAGGGGTTGCGTTCAGGATCTCTGGAGGAGAGATGGTGAGGCGAAGTCATATGTTAGCCCACAGCAGAGACTTCACAATGCTGATCCCTCGGCCCCAGCATCAGAGATTTTCTTTCTGATGACTGGAATGGGACCATAATGTCAGTATTTCTTTAAGTTCCCAAGATAATTCCACTCTAGCCAAGTTCAAGGCCTTTGTACGTGGAGTTACTGAGTACCTGGACCAGTCAAACCAGAAATATAAATGTTTTTAACAGCAGTAGTTTCTAATGGCAGTATTTTTAGGATGGATTCATGTTAAATTGAGAAAAGATTTAAAGGAGAATTCCAACAGAAACCTCAGTGTTGGCTATTTCTGTGAATACATAGAAAAAGATAAAAATGCAGTGCATAAAACTATATTAAACTCTATTATACTCGTGTATGCTTTTGCTGAAGTAATCATACAGATTAGAAATTATGCACATAAAACAATTACAAACTCGTAGAGCCTATATAAGTGGCTTTTATTAAAGGTATAACAAATGTGTATCTTTAAAAACATACAGGTTACAAAACACCCTTTTAATTAAATGTTTAAACAATTTACTGCTCTTTTTACACAAGAATGGCAACAATATCTCCTTTCTTCTCCCCACCAGCTCCACCCATCTCCATCCCAGGCTTAATGCAATGGACTAGAGATGTGCTACCAAGTGACACTTTCAGACTTATCTGTGTCAGTTATCACTGGCAAATAAACCACATCCATTTTTTGACTTGGCAGTAAAAAAAAAAAATATTTCAGAATACAATGTGGAGGTAAAGGAATTTTCTCTTTGAGTTACATGAAGTTATTTTAGTCTGTTTGCCTCTTTTAACCTGGAGCATGCTGCCTTCCTTTAAGGTCAATTCCTGACAGGAGATTACAAAATACATTGTCCTAGATGACTTGAAGATAATATACTAATAGCTAACATGTGTACTCACTAAACAACAACACCCATTTTTTTTTGGTTGTTGTTCTTTTCTTTTTTCTTTTTTGAGTTTATAATGCCATACAATAGCACCACATGTGTGATCACAAAACCTTTGCTTCTTCAAACCCAACACCAGAATTTAACTTCACAGATATAAAATTGCTTGGGGATCCTGCTGTGTTTATTGTTAGGCTCCTAGAAAAGCCTGTGGATTCCTTCTGCCCATTCCTTGCAGGACAGGGTCAGTTTATCTCCAGGAAAACACCTGTCACTGCCTGTCCCTGGGAGGATTAGTCCATTTGTGGTAGGATGCTTTGTGCCATAGGGAAGAGGATGGATGCTCTGAATGGCTGGCTCCAGGTTTGTTTGGATGTAGTAATTGGTTTCAGATGGAGCTCTGTGTAATTTCAATTTCTGGGGTTCTAGGAATCTGTAATAAAATGTTCTCTACAGTAGATGACAGACATCTGGGAAGCATTCAGTGTACTGGTCTTGGTAGCATGTACTTTGCTATTATGAGAAAAAAGGAAGTAATCAACTTGATAGATTAATTATATTTACTCATGGATTTGGAATAAGCAGACCCAAAGCACAGAATAGTAAGGAAAAGAAATCACAGCCTTTGCAAGAAGCTTCTAACCAAGGTCCAGGGAAGGATGTTTGATGGGCAGGGCAGAAAAGACACCTTTAACCTTGCCAGGGGCTAGAAACTCACAGATCCACTCCCTCCTCTAGGAATCTAACATTGCTCTAAGCAGTTTCATTCTTGTCTAGGGCAACCCAGAGGCCACAGAGGTGACAGTCCTAAGATGACACAGTTAGGAACTTTTCTATGATGGAGTACATTTGAAAAGTAGAAGTTGAAGCAAAATTGTAAGTCACAGCTTAGGTATTGTGTCAGTTTTAGGGAAGAAAAAAAATATAATTATTATTCATGGTGTCCCAAAGTTATATATAAAGATGAGAAATCCACTGGGGTTCATGCATTGCTATAGCCTTCTGTTAAATCAGTGTTGACAACTGTTAAAAGGCATTATCATCAGAAATAGGTTTGTATTTTACTCTCTGCCAACTATATAAAACACTCGAGACTTTAAGAAAGTGTAGCTAGAAGGTGTTTCAGAGCAGTTATTAAAAGAGACAACCAGGGCTGGTGAAATCACTCAGTGGGTAAGAGTACTTACTGTGCAGGCATGGGAACATGAGTTCAAATCCTAGCACCCACCTAAAAAGCTGGGCATGGCTACAGGTGCCTATAACCCCAGCATTGTAGGTTGTAGACAGGTAGATCCTGAGAGTTGACTGGCTTGCCAGCCAAGCAGAAATCTAGACTTCCAGTTCAGTGACAGACGCTGTCTCAAGGGACTATGATGGAGAGTATAGAGGAAGATACTCCACTTCTTCTTCTGATCTCTTCATGCATGTGCATGGGTCTGTGCCCTTCCTCGTATGAATGCACCATAAACATATATGCATGTACATATACTACACAAATAAATAAAAACATACATAAAAGAGATATAGCCAATGGTTAGCTTCTGACCACTCTTGGGGAGAGGGCTTTGGGCTTCGGGCTTAAACCCAAGCCAATACACAGAACTCCAGTGATAACTGAGCTGCTAAAATTGTTCATAAGCTCAGGAGCAAATAGATAAAGAAGTTTGCTGTATAAAGACCACACAACCAGCAAGCTATTTTAAGAGAAAATACCATTAAGGAAATAGCTCCACCAAGTTCCTGGAATACCATATATATATATATATATTTGGTTTTTTCGAGACAGGATTTCTCTGTGTAGCTTTGTGCCTTTCCTGGAACTCACTTTGGAGACCAGGCTGGCCTTGAACTCACAGAGATCCGCCTGCCTCTGCCTCCCGAGTGCTGGGATTAAAGGCGTGCGCCACCCCCACCTCGCTTTGTCCTCAATATTTTGAGGATCAGTCATATTTAATTTAGGATCTGTGTGGTCCTCAAGAGCTTGCTCCAGGAAGCCTAGCCACACTTGACAGAGGGCAGTACAGAAACCCTGAGCTGGCAATTGGAAGACTTGCTTTGGGGCTCAGCAGTCCTCAGATGTGATGGATGGCTCTCATGTACTAACCTACTTTGGGGTCCTGTTTCTGTGTCTGTATATTGAGGCAGGTGATGGGCTATGACTTTAAAGATGACTCTGCTTCTCCTAGGTTTTGGCTTGCCCCCACCCAGCTCCATCAGTTTTAATGAAGTCATGGTAAAAAGTCAAAGCACATGGACATAGAAAGCCCCATGTTTTACATGCTAGGACTGGTCTCTTCTTTGGAGGAGTTGTGAGAGCTACTCCTGAATTTTCTGTCTGTGGTGAAGAAAGACCCCAGGGCTCTGGAGTGCCATGTGTGTTGAATGTATGTTTTTCCCACATACATTTTGAGCCATGGGGAGTTTTTGATGGATCTTCAGCCCTACAGCAAAGAGGTCCCGCTGAGGAGGTAGCATGCTTCTGCAGAGAACACAAAGGATGGTTTTGCCATCCAAGTACCTGATCTATAAAACCCACGATCAAGACCTAGTTATGTCTATTTCTATATTTTCCTCCCCATCTGATGAACCACTCCTCACATCATTTGCCCTAAAGGATGCAGTTTGTAGCCTGAGATGCTACACCTAGGACTCAGGAACTACTGAAGTCTGTCTTTAGCCACTAACTCCAAGCTTCATTTTTTCTGTTTCTGTCTCTGACATGGTTGAGTTTCAACTGACAAGTTATAGGAATGCTCCAGAGTGACACATTTACTCAAATATGAGGTTCAGTTTGAAGGCTAAGTGGGCACTTACTTTGTATGTAAACCAGATTATTCCTCAGAGGCTGAAAAAAACATGTGCTTCCTGATTTCCATGAGATATGCAAAAAGATTGTGTGGCTTTGGTTTACAAGATACATTTTCCCTTAGATATGTTTCTACAGGTTTCCCTAAGTTCCTTGCTGTCGTTGGCTGCTAGTGTTGGCAATACAAACTGAAGTTAGACACTTTCTGAAGGTTCAGATTGAACTCTAAGGTGGCTGGTTTCTTGGAGCAATTTCAGAAAATCAAAGTAGGTAGGGGGAATGGTTGCAGTGTTCAAGTCCCAGATCCCTTTTGGTTGCTGCAGCAAGACTGTCTCTTAAATCTTAGCATTTCTCCCCTTCACCAATTTCCCCATTTCTAAAGAAAGAACTAAAGGGTCCAAATTGCATGCAGGGCATTTAAAAGGAATTGGTTCTGCATCTCTAATTACCTTTATCTGTTATGTGAGGATTTTACTCACTTTGCCAAATTGCACTGCTACAAAGCCCATTAGGGATTTTAAAAACCAGGATTAGTGTATACTGCACGTTCAGAACTTCAGTTATTAATTCATTTCTAGTGGAAAAATTCTGTTCTAATTGTGGAAGCCTTGTGATTTTGGAAGTTGGTCAAAGCTCTTAGCTGTTAATAAAGCAACTTGAAATCATTGCTTTTCTACTCTATTTTATCCTTTCTCTAACTTCATTGAAATGAAATTGACAAATAAAACAGTATGTGTGCAAGGAGTACTAAATAATTTGACACAGACAAGAACACACCTCCACCTTGTAAAATAAATGTTTGTCACATTCAGGCTCAGTAACATTTATGTGTGTGTGTGTGTGTGTGTGTGTGTGTGTGTGTGTGTGTGTGTGTGTGCTGAGTCCACAATATGATCTGCTTTCTTAATAACTTTTACATAGGTAATACAGTATGACTAACTATAGCCAAAGTGAAGTATATTGAACATCATGAATTTATACATCATATAACTGATAATTTGACCTTTGACCTGCCATGGTCTTTCTCATCTAGATTTTTTAAGTAGCCTGATACTCCAGACTAATCTGCATTGTCATAAATGGTAGACTTTTCCCCATTTTGTGGATGAAATGGTCATTCATGTATATGCCATGTTTTCTTTATTTTTTGATCTTTTGATGGCCCAGTAGGTTACTTTCATATCTTGGCTATTGTGAATAATGTGAAGTGTACATGGAACACAGATGTTTCTGAGAATTAATTTCAGTTCTCTAATGTACATATATAGGAAAGAGATTGCCACATATCCTGGAGTTTATTTTTATTTCTTTGACAGAGTTCTGTAACTGTCCTCTACAGTGGTTGGATTAGTGTACTTTCTTGCCCACCAGGTCAAGGATTCACTTTTTCATCACATGCTTACCAACATCAATCCTGATTTGTCTTTTTGATAATAGCCATCCTTATATGGGTGCCAGATGATACCCTAGTGTGGTGTTGTGTTGATCTAATTATTGGTCATCCTAAGCATCTTTCCATGTACTTGTTAGTCATTTGTATTTATTCATTATATGTTTTTATCCTTGGAGAATTTCATGCATGTATACAATGAAATATAGTCCTATCCATCCCCCATCTCTCTTCTCCAATATATCCTCCTCAAATGAATGTATTTTTGCTGTCAGAAATGAGGATACCATTTCTTTTACTGTTTACTTGTATTTGTGTCATACATTCCAAGGTCATTTAGCAAATATGCCAATGTACAGTCTTCAAAGTCAACTACAAAATAACATTGCTATTAATAGATTCCTTTGAGTCAGTTCTCCTAAATATAAAAATAAGTTCAGGAGTCAGTGAGTTGGCTCAGTCAGTAAAGGCCCCCATGGCCCAGACTGATGTCCTGCGTTGGATCCCGAGGACCCACATGGTGGAAGGAGACAACCACAAACTGTCCTCTGATTCCACACTTATGAGATGATGTGTATTCACCCACACATACACAATACATGTATGGATTTTTGAAAAGTCATTTCAGGACATTTATGCCAAGAACCCTTTTATAGGACTGTGAAGATGGTCCTGTGCATAAAGCGCTTGCTGTGGAAGGTTAAGAACCTGAGTATGAATGCTCAGGAACCAAATAAAGCTGGGGTTAGTAGCACATGTCTGTGATTCCTTTGTTCTTAATTTGAGATCCCTTGAGGGATTTCTACCAGGGTCCAGAATAGAAGCTACAAGTGGCTAAGGATTCTAATCTGAGGGATATTCAGTGAATCTAAGCACATTGAGTTCGTTAGTCCATTCACTTTATTCTTCTAAGTCAATTTTTTCTACACAGTTTCTTTCCTGTTCTCTTACTTAGCTCCTCTCAGTCCCTCCTGCTTTCAGTCCCTTCTACTGTTCTCTTATCATTCTACCTAGTTCTTTCCATCTCTGTCCTCATCTTTGTTCTTTTCAATCACTTCTCTTCTTGCTGTTCTCTCATATCTATCTAGGTCTTTTCCATCTTCCTCCCTTCTTGTTCCTCCAAGCACCTATATAACCATTCATTAACAACTTGTTAGTTAAAAACAACAAAGTAAACTCTCAGGGACAAGTATTCTGTTAAAAGTCACACTTGGCTAAGACTTGGTCAGCTTAATTGGCGATTGACAACAGCTGTAGGTCGTAAAAAGTTCTGGTTATCTCTTAAAGGGATAGCTACAAAGGTTACAAAGAAAGAAATTAAACCAATGAGAGATTTAAGGAAAAGGCAAAGAATATGTGTACTATTTTATGTGATTAATAATATCCAGATATGTTTAGTCTGTTAACAGCCTTTTTCTATTAGTCACCTGAATCTCAGGACCTGCCCTGGCCAGCAGGGCTACAACGGGTACTCAACCACCCTAAGGACGGAATGTAGAGACAGGAGATACAAGGAAATACACCAAGTCTAGATTCTGATCAAGGTGCAACTTTATTTTTCTCCAGGAGGGTTTATATAGTTCCTGCAGGGTGCGGGGAGCAAGAAGCTGTCATCTGCATAAGGTGGGGCAAGCTAACAGGATGTTTGTATAGGATGTTTACAGGGTGAAAGGGTCAAGGGCTCTGACTCAATGTCCTTTTGCTAGGCAACCTGACTGTAAGATGATCTAGTTCCCTGTCTTATGGGGGTCTGTATTTTTCCACTAATTAGAGATTCTGTCCTTGTCCCTGACAAGGACCTATATATAATTACTCTAGTGAGCCTAAAATCTTGCATTAAAAACTGGTGTAGAAATAAATGCAAAGTGTTAATTGTTATTTGTATCCGAGTGGGGAGGTGCTGGTGGAGGAAGCTTAGGGCAACATAGGTGCTGTTGCTTTCTTGAAGGACTGAGCTATACCAAGGCCAGACACCTGCTCTATCACTTCTGGTTCACTGTAGTTCTTCTAAAGGGTTTTGATCTAACAAGGCCAGGCACCTGCAATTCCGCTCTGTGAAAGATCCATGAGGACACTTTGTCTGGCCAATATTTACCTTGTCAGTGGCTAAGGATGGAGAGAACAAGACCTCTAAGTGTCTACAGTCCACGTGGAACAATAGATCTAGTATGAAGCATATTTTAGCATGTTTCTATTCTTAAAACCTGTACAGTTAAATAAGAAACCATCTTCTAGACTATCCACAATTATGTGTGCCCATAAGATTGAGATGTAATCATGGGATTACATGTACACATAACATGGAAATGCATGGTAAATGGGGAGAATCATAGCTGTTATTGCACAAAAAGTTTACAAGAGAAAGCCAGTTCATTCAAAAGGCAGTAATTCCATAGCACCTTGAATGATGGTTTCCTCTAACAGAACCCTTAATTCTGATAGGTTGACCTTCTCAACTCTAGTTGTCA
Organism: Peromyscus californicus insignis; assembly: GCF_007827085.1. NCBI lineage: Eukaryota > Metazoa > Chordata > Mammalia > Rodentia > Cricetidae > Peromyscus > Peromyscus californicus. The sequence continues at coordinate 21,334,019 of NW_026294534.1, read as the reverse complement.
CTGCTCCATACACCATGGACTTTTGCTACTAGTGGCTCTCAATAATGTCCTAAGCAGAGAATAGGGACTCCAGAAGCATGTAAGACAGCTGCCTTGGGATATAAAGTAACTAACAGCAGCAGCAGCAACAATAACAGAGACCTTGTCTAAAGGTAGAAGGTGAGGATTGACACCTGTGTTGCCCTCTGACTTCTATAAACACACTGTGGCACGAGTATGTCCATCTTCACTCAGACTTATAGAACATGTGCGTGCGCATACACACATTTATATTTTAAAAAAAGGACATTTGTAAGTCATGGAGAAACAAATATATATATATATATATATATATATATATATATATATATATATATATATATATCTCCTGTCAAGAAGATGCTTAATATTTATTTGCATTCAGATGAGTGTAACTGTGATAATCTAGCTATCATAGCAAAGTGTATCCACAGGTGCTTATCTGTTTAAGTCTTTCTGATGCTTCTCCCAAAAGTAAGTAGTTTACAGCATACTTTTTGTACATAGAAAAGTCCTCATAGATGCTCATAAAGTACTTCTTGTCTATTGGATTAATTTACAATAAGAGTCTATTCTGAATCATAGCCTTCAACAGCTCTCCCAGTCTCAAAGAACTCTAGACACCTGGATACCAGAATTTATTTGAGTGGGAGGTTTGTATCTAGTGGCATGTACCTTCATTTTAAGTGATGTGAGCAGCCGAGGTAGGATCACATCCCTTTGGGAGATTGTTTGGTTGGCTGAGGCCATTCCAGGCCTTGCATTCACATCAGAAGGTCTTTGGTGCTTCCACATTGGTATAGGCCCAGCCTGTCCTACTGGCTCTAAACTGAATTCCTGTCTTGCCTGTGTCAACTGGACTTATTGATGGGCATGCACCTGTGGTGGCAGTTCTCCTTGCTTTGGCAGGGTTAAATTACAATCTGAGGATTGCATTGGATTCCCTAATCGTCATCTTTTAGGTGCTGTGTCTTTCACTTTTAAGTTTATCAAATTAGACATGCCTCAACAACCACATTGAGCAGAATGTTAAGAATATTAAAGTTTCTAACTCACTCAAGCTTGTTAGCGTTCCATGGGTTTCATTGGTGGGGTCATAGAGTAAATGGCTTCTTCATTATCTCTTAGTTGGATATTTGGAGCCTGAAATAGAGATCAGGAACCGAGTCTTCAGTCAGTGGCCTCCATCCCTCCAGAGTCAACATTTTTAGCTCTTTCTGGCCAGTCTCAGTGATGCTGCCCCTCAGTGTAGTACTGTAGCTGACCATAAGCTCTATAGGGCAGCATTTTCTGCCCTTGATCTACTGCTCATAAGTACCTCATATTCCTTGGCTCCTACCTAGTGTCTGAAGATCCAAGTATATTTCTTGCCCAGTTTACTGATGCTCTTTAAAATATATTTTTGGGTTTCTGTAATGTTTTTATTAGCATCTATTAGCTATATACAGTAATGGGTTTCATTATGACAGTCATACATGTATAGAATGTAGTTTGGTTACAATAATACAGTTACCTTTCAAAAAAATAATGTTGATAGTTGGCTATCATTATTCATTTTTGAAATTAAAATATAGTACATCTATTTCCCTTCCTTCCTCCAACATCCTCCATGGTTCCCCCTGGACTTGCTCCCTTTCAAATTCATAGACTTTTTATTTGTTATTATTACATATATATGTATTAATGCATAAATGTATAAATACAATGTGCTGAGTCTGTTTAGTGTTGCCTGGTGTCTGTATATAATTTCAGGAGTGACAGCTTGGTATTAGATAATCAATTAGGGGACTCAGAGCTGGGGAAGACTGGTTCTCCTGTTTTCTGTTACCTTTTTTTATTCCTTCCTCTTCTGCATGAGCTCCCCCTCTACTTTCATATCTTTTTGTGTGTTTCATTGGTGTTGTTTATAGGAATCTTTGGACCTTTGTACCAGTGGCTACCACTGAAGAAAATGTTTCTCCCTTCTTTATCTACTATTAACTGCATATAATTCCTCAAGGAGGAGTGGGGCCTGTCTGTGAAAAGATATTGACAGGTCTAGGCTTGAACAGATGTTGTTCAGGTAATCATAACTGCTGTGAGTTCAAGAGTACCATGGCCATGTCATGGAAGTCAGCATTCTACCCTGACACCACTCGCCACCCTTCCTTCTGCTCTTTATGTGTAGGCTACTGCCAGTGACGATGGTTTTCCAGCAGAACTAGATAGTTCTTTATTGCTGAAGCCGCCACGTCTCAGGACATTTAGACATCTATTGCTGGAAGTGTGTTAGAAGCTTCCTCCCCGATGGCTAGCTCTCATGGTGCCAGAAGGTGCGACATAGGCTGCTATTGAAGAAGAAGTATCAGCAATCTGAGGAGTTTTGAACCCTGTGTGCAGCAATACCACTGGCCAGACGAAAATGAGGCTACTGATACAATCGTGGCAACTTGATTAGAAACACCCACTTTCTGTTTGAAATTGATGTCCACCTCACAGGAAGGAGTTCAAGTCTGATATCATAAACCCAGTTAGAAGCCTATGGCTGGGGAGGTCATAAGCAGCAGTGGGAAAGTTCCTCTGTTGTTTTGCTAAGTGGACATATTGTGCCTGTCAGATCACCTCCTAAATAACTACGCTTATGTCCATAGATTAGTACTGCTGTCAATTCTGGTCAGAGAAGTTTCTTTTTTGCCATGGTCAGTGATGACTGCAGAGACTCCTAACCATTTAAATTTAATGACTGTGGAATGCTGAGCCATAAATGGAACATCTATATTACCCGCTCTGAGGCTCTGGGAATACCGTGAATAAGATATCAAAAGTCTGTTTTCCTTGGAGTGCTTGTTTTAACCCATTCTGCTATAAAAAGGGGCAGTCCATTTTTTCTTCATTCAAAGGCATTGTGCTTTTCTGAGTGTGCATTGGAGATGGGGTCTGGACAGGGTTGCTGTGGAATAGAAGAAAACACAACGTGAATGTCTCCTCAAATTATTTAAATTACCTAACTTTTCCTTAGATTGAAGATATACTTCAATTCTAGATACTTTTATTTTATTTTAAAAATTATTTTTTAAGATTATGATGTAGTTAAATCATTTCCCTCTTCCTTTCCCTCTCTCCAATCCCTCTCATAGACCCTTCTTTACTCTTTTTCTTTTGGCCTCTTTTTAAAAAACTAATTGTTGTAACATACATAGACACATGTGTATAAACATATATATTGCTAAGCAAATAAATTTATTTGCTTTTTAAAATATTTGTTTTTATACAAGAATGTTCAAATATTCATGCTCAATTAAAGCAAGGGCTGAAGAACTTCCTCGTAAAACAAAGCAATAGTCATAGAGGATTTTCCCAAGGATGATCAGGAAGTTGGAGGGATGTATATTTGCCAGGAGTAAATGTAAGTATTGGAGCCTCCTCCTTCCACTGTAGGATGGAAACAAATGAGAGAAAAGTCTGCTTTTGAGTAAAGGGTGAAGTTATTTTCATGTTATTTACGAATTTTGATCCATTGAAACTCATGGATCCATTGGAACTTCACAGTTAAGCAAGATACCATTCCCACTGTTGGAGGTTGACCATTTGCTTGTGTGTGTGTGTGTGTGTGTGTGTGTGTGTGTGTGTGTGTGTGTGTGTGTGTGTGTTTATGTGTGTGTGTGTGTGTGTGTGTGTGTGTGTGTGTGTGTGTGTGTGTGTGTGTATGGGGGGGCTGAAAGTGTATGGCAGGCAGAGAAATGAACCATGAAGAGGTGAGAATAAACTCTGTTCAGCCTTACTTAGTCGTTCTGGAACAAGCTTCTAGAGAGTCTGATGCCAGGCAGTTTATTGTAAGCATATTTAAACAAAGCAGATTCTGGAAGAAGGTTTTTAGGCAACATTCATTCCAATTCCAGGTACACAATAAAGCTTAAGAGATGTGAATACATAGAAATTCCTTTGCAAAATACATGTGACCATGAAGATGGATTCAATAGCTTAAAGGTCTTGGATCTGATGTGGTCTCTAACTGAAACAGCATAGAGGTCAGTAGGCATGTGACATCTCCCCTAAGGATGGGTTTTATTAATGGGGAGCTAAAGATAAAGGTCTAGGGAGGGAGGATCTGGGACAAACATTCTGAGGGATTGGGGTGAAGTCTGGGTCTACAGAGAGCAGAAGTCACCGAGGTCATTAACAATATCCACTCCTAACCTTCTGGGCAGAAAACAGCTATTTCCTCTTTTGAGGAGACAACCCTGTGTGATTAACATTCCTGGTTTCCCAGTGTTCTATGGGCACAAGGACCTTTGTGCCCCCAACACTTTCTAAAAAACAGTTGGGCTTGCCTGGATCAAAAAACATAGTAAGTTTTGTGTGAATGAAGAACTTTCACATCATAAAGGAGTATGCAAGATCTATACCTGTTCTGAAAAAGTGAGTTTGACATTTGAACTTGACTGACAGATGGAGCTAAGATAGACAGGTTGAGGTATGAAGAGCCAGTGTATAGAATGACAAGCAAAACAAGCCTATGAAGACAGCTGGAACTTGTGACCTGAATGCAGGGTCTCTAGAAGGATCAGTATCAAGAGAAATGTTGCTGAAGATGAGACTGGACAAAAGCTATTTTAAAACAGCCTTGAGTGAGCTTTGAAAATCATGGATGCTTATTTTATACACGGTGGAGAATTACTTGTTATATTTAAGTTGGAGAAGAATATGTTCAGTTTTCTGGGTCAACTCTTCTTTTCTTCTAGGTTACTTCTGTATATGTATATATACACATACACACACACACATATATGGAAAGAGAGAGGAGAGACTGATGCATCAAGAAATGAAGTTTATTTATTTGGAGAAAAGCTATATATATATTTGGAGAAAAGAGATCAAAGGAACTAGTCAGTGTGAATCCCTTGGTTATCATAGGTCTAACTAAGGAAACAGTATCAAATTCATGGGGCATCACATAGTGCTGATGGAAGAGAAAAGTAGTGGTGTGTTATGGAGGAAGAGTTGGCAAGGTACATAACAAAGCTTCATCTGTGTGCTTATTTTTTGACTCAGCTTCTCCCTTCAAAGAATTTATGCAAAGGATTTTCCTTCAACAACTTGAAATCGTGAAAAAGGTAATTTATTGCAGTATTGTTTATAATTGTAATTTATTGGAAACAATCTCCATGGGGATGAGTTGGATGAGTTATAGTGCATCTACGAAGTTGGAGTACTATGCAGCTGAACATGGAATGACAAGGTGGAGGAAGAGGAACCTGAGCTCACTACCATTGAGTCATGTTCAGGAAGTAGAAAATGCTATTCATTTAATGAAAGAAAAAGGATATGTGAAAATATGTGTGCATATGCTAATTTGGAAAAAAGAAACACATGAAGAACAAACAAGATAGAGGTCAGTGAGCTAAGTTATTTCTGAAGGTGGGTAAAGAATAATGAAACAGACTGAAGAGGTAGAGATGAGAATGATGCATCATCACAGTCATTACTTCAGCAGGGGCATCTTATAAAGTATTAACCAGGAAGGAGAAAAGTTAATGATCTTAGAAATTTTGACTCTCTGTTAGGATTATGAGCTATTGAATATTGTTCAGAATCCTTTGCAATAGGTTATATAGCATTAGTAGAAATGACCACTTGCACTGAGAATGTCACTCAGTTGGTACAACACATGCCTAGGATGCAAGAAGCCCAAGGTTAAATCGCCAGCACCTTAATGACTATCTGTGGTGGCATATACTTGTAAAATAAGCACCTAGGAGGTAGAGACAGGGGGCCCAGAAGTCCAGGGTCATCGTTGGCTGGGTAGTATGGATCCAGTCTTGGATACATGACAACTTGTCTCTAAAAGACCATTTATTAAATGGCATAGGAGACACTGGAAGAAATGATTGATACATGTGTATTTTATTTCAGAAGCTCCTACAACGTAGTGATTACCCTCACATTTTATAGATGAAGAAACCAAGATTCAGATCAGCACTATCTGAAAACAACATAATACAAGCTACAAATAGGACTCATAAATGGAATTAAAAATTTTCCCAAAGCCATTATTGAAAAAGGTAGAAACATAAGTTATGCTGGGTAATATATATGATTTTAAAATTAATCTTATATAAAAGATGATTTCAAGCTATAATCAATAATGAAGTGTTTTAAGTCTTTTTTTGTTAATAAATCTTTGAAGACAATGCCTATTTTATTCAGAGAGCAGTTCACTTCAGATGCTGTTAGTTGTCTATTGTGGTGATAAAATAGCCTTAAGTAAGTTAGAGAAGAGAGAATTTACTTTGGCTTACTCTTCAGAGCAGGTGCAGTGTGGGGCTGGCCTTTAAAATCTCAAAGACCACAAAGCTCCACCTCCTGTTTCCATAACCTCCTCAAGCAGCACTACCCCCTGGGGACCAAGTGTTCACATGCATGAGCCTATGGGGCCTTTCTCATTCAACCCACAACAAATGCTAACCCTTCATTGAAAATACCTATTTTTGTGTTTGCAGCTGATTGAAAAGTTCATTGGAAATAATCAAATAACATGCTCTATTTGATCCAACATGGTTGAGAAATTTTCCCAATAACCAAGGAGAATATCTACTTATAAATTTAAATTTTAATTATTTGAAGTAATACAAAATGTGAAGTTCTACTCCTCAATTACATTTGCTGCATTTGACATGCCCGGTGACCACAGGTGACTGAGGCCAGACTATTTGAGTTTAGACATCAGAGTGAATGATCCAAATCCGCACAGGCCTGCAGTGCTGAGACTGGTTTCTCAACCCTGCTCACACAACCAACCCTTCATGAGTTCAGCTCTCACTCCTTGTGTGCCAGTGCTGTTGATTAGCATGTTTATTAGTGATGAGAGTTCATGCTACTGAGCCTTCCAATAATTATCCCTAAGTTGCTAGGAGGAATGCCTCTACTCAGTGGCCACCACAAGGCAGCTAGCTTATGGGCCTGGTGGCGAGGCTGACCTCAGAGAGCAGTTAGCTGCACATTGCTCAGGCTGAGATGCTAATCTTGATCATCACCATAGTGAAATGGAATGAAAATGCAAAGGGTCAGCTCAAATCCTTTCCTCTGGAGGCCTGTAGGGTTTCACCAGGGCTCCCTGGCTTCCTCATTAACAGTCTGATTTGTGTGTCCTTTCATAATACTTTTAATTTTGTTTTTCCATCTGGGCCTCTTCCTTGTTAAAAATACAATGGCTATTAGACTGCATTTCTCATGGGACTCACATTGATCTCGCCACGAAGAGCTCTAACTTTTAAGACAAAGAGACTTCCAGACAAAATCCTGTGAGTGTCAGGGGAATTACCAGGGACTTGCTTCTTTTGTCCCTTCATCATCTTGAAAAATATTTTGATGTTTAGTATTTTTCATTAATAATGATTTACAAAACACAAATACACTGGCCTTACTTTTTAGTGCGGTTGTCCTCTGTTACACCCAGCTGCTCGGGTAGGGACTTTCTCAATACCCATTTGTGTTTTTTGATAGCAGGTTTTTTTCTCTACTTAAGGAAAAAAAATCTGTTGAAAGAACTCTATTTCTTAAGTTAGAGCATTCTTTTGGCGATGGCAGGTTGATTTTGAAGAGGGGAAGGGAAAAGAGGAAAAAAAGGAAAATTGAATGACATGGCAGCAATTTTAGTTAATTTGATAATAACTTGATCTGTGTCAGACAAAGTAAAATGGATTACAACCTGAAAGGAAATGAATTCTTAGTGAAAATTGTTCAGACATGCCGTGTGTGTGTGTGTGTGTGTGTGTGTGTGTGTGTGTGTGTGTGTGTATTCCTGTTTCTTAGAGAAAATCTGTTTAACACAAATAAAAAATAAGAAGAATGATTATTAAAAGGCTGCGGTCATTTTCTAAGCCAGTGCTGTTTTTCCTCTTTAGTTTCCCCGTATGAAATGTTGGATGCAAATTATATGGGGTAAAATAATTGTTCTCTCCCTGAACTATAGTCACAGTGTGACCCATTGCGTTTGCTCTATTTACTGTGTCTGCAGCATAATTATGAAGACTTAGCTGCTCTCCCAAATAGTTACAGATGTGGGAGAAAAATAAATTACTTTTGCATGCTAGCCCTGGAAGTCGTGCTGTTGTAATATAATGTAATCGGCCACGAACAAAAGGAAGTTATTATATTCATTTATATTAGTTTGAAAGCCACAGAAATGTATTCTATTATTTCAGGCTGAAGAACTGAAGTGGGGCCAGTGATGATTGCTTCTCCATGATCATCCAGTTTTACTCTGAAGGTCATCTTAAGAAGTGGGGCATTTCAGCCCATTCACTTGGGTTCCTCAAGCTTGGGTGCATGCCATCACACATTGGAGGAGAGGAGAGTGGGGTTGTTCATCCCCTCTGAGGAACAGGAATGTTAGATGCAGGTGACAGACTGGTTTTCATTGAATGGAAAGATGTGATCTCTCAGGACTACCTCAAGGTATGCAGTTGTGCCTAGGAGCTTCAGAGTGCTAAGTGGATTGATTTCCTTTTATCTATAGGTCTTTTCTTGAAGAACACTACTCCAGATCCATGAGCTCAGCCTTGAGGAGGGAGCCTGGGCTTGTAGATTGTGAATAAGGCACTTGAATACCCTGGCTCTGGGAATGTTCTCTGTGATTCTAACTCACATACACACTTATTCTCTCTCTCTCTCCCTCTTCTCCTCCTCTCTCTCTCCCCCCATCTCTCTCTCTCTTTGTGAGTATGTGTATATGTGTACATGCAGGTATATACACAGATAGGATAACAGAGTAATAATGCTTCCCCTTTTAACATGAAGGTATTTATTACAGCTCCATGTATTGTTTCACGTGATAAATTTACCAGAATTAGCAGTTCTTCTGTATAGACAGTTAAATGTTTAGTACTTTGCTTAATCTGCAAAGAACACAAGTTGATTTCAGTCGTGTAGCTGTAACTGTATGACTCATTTCGATGAAAAATGCGAAGTTATGAATTTTGAAATTGTGATACGTTTTACAGTGTTAGTTTGTTTTTGTTTGTGAGATTGCTTAAATATATTCTCACCTAAAGGCACTTGTTTGAAGATGCCCACTGGGTATCTTCAGTTTCTCAAGGGTAGCATGTTTTCATGATTTCAGATTCCAAATGTAACTTTATACATTTACTTTTAGTGACTGTGTATATGTTTATCCATGCTCTCACTGTACATGCATGAGTGGAGGCTAGAAGAGGGCCTAGGTGTAATCCCCTATTGTTCTTCATCTTAGTTCCTGAAGTAGGAACTGGGACCAGACTGGAGCTGTACTATCTGTAGGGTGAGCTTGTCTGTGTGTCTGCGTCCCCATCCCTATCTGCTACTCACCCTATCCCATGCTGGCGTAACATAGAAGCATCTGTCCGTACTGCTTTCTTGTGTGTTCTGGTTATCCAAACTCAGGTCCTGGTGTTTGCACAGCAAACACTTTGCCACTTTGCCTCGCCCCAGCCCCTGTCTGTATTTTAAAGTGAGTGATATGATAACTCTTAAAATCATTTAAAAATCTTCTGTGGCTTCCCTTCTTGCCCTGGATCTTACAAAGGTAATATCTATTAAGATAAAATTCAGGTAAGAAGGAAGATCTGTGCTGTCTAAAAGCAATTGATCTGAGTAACTTTTCTGAATTGCCTACATTGTAAAATCCTCAGTGAAATGTAAGTACTTGTTGGTTAGAAACTCTCGCTGCCTACCTCTGGGAAGAGATTGCTTTCGACTTTGTTGGAGAACTGGAGACAAAAAGCTTCATAGGAAATCATCTGTGCCGTGAATCAACTCTGAAATCTGACCCTGATTTGCACAGTGTCCGGGGAAGTTGAACTGCACTTTGAGCATGGCGAGACCATGTGTGAAGTCTGCATTTCCACTCCATGTGGGTTTTTTTTTTCAGCCGGAAGCTGGAGCCCCTGTGATGGATTAGTCTCATTCTGTTTTGTTGCAATTTTGGTGGTTGTATTTAGTTTGCCATTTGAGATTTCTAGTTGAAAGACAATTTGGCAAATCTCAGGTTTTGTTAGTACGGATGTATTCACAGTTGGGGAAATAAAAATAATAGTGGATCCTGTGTGTTCATTTAGAATCCAAGCACAGGACTGATTTGAGGTAAATAATGTGCTTCTCGGTGACTCGTTATCATTGTAACTGATTACAAGGCAATGGGATGAGAGTCCTCCTCTGACTGATGTCCTCGATTCCAGATCCTGTGTTTTCACCAGAGGTTCAGGGGAAGGGGCCTCGTTAATCTAAGCAGCAGGCATCTTCAGGATTCCACGAGCTGGTGGCAAGGCTGTCTTTTGATTGGGGCTAGTTACTGATGGGACTGTGAGAAGAGTGAAGGTTCTTCTTCAGTTAGAGAAGATGGGTTCAAGACAGTGAGAAGTGATGGATAAGGGAACAAGAAGTCTGAGTGAGTGTAAAATCATTTAGATTGCCTTAGGTGTAAATGATAGAGTTTGAAATAGAAAGGAAAGGCAGGCAATGCATCATCATTTGCAGTGTACCTGGTTTAATTAACCTTGCATTTCCACTTGCAGAGTCTTTTGGGTAGGTGAGGAAAAAAATACTGTGGGATAAAATTGACCTTGCCTTCCTCCACGTGCATATGGAAATGCCATACAGGGACTTTACAATTAATATTGATTCAATGTCAGAAGGGCAGCATTGATTGCAATGGAAAAGCCTGGGCAGGGGGTTCCTGCAATTTTCATTTGAAATGTATGAAAGTGCAAGCTCTAGTTATTGATCTGTGTCGAGATATTGAAAGTATGTGCTGAGGCCTGTGGTAATCTACTTCTAATTTGTTACACAGGCATCTTTCTCAGACTGCTTTGATGATGATGCTTTCTGTATTTTCTACTTAAAAAGAAGGAAATGTGTTTGATGTAAGCAGTTGAGATATCTATTTTAAGCTTTACCCATACAAGGATATACATGGATGCATACATGTGTAGATAGATAGCTTAAATAGTGCAGGCTTTTCCTAGCACTGGAATTTTGTGTACCATGGGTCTATCAGAAGTAATTCCGTCAGCAAGTAATTCAACAAAGCCTTGCATCAAATAGGTACAGCCTCATCCTTATTGGTCACTATAAAGCTATCCTCACTTGGTACAAAATTTTGTTACATGAACCCAAGGACATTCCCGCAGGGACACTGCAGGCACATGGGCAGGTTTGATGACCACAGTTCTGAGTTAACAGCCACTACAGGGAAGTTGAATTAATAAATTTGTTCATCAGGGTGCTATTTGCACTTCGGCTGTCAATGCCAATTACTTATTTTTGAAATAAAAACTTTGGCCTTCGCAATATTCTCCAGGGCCTGTCAGTGAATGATAATGTGTTTGACTCTCTTCAGCTATGTTACAATTCTCAGGTCTGCCATCTGCTAGGAGGAAGGAGAGAGCTCAATCAATATTTATATATACAACATGACAATTCTGGGAAGGAAGGCCTCAACTTCAATGAACACATGGTTGATGTTTACAGTAGAGTTACTAACAGAGCCATGATTTATAAATCGGTAGTGATGCTTTCATGCCATGGATGTTTGGATATTTTACAGGAAGATTAATAACTTGGGAGACTTATAGGACAGGAAACCTGTGTTTCCAGTGGTTAAAGGCAAGAGAAAGATAATATGTGTAGATGAATGATGTCTTAGATAGGGTTTGTATAGTTGTACTAACATACCCTGGCCAATACCACCTTGGAGAGGAAAGGGTTTATTTTGTTTATTTTACATCACAGTCCATCTTTGAAAGAAATCAGGGAGGAACTCAAGGCAGAAACTTAAGCAGAGGCCATGAAGGTGTGTTGTTTATTGGTTTGTGCCTCACGGCTTACTCAGCCCGCTTTCTTGTACAACTCAGGACCACTTGTCCAAGAGTGTCCCCCAACCCTTGCTATGGGATAGGCCTATCCTCAACAACCATTAATCGTGAAAACACACTGCAGACTTGCCAACAGGTAATAGGAAAGAAAGATTTTCTCAACTGAAGTTCCTTTTACCAGATGCCTCTAGCTGTGTCAAGTTGCCTAAAACCAAGCCAGGATATCCTATATCCTAAAAGAGAAAACCACAACAAAACACTCGTTAAAGTGTTTGAAAATAAAATTCTCAGGTGGGTGCCCTAAATATGATGCTGTTGTAGGGCAAGGGGTTGAACTATGAAACATGTATTTTTGTGTATATGTATGCACCTATTCGTGTAGGCATATGCATTTGTGTGCATGTTTGTAGGCCAGAAGAACCTTTGATATCTTTTCTTAGGCATCATCCACCTTTATATTTTGAGATAGTATCTTTTCACAGTCTGGAACTCACTAACTAGGCTAGACTAGCCAGCCAGTGAGCCTCAGGGGCCACCCATTTCTGCCTCTCCAATGATGAGATTACAAGCATACATCATCACAGCTAGGTTTTGTTTTTTGCTTTTTTTTTTTTTTTTTTTTTTTTTGTGTGTGTGTGTGTGTGTGTGTGTGTGTGTGTGTGTGTGTGTGTGTGTGTGTGTGTGTGTGTGTTGGGGGCATCTCTTTTGACCAAACTCATCGTCTCATGTTTGTGCAGCAAGCATTTTACTAATGGAGTCATTCCCCCAGACTTAAATATGTATTATTGAATCTTGAAATAATTTCAGATTTTTTTTTATAGTTGTTTGAGAACTTCAGGCACGATTACATCTTTATCACTCCTGTCCCCCAATTCTCCTTATGTCCCCAATCTCACTTCCCAATTTGTGACCTCATTTTTATTTTTATTAAACACACACACACACACACACACACACACACACACACACACACACACACACTCACACTCACCCCCTACTAAGTCCATTTAGTACATGTGTCCAAGACTGATCTCTTGGGAATTCATAACTTATACAGGAGCTTGTGCTTGGAGGAAGCTGACTCTCTCAGGAGCGATTGACCACCTACAGCTCTCCATCTTGGGGATGGGACCCTGTGGAACTTCTCCTGTCTTTGTGGGCATGTGAACTGGTGTTTACATTATATCTGTTCTGTCCAGGCACCATATTGTTGTGATTTCCTGGGTGCACCTTCCCTGTCATATCGAGCAGACTATCTAGCAGCAGACATCCTGGTCTTCTGGCTCTTACAAATTTCCTTGAGCCTTAGGGAAAAAAAGTGTTGCATTTCAGACAGTTGGTTGGCATCTGACAGTCACTTCTCTTCTGCATTTTGACCAGTTATGAATCTCTAAAACAGTCTTCATTGGCTGGCAAAAGGGTCACTAAAGCTAAAGGTTCACCCTTCTCTGATAAAGGGTGAGAGCCACACTTGTCTGTGGGTCTAAGCATAAATATTCAAAATACATTTAGAGATCGCCAAAGTTTAGGAAATGGCAGTAGGAGGTTCTGCTCTCTGGACTGTGACCTCTTTGGCCAGGGGTAGTGACTAGTTTTACAGTTCCAGGGATGACTTCTCTTCCAGCGAGCATGTCTTAAGTCTAATTAAAAATCTTTATGTTACCCCCAACATAAACTGCCAGCATGAAGATATCTTTCCAAGCCAGTCCTTGTGGTTTATTTAGAGCTGGGTAAGACTGGGTAGGATTGCTTGCTTCTTTCCCTTTGCAGCTTGCATAGCACCTTCCAATACTATGACAGGAAGTCCTCACAAATGAGAAAAGATAGTAGAGAATTCCCGAGGGCTGCTTTTCATCTGCTTTCCCCTCGAATGCTCATACACTGACATAGTATATGTACTAAAGCTAAGAAATTTTGTACTGTATATTACTATCAACTAAATTACAATCTTAATTCAAATTGCACACTATTTTTGTCATTTTTCCCCAGAATCTAAGGCATGACATTATCTTTAACTGTCCTAACCTGCTGGTCTGAGAGGCAGGAGGGAGAAGCTGGGAACAGGGTTCAGACTGCTATGAATAGGAATGGAAATAACTTTTCAAGAGTAAGCTTCAGTGAGACAACTCAGCCTTATTTCATAGTGAAGGAAAATATATAGTATAGAGACAAGGGATGGGGCATCACCTAATTTGCTTTTGACAGCACGGTCCTACCATACAGCTGGAGCACAATACCTAATTATTATATGGGCAGCTGGAGGAGAGTGTCTGCAGGGATCTGTGTCAAAGATCATGCTTGAGATAGATCAGGCATCCAGACTTAGGGACAGCTTACAGATAGGGTCAGGCCTCTGATTCTAGAGACACAATCCAGGATCCAGGTAGGGAGGGAGCCCTGCTGGAAAGAGAGTCCTCCATTTTGTGCTGAGCTCAGAGAGCTGTCTGGACATGGTGGATTGCAACCTTAAGTGCATGGTCTTCCAACATTTTATAGTTGATGACATAGATATGTCATACGGGACCCCATGTGGCATTTTGGTACTTGGTTTTGATTTCCTTCCACTGTGCTAGAGGATGCTGGCTTATTTTTAGCATATTTGAATATACCATTTAGATTCTGTTTAAATCCTTGACATGGTGTTTCCCTAAAGTTGAATTTGCAAGAAAGAGTAAGAATGTTTTCTCAGTAGAGGTTAGTAGGCTTAGCACCACCCATGGTAGGCTTGGCCCTTCCACATCTGCCACTAATGTAGAAAATGTTCTACAGAGTTCACTAATGTAGAAAATGCTCTACAGAATCACCTATAGGCCATCTGGATGGAGGCATCTTCTCAACTGAGAGTAACTCTTCCCAAATGGCTATAGCTTGTTGACATAAAGCTCCCAACACAGTAAAGGCAGTAGTGGTAAAAGCCTTGTTGCCTTGCCTATCACTTGCTTTATTCCTAGCGCTGTCTAGAGGAACTACTTTGAAGGAAAACATTGCCTATATAGATAGCAGCAGATGAAGCATGATTCATGTTAATTATACTGCTACCAAGGGTCTTATTTTTAAAGAGTATCAGAACTTGGAGAGTTGTGTTGCAGGTAGCACACTGAGGTGTGAAGATGTTGAGACTAGTGTATGTTGACCTGTTCATGTCCTGTGCTCAAATGGAGCACAGAATAAGTGAATATCTAATAATTTCCTTGTAGCTCATGAAAGATGTTTGTATTCTCTGGGTCTTTGTCAGCTAGGAAGTAAGTATGTGGAAGAATAATTTTCTGTAGACAGTATAAATATTGGTTAAATATGAGTGTTCTTTGAAATAAAGGAAGAACACTGAAATATTATATTATATTTTTTAATTGTAGAAAGTTGTTTTGGGCTTTCATTATTTATTTTTTTTGTAGAAAAACAAATTATAAAATACCAGAAGTTCTGTGTAATATTTTTCAATTTTTTTTTTGTCAGGAAAAGTCTGGGCTCTTTATCTTGTGGTTTAGATATTTTTCAAACTTGGAAAGACATAAACCCATCCTGAGATACTTAAGATGCATATCCTCAAGATCTAGCACCCCTGTAGTTCTGTGTCAGGCTGTACACTTAGCATGTTAAACATACGTTCCAAGTAATTCTAGGTAATTGTATGCCATTTAAGATTCTTGCTTATTTGGCTTCTATTTTGAAAACTTGAATTTTATGCATAGATATTTTATTCACATTTTTTTGCTTTGCTTTTATTTATTTGTTTAATTTTCTTCACATGTTTTCACTATGTACCTCTGGAACTTGCTATGTAGAACAAGCTCTCAGTGGCTCACCTCCCAAGGCCTGGGATTAAAGGTGTGTGCCATAATACCTGGCTATTCAAATGTTTGTTTTTTAAGTTATTTAGATCAATATTCCATAAAACTGATAGTTATCTTTCTTACTTAGCTTCTGTAACCCAGTGCAGAAGCAATATCCTAATAACACATATTTTTAAAAAAAAAATTAACCCAATTAATAAATAAATGAAAGAGAAGAGAAGAGAGAGAGACAGAGAGAGAGGGGAGCAGTCCACAATTCTTGTGGGCTATTAGGTTTTCAGGGACTTGTGAATAAAATGCTGAACTCTGCTCAGCACATAGCATTCCATATGCCCCTATGTCCTCTTCATATCTTTCCCATTTTTATGCACACCCCTCTCTCTGCTTCTCTTCTTGTCTTTTACAATTAACTCTTAGTTATCAAGCAAAGAAAGGGCTCTGCATGTGACATTTTCATACATGTGTATCAATTCAACTGTTTGTATTTATTTCACCTGCACATTCCTCCTCTTCCTAGGACAGGAGTCCTGTGGAATTAGATCACTATCCTTATGATGGTATTTTGCCCTTATCATTACTTTAAAGATGCTGAGACTTTATATGAAGTTACCAGAGAATTAATAAAAATTACTAAAAAAATAAGACTCTGGATTCAGATCAAGTCACACAGGGGCTTAGAGAATCAATGTACGGATTTTGGGTAGATACAATTCAGTGATGATGATTGGTAGATAAGTCACAGTAAGATGATTGTTTTTCCAACAAATGAATGGACTAACAGGGCTAAGGTCAGTGTCTAATGTGGTGAACAATTTGATAAACAGAATTCAAGAAGGCCTAGAGATGAACAAAGATGTCTTAAAACCCGATGGACACTCGGTTTGAACTCAGTCTTGGAATTGGATAGAAATTTATGAAAAGAGGAGAGGTAGGAGAATTGAGGCTGGGTGTATATTATAGAGTTGAACATTTCAACATCTACAAATGGTTGTATGGTGACAGAAACAGGAATAAATAAATATGGGGAAATTGTGAATCATATCTGGGAGAATCTAGTTGCATGTCATTTAGTCGCAGGGATTTCCTCTGAGTAATGCATTTTGGGGTGATTTTATCATCTCACAAACTTTATAGAATGACAATTAAGATAAACATGACTGTGGGTGATATGATTTGCACAAAAGTATGATGTGATTTGATTTTGGATTATATGTTGTTGTAGTTTAGACCTTGAAAAGCCCTGAAGGCTTGATGCTCAGCTTGATGCTATTAGAAAATGCTGGGAACTCTCAGCGGTGGTGGCTAGCAAATTAGGTGTTTGGAAGTAGGCCCCATCAAGTGGATAACAGAAATTTAGCTCCTTCCTTTCATGGTTGCCATGAAGTGAAAGCATTTGTTCTGCCATGAGATCCCTGCCAGGTGTGTTACCTCATCGCAGGCCCAAATCAACAAGGTTAAACAACTATGGACCAAGTCTTCCCAAAGGAGGAGCCAACATGAACATTTTGTTTGATAAGATGCGTATGTTGGGCAGTTGTCATAGAAATAGAAGACTGACTAGTGCATCTGGCATAACACAATAGACTAAAGTTGAACCTGGGTGGTGAACAGGCCTGAGTTTACAGAATTATCATTGACCAAGTTACCGAACCCCAGAAAACATTTTATTTTTCAGCTTTAAAGTAGGAATAAAAGCCCCTTCCTTCACAGGAGTGTCATGACGACTAATGAAATAATGTATGTAAAGGCTTTCCACAAAATCAGCTGATAGATTTGAGTAGGGATTGGTGTTACCTTCAATAAACAGTATGTATATACTCTAGCTCTGGTGCTTGAGTGATGGTTTGATTCAGATATGCAAATTGGATAGAATTTAAAACAAACATGCCAGGGGTTATCTTCAGCACCAACTTTCAGGACAAGAGGTCTCAGGATTAGGTGCAGGAAGTAGGAGAGAGACCAGACCAAAGCCATTTCCAAGGTCTGAAGAAGGCAACCTATTTCAGGTCTCCTTGAGAAATACTGATGGAGTGTATTTTTACTTTGTCATTATGAAATCCGTGTATTGATGCTCCTGGACTCCATGGTAGCACAATGCATTTCCATCTATTTCCTAGAGTAATAAGGGGGAAAAGAAGAACTCCCACATGAAAGAAAAGCAGTTCCTTCCATTGTTGAATTCTGAGCTTTTATGTTAGTGCTGTACTTCATTCAATCAGGATTTCATCCTCCGAGGTAAAGTCATGTTTCCCAGACTAACACTGTTTTCCAATTAATTAAAATCAGTTTAGAACAATTTAATTGAATGCTGTCACAAGTACCATAAATCACTGTGATGCCTCACTGTCGTCACCTAGCTCTGGAAAAACACCTCTTGTGGCAGGATCCAGTGCAGCTTGGAGTAATACTCAAAATGTTTATCTAGGCTGACATAATTGTCCAATCTGTAATTGTGCTTGTGTTGCCTGTAGCCTGCTCTACCATTTGAAAATGTTGGAAATTACTGCTGCAGTTGAGCCAGCCATTTAAATATATGTTGCAAGATTTATTGTCTGCCAAGATTTTAAGAAAAGCATTTTTTTCTTGATGATTGTAGGCTTTAATGCTCTATGTATCAGGATGTGCCTTCTTGTATATTCTCACTACTAGATAAGAGCAGAGAACAGGATAGTCTGGCTTCATCTGTACAACTAAGAATTATTAGGTATGGAAATTGGATACAGAGATCCTTTGGTGGGAATGAGGATGGTTTCATCACACTGGATAATATTTAAAAATGAATTTTGACATATTGAATAGGCTTCATACCAACCGATTAGCATCTTGAAATACTTAGACACACTCCAGTGACGCTAGTTGCCTTGTGAAGGATATCAGAGCCTAGGATGGATTCACCCAAACTAAAGGAAGTGTTGAGATTGTGTTGAATTTTGCCCTCCGTTTTGCTCTTAATTTTTAACACAGGATAATAATCTACAATAGACTCTCTAAGCATAAGACAACTTTCCAACACAAACTTGTAGTAAATTTTAACTGTTGTTCTGTAATTATTCATTGCTGTGTAATCCAAACTGTCACATTAATCTCTTGCCTGTGTCCTTCTTCACCTAGGGTACCCAGTATGTCTGTTTTTCTTGATAACTCTGTATTAGGGCTGTGTGGTTCTCTGGCAGACAGCTGGGTGACCACATTGTGAAGCAATTCAACAGGTTGTTGGAATGCAGTAATCAGTTCAGATGTAGTGTGTATGTCTACCTAAAGGGAAACATCCATGTCATAACTATGGGAGTAGCCCACGGTTATCTTATTATAGTTCACCTGGATTATATTTTCAATATGGACTACATTTCTTAAGGACAAAGAGTGAATGCTCATGTAAATTCCAACCGTCTACACACAAAAACAAAAATATAAAAGACGTCAGTTCAAATATCCAGAAGGATATAGTTCATAGCCACCTTTCTTTTGCCATTTACTGTAATTATGTTCTTTAATATGGTGATTCATTTTAGTGGTCCTATACCTGAGTGCTGAGCTGCCACAAGGAAATTGAATATACTATACAGAATGCTCATCAAATTTTCTCTTCCATGAAATGAAGCAGAACATGTCCCAAGTGATAGAAAATTATTATAATTATTGCATTCCGTGTGGAAGTTTGTGACTACCTGAAGAATTAAAATCCAACAACCTCTCAAGCTAGCAATACACAACTCTTTATGACCTTCTTTGGGCATCTTTTCAATGGGAATCATGGCAGAAGACTAATTGTACTGGTTTGTCAGAGATGATTTAGGTTCCATCTAGATAGTTAAGAATGTTAACATAGATTAGGGCTGCCCAGGTCCAAGTCCTGGCTCTGTAACTTAAATACTGTGTGACTTTACCTTTTCTGTTCCAGTTTCTTCATATGTTGCAGGAAAATAATACTATAGTCCTGATAGGATTATTCCTAACATTGAATATGCTTATCTTAGGCCTAGAACAGTATTCAACACACAGGAAGAGATCAGACAAATTAGCTATAGTTAGCACTTTAAACCTTGGTTAATAGGAATGGATGCATTGAAGTTATGTATGGTTACATTTATTTTGATGCTTCACTGAACACAAGAAAGGTATAGGAGATTAGAAATGCAATTCTAATTTTGTGAATTGATAGAATATTTGGATTTTGAAAATAATACATTATAATAGCTCTTTTCCAAAAGAATTCTAGTCACAACTGGTAAGCAGATGGCGTTTGACCACTGAGATAAAAACAGAGTGATCACTAACCATCAAAATGTGTTAATTAAAAGCCAGTCATTTCAAAGTAGCCTCTTCTCATTTGTGGAAAGTCACTAGATGGCTTGACTACGGGAAAACTTCTGGGTATATGAATTTTTCCATTATGCTTTTGATTGGAAGAGGCAGCATGAGCTTGATCAAGTAGAGTTACAGTTTCACACGTACAAACATGATTGTTGCTGTGAGCTGTTAGAGTAAGAAACACAAGTACACTTACTTCTGCCAATTCTCTTCCATGTTTACACCACATGAGCATATGACAAACATACCTATTGTGTCAGTGACCCACATTTTAGAAGGGTTGGCTAATGTTAATGATGGATGTGTGTAAAAACAAACTAACAAACAACAAACCACACAACCAAATAAAAGAATCCCAAGTTAGGCAATTAAGTGAAACAATGGTTGAAATGAATGAATACATTTATTACTTGCACACACACACACACACACACACACACACACACACACACACACACAATCTTTAAGTTTATTTTAAAAAAATTTCAAATAACCAAATGTTCTAGGCTTAACAGAAATGTAGTTGAAAGCATTTAAACATTGAAACTTACTAGTTTTGTTTTGATTGATCAGTGCTGGTTGATTGGATCAGGTTGACTTATACAGCAAAGAGTGGTGGAGATAGACCAGCTTGAGTCAAAGTGGTGTGTCTATTCCCAGAAAGGTGATGTGGAAAAGCAGCCTTCCGGGAAGATGAGGACGGAGTAGTACAGAAATGCTTCTGAGAGGTAAATAAGGATCTTGTGCATTCACAGCAGGAGTATTGAACACCATGCAATGGTGTCAAGGAATAACTACAGAAGAGGATGTAGTTTAGTTAAGAGAGTAAGGTGAACTACTGAGATTAAGGACAATGTTACTCTATCTCGATCAACTTTAAAGTTGTTTAAAGTTATAATTTTGTTTTTTTATGTATGAGTGCATCTATACAAGGATACTTATGTCAAGGTCAGAGAGAAACTTGCAGGGGTAGGATGTTTTCTTCCACCATGTGGTTCCTGAGGGAAGAACTTGGGTCATCGGCCTTGGTGGCAAGTCCCTTTATCTGCTAAGTTATCTTGTTAGTCTGAGGTATGAGTGTGTGGTAGAGACTAAAATGCTAAGAGCAGTTGTCTTACAACAAGCAGGATATGGCACAGATGCTCCTGAGTTACGACAATTGTGGATCGGTTCTCATGTCCAGTTGCCCTCTCAGCAGTGGGACCCTATTTGGCTTGGGCCAGTGTAGGCTCTGTGCATGCTGAGGTCATATAATGTGTCAGTCCTGCTGTGTCTATAAGGCATTTTTTTTTGGTATATTCTATCCCTACTGGCTCTTATAATCTTTATTGTCTCCTCTTCTGTATAGTTCCCTGAGCCCTGAGGGGAGGGATTTGATGACTATATCCCCTTTAGAACTGAGTGTTCCAAGGTCTCTCACTCTTTATATGTTCTTCTGTTGTAGGTCTCTGTATTAGTTCCCATCTACTGCATGCAGAAGCTTCTCTGATGACTGATGACAGCTGAGCAAGACTTGAACTATGGATATAGCAGAATATTGTTAGGAGTCTTTATACTGCTATGTTCCTTTATCAGAACAGTGGTAATTGGTTTTCCCCAGGTTCGTGGCCTATCTAGTCTCAGGTTCTTGCTGTTACCTGGGGAAGTGGACATAGCTGGACTATGTGAGCATGGAAATCCTGGAATGTTTAGCTGACAGTCAGGACTTGAAGATCATCAAGAGGAGAAATGCCAGGGTTTAACCCTGTTCCTAGTCTCTTTGGCATAATTAAGGCACTTGGTCAGTGCAGATTGAAGTACATGCAAAAGCCCCACTTGTTAAGGAGTCAAAATTTGTTTATAGCCAATTTTGTTATTTGTTACAACTTAGAGATTCCCATTGAGGTAGGTGATGTTATTGTCAACCCTAGTTACATCTCAGGTACATAGAGGTTTGTTAACTTGTTTACTCACACATGGCCAGTAAGTGGAAGGCCTGGGACTTTGTAGGCAGGTAGTCTGATTTACAAGTCTGTTTTTTAATCACCAATTTCTATCAACTTCTTAGGGCAGATGAACAGACAAGGATGAAGATTTTTTAGTAAGATAAGAAGTTGGTTGTCTCTTTGCTTGTTTTGTTTCCTATGCTGAAGCATTTTAGTTTGATTTTTTTGTTTTGTTTTGTTTTGTTGTTTTCGAGACAGGGTTTCTCTGTGTAGTTTTGGTACCTGTCCTGGATATCTCTCTGTAGACCAGACTGGCCTCAAACTCACAGAGATCTGCCTGGCTCTGCCCCCTGAGTAGCTGTTTTGTTTTGTTTTTTTCTTTTCATAGTTCTCTTAGTCAAAGTTCTAATGCTGTGAAGAGACACCATGACCATGGTAACTCTTATAAAGAAAACATTTAACTGGGGCTGGCTTACAGTTCAGAGGTTTAGTCCATGGCAAGAAGCATATCAGCATGCAGACAGATACGGTGTTGGAGAGGAGCTGAGAGTCCTACGTCTGAATTAGCAGGCAGCAAGATGAGAGTGAGACACTGGACCTGTCATGAGCATCTGAAACCTCAAAGCCTGCCCCCAGTGACACACTTCCTCCAACAAGGACACACCTACTTCAACAAGGCCATACCTCTTAATAGTGCCATTTCTTATGGACCATTTTCATTCAAACCATCACAATAACATAGGGCATTCAAGACATTCACCTTTTTGGTTCATTTATTCTTGTGTTTTATTTTGGAAGTAGTTTCTTTGAATGGAACCCTGATCCCCAAATTGCTTCCTAAGTGACTTTATTATTAGTATATAGAAAGGCTGCTGGTTTTGGATATTTATTATTTTTCTAAATTTATCCATTGTCATTTGGTGGAGTGTTTAGAATCTTCTAAATTACTTCAATCTGAAAGCAAAATATACACAATTTTACTTCCTATTAGTATTCCTGTTATTTCTTTACCTTGTTTGATTGTTCTGGCTCAAGTACTATATTGAATGAAAATGACAAAGGTCAAGGCTGGAAAAATGACTCAGTGGTTAAAGAGTACTTGTTGCATTTTTAGAGTATTGAGGTTCAGTTCCCAGCACTGACGTGGTAGTTAACAGCTCCATAACTCATGTTCTAGAGGATGCAAGGCAATGTTCTGACCTCTGAGGATACCAGGTGCACATGCATACATGCAGATGAACCCCCATACACATGAAACAATAAAGTAAGATTTTTAAAAAAGAGTGACAACTGTAGATAGCCTTGTGTTATTACTGATTTTCGAGGAAACACTTTGTTTTCTCCCATTTAATATGATACCGGTTATGGCTGTTTTTTACACATTGTGTTAGGAAGTTATCTTTCTCTATTAAGTTTCTTCTGTGATGAAACAATAGTATAAGGAGACAGCACATGCTGTGAAGGAAAGGTTTTGCAACTTACTTATTTGATATTGCATATTGAATGGACTCCCAAAACATAACATTAAGTGAACAAAAAATAGAATTAATAAATTTTCACATAGACCACTACCTTTTTAAAGAAGCAAAGCTGATCAATAATAGCATGAGGGAATATTCAATATTTGTACTTGTCTGAGAAATTAAAGTCAAGCTACACTGAGATACTGAGATTCCATATTACCCTACTTAGAATGGGCATCAGTTGGACAGCAGATGATAACAAATGTTGTTGAGAATTTAGGAAAAAGAAACCCCAATACACTGCTGGTGTGGATATTAACTAGTCTACCCACTATGAAAATCAGTATAAAGAATCCTCAGAAATCTCAAAATAGGACTAAATTCTCTATATGATCCATTTTTTACATTCTTCTGAGTATTACCAAAGGAATTAATTTCATCAAGTCATAGAGATGCCTGCACACTCATATTCATTTTAGAACTATTCACAATAGCCAAGTTAGGGGAATCTGCATACCAGATCATTAATAGATGAATGGATGAAGAAGATGTGGTACTTATGGACATGCATGTACACACATATATTTAGAGATGCCCATGTGTGTACACAATTATGTATATATACATATATCTGTATACAGATATTCACACACACACACACACACACACACACACACACACACACACACACACATACACCATAGAGTATTGTTTAGCCACAGAAGTATAATCTATAACATTTACAAGGAAATAAATGGAACAAAAGATCTTTGTGTTTATTAAAGTAAGCCAGATTTAGAAAGATAAGAACCATAAGTTCTCTATGACATGGAATCTTGACATAGAGAAGGCAAGTTGTAGCTGGCAGATTTCCTGTGTTCTGGCCTGCCAGCAGTCAGGACAAATCTTTCCCACTCTTGTCCCCCAAGTAAACACACAGAGGCTTATATTAATTATAACTGTTTGACCATTAGCTCAGGCTTTCCACTGACTAGCTCTTACATTTAAACTCAGTCCATTTTTGTTAATCTATATGTTACTACGTGTTCTGTGGCTTTACCTGTTGCCATTACATGCTGCTCCCTGGATAGTGGGATGGCGTCTCCCCCCACCTTCTTCCTGTCTCTCCCTTTGAATTTCCTGCCTGCCTCTAAGCTGCCTTGCCATAGGCCAAATGGCTTTATTTATCAACCAATCAGAGAAACACATATTTGCAGCATACAGAAAGACATTGCCCATCACTTTCCCTTTTTTGTCTAAACAAAAGGAAGGTTTTAAATTTATCCTATTAAAATTACATATAACAAAACAGTTATCAAGCAAGAATTACAGTTAAAATATCTAGTCTATTTGTATTTCGTAAAATTAAAGAAAAATTTTTTATCTATCCTATTGCTAGTTTAAGGTTTCATATTGAATTTATCTTTTATCATAACCAAGGAAAATTATGATTATAACTATCTAGTTTTGAACTACATCAAAGACTTCAGAAGAATACAATATTATG
This sequence comes from Peromyscus californicus insignis, assembly GCF_007827085.1. NCBI lineage: Eukaryota > Metazoa > Chordata > Mammalia > Rodentia > Cricetidae > Peromyscus > Peromyscus californicus. The sequence continues at coordinate 21,309,173 of NW_026294534.1, read as the reverse complement.
TAAGTAAACAGGAAGAGCATTGTAAGCAACTTCCAAAAATCTAGAATGACAAAGACAGCCACCTGCCTGGACAGTCATCCAAAGTTCCTCTGTAATGTTGGGGCATCCATCTTCAGCCCACAGGCCTAGAGTCTCTCAGTCCCTTTTCTCTGTGTCCTGTAGAATGTCTGGCAATTTCTTCTGCGAAGCCAGAAGGACCATCTCTCCTTGCAAAGTTCAGTGGTCACCTTCCTATGGGTCCTGCATGTCCAGTTTATACAACATTTTGTCAAGTAGTCCAGGCATGAACAGTTTCTTGCCCAAATGGCTAGGGGAATGTCTTTCTGTATTCTGTGAATATGTGTTTCTCTGATTGGTTGATAAATAAAGCCGTTTGGCCTATGGCAAGCAGCTTAGAGACAGGTGGGAAATTCAAAGGGAGAGACAGGAAGAAGGTGGGGGGAGACGCCATCCCACTATCCAGGGAGCAGCATGTAATGGCACACAGGTAAAGCCATGGAACATGTGGCAACATGTAGATTAACAGAAATGGGCTGAGTTTAAATGTAAGAGCTAGTCAGTGGAAAGCCTGAGCTAATGGTCAAACAGTTATAATTAATATAAGCCTCTGTGTGTTTACTTGGGGGATGAGAGTGGGAGAGATTTGTCCCTACCGCTAGCAGGCCAGGACACAGGAAATCTTCTGGTTACAAATGGCGCCAAAACATGGGACCTAAAACCTGAGAAAGCTTTAAAGAAAAAGATTCTAAAATGGAGCTAAAAACAATGGCTGAGGGGGTCCCCAACTGGATCAGGCCCTCTGAATGGGTGAGACAGTTGGTTGGCTTGATCTGTTTGGGAGGCATCCAGGCAGTGGGATCGGGTCCTGTGCTCATTGCATGAGTTGGCTGTTTGAAACCTGGGGCCTATGCAGGGTCGCTTGGCTGGCCTTGGAGGAGGGGACTGGACCTGCCTGGACTGAGTCTACCAGGTTGATCTCAATCCCCCGGGAGGCTTTGCCCTGGAGGAGGTGGGAATAGGGTGTGGGCTGGGGGGACGGTGAGGGGGGCAGAAGGGGGGGAGAACAAGGGAATCCGTGACTGATATGTAGAACTGAATTGTATTGCAAAATAAAAAAAAAAAATTACAGTTACAAAAAAAAAAACAAAAAAAACCCCAGCTTCCTAGTTGTGTCTCTCAGACCAACCATTTTTAAGTAAACATAGAAGTCAGCACACGCCCTTAAACTGATCACATGGCAGGTAGGGTCTCTGTGTGTTCAAGGACACACTAGGGAACAGCCAAGGGTGGTGACACACACCTTTAATCCCAGTACCAACCATAGAGACCTAGAGGTCTGTACAGACAGGCAGTGACAAGAAAGTGAGGTAGCTGGGCTAAGAGCCAATGAGAGGGCAGAACAGCAAGGCAATAAAGGCACAGGTAGACAGGAAGTAACTCACCTTTTGATTGCTGTAGAGCTGGAGAGGTAAGGTTGGTGGCTATCACTATTTCCCTGATCTAAGGCTTTCACCCCTATATTTGACTCTGTGTTTCTTATTTAATCAGACCATTTAGAAATTCAGCTACAGCAAGCAAAAAGGATGGAGGAGATTCAGGGAAGAGAGAACTATTTAGGAAGACAAATTGATGAGGCAGAAGATATTAGGAAGATAATTAGTGCTGGAATGAAGTATATTATGAAATATACCATGTTTTTATACTATGTATGTATATAAATGTCACAGTGAAATCTATTAATATGTACTAATGAAGGAATGGGAGAGAGAGAGAGAGAGAGAGAGAGAGAGAGAGAGAGAGAGAGAGAGAGAGAGAGAGAGAATGTATGCTACAGTGATTCTGAGGGAGGGAAGGGGATGGATATATTTTCCTGGGGCTCTAGAGACTCACTGAAGCACAGTGATCAGAAGATTGACATTATCAGCTTGACAGCCTAGAAAGATCAGTTGAGCTGCATGGTGGAAAATGGATTATATCAGAGAAAGACTGGAAATACACTGACCAGTCAACCAGTCAGCACATGAGCTGAGAGGATTACCAAAGGAAGCCTGATCTGAGGCAGTGACAATTGAATTATTAGATGGTTTCATTTCAATTAAGGAAATACCATGATAAAATTTTCCACATAAATGCAAGAGTATTGATGAGGAGTTAATAAGGAACAATGGGTGTTCTTAAGGAAAACTAGAATTGTGCATATATAACACATCTAGGGAAATGCAATCACCTTATGATTTTTCAATAAAGGCCAAGTAATACAGGAAAATGATTTTTCTATGATGTAATAAATGGTAGGAGTTGACAGCATAGGTATAGAAGAGGTTTAAGAATATACTTGCTATATGCCCATTCTGTTTTGGGAAGTGAGAATATAAAATCCCTGGTAATTGTCTATCTGCAAAACTCCCTCAAAGGGTGTGAAAGTATATTTTGTAGAATGTTGACTGGTCAGCATCTTAGAAAAATCAGAAGCATTGTCCTAAATATTTGAAACAAAAGGGGGCTTTTGTTAGTGAGATTTAGTCCTTCTCAAGCTCTGGATTTCTGGGAGGGCCGTTGAGAGCCTGAATGAACATGATTAGGGCTTCCATGGAGAATGTAATTGTTCAGGCTAAGTAAGGTTTTATCCAACCTCATTCTGCGCGGTGAGCGAGGTCAGGGATAAACCAGGCACTGCGGGCAATGCTCCCTTCATTGCTTATATCACTTTGCATTTTCAGGAAATATTCTGTCAGATAGGTTGGCAATAGTAGAGCCACCAGAGGACGTTCATTTAATCACGGAGAGCAACCGTGACAGCCAAGAGCCAATATTTGAAAGAAATGAAGTCATTTCAGCACAAAATAAATGGTCTGACTCTTAGAGGATAAGCCAACATCGCAACTTAGGGCAAGAGGATGCTAGGGCCTTCGCAGGAGCCCAGACAGGATATATTTCAAGGCCTCCATCTTATGGATAAAGGTATTCAGGCTTGGGACAGTTAAATGATCTTTTTCCTAGGTTCTATACCTAATTATCACAGAGTTATGGAAATAACCCAACTTTCTAGTTCCCGTTCAATGCATCTTCCATCATCTTGTGCTATTTCAATAGCCTATAATAGTTATGATTAATTTACCCCCAAATATTGTATGTCACAGGAAGATTGGTATACCTGTTACTGCTAAAATTAAAAAAAAAAGTCTCTTTGCTGATATATACCATTATTTTTTCTTGCAAAGAGTTAAAGGGGTTCTATAAATGTCAGAAAGAAGGCCATTTGGGTCATTGTGGTCACCAGTTATTAATCAGATGACATCCCTGGCCACAAAAATTGTTAAGACACTGTTTTGGTAAATTTGTTGTGGTCAAAGGTATAACTTTTAGCTTAGCCATCCCCAAATTAAATTATGCCAGTATATCAGGATGTGTTCAACCAGGGTTGCTGAATCACATTAACTAAACTTGAAAGAGACCAGCGGAAAGCAGAATGCCCATCAGTTTATAATGGGAAGTGTCACCATCAGTCAAAGCAGGTCGATGGGAATCGACCTATTGCACACTCTCTCCCTTGCCTCCACCAACCTGAGAAGCCAAGATTCTGGGTAAAATCAGAGTTCAGTGGAGGGTAGGTGCATTAATTAATCCTTTGGGGGGAAGAGAGAGAGAGAGAGAGAGAGAGAGAGAGAGAGAGAGAGAGAGAGAGAGAGAGAGACAGAGAGAGAGACAGAGAGAGAGAGAGAGAGAGAGAGAGAGAGAGAGAGAGAGAGAGAGAGAGAGAGAGAGAGAACTTATTGAAAAATACATAGATAGAGAGACTAGAATGCATTTGTTAAGAGAATTGGCTCATGTGACTATGGATGCTATGCTGTCTTATGGAAGATTGTCCACAGACCTTGAGATGGCAGTATATGGCAGCTCTGTCTAGTCTCAAAACTTCAGACCCAGAGAAACCAGCAGTGTAGAGTTATAGGGAGAGCCACTTGGCATGGGTGCTGGGAACCAAATTTGGGCCTTTGCTAGGGCAGTATGTACTCTTAATCCCTGAGCTTTCCCTGCAGCCTCAATCTATAACTTTTTGGTGATATCTATTTTTATTTGAGATTTAAAATTTTCCTTTTTAATTATGTGTATGTATGTACACATGTGTATCGATATATGGACATGAGTGTAGGTGTCCAGAAGCCTCTGATACCCCTGGAAATGGAGTTACAATTGCTTGTGAACTATCCAATGTAGGTGCTGGGATCTGAACTCTGGCCATCTGGAAGATATACATGCATCTAATAGCTGAGACACCCTTTATCATGGATACTTCCCTTTTCAGAGTTGTTTGAGATTAGAAGCAGTTTTAAGCTAGGTGTGGTAGTGGAAGCCTTTAGATCCAACACTCAGGTAGAGGCACACAGACCTCTCCTGAGTTCAAGGCCAGGCTAGTCTACATAGAGAATTCTAGGGTAGCCAGTTACTTGCAGTATTATAAAATTAATATGCCTTCTCAGTAAGAAATCACTCCAAGCACTTAGAGATAAATAAAAAATAATCTTATTTTAATTTAAATTTTGGAAAACATAAATTGATTACAACATTTCTCTCCTTCTGTTTACTTCCTCTAAACCTTCCCACATACCCCTACTCTCTCTCACTTTCATGGCCTCTTTTCTCACTCATTGTTATTGCATGCATATACGTATATGCATATACATATTGCTGAGAACAATTTAATCAGTCTGCATAATGTTACTTGTATGTTTGTTTTCAAGGTTGCCCAATTTTCGTTGGACAACCAATCAGTGTGCTTTTCTTTGGGGGAAAACCACCTCTCTCACTCCCAGCATTCCTCTATTGCCTATAGTTCTTTGTGTGGGCCTTTCCCCAACCACTTTGGATGTTCCTTGGTATCACCCTTGTTCATCTCTCATTTGGGTGGTCACTGGTAAGACCTGATGGCTGCAGCTTCTAATGTCACCAGAGACACAATCTCACAGCAAACTCCCTGATCTCTGGCTCTTAACAACCTTTCCACCCCCATTTCCTGCAATGTTCTTTGAGCTTTGGGGTGTGAGAGTCTGTTTTGTAGATGTATCCATTGCGACAGCGCTCCTCCTGCACTCGTTTAGTTAAATTCTACTTTGTGTAACTTAATATTTTCTAAGCAAGTTTAGTAGACATCAATTTATTATTTCCAGTTTTTCCTATATCAGCAGGAGGTAGTAACTGGGACTAGGACTTCTTGTTTTTTTTTTTTTTTTTTTTGGTTTTTCGAGACAGGGTTTCTCTGTGTAGCTTTGCGCCTTTCCTGGAACTCGCTTTGGAGACCAGGCTGGCCTCGAACTCACAGAGATCCGCCTGGCTCTGCCTCCCGAGTGCTGGGATTAAAGGCGTGCGCCACCACCGCCCGGCGGACTTCTTGTTTTAAAGTAGACATGTGTTGATTACAGGCATTCCTCAGATATACTAAATCTAAGATTTAATAATGTATTTCTTATGTTAAAAAAAAAATCAAAACCAAGGTAGGCTTTAAAGAACTTGCCTCCACCCCTGTTAAGTTAGGGAATAATGTTCTGTCCTCAGGAGTGTCTCCTATGTTGATGGTTCTTTCCCACCCGCCTTGGCTTCCTGGGAACAGCTTCTGCTTTGGATAGATCTTTGTTTCTAGTTGTCTGGCCTTCCCTGTGTGGGGTTGTTGCTGTCACATAAGACATTTTCTGATTCCCCCAGGGGAAACCGCTTTCCTGCGGCTTTCAACCCCTGCTTTCTGGAGAGGATTTCATTATGTGTATGCGAATGGCCCTCATTTGCAATGCATGTTGTGTCTGCCTCTTTAAATAAAGTAAAGGTTAATATGTTGATTTCCTATTTATAGGTAACTTAATGCTTCTAATTTTTCCTAATCATGGCATAAGGTTTTGGCTCAGTACCTCCGATTTCTTTAATGATCTTTCTAAATCGTTATAATGATTTGATGAGTTTACTACCCTCCGAAGAGGGAAGAGGCTGGATTGACAGGTTTAAAGAGACAAATCACATATGCTCTTTCTTACCATATAATATGTAGTTAAGTAAGCAAGCGTTAAGTAAGATGTAATTCTTGATATATCTGTTGCTAATTTTTTTTTTTTTTAAGCTCTGGGTTCTGCTCTGACTTTCACTTTTAACAGTAGGGCTAATATGACCTTATCAGAAAAGAATCAGGTGCTATTTATGGGGAAGGTGAGTAGCTACCTATCAGAAAGGGGAGGATGTCAATTGAATAATACATCATTTCCATTTCTTACATGCAGAAACTAGTTGATGTTTACGGTTTGATTCTCCTGCTTTGCTTTCTTGTGAACATAAAACTTTAAATGAAGAATCTTTCTCGTTGGTCCTTTTGAAGCCTGGAGCCTTATAATGTAATGAAGATACTGCTTTGACTCAGTAGAATGGCCAGTGTCTTCCACAGAGAGATTGCTTCTGGATCTTCCTTTGTTTCTGTTGTGAGAAGCAAAGTGCCTGAAAAGAAGCCCTGCCTTCAAAACCTGAATGGACTGTTTAGAACTTCAGTGATTTTGGAGAGGTTGGGATGTTGCAGGGTCAGAGCTTAATTACAAACCACCACAGGCATCTTTATCCTCCTTAAATGATTGTTTGGGTCCACTTTCATAGGCTCTAATGTCAATGTAATTATTAGGTAAATTCTTGGTAATGTCCTACTCGACCTCCAGCTTGTACCAGTCTACAAGCTAAGAATGCCATCAGATAACCTCTGAAGCCTGCAGCAGGGATCACCTGACTTTGCTGTAACCCACGTACTCAATGTACTTAAAAATATGTTGACTTATTTCTTTATTCTGTTACTCACTACAACTTAATGAAACTGCTGTGACATTAGAACATGGAGTTTGGGGTAACCTCAAGTGTGTGTTCCTGCCAATGGTCAGTCATATTTGGTTCCAGAATAAACCATCTCTTATCTCTTTAAGGTGAGAACTGTGTGTTTGTGTGGACAGTTGTGTTTGACACTCCGCTCTTGAGCCCCTTGGCTTCTGTGGAAATACAGCAAGCCATAGTTAAGAAGTTGAAGTTGTACAGTGTCTGCCTACAGTGACTAAACAGTCAGGTCTGTACTGTTTTTGAAAAATTCTTCTAAGTTTCTTCTAAATGATTCCAAGTTTCATGTATCTCTTTAGCAGATCTGTGTAAAACACTTTGTTAGACAATAGAAATATTGTTATTACTAAATCAAAATACATACATGAGATTTACATTGTGTCCATTAATATTATTAAATTAATACAAGTTTGCTTAGAACCACCACATGGGGCAGGCACTCTTATCTCTGTTAGTGATTAAAAAAAATACAACTGAGGGACAGGTAGGTAAGTACCCAACGTTCTGCTAAGTGATGCAGTTGAATCATTGTCCAAGGAATATTTCCTCATAATCTAACCAATTAGACTCTGCATACATTTAATCACTGTTCAAAAATGACTGATGACAAAGTCAACACCCTCACCATGCTGTCTGGCCAGTTTTTCATTTTCATTCATGGGTCTTGAGAACATGCTTCCTGCCTACGGGTTCTGAGCAAGCATAAGATGAGTCATTCTGTCCTCAATTCATTAACTGACTGTTCCTTGAGACTTGAACTCTATTCTAGGTGTACTGCAACTGCTGGTTTTGGCAATGATCTTCATAGGGTCTTAACCTGATAGTTTTTCTTGAATGCTTCTCTGGTGAAAATCTTAGGCACGAATAAAAATGTAAGGGGATCTGTAATATTTTTTTGTGACAATGGTGGACAGATGCAAGGGCCGGGATAAGGAAATACTGGGAGAGAAAACTAAAAAGGACCTGTGGCAGACTGGGTGCCAGACACCTTGAACTGAAGAGGAATGATGAAAAGCCATTTGTCAATCTTTGCTCACTGCTGCATAGTTTCCATATCTTGGTTTGATGCTGCTTCAGCTGAGCCCATAAAGTAGGCCCTCACCGTAGGCTACGTACAAATGTTTCGTAAGTCTCAAACACTGGGCAGACATTAATTCCTGTTGCTTGTTTTATTGGGCCCTTTTCACATGTGCTTCTCATAGGTTCTTCCAGCCACTTGTGAATTTCATTTATATCCCTGCATACTGAGTAAATTTGGTTATGATGGTTACTGAGTAAAGACATTTTGTCAATCAAAATTTAAAACTAATATTTTTAGTTGAGCTGAGCATCGCTAAATGAAAATGATTCTCACGCGATAAAAGGAAGCTGCAAATTCACTTGAATTTTCCTATCAAATTAGCAACTTGCTTGTTAGAGAAAATAAAACCTAATTAGCTCTCTGTGCTGTTCAAGGCAGCCTACACCTGTCCCAAGACAGTGTTTGTGAAACAGCTTGCTTTCTCTAAGGACTATTCTTGGCCTGCTTTTTTTTTTTTTTTTTTTTTCTTTTCCTGGCATTGACATTGGGAAGAAGAGGACTAAGGTAGGATGTACATCATCACCGGTCTGTGCCAGGACCCATCAACACCCCTGTCTCCTCTAGCAGCACAGCTGTGTACCAGGTAGTCACGTCTCACAAAGTAGAAATGGACTTTGGCAGAGGAAGTAAATTGCTCTCAGCCATCAGAAGACTGAAAGCAGAGGTGGTCTCAGAGGTGGCCCTGTGAGTCATTAGGGAAAGTGGCAAAGCTGTTTTTATCCATGAATAAAGAACCCAGAGCCTGGTGGTTAATGATTAACCAGTTAACTTTAATAACTAATCTTTAAAGCAGTTATACTAAGAGGCTCAGGGTTAGGAATGGAAGAAAAAATTCTGGTGATCATTTTAAAAGGGTCTTAACTCAGTAATGCTACTTAAACATTTCTAGGGTAAGTGTTGATTGAGAACATCGGGGAAACTTGAAGAGGAACCAGTCATGATTCTGTGACAAAGACAGATTGAAGTTCTGGGACGAGAACTAAGAACTTCCAGGGAGGAAAAGAATGAAAAGACCTGAAATTATGTTTCAGGTCGAAGGAGGTGAAAGCAGACTTAGGCTTTTTCATCCAGGTTAGCCTGCAAGAGTCCATGAGGACAGCATGACGTGTATGCCCAGAAACAGTTACCGTCAGAGGAGCAATGGTGTTGCCTGATGGCCTGGACACAACGGAAGTGTCAAAAGTAGTTTGAATAAAGTGCCCTCCTGGCCTTATGGGTTTGAACACTTTAATCTCCATCTGGTGGTGCTGTTTGAGAGGTTGTGGGAACTTAGGCTTCAGGGCCTGGATGGAGGAAGTGGGTCACGGGTTGTAGCCCGTTCCTGTTCATCCATGCTTCCTGATCTGTTGTGATGCGATCAAGTCCTTCCTCTCCCTTGCTGTCACATTACCACTTGCCGCCACGGCTTCCTTGCTGTAAAGGAGTGTAACTCTTGAACTGTGAACCAGAAAAAAAAAATTCCTCCTTCCTTAAGTGGTTTCTCGTTGGGTCAAGGACAGAAAGGAAAGAAAATCCATGAGGTAGTGTATGCCCTTCTGAGAAGCATGCCCAAAATAGTCAGAGCACGTTCGGTAGTGTCAATTTGAGTCCAAGAGACTTGATGGGACCCAGCATAGTTCAGCATGTATCTGAGAATGATCCCCTGGGAAAGAAGCAGAAATGGGAAAAGAGGAATACTTAACTGATGATGTCCATTGTGTCCTAGGCCCGGTAGGATTTTGAATAGTATGTTTATACTACAAAGAATCATATCTTGTAATTTACAAAACGAAGTTCCTAAAGCCTGGGTATTATACTATGTCTCTTCAGCAAATACTACGATATGAAAGTTGGATTTTGGCCTTAGCAGTCTATATTCCTTGCGTTTTCCACTTTGATCTATCCTGAAGGGTTAGAAATGGGAATAGCATAGCAAAACCTTAAGAATTTAGGTTAGTATATGAGTGATTGTGTACCCCATTCTCACACTGGAAGAACAGGAGATATCTTATCATGGAGCTATTCAGGCCTACGAAGGATGTCCTCTCAATGGGAATGCTGCAGAAGGGGCTTGTGTGTGTGCCTCAGGTTACCTTGCACCCTCAAAGCAGGTTGCCCTGATCTTATGAATAAACCTTTATTGAGCACCACAGTGCAGGAGCATGCCAGAAGCCGAACAGGGAAAATGAAGGCAGGCAGAGAAGGGAGAGGTCAAAGGAGAAGGTCAGAAATCAGGAGACACATTTTGAAAGGCAAAGTGACGGTCCGGTTTGTCGTAAAGAATCAGAAAATCTTCCAGAGCCCAGAGAACTGGGTTTCCAGTGGGGAAGACAGGAGATACAGCACATTAGTGCACAGATGCATCATATAAAGGTGAAGTTCTCCATCACTGAGAGTCCCCAGGGAACATGCAGAGGGCAGCGTGCAATACAGAGCCCTGGGATGATAATGGCCAGTGCACACCTGTGTGTGGCTTGAGAGGAAGGGCTAGATCCCTGATGTCACATCACCTTTAATTTGTTGTGAAATTTAGCTGTGGTGGAGCCATTATGAGTGTTGCCCCCAGCTGGACTGACTTACAGGGGAGAGATTTGTCTGAATTAGTGGAGATGGTCAGCCATGTATCTTAAGAAGGGCAAGGCATGCAGGGCGTATTACCTTAGCGCCTTGGCAGAAAGATGAACAGAAGGGATCTGTTAGAATTAGACGCCCACTGAGCTCTGCCACAGCTAAACATAATAATATTTTCTTAACCATGTTTCCCAAAGGATGTTTCAGCAGAGATGAGCACGCAACTCCCTCACTTGCAACTATGGAGATCAGATCAGTTCATTTTCACACGGACCGAATAGCCTTTGCAAATGACTATTATAGCCATGATGTTTGTTCAGGCAGACTCACTTAAAAAAAAAAATCATGTCTGACTCTCAAATTGTATTTGCTTTATCACATATGTATATATGCCCGGTATCAATTTGATACCCCAAGATTTAATAGAAAAGCCCCAGTTTAGAAGGACTGCCACTTAGTCTGTATTTGGCCAGAGGACCATGGCCCTAGTTGTGACTTCTGTGACCACATGAGGTTTTGACCAGGACCCTTCTGCCAGGCCAGTCTTCTTCATGTGTTCCTTTCTGCACAGGTGTCTCTTTTGAACATGCTATCCTGTAGCTAGGGCAGGTGATCCTAGCCTGCCTAATTGACTGCAACTGCTCTTTCTGACTCAGGTTCAGGCTGTGGTTGTATAGCTAAGGCTCTTCTGGTGCATGATGATGGATTGAAGGTGACAACCTGAGTTACAGTTCTAAGCACCCAGCTGGTCAGTTGGTTTCACAAGTACAATGTTGCAAGAATCATTTGTTGGAAGTGTGAACCCAGAGATTTGAGTGCCTGAGGTGACAGCTGCTAGATACTGGCCTTAGAGAAACACCCAGCAAATGAGGTGGCAGTGTGGGCTCACTTGTTAACTGTGAAACTGGGGTAAAGAGAAGTCTCCTTTACATTTGCAAGTTTAAATGCCAGCATGCTTTCCTTCTTGTGACTGCAGTAATATCTGCAAATATCTGGGAAGCAAAAATAGTTCACGAAGTCCTTATGAAATATATGTGTTGTGTGTTTATTTTGTGTGTGTGTGTCTTTCAGAAATAGAGTGTCATTATATTGCCTTGGGTTGGTTTTGAACTCATGATTGATCTGCCTGTCTCACCCCCTTTTAGTATGAGAATTAGACAAATCCTGGAATTCAAGCACTACCACCATGTTGGGCTTATGTATGGATGTACCTGTAAATGAATTCAAAAGCTTGAGAAAATAGTATCTTAAATATGTGTTTGGATAACAGATTTTTTTCTTCCTTTTTTGAGATGGAGACCATGTATCCCAAACTCTCCAAGTAAATGAGGATGATCTTGAATTTCTGATCGTTCCACCTCTACCTTCTGAATGCCAGGATTACAGACAAGCACCACCACACCCAGTTTTGGTATAATGTATTTGCTAATCTCTTTGAGGAACCACAGAGTGTTGGGTTAAATCCTTTCAATCACAGACTTCAAAGTCAATGACAGTTCTGTTCTTTAGACTGTGCGCTTGTGTCTTCTAGTAGGAAATAAAGTGGAATAATCATTAATGGCAGTGTTTGGGTTTTGATTGAGAAGATCATTAGCATTCACTTCCAGGCAGGAACATGGGCTCAATATACTTTGTGAACGCATCATTCCAATCACCAAGGCATAGACTCAAACTCATTTTTTCCCTTCCCACTATAATAATTATTGAAATTATACTTCCAAAATACACCCACAGATCTTCTTTCTTAGAAACTTTAGTTAGTATCAGGTCTCTTGATGTTACATAGCAGTCCCCAAGGCAGGTAAGACTTGAATTTGAGAGAGGATTTTAATACACTGGCTCAGCCATCATATATAAACTTAATAAAGTCAGATTGGTCCAAAGTGTAAGTTCCTCTTCAGAGGCATCAGTCTGGATCAGGCGCTGCACTTGGTCTTGGGGCCACAGGAGTGTCATTCAGCATATTACTGCTGAGGTGAGCTGCTTCTTTTCTAATACATTTTGGAAGCTATTTTTGTTTCTTCCTGGAACACACACATACATATATATCCATTTCTCTATCCTCAGCCCAGTTTAAAACAACACACTGCTGAATTTGTGTCTAATCCAATCATGTTTCCTGAGATACTAGTGAGTGTGTATTTGTTGAGTCTTTTCCGATATTAAAAAAAAAAAAAAACGTGAGCAGGCTTTTTTCATTCCTCTGCTTCACCTTTGGCATGTGTAACATTCACTAATCATCATTTTATGGTATCTGTGAAGTCAATTTTGATTATTTCTCCTTTGTGCAGGAAATTGTGCTCAGAGGTTAAATGCTGTTCTCAGAGTCAGAGCCAAGAATGGATTTTGAAATTGTTTAAGTGTCAAGTCTGACTTTGGTCCACCTTCTTGTGGTCTCTAGAGCTTTTGTGATTTTCCTATTTTATAGGAATATTGCATCCTGGTGAGATACATACATACATACATATATATATATATATATATATATATATATATATATATGTGTGTGTGTGTGTGTGTGTGTGTGTGTGTGTGTGTGTGTGTGTGTGTGTTTTTATTTTATTTTTGCTTTTGACATAGTGTCTTGCTATGTGACTCTGGCTGGTCTGGAACTTGCCCTGTGGTGCACATTTGCCTGGAACTCACAGATATCCACCTGCCTCTGGAGTGCTGGATTGAAAGGCAGGGGCCACCACACCTAGCTACATTTCTGATTAACAACAACAAAAACCAAAACCAAAAAACAAAACTTTTACCATATGAAATCAATGTAGGTATAGAATATTCCCAACTTTCCATTTCTTCTGTTGGGCTGGCTTCTATTTGGAAATGGGTGAATAGAAGAATTCGACGTCATTTTTGGCAGCAAGAGGAGTAAGGAACACATTATTCCTGTTCTAGACAAAGGTGTCCCCACCATTGCCCTTGTCGCATTCCTCCTTTTGGAGTCCTTTTCTTGTATCACACTGGACTAGGTTTGCTGTAAAAGTAGTCCACTAAAAAGTCCTAAAAAGGAAAACCCACAACAAAACTGAGAAACCACTGAAGTCTGTCATTGGGACCCAGCCTGGTTTTCCCCTGGGATCCCTCATCCTCAGTCTAATTCAAGACTGAACCCCGAATTCTCAACCCTAGCCTGCTCATGTACTTCCTGTATTGAACTAAATCTATTGTTATTCATGGCTTCTCTGCTTGTGCCTAGCCTGGGAGCTTCTAGCCCCTGAGAAAGTAGGGGCATTATTGTACTCAGCCGTCATCATCATAACTGCCCTTGAATGGATTCCTACAAATAAGTACTGTGCTAAGTGCTTCTGCAATTGCAGTATCTCATTGAAACCACACAGTGGCCCCTGGGCAGAGGTCTGTGGATTAGCCACACATCACATGTAGAAAGGAGAAAACTAACAGTGACTTCTCCAAAGTTTCGGTCACTAAGAAGTGGGCAGACATCACCTAGCTCTCAGGGTGCGAAACAGGATACAAAGTCTTGGTTCTTTTGACTTTAGAGCCCTCTTCCTTAACCCTAAGTTGCAGGATGCTCCCCTTGTATAAGGTGTGCCATAAATTAAGTGCTCAGTAAATTCTTACTGAGATGAAGAAAAAGATTGTTTGGTTGAAATAAATGACTTAGAGTGAACAAAGGTTTGAGTGCCTCCATTTTCTTCCTCTGTAAAATGATGGAGGGTTAATTACCTCTAAGAGCTCACCTAAGTGGGAGAACAGGAGAAGTGGCTGGAAGCTGAAATCTGAGCTGGTAGCTGAGGCTCTGCAGTCCTGGGCAAATAGCTACTGCATTATTCCAGTTGATCTTCAGTCCTGCAGTACTGGCGTAATTCCATTTAGATCCAATCTAGATAGGCTTTTGCAGGGCCTCTATCATTTTTCAGAATGTTTGAAAAACAAAATGCATTTAGGCTTCTAACCCTGGAGTTTGGAAATCTGAAATATACATAAGATGATATGAAGGAGGCTGCCTTTGATTACCATAGAGCAGCATAGCTGGGGGCTGCCATAAAAACCTATAAAATTGAACTGGGCCTGAACCATGACAGGCCTCCTTAATGCACGGTGCTTTGCTTTTCAAGCGCTTTCCTCCCTGTATTATACAAAATGTGGATGAAGTGATAAGTGAGTTTAAAAATGATTGTAAAAGTGAAGTGCACTGTCACACTGTGAAGCGTTTGCCCCAGGGGACCAGAAAGCGAATGCAGCCTCATTTCCTTCTAAGTGTTTTCTCGGGCTGCGGAGGGTTTCTGATGATAGGTTTGTTTGTTTGTTGTTTACTAACTTGAGACAATCTTAGGCCAATTTTTGTTGTTGTATTATGAGAAAAATTTTTTTTTTTTATCCAAGGGAGAATTTTTTAAGACAGAGATATCTATAAAGAGTAGAAAGGTGAAAGGAGAGAGACAGTGAAGGAGATGGGGGAGGGCATAAAGAAACAGGGAGGAGACAGCCCGATAGAGATTTATAAGTTGCTGTACTACTTGAAAGACTACTGGGTATGCTTTAAGTCCAATGAGCCAGTTAAAATTAAATACACAATTCGGTCCCCAAGACCATGAAAATGAAGAAAACTCCAAGCTGATGGCAGTGCTGGCTGCCTCCTGAGGGAGTGTTTGGCCTGAGCAGAGATGCTTGTCTCCACAGCTTCTGTAGGGTGAGTGTGTCAGGGCTGAACTGTTCGCTGTTCAGGGATGTAGTTGGCAGCGCCACAGAGCATCAACAGGATTTCCTGAAGACCAAAGGGCAAGAGAAGAAATGCATCCTGGTGTTGCACCCTCCTCTCTGACACCATTGGCCCTGCTTGGGTGCTGGCTTGGTGGTTAAGGAGAGAGAGCAAGCAGTCAGAGTCTGCATTATCAGTCAATGTAGGTGTTAGCTTTCTGTCTGCGCAGATGGTAGCTAAAAGCAAAACGCAGACAAGAAGGAGCCATGTCTGATATCAACTTCAAGGACACACCTCCCTTGACCTGACTTTTTCCCACTAAGTCCCATATCCTCAAGGTCCTGCTTCCTTTCATTAGCACCATTAGCTGCCTCCCCACCCCCCACCCCTTAGCACACGGCTGTTTAGGGGACATGTCAAATACAAGGTGTAGCACTAGTGACCTTGGTCCAGCCTTTAAGGGCTTCTCTGACTCACAGACTTTTTAATGTTTCTTTTTTTGGTGTGAACTAGTTCTCACGAGGAAGGGAAAGCGAACTGAATGGAGTCAGAGCACCAGACAGAGTGAAGGAAGGGCTGACTTGAGTCAGGAGTGCTGTCTACTGCACTCTTGCTAACTGGGGGACACTTGCCAGCAGCCTTACTTCACGGTGGCTCACCTGAACAGTGGAAAAGGTTTCCTTTGCCCTCTTCTTGGCAAAGGAGGGGCAGTGTGCGTACTGCAGAACCCAGCTTGTGGTATGGGCTTGAGATTTGAGGGTCAGTACTGAGAATGCAGCCTGTGCCTTGGGCTTAATGTCTGAGGGTCTCCAGTGTGCATTGCCATCCTACTTTCTCTCTTCTTGCCCAAACACAGCAAACTCTTTTGTGACATTAGGATGCCCCACCTTGCACTGTCCAGTATGTTCAGGTATCAGAATGCCTTGGCAAGGGAATTCTATTGAGCAATAACTCTAAACGTTCAGATTCAGGCTTAAACACACTAAAAGGAACACGGATGCAATGATAGGTTCAGTGAGGAGACCCTGTTTCACAAACAAGCAAGCAATAGTAACTGAAGGGCAATTGAGCAAAGTACCAGTCTTGACCACTGGCCTCCACAGGCACAGGTACATATGCCTGCACACACAGATGTATATAATACTCAAGAAATCCATTAATAAACATGACTGATTGATTACTAGCACCACAAGAAAATTCAAGAGACAAAGTATTAAATAATGAGGTAATCTTGTTATATAAATAAACCCCAAATATAGTTCAGCCCATTCATAATTAAGACAGAACAAAATCCTAGATAAAATTCATTTTTAGATTAAAAATTTGGGTAGCGGGCCTACAACCCTTGCCAACTTATAAAAAATGTTCAGTGCATTTGAAAGGAGAAAGGAAGTGGACCTAGTTGGAGTTCTAAACTGGGGACGAAGACACAAGGTCCAGGTCATCAACTGTATTATTTTTCCAATGATTGGACCATATACCTGTTCTGTCTCATAGTTCAGAAAGATGCTGTCCGTTATGGTGAGGAAAAGGTGAGGAGGAATATGGGGCAGCTGGTCACATTTGATCCTGGGGAGGAGGGCATGGGGAGGAATATGGGGCAGCTGGTCACATTTGATCCTGGGGAGGAGGGGATGGGGAGGAATATGGGGCAGCTGGTCACATTTGATCCTGGGGAGGAGGGGATGGGGAGGAATATCGGGGCAGCTGGTCACATTTGATCCTGGGGAGGAGGGGATGGGGAGGAATATGGGGCAGCTGGTCACATTTGGTCCTGGGGAGGAGGGGATGGGGAGGAATATCGGGGCAGCTGGTCACATTTGATCCTGGGGAGGAGGGGATGGGGAGGAATATGGGGCAGCTGGTCACATTTGGTCCTGGGGAGGAGGGGATGGGGAGGAATATCGGGGCAGCTGGTCACATTTGATCCTGGGGAGGAGGGCATGGGGAGGAATATCGGGACAGCTGGTCACATTTGATCCTGGGGAGGAGGGCATGGGGAGGAATATGGGGCAGCTGGTCACATTTGATCCTGGGGAGGAGGGCATGGGGAGGAATATGGGGCAGCTGGTCACATTTGATCCTGGGGAGGAGGGGATGGGGAGGAATATCGGGGCAGCTGGTCACATTTGATCCTGGGGAGGAGGGGATGGGGAGGAATATGGGGCAGCTGGTCACATTTGGTCCTGGGGAGGAGGGGATGGGGAGGAATATCGGGGCAGCTGGTCACATTTGATCCTGTATCAGGAGGCAAAGAGTGGTGAATGTTAGTGCTCAGCTTACTTTCTCCTTTTTCTCTCTTCATTCAGTCTGGGATCCCATTCCCAGGGTTGGCACTCCATCATTCAGACAGCTTCTTTTTCCCTCTTCAGTTCCACCTCTCTGCAAACTCTCACACAGACCCAAGTGTCCATATGTGGTTCCAAATCCAGTCAGGTTGATCATGAAGATTAACCATCACATCACCCCAATAGTAACTGAGTGGTAGGTAAGCTCCAAGTCTCATGGTGTATGGCAAGCATAAAATTCTTACCAAGGGCTAACCATTAAAATTTTGAGCCTCTCTGGGGAGATGAACATGGCTTCAGTCTGATGTCATCATGAATAAGGTACTTGGAGATCCAAGATGGATTGTAGCTTCATATATGTGTTTGTGGGTCCACATGGAAGTGTATTCTCATGTATGGATCCGAGTTTGATGTCAGATGTCTTCTTCAGCCACTTTCCACCTTATGAGTCCAGAGTTTCTCATTCAACCTGGAGTTCCCCAGTTTGTCTAGTCTAGTTTGTTTGTTTCCCACAACTGTTTTTCACCTTTAGTTTTTTTCAAAAGTTCAAAATGTATTATTGGTTTTGATCGTGATTTGGGAATTAATCGGTTACTACCAACTGAGTTCAGAAGGTAAAGTGCTTTTTAATACTAAAAGGAAACCCAGGTATTAATACTGTAACACATGTACAGTATTGCCTGACGTTAAGATCCCAAAAATTTTCAAAAGTTCCAAATTTAGCCTTAAGTACTCTATGTGAACTAGCCATCAATGTTAATAACACAATTCCATCAGAGTGTTTTACAGTTTATGGTGATAGGTTAAAAGCTTCCTTCTGCACACATCCTTTTTGATAACATGTCTGTTGTATTTTGCACACTATACATGCTTATCCTTTTTATTTAACTTCACATCCAAGAGTTCTAAAGCATCAGGCTGTGAAAAAAGTTAGATGAAATGGATAAATTAAAAATAGACCCATCTAGGTGAGCAAAGGTAATTTCACTGATCAGAAATTGCAGAAGAAGGCTGGGAAGCTTCAGTGAACATCCTGCAGTTCTGTGAGGCCATTCTGTGTCCAGGTAAATTGATCAAAAATAAAGTAGTCCCTGAGGAGCTAGCAGTCATTAATTAGAACCATATCAGTTGGTCCTTTATCTCTTATAGAATAAAAATAGTGTATAGAGTTAAAACAGGGTCCATTGTCTCTTGATATCGTATTTAGTAAAGGGAATGATGTAACATTAAAGCACCATTGAATTAAGATCAGTACACTGTGTTTTCTAAGTAGGACTTTTTATTATATGGGTGGCCCTGTGCTCTTGTTGGTGAAGGGCAGAGGCTTTGGTTTTGAACTGCCTAGACCTATAAAACTTGGGTGTAATTAATGTATAATAAAGTGCACAACTTAACAATGCCGAGTTTGATAAATTTTAATAAATATAGTCACCCATGAAATTAATATCATAATTAAATTAATGAACTAGCCCTCATATCCAAAGTTTCTTCTTGATCCATTTGAATCCACCTCACCTATACTCTCTACTCTCACCCTGGGCAGTCTTTGATTGGCTTTGTATCAGTTTGGATGAGCTTGCATTTCCTTGAAAAGTATGCAAATGAGATCATGTGACATCCCTTTTTACTGTGCAGTTTAGCTTTTACAAATTAGCTTGTTTTAAGTATCATTCATGTTGCTTACATATCAGTTTTTTTTTATTGTGTGTGTATGAGGTAACATTATCCCTTATCAAGGACTGATGGACATTTGGAAAGTTCCTGCATTTTATTTATTTATTTATTTGTTCATTTATTTTTACTAATTTACCAGGAAAACTGTGACCCTTCTGTGCAAGTCTTTATGTGGATATGTTTTCAGATGTGTGGATAAATGGTCAGGGGTAGAAGGCTTGGGTCATAGGCTGTAAATATGTGACTCCCTGGATTTAAGTTGTGTCTTGTACTACCTACTGGCCCATGACACTGCCAGTCCCTCAACCCCTTAGATAACACTTAGGCAGCTACATTTTGGAAAAATTACATGATTCGACTCATGGAAAGCAGTTGCACTGTCACTGTGCTTAGTTCATAGTAATCATTCATCTCATTGCAGTAACTTTTTAATACCAAGTTTAAGACTTTTGAAAATTTCGTTATAGAAAAGAATATTATTGTTGTATGCCTTCATGGTCCCCCCCCCCCCCCCCCCCGTGTGTGTGTGTGTGTGTGTGTGTGTGTGTGTGTGTGTGTGTGTGTGTGTGTGTGTGTGTGTGGGCATGAGCATCCACACCATGGCATATATATGTGTGTATATATATATATATTTACAAGACAACTTTTGGTAGTATATTCTCTCATTTCACTGTAGGATCCAGTGACCAAACTCGGGTCCCCAGACTTTGCATGGCAAGCACTTTCACCTACAAAGGCATCTTGACACCATCTAGTCTTTAGTTGTGAGGGAAATCCATTCATATGAAAAATAATTATTTCATCATACCGCAGAACAATGGGAGAAGCAAAATTCCACATTTACTTGTAACACTGTCACATAAAAAGAAACTGTTAAAAGAAAACCAAGAAGTATAGGCTACTTACATTGTCTCACAAAGTAATGACAAATAAGCCTAGGAATTTTTCTTCCTCTTGCACCTGTCTCCTTTATTTGAGGCCAAGTGGTGATTACTCTGCATGTCGGCCTCTGTGATGGTTAGTGTTAATTGATAATTTGGACAGGATCTTGGATGAGTCACCTGTAGGAAAGCCTCCTGGTTCACCTCTGAGGGATGATTTAGCTTCTGGGTATGTCTATGGGGGATTATATTTATACATATTATATTTAATAGAGGTGGGAAGACCCATCCTAAAAGTGGGTGACATAGTCTCTGGGCTTAAATCTTGGATTTTATAAAAAGGAAGAAGCTATCTAAGTGCCAGCATTCATGCCCTCCTTTTCCTGATTGTCAATACAATGTGAGTGTTTTTTGTTTTTATTTATTTATTTATTTATTTTATTATTTTATTTTTCTTTTGTTTTTCGAGGCAGGGTTTCTCTGCGTAGTTTTGGTGCCTGTCCTGGATCTCGTTCTGTAGACCAGGCTAGCCTCGAACTCACAGAGATCCACCTGGCTCTGCCTCCCGAGTGCTGGGTTTAAAGGCGTGCGCCACCACCGCCCTGCGTGAGCGGTTATGTTAAGCTTAAGCTCCTGTGCCTCGGCTACTGTGCCCTGATGGACTGTACTCTTTATTTGTGAACCAAGAGAAACCCTTTCTTGCTTAAGGTATGCTTTATCAGAGCAATAAGAAAAGAAACAAGCAGCTTGTTAATTAGTCAAGGAATGTCTACAAACTACAGATACCTAACCTTTCTCATTCTCCTCAGTTAGGAAGGCACAAGGATAAGTCACAGTCCTAAATGTGCAGTCACCTTTAATTCTAAAAGCGGTAAGGTTTGCAGGTAAGACAGACCACTCCCAAGGGAACAACTGTGAAGCTGTAACCTGAAGTGCATCATAGGCAAGAGGTTAGACCTCTCAGTTGATGACAGGGATGAACTGCTTTTATGGAACACCCTACAGATCCATAGCTAGGACGGTGATAGGCAGAACTGTTTATTTATGTACTCCCCTCCCCTCTGCCATAATTTTTACTGTATTTAAATTGAAATCCATCATGTTGATCCTAGAGCACAGACCTGGGGTTACTGGATTCCCTTACTCGTTTCTCTTCCCTACTTGCACTGATAAACTCTCCTTTCTCTGCTTTTCAACATTCCTTGTCTCTTTAATTGGTGCTCTGAGGTAAGGATCTGAGGCTAGCTCAGGATAGGTAGCTAAGGCTAACCTATTGGGCTGCTAAAACCAGGGCTTTTGCTATAAAACTTGGGTTAAAACTGCTGTGCATGGCTGTTAGCTAATAAGTATGTGGAGTGATGGGCACCCAGCCTTTGAAATGATAGATTGAAGTGAGAGATTTTAATTTCTAATAATTCATATGTTAAAACACCCAGTGCATATAATCAACCTAAAATGAAAGTGAATTGATAATTCTTTCTTATATGGAGAGTCAGTGGAAGAAGAAGAAAGGTAAAGAAAATGCAATCTTGTTGTTAGGTGTGCAGTAATTGCATAATGATGTCTAGAGAGAAAGCTAACCTGTCTGCTATTTAGAACAGTTGCCCTGGGGCTCAGAAGTCCTGTGGTTCTGTGACATATTGTGTGATAAGATACTTAACCATTCTGGCACTCCATGAAATCTGAACATTATGCTGAGATCATGGATAATTATCCCCATAGAGAATTCTTATGATTGCTTAAGGAGAGGTAGAATGTCTTCAGGGCTCTGTATAGAAAGACTTCTTAAAGGGTGTCTGGGAACCCTGCTGCCATTTGGTCTCAAGGATGGAAACCAGTCAAGTGTCCTAGGGAACACCACAGGCTGTCACCATTAGAAGGGCTAAGGTAGACCTCCCTTAGTTGGAATGGCAGTAGCCTGGATCTGGGTGGACACCACTCCCCCTCTATCCCTTTGTGGAACAATGCTTGAAGAAAGGATCATCTCTAAAAGAGATGAATTTTCAAGCATGCATCTGGATAGACAAACAGACAGGATAATTGTCTCCCCTCCCATTGTAGATCTACTGTTTAGCTTTCCTCGTAGTGCTGGCCTGTGTGGGGAGAGCTCTATGTTGTATTTCATTTTCATCTGCATTTTGGCTGCAGCTGGATGAGCAGATGTCAGTGAGTGATGCCTCAAACTAACTCTCCCATACTCTTTTGTTTTCCTGTTTATTTATTTCTACACATAGCCACTTTCCCCTGAGTAACATTTAGAATGCTGACCCTAACAGAGGGGGTAATGATTTAGAAATCCTGCAGCGTTGATAAATTCTGATGTAATATATCACAGACCTCAGCTGAGTGATCTTAATTTTGTGGATTTTTAGATATACACTTGAAGAGACTTCACTGTCCTCAATAAATTCATCTTTGGTCCCACAACCTCCTTACCTAGTAGGGTTCAAGAGATCATTTGTGAAACCAATTTTCAAGACCTTTGTTGAGCCTTTTCAATTAAAACCTGGCTATTAGAGTTTCTGGAAGATAGAGGGAATGGAACCCCTGTGTCAAATCCTTCTTTAAATCTTGCCTTTTTAATACATTTTCTTTCCCTTCTGAGGTAGAGAATGAATGTCCAGTGGGTGCTGACATTTTACTTTCGCATTTAGCCTATTCAGTTGGTCCATCGGGACAGTGTTCATGTATTGACTTCACTTGCAGCCCTCAGGAAAGCAATCAACTTTTCTTCAGAGTTAAAAGAGTATGCCCTATCCATGGGCAATGCCTCTTAGCATTCTGTTTTGGTACAAAGCATTCATTGAATTTTGCTCCCTTCGGTAAGTTGCTAGAATGTTTTCTCTCAAACAAACTCAACTTCTACTCATCTTTCTTAGAAAAACTGTAAGCCTCATTTTGTGCCAATATATTTATATAGAGACTCTAATCTTTGCCTTTTCAAAGGAAAGAACAAAGAAAAACAAAAACCAAATCAGATAGCCGAGAAGGTCTGTTGTTGAGTTAATTTCAAACTTTGCAACTTGGTAATCATATTTTAGTTATTACTGTTAGGGTCATAAATTATTCAGCATTTGTGTTTGGGATATTACTTTACTTCTCCATTATCCAAATTGATTGGCATACAGTAAAAGAAAAATTAATTTGCCTTTGCTTCTCATTGCTTTACAATGTTTACTGAATGTAAATGGTGATATTAAAATGATAGTATAATGCTCATGGTAAAAGCACACTTTGACGCACACTTTTAACATAGCCAACTATGGTAGCACATGCCTGT
The DNA here is from genome assembly GCF_007827085.1 of Peromyscus californicus insignis. NCBI lineage: Eukaryota > Metazoa > Chordata > Mammalia > Rodentia > Cricetidae > Peromyscus > Peromyscus californicus. Next base: position 21,285,898 of record NW_026294534.1, on the reverse strand, counting down.
ACTCTCAGTACTGGGAAGGTTGAGGCCAATCAGGGCTCTGTAGCAAACTGTGGACCACCCAGTGTCATAAAAACAGAACTTCAACAATTTAAAAACAAACAACAACAAAAAAACTGATGTTTAAACTCAGACTGAATCCCCCCAACTTTTTATCCACGGACTCATTCCGTTGTGCTATTTCCTATGTATTTTCCCATGATTCTTTAACACAAAGTAATGCATTTCCATTATGACATAGAAATTCCCATAGAATTAATTTTCTCTTAGGATAGGTTGTCAGATGCCAGTCCAAAGAGAGCTTCGTTCAAATTGTCAATTGTTAGACTTTTATTTCTTTCTTTTGCTCCCTTGTTCTGAGCCAACAATAATGATTGACAGGTCTGAATTTTTAAAATCCAATGATAATTAAGCCAAACATCCTAATTGTCGTGCTAGAAACCCCATCCAACTACTGAGGGATCTGGATGCAGAGATCCATGGCTAGGCCCCGGGTGGATCTCTGGGAGTCCAATTAGCGAGAATGAGGAGGGTTTATATGAGCAAGAATTGTTGAGACCAAGGTTGGATAAAGCACAGGGACAAATAGCCAAATGAATGGAAACACATGAACTATGAACCAATGGCTGAGGGGTCACATACTGGATCAGGGCCTCTGAATGGGTGAGACAGTTGATTGGCTTGATCTGTTTGGGAGGCATCCAGGCCGTGGGACCGGGTCCTGTGCTCATTGCATGACTTGGCTGTTTGAAACCTGGGGCCTATGCAGGATCGCTTGGCTCGGCCTGGGAGGAGGGGACTGGACCTACCTGGACTGAGTCTACCAGGTTGATCTCAGTCTGCTGGGAAGGCTTTGCCCTGGAGGAGGTGGGAATGGGGGGTGGGCTGGGGGGAAGGTGAGGAGGGCGGGAGGGGGGGAGAACAAGGGAATCCATGACTGATATGTAGAACTGAATTGTATTGCAAGATAAAAATTAAAAAAAATTAAATAAAAAAAATCCAATGATAAGTTCAGTAACTGATTCATTTAACCAATATCCTTTTCTTTGTTGTATGTTTGTGCAACGTAAAGGGGGCAATGTGATGATCTCCTTAAACGTAGCATTCGATTCCCTAGAGCTGACTCCAGAGCCATGAGCAAGGCTGGTGCTATGTACTCACTTTCTCCCTGACCATAGAGGCTTTGTGCTAGAAACCAGGCTCCACGGGCCCAGTGTGGGCCTATTGTGAGCTCACCGTGTGCTCACTGCAGATCTATTTCAAAATCCACAGCAAGTCCTCCGAAGATCTGCTTCAGACACATGCAGGCTTGCCACTGGCTGTGATTAGGCAGAAGTTGCGGTCCCAGTTGCCATGGAGACACTTGATTGAAGGGTTTATGGAAATAGCAGAGGCTTGGCACACTCTGGCAGGGTTGAAGTGTGACAAGAGCGGCAGGAGAGGGTGTGAGTGATGTTGAAGCCTCAGTTGCAGTGTAGATCCCAGGATATTGGACTGTGGGATGCTCACCAAAGACAGCGGCACTTGTGGAGTGGAGTGGACATAAACGTACAAGACAAGCTGTGTGCGATGTGGAAGCACAGCAGACGTGAAGCTGCCCAACCCCTTTGGGGCTCAGAAGATCATGAGCAAGTCCAAGACACTGGCAACTGAGCTGTTAGGTGGTTGGAATTTGTTTTTACTTTGATATGATTGTAACTGTGCGCGGATTCTACCTTCTTGGAACAAGAAGGTGTGTAACTTATTTTGAATTTTATAGGAGCCCCCAGTTAAGGGGCTTTGGACTTTTAAAGGGATCTTGAACTTTTTAAATCATTGGAATCTTTTAAAGACTGCAGGTCTTTCTGAGGTGTACTGTATTTTATGATATCAATGTGAGATCTTAGGGACCAATAGGAAACAAAAGGCTCTGGTTTAAAGTGAATTATTTGTGAATCAGAGGTGAAAATGAGGATAATGTCATAGTTAGCTTCACCTGTCAACTTGATATGAACTTAGAGTCACCTGGAAAGAGGGAACTTTAAACTGAAGAACTGTCCATTCCATGTCAGACTGGCCTGAGGCCATGTGTCTGTAAGACATTTTATTTATTTCTAATTGATACAGAGCATGCTGTTGGTTATGTCATCTCTAGGCATGTGAGCCTGAATGTACGAGAAAGATGTCTGAGTCAGTCAGAAGAGAGGAAGCCAGTAAGCAGTGTTCCTCCATGTGTTCTAGCTTTGACTTTCTCTGATGTACTGTAACCTGTTAGCCAAATAAACCTTTTCTTTTCCAAGTATCCCTTGGATAGGGACTAAAACTTAAATTGTATGTTAGGTAGGTGTGAAGTGTTCTGTCCAAAAATATTCATTTGATTCTCCCTACTTGAGATTAGAGATTATCTTCAGGAAAATATGACTGTATGGTCCTAATCTTCCCTAATTCACAAGTTGATTTCTTAACATGGAGACAGATAGTGACCAATGAATGTTGCAGCAGGAGTTACCTAGGATGTCTCCCTACTATGATTACTGTTGCTGTATTTAAGTCACAATGATTGACTTCCATTTTCAGAAGCTATAGCCCTCAAAGCAAATATATTTTGAAAAGTATAAATCATTTTAGGAATATTCAGAATGGTAATCTAGAATTCATTTTTATAAACATTCAAAGCTCTTAAATACAAGAGAAGTGTGTAAACACATACTCTAGGAGGAAAAGAATGCCAGAAAATCAAATTCAAAAATTGTCTTTAGGTAGAGTTTCATGGATTCTAATTTTTATCTCTCCCCTGTCTCTTTTGTCCTGGGGATTGAACCCAGAATTCTTGGCATTCCATGCGAGCACTCTACCTCTGAGCCACATTCATACTCCTTATTTCTTTCTTGTCTTATCACTCAGTTGTCTTTGCAAGTAACGGCTTATTAAGCAGGGAAGCTTAAACTTAAATAGGGCACAGGGAAGAGCTTTTGCTTTTTGAGAGGCTGAATTTAAGGAATAAACTGGTCATTTAATATTCTGGCAGTCATCGACCCTTCTTCTTCCTCTTCTCTTTGAGCATCTTGAAACATCTTTAGTTTGTTATCTTGATATAACCTCTGTACAAGTACTCAGAAAGGCAAGATGCTTAATAATTATGTAAATTAGGCAGCAGAGACACATCTCTGACAGGAGAAATAACTAATAGCAAATATCTTATTAACTGGTGGCCATAGATGTGACACATACTTTGTGTAAATGAAATTGATAGTGAAACTTGCAGCAGCCAGCTAATATATTTTAGAAATAGGACATTCTTAATTAATTCAGCTTTATTAGTCAAAAGCATTAAAATTTTATAGAGATGGTTTATGCAATAACTATGTTTTTCTTTTTTTCAATATCTTTACGTTTTGGGGGACAGGGAAAAATATCAAATCCTAAATGGCATCCTTCACACCATCGAAAGTGTGGGATATAGTTTTTCTTTTCCCATCTTCAGGGCTCTTTGCTGTCAATCTTGTAACATGCTGAAAAGTTTAAGTTAACACCGATTCACTGACTTGATTCTCCACCACTTATTTCCTGTCTAAACATACCTTTCATGGAACTTCTAGATCCCAGTAGAGCTAGCTCACAGGCAGGAATCATATAAATAATTTAAAATTTAGTAAGCCATGTCAGAATTTAGACCTTTTGCTGTGAGCCTAGAGTCCAAAGTAGATCTGAACTTGCTTTGAGAACAAATATGACAATAATTTTTCTGTTTTTTGTTTGTTTGTTTCCACATTTACTTTTATGTGTCTGTGTGTATGCTACATGTATGCAAGTGCCCACAGAAGCCAGAAGAGGGCACCAGATCCCCTGGAGCTGGAGTTACAGGCAGTACTTGGTGATGGGAGCTGAACTTGGGACCTATGCATGAGCAGTAGGTGCTCTTAATTGCTGAATCATCATTCTAGCCTACAGGGATCTTTAAAAACAGTCTTTCTGCATGGTTACCCCTTCCTAGTAAGTGATTTCATAATGAGTTGTGTGTTTTTTTTTCCCCTCCTGGGAGCATATGAGAAAGTGTCTTTTTAATCCTAGGTTGGGCACTGACAACATGGCAAAGAAAACCATTTCTCAAGTCGAGCTTAGTAAAGCAGTGAATGTGGAGTTACTTACAAGAGGGTGAGTGAGAGGAACTTAGAGGAACAAGGATGATGATCCACAAAAGCTACATCATTGGTTCTACCTGCACAATTGTCAAACAGCTTAACTGACTCTCTTCTCTAGGTCATTATCACTATTTATTTATATAACCTAGGAACATTACTTATGAATCTTGTGCCTATCAAGGTTTTCAGAGCCTTGTAAATTTTATTTCCTTAAACTTAAAGAGCTTCCCTCTAGGAAGGGAGTGTTTACAGGAAATAGCCATACAGCATGTGTTTATAAAATTGCTGGCCATGTTGCCTTCATATTAGCAAGATGATGGAAATTCAGTCTGTGATGGTGTAGGGAAACAGCAATCATCAAATGAAATGTTGAGAGATCACTGTTTTCAGATAACTAGAATGTAGATGAAACTATTATAGGTTTCTCAAATCCAAGCAATTATTCATACTTATGAAGTCAGTATCTAAGAAATAAGGATGACTTCTCAAGCTGAGCTGCTTAATGTGATGCAAACATTCAGCCTATGGAAAAGCCAGGGTTCTTAGTCAACACTCTGATTCCTGGGCCTTGGCCCACTGAAACTCACCCTCTACTTACTATTATCACCTTTCTATATTTCTGTCTTTGCATGAGTGGAATATAGAAAGCTGTTGTTTCTTTTTCTATTCCAAAGTAAAGTTACAGATACTCTGATACTTCATTTCTAACTGCTGTGGGGGAAGACATTTTAGCAGCATATCTAATCTACATTTTATACTAGCTATGGTCTGATACTAGCTTTCTGAGTAGGAGCTCCATTCTGTAGTGTGTATCAGAATCCCTCTGAGCTTCAGCTCAGCACCATTCCAGCCCCATACTCAGAGTTTCTGATTCAGTGAGTGTAGGGTGAGGCAGAGTCAGGCTGCTGATCTGGAGACCATGCTTGGAGGATCTTTACTGTAGCATACTCAGATGCAATTGTTTCTAGTAAGAAGCCACAGTAGATATAGTCTAGTCTGTCCGTCTCTGCTACTTTTCTTCCCTGCCTCATTTCTATACAGAAGGAGGAAGGGTCATGCTTTGTATTTCCACAACCAGCAAGGGTTTTTATTCCCGCCAATTGTGTTCTTATTTTTGATTACTGAGTTCAGCAATCAAGCAACAAATGTCCCAGAAAAGACCATGTTCAAACCCTGTGTAATGCTGAAGTGATTATGGCAGGTAGTTCCCCAGCTCTTCATCCTAAAGGCATTTTATATGATACCTAGACACACTGGGTGAGGTTAGTGTTATTTTCTTCTAAGACATTTGATTTGTGTAGGTACATTGGCTGGTAGGATGGAGGGGTCCTTTAGAATGATATATGGCTTCATCATTAGGTAGCTGCGTCTAGATTTTTTGCAAAGAAATAAAGCCTATATGTCTATCTTTGGCTGGGCATACCAGACTTGAGGAATAGGCATGCCAAAATATCTAGAGCAGTGAATCAAGGGAAGTATACACTTTCCCTAAACAGGGCCAGTATAAAGAACATATAACAGCATCTTTCAGAGGTCATCTAGAGGAGTAGTTCCTGTGGTTCAGAATCCCCTGTTTTTTTCCCTTCTCCACTTTCCTTTCTGCACCTATGATGACTTATAGTGTCCCTCAACAATATAGACAAGGAAACTATAGTAGCCTGTGTTACTACAACAAAATATCTGATATGGGCTATATTAAAAAAAAGACATTGACTCATAGTGATCAGAATTCAAGCTCCAAAGAGATTATTGTATATTCAGGGGAAAGTCCCCTTGGGCTGTATCACATCATGTTAGGAGTGTATGTCTCAGTGTGTGGGTCTGTGTCTGTGCCTTTAACTTGAAAAGCTAGTAGGAATTAATTCTGGAGGCTCAATCATAAAGATCTAATCTAATCACTTCCTCAAAGCCTCACCTCTTTACCTCATAGTCATATTAACTTTCCATGGTCTTAGTACCATTAATATGAGAGACTTGGTGAATTGTATTTGTCAGGGCTCTCTAGATGAACACATCTAGTAGATGAATATATGTTGTAAATGGATATGTTAGATTTGCATGTATGATAGCATCTGGGTGGTCCAACAATGGCTGCCTCACACTGGAGAGGCTGAGAATCTGGCAGTTGCTCAATTCATGATGCCCGGTGCCTCAGCATATATAGTTCTGGTGAGTTCACCACCCTTGGCTCTGTTCCCAGTGTGACCTTGAACACACAGAGACCCTGCCTGCCAAGTGATCGTATTAGGGACATGTGCTACCACTACCTGACTTTTGTGATAATAGCTTGCAATTTCCTCTGATCTCCAGGCAAACTTTTTTTATTAACATACAAATAAAATATCACCACAGAAAGCAAGTGGGCTAAAGGGATTAAAAAGCCCCTTCTTTCATTACCTTTTGTCTGGGGCACCACTAGAAGGCACTGCCCATATTTAAGATAGATCTTCCTACTTCAAGTAATCTGATCAAGAGAATCCCTCATAGAAGTGCTCCAGTGCTTTGCCTTTTAGTTGCTTCCAAAGCCATTCAACTTCACACAATTAACCGTTACAGTGATTAAAGTTCTTACAGGAGTTTGGGGACACAAATAATATCCTAACGGTGTAAATCTAACTCATAGGTTTGTCTTGTGAATGGAAAAGAATGACTGATTATTTGCCCTACTAAGACTTATGTAGTATGAGTGTGTGTGTGTGTGTGTGTGTGTGTGTGTGTGTGTGTGTGTGCTTGTTCACTTGTGTGTGTGTGTGTACCTGTGTGTTCTTGCGTGCTTGTGTGTGTGAGATTGTGTGTGTGAGATTGTGTGTGTGTGTGTGTGTGTGTGTGTGTGTGTGTGAGAGAGAGAGAGAGAGAGAGAGAGAGAGAGAGAGAGAGAGAGAGAGAGAGAGAGAGAGAGAGAGAGAGAGAGAGATACAAGGCCAGATTTTTATATTTCTTTGTGAAGTATACTTTATATTTGTAAGCATTAGTTGTTCATGACAGAAGAATTAGACAATTCCAGTAGCCAAACACTGTATGTTCACATCATGCAGCATCTAGTGGTAAAATTACACAGCAACACACAAGTCTCCTATGACCCACAAGGGGAGAGAACAGTATTATGTTAAGGAAAATTCTAGTTGTTGTATATCACTTTTCTCAGGTTTCATCATGGTGGGTATCTCTTTGAAAAGACAGGGTATCCAACAGGGAGGTAAAACATCCCATGCTACCAGGAACCTCCATTAAACTCAGGAAATACACAACTCAATAGATTCAGGAAGTCCCTGAAAATGTGGCCGCACTCTCCTCAAACTCATGTGAGGTATAAGCACTGCTTAGAGACATCTCAGGACAGCAGCTGGGCTGCCCGGAAAAGGCTCCGAGCAATAGAGCTTCCTGGAAAGACTCTCCAATCTTTTGTGATGCCTGCAGGCTGTGCAGTGTGCTCCAGGTTTCCAGCTTTCATGAGCTGTCACCATGCTGGTTTGGGCTTTGGTGATGCATCTGTCTTTGAGTCATTTCTGCTCCTACAAGTAACTGCTGACGCATATTCCTGTAAGCAAGCACAATAAAACTCATTGGTTTATACCCAGTTAGACTTTGGTGGCATCCTTCCTTTTTCTTTTGTTAGTCCCTGTCCTTGGTGGGGAGATCTTTGTTCACATCTCCCCAGGAAACGTGCTACATGACATGTCACAGAAGATCCTTTGTTTCTTAGTGCATGAAAAGAGTGTGGATTAAAAGTGATAATTCATCTCTGATATGTGATCCTTTCTTCTGTTTATATCTGTCATTGGGGTGATGTCTGAATGTTTTTCATCAATTTCTCCTAAATTAAAACTCCCTTCTAAAAAACATTCACGTAAACTGGAGTGCAATCTCAACCCCCTCTCTAATCTTTTTTTTTTTTTTTTTGAGGCAGGGTTTCTCTGTGTAGCTTTGCGCCTTTCCTGGAACTCACTTGGTAGCCCAGGCTGGCCTCGAACTCACAGAGATCTGCCTGGCTCTGCCTCCTGAGTGCTGGGTTTAAAGGCATGTGCCACCACCGCCCGGTCCCCTCTCTAATCTTTTTCTTTTGCCTCTGTGTTTACATGAGATGAGAAAAGTAGGACAAGCTGGTTCACTCCTTGTAAGGCTCAGGAGAGGAAGACACCACAGAGATATATGTCTAGGAGCCTAGAACCCAGAAGAATGTGGAGAGAGGGGGGGAAAAATGAAATACATCACTATATTGCATGTGCCCCAGCAAATGAATGTTCACAGCACACCTCAGTTCTGTATGACTGTGAGCCTCGCAACACACGATCTACTTTCCCTTTACATAATTAGGTATGCCCAGAAATCATCGTTATTAAATGTGTAGGTTCAATTAAAATTATAATTTATTTGTCCAGTGTTCTATGACGTGATATGTGTAGTATTTCCATGTTTTCTTCTGCTATGCAGTATTCAGCCTGTCTGCTTTAATTTCAGTTTGATGGGTTTCTCAGAATAGCTCATAGAAGTATGATTAGTAGGTCAGAAGTTGTACTTGTGAAGTGTTTTGATGCTTGTGCTTGATTCCAGGTTATCTTCCAGAAATATAACTTGTTTTTTTTTTTGTTTGTTTGTTTTTTTTTAGCTAGTGCCTCAAAATTTCTTGAGGTCATCATATTATTTTAATCTTCACTTATCTGGTTATCTGGTTAGGCCAATAATGGATTCCTTTAAGCTCCCAATGTTCCTGTGTGCCTTTCATGAACACTTTCTTTGCATCATCCAGTGCCCTTTCAGTTTCTTGAATGATTTTTAGCTTCTATTTAAGGAGTAAAACAGTATACCTGTTTGTTAAGCTATTTCCTATTTTGTCTTTTTTTAAAAATATATTAAGCTTTCACACGTATGATGCTTGGAGAATTGTGTTTTCTGTGGACAAATTTTAAAAAAAAATCTGCTTTGCCACAGGAGTCCCTTTTCCCTTGTGGCTCAGTGGTTTCCATGCTTCCAGCCATAGCAACTCGGATGTAATTGCTGTCTTGGTTCCATCATTTCTTATTTAGTTCCTCAGTAGTAAGGGAGATATATCTGGAAGTCTGGTTTTGTTTTTTAATGTAAAGAATTTGGTATTTGTTTTATAATTCTACTGAGGGGACAGGCTTTTATAATTCTTGCAGCTGAAAGTTATTAAAGTATCCATGGAGTTCAGCAAGGTTTCATCTTAACATTATGAAAAGTTTCAGACCAGCGCTGAGAATTTCACAGAAGGCCTTGGCCAGTGTCCCTAAGTGCAGTTGATTGTCGTGAAAGACAGTGACTTGACATGTCTCTGTTGGGATCCAAACAGGTGGAGAAGAGTAGAATGACGGGTTAACGTCGGGTTGTCTGCAGGAGGAGAAGAGACCTCTTCCAATGTAAAGCACCCAATGGGAATAAATGGCAGTGCCAGGCCTTGGGCCACCTGCTTATCCTAAATTGTTGCATAGCAGCAAGATGCTGCTGTGTACATCAGGCCCAGCTTGCTTCCTGGCCTGTTTCCTATAGCCCAGGTAACACGGTGGCTTTAAGTATTGAGTCAATTGTGTTTCTAAGGTGGCATGGTTTTGATTCTACCTGGAGACATTCATGGTCCCTTATCCATCTTTGTTTCAGGTTCATGCACTCTGCTTCCGAAGATCATACTGTGCTACCTACAGTACTGAGTAGCTGTGCAGGCATATAAATGTTATTTATGAGGACGTTGGAAGTGCATTAAATATTGTGAAAATGCTGACTTTGACACATTGAGGATAATGATGCAGAAACACTAGGCTCTTTGTAAACTGTTTAATGGTAACAATTTTCTAAATCAAAGCAATCTACACTTCTCCATTTACAATTCCTCTCCAAGTACCACAGTCTCATAAAGAGGTTTACTATACAGTGACTTCTTCTTTTCTGAATGGTTATTTCACACTCTGATGTTTCAAACCATTTATATTTTATCTTTCAGTAGCATAAAAGTGTGACATGGGGAATGAAGAATTGTGTACCATTTGATATCATGATATCATTAACAGGTAGAAAATTTATTTAAGAAAAGTAAAGTTTAGGAAATGTGAGCTGATCCCCTCATTTTGTGAGTACTTAACATGCTAGGAAAGAATTGATGCTTCTCTAAGTGCACTTCTGTGTAGAAAATAGTAATCTACATGTGCTGTTAGCCTATTGTTTAATGGGTTTGCAGTGGTAAATGCCAAGAAGATTAAGAGGCCAACTCAATTACCTTTAATGTTTCAGATATGGCAAAGTTTAATCTATACATTAACTTTTGCATTTTGTAAATCATAGATATTTACTGAAAAAATGAGCATTTTTTCCTCCATGTGTAAGTTGAAAAGAATGTTTGTGATCTAATTACATTTGATTGTAACAGCCAATGCTGTTTGCATCTCATGTCTACATTTGTTCCTGACCTGCTGTGGCTTCACTTAATGAGTTTCTTCAGGAATTTTCCATGACCTCCTTTGCTTGCATCAAAAGAGAAAATGGCTAACACAAAAATAGCAGAAATATGAGCAAGAAATGCCTGATGGAAAAATGTGAGGCATTTCTAAGGGACCCAGAGAAAAAAAAGTTCCTTGTAGCAGGCCTTCTTGCCATGTAAATCTTTTCAATAAATGAGAATTATGCTGCATTTGGCTTTGAGGACATTCAGATACCAGCCCCAATGCCAGCAAACTGTCTGTCATGTCGCTTCTATTTCATTTAATGGAGTAGCTTTCATTCAGGAAAGTAAGCATCATTGTCAGCAGGTTGGCAGGGGAGGGAGAGTTAGCAAAGCTGTGTGCTAAGAAGTGTAATATGCCAGAGTTACATCTTTGGGACTTGGCTATAAACTTTTATTTTAAATGTTCTGTGTGCTCACAAAAATTTAGAGGATATGAAATACGTTAGATTTTTTTTTTAAACCTCAGACACTGAATAAAATCTCATGCATGAAAGTGCCTAATAAAATGGATAATGTACAAAGTAAGGAACAGGGATTTTATGATTCTAATAGAGACCTGACAGGAAAAAAAAAAGTTAAAAAGCAGAGTCATCTTTTTTGTGAGGAGCATCTCCCACCAGTTGAAACACAAAGATCTGCATGCTTCATTGCTGGTGGTCTCAGGTCATCCTTACCTGCCACATGTGTTTTCTCTGGAAGGATCCTAAACCAAGTTTAGCTGGTGAAATCTGTGAAGGTGACATTGTATGCCCACCCACCCCCTGCCCTCAGAGTTCAAAACTGGTCTGCTTTCCCTGATGTTTCCCCAGGGGGGCAAAAGAGAAACTTCCTAGTTTAGAGGAAGTAGGCCACTTTGTGAGTAGAAGCCAAGGTATTGTGCTTGAGAAAAGCAGGGCCTTACCCCTAGAGTTCTGTGCAAACAGCTTTCTCTTTGTTAGAGTGGAGATTATGAATGGGAACTAATTAAACATAAATTTATGTATAAGTAAAGTAAACTGGTTAAGACTGCCCAAACTTTCCCTAGGAACCTTTAGAAGAGCCAGTGTAACCATTGGTGATATATGATATATCAGTATGGATTTCCATATCTAAAGGCTTTGTTTTTATTTTTTTTCTTTTGTTTCCTTATACATGGCTGCATAGTCAATACATGGACTATAGTTGGAAAAGGTTTAACTATCAGAGCAAAATGGAAAAATGTCATTTTCAGAAAAGAAACCACAATGAAATGGAAACAGTGATCCATATACAAAATTTGATATATACATGTATTATGATACATAATTTTAAGCTCAAATTGATACAACTAAAATTTAGAAAATTTGTAGCATGTTTTTGAATATACAGTATAGTCAAGTCTTTCGCCTCTACCGAACACAGGATGCTATTGCTCTAAATATTAGTATCTTTGTGCAGCATTAGTCCATTGATCATTTTGACTGGATAGTAAGCCTTTATTGCTCTTCAACGATTGCATCTTACTGTGTTCCTTCTAATGTCCTTGTGTTAGAAGTTGGTATACAGGGCAGTGGTTTTCTCTTTTCGTGTGTGCTTCTGTAAAATCATATTGGACCTTGTGAGGGAAGCACAATGCAGCTATGCAGACTGGATGATGTATCTGTTAGCCCACAGTGACCACTGGTCTTCAGGTTCACTGAAGCTTAGCAAACATTAGAATAAAGTTAAACAATTATGAAAGAGAAATGCTTTCACCATTAAAAGCATAGTGAAAAACAACCAATATTTTATAAAATGACCTTGGAGTCTTCTAGTGTAAATGTGGTCAAGAGACCTTATCAATTAACAGGCTAATATCGTTGGTTCATTTGGAGCAGAATTAGGTTCTCTGTGGCAGAGTGCCCAAACAGAGTCCAATCCCATGGAAAGCAACTATGACAGATCATGAACAACTATGACAGTCATTCCCTCCATGTAGTGGGGTTTATAGGACATCTACACCTATCCATTCTCCTTTGGGGGTTTGACTCCTAAACCAGACTTTGTTGTCATTTTGAAAAGGACATTGCTTGCATGCTTAATGCACATGTGGTATTTACCAAGTATTTTTAGTGGGTGCTTAAAAACCATTCACGTGTCACTTGTCAATAGGATGTGTTTCAAGAGTGCATCATTAGATGTCTGTGTTACTAAATATCTCTGCCTACATTCATACAGAGCCTATCACAGACTTATTCTATATTGTATAGTCTATTGCTCATGGATAACACCTTACAGTAATTTGCTGTTTTTGATATTACAAGCAGTTATACCAATTGCAATTAAAAGGCTGATGGATGATAGGAGTTTGGGTGTTCTATCGCCATATATATATACCCTTACTATGTGTGCTGTATTCTTGGCCATAGTACCATTGTTGGATACATATCTCTAAATGCCTTGTTACAGTTAACTTGTATTTTTTATGAACTATTAAGAATGTAACTGCTTTCAGCTTCTCCTTACTATGCTTAGAGCTCATCCTTTCCAGCTTCGGATATAGCTAGGCTAGAATTTGGTTGGAAATAGTTGAGCAGTATCATACAAAGTTGATAAAACTCCTAAAGATCCTTCTTTGTTAAGCCCACTCCTGGGGGCCTTCATATAGTAATATGCAGGAATGGTAGAAAGTGATTTGGATTCCCAGATCAGTGTGCCTTGAACTTTATGATAGTATTCTTAATTAATAATTCTTGAATAATGACTACATGTTTATTGAATGTTTCATTTAGATAAAATTGACATCTGTAGAACTTAGCCACAATTTATTTATTCAGTATGGCAAATAATGTTGCGTAAATCAGACTAAGGAAGTGTGCTTAGGACCACTGAGCATGTAACAGATCTTGTGATCGGGAACTAAGTACAAAAGAGAAATACAACGCTTCATTTCATATTCCTGTCTTTGGATTCTCTTAGATTACAGCAGTAGTATATCTCCTATCAATTGAAACCAAATAAGATGAAGAAGTTTAAAGGCAAAGCTGATCACGTTTTCCCACTCTACTTTGTGGCCACCCTTCTACGGATGCAGACAACACTGACATCTTGTTGTTCATTTTTCTGTCTTTTTAATTTCTTGTGTAAATATTTAAAGTGATTTAAATTCTCATATCACTGGTGGATTTTTTTAGGCTGAACAAAATCATTCCGTGTATTAGTATGTAATGTTCCACTTTTTTTTTTTTTTTTTTTTTTTGGTTTTTCGAGACAGGGTTTCTCTGTGTAGCTTTGCGCCTTTCCTAGGACTCACTTGGTAGCCCAGGCTGGCCTCGAACTCACAGAGATCCGCCTGGCTCTGCCTCCCGAGTGCTGGGATTAAAGGCGTGCGCCACCACCGCCCGGCATGTTCCACTTTTAAAAAACAGAATACACACACACACACAGATATTGTGAAAAGAAAAAGTTGTGCAAATGTGGTAAAAGAGAGCAAATATGAGTGTGTGTACTGTTGCCAGGCAGGGTGGGAGAAACTTGTCCAATGCTTTTGAATGTTAATGAGCTGTACTGATCAAGATGGGGACGTTAAAGAAGTGACTTTTGCCTCTCTGTCTCTATAGAAGGAAGACATGTAAGTGCTATTTGGGGCTTTGTGTCTACATGGAAGAATCAATGGAGGTTACAGTGAGTTAGAGCAGGAATTTTAAGAGTACAGAAATGTTTCTTGACTGTCAGAATGACCAAGATTAAAAAATCTGATATTTTCAGGAATTGGAGGCTCTGGAGGAAGGAAACATTTTCTCTCACTGTCTCCGTGAACTATCTGGAAAACTTGTGTGTGTGTGTGTGTGTGTGTGTGTGTGTGTGTGTGTGTGTGTGTGTGTGTGTGTGTGTTTTATATCTAAAAGTTGAAGATGTGTATATTCTAAACCTCATGCTGCTGTTCTGGGAATGTGCTTTATACCTGAGCTATTCAGATTATTTCAGAACCACTTTAGAATCTGAAAAATTAGAAAGAACTTCCAAGAGTCTTTGCTGACACCAGCTTCATACATTGCTGTTGACTAGCATTACACATTAGACTTTGAGCAATTTGAAAGTAGTTATTGTGCTTAGAAAGAATGAAATAAGCTTGTTAATGTAGTCATAAATGCCTCTTCATGAGAAGGAGTTATTATTCTGAAGCAAAAATTTACTAAAAAAACCTAGTGTTGTTTCAAATTTGCTGAATCTCTTAAAATTTACCTTAATACGAAACATTTGGTTCTCACATCTGCTAGCTTATCCAATTTGTCATGATGTGTCTCCTTTGGTGCCCATTTATCATGAGAATCTGGTCCCACTCTGATGTGTTCCTGACAAAGGAAGGAGTATCTTAATAATCTTTTTAGATACTTATGGTATGTTTTGGTACTCTACTGAAGCTTCACAGTGGAACCATGTGAAAGAAGGAAAGTTGACAATCTTTATCTTCTGTTATGCTGCATTTTTATGCATCTTCATTCATGCATAATTTCGTAATATCAGGAAAGAGCCAGTTAGAAAAGATTGGTTTGCATATTATGCATATCCTCCAAATGCTAACATACGTCATTCAGCCACATGAAGATCATGTCCATTAGTATTACTGCTGATTTCCCCTGGAAAATCTCATTTTAGGAAACTGTAGAGTGGCAGGTACATGTTTTTTTTAATATGATTTTAAACTATCATCACACATTTTATCACTCATAAGGAATTTTGTTAGTCCCTTATTTTTAGTGGTAGTCTCTCCGAGGACTGAACCCAGAGCCCAGTACCTGTGTTCTTATCTACCGCACAGCTCCATTGGTATTCCTGAGAAAACACCTGATAAGTACTTTTTAGAACTTTTATGTAATTTATAATTTTCTATATTTTAAGGCATTTTTACATAAAGTATATTTTTATAAAAAACAACCCACACTTAATATGTAACTTTATCTTTTAATAGCTTTTCCTCAAAATCCCCATTGCTTCTTCAGTGTTCAGTAAAATGACTTTGTGCCTAAATTTTGGAATGAAAATAATGTACTCAAAGGTACAGGTTTGGGAGTTTATTTATTTTTAATTACTATATTTTATTTTTTGAGAATTTTATATAGGTGCACTACATTAACATAATTTTCCCTTCCTTCTTTTCTTTCCACATCCCCTTGTGTCCAGATTCCCCTCCTTATCAACTTCATTGCTTTTTATTTCTTATTATTGTTGTGTGTGTGTGCACGTGCCATACACATACACATACACATAGTTATATTTATAAACACCACCGACTAAGCTCCTTCAGTCTTTCTCATATGTCTACGTGTTTAGTAATGACTACTTGGAATTAAATAATCTATCAAGGAGGTCCTACCTGGAGAGGACTGATTCTCCCTCTCTCAACAAGCATTTATTGCTTGTAATACTCCATCAAAGGTTGAGGCTTTGTGAAATTTCTCCTGTGCATGTTGGCATATGAGTTGTTGGTGTTATCTTTTAGATTTTGTTCACGCAGCCATGTTCTTGAAAGTTCATGGGTACAGCTTCCTCCTCACATATAGAAGATACTACCTCTCAGGAGATGTCCTGGTCTGCTGGCTCTTACAAGCTTTCTGCCCTCTCTTCCATGATGCTCGCTGAGCCTTTAGTATAGACATTATTTTATAGATGTATTAATTGGGGGTGAGCACTCTCCAGGCAGGTGCTCTCTATATTTTGACCAGTTGTGGCTTTCTGTAATGGTCTCCATCTCCTGTACACAAAAGCTTCTTTGATGAGGGATGAGAGCTACATTTATATCAACTACGATAATGGATCTGACATTTTGGTTTACTGGGAGTGTGTGGCAGCAATGTATATACCATTCTTGTCTAATAGAGTTCTTTATTCCTACTCCTTTTTCACGAAGGTACTGAGAGTTTAGGGACCACTGGTTTCATACCATCAGGATGAAGAAAATGCAGTGGAAATTTATATTCCATTTTTTCTATTATCAATAATTTAGTGTTTATTTATTGGATATCAGAGAGTCTGGGAGTCCATATTTTTAACAATCATCTTAGAAAGACATGCATATGTGCACCAGATAATATGTACAGAATGTTTAGAGGTTCATCATATGTAACATAAAGACTCTTGGATAAAATTCGGATTTTTTTTTTTTTGCCCTGAAGATGTATCAATTGTAGAACACTCTTCTAATAGAGTTCTGGTTCAGGAACATATAATGGTAGATGGATAGGGAGCGTACAAAAGAGTATAGTCATCTCCATGAGGTGTTATCTTTGTTCTATTTACATGTGTGTTTAAAGCACCTCACACAAAGAGGGCACTAAGTATAGGTTTAATGCATTAACTATTCTATTAATAAATTAAAAATATACAAAACAAGGGTCAGTGAGATGGCTCAGTGAGAAAAGGTGCCTGCCACCAAGTGTGATGTCCTCAGTTTGACCCTGGGGTCCTCATGGTGGAAGCAGAAAACCTACTTCTGCAAGATCTCCACTGACCTCCAAATCCATGCTGTGATGTGAGTCCTCCCTCAATGCCCCATTAAAATAAATATTTTTAAAATGTAAAATTGTGCGAAGCTCAAATGCTCAGAGAGTACTGAAGGAATAAGGTCTTCCAATCCTTTCCCTTTTCCAATTTCATAACCTGTTTCTCGTTTTGATACACACACACACACACACACACACACACACACACACACACACACACACACAAAATAGTTTAGATTTATTCCAATGACTGTTTGTGCATAATTATCTAGAAACAGCCAAATTTCCTATTCTTTGTCCCTGCTAAATCACAGAAGAAGTGCACTCTTAAATTCATTCAGAGGGGAAATGGGAAGCATCATGTTTAAGAAGCTGTGTGCAAACATGCTGTCTCTGTGTTTTTGCATTTGTTTTGATTTCCAATCTGTGCACCCTCTCCTTTCATGGCTGTCAACTGCTGCAGAGTGTTGTAGTTTTTATTGTTTTCAGCACAGTCTCTTTCTTGATTAAGTGGGATCGGTAAATGTTCTACTTATTGGGAAATATCCTGAAAATTGATCTCAAAACTTATTTCAAACAGACACGTCTTGAGAGGGACCTATTATTTCCAGTGAGGTTATTTGTGCTGTCTTTAAACAGAGGTAGGTGTGTGTGTGTGTGTGTGTGTGTGTGTGTGTGTGTGTGTATGTGTGTGTATGTGTGTAATGTGTGCACATGCATGTGCATGTACCTATGTGTGCTTATGTTTTATAAGCTACAAAATTTAAAGCATTATCATAAATATACCTATTTATGCTAGGTATGATGGCTTTGATGACTGAAAATTAGATGTAGGATTCCCCGATATATGCCAATACTTTTAATAAAGGTCCTTCTTTCTCTTAAAATTTTATTTAAATCTTTTTTTTTTATCACATTCATTTATTTAGGTGTTTGTTTGCCGACCTGTGTGTGTTTGTAGGCACATATATATGTGTATGTGTGCCACAGATGTGCCATGATGCTTGTGTATCATAGTGAATATGCGGACAACACAACACAGCCAATCTAGCTGAAATTGGCTCTCTCTTTCCACCATGTGGGTCCCCTGGATCAAACTCTGTTTGTCAGGCTTGGTGTCAAGTGCCTTTACCCACTGAGTCATCTCACAGACCCTGGTTATCTCACTTTGACATCTTTGTGACTGACTCATTGTTATCTAGATTAACACTAGTAATCTCGCCCCCCCTCCCACACCCATCTGGTCCCCTACCTGCCATGATTTTTTTAAAACACTTGATTCTTTTAAAATGGGAGGTAACTTTGTAGAGAGAAATTTGTAATGTTTGAAGTAGTGGTATGTAGAACAACCAAACTCAGAATATGAAATATGCGTTTGAGTTGTGCTTTTTAGAGAGGGATAGAATGAGTGATGACAGTATCTGTTTAACTCTCATGGGTTAAGGGGCGTGCAACCAACACTATACTTGCTCTCTCTTTCTTGCCTCTAAATTGTATTGCATGCCATACTACGCAATGTGTTCTTCAAGATCTTAGGAATAAACAGTGATTATTCTGCACATTCAAACTTGAGTATTCTTATCCCTAAGGAAGAAAAGATATCATAGTGTGAATTTTTACTAATTTTACTGTCTCAAGCCTAGTAGACAATCATTAGGCTGTTTCCTACAAAGAACATATCCATGTTCATAGTTCATGTGCTCACAGAATTACAAACAATGAAGGCCTTAGTTAATTTTTAAAATTACTGACAATAATACAGAAATGCAAATTATAATACCTTTTTTGAGAATAGCAGAGAGTTAGGAGTTTGATAATGACTACTGTTGGTGTTGGCCTGGCTGTGGCAGATGAGCATGTGGTATTCCCTGGTCCATTCATACTAATTTGCGTACAGGGCAGTTTATCAATAAGCTTTAATTTGTCTCTTAAATTGATATACATCTTCTAAACATTAAAAAATCATAAGAAATCAGAGAAAACAATGCAGGTACACAACTGTGTGTTTTATAAGGACATTTTGAAATAATTTTACTTTTTATGAAAATTAAAAACAGCAATGTCACTATTAAGCATTATGTGATTAGAAATATTAATGGATATGGAAGAAGAGTGTTGGTTAAAATAATTTTCCTCAGACTTGTAGTCATTGGCAATTACCTTAACCCTTTGTTACTTTTATAAAGGAAGTGAGGTGGAACTGTAATTGGGCTTACATGTTTGTATTATCAATAATATAGAAAATTAGACCAATTATTTTTCTTGTACAGTGCATTTGTCATAGAAGGAAGTAGCCTAATAATGCTAAGGTTAAGGTACTTTGAATATTGTGAACATTTTTGTTCATTTGTCTAATCATGTTTTCATTGTGGTTCAGCCACATGGAGGAGTTTGCTTTCATATGATTGACACAGAATGTTATAATGTGAAATTTACACAATCAAATGCAAGTTTTGATTAAAGGTTAAACATAAATACATAAGAATACACCACTGGAAAGATATTCATAGGAAGCAATTGTGATCCAGGATTCCTGATGATTTTAAGTTGATTTGATTAATCAATTTTATTTTCAGGTCTTTGTAGCAACAATTTACTACATGTATGATTATAAAACAATGGAAATGCTAACAAAATAAAAAATGGTACAGAAATTTCAATTGTCTAGTGAAAATAAAGAAATAATGTTTGTTTTTATTGCAGTGTAGAAATGATGGATGATCCAAATATTGCTGGAAATAAATTAGTCATTAATGACATAAAGATTTTCTCCATGATAATGCTTCTTAATAATGTCACATGACTAATACTGCTTTTTCCTTGATTGGAGCACAAAGTATGCACTTAAAACCAAGTAAATTGTCACCCTGGGTCTCACAACTATGACTAGAAATTTAGGAGCTTCTGAAAAAGTTTGAGTTCAAGTGCTTTTAAAAATTACTCACAGCAAAAGTCACCAAACAACAAATTAGCAGCCATTCCAAAAAGCAAATTTCTGAATTCCTGTCACAGCCAGAGGGCTATTGTCTATAAAATAAATAATTCATAAGAAAACTAAGAAGACAAAGACCAACAGCTCAGAAGAGAAACAGAGAAAAAAATTGATTGGACATTCACAATACAGTCGGCATGAATGGCTCTTCCATGTGGAGAGTGGACAGTAAATTATGAAATAAAACACATACAACCTCCCCTTTACTGACAAAAGTGCATATACTTAATATATATCTCATCTCTAAGGATAAAATCAGTCTTTACCTTTAGGAATGTAACTTTTGTAGCCAGAAATTTCTCCTGTCCCACCTGGCCCCAAGGTCCCACAGTCACTTATAAAATAATCACTCAGAGGCTTATAATATTTGCAAACTATATGGCCTATGACTTCAGCTTCTTGTTAGCTAGATCTTTTATTTAAATTAACCCATTCCTATTAATCTATATCTTGCCATGTGGCTGTGGCGTTACCAGTGTGCTGGCATCTTTTTGCTCCTTCAGCAGCAGGCTCTCTGTCTCTCCTAACTCCTCCCTTCTTCTTTCTGTATCTCTACCTGGAATTCCTGCCTGGCTGTAAGCTTCCTTGCCATAGGCCAAAACAGCTTTATTTATTATCCAATGGGAGCCACATATATTCACAGTGTACAGAAAGATATCCCACAGCACTTCCCCCTTTTCTGACTAATCAAAAAAGAAAGTTTTTAACTTTAACATAGGAAAATTTTATATAACAAAACAGTTATCAAGCAAGAATTACAGTTACAATATCTGGTCTATTTATATTTGGCAAAATTAAAGAAAATATTCTTTCATCTATCCTACTTTGTGATTCTAAAGTTTTATTTATCTGTTATCATGACTACGGAAAACTGTAACTATCTAGTCTTCAACTCTATCAAAGACCCCAAAAGGATATAATATTTCCTGAGTAAACTGGAAGTGCATTGCAAGCAACTTCTATAATTCTAGAAATGACGGAGACATCTGGCTGCCTGGACAGTCATCCAAAGTTCCTCTGTAATGCTGGGGCATCTATCTTCCGCCTACAGGCCTAGATTCTCTGGCATAGCATTCAGTGAAGAAGGAAATTTTAAGAACTGTTCCACCCATTCTGGAAAAGTTCATCAGTCACTTCTCCCTGTGTCCTGCAGAATGCCTGATAGTTTTGTCTGCAAAGCAGGAACATGAAGGACCATTTCTGGTTGCAAAGTTCAGTGGTCACCTTTCTATGGTTTCTGCATGTCCAGTTTATACAGTATACTGTCAAGCAGTCCAGGCAAGAGCAGTTCTTGCCCAAATGGCTAACTTTTGCCATAAAGAAAGCATATGGAGTTTGTTCTGTGCCCATTATCTTCTCTGAAGTAGATTGGTGCTGCCAGGAGCACACATGTCTCAAAGTCCAGAAAAGTCTAAGTTCTTAAAACATTTTAAATGCCATATTCTGTAGGTCTTTGAAGTGTTTGAAGGTTACCTACCTTATTGAAATATACCTATGTATACCTAGAAAACGTAACTAACATGACTATAAGTTTGGTTATCATAGATGATGAATTATTAATCTGTATTTAATAATACATTACAAATTTAAATGAGTTGCATAAACATAATACCTTAAACAGGAGTAGAAATATATATACATATACAGTATAACAGAATTAACTTTAAATTTGGATCAGTAAACCAAAATCCATAGCAATGTAAAACATTTCAACCAAGCTGTTGCTATTTAAAAGTAGATTCAGTAATCTACCCTTTCATCCTATCATATCTATATCCCCTTTTATTTTTGAGAAAGAGATTGTATTTATAATCAACCCCCTTTAAATAAAAATAAACATTTATAGACAATATTTTGAGAATTTGGATATAGCTTCCCATACTACTTTCTGCTAATTGGGAGTGCTGGAAATCTTATGGGGATCCTGAGAAAATTAAGAATTATAGTTAAATCTTGGCTGTAGTAGTTTGTGAAGCCGGATCATGTCAACCAGTTGCTTTGAAGCTGTTTTGGATGTTGGATCATCTGGGCCATGGCTGTCATCAGAGATCTTTCAAGGGGTCTTGGTTGATCAAACCATATTAGCCTTGAAGCAACCCATAGGTTCTCATTTTCTGGGGAAACAGAAGCAGAACCTCTTTTCCAAAGCAACGTATCCTTAGACATAAACTTTGAAGTCAAGATACCTTTGAAATATACATATTGGTTTAACTTTGTAGCTCCTACAATCAAATGTCTCTCTGCAGTTAAAACTCCCCCAAAACAATATGCAGTATTCAGATTATTTGTGTAATTTCCACCCTTACGTGGCTTAACTTTCATATTGTTCTTACTATCTCTTTGAAGACTTTATTTTTTTAAACTATTTATTTCTATAACTGCCTATATTCCCTTTCCTCTCTCTTGTAAGCATGCACATATGTTTACATATATTGTAAACCATTTAGAAGTTTTGTGTATCTGTAATTTTTTTTGATGATTGATTTAAACTGCAATGTGGCTAGGACAGAAGCACAGCCCTGCCTGTTGACTCTGCCCCCCTCAGCTTCCCAATATGGCAGAAGTACATTCTGGGAGCCATGCTCACCACTGACTCTAGGAAGCAGAGGGTCTATGCCTCCACCAAGCAGCATATACCCAAGAAACTTTTTTTTTTTTGTCTGTACTAGCAAAAGCTAAATCCACCATGCAGTGTGCTGCAAGCCTTGTAGATAGATACCTTTGTGTACTGTGGCAGGAATCCGCCATGCCTCTTAGCTTATGGAGGCTGGCAGCCAGCTCCATGTCGCAGGCAGCTATCCAGAGACGAGTCTCAGCACTGCTGCTGGCACGAGATGGTGAGACTGTGAAGCTCAGTGTGACTTCATTTCTGTGTGCGTTCAGAATTCCCAAATAACTATGGAATGCTGTGGGATATTCTGTATGTCAAATGTGTTGCTCTGATTGGTTAATAAGTAAAACACTAATTGGCCAGTAGCCAGGCAGGAAGTACAGGCGGGACAAGCAGAGAAGAGAATTCTGGGAAGTGGAAGGCTGAGTAAGAGAGACACTGCCAGCCCCCCGCCATGACAAGCAACATGTAAAGATGCCGGTAAGCCACAAGCCATGTGGCAACTTTATAGATTAGTAGAAATGGGTTAATTTAAGATATAAAAACAGATATCAAGAAGCCTGCCACGGCCATACAGTTTGTAAACAATATAAGTCTCTGTGTGTTTATTCAGTTGGGTCTAAGCAGCTGTGGGACTGGCGGGTGATAGAGATTTGTCCTGACTGTGGGCCAGGCAGGACTGGAGAAAACAAACTGTAGCTACAATGGAGCAAGCATTAAAATATACGAGCCTATCAGGGCCATTCTCATTCAGACCACCATAGGGACTATTAACTGGAACCTGGAGTTTACTAATTATGAGAGGTTATGCTGGGTGACCAATTATCCTGGGTCTGCCTATCTCTGCTTTCACAGACCTGGGGATATAAGCAAGCACCACCAGGCTTGAAATTTTACATAATTTCTGGGGACCAAGTTCAAATTTTCATGCATGTGTGGTAAGCACTTTACCAACTAAGCCACCTTCCAGGAATCTGTTTAAGACCAAGTCTCAACAAGTTGCCCAAGGAGGCTTTGAAGGTGATCTACCTGCTTCGGCTTCCCAAGCAGCTGAGATGATAGATCTAAGCAGAGACTGTCAGTAGGTATAGACTTTCTTGAGAGAGATAGACATTGGACTGTGATTTAAACAGGTGGTATAAAGGAACAGGACTCTTGTTCTAAAACTCTGAGTTAGTATACAAAAGTACAGAATCAAGAGAAAAATTTTCTCCTATTCCAAATTGGATACAAAAGTGAGGATATGTTACATATTGTAGTAATCACTTGTCTAGAACTGCTCACATAGAACCCTCACGTCCTAGATTAAAAGTCTATTAAGACCGTGAAAAGCAATAGAAAGAAAGAAAGGAAGGAAGGGGAAGAGGCCACTTCCTGGTCAGCAAAAAGCAAAAGCAAGTTGTAAATGAAAGCAGGTAAGACTGCTTAAGTCAAAGAACCACTAGCTAAGGTTAATTTCCTATGAACTGCCCTATTCACCTAGTGATCGTCACACACACAGCAAGCACCAAGCACGGTTTTAAGACTAGGCTGTGCGATACTCAACCCCATCCCCTCTTGCTCATGGTTCCAATCTAAGAAAAGACACACACTAGGAAACATAGCAATATCCAGTAACATTTATGATGGAGGGAAGAAGATGGTGAAAAAAAATATGCACATTTGGTAGGTCAGAGGGCAGACGTTAGAAGGAACTTGTCTCCATGCTGAAACCTAGAAAGTAGTAAGAGTTAAAGAAGTAAAAAGGATGAGGGCTAGAGAAATGGGTACCAATCTGCGTTTGATCCGCAGGACTCACATGGTAGAGAGAAAACTGACTCCTCCCAGTTTCCCTCTGACATCCATAAGTGTGCCATGACACATACATTCATGTGAAGGTACACACAGGTGCATGTGCACACGCGCACACACACACACACACACACACACACACACACACACACACACACACACATACTTGCATGCACATACACACACACTAACTAAACGTAATCCTAAAGAGGTGAGGGGAGACTTATACAGGCAGACAGTTCATAATGAACAGACGCATGAAGAAAAATGACTCTAATCTAAGTTTATTATGGGAACAAAAATAGGAGACATAGTTGGAATAGCACATGTGAAGAGGAACAAGGTCAAAGAGAGGCCAGAGTAAGCAGAAGCCACCCTGAAGATAGCTGTGATCTGTGTGACTTCGCTCTGCTGGTAATGGACCCATTAATTAAAAAAAAAAAAAATCAGCAAGGAAATAACTTCATCATTTTTTTTTAATTTAGAATAGTCATTTCAGCTGTAATGTGAAAAATGAACTAGAACAAACATATTCAAAAATCTCCAGTAGGAGGCTGTGGATATACAAGGCATGAACTACCAAGCATCAAAGCTGAGGTAGTTGGGGCAAGCACAGACTGAAGCTGGCTACGCTCACAAGAGTTTAAGGAGAGACCATTTAATCATTATTCATTTATATAGGTAACATGCTCAGGGCTCATCCTATCCCCGAGGCTCCTTGTTCTAAGAAATAAGAGCTGGCAAAATGCAGAGCTAGCCTCACACACTGTTGACTGGGCAGGTTTCCGTGCATTGTGCCAGAATGATAAAATACCTGAGACTAGATAAGACATAAAGAGGACACATTTGTTTCTTAGCACTGCCGAGGCCAGGGCATCCAAGATTCAGGTACCATAGATAATTCCCTTGCTTGGTGAGTGCATAGTCTCTGCTCCTCAAGCACCCTACACGGAGACGTCTGCCCCAGGCATGCTGTCCATGTGGCATAGTGGGGAGAGAGCCAACCAAGATGGGCTAGTTATCTTGCCACTTAAATAAAGTCACAATCCAGTCACCTTGATGGCTGAGTCACTTTCTGCCTCTTGGCACTGTCACACTGTCAATTACTTAAAGGGGAAGTATTTCAGAAGAAAGGCAACTTAAGAAACAGGGTGAATCCCGTGTCTCATTGATAAGACACCAGTAGGCCTAATGCAAAAAGAAATATCTTCCAAAATACTAAACTCTTGAGTACTAAACTCTTGAGTGTGGAAGATGTTCATGAAGCCTTAGACTCAGGAGAATTTCGTCATTTTAATTGGTGGAGTGGGTGGGGAGACCTACAGGAAGCTACGCAAGTACCCCACTCACCAGAACCAAAACTGAAAACTGAACCTCGTTTAGTGGAAAGCATTTTGGATAAGGAACTCTCAGCCTGTAGTGACACAGCTTCCTATGGTTCCCTGAGGATATGTGAATGACAGACACACCAAGAATAAGCCAAATTTGATAAAGGTGAAGGCTCCGGGGTCTGCCATGATAGAGAGGGGCAATAGAGGCTGAGCAGTATTCAGATATTCCCACATGAATCTTTTCAGGGGCAATGTGTCCCTCACATTTGAATACTGTTTCTCTTGCTTAATAGATCAAATAATACAAGACGGGATCTGGGAGGCCATATAGCTATTTAAAAAAATGACCTGTACGCCATCATATCTTTCTTTGCAGTATGACACCAGATAAATACTTTAAGGAAATAAAAGCAAAACAATAGAGCTCTATAATTTCAGTAAATTTTCTTATGTTCAATACAAAAATCTCTTGCCAAATATTGCCCCAAACAAAGTACTACAACCAGTCATATTAAGATGTTGTGCAATTTCATTTTAAATATAGATTTCATTGACTT
The DNA here is from genome assembly GCF_007827085.1 of Peromyscus californicus insignis. Lineage (NCBI taxonomy): Eukaryota > Metazoa > Chordata > Mammalia > Rodentia > Cricetidae > Peromyscus > Peromyscus californicus. Next base: position 21,259,607 of record NW_026294534.1, on the reverse strand, counting down.
TCTGGCTTAGTAATGTATTCACATTATTCAAACTCTAAGCTTTGTAAAGAGCAGAATGAAAAGTCAACCTCTCAGCCTCATATCCATCTCCACACTCCCCCCAGGAGGCAACAACTACTATCAATTTCCCGTATATCTTTCCAGAAACATTTTCTCCAATATAAGTAAAATGAATTCACATTGGCTTTCATGTACAAAATATTCAAAAATCGAGGTCCTATCTATCTAAATATATCTACATTTTATTTATAAAGGGTGAGTGCCTATGTACCTTGGTGTGTCACTTTTCCATTTTCCACAAAATTATCATATAACATGTTTCCTTTTTCAATATATTTTTACATTTTTATTAATAGTAGTGGATATGGACACATGTTACTTTTAAACTAATGATATGCACCATAGTGCTCTCTTTTGAACCAGTACCTCCTGACAAATACCAGGAAACCTGAAATCCTTGTCCCTTAACAGCATTGCTTGGATAAGGGACCTCATTCTCATCCAATTCTGCTATTCAATACAGAAAGTATTTCCACGATGTGAAACTTCCAGATCAAAGGGTATATAGGTCATGATTTAGCTACTTACCGTAGATTTCAACTACACAGAACTAAAGTTCGCTACCATTGGTCATTGATCCACAAAGACCTAAGAAAGTATTTGGGAAGGTTTGGAGGTTTCAAAAGCCCACACCATTCCCAATGAGTTCTCACTTTGCGGGCCTCGGCCTCCAAGTTTCAGATAAGGCGTAAGCTCTCAGCTACTTCTCCAAGTGCCATGGCCTGCCTGTTCCCTGCTGTGCTCTCTGTCACTCTCCATCAGAAATAGCCAAACCCCAAATACAGTCTGTCTTTTAAAAGTTGCCGTGATAACTGGTGTCTCTTCACAGGACTAGAAAAGTAACTAAGAGTCCCTGTTCCAATAGGACAAGGTGGATGCTTCCTCAAGAGCAACACCCATGGCGGGCCTCTGGCACATACAAAAGCACGCACACACAGACACACACACACACACACACACACACACCACACACACACACACACACACACACACACACACATGTCAGCAGAATGTGTGCTTTCTTCACCAACCTCACACAAAAGAAACACCCAGACAGAGAGAGACAGATGGAGTCACAGATGACAAGAGGGCTAGGGATGTAGTTCATGGTAGAATATTTGCTTAGGTGCACAGTTCTGTGGGAAAATTGTACTATCACTCTCCAGCCATCCAATTCTTACTTTCTCTTTTATGAGATGTTCTCATATCTCCATTACTATGCCCATTGCTAGCCATTCATGCCTTTCTCTTATAAGGTTTTCTATTATAAGATTTTAGGAGCTGGTACAATGGCTATAGTGTGGTTTTCTCATGCAGTCAATATTACAGGAAGCTTTTATTGGGTTTAGTGGAACAAATGATGTTTCCATAAATGAATAAAGAATTCATTCACCCTACTTAAAATTATCAGTGCTATGGGTAGATTAAGCAGGATTGGGAAATGGCCCTACAAAGTATAAGCCTCCTTAAGAAGTAATTGGGTGGCTGTATTCATTTGAATATGTGTTCCCACAGCTGGCATGAAATCAGTAATATATGCATCTTTAAAAACTCAAGTTGCAACTACTTACAGTGTGTAGTTTAAAGGCTCCTACTGTGTTTAGTTAATATATATAGCTTTTCATAATCTCTTGGCTTATATTCTGTTGTTGTTGTTGTTTAGGTTTTTCTCTTTCTGTTTCTCTTTAGTTCGTTCGTGCATTCCTTCCTTCCTTCCTTCCTTCCTTCCTTCCTTCCTTCCTTCCTTCCTTCCTTCCTTCCTTCCTTCCTTCCTTTTTTCTGAGACCTGGTTTGCTTTGTGGCCCCAGCAGCTCAAATGTATAATCCCTCTGTCTTAGCCTCTGAGTGCTAGGATTACAGGCATGCCCTGTCATTTTTGGCTTGTTACACATTCTCATTTAGCAAAATCTGAGCCTTGTGGTTTCTTTGACATTTATGCATGTGGGCTTTCAAATCTCTTAAGACAAAAATCCTTTACAAAGTCCTAGCTCTCATGTGCTTGCCAAACCAATGATGAGAACTGTTTACCTCTTAGAATATAAATCACATCCTGTGTATGTATATTTGTGCATAGTTACAGCATGATTGAAGTCTCTGCAAGGACTGTGGATTTTGTGACAGTCACTTGTGAAAACACTGTGATTCCTTGGCATGTGACAAATTTTGGTTAATTTAATGTCCTGGATGCTAAAGATAGCACATGGTGATTAAAATATGCAATCGCATCTAAATTGTGAGCATAAATTATCATGGTATTGTAAAAGCTTGAGTGTAAGGGTTGACAGAGAGCGTCTGTCCATTAGCTGGCTCCTAACTGTTTCCCTCTTTTCCCTGAATGGGTTGAAATTATTCTACTTAGTGTGTAAAATCAAATAATGATGCACTGGGAATGGGGTCTGTCCTGGAGGGTATTTTTATGTCCTCCTGCTGTAAACAATCTCCCTCCCAATCCTGGATGCCTTTGTCTGAAGCCCCTGTATCCCGCTCCAGGTGAGTATATGGTTTCTTGCCACCCCCTACTCCCGCTCTCCTGCCTAGTTTTTAGATCAACTTGATAATACAGGCTAAAGTCATCTGAGAGAAGCGAACTTCAGTTGAGAAAATGCCCCCATAAAACCGGGCTGTCAGCAAGCCTGTTGTACATTTTCTTAATTAGTGATTGATGTGGGAGGCCCCAGTCCATTGTGGGTGGGGCCACCCCTGAGCTGCTGGTCCTAATTGTTATAAGAAAGCAGGGTGAGCAAGCTGCTAGGGGCAGACCAGCAAGCAGCACTCTCTATGGCCCTTGCGTCAGCTCCTGCCTCCAGGTCCCTGCCCTGCTGTGGGATGGTCTGTATGTCAAGTGTGTTGCTGATTGGTCAATAAATAAATCACTGATTGGCCAGTGGCCAGACAGGAAGTATAGGCGGGACAAGGAGGAGAATAAAGCTGGGAAGTGGAAGGCTGAGTCAGAGACACTGCCAGCCACCGTGATGACAAACAGCATGTGAAGATGCTGGTAAGCCATGAGCCACGTGGCAACTTATAGATTTATAGAAATGGATTAATTTAAGATATAAGAACAGCTAGCAAGAAGCCTGCCATGGCCATACAGTTTGTAACCAATATAAGTCTCTGTGTTTACTTGGTTGGGTCTGAGCGGCTGTGGGACTGGCAGGTGAGAGAGATTTGTCCTGACCGTGGGCCAGGCAGGAAAACTCTAGCTACACTGCCCTGTTTGAGTTTCTGCCCTGACTTCCTTAGATGATGGACTATGACATGGAAGTGAAATAAACCCTTTTCTCCCCAAGCTGCTTTGAGTAATGGTGTTTCGTCATAATAATGGTAACCCTAATTCAGACACCCATCCTCAATGTTGGCTCCCTGTTCCTTTTGCATGCAAATGCGAATCGCCTCTCCAGAATTCTGTGACTTATTGAATTCTTCTAACTCCTGCTGGGAAGTTTCATAGGGTTCTTTAATCATAGAATGTCTGCCCCGAGCTTGCCCCAGAACTTCTTTTCTTTCAAGTACCTTTTCCGGACTTCATAGAATCGGAGTCATCGAAGACATGGAGCCTGACCTCAGGCTTTGAAGAGCCACTGATGGGCTTAATGTGAAGCGAGGCATATCCCGTTCGATGTGTAGTGCGCTACAGAATTCTAAGATCTGTCTCGTTGAGAGTTCTGTGGGTGAGTTACATTCATTACTTGGTAAGAACATTGCCTTCTCTGTTCCATGTGTCTGAATCTTCACTGTCACCGTGTGACAAGTCAAGTGTGTGCATGTGTTGTGCATGTGTGAATTTCATCGGTGAGTTTCTGCTCAGCGAGGACCAATTTCATGAGTATAGAGGACTACACGGACAAGCTCTCCGTGTCTTCATTTGAATACGTGGAGCTGCAGCTACAGCTGCCGAGAGTATCCAGTTTAAAACTCCTACTGTGTTGACTGCTTGGCCCCCCAGATGGGAAGAACCGTGCATGACTGAAACACTGGGGCAGAACTGCTGTTGCTTTACATAGTTTTATTTTTATTCAACTTGCTTTTAAAAAGATTTTTAACAATATATACCCTCAAACACAAGAAACATACTTAGACTCATTTTTTTTTTAAAGAGGGAAAATAAATTTAATGAATGCCAAGCTATCCTCAAGCTAGCACGCCTATGATGATTGTACAATGGTTTGTGAGTGAGGCAGGAGTTGATGGGTGATTGCAGATATTACAATATTTAATGTGCCATGACTTAATCGATAGAGTTTTAAACCAGGATGTAGGGGATCTGGGTTTTAACTGGGGCTCTCTTTCAGTATATTATCTTTTCTATCTTTTGTAAAGAAGTTATTAATATATACTATCTCTACAAAATGATGGGTTTCATCATGATATTTTCATATATATAGGAAATTCATATATATATATATGTAACATTCTAATTCTGTCTATGCCCTTCACCTTCTCTTATCTTCATCCCCTCTTCCACTGATCTGCCCCCACCCCTCAGTTTGTCCCCTTTTGCTTTTAGGTCTTTATTCAAAAATATAGATGTTGTATTTGCAAGAAAACATGTTATTAGCCTTTCTAAGTTTGGTTCGTTTAGCTTAACATGATTTCCAATTCCATACATTTTCCTTCAGATAATATAATTCTGTTTTACAGTTAAATAAAAACTTCACTGTGTGTATATACCACATTTTCTTTATCATTATGTATTGGTGGGTATCTGGGCTATTGTGAAAAGCAAAGCAATAAACATTAATGTGCATTTTGGTATTTTGACTTAGAGTGCTTGAAGTATATACTAAGACTGTTAGCTATGCTATACAGTATTTGTGCCTGTGTGTGTGTGCGTGCATGTGTGTGTGTGTGTGTGTGTGTGTGTGTGTGTGTGTGTGTGTGTGTGTGTGTATGTGTATATGTGTGTATTTTCTTAATTAGTGGTTGATGTGGGAGGGTTCAGCCCATTGTGGGTGGGGACACCCCTGGGTTGGTGGTTCTGGGTACTATAAGAAAGCAATCTGGGCAAGCTATTAGGGGCAATCTAGCAAGCAACACTCCTCTATGGCCTTCACATCAGCTCCTGAGCCTCTAGGTTCCTGCCTTGTTTGAGTTTTTTCTTTCTTGTGCGAGGGTTGTTTGTAGCAAAATTGCTCCTTGTCTAACCAATATGAACCAAGTTAATGGTGGCTTTGTTTTTTCTTAGCTTCAGCTGGCCTGGACCACACAGCAATCCTTCTCTGTCAGGCTCCCATGTACTCGAATTACATGCACAAGTCCACCATATCCTGCTTTATCTAAAAATTCTAGTTCTACTTTTATGAGGAAACTCTATCCATGTCTATAGAAGCTGTAACAATTACTGATTATGTTCACATCAGCGTTGTTTTTTTCTTACTGTCTTTGTGTTAATATTCTCACCTCTCTGTGTTCTGTCTTCCCATATGTAAAAATAAGGAAGTGGCCTGGAGGAAATATAAGTGTAGATATGCGACCTTAGACTGCCCATGATTCTGATATGGAGATTACACAAGGAAATAGATAGGGTGTGTCTCTGAGACTCCATGTCCTCCACAGAACAACAAATGCCAACAAAAGCTCAGTAACATAGGCCACTGTGCTCAGTAGCTTCACCATCATATCTCTGAGTGCTTAGATGGCTTATTGGTGGATCACTTTCTTCCAAGTGGATGCTTATTATTGGTGCCACAACAGAGCACTGGTAGACCTGTAGAGGTGTGTGGGCAGGTGACTGGCTGCTGGTCACCACAGTCCCTGCGGTGTCTGTCTATCTTCCCAGGATCACTTGTGTAGCTTTAATGACGTTCTTTAGAGCTGAGATTTTCCAATTTGGACCAGCAGTGTGAGTCCTAGCAACAGTTCTACTTGGCCATCTGCTTCAGTTTGTATTTTCTTTGTTAAGACGGACCTTGAAGGAATATCATTCTACAGAGAACATATCCAATTAGTGAATTAATTAATAAAGAAAAATGCTACCAAGAATGCATACTGTCCACTGTAACATGATTCTTAAAGAGTCTTATTAATAAAATCAAACCTGGAACCAGGTATTAGGGTGAATGCTGGAAGATCAGAGAAGCAGAACAAGCCACAGCTACCTCACCTCACCAGTTCCTCAGCTGATCCTGTTTCCTCAGGCTGGAAGCCTCTGAGTTCTCATCCCAATGTGTCTCAGCTGAACTGGTGATCAAAGCCTAAAAGCTTAACCAGCCAAATGTTTAACCAGCCAAATGCTTCTAGTTTCTGGTCTCCATGCCTTATATATCTTTCTGTTTTTGCCATCACTCCCTGGGATTAAAGGTTTACTTCTTGGCATTAAAGGCATGTGTCACTGTACCTGGCTGTTTTCAATGTGGCCTTGATCTCACAGAGATCCAGAGGGATTTCTGCCTCTGGAATGCTGGGATTAAATATGTGTGCTACCACTGCCTATCTATGTTTAATATTGTGGCTGTCCTGTTCTCTGACTCCAGATAAGTTTATTAGGGTGCACAATATTTTGGGGAGCACAATACCACCACAGTCCACACACTGAGCTGGTTCTGTGTATGTCATGCCAAAAACATGTGTTTTACATTTTAATCTCTCTAAATATGGTGTTATTTATGAACACTGATGTCCCTCAACTAAAATCACACCACTCTTTCAGTAGTAAAAGAAATATGATTTTCTTTACCCTGTGATATCTTTGATTTGATAGGCAATAGTATTAATATTTACCACCAGAAGTTAAGTCCCAGTTTTCTCTGAACCATATTCATAGTGGAGGCAAAACCACTGTTAACTTAGCTTACATGTTAGACAAGGAGGGATTTTGCTCCAAACAACCACCTTACAAGGAATGGTTACAAATTGAGCCAGCTGTCGCATGCTGCCTTCTATAGCCCTTGTTCATTCTCTTCAATAGTTAGTGGGGTGTTTTCATGGAGTGAGAGAGAACTCCTTAAGCAAATGGGTTTCCCTCTTTTCAACTGTACTTCCTCATGAAAAAGTATGTATAAAGTACCCATCTTATAGCCTCATGTGAAGTGAGTGGTAGGCAGGAAATGTCTTCTTGATGGGGCACTTTCTAGCTCAGTGTTTGCCTTTTACATTTCCATATTTAGTCCTTGGTGAGGGAAGGCAGCTCTCACCAGGCCAATGAAGAGCCAACACTCAGTGCAATCCACCTAGGAGCCACTCTGAGAAGGGAAATATCTAGGCTCAAAGGCATATGTGATTATTCAACTTTTTTCTTTTGAATTCTTTTCAGACCAATGTTACAACCTTAAAAAAAAAAAGAATTTCTGTAAGTCTTTCTTTAGAAATTCTCTAACATTTTTAAAAAGAAATTTACTCTTATGTTAACATTTATGTATATGCTGGGGTATGTGTGCATAAGTACAAGTGTCTGTGGAAGCCAGAGGTGTCGGTACCCCAGGATCTGGGTTTAAAGGCAGTGATGAGCAACTTCATGTAGATTTTGGGAATTGAACTTGGGTCCTTTTGGAAGAACAGGAAGCACTCTTAGCCTCTGAGCCATCTCTCCAGCTCTAAACTAACATTCTTAAGACTACAGCAGTTTTCAAAATCTTCACACTGTGTTGTAATAACACTTTTTGGGTCTGGTGATGAGCACTCTCTCTTTGTAGCAGGCCAGAGAATAAGTATTTTGTCTCTGTTGGATTGCAAGATCTTTATAATGACTATAGTTGCTGTCCTTGTAGTAGAAGAAGAGCTGTGGAAGATCACTAAATGAACAGTAATGGCTAGATCAAAAGGGAGTGATCAGCCAGCCTGAGTTTGCCAAGCAATGATATCCACCAATATTATTCCTAACTTGACAATTTTTAGCTTTCATAGCTTTTCTCTGTCCTATATAGTCCCATCCTGTATCACATGCCAAATACTGTTGTTGTATGCTCTTAATACCTAGTTTGGAACACTTTCTCAAAAGTTCAAAATCAGGTTATCCTGTTATTTTGTAGGCTGTCTGTCAGTTTGGGCTTTCCTGATGTTTCTTCATGGATATATTTAAGCTGCATTTTCATTAAGCACAGAGCAGGAAACCGTGTCACAAGGTGCCTTGTGTACCACATTAGGAAGCATATTATTAATGTGCCTGACTGTTTGTGTGTGTCATCTCACTGGCTTCTATACTGTAAGCTTATCTTTCCATGGGTAACTAGTGTTCCCTTCCCTTTCTAGCTATCCTATGGTGAGGTAGCTGAGGAAACATATGCAGGATCCCTTCATATATTCACAGGTTACTTTAGCATCCTTAGGTGAGTCTGTCCTGAATCTCAGTACTGTGACTGTTGCCAAAGGATCATGTTTTAGTTTCTCTCTTGTTTCCCAGCTATCACTTGGGTCGTATTATCTGTAAATGCCTTTTCCCATTCCTTATTTTTTTTTCAATGAATCTGAACGTCCAGATTCCGATTTCATACTTTTGGTTAAATTCTATTGCTGTCAGTATATTTTACACTTCTCGATACCATCTCATCTTTGGCTCCTGTGAAACCCCCCCCCCCGCACTCAGCTACTCTGTCCCTTTGAGTGTTTTCATCATTTTCATAATATTTTCCCACAATTTATGCCACTACCAGATATGCCAGGCTCATCTGCAGCTTTTTTCTCCCTGGCCTTGAAATTAGGGCATGTTACAATGGTGTCTCCATTCTTTTTATCCTAGACTAAAGAGTACGTAGAATCCTGGAGCAGAGGTACTAAGTTTGCTGTTTCTATTGGTCTGCCATTGTTCCAGCACCTGCTAGTAAACAAACCCAGCATAAATTTGTACAAACTTATGCATCAGCCCATGCGCACGCTGTCTAGTTCTACAGTCGATGAGTGTAAACCCATGGAATCCATAAGTTCACAGCAACACCTCTCTTTCAGTTGTATCTAATGGGATTCTCTCTCTTTCCTGATCTGTGCTTCCATAAGGATGTCGGCTACTCTTATGTGCATACTTTCTTGGTCAGTCAAGGAACTCAAAAGGAACTTGTTTGAAGGTAATTCTTTTTGTCTGTAGCCTTCAACCATGTAATAGTATTTCTAAGATTAGGTTAGACAAGTTTTCATCACGGTGATAAAACACCTGAGCTATGCAGCCTAAGAAGGAAAGGTTTGTTTTGTTTCTGTTTCAGAGGTTTCAGTCTTGTGATTGCTTTTGCCCTGTGGCCTCGTGGCCTGTAGCAGCACATTTTTCCCAGCAGGAGCATGCGTAGGAAGGTCCTGTGGAGCCTACTAGTGGCCATGGTGGGTATGGAAGATGACAGTCACCCTATGACCACTTTTAAGAGCGTGCCTCCACTATCATCCACCAAACTCTACCTCTGAAAGTTCTAATACCTTTCAATAAGGTTATCGCAAGCTGGCAGCCACAACTTTGACAAGGACATTTGGAGGCCATGCGATTTCTAAACTCTAGCGGTTATCTAGGATGCCTCTGCATTTGGCATGGTCAAGTCGTTGACTTACCCTACAATGGTTTCATTCTTGAGTGGTTGAAGACCATCCTCCCACCCTTATTTTAACTATCTATGAGCCAGTACACCAAGAATTATTGTAGGCCTAAACTCAGAAATGAATGAAGAAGTTATATTCAGAGAAATGTTCCTCCCCAGATCCTCTCTCCTATAACCGAACTTCTTCATTTCCGTTCTTTTTGCTCAGTTTTCATTTTCTTCAGTCGTATAATGTAGTCTTGTTATTGCCTAGTACAGGCTTTCTATGTTTCATTTTATATAATTGAGCTGATAGATGAGGTTTCTAATTCTTTACATAGAACCCCGAGCCTTATACATAGTAAGCACATGGTTTACTACTGAGCTCTGCCTTAATCCTTGGGGTATTTTTATGTACTCTTCTCGCTCTACAATAGGAAATGAATGTGCACAGATGCCTTTTGCATTGCAGCATTGGTGGTAATAGTAACACATGGACATTATTTCAGTGCCCATGTGGGTGGGGTTGAATTGGCTATTGTCCATCCAAAATGAGACACTATGTTGCTGTGAAAGAAGGACGACAGGAGGTCCTCACGTGGAAATGATTCTGGCAAACTGGTTCGTAGAAACAGTGAAGTGCATGGCTTGTTGGTGACTTTGGAGAAAGGCTTAAGCTGGAGACCGTAATATGCCTCTCACACTCCCCCTACCATGGTTTCTGCCTGGAATTCTCCCCCAGGAGGGTTACCAGTTCAGACTTTGTGTTCGTAGTCTGATCCCCATCACTGCTTACAAGTCACAAGTGCAATGTGGGGAGACAGGGATTTGGAACTCCATAGCCAAGGGATGACAGGGACTATTTCTCCAGTCACCAGTCACTGGGAAACATGAACAAGAATGTGGTGAAGCAATGTAGAATTCCCAGTAAGTAGAGTTGATAGTTGTCACTTCTGGAGCACAGCTTGGGTTAGGTCAAGTCAGTGCTGAGCATACATTTCTGGAGAGAATGGAGTCAAGTGAACAGATAACAAATGCAGGAATCCTGCTTTCTGTGATAACCACTCCAGGGAAGAACCTGTGCTTTGGAGTAAAGAAACAGAATAGCAAGTAAAAGGAACTGAATCTCCAGGTATAACAAGCAAAGCAATGATCAAAATGTCCAACCCAATTCCTGTCTTAAGTTGTGTCTTCAAAATCTGAGGAATTTGGTTAGAGTGTGAAGGGAAGGGGTAATGGAGACAGTGGTGTCCAGGGCTCTTGGGAAGCTTGGTCAAACTGTAAGCGTATTTGGAATTAAATTCCATTTAAATTAACAAATTACACATTACCATTTTCTTTTTTTTTTTGGTTTTTCGAGACAGGGTTTCTCTGTGTAGCTTTGCGCCTCTCCTGGAACTCGCTTTGGAGACCAGGCTGGCCTCGAACTCACAGAGATCCGCCTGGCTCTGCCTCCCGAGTGCTGGGATTAAAGGCGTGCGCCACCACCGCCCGGCTCACATTACCATTTTCTAAACCAGACACATAAGGTTGCCATTGGGCACAAAGATGCACATTCTTTTTTCATTTTTTCTTTCTTTATCCTTCCCATAAGAGGTGCTCTGAGATCCTTCCATTTCTCTTGAATCCCATCTCTATTGCCACATGAATTTGCACTCACACTTTACTTGGACACACTGTATCTTAACCTTCAACACATACACACATACACACACACACACACACACACACACACACACACACACACATACACACACACCCCTCCTCTTACTTTGTGAAATATGCTCAATCCTCTGGTCTCAACCAAGATGTACTTTACCAGGAAGTCTTCCTCTCAGTCATCAGAATTGGCTAACTTGTTTTGTGCATATTTGGTCAGTGTATCTAGAAAACTGTGCTTTATGTGCCTCTGCCTCTCCCCACGTACCCATTAGAGCTTTGGCATGCACAGCTGTGTCTACCTGTCTATCATCACATGTATTAACCACTCATGGTGTGTTTGTGAAGTGCATCAGTTTACCAACAACTCAATGACTTTGAGTGCTAGACAATGTGGAACCCTGGGTCCTTTTTCCCATAGAAATTTAAAGGCTATGAGTATAATTGGAAATATATTAAAAAATGATGAAAGGAAAAATGGTATGAGACACCATTACCATCATCTTTTAAGATTCGTTGCACATTTTTCGTCATATGATAGACAACTTGATGAAAAGCCTAATTACCTAACATTAGTGGAAATTATTTTCTTAGCTCATGTCATAATAGAGATTATTAGTGTAGTGTAGTCTTCTTTTGTATAACTCCAAGTAGGAAAAGATTAATAAAATAATTTCAAACGCGTAGCTGTTTGACATGCCTGGAGTGGTTATAATTTGGCAAAGTGAGAACAGCCTGCAGATCGCTTGACTTCAGATGGTGCAGCAGTCTCTTGCAGAAACTCTGAAGAGATGGGTCACATTCTGCTCACGGCAGGTCCCAGAGGATTTGGTGAGGAGTGCTTCTAAAGTGATCGCCAAGCCTTCTGTCTTCTCCCCAAGTCTGGTCTTCTAGAGCATGTCCTGTTTTTCTCTTCTCCTATGGAGAATAGCTGCTTCTAAAGTGATCGCCAAGCCTTCTGTCTTCTCCCCAAGTCTGGTCTTCTAGAGCATGTCCTGTTTTTCTCTTCTCCTATGGAGAATAGCTGCTTCTAAAGTGATCACCAAGCCTTCTGTCTTCTCCCCAAGTCTGGTCTTCTAGAGCATGTCCTATTTTTCTCTTCTCCTACACAGAATGGCTATGTAGTTCTCATTCTTTCCTCCCTGGATTTCTGTGTTCTTCCTTTCAATTTCTCATTTCCTCAAGGATGGAAAAAGTAGGAGAGAGGGAGGACAGCAAGGAGATTTTCAGATCTTCCTGTGACCAAATTAGGAAGCTTAGTCTTCCCTGTGAAGTCTCGCTGAAGCAAACAGTGTGTAGATGTGGGAATGCACCCTCCAGTTTCCTCCAAGGGGGATTATTTGTAATTATTGAGAACACAATTGAACCATTAGATAGCAAATCACAGCTCTGCAAAATCTAAAATGCTTATGTTTTTTGCTTCTATGACAGCTGCAAACAGGAAATATAAAAAAGAGTAGTGTCAAAAGTGAAATAAAATCTTTCATTAATCAGAGCCATTCATAAAACAAAACAGGCAGGAAGGGAGAATATACGATGGCAGTATTTGGGCTGCAGGAGATTTGAAGTTTGCCTCTACAGGCTTGGCTGAGCCTTAGCTTGTTCTACCAAAAAAAGCCAAAGCAGTTCATCATTCCGTCACATGGAGTGGGACAGAACACAGGGTCGCTCGTACATAAGTCATCTGGGCCTGCCTCTTTCTCTGCCTGGTTTTTTCTCTCCTGTCCCCAAGTCTTTCTCCTCCCTTCCTTTTAAAATTCATTAGCAAGGCGATTCCTCACGAAGTCTGCCTGCAAGCACAGGTGTAGTCCTACCTTATGTTTATCTTAAGGTTGTAAAACATTTAAAAATACTTTTGTGAAGTCAGCACACAAACGGATGGGTCTTGCTCTAGTTGGCTTTCTGTTGCAATTTAGGGGAGAAAAGGCTTTGTTTCAGCTTTCAGGTCCAGGTAACAGTTCATCACCAGTGGAAGTCAGGGAAAGATGGGAAGCAGAAGCCATGGAGAAATACTGCTTATCTGCTTGCGCACATACTCATGTTCGTGTTCATGTACCTTTATTATACAGTACAGACCTAGGGATAGCTCCACCCATCGTGGGCTGGGCCTACTTGCTGCAACCAGCAATGAGAACAGTGTCTCACAGGAATGGCAATAGGTGAGTCTGATCCGGAAAGTTCTTCAACTGATGTTTCCTCTTCCTAGGTGAGTCTAGGCTGTGTCAAGCTGACACTGAGAATTCACCGGCACAGGTTTCATTATGACATTTTTTAACTTTCTGTCACTATACTTCTGATTTGTCTCTTTCCCCCTACCCACCTCCACTGCCCCTTTCTTTTGAAGTGTTATTTTTATGAACACACAACTATTTACGCATGTATGTGCATGTGTGTGTTTATGTGTCATGTCACAGAGTATTTCTGAGTACTTACAAAAGTAGGTTCTCTCCATCCAGCATGTCAGTCCCAGGGATCAAATTCTGGATGGCCGACTTAAAGGCGAGCATCTTTGTCCCTGTTGAGTCGTGTGTGCAGCCCTGACCTTGGTCACTTTTACTGGTCTCCTTGCATCAAAATAGTTCCCCTTTTGCTCTCGTGTCATACATGTTCTATTACTGTCTCTTCTACACACTCTTCTCTCTCTTCTCTGCCCCTTGTCCTGTTTTTTATCATACAGGCACACATGCACACATGTGTATGCACGCTTATACACACACACACACACACACACACACACACACACACACACACACACACAGTTTCATTCGGTGTATGAGAGAAAATGTAGCATTTGTCTTTCTGACTCTGTGCTATTGTGCTTACCATAATCACTCTCTGCTGCATCTCTGCTCTTCCTGTAAATGTCAAAATTCCATTGTTCTTTATGGCTGAGTAAAATTTCATTGTGTGTAGGTACCATAATTTCTTTATCAATTCATGGAACAAACAGGAGACATTATGTCCATTTAAGTGACAATCCAAATGTCTAGTGAGACAACAAAGGTATGTGACACAATTATAAAATCAGTGTTGTTTAGATTTAAAACATCACTGTGCCAAATATATTATTTTCTTCAATTAGAGATCCTGAAGAAAGAGAGCAAAGAACATTTGTATCGGAGCATCTCATCCAGTTTCCAGGTGTCAAGTTTCGCAGTGTTTTCTATTATTTATCCATTCTGTTTCAAAGTTATTCTAGTTGGATTCTAATAAATTTAGTTCATTGCTGAGAACTTTAACATGTGATTTCTGCTGAAGACAAATTCCTGCAGATTACAAAATCACCCTAGTCTATCACACACCTGAAATTCAATATAAAGTCATTTTATATGACTTTAACATGAATTAATAATTTAGTATACATGCAAGACAATAGTAATACTTATAGGTAATTATATAATGTAAAATGTTTATTACAGTTTTCATGAACTGAGGTTTTTTTTTTTTTAATCCCACACTCTGGTATTTATATGTTGAATTCATGATCTCTTTATGAGATAGTATGTAGGGGTAGTCAGAATCCTGATGTTGGACTACTAACTTCCATTCTGTAGTATCTTGTTAGAGTAGTCTGAGATAAATAAATATGTATATGTATTATAATATAGATAGCATTGTAGATAACACATTTTTATCCTATTTGAATCCTATTTTATCAATGAGTTTGATGTTTAGAATGCCACCGTTGGTATTAACATGATGTAATCAAATGAGCTTGCCTCTTCCTTTTTCTCAGCTCCTCTTGTTTTTTGTTTGTTTGTTTGGTTGGTTTGAGACAGTCTTATTATTTAACGATGGCTAGCTGAGTCCTGACCATGTAGCCCAAGGTAGCCCCAAACCCATGACATTCCTCGTGTTGGCATTACAGGCATAAGCCACCATGCTTGGCAAGTGTGAGCTTCTTAACAGCTGAAAGCAATTCAGGCTTCATACAATGATATCTTCACCTTCTCAGCCTAAGCACAGTGCTGAGTGGAATGACCAACACAAAGGAAGTGGACCTGTCCTCTGAATTATTTCACTGAAATTAACAGAACGATGCTCTTGTAAATAACCGTATTTTGGTGTCTATGAAATAGGTTGTTTATAAATCCACATCAAGGATTACGTTTGTAGTGTTAGGTGGGAAATAGTGATGGCTAGTGGATGTGTTGGTTGATGGCCCTTGTGTGAATGCTTCTTACCAGTGCCGTGAAGGCCTTAGTCCATTTCATGTCTCCTTGGTCTCCATTACCTAGCAGTCCCAGAAGTATAGGTTTATATAGATGGCTGTGTCCACCCACACGTATGTACTTTGGAAGTTACTTTGTACTCCTGCTTTATTTTCTCTGCTGACAACATCTCCACAAGTAACACTAAAGACAGGCTAGAATGTTGATAGGTTTTATCTTTCTGAATACATTTTCTTCTTTATTTTTCTTCAGAGTAGACTATAGCAAGGAGACCTATGTCTCCCAAGCTATTGTTTGGCAAAGATTTCATTAGAGTTTCTTTCATGCTTTCCCTGTGACTCAGTCCATTTCCTTTTACTATAACTGGATGTGAAAACCAGGCAATTTACAATGAACACTGGTTCATTTAGCTCATAGTTCTGGAGGCTCACAAGCTCTTGTCTCCTCAGCATCTTGGGAGGGCTTCATGCTACATCAGTGCGTGGTAGATGCCTCATGCAATGAGACAGAGCAGGTGAGCTCACACTGGGCTTTTTAACTCCTCCTATAAAGCCGCTCAGACAGTCATGAAGGCTTTACTCTCAGGAACTCTTTAATACCAATGCTCTCCCCAGCATCTTACTTCTCAATACCCTGGGAAAGTGACCTGCAGGATAAATGTCAGTGTGAATCTTGGAGAAGACACAGTCTGATCATAGTACCATTTGTCTCCTCAATGTCAGCAGAATAAGGAGAATTTAGCCTCTCATACATGTGTCAGGCTACAGTTTTCCCTGTGTTAACTTCTGTGTTTCTGCCCCCCTTATATCCCCCAAACCTGGGCAGTATTAAAAATGAGTTTCTCTTTCTGCTTTCCTTACTGTTTCCTACCGCTTCAGCCCAGATCATCGAGGAACCTTCCACACGTCATTTCTAAGAATCCTAACATATGTTTTGGAGAAATGAGTTTGTCTCATTAAATTACACCAGGGGTCATCATACCTTGAATCCAGTGAACTGTGACAGTGATATTATTATAGAGCATGATGAGTGCCATGTGTTAACTGTGGCTACTCATTTCCAAGAAAGGATTCCAAATAGGAGATCAGAAAAAGGCATGTGTGCTGTGCCCAGCATATGGCAATGCAAAAGAAAGAAAAAAAAATACAGTTTGTAGTGACAGATGGATTTGAACCACATTTGGATCTGTTGAATACTTTTTAATATTTAATTTACAATGAATCTTTAATATAACATTTAACTAAGTCTTCTGTCATATTCCTTTGAAATGTATAAAGCCTTGTCAATGTAATTGTGTCTAGGAGATTTAATGGGAATATTGAGTGCTTAGAATTAAAACTGTTGTTGAAAAAAATGGTAATTCTCTCAAGATTTTTATGGTTCACTTATATTTATTTGTGCTGTTTAGAGTGGTGTATATATTTTTAACAGTCTGTCAGCTTTTTTATTTCCTCTTAGTTCAAAAAAATGGAATCAAATAATGAAAGTAACTTTTAGCTATGGAAATGAAATGCACATGGCAGCTTCATATGGCACCAGACCCAGCCTGCTGCTGATGTGAACAAGTTCCAACAGTTAGTCACAGTACAAGGAATCATGGTTGTAGCAAGATGGTGGCCACTGTATTCCTGGAATAGATGGGATAAATGAGGTCACCAATCGCTAAAACAGCCTCTCTGGTCCTGTCCAAAGAAGCCTAGGACTGGGTTTTGTAGAAGTACATATAAAGCACTTGTTCAAACATTTCAGGAGCTGGGTGGCGGGGGCACACACCTTTAATCCCAGCACTCAGGAGGCAGAGCCAGGCAGATCCCTGTGAGTTCAAGGCCAGCCTGGTCTACAGAGTGAGATCCAGGACAGGCACCAAAACTACACAGAGAAACCCTGTCTCAAAAAACCAATGAATCAATCAAACAAACAAACAAACAAACAAAAACCCCAAACATTTCAGGCAAAGTTCATTTTTAGTTTTTTTAAGTGTAGGATGAGGAGCATTGCAATGGAGATGGGTTCTGATTTCTGCCTCCCTGTTTTACTATGGGATGCCTGTCTTCATCACCACTGCAGTACCCGGTTCCAGTAACCCAGATCAGAAAAAATGTTAGTGTTCACACTTCATACTGGGACTTATTAAGCATTTCCTTTCCTCAAATTTCATGATAATCTGTATTTTGGCATATGTTGGGCTGACTTGATGCATTTCAAACATTCAGATGGGGTGAAGGGTTTGTTGAAGGCATGTGAAACTCATCAAGGCTTGTGGATCAAAGTCAAGTCTTTGTCTAGTCATCACCTGCTGTGGGAGACAGTGACATTGACGGAGGTCTGTTATTCAGGGTTTGGTAAGAGAAATCTGAGCTGCGCTGTGCTTATGCATGCTTAGCTGTCATCACTACAGAAGTTTCATTGGAAAAACTATTATTGGTCCACGCCGTTATTCTGCTCCACCCCACCCCTGTTGATTTATGATGTCTTGTTTTATAATTCTCTTACAGGTATTTTTCTGTTTCTAGTCTTACTTGCTTCATTTACTTTGTATAGTGGTATTCCCGAAGCAGGGTACTTAGAGTTAAAGATGATTCTACAATCTTAATGAGAATCCAAGAGTAGTCATTCTGAAAAAAAAAATGAATACGAATAAAGAGAGTTTTCTAACAGGGTGCATTGTGATGGAGTTATGGCATTCTAATATTATTGTCTCTTTGGATGTTTAATATTAGCTTTGAACTGAGGCTAGCTATTTTATTTCATTTTTATCTCCCATCCTCATCATTTGGTAATGACCTAACAAGACTTACTGATTTGGTTCATCATGAGTTTTTGGTCTTTGATCCTAGATTAAACATCTACATTTTTAGGGATTACAATACAGTTGGTTTATATACCATGAACTATTCCCTCATATCTGAAACTGAAGCCTAAGAGCAGAAACATGAGTGAAGCATAGTTGTGTATGCCTGTGATCTCACAACTCAAGAGTCAGAGGCAAGAGGATAGTGTATTTGAGAAAATCCTGTTTGGGCTTCATAGTAAGTTCTAGGTACTGTGTGAGTTATGTGTCATGTATTGAAACCCTGTCTCAAAACAAAAACCATAATAAAAAAGAACGTAACCTCAGTTTCTTAACAGGTCAAATGATGTGACTTGACTATTCACAGTTGTTTGAATGCTGGCCTCATTAGCCAACCTGGTGAGTGACACAAGCCTAGTTTGTCCTGGGGTGGGGGCTTCTTGGAGTGACAGTTCTCATAAACAGAATCATGTCTGATTCCCCTTTTGCCTCCAATTCCTTCACACTTACTAAGTTGACTATAATACCCTCCTTCTCTCTTCAGTGTCCTCCACAGGTCAAAGAGAATAAATTCACCAGTGCTCAGCCAATCCTGATGGAAGGACATTGAGTGGCTGGGCCACATCTCCATACAGTTGAGCTTTTTAAACAAATCAGTATGAAGTGAATCAGATTGTGAGTTATTGGTGCCCCACTGCTGAGTGACATTATTGCACCATGTGGTGCTTACTGAATGATTTCAAACACATTGGGAGAAGTTACCCATGCCACATACAGTAGAAGTTCCTGTTAAAAATACATGTAGCAATAAAGCAAGACTTATTCATCCTTCTCCTGTCAGGTCTATTCTCTTAACACAGAGAATAGCTAATAAGCATCACATAATAGACTGTGTGCTTGTGCACTGGGACATGTGCGTGAACTGGTGAAGGTTTAATTACCGTCTCTAGTGCAATAACGTAGGCAGTTCATGCAGCCAAAGAGTCCCTTGTTAAGGCAAGTGATATTGTCATTTTGATATCAGCAATGCACTTAGGATTGATTTCACTGGAAAGGCACAGGGAACTGAGACAAGTATCAGAGTCAGCTGTGTGTGGTTGTACTTAATTTGAAAGTTCAAGCTTTAGAGTTACCTCAAAATTCAGGTCTATAAACTTATCTTCGCATTTTTATATGATTATTTTTTTTCTGAAATGGGTTGGGAATCATTTTGTTTCATGGGGATAGATATGTGGGTAAGAGAATGTGTGAATTTAAAGAGCTTAAAAAAAGATGTATTTGCTTTAAAAAAAAAAATATACCACGAGCTTTGCAAAGAGTCAGGTGGGTTTAGGGGTGACATCCTAGTAGTTTTATGTGCATCCTAAATGTGTGTATTGATGATACTGCATTTCAGTTGGAGAAATTACCACTGCGCATCTTGCCTTTGCTTTTACCAGAAATGGTTCCTTAGCCATTTAGTGCCAGAAGTAATTCACTTCAATGATGACAGAAGGTACATGTTTTCTAATAGAGTTTGTCTGGGGCTCCCAGCCTGATGTCCAAAGACGATGATGTGATGTTGGGCACCTAAAGTTGTATTGGTTAAATGAAGGTGAAAAAAATGGAGAATGTTTTTACAAAATGTATTTGCAACAAGAATGTTAAATTAATAAAAAAAAAAAAGTCTTCAGAGGGATCATTTGAATGTGGTGTCCATGTTAGAAAATGCTCAGTCTTTGTTTACAAAGAAGGGGTTATGTGTGTTGGTCTGGGTTGGGCTCATAGAGCCCAGTTGAATGGCAGATTTCAGGACTTAACGTCTTGTTAACCACTTTCATGCCTCATGTTACCTATCACTGTGGCTCTAAATGCTTATTTGTCTCTGTCTCAAAACAATACACTAAATTCTTGTTTTGTTTATACTTAGCCTTCCTTCACTTTCTTGAAGAGCTGCAGATATATATGTGGGTCTTCATTGATTCAGACCCCATAGGAGTGAAGCCAAATTGATGGCAATTTAAAAATCTGCAGATGTATTTTGGTTTTCTGTGTATGATTATTTTGCCTATATATATTTTATTCGTACCATATACATGTCTAGAGCTGATGAAGGTCAAAAGAGGGCCTTGGAGCCCCTGTACCCTGAAGTTTTAGAGAGTTGTCACACACCATGCAGGTGCTGGAAAGCAGACCCAAGTCAAGTGATCTTGACCTCTGAGCCATCTCTCTAGCACTACTTGTGATACTTTTAAACAACCTACTTTTAAAAAAAGGCATTACAGAAGCTGTGTAATAGGTTGGAAATTAGAAGCTTAAGTTTTGACTGGGAGTTTTGAGTCCTCCCACCCAACCCCAAGTGATAGAAATCAAACCTAGAGCCCTGTGATTGACAAGCAAGTGTTCTGGCACTAGCCTGAATAGCCAACCCAAATACTTGGTTTTAATGAGTAAGGCTGTTAATTTTAAGGGGCTGGAGAGATGGCTTAGCTGTTACTAACACTGGCTTCTCTTCCAGAGAACCGCAGTTCAAATCCCAGTACCACATGGCAGCTCACAACCATCGGTTAATTCTAAGTCCAGGGAATCCAATACCCTTTTTGGGCCTCTACGGGCAAAAGCATGCAATTGGTTCACAGACATACATGCAGTAAAAACACCATATACTTAAAATAAAAATAAATATGTTTAACTGGCAGATCTATTTTTTTAACATACCTGAACCTCCCAAGAAGAATGAAAATATTATATTACAAGGAGCTAAGTATTAAGTTTACAATACTTTCTGTTTTCATTTACTTTTGTGTTTTTTTTTCTTTTGTTGTGCTAGAGATAGTGTGCAGGGTCTTGCACAAATAAGGCAAGCTGTATCCCCAGTCCCCTATAGCTGTTATTTCCACTCAGGCATAGTGAAATGGTGATTTCCAAGAACTGTTTTCAAATTACCTTATTAAAGCTGGTAACAAAAAGTTGAAATTAATGAGATTGTTTTATAGGGGAAATATTTAAACTATAATCTGGAATTGGGAAAAAAAACTCTTTATATCTAGTTCATTTAATCTTTTCTCCATGGAGAAGTGAGGGGAAATGCTTCAGTGTTTGTTCTCTGTATAAGTCTTTGTACACAGGTATCACAATGTGTTTGAAGTCAAAGATTTGTTAGCAATACTCTGTTAAATGAGCTGAGATAATTACTAGGACAATAAAATATACCTTTCTAATGTTGGACACCTAGTAATTGTCACACTTTCTAGTGCTGGGGTGGAAAGTGGGAGAGAGGGGGAGAACCATCATGACAAAATCCACAGGTGAAAATCAAAAGTGGTTAATGCACTTAACTAACAAAGCAGAAAAAAATGAACACCAAAAATAAACGCGAATTACATACAATGATGGCAGACCCATCCTCATATAACAGTAGCAACAAATAAGATTAATGACATTGGCTTTACAATCTATATTTAATTTTAACAGTAGAATTCTATTTGGTAGAAATCATCAGCATTTTAGAGAAAGCAATAGAATAAATAAAGGTCATTGAGAATTTTCTTGTGTAACCCAAACTATTGATTCAGCTGAATTTCATGGAGTCGGCAGTTCCTAAAGCTGTAGAAGAATTGCTGGGCCATTGGACTTGTTCCATTAGTTCATTTGTGGTTTTGAAGAGAAGAATTATATTTTTAATCCCTATAGAACAGGAGCCCAAGGTACTATGTGGGAATCCCAAATGCAGATCATTTTTAGATTTGCCTTCAGTACTACAATTCCAAGGCTAATCCAAGCACCTCCTTGTTCTTTCCTACCTCTTGATTCAGGGAAGAAATCTGAGATGTTTCGAGAAGATGGCTTGGGCCGATTATACTCTGTATCTCACTGTGCTGAAAAATAAGTCATTGTGCATTTTTGATCACACACAATAGTTTGCCATTTTCTATTTAAAGTAAAATTGATGTTATAAAAATGAAATAAAATATGCTTTCCTAGAGCTCTTTAGTGGATAAAGTGAGCATACTGAATGCTGCCCTTTTGAGGGAACTTTTGCATCAGATGCAGCCTGGTCTATTGCCATTGTTTGCACATGTCATCGTGTGAATACTGGCAACAGAAGTGGAGAGGGGCATGCGTGAGTTCCAAGCAACTCCTGAAAGAAATTTACCTAAAATGAGAGCTTATAACTTCAGTAACGAGACGGAGAGTATTCCTACAGAATAAAATATAGATCTCGGAGTACCCTTTCCATCAGAGAATTGATTTGACACAAAACTCTGCAATGCTCAAGTCCCTTGTACAGATATAGTATAACATTTGCATACACCCACTTCAGCTCGCTGTGATGCACAAACATAGAGCAATGCAAATGCCATTTATAGTTGCAATACAGTATTGTGTGTGGAATAATGACAGGAAAAGCATCTACATGTTAAATACAGATGCATTCTTTTCTTTGCATATTGTTCATCCACCCTTATTTTAATCTTTGGCTGCAGACCATATGGAGGACTAACTGGATTTAGTGAAGAGGGTACAGTTATGCTATGTCATCAGCGAGGGTAAACTCTCCCACTCACCTTCAGTCCACAAAATCATCCTCTGAGGACAGTTTTTATTTTACCATCTCACACAAATGCCCTTGGCCAGCTTATACTGGGTAGTGTTTCTTTTCTACTTGCCCTGGTTAATCTTTGGTTACCCTTTGGTTTTACTTTTGCCCATTTTTTTTTTTTGTGTGTGTGTGTGTGTGAAATCCTTTCAAGCATGCCACATGCTTTTGGATGCAGCAGCCCCTCACCTGTGTTACAGGGACAAGACTTAATGTGCAGAGTCTTTCTGTGTGTGTGTGTGTCCTGTGCTGTGGCAGCCCAAGCCTCCGATCTGCATTTGTGAGTTACCTTCCAGAAGCCCAGCACTGGCTGAGCAAGGCTTCCAGGAGGGCACAGCAGGTGGCACAAGGGCAGAGTGAGCACCTTGTCTCTGCAGGTCCCAGGTTTGTGGTTATTAAAGCAGAGTGTCTCTGTAATTGCAGCTCAGAGGGAAAGCTCACTGTGCCGCCTTCCAGTCTGCTGACCCAAGCTTCCTACTGAGCAACCTGGGAATATATTAGTAACCAGCCACCAGACTGCAGGGCCAGCATGAATCCCTTTGATTCATCTGCCCTTGTTCCTCTGGTTTATCTGTGTTTACATAGAAAGGTGATGGCAGGTATTAGAGCAATCTCTAGGTGAAGTGGAGGAAGCCTATTATATATGTGCATGCAGCTGGGATCCTGTGACATCCTAGGTCACTTTCTGAAGTCCTGAGCAAAGCTGCAGTGTGTGCACTTTTAAAATGTGCTCCTCTCAATTTCTCAATGGCCTTGGAGCTCACAATCTCCCTCCTGAGAGAGGGGTCCATTTCAGTTATATGCACATGTTTTGCTTTTGTATTTAGGGGTTTATCTTTTATCCTCCCCATATTACAAACATTACAAGTCTTCTGGGGCCTTTGCTGACTTTGAGCTTCTCTGTTTGGTACCCAGGGTTTGGCTCATAACACACCACTCTGGGATATTTTGTGGCGGTCCCTCACTTCCTGCCCACCTGTATACCCAAAACCTTTTGTGTTTTTCAAAACTGGACTGAGAGGGTATGCATGCAAGCTTCCTCATGTCTTTTCCTATCTGCTTGCCTCCATTGTTTCCTCACAGTATAATGTAGGTGATCCTTAATGAATTTCTTTTTTGATTCAAAGACCTATATGCAGCTAGCCTCCAATATGGGTTCCAAGCAGAGCAGAAGAATCTTATAGGAAGCTGGTCTAGTTCTGAAGAGTCAGACAAACGTTCTGAGCCATCTCAGTCTTGACTGCTTTCCATAATGCTGAATGAAGCACAGGCTGTTGACCTCTGCCATCACCAGGCAGATCTTCAGATGCCGTGTATTGTAGGGGTATTTTGCTTATCAGTTGCTGTGATCCAGGCTGTTGCCTGGTCTTTCTGATGGAGACCAACTCCAACATGTGACCTTGAATATTAATTTAGGTTGGTACCCTGAGGTTTAGTCTATAGTTTTTCCTATATCCAAGACTCTGACTGACCCCATGGGTTTGCCATATTCCCTCATATGGAAACATATCCTACTATAAATGTGAATCTTTAAGCTGTTTTGACCTCAGTGCACAATGTCCATTCTTTGACTGCACTTGCCTGATCCTGGTTGGTCTCTGGTTTTCAGTCCTTCTAGGGAGTAGGTGAATAACCAGCGTATGGTGCCTGTACCATCCATCCCTTAATTTCTTAACTTAATCTTCCATCTTGTGTATGGAAGCACTAGAGACTACACCTGGGTTGTAAAGGTGCTGGGAGATAACAGGGTACTGAGGCAGACAGAGCCAGGAATGGAGCAGGTGTGTTCAGGAATTGTCATGCAGAGCAGCGATTTCCACAGCACTCCTAGTCATTGCCTTCTCATTACACTTCATTTGCACTGTGAAAAACCAAAAGCACTGGCTCTGGCTTTTACAGGTACAGGTGTGGGTACGGTTCAATGGGTGTCCTTGATTATCTGGAGAGTACTAGAAAGAAGGATAGCAGGAAATTCTCTTATCTTATTTTTAGAGCTCCTTCCCAGTTCCAAGGTGGTGGTTTATGTTGATTTCTTATATTGCTGATGGGATGAATCAGAATATAGCAGTTAGAGGTGTCATCTCCTGAAGTAAGGACAGACTAAATATCATCTCATTTGGGCCTACTTATTTGATGAGTGATCATAGATGATTTGTCCTTGAATGGCCACAGAGTGATAGAGAGTAAGGACCCTCCCCCACCAGCATTCTTTCCATTCACTCTAACTCTGGAAATTATTTAACAATGTCTCAGCTAGGTTCTCACCAATCCAACGAGTCCACCACCATGGTCCTTTCCCTCTGCATGTAAACGGCATGGCAGCTTCACTACTGTCCCATAAGGCAGAGCTCTTCATTTTGTACTTTTTCTTCCTACCTTAAAACGAAGTCACTAAATCTAATTGATCTGACTGGATCTATGGCTGTCACGTCTCATCTCTCTTCCATTATCTTCATACTCTTTGCACTTGGCCCTTAGTTCTGCATGATGCCTGCACTTGAACAACTGCAGTTGCATTTTCTTCACTCTCATCATGCAGCCAGCTCAGAATTTGCCAGCCAGACCACCAATTGCATGCATCTCTGTTTCAAAGGCCCTCATCTCAAGTCTCCCAGGATTGTGATGCCTGAGAGTGTTGACGAAGATTTTTACCAAGAAAAATGTAAAACCACCATTCATGTTGACATGAAGTTCACACAAAGAACAACAAAGAGAATATTGAAACACTCTACAGTTTGGCTTTCCTGCCTATTTGTCTGAACAAAATCCATTTGAATGTAAGGGTTGTTTTACACACAGATACCCGCATAGAACTACACACATATTTATATTGCCAATAGTCATACACTGTCTTATGGCATTTCATGAGGCTGCAGATGGCATACAGAGCAGTGGTATGGTAGCATCATTTTGTTTGGTGAGGTTGTAGCCATCTTTGTGTGCCTAATCATATTCTGTGGCATTGGCACAGTGACAATTATGAGGTTAATTAATGATGTATTTCTCAAAAGGAATCAGTTAAGTCAATCATGTTATTTTAGTTTCTCAGGCCGAGGTAGTCAGTTCTATAGAAGTGAACCTGAAGAACAGAACTTTACTTCTCACATTTTGAGGGGCCTGGAATGCCTGAGATGAAGGTGTTAACCATCAAGATGGCTTTTCTTTCAAGGCTTCTTCTCTTGTAGATAACCCACGATGCTGTGTGTGCATATGGCCTCCAATCTGTGTGAATGAAAGATGGGAAAGGGATAAAAGGGATGGACAAAGGTCAAAGGAACAGAAGGAGAGAGAGGAAAGGGAGGAATGGAGGAAGACAGAAGAGCATGTAAAACCTGTTGGTCTTATAAAAATACAAACCCTGATCTAAGGACCTAACCTCCAAGTCTTCATCTACCTAATGGCTCCCAAGGTTTCACATGCTCATCCTATCCCATGGAATATTAGTACTTCAACATCTAAGTGTGGAAGGGTATAGACACAGAGTCTTTGACACGTGCTGTCATATGTAGTAAGAATACATTTGTGTGTGTGTGTGTGTGTGTGTGTGTATGTGTGTGTATGTGTGTGTTTGAACTGATTACATATGGAACATGAGTTTTCCTCCATGTTTGAAGGAGTAGCTTTACTTTATGAGATATAGTCATTCAAAGAAGTCTTGACCTTTCACCAGAAAGGTTCTTTAGGTGTGACTGCTAATATTTATTATACTTTCTATTATAATTTTGTACTATGTAGACACTAGATTCTATACACAAAGTTGAGAATAATTCTTCATTGAACTTGTACCATTAAAGTAGAAGGAAGAAAGTTTGTATAAAACTTGAATTAGGCAACAGGAGATCTTGGGCTTTGGAGTTGGGAATGGTATATGCTGAGAATTATAACAGTGTTGAATTCATCAATGTACAGTATGCCTGGACTGATCTTGGTCATGCACTGGGGTCATAGTCCTTAAATCCATAGCAGATTTTATGTCCATTTTAGAAAGAAACCCTAAAGACAAGGTGATTTTTCTTATATCACATACCACATGGTCTGGCTTCCCTTCTCTAGCTCGTGGCTCTAAATGTTACATTCTCAACAACCAGAAATGTTCACTGAATGGTGAAGAAAAGGATGCAATTGTACTAAATATTGTGGATAGATGCAAAGGTGTGTGTGTGTGTGTGTGTGTGTGTGTGTGTGTGTGTGTGTGTGTGTGTGTAATAGTTTCCCAGGAAGAAGTATTGATGCAGTCAAATGCATCATGCAGTCAAAGTGTGTGTGATCACTGGCATTAAACATCAGCCTCTGAAATGTTCCAAATGAATGGAAATGAAAATGCCTAGGAATTTGAATGAGATCCATGTGGGCCAACTGGGACAATCTAGAAAGATTTTATGGAGCAAATGACACTTAAATTTTTGCCTTTGGAGTCCAATAATTTATCTCATTCTTTTTACCTCCACCTCTTCTCAGCCCTGGATTGTGGATGATTTATAACGTGAATTTTGCTTGGAGAGGCACACACTAGCTGGGTTAACAGAACCCTTCCAGCTACTGCATCACCCAAGTCCTTTTATTCAGTGCCTCGGCTTCCCTGAGAGCCGGATACAATCACCAGCTCCACTGTGCAGCCTTCTGCAGGACTCAGCTGTGGGCTGTGATTACATGTTTTTAACTATTCTTACTTAGTGAGTAATTTAATTCAAGGGAAGATGATCTATATTCTTTTAAGTTTCATTAAGTAGTCATTGGAAGGTTTAATCTCATGCATCTTTGTTTTTCCCATCTGAAGCACTGCCATTAGTTTGGATGGCACTTATTAAATTTTAGCCCTGCCAAGCCACTCCAGCACCATGAATTATGAAGTTTTGCTTCCTTGGCTTTTAAGCATAAGGTCTCTATCATGACACATATGTGGCCCCATGCTTTGCACATCTGGCTGTGTGAGCATACCAAATAAGTGCCTCCTTCTCTCTTGTTGCTTTGTGTTATGCTGGAGTTTTTGCTTCTCATTGTCTTCAGTACTTCAATGGTGAATAGATGTGATATAGCAATGGTGCCAGCAAAACCTATTTGAATGTTGCAGGTGATACCCGAAGTAAGCGTTGTGATGTTCATTTGTCTTTTGGGACTGCAAAAAACCTTGGTATCATGGATTATTTTAGTGCAAATACATCCTTAAATAACAAGTGTCCCCAAAGGTTGACACAGTAGACAGTGCACCAAGTAATCTCAAGTGACTTTGAGGGGTTCTTTATGGTTGTGTGAAGATGGAGATGAAATCCTTCAAGGTGAACTGAAAGGCATCTCAAGGGCTAGAGTTGGAGGTGGTGTGTTTTCCCTTACAGCACCTGGTGACAGGATTTGATACGGAACTCAAACCAGACAAGTGTATTCCTTATCCTTCTTGAGGTGTCTGTGATGTCTTTAGCTGAGAAAGAAAAGAAAGTTGGAGAGATGTTAAGGTTTGCCTCAAGTCACCTTTCCTTAGTGAGAAACTCAACTCCTTTAGGGCCCCCAGCTTACCCAGTACTGAATAGCAATGTCCCTTTTATATGTTCTTTGTTAAAAACAATATATATTTTTCTTTAGGTGATTTGGGATTTTAAAGATATATTATTTATTTTAAAAAGGCAGTTTTCATCCACTCTAAAGTTTATCAGCTAAAGGGCTTTGTGTTTTGTATTATCTTGAGAATCAGCATTCATATATCATTGGCAATGAATTTGGAAGCTGAGTAAGACTCGGAAAGGTGGAGATTGCTCTGCAGATGTGTGGTAAGTGGTCTGGACTCAGCTTCCATTGCCAGCTCTAGGAAGGGAGTTTACAGTCCTGGCTTAGCTTCTGCTAGTTTATGGAGCCTGGTTGGTTGGTGAGGTTCCTGTGGCTTTTGACTGAAACTGCTTCTTGGTTGCTTTTATGAAAATTGCATTTCACTTTTACATTCTTTATCACAGTTACTTCTCTATCTTATAGATGCTGCCAGGATTTTGGAAAAACTGTTATCTACTTTTAACTGAAAGTTCCAAGAATTCTATGTAGAGGCTTAGTAAATGTCAGGTGTTGAAAGTCATCTTTCTCTAGACACTCCCTCCTATGATGTAGAAGAGATGATTGTACGGCTAGTAATCACCAGAGAGCCAGTCACACTTTATGGGAGACTTTCCTGTCTGCATCACATGTAAATATATCAGTAAGCTCCACACTGATTTTTGGATCAGAAAACTTCATTGCAGTGATGATAAATGTTAAATAACGTGTAGCAGATCACCATGGGTGAAGGAACAGCTCAGGCCAGGCACACAGCCTCGGTGTGTGTGTGTGTGTGTGTGTGTGTGTGTGTGTGTGTGTGTGTGTGTTTAGTTAGTTGTTACTGTGGTGCTGGGGCACAGGCTAGGTAAGTGTGTTACACTGTTCTATATCCTCAGCCCCTATTCTTTTATTTTGGAGACAGTGTTGGTTTTACTGTCCTATGCCATATAAAAATATATATGTCTTCAGTATATGTCTCAGATAAGTGTTCCAGTTAGATACTCTTGTGAAAGGTAGTATAATATGGTAATTAGATCACAGCATACCCTTAAGGTGCCAGGGTTACAGTGATGGAATAAAAATGAGACGTGTTACTATACTCAGATAATTAAATATCCATTCCTTTCATTTAAATAAATAAACAACTGACCGGTGTCTGAGAGTCTTCTAGGGAAAGTGATCATTCAGCAAAGGCTTAAAAGAAACTGACCCACAGTTATGGTAAATAACATGGATTAAAAAACACAGCAGGAGTCAGTGTGCTCTGTGCTTGTGCAAGGGAAGAAGTGATGGAAGAGGTTGGATGCGCCAGCTCTTAACTCAGCTACAGATTAACACTTTGTTTCTTTATTCTTCCTGTCTTGGTTTCTTTATTAACAAAGCCACGCATGTTATATGTGATGATGAGAAAGCAACTACAACATCATAGTAATACGGTCTTAGAAAAATAATTGATTAATTAGCTTTATTTCACAGGGTTTGGAAGAGGTTGTGCACACAGAACAAAGGCTCAGTGAATACTGGGCTTAATGCTGTAAATGTGGATGTCTATAACTGTGCACATTCAGACACGTCATGTCACACATGTCCTTATTCCAGTTTAACTGGGACATCTGTTGTGATTTCACTGTCCGCTTTGACAGAGTCACCTCCCAGAAGGAGCTTTCTGCTGTACACCTGTGTAGTGTGGAACATTTCTGCTTGTCCCCAACACGTTCTGCTAGCTCATGAAATGCAAAGCTCTCAATCAAAGTTACAGATGGTGGGAGCTGTGAAAACCTAAACTGGGACAAAGAACAGAAAGAGGGGAGCTGACCCACATTTACACAAGGTCCTCAGGAATGGCCAGGTGAGAGCTTCAGTGTATTTTTTTTCCCCATCTTTACCTTGGCAGGGTGAATGAAAATATTTTCCCTGAAAAAAGAAATCTAGGTGCCTACTGTAATGTTCCCTGGTTTAGTGTGACTCCAGGTTCGCCCTTTTAGGACAAATGATAGCAGCCTGGCAGCAGTACAGGAGGGTTCATGTGGGAAGGCTTTGGAAAGAATGGTACCTTGCATGGTGGGAGCCCTTAGGAAGTACTGATATAGTTGAGGTAGGAAAGCAAGACCATATCTTCTCCTTGATGTGTGGATGACACACCCTAAGTGATATTCAGGGGATGCTGGTACTCAGTGGAAGTAGAACATGAGAGAAAGCTACTGTCCTGCATAGATTCTGCACTGAATTCCTCGTGGCTTTTCTATGAAACTTTAGAAACTTCATGTTTGCCCATCTGTTTAACCTCCAAACTCCTGAGGGCATGGGAATGAGTCTTTATATTTTAATTTCTAGTTTTTCATCTGACCCACTTTTCAATGATCCAAGTGATAAATTGTTGATCTTCCCCAGTACAGATTTCTTTTCAATTTGTTCAAGCTGTCATTCCATACACAAACTGTAGTAGCAACCTGTTACATTCCTGCACCCCATGAAGCCTGTGTGCCTCCAGTCTTTCCATGGGCATGGCTTATCTGGTAGGTAGGCCTTTCCATGTTGCTTTGTCTTCCAATCCCTCTTGCTGCTTCTTTCCAACAGATAGCAGCAGATGTGCTCTTCTGATGTAGGCAGAGAAATGAAGAGCAGGAATGTCATCTTCCTAGTTGAAAAGTCTATAGTTTTACAATATCCTGCTCCCCGCTCTGGTAGTCACTCTGAGGGACCACAAGAGTTTTCTAATGCTAGGGCTAGTTAGGCAAGTGCTTTCCACTGAAGCTATGTCTACTGCTTTCATTTTGCATTTTGGCTTGAGACATGGTCTCCCTAAGTTAGCCAGGCTAGTCTTGAGCTCATGATACTCCTATGTTAGTCTCCCAAGTAGTTGGATTACAGGCCTGTGTCACAACATCTAGCTCACAATAACTTCTGGCAGAATCACATGCAGCGACAATTTTAGATTTGATTGTCATTGATTGCCTTGGTATGTCTTCTAAAATGATACCTAATCCATGTTGTGTACTAATTTAGCAGACACAGAACACTTGTATGTATGTGGTCAAAATTATAACATTGTTCTCAATTTGAAATCCTAACCTTCATGTCTAAATTATTATCTTTATTTTTTCTTTTCTCATGACTTTTTCTTCAGTAAAAATTCCAAAAGGGGAAAAATATAAGGGTCAATTGCCATGGGTTTTTGAGCCAGTTAACCCAAAATCTATCAAAGCAGCAAGTTCTGAATTTTAAAGATGAATTTCCAATAAGGGATTATTCACAATATTATCTAAGAAGAGAAATATGATGCATATTTTTTCTAGAAGCATGCGTACATATGTAGGCACACAGATGCATACACACATGCACATGCACACAAATATGCACATGCGCACACACTGATACAATCACATTTGAATACATGTACCACAATTTGCATAAGGAAATCACTCATCCCTGAGAGCCTGCCAATCAACTGCTTGCCTTGGTAACAATACCACCTCATTGTTTTTTACTGGAGGATTGAATGATTTCTTCTGTTAATTTTTTTTTCTTATAGTGAGGCTCAGTGCTGTGAAAGGGGAATCGACTTAAAGCCTGAGAAGGGGGGAAAAAACTGCCGAGGTTGTATTTTTTGAAGAGCTATCGCTAGATTGTTAACCAAACTCCATCTGCACCAGGTGCACCGAAGCTCTGACCTATGAAAAATTGTTTGGATTCCCCCATTTATCTTGTTTGAGCAGTAAAGAAAATATAATTGAAGAAATGGCATTGAAGAGTTTCCTGGGTTATTTGTTATCAAAAGTGGCATGCAGGAGGCTTTCCACATTAAATTTAAACATAAGAAATGACTAAATCTGAGACTATGGGAAAGGCCGATTGGAGTTGACCTGTTTTTGTTCCTTTTTTTTTTTTTCCCAAAGACTTGATAGAAAATGATATAGGTAGAGCTAGTCTGTGTGCACACTTTTTTTCCTCTCCCTTCCTCCCTCCCTCCTCCCAGTCCCTCCTTCTCTCCCTTCCTCTCCCTGTGTGTCTGGTGTCTGTCTCTGTCTCTATGTCTGTCTTCCCCATCTCTGTTTTCCCCTTAACCTGTTGTCTGAAGGTGCTGGTGAGGGGAATTGAAGCTTGAACAGGGGCAGAAACTTTTTAACATTGAGACTGTGGACTGAAACCTGATTATTGCAGTTTGTAGATGATGGATGGTGAGAAGGGAAGAATCCCCCCTCTGCTGGAGTGGAGCATCACATCGTTGAGTACTGTAGCTTGAGTTTTCCTGACTGGCCCACAGTCAGGACAAATCTCTGTCACCCGCCAGTCCCACAGCCACTCAAACCCGACCAAGTAAACACAGAGACTTATATTGGTTACAAACTGTATGGCCGTGGCAGGCTTCTTGCTAACTGTTCTTACAGCTTAAATTAATCCATTTCCATTAATCTATACCTTGCCATGTGGCTCGTGGCTTACCGGCATCTTTACATGCTGTTTCTCATCATGGCGCCTGGCAGTGTGTCTCTGACTCAGCCTTCCACTTCCCAGCTCTATTCTCCTCCTTGTCCCACCCATACTTCCTGCCTGGCTACGGGCCAATCAGTGATTTATTTATTGACCAATCAGCAACACATTTGACATACAGACCATCCCACAGCAGAGTACTTATTAGAAACTCATATTCCAGGTCCTCTAAACCCTTCTGAAGTCCAGTGTCAGGATGCTGTAGCCAGAGCCCTTTTTTCTCTAAAGGAATTTCTTTTCCTAACCCAAGTGCTTCCATGTTGGTCAATGCTTCAAAGCTCTTTGCAGTTGCATTAATGCTTCTGTATTAATGCAACTGCATTAATTGCATTAATTAATACAGGGGGACATACAGAATGGAGATTCAGTATGAGGAGCCTTATATGAATGAGTTTATCTGCTATGTGGCTGGTATTTGTTTAACATTGGGAAGCTCCTTACCTGGCAGTTCTACAGTTCTTGCTGTGTAGGACAAGCTCCATAGGTGGCCACAATGATTGTATTGTCCATGTTAGTGAGTTCGTGGACTTAGAGGCAGTGCCTGAGATCTGGTGAGTATGCATAAAGAATTGAATAGTATTTTAATTATGACCCTAGGAGCTTCCCAGCTGTTTTTTTTTTTTCCCTTGCTTTGTAACCAACACTGTTGATGGTAAGGATTAGAAGGCCAAAACTTCAGTCATCTTACTTCAATGCGGGCATCTGGTCTGTGATGTGTGGTTATCCAGATGTATGAAAGCTAGTCCAAGCTATCACAGTTCTAGTCTGCTGTTTTCCTAACTAGTCATTATCTTTTGTTTGTCTGATTTTGAATTGACGGAAGATTTGGTCCAGATGATTATATTTGAGCTAAATATCTTCAGAGGTAAAATTTGGGCAACAGCAAGGGA
The DNA here is from genome assembly GCF_007827085.1 of Peromyscus californicus insignis. Taxonomy (NCBI): domain Eukaryota; kingdom Metazoa; phylum Chordata; class Mammalia; order Rodentia; family Cricetidae; genus Peromyscus; species Peromyscus californicus. The sequence continues at coordinate 21,226,017 of NW_026294534.1, read as the reverse complement.
GTTAGCTTTTAGAGATGGAAAAAAATGTGCTTTTAGTCAGAACACCTGAGGTTCCTTAGCTTAGAAAATTAATGCAACATTCTTGCCATGGCTGGGGAGTCTCTTAGAGTGGTCTTTCATACTAAACCCATTTAAGATCACTCTGGTTGATTTTTATATTTCATGGACTTTTGAAAAGAGAACTGATTTGAGAATCATTACATGTAGGGAGTTGTGTCCTAGTAATTTTGAACTGGGTGGACACAAGATTCTTAGTTTTCCACATTGACTTTTAAATTAGAACAATTCATGCGAATTTAAAAGTGTATAGACACTTGGGGTCTACTGTTAGGCTTCTGACTGAAGGTCACATTCTACCTCCTTGTCTACTGGACTTGTAACATTTTAGAGCTCGTCATTATTCTTCATTGCCAATGATAAATAGCCTTTTCTTATGAAGTGCAAAAAGCTGGCTTATGGATCTTATGGTTTGAAGGATCCTGTAAATCACCCAGGGGTCTTGATAAAGTGAAGTAGGGGTAGAGGTTCTGTGTGTCTTAGAAGTTCAAGGATATATAGATGCTACAGTTTCTGGTATAAGCTTTGAGTAGTAAAGACCCCATCATGCTTTGTAGTTGGGCAAAGAACACCACCCTGTGACCACAATTAATGAGAATTCTGGAGCCCACTGCTTAACCTCCTTCTTTCTACATTGTCCTCCTTTATATTTTATAATGCCCAGAAAATAATACTGCAGCTTAACTAAACAACTTGCCTTCCCTTTCTTGGCATGATTAAATACACACCACCAAGACTGAAAGCTACTTTGCAGTGTAAAAAGGATTCTCTGACCATGGTTCACCTCCTTAACGGACTTCTGGAAGTTAATGTTCTGACTGATAAAATAGTCAGTCTTGTAGTACAATATATAGAATCAATGAGAAGTAAAAGGAATGAGAAAGAATGTGTGTGTGACTCTTCAGATGCAGTTGCCCACCTGGTCTTTGCCTACCAAGAGAGTGGATTAAGAGAAGGAAAACATAACTGAGTACTCTGTAAATTGTCATCACTGCCACTTATTACTGATAGTGTTATCACATGTGATGTGGTCACTGTTTCTTTACAGATCTAAGAGAGCATTCCCAGTGTGGGTTACAGCACAATAAAAACGAAAACAGAGACTAAAATTCCAAAAGAGAAAGTCTTTATGAAATAGACTAAATCTGCATAAGAACATTTTAAAATACACACTTATTTGTTTGTTTCGTTGTTTTTGTGCACATGCATGCCACTGTTTGCATATAAAAGTCAAAGGACATTTTGGGGCACTCAGTTTTCTGCTTCCATTATGTAGGTTCAGAGATTTGAACTCAAGTCATGAGGCTTATCAGCAAGTGTCCTTATCTGCCAAATCATCATGCCAGCCCTTTTAAAAGTATATTTTTAAAGCAAAATTGTTCTTTGTGTTGAGCGAACTGATCTAAAAGAAATAATTTCTCTGTTTGAATAAATACTCTGATATTTTCATTAGTCCTTGAAAACTCTATCTAAACTAACTGATGCATGTATTCCATTTAAAAATTCTCATTCATTTCTCTTTATGGCTTAAAAGCCTGTACTCACTAACAAAAATCCCATTTCAAATGATCGGTATAATTTGAGGTAATGGATTAAATTCTTCTTCATTGTCACCTGAACTAGTTAAGCTAATACCACAATGTACTATCCTTAGCTGCCTGACTATAGAGTGAACACAATAATCAGGAGAAAGAACACTGAGTTCCACACGTGGCAAGGCCGTGGACATTGTGAGACTTTTTGAGACCCTGTGAGGCTGTGTCCCTGTGTTTACCTCTGTGCCCCAAGAGCAGACATTTCTGAGGGGGATAGAATCTGAAGGAGAGTTATGCATAGAGCCTGCTCTGTGCCCTGTGGTACATGGAGGGGAGTCCTGCTGACGACATATGGGAAGAAACCAGAAGTGATTATTCTAGGGGCAGTCATTAGTTTAGCCTTAAGCTCTGAAGCAGAAGGTCACACAGTAGAAGAAATTCCTGCTGTGTACTGTCCCTAGGAGTTACAGGGTTTCTTTTTCTTATCACCTTTTACTTCTGTGTAGTGTATGTCAACCAGACATTTTGGAGTTTGTATGTTCAACCCAATAATGTGATATGGTGCTTAAAAAAGACACATTCTTTTTTTCTTGGGAATGTGTTTGTGCAAGCATGTAGAGGTCAGATGTGCCAATCCTTGGTGTCATTCCTTAGGCATAGTCAACAGTTATTTATTTTTTAAATTATTTTTGACAATCTCGTAGATGTATACAGTACGTCATGATCATGTTCTTTTACCCTTTCATGTTCTCTTCCCACTTTCATTGTCCCTGCATCACCCTCCCGACGTTGATGCAGCTTGCCACAGTTGCTGTGTGGCAATTAGAACAGCTATCCACTTTTTGTTTGTTTTGTTGTGTTGTGTTTATTTTATCTTTTGAGGTGAGTTCCTTTACTGGCCCAGAGCTCACCAACTAGGCTAACTTAGGTGGCTAGGGAACTCTAGGATCTGTCTGTCTCTGCCTCTATTGCACTGGAATTACAAGTATGTATCAGGAGGCCCAGTACTTTTTTTTTTAATTTTCTTTATTTTTTAAAAAAAAGTTTTAGTTTACATACCAATCCCAGTTCCCCTTCCTTCCCCTCCTTCCGCCCCCCCCCCCATTCCCCAATCCCATTCCTCCACCCAATCCTCAGAGAGGGTAAGGCCTCCCTTGGGGAGTCAACAAAGTCTGGCATACCAGTACTTTTTACATGGGTTCTGGGAATTGAACTCAGGTTCTATGTTTCAATACAACCACTCTTGTGACTCAGCTATCGCCTCAGTTTTCAAGGTTCTTTCTTATTCTTCCAATTCCTTTGATGTATTTTCTCCTTCCCAGATGAATGAGTCTGGGTGTAGTCTGGACTCCATTGCATATCCTTTATGAAGACATTTGCAGTTATGCAGTGGGATGAATGCATGGCCTAGGTCATGTGTGACTTCCCTTGAAAGAGAAAAACTATAGACAGAACAGAGGTCAATTCATTAGACACTGTAAAAGCAGAGAGTATTAACCTGCAGAATCTTAGGAATAATCAAAGGAAGGAAATGATGGAGAATATCTAGAAACAAGACGCTTGACCTGGGTGATGTCAGCCCAGGCTCAACAAAGTGATGGACTGGTTAGGATCCATTCCTACCATGAAACCTGTGTTTGATGGGCACAAGGATATGTGTGCTGAGAAGGAAATATTAGACTTGATAGTATTTCACCTATTGTACTTGTTTTTAAACCTTTGGAAACTAAATATTTCCTTTTACCATCCCCCATTATTTTTTTAACATGGAGTTTGAAGAAAATTCTTGTTTCAGTTTTAAACATAGTAATGAAGGAATGAATTATAGAGTGTCCTGTTGCGGCCACAACAGTTGGTCACTATGCTAGTAGCTCCAAACAGTATAGATTTCTATCAGAGGTTGGGAGGTAAAAGAGCAACATAGGGTTTGCAACTTAGGTTTCACTCAGCACAGTTCTGTGTGTTGGACTTCACTCTATTCTGAATGGTTTCTTGGGGAGGCTCTTTTCTTTTCTTTTTTTTCATTTTTCTTGAGCTTTGTTGCTCCTAGAAGTTGCTAGCATTCCTTGGCTAGTGTCTCTTCATTTTAAAGCCAGAAAAGTTGCATCTCTAACAGTTATTTAGAAAGCTACAGTTGTCTTTTACTTCCAAGGAGCCTTGGGATTCTCTTGGCCAGTTGGATAGCACAAGATACCCTGCCCACTGCAAGCTCATCAGTGCAAAACCCCTTTGTCCATAAAGAAACATGTTCACAGGTTCTGGGGAGTAAGTCTTGGCATCTGAAAGTAGAGCAGGGCAGGGGTGGTGTTATTTGGCTTAGCACATAGAAGATGGATTCATGGAAATTGGAAGAGGCAATAAGGTTTGTGTTTCATAAGCAATTATGGCAAAGGAAATTATATATACAATCATATCTGTTACAAAATTATTTATATGACCAGAATTGGAAATTATGTAAATATATATCAAACAAATTAAGTTAAATACTGTACAAAAGCTGTACATTCCTAGTGAACATATGCTGTTGTGGGAAGTTGCAGAATGGCAAAATTCAATTTGTAGTATGTTTATATTTCTTGATTTGGGCACTAACTACAGAGGTCTGAAAGTGCAGACTTGGTACTAACACCATGCACTTTGGCTGCATGTATATTATTTTAATTACCATTTGAAGAGCTGTTATATTTTGACTATGAGGAGAGATGTGGGAGAATCTACTAATAGAAAAAATAATAGAAGTAGAGTGTCTGATACTTTTGCCTTTTATTAAATATATAGCTAGGTAATTAACATTTATGATCAGTGATCAACATTTACCATGTTAATCAACAAGGGCCATTTCTATTTTCAGGGATTTCTGCTATTATCTAACACTATGCACTGAGTAATTGTATAGCTGCTGATGATAATAAATCATAAAATGAGGAAGATTTTTCCTGAAGATGCGCTTATCAGAGGCAGGGGACTTAATCCAATAGGAATTTGAGAACTGTTCCTGAAAGGACAGCAGTGTTTTAACTGCATGGACAGTGGCATTTTATCTGCCCTTTCTGGGTCAAATGGAAAAGAAATCCAGCCAGGAGCAATGAGGGGAGGCCAGTGTTATGATGATTTAAGTTTGTTTTGGATTTTTTTTGTCTGTTCCACTAATATTGTTATTTTGTAGTTAAACTTTTTTTCTAAAAAAACATATTTAAATTCAGTACTAGAGCATAAATTATTTGAGATACTAGAGAGGTCACAGGATATGAACATATTTATTCTTCTTATCCTACCACAGTGTTAACATTCATGTCTCTGCATTTAATGTGGGCTCATGCCCACCAAGGATTAGTAAGCAATGGCTAACATTTCCTTTTCACCAAAGGAGAAAGCACCTTTTATTTCAGCAAAGTATGTGCAAGCCGTTGCTCAGCCTCTGACATTTTCCTCAGATGTTAGTTGGTGTCAGTGTACCCTTTTTTTAAAATCATGCATGTTCTGTGTATCACACAGCTGTGGGGCCCAGACTTGATTGTTTGGCATTCTGTAAAGCCAGGGCACTGGAATGCATGGAAATTTAATCGAGAAAATACTTTTCCCAGTAATTTCTTTCTCTGTCATGGTGACTTTATCTTCTTGGGGACAGGAACTAAGAAACAATACCCCTAGCGTGACTCCTATAAATGTCAATTCATGGAGTTAATATTTGCTGTGATTGGACTAAAGATGTTCTGTAGTCGGCTCCCTCAGGCAGTTGCTCTATGCTTTACACTCTTCCCTTCTTGCTTTTGCTATCACATTTTCAGTTGGAAGCCTTCATATTCCAGCTTGATCACTGTGCCATGAGCTTGGTGGATTTTGATCATTCAACAGGAGGACTCCCAGAACTCAGACTAGAGTTGGAGCCAATTATCAAGATATATTATACCAAAAGTCAACAGAGAGAAATTCACAAGGGTAAGAAGCACATGCACAAAGCCAGGGGAAGCCAAGAACTGCCAGGAGTCCAGTCCCACCAGATTCACAGTCAGTCTTTATGGCGGAATATGTGAGGTGTTGCCAGCTAAAGAAGCTTGGCAGAGATTCGGAGCCTAGAGATCTAACTGGAGCTGGTACCAAAACTCCAGAGCCCCATATAAAAAGTCTCAGTTCAAATGAAGCTATTCTGTCTGCATGCCAGCTTAGCAATAGGCATACTGTCAGTTCTGGCAGTGGTGGAAGCCCTCATGAAACAGGAGTTCAAGACACCAATCAAGGACAGATCTTATAAAGAGACTGTTAAAAGGATAGCCACTGGCCAGCATTAACCTCAATCTACACAACTATGTGTAATACACAACATTTGCATCCTGTTTCCCAGAGAGAAGGGATTCTATGTGCTGCATTTCTCAGACACTTCTCCCATGGCCGACGTTGTGTTGACATATACCAGGTGCTATGCCTCTCTTCACCCCTCACTGCAGCATGCAGTCCTGGACGTGTTCTAGCTCATTTGTCTCAACTGTGCCATGGCGCTGTCCTGGTTCTTTGTCTCCCACTGCATCCTAATTTAAGCCCTGCTCCTCTAAGTCCTGGGGATGTCCCCTGTGGTGTCTAAACATGTTTCTCTGCTTTTCCATGTCTGCATTCTTATACATACTCTATGTTGAGGATCAAAGAAACATAACTGTACTGCTGTCATGCCTCTGTCCTGCATTGTTCAAAGAGTGTGCGCATCAAAACCCAAGCAAGGCATTTTTTTCCTGTCTTTAAGTCAATCTCTGCATTTGGGCATGGCAGGTCTACCTGTAGGTATATGTCATTATTTGACACCTGTCTCTTTAATGGAAAACAAAAGAAGTGAGAATTTGAATGGAGACTATTTTACAGAATAAAGACTTTTCATTGATCTTAATCCAATAGGAGTTGAGTTTGAATTGTGAAAACTGGGCCCAGCCACATTCCGTTGCCTTCTCACTAGGATTCCTGTACGTCAGCAGAGCTGCCTTGGACTATAGGAGTGAACTGCTACACTCAGTTTGTAAGACACTGGGAGACAGGGAATTCACCAAGGCATGATGGGACAGGGAAGGTTGGCAGCAGCTGTGAGGACTAGTGACCTTCTGATAGAAACAATTGTTGAAGGTAAAATACCTTGTTTTTGTCTTGGAGTTGAGCTAAAAAGGATGTGATACCTAGAGCAGTGGAAGCCTTTGGGGGCTGTGAAAGGCTATGCCTGATGATGGCTGAGTGCAAGCATGGTAAAAGCTGGGCTTTTAATACCCTCACTCGGGAGTGGCACTTGCCTCTGAAGCACCCAGCACCCAGCACCCAGCAGTTGTCTATAGAAGTACTGTTTATTCTTGTGTTTAAAACGACTTTCAGTTGAGCATCTTCTTTGAACACAGAGAAAGCAAACTCCAAAAGCCAAAAGAAACAAATGTGCTGGTAACTCAGGAAAACCTAATTTATAGGACTAAACGTGTTTTCCATATATTTACGTTTGATACAATCACTGTAACTGCTTGTTGCGTATTCTAGTAGCATATCATTGGCGTCCAACTTGAAGAGAGATACTTTACTCTTGTGCTTCTCTGTCAGTCCTTTTCTTACCCTGGATTATACTCAACAAAATTTCATAACATAAATCATTTCTTCTTCATGGGCCTTCATTCTTCTTTCCCGAAAGGCGGGACCATGGGTCTCAGTTTCGTTTTTGGTTACTAACACCAAGCCCACTTCTTTTTTTTTTCCCTAACTGTGTTTTCCTGCAGGCCATTTCTGTGACGACCTGGAAGCACTGACTCAAAGACATCATTTGAGCAGTTAATGAAATGAACTTTGTCCACACTGAGGATTTCCTCCAGTCCTTGTTTTCTGCTCCCATCCCTCCATTTGGTGGGGTGGGTTGACAAACAGGACTGGAGAGTTCTTCACCACCAGCCACAGTGCCTTGTTTTAGAGGCATTTGTGTTTACATGTTATTGAGTTGTGTTTCCCGCACAGTAGAGGGACATATCACAGCCTAAACACATAGCTACTGATCAGAAGCATCAGAAATGCCTCCAGGGGGCACTCAGTCTGAGTGATACCTTAGCAGCAATCATACCACATGTTTTCATAATGTTCTCTGAAATCAGAAGAAATATGCTTCAGCATTATATTAGTTTTAGCAATACCAGCCAGGTCAACTGTACCCTTCTTATAGGAGAAGGTAAAAAGTTCATTATTTAAAGGGAAATGGTCAGGTAGCCAGGAGAAAGATAGTAATGAGAAAAATGAGAGAAGCTGGAAGAGATAGATGTGGGTGGAGGATTTCAGAGTAGCTGGACACCTCTTCCCTGCTTGCAGACCCAATGAAGCCCTACTAGTCACAACAATTTAAAAAACTGAATAAGAAGGTGACATCGGGCAAGTTCCTTTCTCATTCCTAGCTTTGAGGTAAAAAGGGTTCAGCAGGCCCAGGGCTAGAGTGCAACCCTACCAGGTCCTCTGCAGGCTCCTAGCGCCACAGTGCAAATCCCAAAACAACTCCCAGTCAGCACCTTTTGTTTGTTTGTTTCATTCTTTCAAAAGAAAGAAACATTGTGTTCATCCACTTTGTGGGTTTGTGTATATGCAGACGCAGGCACGTGCCATAGCAGGCGTGTGGAAAGTAAAGGGAATCTTGTAGGAAACTATTAACGTCTTCCACCATGTGGGTTCTGGGGATTGAGCGTAGGTCTTCAGGCTTGGCAGCAAGTGCTTTCAACTGCTGAGCCATCTTGCCGGCCCTGGGCTCTCTCGTTGGAATGCAAGGAAGACTGATTTTTTTTTAAGTTTGGCTTACAAATAATATATTTAACTTGGAAAGCCTCACTCGCTGTGTGTTCTCTGGTCAGATATTGTGTGCTTGCTTTTGTACTCCATCTTCTTGCAGTATATCTTGCAGGGTCATGTTGCTATACTTCAGAATGTTGAAACCTGACCTGGAAGGAGTCTGTTGGATGGTTTAGAGCAAAGAAATTTTTTATCTGATTTGTTCACTCAGTACTATGGTCTTCTGCCTGCTAGACTGTGAAAGTTATGCAAAATTTATGCCTTCAAAATGCACTAGGAGATTTGTGTCCTCTCTCTGCTCTTCGCCATGATGACAGATTATTTTATGTGTTTGACAATAGCCTCTCACCCCGACCTTCAAACATCAGACGCATTAGAATTCAGTCTTAGAATCCTGTCGCATTTTCTCCTGTTTAGTCTTCTAACAATGCTTACTATTATCATACTCTTTTTTTCTTGCTTGCCTCCAAAGTACACTGCAAGCTTGATTGCTCTGAGTCTTGTGGGACTGTGAGAAGTGTGCTGCACCAGCCATTACTCCATCCTGTGTTTGCGTCACCCAGAGTTGCTGTGTAACTCTGTGTAACTCTGTGACCTCGGAGTCTGATGGTCCATTGTCCACTCCTAGTGCTGCCCCAGCCTTGGAAAGCCCAGGTGATGAGGACACCTGTTTTGCCACATAGATCTGTCTTTCTTCCTTCTCTGTGCTGCTCCCAGATCTTGCTAAGTTATTGCAGGACACACACTGTTGGGTCCTGAGAGGTGTAGAAGGTGTATGCTAACTTTTATCATTTCTGCCGAGTGCTTCCTGTGTTTATTAGGACAGGCTATAGTGTTATGCTGTCTCTGGTCCCTAAGGTGAATTAGCCACTAGTCCCACACCAATGCTATATTTATGTAGTATTTGTAAAGTTGCATTCATGATTTTTCCTCTGCAAAGAGTTGTATGCTCACCTGTTGATGAAGTTGCTTATTCTGTGCAGGAAAGAAGCTGGAAGGAGTTAGCTCTGTATCCAACTAAAACCCTGCCCCAAGGAACTGTGTGGCCCTCAGTCTTTCATGAGCCCCTGTTTCACATCTGTTACTTCTAGGACACTGCCTTGGACACTGAATAGGTGAAAAATGGCTGAGTGTCATAGTGTGGATTTCACCTACAGCAGGAAAATGTGGAGCGTTATTACAAGGAAAGGAACACCCTTGCCATCTTCTCCCCTGAGCTCTGAGGAGTTAGACCTGAATTCAGTCAGTCAGTTTTCCCTCCATCCATCCATGGACACTGTCTTGTTCCTCCCAAGGATTCCTCGTCGGCCAGCACTTGGGTTGCTGTGTAGGGATGACAATGTGACAGTGTAGGCGTTGGCATGTTCTGCCTGTGCTTGTTCTGCCAGCCCGAGGTCCTGCAGATGGTGTTCCTATCTCTAGCCATGACTCCCGGTGGCCAGCGACAGCCTGTAATAGGACATGGAGTCTCTGTACCCTCATGTATTGAAAATTACCATTCTCATAGAGGGTAACTTCTGGGAGGTCTGTTAGAAAAGAGGGAAATATGAGCTGATGGCTACAGAGAGCATTGCTCAGCACCATCAAATAGTTCTGCATGAATAGACTCCAACTTGGTCTGGGAAGAGGCTGGGGAAACCTCATTCCCATTGAGCAACTTGTCTGAAGAAGAGGTGCTGTCTTTGAGGAACCTGAACTTGAGGAAGACTGGCGTTAACATGTCAGTCTACTTCTGCTGCTCATTCTAAACTGAGACCATCAGGGTTAACATTAGGAAGTTATTAGAAATACATTATTTTTAAGACCACTCAAGAATGATGCTAAACTAAAATCTACATATTAACAATATTTTCATGTGGTATTTACAGATATTCACCTTTAATAAGCTTGGGTTTATTAATTGTGGCCAAGGTGACTCCATGCACTAGATTCTTAGTGCTGCAGTATCCTTATCTACAAATACAGATTTTTAATAGCAGCCTTAGGACTATTTTATTATCTTCATAATAAAGTGTACATTTAAAAGCAGTTAGGAAAACATTAAACATATTAAAGCAATGTGCAAAAGCTATTGAGGCTAAAACTAAAAGACATTTCTTTGTATAAGGAAGCAAACAGTAGCAGAAATCTTAGCCCAGGTCATGGTGGCTGTACCAGTAGGGAAAAGAGGAGCAACCAGAATCCCTTTGTTGGGAACTGGAGGAGGCTACCGGTGGTATGAGTTATAGATACCAGATGGTTTAGAAGAAGAATGCATGGTCTTCCAATGAAAATGAGCCTTATACCCCAAATAGTGTGTGTCTTGTTCTATAGCTCTCCAAGTAGGTCAAATCTGAGAAGTCAGATTCCAGTATAAGTCTGTCAGTTTACATATCACCTCAGGTAGCTGCACCAACTGACTTCCAACCATATAGAAAGTTAGCCTGGTGATGGAAGTATGAGTTTGATAATTGGAGTATTTAAACGAATGCTAAGTGGGAAGGAAGTGTAAGAAGAAAATCCCCAACATTCTTTGTTTCCATCAAGATGTGTGTTCATTTGGTAATGAGAGTTCCCTCATGTTCAACTGTTTTTAGGAGTTGATATTTTATATTCACAGCTATGAAATTACATTATCACAGTTGATTGATTTTTATTACATTCATCTTCATTTCTAGTTCCAACTCTGATCATCTTTTAGAATTTTTGCAGAAAAATATTATGACTATATGTTAAATTTTCAAAATGTTTTTTTTTTGTGTGTGTGTGCTTGCCTATATGTTGTACTCCACATGCATAGAGGTGCCCATGAAAAAGAGGGTGCTGGATACCCTGATTTGGAGTTAGAGATGGTTGTGTACCATCCAATTCAGATGTAGGGAATGAGGTCCTTGGTAAGAGCAATCAGTGCTCGAAACAACTCAGGCATTTCTCTACCACCCTGAGTGTTTCCTTTTGATGTTCTGGTCTAGAGTATATAAAAGCAGATCTATGTGGTTATAGTTCACTGACATTAGATTACTGACACATGTAACTCAAAGATTTATCTCTGTTCTAGGCTTGTATATTTAACTGGACTATGAGGAAGGAGAATGTAAAATTAAATGAGTCTGAGAATTCTCAACATTAATACGAAATTCTTTGATAGTAACTGTGAAATAAAAAGATTTGATGTGTTAAAAGTTTTATTCACCAGTGGCCGTGGCGTACAGCTTTAATCCCAGCACTCAGGAGGCAGAGCAAGGTGGATCTCTATGAGTTCAAGGACAGCCTGGGCTACAGAGCAAGATTCAGGACAGGCACCAAAACTACACAGAGAAACCCTATCTGGAAAATCAAAAAACAAAAAACAAAAAAAGTTTTATTCTTTCATTTCTTCCACTTACATCACATTTCAGGTTGTGATGCTAAACTATATCTCATTTCCCTTTAATCCTTTGGAATGGAAATGTTTACACTAGGCCATTTCATTTTGGAAGTTTTTTTTTTCTTTTTTTTTTTTTTAAGGAGTTCACAATTAACAGATTGCCTTGAATCTCGAAAGACTTTGGACTTTAGACAGTTAAAGGTCAAGGGGACTTCTAGAGACGGAATGAATGCATTCTTGACTCTGAGATGGAAATGAAACTTTGGGGCTTAGAATAAATTGCTGTGGTTTAAATTGGTGTATTTGAATGTCAAGTTAATAAGGAGTAGGGTTGTAATGGTTAAAGTCACCATGAACTTGTATTTGCGGGTGTTTTATGAGGGTGTTTCCAGAAAGAAGGAGGCAGGGAAGACGCACTGAGCAGTGTGGATAGCATCATGATATAGACTGTGGTCCTAGACTGAAGAAAAACTAAAGTGAGGGGTGAGCTTCAGCATTCTTCTCTGCTTCCTGACTGTAGGTGAAATGTGGCTAGCTGTTTATGCCTTGCCAATGCCTTCAAAGTGTGAGCGAAAGTAAAGCCTCCCTTCCTTAATTTCTTTAGATATTTCATGGGTATTTTGTCAAAGCACTGAGAATAATAATACATTTTTTAAGAAAATAAATAACTGAAAATTCCTCGGTGATATATGTTGCATGCTGAATCCACAAGTGACTATTATTATTGCTCGATCTTAATTATTTTCACTATGTGTATATAGAGAGACATTGATAAGTTGTGCATATTTTTATAAAACATAGATAGTCCTTGTGTAGGAACCATGTTTTTCCACAAGTTTAGTTTTAACAAAATGGATTTTTCTATGACTTATCATATTACTTAGTGTTAGAAAATTCTGTCCCATTTTTAGACAGTTGCTGAATATAGTTACTTAATTTTCATGGGTTGTCCTTTATCCCAGCTGTGTTGAGTTGCCTTTTCAAAGTTGGCATTAAGCAAATCGATATTAAAAAAAAAAAAAAAAAAACTTTTAAGAATGAAAGACAGTACCAGTTTTGCCGTCAGAAAGCATTATATATTTTGCAGAGAACATTCAGTATAGGAGAGAGATATGGGAACCAAGAAGGGGAAAGTAAACAAGGAGGTCTTTCTTTTTGACACAGGGTCTTGCTCCGTAGCTCAAACTGGCTTTGAACTTAGGACCTCACTTTCCTGTGAATGCCAGAGTGAGGGCTTAGATTACAGGGATGCACCACTGTGCTCCCCAAGGCTTAGGTTCTTTAGAAATATTTCCTCTACGCTTCGATAAAATGACTGTGATTTGAGAATTGAAGATTAAAACCATAAATGCTGCACCTAACATCTCATTGCTAAGTGATGGCACAGTTAGAATAGGCTCTCAGTTTGTATTTCAGTAATTTCATGAAGTTTCAAGCTACCATAGCTATTTCATGTGATATATATATATATATATATATATATATATATATATATATATATATATATATCCCCACACATATCTATACGAAGTACAGGTGTGTATGTGCGTGGACACACACACATATATGGGCATATATATAAATGCTTCTATAAATATTAATACCGTAGTCACCCACTCCACCTCCTAATCTGGAGTGGATGCATCCCAGGATCACCAGTGAGCTCTTTGTCTCTTTGTGTTTTAAATGGTCTCAACTGTGTCACTTTGGCGTCCTAGAACCTGCTATGTAAGTCAGATTGACCTCAAACTCAGAGCACTTCCCGTTTTGCTTGCGGAGTCCTGGGATTAAAGGCATGTGCCATCATACTGGCTTAGTTCTTCAACCTCGGACTGCAAAAATCCTACATCTACTTTGCTTTTTCCTGTACCTACATATACACATGTGATTACTTTTCTATTGGAAGCACTTGTGCACTCTGGCTGTACCTTGTGATTTGATGTGTGATAGCGAAATTAGCATGAATTTGTTTTCCTTCGTGCTCTTTGTAGAGTCTCAGTAGAGATATTAGAAATCTTAAGGTCTGATTATTGTTCTTTATTAAGTAGAAATACTGTTAGCTGTTTTACATAGGAAACATGTTATGGCTTCTCTTATATCAAAGAGAGGCTACATGGCAGGGGGACCCTAGGATGACTGTGGCTTAGAATAAGTTTTGGTTTTATCCAAAAAAAATAAAAGTGTTCAAATCTCCTGCCCTTTCAGAGTAGGAGGTTTTGTTCTTTTGGTCACATACTGTAGAGTTTCATGAATTCTTTATATGTTCTGTATATAAGAGTTTATTGGACATGTGATTTTAAAGTATTTCCTGTTTTGTGGCTCATCTTTTCATTTTCTTATCATTATATTTTCATACTCAAATTTCTTAATTTTGACAAGGTCTGAACGACTGGTTTTTTCTTTTACTATTATGTTCTTGATGTCATGCACATTAACCCCATGTCACCAAACACAGGATCACCCAGGTTCCCCCTCCCCGTGCCATGCCTTGTTTAATCTCAGAGCTATCTGTAGTTTTTGCGTTCTATGGTGAGATCTCTGACCTGTTTTTGAGTTAATTTTTGTATAAACTGTGATCTATGTATTTTAATTTCTTTTGCCTGGAGTATCCTGTTGTTAATATACTATTATTTCCCTGTTTTATGTGTTCTAAAAAATTATCTTATTTTTTGAGATACTAGTGTATCATTATCCCCTTCCCATACCTCCCTCCAAATGCTCTCATGTTCCCCTCCTTGCTGTCTTCATATCTGTGACCTCTTTTTCATTAACTGTTGTTACATACATATATTTGTGTGTGTGTGTGTGTGTGTGTGTGTGTGTGTGTGTGTGTGTGTGTGTGTATTCCTAAATACATACCTATCCTTTTGTTTCAAAAACTGTAGGTATGTTTGTAGGGGTCTAAGTTTTGGCATCTTTTTGTGTTGCATTTCTCATGTCACTGCCATTTTACCAATACCCCATTTTCTAGAGTCCTGGCATTGTATGTTGGGACTTGGTGTGTAGGTGTCTTCCAGTGTTACACTTCTAAATTTTTGACTATTTAGAGTCTTTGCCTTTACATGAAGTCTTGTAACCAGCTTGAGGGTGCTGCAAAAGTTTCTCAGATTATGATTTTTATCTTCAGCAAATGTATGGACATAATTGAACAAAAGTGAACTTTGAAATTAATGAGTGATGGCCAGGTCACATAGTCCAGTGGTAGAGGATTGCTTAACATTTACTGAGGCTCTAGTTTCATCCTCAGCATCTGGGAGCAAGGGCAAGCTTATGGTATAGTCCAGTGGTAGAATGCTAATTTAGCATTTGTAAGGCTGTGAGTTCGATTCCCAGCACTGCAGTATGCAAACAAAAATTACAGCACTGCAGCATGCAAACAAAACTTACTGATGAAATAGTGAGCCTTTTAAGCCACAAGCACAGTAACTAACTGTCTGCTTGGTTTTGAACTTGCCTATAATTGTTGTTTAATTGTTTTTGTTTTTTTTCTAAAACTTGAGATAAGTTTACTAATGCCAATAGCAAAAACCACCTGGAATGTGGTAAGCGTTCACTAAATATTTACTGGATAATGTAGTTTATTAGTGATGATACCACTGATCTTGGATTTCTTCTTATATGCTTTTCAGCTAGGGAAACCTTGAAGGGTATAGGAAATATATACATTTCCTTTGGGGGAACAAACAAAGGAGGCCATTGGAGGAACTTATGAGTCTACTCATTACTGGGCTGAACTGCCCAAAGGACGTTCTCATCTTCCATGCAGGGCTCCTTTCTTCTTCCGTTAGTGGAGAGAGCAAGTGTTTATGTCAAGCGGAGCATGGCACAGTTTGTTTTCAGTAAAGCTCTGCCCCTCCTCCAGCTCCCACCCCAGCAGTAAAGCCTGAGAGAGACTGTTTGCTTCTCATGCAGTCTGAGTATTATAGCATAGAAAGATTCCCAGACTACCTCTTCCCATGTTCCCATGCCTATCAAAAGCAGTTTTTTTTTTTTTTTTTTTTTTTTTTTTTTGAAGTCAGGGTACCTGTTTTTCAAAGGAAATCACAGAGACACAGTCAAAACAGATAAAAAGTAGAGCCACTCAGGTTGAACCAAACTCTGCAGAGGTATTTGAAAACCTCATATCATGACCACAATGAGGAGAAAACAGCCTCAAAGAGATTATGTAACTTGCCTGAGGTTGCACAACAAATCGGTGCTGAAGCAAAAATAGAGTCTCCATCTTCTGATTCTTAGGACAGGGCTCCCAGTGACCGTCTCTTCAGATCCCTTTCAAGCTGGATTACATGTTTCTATGGGAACTGTGTTTTCATTTCTTCTGTATGCTACAGTGA
Organism: Peromyscus californicus insignis; assembly: GCF_007827085.1. Taxonomy (NCBI): domain Eukaryota; kingdom Metazoa; phylum Chordata; class Mammalia; order Rodentia; family Cricetidae; genus Peromyscus; species Peromyscus californicus. The sequence goes on along the minus strand of NW_026294534.1, from coordinate 21,209,965 downwards.
GAAATGTGCCTGGACTTTATCTGAGCTTCAATATTTGATTTGAGGGGAAGATATCTCAAAGCCCTTTCCCCAGATGAGAAACCCTCAACCACTCTGCCTCCACTGCCAGTATTTTATTTCATGTTATTCTTGGAATCCAAGCAGAAAACATTGGCAGGCAGGCAAGAAAAAAAAAATGCCCTGGAAACTTAGTTTGGTCTAGGACCACACTCTTCCAGCTGTTTCCCTATAGTACTCTGGGCATCTGTTGAGATGCTTCAGGGCTTTCTATGTTTGCTTTTATCTTGGAGTAAAATGTGTATTGCATCTCCGGGTAGCTGGAAGGCCATTCTGAGAGGAGGTTAAGTTATTTGAGTTTGTTGGTTTTATAATTCTTTCAGTGTATGAATCAAGCATGCCATGAAACAAAAAACAAAACAACAACAACAACAAAAAACAGCAGCAACAATTGCAACCATGAGTTGCATACGTTTTACTCGAGGCTACAAATACCATTCCCAACTTGAGTATCACAGTATTATTTCTTTCCCTCCTCTGACTATCCCAGAGCAGGAGCTTTGTATGAGGGTATTTATGGTGCATTCAGAGTCCCCAAAGCAGAGCAAGTCACACTGACCCTGGCAAGAGTTGGAATGCTCTGGGTGGGTGTCTGGTCAGTTTTCTCTCTCACTGTCACACCATTAAGGGGTGGGAAGAGCTAGTCTTTCACAATGAATAGAATGTCTCCCTTTAAAAAAGGATTTATCAGCTTGGTGGTGGTGATGCCTTCAGTCCCAGCATTCCAGAAGCAGAGGCAGGCAGATCTCTGATATCAATGCCAACCTGGTCTACAGAATGAATTCCAGGATGACCAGGACTCTACAGAAAAACCCCTGTCTCAACAACAACAAAAAAAAAAAAAAATGAAAAGAAAAACAATTTATTATGTGTTATTACTTATTGCCTGTTTGCCTGCTTTCTCTTTGTTTGTTGACCATTTCATACGTGTATGTAATTCATGCTACCTTCTCCTCAAACCTTTGTCTCCCTCCCATTCCTATCAGCCTCCTTCCTCCTTCCTTATGTTTCCCCATATCCAGAACCTGTGCTTTTGTTGCATGACCTTTTTAATCTAAACTGGTCCATCTGTATGACCATTCGATTGATACTGACCACTGGAGCCTGGTGGGGTGGTCACCACAGGGCATCCAACTGAAGAAAGACAGGGAGTCCTCTTTTTCCTGAGTCTATCCATAGGAAACAGTTCAGCCGTAAGGGGTAGGGCTTCTGAGTCCCCTCTCGAGCCTTGCCCGGCTGTGGATGCATCCAGTCGTGAGCAGACCCAGTGTAGTCCTCTGATGTGATTGTTAATCCCTCCTTTGCTGATGTCTCCACTGCCTCTGACAAGTTCACTGTAAATGCTGCAGGTATTTCTTCAGTTTTTTTGTGGGGGGGATGTGAGGGTTTGGCAGTTAGCTTCCTTGAACCCCTAGCATTTGCCTTATTTTTAGCATCCTCAGTTGGGCACCATTTAAGAACACATTTAAGTCACCCACACTGACAGTAATGGGGATAAAATTCTCTGTGCAGATGGGTGGTATTAGCTCTTCTGATCGGATCTTATGCTAAAAATATAAGAACTATTGCACTGAGTGAAAACAAACGGTTTGACAGCAACTTGAGAGCTGCCCTGGTAGGCTGTGGGTGCTCACTGCTTGTATTGCCTGGCTTTTCACACATAAGCACACAAAAAAAGTCACTGAGGTATGAATCCAAATAATCACACTTTTGCAGACAAAGTCCACAGGTTGTTTAAGGCTTTGGGCAGAATACTCTAGCCCTGTCAGGACATTATTATTTTTAACAAGGCAAAAATAGTGTCTTTGTTTTTTTTGGAATGGAAATCTTGACAGAGGTGTGTCAGCATGTGCAAACAGTTTTCTTGAGCGTTTGTAAGAAGTTCTCCCAATGAGGTGAAGCACAGGGAGACTTCGCCTTCAGCTCCCCATGCAGTTGAGTTGCCCCATAGGAAACCATTTGTTATCTGGAGTGGGGAACACTATGGCACTTACTGTTTATCATGAACAGCTAGTTGTATGACTGCTCCAGCTCCCAAGAAACGGAAGGAAACTCTGACTCCATTGAGGGCTGTGAGTGCGTGGGTAGCTCTTTTGAAAGGCAGACAGATATGCCATCTACAGAGAGAGAGAGAGCTGTGTTGCTCATGTATTGGTCTGTTGCATTCTTTTTCAGGATGTGAAATGCACTAGTTGTATTGAACGCCACTGTCAAGGTAGTTTCTTGTTTCCAGTGAATGGCTGCAAATGCACCATGTATTGGATTAGTGTCAGGAGCTGCACACAGAGATCACCAGTCCTGGTTTGCTTACTTTGAGGGGCAACCACAAATTTCAATGTGCAGTCAAGGCAACATGAATGTGTATGAGTTAGGTCCTATGCCCTGGCAGCTTCAATCTCCAATAATAATCCTGTCAGGTTTCCTGATTAGGTGTTTTATGTGTGTGTGTTTTTTCTTTGCAGTCTTGAGAAAATTGGAGATAGACATCTGGAGGCCAAGGTTTGAATAGACTTTGGATTAAAAAATGTAAAACATGCAGCTGTTTGTTCGCTGCCCTTCTAAACTCATTAAGAATATAGCCAGGGGCCGGATGCTACCAGGATCCTTTCATGGAACTATTCTGAATGTAAAAATAGCAGCCATCACCATGCCTCTGACAGGCTCTTATTAAATGGGCTGGTGATGAGGACGACAGTCAATGATGGTGATGATGATTGCCCTTTGACTTCCTGTCACCAAGTTCAATGACAAAATGTGCAAGTACACAATTCCATCTTGATGAAGGGTATCTGTACTCAGGGAACTTGGAAAAGTGTTCAAAGCCCCACGTCCTTATTCTGAATTCCTCAAATCATCCATTCAGCTTCATGAATGGCTGTGCTCTTTGTAAATGTCTGTGAGAGGTGGAGGCTGGCCTAAGAAATCATGGCCACTTTAGTCTCTCTCTTAAATTGATAGCACAGGGGTTTCATTCTCTTTTAGGAGAATAGGTCTACAAATTTTCTGTAGTACAAAATTGTATAGAGCATCAGTGTTGCTTCAGTGGGTCTTGATACTGGCTGCACATTACATTCATCTTGAGAGCTTAGGAGGAAAGGAAAGAGGAAGGAAGGAAGGAAGGAGGAGAGAAGGAAGAGGGAGAGGGATGGACAGATCCCATGCCCTAGGCCCACCAGAACTGCCCTCTGATTCTTCACTAGAAAGTGTTGTAATGATTATGTGCCTTTTGGTACTTTTCTTGCTCATGCTCTGTAGGTCATTTTGAAGGGCTGCCAAGGTTGAGAATGACCTGTTGTAACTTTAATTGATCCTCTTAGACCCGTTTCTCCAGAAGACCTCTGCTCAAAATTTGGGTACTATTGACACCCAAGAACCTGAAATCCTTTGAAGAAATTGTGATGATAAGTCATTCAAAAGTGGGAACAGTGTGCTTTGCCTTTGTGTGTGTGTGCCCTGAGATTCTTCTGTTGTACCTTGTGCAAGTCTTTGACTGTCCTAAGATTTTGAATGTATAATGATACTTGGTTGTTTTGTAGATATCTCACAGTCTGTCCTTGGAGTATAGTTTTTCCCTTTCTATATTTTATATGTCCTTGTTATCCTTATAATTCCTCTATCAAGAAATTAGTTAAATGTAAGTCTTCAGTTGCTTTTTTTTTTTAGTCTAAAGCTTAAAGAAAAACCAATGCAGATGTCAGTTTTTTCACGAAGCCCATGTACCGGGTACCTGAGTTTGATGTTATGACTCCTTGAGGGAAGAGGAGAAGCAGCTCCCCAAAGTTGTCCTCTGACCTCCACATTTGCACTTGGGCAAGTGTGCATCCTGCCCCTACCCCCGCCATAAGTAGTGAATACATAAAAATTTAAAAAAGAAAACCCAAATCTATGGTCTATAATGATATGCTTGACTTCATTTTTTTCTTTTTAACCAGAAACTTGCTGAGCCTCCTGCCTCCGTCTCCTGTGTCCTGGGATCATAGGCAAGCACCACCGTGCTTGGTTTGTACAGTGCTGGGATTTAACCCAGGGATTTATGCATACTCAGCAAGAAGACTACCCACTGTGCTATATCCCCAGCCTCCAATACTTTTACTTCTAAAAAAGGGTGTTTAAGTATTAAACATTGGAGGGCCAGAATTTCAATGAAAATTAAGCTTCTTGAAAACTATTGTGTCTTTTTATGGTTTTCATTTTTCCCAAAGACTGAAGCCTCTTTCACCTGGACTGAGGTTTCAGAACTTGGAAGAAATTATTTGGCCCTGGCACACCACCAGCTCTCTTATTTTTAATTAAACTATCATCTACTGTTGCTGGTTTGGCCCTACTGGCCTGGGTACCCATGGGGGCAGGGGGTGAGAAGCTGCAGAATCAACGGCACAGATTCTGAGAGCTGCAAGCAAGCTCATTTTATTAAACAAAGGGCTGAGGTATTTATGTGTGTGCTGTTTCGCGGGCTTTGATTCTATGGCTATCGTCGTGTTTCTTGATTTGGTCCTGGGTCTTAGGTCAGCAGTTGTCATCGTGGGGGTCCGATTTTAGGCTCCTCTGGGTCAGGGCGGTACTGTGCATGTCACAGCTTTTTTTTTTTTTTTTTAAATTTCACTTGAGACTTAGCCTGTTCATCTGGTGTGTGGGCCTTACCTGCTTCAATCTACTCTTAAAGTGTTTTTAATTGCAACAAACTTAACCTCTTTTTCAGTTATAGAAGTGAGAGTGGAAATATCTGTACAGCCCTGAACATAAAGACTCTTTTGTGTTTTTTTTTACTCCCCATTTCTGTGGGAGTCAATGTCTGTCTGTCTCTCTGACTGTTTGAGGCTGTGCTCATCTCCGTTTCCTCACATAATAGAAAATACTAGGCAGTAAGGTCCTGGACTACTAGAGGCATAAGGCTACCCAGGTAATTCCTTGGCTTGTTTATAGCTGACTTCATTGAAAACCACAAGTCAGAATTGTTTTGAAGAGAAAGCCTAGCATCCAACTGAATACATTAAGATAAAACAAAAACAAAAATAAAAACAAAAACATTTAGGCTTCCACTTAGATTTTGCTTCTGTTTGGGTTTTTACAAAAAACAGTTACAGATTCCCTCCTATCACTTCATGTCTTGTTTATGAATCTATAGCTAATAAAAACATCATTGTGAATTTAGGGTCTAACAATCCTCAAGATGTAGCATTTTTGCTTTACATTTTATTTTTATTTGTCTTTGTGTGTGTTTGTGTGTGTGTGTGTGTGTGTGTGTGTGTGTGTGTGTGTGTGTGTGTGTGTCTGCCTGTCTATATGTGCACTACATGTGTGCAGTCCCTGCAGAGACCAGAAGAGGTCACCAGACACCCTGGAATTGAAATTATAGGGGCTTTTGAGCTGCCTTATTATAGGGGCCTTGAGCTGTGAGTACTCCAAACAGAACAGAATTCTTCTGCATGAGCTGTAAGAACTCTTAACCACTGAGCCATCTCTCCAAGATATAGATTTACTTACTTTCTTTCTAAATGGTTAGTTAAATGACAACTTGAGTAAGTGATTCTGGTGTAGATTCAGGGTTGGTTATAAAATTTCTAGACCCTCTGCCAGGACAGGACAGTCCATCTGTATAACTTAGTTTTTAATTTTTTGTTTGTTTATGGAAGAAATAATAAGTGCATGCCATATGTATATGTATAAGGTTACTCAGTATAAGACAGGGAAGGGAATGCCTGTGTCTCTCCCTGTCTCATGAAGATGTTCTTTCCCTTACTTGCCACAGTAACCGCTTCATTTCATACTAACCATCAGAGTCCTTCCTACTAGGAAGTGGGGCATGCTTCTCTTCCAGGCTAACTATGGAGTACACACAGTGCCTCTTGCAGTTCTAATGGAAAAACTATTCAGATAGCTTCTTTGAATTGCCAGCCATCCCTGTTTATACAATTTTCCTGGTTTTTAATTCAAAATTAGTTGCACCTTGTTTGAACATGAAAATATCAAAAAAAAATATGTTATAAAGGTCATGCTGCTTCCTTTTCTAGGTTTCTGTTTTCCTGACATACAATTTACCTAAAATCTTAAACAATTTTATAGACCATAAAAGTGAAATACTATGGAGTAATGTTATAATTTGGATATAGTTTTGTATCTTCTAAAACCTATGTTGAGATTTAGTCTTCATCGTGAAAGCATATTAAGAAGTGTTGGCAAGTGGGATCTTAAAGACGTGGCAAGGAAGTAGAATCTCCTGTGAACCTTTAAATCATTAAAAAGGTTTTACTCTATGGGGTTTTGTGGGATAGTGGTCTCCTTCTTCCCTTTCTCTTTGTATCCTAATCTGTCAGGGAATGATTCAGTCTTTCTGTGTGGTGGGTGGTTTGAAAGAAAATGGCCCCCAAAGGGAGTGGCACTATTAGGGAGCATGGCCTTGTTGGAGTAGGTGTGGTCTTGTTGGATTAGGTGTGGTCTTGTTGGAGGAAGTGTGTCATTGTGAAAGCAGGCTTCGAGGTTTCATATATGCTCCGGATACCGCCCAGTATGACAGCCCACTTCCTGTTGCCTGCAAAATGTAGGACTTTGAGCTACTTCTCCAACACCATGTCTGCCTGCATGCCACCATGTCCAATATGACGATAATGGACTGAACCTCTAAACTGTAAACCAGCCCCAATGAAATGTTTTCCTTTATTAGAGTTGCCATGGTCATGGTGTCTCTTCACAGCAATAGAAACCCCAACTGAGACACTCTAGGATGACCTTCCTCACCCTAAACACACAGAAAATGAGCCAGTTGATCATGGGTTGAAATCCTGAAAACTCTTTTTCCCTTTGTAGATGAATTATCTCAGGTATTCATTACAGTAGCAGAGAACTGACCCAGTTATTAAGTAGAAATGACAATCTAGATTTCAGGCATAGAAAAGAGACAAGATAAAGAGAAACAAAATCATGAAAGAATGTAAGCTTGATTCACATTATATTGCAGTGAGCTTAATTCCTCTTAATTTAATTTAATGAATTAATTTATTGTGGTGTGTGTGTGTGTGTGTGTGTGTGCATCCAAAGGCATTGATGTGGAGATCAGAGAACAGCCTGCAACATGCTAAAGTAGGTTTTCTCTTTCCACCATATAGGTCTTAGGGATTGATCTCAGGTCATCAGGATTAGTGTCGAGAACTCTTACCAGCTGAGCCATTTCACAGGCTCTGAACTGACTGTTTGAAAACTTAAAATGAATAATTGGAGCTCATTTACATCTGTCATTTGTTTTAGTCATACATGTGCACGTGTTTAGGCAATGTAAGTATAAACTAGTTGCTAAATCATGAGACAAGTCTAAGGATGGCCCTTAAAAGGCCTAATTGAGTAGATGTGGGGAAAAAAAGACATGGCTTCTCTCTTTAACTTTGATGTTTTTGAATAAGCATTTGACTTCTGGATATTCCTTTTTATCATAGTAAGGGGAGAGTCAGTGGTACTCTTTGAGATTTCCGACCCTAAGAGATAAAAATGGTCATGACCTTGGATTACTAATGTAGCATTCCACATGAAGCTTAGCATGTGTTGCTGACAAACTGCATTAGGGGAGCAGGAGATAAACATATTACAGCAGTGGACAATACTTACCATCCATGATTAAACCATAAGCACAATTACCATGGAGGTAGCACTTAGTATCTGAAAGTTCTTTGCTGTGAATCTTTGGACAGAGGATCTGCAATTGGGAACTCACACCAGATGTCTTGTTTGCAGAAAGATGTACAGAGCAGTTTTCACATCCAATCCAGTAAGAAAGGATGAGTTTGGGTATTTGGATTAGGCTGGATATATATTTTAAATAGGATTGATGTGGCTAAGAAGTGAGCTGTACAGATGATTTATTTCTCCAACAGAGCCATTTGAAAAAGGCTTGTGTGCAGAAAAGCAATATAACATGGGATGAATCAACCAGTGTAGCACTTCATTCTGATTTGCTGGAAGTAACAGGTCAAACATACAGGATTTTAAAAAATGACAGGAGTCTAGGTGTTACACAAATACATTGTCTCTTTTAAACATGCTAATGTCTTTGCATACACTTATTTATTATGACATCTATTCACCTTTTGGGTTATTAAGCTTTCCTGTTGAAATGGAAGCTGTCTTTTCATTTTAAAAGTACCTGCCAAAGAGATACCCTGGGTATAGGATATTTTTGCATGCATATTTTTAAGCAGACTAACGAAAGAATCATTATTGTGGATTCATTATGTGGGGGCAGCAGAGGCATAGTATATATGTCACACAGTAAATCAGTGGCCCGAAGACAATGGGACTTCTGACTCCTATTTTCAGATTTAACTATGCTCATTTTCAACTTGGCTGAGCAGTGCTTAGATGAGCAGCTTTAAGCAGGTGAGCGCATTCATTTCTCTTGGAAAGCCACAAGTGATCCTTATTCACACTCTGAGTCCCTTGCAGGGTACAGGCTGAGAGTGGACAAAAGATATGCCAATAAAGCCACCTTGTAACTAGTTGGCTTTAAGTGTTGCTTTCTTTCTTTCTTTCTCTTTCTTTCTTTCTTTCTTTCTTTCTTTCTTTCTTTCTTTCTTTCTTTCTTTCTTTCTTTCTTTCTTTCTTTCTTCCTTCCTTCCTTCCTTCCTTCCTCCCTCCCTCCCTCCCTCCCTTCCTTCCTTTCTTTCTTTCTTTTTTCTTTCTTTCTTCCTTTCCTTATTTATTGTGTGTGTGTGTGTGTGTGTGTGTGTGTGTGTGTGTTTGTGTGTGTGTGTGTGTGTGTGTGTGTGTGTGTGTGTGTGTGTGTGTGTGTGTGCTATTTCTTTTGGCCTCTTGCCACTCAGAAATCTTCATTATAGTATTCGGAAATATCCTCAGTTGTTTTTATTGTAACCTTAGCCTCCTTCAGTTTTTCTCATACTCATCTCCCAGGCCCCAGGGAGTAGTTGATATTAGAGTCTAACCCTGTTCCCTTGTGGATCTACAGGATTTCTACCAGCATTTCACGACATGAACAGTCTCCAGAAACTTGCTTCATTCCTGACATGTAAAGGCATTTTAGTATATTATTGCCATCCAAGTGTCTGTTATTGATGATTTCAAAGTCCTTGATGTAGCCCACCTTTTCCTTAAGGTATAGATTCTAGATACAAACTCACTGAATAAAGAATTATCTCCATTGAAATAGACTTTCCAGCTTGTTGCTTCAGTCTTTAAATGATAGATCAGTACTAGAGGTGTAGCCCAACTGGGAGAGCATGCTGTGCCCTCAAAAGTCTTTAGCTCCAAAATATAAGTCAAAATGCCTTTTCAGTGTGAGTTGGTGTTGCTCTCCTGTAATAGTAGCATTTGGGAAGGTGAGATAGGAGAATTGTGTATCCGAGGCCAGCCTGGGCTATATAATAGCCAATTCCGGTAAAGCATAGAATACCCAGCTAGACTATTTAAGGAAACTTTATTAAAGGTCTGGTTGAGATTCTAGATTATGATGCAAAAACAAGAGACACTAGGTGTTAGAAATTAATTGGGAAGACTTTATCCAGAAAAGCCCCATTGCTGTGTCCACCATGTATCGTCAGTAGTGTCATGTTATAGCCTAACAAGGTAGGGGGTTATCATCTAGTGAGGACTGACACATCCTTCTCTTCCCTTTGTTCCTATGGTATATTATAGATGAGTTAGTGTAAATCCCTCTAACCCTTATTGAGTCAACTAAGTGCCGTCATGTTGGAACAATGTAGTGATAAAAGAGAGCATTAATATTTGAACATTTGGTTGTGTGCAAAGATAGCTAGAGAATGTATAGGATAGTCACTCCCTTTTGCAAGGCATTGAGACTGAAAATCTCATAGTAGAAGCAGATAGAAATCTTCATGAAACCTCTTAATAAAAGGATTTTCAGCTCTACATGGTTTCCAAAATACAGCACCTAGTATCACAATAAATTAGCTCATTAGCATCTTCCTTTAAACCACTGTACTTCCTAAGTGGCCTAGCCACCTAACAGTGAGCATGGCGTGAATCACACATGGGCTTCTGAGCAGCCAGAGGCTCTGGTATCACAAGTGATGCCAATTAAGCCTCATACTGGACTTCCCACGGGGAGCCATCCTTCACATCTTTGTGGTCATAATGAAGAAGAATCATTTGAGTAACTTTTTTTTCCGTCTTCTTCCTTTTTAACAAGAGGATATAAAATTAAAGAAGCCTCCTGGAGGAGCTGTAGAGGTTTTAATAATATGTATATAATGCAGTACACTCACAAACCTCATACATATCTGCCTGATTGGAGATTAAAGTACAAGCTCTTGTGTCCTAAGAATCTTCTCATTTGAGTAAGTCACACACCATTGTTCATTTCCTCCTGTTTCTCCTCTGTGGAGTCCTTCCTGGCAGGTTCTGAAGGTAGTTTACCCATGTGGTTCTGTCTAAGCTGCTTATATATGTCTTGATGGAAGACACGAAAATGAGCCACAGGATAAAATGCCTGCTACCTGTATTCATCTGAATACAATTTGGAGTCTACAGACAACAGCTGAAGAACAGACCAGAATGTACATCTCAGATGATGCTGATTCCTCCAGGGAGCCAGAGGTTCTGCTTGCCTTCTCTCCCTCCCTGCATCGCCTACAGTTTAACATGTGAGTGCACGTAGAGATCTTTCAGATGCCCTATTAAGCTATGTTAGTACCACGAATTTTTCCAAAAGATTGTAACTTCAGTAAATTTGAAGATAATACACTCCCCCACACCTAGCCATAGAAGGATGGTAGACCCTAGAGATCTAAAATGAAGAATGAATGAATAAAAATTTACAGAATATCTGATACATCAAATAGGATGCAGGTCATAAATGCTGTGTGAGAACTGTGTTCTGGCATTTCTAGAGGTGTTGATTAAAATAATAGGTGGGAAAGTGACCCCTTTCTTCCCTTCATTCCCTAGTTAGGGACTTGTCACCAACTACTACCTCTTATACAGCCCTCTGCTCTCAGGAAAGGTTATGCCATTAATCTTTATCTGAATGTGCTTCACTATTTTATTCTCCCAAAAGCAGAGCAGAAATAGGTGAGGAATTGTACCTTTCAGGGACCAATAATGTCTCCTTGGCACATCTGCCATGGCACAGGCTGAGGATAAATGCCCTGACTCTATCAGGGTTGGTTGGGTATCAGGCTAGTTTACTTGTCTCTACATGTTCCTCAGTTTCCGACAGTGTAGCAGGACAGACTGTACCCCTCACTTCTGGGAAGTAAACACAATTCAGGAAGGAATGCTCTGGTGTGTTTGCCAAACATACCAGAACTCCACTGACGAGATGAGAAGAAGTGCAGCTCATTTGTAGTAACTTTGAAATCATTCTTCAGTGGTAGAGATTGTGATTTATCCATTTATCGTTTGATACTAATATTGTATACACCTGGTGTTAGGATGCAATGTGCAGCAATTTAGTATTGTCTACTTCCCATGAACATGTATTTTAATAGCCATGAATAATATCACACACTCACATATATACTTATGTATATGTTTTTGAATGCATATTTGTGTATATGTTTGTCTACAAACACATGATATAAACATTTGAGAGAAACAGAAGCAGTATGCCCAAGAAGTCCTAGCCTCCATGTTTAGGTTGCTCCCAACTACTTTGTTTTATCTTCTTTTAAATATTTGTTTGAGAATTTTATACATATATCCAGTATATCTTTAAAATTATTTCCATTCCTCCCTGCCACTCTCTGACATCCTATCAGATGTTCCCAACTATGTCTCCTTTTCACAAATTCATGACCTTTTTTAAATCAGTTACACACTGAGTACAATCAGTGCTACCCATATGCACATGGGTATAGGGCAGGCCATCCCCTGGAACATGGGCACCTTTGCAGGACCACACCCCTGGAGAAGACTGATGATCCCTCCTCCATCAGCCATTAACTGCCAATAGTTCCTAAGCTAGGAGTAGTGGCTTGTGAGTCCCTTTTTCCACCCACACTGCAATATCAACTAGTTTAATCTTATGCAGGCAACCATAGGTGCTGTGAACTCATGGGTAAAGCCCTGTCATGTGGACAAGATAGTGTTTTACTGAAGTCTTTCCTGACCTGAGGCTCTTAAAATTCTTCCTTCCCTTTTCCATGAAGTTCCCTGAGTCTTATGGGAAGAGGCTGTGATACAGTTATCCACTTTAGAGCTGAGCACTCTACAGTCCTATATGCTCTTCACCTTTACCAGCTGTGAATCTCTTATTTACTTCTTGCTGTCCACTGCAAAATAAGCTTCTCTGATGAAAGTGGAGACCTGCACTAATGTATAGGCATTGTGCAACAGTTTTCTCCTAGACTGAAGTATCTGCCCTGCCTGGAAGCTCTTTCAGCAGGGAGAAAAACAACTCAAAATACCTTTAGGAAGTCCCTAAAACTGACCAGATTCATCAGACCCCTCCCTCCCAGAGTAAACAATTAAGCTGCAGAGAGTTACTCTAAAACCAAGCTGCAAAGACTATGAGAGCAGATCAGCTGCCTGTAGGAAGCAGAAATCAGCTGGGCTGCCTGAAAAAAGTTTAGTACAACTGAGTTGCTTGGAAAGGATACTCTCAAATCTGTTGAGCTGCCAGCAGGCTGGGCAGTGTGCTCCAGGTCCCCCAAGGTTTGTGAATTGTTACTCATGCTGGTGTGGCCTTTGATGATGTAGCCGTATTTGAATCATTTCTGCTCTTGTATGTAAACCCTCACACACACTTCTGTAAATAACCCTATTAAATCTCATGGGTTACTTTGGTGGTATTCATACTTTGGTCTGTTGTGGGATCCCTATTAGGGGTGAGTAGATGTGTGGATTGCATCTCCCCAGGAAAACTTTGGTCGCACAGCAATGGGCATAAGAATAATTATTAGAAGTTAGTTTGAAACTCTATCCATTTAGCAAAATAAGAGTAGTAGTTTCTTTCCTAGGGCTTATAACCTCGCCAGCCTTGGGTTCTTGACCATGTTTTTGGTATCAGGTATAAAGTTCCTTCTTGTTGAGTCCTTCTTCTATGAGTACGTGATTGGTTACTCCTATAACATTATGCCACTGTTGTACTCATGAGTATGTTTTGCCAGGGAACTTGTCACTATAGCTTTCAGGGTTCAGAGTGGAGTAAACTATTGATGAATATTATGTGTAGCAATTAGCTAACACTTTCTAGTACTATGAGAGCTAGACATCAGAGAGGAAGCTTCCAGGTCAATACTAGCTTGGTTTCCCCATGTCCTGTAATCAAAGTATGTGGTATCTTCAGCATTAAGGTCTTATCATCAAATTCCCAGGAGTGAACAAGAACAATGGTGTTAGTTAGGATTTCTATTGCTGTGACAAAACATCATGCCCAAAGTGCAAGGTGGGTAGGAAAAGGTTTATTTGGCTTACACTCCAGCATTGCTGTTCATCACTGAAGTGAGTCAGAACAGGAACTCAAACAGGGCAGGAGCTGATGCAGAGGCCAGGAAGAGGAGCTGCTTACTGGCTTGCTTCCCATGGCTTGCTCAGTCTACCTTCTTATAGAACTCAGGACCAGCAACCAAGGGATGGCACCACTGACCATGGACTGGGTCCTCTCCCATTGATTACTAAATGAGAAAATGCTTACAGCTGGATCTCAAGGAGACATTTCCTCAGCTGAGGCTCCTCTCTCTGATAACTCCAGCTTGTATCAAGTTGACACACAAAAACACCCAGTACAAATGGCAATAGGCTGTATTTTTTGCGGGGGGTGTGGGTGTGGGTGTGGGTGTTGGTGGGACCCTTCTGCCCCTTCTATCCCCTGGGGCATAGAAACCTTAAGGATTCTATCCCCCATTTGACAGTGGACTTATTGTTTGATAACTATAGCTTCTTGGAGGAACATTACCTCTTTATATAGGATAATTCCAATTAAACTCTACTTAAAAAATAACTTTTTAGGATGCTTATAAAACAGGTTTTCATATTACCTTATCAAACATTCTTAGTGGTAGTTATTCCTTCTTCAACTCCCCTGTCCAACCCACTGATCCCCTCCACAGTTAAATGCCTACCCTCCATCATCCCTTCTTATGACCTGTGTTCTACTATCTCCCTCCTTTAAGATGTTTTTCTCCCCTCACTGGTCCATCTGGTTTTCCTATGTCTGTAAGTAGTCTAAGTTAAACCACTAATCTAAAGATTAGAGATAGGATTCATGAATGAGAGAAAGCACACTGTGTTTGTCTCTCTGAGCCTGTGTTACTTCACTCAGTATATTTTCCTCAAATTCCGTCTGTTTACATGCACATTTCGTCACTTCATTTTTTTTCTCTTCAGTGGAATAAAATTCCATTGTGTATTTGTTCCATATTTTCATCATCTATTCATCAGTTCTTAGAAAGCTAGGATGATTTCATTTTTTAGCTATTGTGAATACAGCAGCAATGAACATGTTTGAACAAGTAGCTATGTAGCAGGATGCTGTGTTTTGGTGTGTGACCAGGTATAGTAAAGATTGGAGCCGGGCGGTGGTGGTGCACGCCTTTAATCCCAGCACTCGGGAGGCAGAGGCAGGCGGATCTCTGTGAGTTTGAGGCCAGCCTGGTCTACAAAGTGAGTTCCAGGAAAGGTGCAAAACTACAGAGAAACCCTGTCTCGAAAAACCAAAAAAAAAAAAAAAAAAAAAAGATTGGTCATGCGGCATCATTTGTGTAAAGAAATTATTTTAAAACAAAGTTTAAAGGTGATATATCTGTCCATATACCATAGTGGATATTATTTATGAAGAAAAGTATTTTCAGTGTTGACAGAAGATACCTGATATTTGTCTCAATATATCAAGAAAACAACTTTCCAACAAGTGGTTTTGGTTATTGAAGATATGAAGCCTGCAGGATTTTCTTTTCTTTTTTTGGTGAATGGTTGTGCACTGGGCTAGAGAAGCTCCTTCATGAATTCCAGTTAGCAATTGTTGCAGGCTGTAATGTGGCCCCTTCATGCAGGTTGTTGTAGGACATGACTGCTGTTAATGGTACTCTCTTCAAATGGAAAAAGGGAAGAATATATATGCTTAAGAAAAATGTGTAGTGCTTAGAAATCAGTTGCAGAGGACTGATTTCTTTGGAAGGCCATTTTTGTTGTTGTTTGTCTTTTGTCTTTGTCTTCCTAGGTGTGAGGGTTTGACAGAACTTTAAAGGGACATTATTTTCCCTTTGTTATTAAAAGTCTAGATACACAATTGCCATTTTTCATGAATTAGTGAAGTCACAAATACACAGAACTGCCTGCACAATGCAAAATGACAAAGAGTGGCATTTCTTCAGTTTCCCCACAGATTTCAATATCATGCACACAGAGAATTACTTTTTCACTTTCAACCAAAACTAATGCACATTTTATATGAATGAAAATGAGGGTATAGTTTAACATTACTTAAAATAATGGAGGAGAAAATAAATCAGTCACTTGCTGAGTACTTTTTTATATACCAGTTACTTTAGAGAAATAATCCCATTTAATCATCATGCCAAGCTTATGAGATATATTTTGTCTTTTATGTTTTGGAAAATATAATTGAAATAGATTATTTAAGTAGTCTTTATCTAAAGCCCTTGGTCCTATTAGTCTATCATTTTGTAGTCCACATTGTTCTGCGATCCTCAAATTGGTAATTAGAAGTATGATTTTAACAGAGACCATATTTAAGGTGGGGGGAGAAGTCTTTGGGAACTATCACAAAGAATAAAAGAAGGTAGCATTGTTTCCAAAGCATTATGCAGGGTAACTGCTTTTGACCTATACTGAAGCTGCAAGGTTGAAAATGAACTGGAGTAAGTTAAGGTATGCACTAACCATAAGGGACTCACAAGCTATAAAGAGTTTATATAGAAAACTCAAGTCTGAGGGAGCTTGGACAACAGCGTCCTTCAGATGCTGTTGTATGAGTAATGAGTCACGTGAGAAAGTATGTGGGCATACTGGACATTTGTAGCATAAGTGATATGACATCTATGACCCACTATATAGAATCTTAAATTTCTTAGTCACATTAAAACATTAAAAGAAAACAAAAAAGGTATTGTAATGATGTATTTTGTTTAATTTGATCTATCTAAATTGTCAGTTCAACATATGACAAATATTTGGCATTCTTTCTTTAGAACTAAGGTACTTAGGAAATCCAGGTGCATTTGATATAATGTGAATCTCTTTGGGCTAGCCACATTTCAAATGCTCAGTGATGCATGTGGTTAGAGGCTGCTGTACTGGATGAAGGCTAACCCAGACTTGCAACTGAGGACTGAATAACAAAACCTGTGGTTTTTATGTGAGCTTCAGAACAATATTAAAGGTTAAAAACGGAAAGAGAAGGATCCTTAATTCTTTTCCAAGACGGTTTGACTTCCTTGGTGTGGCCTGGAGTTTTAGTGTCCTGGTTTCTGACTCTCTTGGTGATTGGAGGGGCAGGCCAATGAGGACTAACACCCTACTTTAGCCTCTAGGACTAATACTTCTATAGGTGGCAGAAAACATGAGGAAACCCAGAGGCCGTCCCTGAGACTAAGATCCTCCAGGTTAGACTGTCTTGCCTTTCAAGGGGGCAACTTGCCATGAGACAGATTTATAGAAACAAGACGTTAGAGGGATACATGGGTGCTGAGATGAAAGGGCAAATTCTGCAGAACTTCCAAGTTGATCTTGGTAACCCATGAGCAGCCAAGTACAGAGGTGAAATCACTTCTCTGGCAGAGGTGACTTTGGGAGAAGTAATACTCTTAGAGTTGCACTTCGTTCTAAAGCCTGTCACTGGAGAATTCTCTCTGGAGAAATCGAGTCAGTAAAAAAGTAGAAATTTAGGAAGGCTCTGTGTCTGCTTCTGGCTAAATGCGTTATTCTCTAAGCTTCCTTTTTGTTTCTTAATGCATCTGTTTTTCAGCCAGAAAACGTGGTAAATGCTGATATGTACACCCTCCGAGACCCCCAGGTTAAAACACTGCTGTGCTCCATATTCCATGTCACCTCAGGATTGTGGTAACATCCATGATATGTCCATGACTTAAAGTCACTGTTTCTAGAAAGGCAGACAGAGCTGTAGGACAGGGCAGACTAACTTGCTCAAGGACAGTGTGTTTCTCAAGTACCCTAATTCTCCTCCCTTGGAAGCCATTGACTTTATTCTATTTACTAGCTCACATATTCTCTGCCATCAACCCCCTACCACCATCCTTACCCCTTCTCTAATATGAAGAGGGAATAAATACATCAGCACCCTTTGAGTTTGGGTTTGGTCAAATACCAATGGCTTCTTTCAGGACCCTCTGAAAATCAATAGGAGCCTGAATGCCATGCAGTTTCAGCCCTAATGTGTTTTTGACTACTGTTTTAAGGGTTTGGCATGTAACCCCGCATTTTATTTTGTAATGCCACCCATGACAAGTCCTTGCCACAGTTCCTGTGGCAGCCAGTTTCAGGTTTAAATAGCTCCTTCCATCTTTAATTTCCCCCACATGTTTATTCTCATAGCCCCCTGTGGCTGTGTCTCACATCTAACCTAGCAATCTGCAAGTGTTTGCAAATCATACTCTGGTGTATCTCTTCCCTCTGCCATGAACTAACTCTATCAGCATTCTTTCCTTCAAGCTGAGGTCTCAGAATTCTGTCCCATGTTCCTCCTGAAAGAGGGTTCTAATCCTCTTTACTTCATTTAAGTGGCATAATGGACAAATCACTAAATGTATGACTGTAAATATATGTTGGCCAACATGAATTCATACAAGTTTCCAGAGAAAAGGTATATAAACACATTAAAAAAAAACAGTATTGGAGAGATTTCCTTTCATGATTCATGTAATAACCATGGGCTGGCCTAAAACTTGCTATGTAGACCAGTCTGGCCTTGAACTCACAGAAATCTACCAGCTTCTGCTTCCTGAATGCTGGAATTAAAGATATGTACCACTATACCAAGCTGCTGCTTATTCTGAGGTTAGGCAGTAGAATTAGGGACAGTTTTATGCTTCTGTGTCTTAACATATAAAAATCTCTCTCTCCTCTCTCTCTCTCTCTCTCTCTCTCTCTCTCTCTCTCTCTCTCTGTATATATATATATATATATATATATATATATATATATATATATATATATATATATATATATATGTTATTTGTTCAGGTAGTAGCTTAAAACTATTTTAAAAAGTGGTATTTTTAACTTCAAATTTTGTTGCCCCCACACGCCCCTTTTTAATGTTTGAAATTAAACAGCAGGGTGATTTGAGCTGAATGTACCAGGACCATTATAGTTCGCTAGACCTCTGAGATGCATTCAGTTCTGCAGTGCTACAGAGTGCTTAATCCACGTCATTTGCTGGACTCTAGGGTGCATGCCCAGTGGAAGGCATTTATTTACCAAATTAAAAGCACAGCAAGTCGGAGCCGAGGTATTATTTAAACACATTTATCGACCCCTGTTCAGCTACTGTTTACTAAATTTCTCAGTGATGGAAGATGATGAACGAGTTGATTGTTGCAATCACTTGGCTCCACTAAAGGTGAAATACATCTTGCTTGATTTATTTCTCTTGCTTTGACAAGACATCTTTTGCTGGGATTGGAGGGTATCCAACTTTAAACTGGATACACTATACAGATTTCACTTTTGTTCCCTCCCTTTTGAATGGTTCCTTCCAGTCTGCTGGGTGAAGTCACCCAGTAAAGAGATGCTGGCACG
Organism: Peromyscus californicus insignis; assembly: GCF_007827085.1. Lineage (NCBI taxonomy): Eukaryota > Metazoa > Chordata > Mammalia > Rodentia > Cricetidae > Peromyscus > Peromyscus californicus. The sequence continues at coordinate 21,191,227 of NW_026294534.1, read as the reverse complement.
GTGGAGGTGTAGAGCCTGTTCTTGCCTCTGTTCATCTGAACCCCTTCCTTTGCCTTTAGTCCATTGCATACATAGGATTGCTGAGGACACATGGACAGTCCCTTACAGTCATAGGCACAGGCACAGGCACAGGCAGACAACCATGGCTATTGGTGTCTACCTTGCTTAGCTTTTCCAGAGATGGTGAAGCATCCTAAAGAATCCAGGGATTTTTTCAGACCATCATTTACTGAGCTGCTTTTTTTTTCATGAAAGAATTTCTCATGGATTTTCAGAGGATGCATTATAAATAGACAGATATATTTGTCTACCCTTAGCTCTGAGACATAAAAGGAATTTCCACTTGGCAACTCTCCTTCCCTGATCCTGGTGTTGTGTCTGTGATCCCTGCCCATTCCTGATAATAAGCAAGTTGAAGTTACTTATCTTTGGTTCTCTGATAGTATTGCCCTCACAGGTACTCAGCAAATTGATGTATGCTGGGTGAAATTAAGGCTTTGTCTGGATGCTTATTCTTCAGTTACAAACTTGTAGAATATGTTTGTTTATTCTTGCTGATAAAACTGCACACTATGATTTGGAAAGTTGGGTGCATGCATATGTTCCTAATACATTCATGCTGTCTATCAGTATAGATATTGATCAGGTGGGTATATCACAGAGTTGTAATCTACCAACTATTTCTAATGGCAGTTTTTTTTCCTTTTCTAACTGATATTTAGGGAAGCCCCATAATTGATCTAGATGAGTGAGGTGAGTGTCATATTGGATGGTGGATGTGTTTTTCAGTTTCCCAATGCATAGGGAAGCTAGGAAGCTGGCTTAAGTGTTTAATCCCTCATTCACCAGCACAAGTCTGAAACACTCCAGGGCAGGTCAGATCACATTGCTAATCCTACTTTCCTAAAAAATGAATAGATTCTGCTCTTTTATCTAGAGGTCTTCTGTACCCCCTGGGTCCTCTATTAATCTGAGTGACTTTCATTCATAAATTAGTCTTGATATTTGGCAAGTATGGATAATCTATTAATGGTTTTGTGAGATAGTTTGAATGGAGCCAGGCAAACAAAAAAATGTCTGTATTAGTAAAAAATACTTTGGAAATGAAATATAGCAGCAGCATTAACAACAACAGCACAGTAAAACCCAACACCTGAGCTCCATGGATAGCTTTCTCGACCATTTTTACTCAAAAACTTAGGCCTTCAAATATGCTGCAAGTAGTCCACAGAGAAAGAAATCTAATATGTTCCTTGATGAGTCAGTATTTGTCTTGTACAGAGAGGATGATTTTCCTCAGGGTGCAGCATAGTGGTAATGACAGGTGAGGGAACTAGCTACTTGATGACGTTTTACATACATGCACATGCTCCGAGGGACAACAGCCTTGGCATATACTTAAGTATATAATATATGCTTATATAGTGTAAATGTGTATAAATATCTTGAGTATCACAGTGAGCATAAATATGTAAAAGTTAGATAACTGTACCTTGCTTAGGCTGTGCTGTACTGGGCTTTACCTGTGTTGGTGTCTGTATCCCCTTACAGTAAATGAAAAGGTATAATAAGAAATTATGTAATAATTATTTTTTTTTAATTTTTTTTTTTTTTTTAGTTAACTGCTGGATAAAGATAAAAGCCAGGAAACTACTATAGATTTTGTTTCTATTTTCTAAACTTAGTTACTGGCATATGTCCATAAAACATAAGAATGATACCTCTGATGGTTAGAGACTTCATTTGTGGATGACCTGACATGGTTACTCTATCCATTAATTACTCATTTGCACATCTTGACAAGTGGCGGCAGTTTTGAATTATGCACAACTTTATATTAAATTTTAGATTTAATTATTGCTTGTTTAATTCGTAGTAGACAGAGAAGAAAATGAAGATCACAACTAAAAATGTTTATCAGCAGGTTTGCTACATGTGTTGTTAAATGTTTGTTTTTCAGGGTGATGCTAAATCGAAAGTGGTGAGCTTTAATAGTTGATAGCAGTTGGGATAGATTTAAGCCATTGGGCTGTAGTCTGGAGAGGGTCTGTGACACTTGGACCTTCTCTTTACTTTCTTGTATCCAGGCCATCAATGAACAGTATCCTCCATGCTTGCACTATAACATGCATCTGTATCACATATACACAGTGATAATATAAATGATCATATATTCAAAACTCCAAAACTGTGAGTCAGATTATAACCTTTCTCCTGAATAATTCAGATATTGTGCTATAGTGGTTGAAAATCACGATGTTTAGCATATTTTCAAGACCAATTGTTTATACAAAATGAATATTTCTCAGACTTCAAAACTACAATTTTAGGAAGAATAACACAGAAAAAAATATATTCCATTGACTTTCCATTGGGAAGATATAACCACTTTAAACACAATGAATTATTTGCAGAAAATTTTAAAATAAAATCCTGAACAATCTATTAATTAGAAATTAATTACAAATGTTTATAAATTTATGCCAAAATATTTTTTCTATGAATTTCAGCAATTTAAAATTTCAAATTATAAAAAAAGTTCTGTGCCATTTTTATAGCATACTTCAAAATTCACTTCCTATTGTTATTGCAATAATGTATATTTTGTTTCCAAACTTAATACAACATGCCATTTAACAAAATAAATTTTGCTTTATTTCAGAGTAGTATTAAGTTAGTTTTAATAAATAATAATACTTCTTAAGAGAAAATAAATGATATTATTTGTAAGTTCATGAAGATTAAATTTGAATAAAATAATAAAATGATACTTATATCATAATCTTTAAGAGCATATTGATTCTAGTTGGAACATTTTATTGCATCACAGAGATATGATTAAAATTATGGGCTCAGCAGTCAGAATGTTGGATTTAGAGTCCTGTGTTTATAGTGTATTAATGGTTTAGACCAAGACAAAAATTATTTAATCTCAGTTTACTTCTTTGTGAAACAGTAAGTAATATAAATTGTGTCATGGAATATATGAAATACAACAAATAGTTGTATTTCAACCAATAGTTGAAATAGAGAGAGGCTGGAGAGCTGACTCAGCAGGCAAGAGTGCTTGCTCCTCTTACAGAGTACCTGCAGAGTTCACTTCCTGGTATCCACATCATGCACCTTGCAGTCACCACCTGTAGCTCCAGTTCCAAGGACTGCCACACCCTCTTCCAGACTGTATGGGAACAAGCACTCGTGTACATATAACACCAACATGTGCACACATAGACGTACGTAAACTAAAAACCACAAACAAAACAAAAAGTGAAAATAGCAACTGCTCTTATCACTCCAAATATTTGTTCAACTCTCCTAGTTTTAACGATGCAATACATTATTTTAGCAGAATTTTCTAAATTACAGAATCTGTAGGATCTGGGAAGTGCTCTTTTGCTTGGTAAAATACTTTTTGTACTGTCCAAGGTGCTGAAAATTTCCAGCAAACTGTTTTAACAGAGTCAGAATCCATTGGATTAGAGAATATCAGGGTTGAATCATAGTTCTTTAAAATTGATATTATCAGCTTAATGGTAGTGGCCTGTAGGTAGACATTTCTATCCTACCTGCCAATTCCCAAATAACCAACATGGAGTCTTAATATTAATTATAAATGCTAGGCTGATAGCTCAAGCTTATTACTAACTAGCTCTTACAACCTAAATTAACAAATTTCTGTTAATCTACATTCTGCCACATGGCTTTTGCCTCTATTCCATTTTGTATGTCTGACTCCTTTTGCATCTGGCTAGTGACTCCTCTGACTCCACCCTTCTTCATCCCAGTATCCTTAGTTTGGTTGTCCTGCCTATACTTCCTGCCTGGCTACAGGCCTGTAAGCTTTTTATTAACCAATGAGAGTAATACATATTCACGGTGTGCAGAAGGATTATTACACAGCAGTGCAGCAGTGGTTTTAGTGAAAAAATGTTTGATGGTGGGAAGTCCTGAAGAAGTGGGTCATTCTTCGCACGAGTATCAAATCTCCTTATCTTACTTGTATTGAAATCATGCGTTTTTTTTTAAATTTTCCTAATTACATATGAAGAAAGATTCTAAAATCTCAATTAGTTTTGCCAGATAAATGACTGCCTTGTCTGATCAGTTTAGATCTTCAACCACTTTCAAGGCCAAAGCAATTTTCCAGTTCTCAGAACAATTAATCCTTGATACCCTTCTCAAGAATGTTCCACCATGTTCCACAGGTACAAAGTTTGAAACAGACAAGTACTGGGTGCTCACAAATTCTATGTGAGATATCTAGAGGTATTAAATGTCCACGCCTCGCATATCATGTATCATGACAATCAATAGTTCTGTAATGTATTAGGAGCTTAAGTTCTTGTATTATGGAATTGGATATTTACCTAATTTCTAGTTCCCACTCTCAAAGCTAACAGATTTATCCTCCTTGGTTGCTTTTTTTTTGCACAAAGATTTGATGACAAACTCATTTTGATATGACATGTTTCTCTACAACAATTGGCATTCTGCATTGGCTGCTCTGATCCAGTGGAGGGGGCCTCACATGAGTGGATTAGTGATACTAAAAGTTTAGTAAAAGGATGTTCGATCAATTTTGTTTAGGAACGTTCATTTCCTTCATTAAGTTACTGCAGGTTATAGTTTGGCTTCCAAAGCGTGTGTAACATTCCACTTTATACCTTCTAAATGTTCTTCTTTAGTCTATGATGGGACCATATGAGAAGAAAAATCTTAACTGCTGAATTTGCAAAGGAAGTTATGGTAGTTTATGTAAGTATCAGTCATCCTCCACTCAACTGAAACATTCACATCACCACACTCAACTCTATTCTAAAAACTATTAAAAATAGTTAAGCAAAGGTTGGTTCCTTTATTTCTTATTGCTTTTGTTGGAGGCAGGTTCTAACTATATAGATGGCCTCACATCATAATACTTCTGCTTCAGGGTCCTGAGTACCGAGTTTCACAGGCTCGTACCACTATGCTCAGCTTCATCTGTAATGCTAATATAATTTTAGTTGCTTAGTAAACCATAAGTGCTTAGAGGTCTCAAGACTAATGAAAAATATAAAAAAAAATATAAGGTTCTATTTTACAACTGCATGGCTTCATGTCAATTAAGTGATTTTTCTTTGGTAGTTAATCACATGTCTCACATGTCTTTATTTGGGTTACTCTCATGATGACTCTAACTTTCAGTATTCCATGTGACAAAGCACAACAAACCCCCCACACAAGAGATTTATTGGGAGGGGGAAAAAACAGAGTGATTGGCTCTGCTCGGTGAGAAACAGTTGAAAACTGAACAGGATACAGGGCTTATATAGAGTTTTTCGGGGAAGCGGGTAGAACTTTTCAGGGTGGAGCTTTCCAGAGTGGAGATTAGTGGGATTTCATGTCCAGAGCTTTTACTCGGTAGGATAGGGGTAGGGTCCAGCAGTTAGGGCAGTTAGAGTGTCCTGTGAATGGAACCTAGCTGTTGGAGGTCCTTGTGGGAGGGGCTTACAGTGTGCTCTCTAACTTTCACTTTATTTAGAACATTCACTTTTGCATCTTGCATTTTTAAATGCTAAGGAGAGAAACTATGTAAGTGTGGGGATGAGACACTACAACTCTTGATTTAAGAAATTTTAAATCAATTGACGTGGGAAAGTAAAAATTGCAACCTTTGTTAAAAAGCTTGCTGGCATTAGTGATATCATATAGAGCTAACAGTACATTAAATCTAGTTATTCTCATGAGTTTTGCTATGGAAATAGATGTGGTACCATTTTAGTGACAATATAGCAAACTCCACTCATAAGAATTGTGGATCTCTTTCAGACTTTTAGAAGTATCCGTTACTATCTCACAAGTTTTCCAGATGAAAATATTTCTGTCTTGGTCATAAAATCTGAAGTTAAAGGAAGTAATTTTAAAACAATTTTTAATTTTAAGAAATAACTTTGTAGTAACAACACACAAAACAGTCTCCTTCTAAAGTTTTTGCCTGGATATATAGGACATTTGCTTGATGCTCTTTTTTAAAACAAGAAAATATTCTCCAGAATAAGTTAAAATTATCATTTCAATTTTCATCTTTATCTTTCCTCTTCTTTGTATATTGTTGTTTTCTTGTTGTAAATCATGGCGAATTTTGTAGAGGATTTTCCTGACAGTCACCTCATCCCTGATTATATCTGTGAGGCCAGTTCCATTGCCATAGCTTCCTTAGTTACCAACCATGCCACAGCTTCCTTAGTTACCACCCATGCCATAGCTTCCTTAGTTACCAACCATGCCACAGCTTCCTTAGTTACCAACTGTGCACCACTTACTGACAGAGTCCAAGGCAAATGAAGTGCCTGTAAAGGGACATGGCAGATCTCCCCTGACCAAAGTCCAACAAACAAACAAACAAACAAACCCAGATAAATAGAATGTGGTTTATGATTTTAAAGTAATTTTCTTCTTCAAATAGAAGATGCAGTGTATTGCTTCTGTCTTTTACTGATGAAGCAGTGGGAAGCTGCCTTTTGTATGTCATTCAGGGTGTGTGTGTGTGCATGTGTGTGTGTGTGTGTGTGTGTGTGTGTGTGTGTGTGTGAGTGTGAGTGTGTGTTTTGTCTTTCTCCAGCCCTGTGTTCTTATCTGTATACTTCATTATTTATTTTTCATTAGTCAGTACTAAACGTACAAAAAAAATTATATTAAATGCCTTTAAACTGAATTATAGGGTGTTGAGATGCTGTTTTTCTGAAGGGGATTAGTTCTCTGAATTAAGGGTACAAATACCTTGTTTATATGGTGATTTCTTCAAATTATTGTGCTGTTTCATATATGACCATTAGTAAATCTGTACCATTGTTTAGATACATACTAAGGAGTCTGAACTGATTTATCCAAGAATACTGTGAAGAGTTAATTATGATTCACATCTAAAGTAAATACTAGAGGTTTATTTATTTATTTGTTTATTTATTTATTTATTTTACTTTTGAAACAATAAAAGGGGCAGCAGTGCAACTTTATATCACTATCAAAAGATGTCTATCCTTACAAGTAATTTCTAGCTGCTTTTTTCTTTCCTTTCTGGAGAAGACTGGAAATCAAAGCAGTGGCTAAAATGTGACTGACTTGAAAATGAAAAGGGTGCCACACCCCAGCTCCTAAGAAGAGAGCCTGGGCTTGTGTTGATCAGCTTCATATTATGAAGGACATAGCCAACTCGGAAGAGGCAAAATGCATTTGAACCCATGGTTTCAGAGGATTTAGTCAGTGGCTAGGCCTACCTGACAGAAGTCAGACCAAATCACAATAGTAAGATGTGGAACCAAGCAGCTTGTCATAAGCAGGGTAGGAAGCAAAGAGAAAGACAAGAAGGAGCCAGGGACAACGACACATCTTTAGGAGCCAAGCAGCCCCTTCCTTCTAATAACTCATTCAATATGAGCTTACAAATGGATTGAACAACTAATGAAGTTTGAACTTCCATGATTCATTTACCTCTCAATGGCGCCACCAGCTGGAAATTGGGTCTTTGGTGCATGGTCCTTTTGAGTGACTATGTCTAAATGACAGCAGGGAGATGGTCTTAGAAGTTGTGTCCAAATAGCATCATGGAGCCACTTGTGATAACCATAATCTACGGGACATGTCTTATTTTAAGCATTTAAAATAATGTGAAAATGCATGTGGATTGTTTTTGTGGATGTAGAATGGAAATATAGCCTGAGGGCCAGAGAAATGTGCAATCAGATGGGGGAGATTAACTTTAAACATAGAATTTCAGGTATTGGACATTGAAGTCTTAGAATTATGGCATGTTTGACAAGAAAACTATAGTGTTTAGGGTATTCTCTAAAGGCAGCTGTTAAGAGGGCAGAAAAAGTCTTAGCTGAATTTCTGACCCTTCGTGAGTTTTAGAGCACTGGAAAACCAACTCTAGGATTGAGGGAGGGTTACAGACGATCAAAAATAAATATTTTGTGAGCAACTATTTATCAGTCTCTTGGAAAGTTTTATCATGAAGCATGGGAGGCTTTGAATTCATTGTGCTAATATTTATAGTACCAGGAATTTAAAATACTTGTAATTGCAATGTTTTAGAATATTTGACTCTTAGAAAGTAGATTATGCTATGATTCCATTTTAGATTTGGTAATTTGAATAATTACATTAGAACTGTGATTGTCAGCTGAGTTTTAATAATCCTGTAAACATTATCAGAGCACTTAATTTATAAATTTTGCATTTCTTCACATCACAGTTTAAATGTATTTGATTCTGGCATAACTTGATTATTAAAATCTCCCAGTGTACCTATTAAAGTATTTAGAATATTAGATGCTTAAATGTAGTTTAAAATGTTTCAAGATTTCTAGGGAACACAATCTCACAGCAGACTGTGCCCCAGGATCTCACAATCTTTCTGACCCCTCTGAAATGACTCCTGATCCTTAGGAAGAAATTGTGGTGCATAAGTATCAGTGGATCCGGGCACCACACAATTTCTTATTCTCTGTATTTTGATCAGTTATAATTTTCTGTAATGATCTCCACCTATTGCAGAGAGAATTTTGCCCCATCAAGTCTCATCAGTATGACTCCTGAATAAGACCTGAACAAGGATGATACCAGCAGACCTCCTAACAAGGAAGGGAAAAAGCTCAGGAGACCTCAACCCTAGACAAGGAGCTATAGGCAACTGAGGAATGCTGAGAACTGGAGAAATATTCTTCCTCTGGGAATCACCATCAATTGGTTATCCAATACCAATCTGACATACACAGACAGAGCAAGTTAAATTTATATATTTAACAATAAAGAAAAAGAGGCTATGGATTTGAGAGATGGCAAGGTGTGGGGTCATGGGATCAAGGAAGGAAAAGGAAGGGAGGATATAATTATATTATAATTTTAAAAATATTCAGAAGAGCCGGGCGGTGGTGGCGCACGCCTTTAATCCCAGCATTCGGGAGGCAGAGCCAGGCGGATCTCTGTGAGTTCGAGGCCAGCCTGGGCTACCAAGTGAGTCCCAGGAAAGGCGCAAAGCTGCACAGAGAAACCCTGTGTCGAAAAACCAAAAAAAAAAAAAATATTCAGAAGATATTTTGAATTGGATGTAGATGTCCCAATACATATGTGTTTGAACTCTTCATCCCTAGTCTGTAGCACTGTTTTAGAAGATGATAAGAACTTTGCCACAGGAAGTATTGCTGTTGGAGTTCACTGGAAACATTTAAGATCTTGGATAGGCCTTGCTTTCTAATTCTGACTTTCTAAAATATAGCAAGTATCATCCACATGGTTCAGTCACCATACTGTCACTGCCATGACAGACCGTTCTCCTGAAAATGTGAGCCAAGTAAGCATCCCTGTCAGGTGTTTTGTTACAGTAATGAGAAATGTAATGAATATAGATGATGTTTAAATTTATGTGGAAAATTGTCAATAGAATGAAAACATGCTTTGAAAAGTAAGTTCTTGTATGTGTAAATAGGGTGATATGACTTAAGTTTTAAGACTAAGAATAGTCCACATTTGGGAATTTAAAAATCGTTTTAAAAATGGCCTGTTATAAAAGCTAAAGTTAAGTTCCATAGAAGTATTCCTGCATATCTGAATCCCTGTTATGGGAACTTACCAAGAGCTTTGCCGATGGTAGGTGCCATAGTTAACTTTAGTGTCAACTTCACATACCTGGGAAGAGGGAACCAGAGCTGAGAATTTGCCCCCATCACATTGGCCTGTGAGCATGTCTGTGAGGCATTTTCTTAGCTACAAATTAATGTAGGAGTCAACTGTGGGTGGTGACAACCCTAGCCAGGGAGGACTGGTCATTATAAGAAACGTAGCTGCACAAGTCATTAGGAGCAAGCCGGTAAGCAGCTTTCCTCCATTGGTTTCTACTTCTGCTCCTGCCTCCAGGTTCTTCGCTTGGCTTCCAGAGAATGGACTGTAATCTATGTCATATAAACCCCCTCTACCCCCAATGTTCTGCCACATCAACAGAGAAGCAGCTAAGGCAATTGGCAAATATTTCACCATAAGATAAAGCCCAAGCCCCCAAAAAGATCATTTTTCTCCTCATTTTTGTTTTTAGTCAAGGTCTCAGCTATTTATGACAACCTAGTCTCAAATGCATGATCTCTCTGCCTTATTCTCTCAGATTACTGAGATTCAAGTTGTTTGTCATCATAACCAGGTCCCTCAGAACTACCACTGGGTGCATAAGACATATTTATTTAGCTAATGTTCTGTTCTATGAGGCCATACTCACGCACACATGGGCAGCACTCATTTGTCTTTGGGAATTATTTAATATAAAGGGCATTGAAGTTGGGAGTGAGTTGTGTTGGCAGTATGGGGAACTTGTCTGTGGAAAATGGGAGTGGTTAAGAGTATGTTTTACTGTATACATTTATGAAATTTTTAGAGAATTTTTTCTTTTTTGTTTTGAGACAGGGTTTCTCTGTGTAGCTTTGGTGCCTGTCCTGGATCTCACTCTGTAGATCAGGGCGGCCTGGAACTCACAAAGATGTGCCTGCCTTTGCCTCCTGAGTGCTAGGATTAAAGGTGTGCACCACTGCTGCCCAGCCTGAGAATTTTTTTTAAGTTTCTGGTATTTTCAAACACTGCCACTCTGTTTAGATGATTGATGCTTTCATCTAGACATTCTTAAGATTATGTCTCTCTATAAATTTGAATAAACATTTTCAAATAAATTATAATAAGACAAAATAGGATGCATAGATTTAGAGTCAGAAGCACCAGAACTTGTAAAAGCTTGAGTCACTGTTGCCTGAAAATGACAGCTGTAATTCAACCCTACATTGCCCAATTAAAAGACAGATAGTATACAGTACAAGAACACTAGAGAGAATCATTTCCATGACCGATTGGGTACTCGTTGGCGTGAGAGTCTCCATTTGGATAAAGGAAGGAACATTTCTAGAAATTCTTTTGAATATATATTCAATAGTGATATTTGAAAACACTAAATGTATTGCTTATTTTTTTTTTCTGATGGAAACTCATACTCAGTTACTCTAATGGGCAAATCATGGTATCTTTAGATTGGGTATTGTGTTTCTCATTCCCATTATGCAAATCTAAACATATGGAATGATGTTAGGTGTTTTCCTGAAAGCTATCATGTTCTTGTCTAACCTAAGCTAATGGGATGTTTAATCTTCATTGTCAACCTATTTGGATTTGTGATAACGGAGGAGACAGAACTCTCAATGTTTTCTGAAAGCTGTAATTGAAGAGGGAGGACCCACTTTGAATGTGTTTGGCATCATAGCATGGGCTGGGGTCCTGGACTGAATTAGAATGAGATGGACTGAGCAGCATCCGTCTCTGCTCCCCACTGCCCGCCCGCTCAGGGTGGCACACTGCTCCTCGCTTCTGCCACCACAGCTGGAGTACTCTTGCCACCGCACCTTCCCACCACCATGCTTTCTCTCTCTTCACAAGCCAGGAAGGAACCAGAATAAACACTTCCTTCCAGAAGTCACTTTTGTCAGCTGTTTTCTCACAGTTAAGGAAAAATAAACAATGTAGCATAGATTATATAAGTGGGATATCTGTAAAATAACCCAAAAGAAAAAAATGAAATGATTTTGGTCTAAAGTACAATGCTTGCCAAAGTTCTTTTTTACAAGTAGACAGATATTTTTCCTTCATCCATGAATGTTCATCTCTGGGTGGTTGACTAAATAGTACTAATTAAATACTCCATACTGGTAAGTATACTAATATTGGTCAATTACCCCGGCATTCATAGTTCTAAATTATGCTTGACTGGCTTCCTTGAAAGTCAGTCTCCCTCCTAGTTTCTCACCAGCCTCATCTTCTCAACTATGATTTGGAGTGGGGCCACTAGCCAAACCTAAGGATGCTATAGAAAATAAACCTATAAAAATAATGCGAGGTCCGCTCTAAATCTGATATTCCTATCTTTGCTTGTATAATTGTAGTGTCTCTTTCATGAGTACTTTTAAAAGAAAATGTTTACTAGGTTTCCAGAGTTCCCTGCCTTGTTTTCAGTATTTTCGTTCTCATTTTCTCAGATGCACATTATTTTGGTGCATTTCATATTAAATTGGAATATCACATTCACCTTGGGAAAGACTGTCTTGGCGGCAAGACAGGCAGATGTTTGAGAGGTGGAAAAGAAAGTCTTGCTTATACCAGAAACAGAATGAGGACTGCAAAGAACCAAATGCCAATCCGATCTGGCTTTAAAGTCTGTCTTTCTTTAGCTTAGGGGACTTTATTTCAAATATTTTGATCTCTCAGATTCTCATTTATCTCTTTGCATGATGGATAAAAGTTAGTATATTTGTTAATTTATTGTGTAGTCCTGGCTGTGCTGGAACTTGCTCTGTAGACCAGGCTGACCCTGAACTCGGAGATCTGCCTGCCTCTGCCTCCCAATTTCTGGGATTAAAGACTTGAGCCACCACCACCAGACAGTTAATTTGATTTTTTTTCCAAAGAAGAAAGATTGTATTTGTAGAGTATCCTATGATGCTTCAGTAGTACACTGTTAGGATAACCCTGAAATTTTGTCATTTAAACTCAGGTGGGTTTTAAGCACTTAATGGGGTACTATTAATTTTGATGGTAGGACAACTGTCATAAAATGAGATTTTCCTGTAAAATTTCATAATTATTGTGTATCTTGGGAACTGTGCCTTTTATTCTGATATGTATTTCGTGAGTCATTCTCCATCCCTTGTGTGTGTGTGTGTGTGTGTGTGTGCTTGCGCGTGCATGTTTATTCAGAAAACAATATAACGGACCTTTCATAGCTGGCTTATGTTAGTTCCGGTTTTGAGGTAAATTTCTTTTGACAAAGTCTCTAGCAAGACTTCAAATATAAGATTTGTATTCAAGCTAAACCTTTATGATTAAGAACATGCAAGGCAGAGACCCCAATCTAGAGAACTCAGACTATTTGCTTACCCAAGACCAGGGAGCATTCATCAGGGGCACACTTACCAGAAACAGAACAGGGGGCTATTCTCAAATGTCAGATAACTTTGAGGCCAAGCCTGGTTTTCTAGACAATGAAGCTAAGCCTCTAAGTGGGATAAAACCGTCTGTGTTTTGGAAGAAGTAGATTCTGGGCCTGGAAATATGACCTGATAAATCAGACAGCTCTGGCTCAAGTATTGATTTTGCAAGCTTGTGTGACCTTGGACAAGTTATTTAAACTATCTCAGCTCTTCAGCCCTTCTGTCCAGGTCTTATAATGTGGACAATAATCCCAACCTCACAGAGTACCTGATAGGTTTAAACAGTACTTAAAACAATGTCAGGTACCCATTGAGCTGTCAATAAGTAGTCATCACCTTTCTGGATCAGCAAGCTTATTTATTGTGTAAGTGTGTGTGTGTGTGTGTGTGTGTGTGTGTGTGTGTGTGTGTGTGTGTGCAGTATTTTTATGCTGTGTGTGTATGTTTATATGTGTGCCTTGTGTGTATGAGTGTGGGTGTGTCTGTGTGTATATACTGTGTGTGTATGTCTGTGTGCCTGTGAGTTTTGTGTGTGTATGTTTGTGTTCTATGTATGTATATGTGTGTGTGTGTGTAAGTGCAGTGCTTATGTGCTGTGTGTATATATGTGCCGTGTGTGTGTCTGTATGAGTGAAGTGTATGTGTGCATATCCTCTGTGTGTGTGTGTGTGTGTGTGTGTGTGTGTGTGTGTGTGTGTGTTATGTATGTCTAAATGTTTGTGGATGCGCACTTTTGAATGATTGCACCTGAACCCTTTGTGTGTGGAGACCAGAGGTCAACCTGGGTGTCCTCCTCGATTTCTCTGTATCTTTTTGAGACAGTCACTCCTGTTTCAGGAGCTCACTAATTTGATATCTGACCAGTGAGCTCCTGGGTCCCATGTCTGCAACTCCAGCACTAGGATCACAAATGTGCATCACCACTCCAGTTTTTTCATATGGCTGTTTCAAACTCAAGCCCCAACGGTTACAAGCATTTTTCTGATGAAAACATGTCCCCAGACCCATTGTATGCCATTCTTAAGATCCAATATAAAAATATACTTATTCTTAATTTGTGAGAATAAATTCATGAGGATAGTCATAGCTGACAGTTTGTACTCTTTGGTATTTACTGTGGCCTGCCTTCCCCTGAGCAGCAGCAGATGAAAACTCTGGGGATTGCATAGTATCAATAGTTCATGCTTTTCTTCCCAAATCAACAGATTCTAAGTATTTAACCACTTGGACAAGTTTGGAATCCTGTCTGATATAGAGCACTCTGTCACATAGCAGATGCTTGTTTTCCAGAAGTTTCTAGAAGCCCGGGGATACTACCATCCTAATTTTGTAGGCTTCATTTTCCCTATCTGTAGAAGGTGTAATTAGAATATATCATTATATACAAGTACTCCTAAGCATAGTGTTAAGTGTTGAGTAAAGTCTTTGCAGAGTACGCTATTATCTTGGAGCTATGGATTTCTTTTCCTAGCAGTTTGCCATACATGTACTATTGTACTGCATTCCTAATCAAACAGTGTCACACACACACACACACACACACACCCAACACACTTCCCATTTTAAAGGCTAACTAAAGGAGATCAGAAAATTGTTTGCATTTGTAAGAAGGCCTATGCCGAAGTGCTACACAAAAAATATACAGGTCGGAAGGTGAACATTTTCAGAGTCAGTGCCCTCCAGCTGGCCTAGATGTTTCTTTCCAAAGTTGTCCTCAAGTTGAACTCTATCACTCTGGTGACCTGTGCTGCTGAGCCTTAGCCCTGAGCCCCTGGGGGTTCTAACTAACTACATCCTTTTCTTGTGGAGAAATGCTTCTTTATAGGTAAGAGACTCCCTATCTCGATCTGGGCTTATCTGAGATCCTAAAAGCCCTCTGGATGTATGTTGGTGTTCTCATTTGAAAGTCCCCAGTGCATCATCGGAGCACATCACAGGAACACAAATCACTTTCAGTAAGTGCAGTCCTCCAAAGCCGCTCAGCCTGCGTCTTTCAGAGAATATATCTACTTTGGCAGCTTTTCAGGAAGACTGCTTTTATGCAGGTGGGGCAGGGATTTTAGGGGTGTGTATGTATGTGTGTGTGTGTGTGTGTGTGTGTGTGTGTGTGTGTGTGTGTGTGTGTGTGTGTGTTTTCTCTCTTGGAGTCTCTTTGAAACTTTGAGCACCAATTCAACAAGAGAAATAGCTCCTACATCTTGAAGTGCTTTCCTAATAGATTTGCTCCCTTTGTGTATCAGAAATCTGGCTGATTTAGAGGCAAACCCTTTTGCTTCACTGCCTTTTCCAAACCCTCCCTTGATCTCTTTTTCTTTTGTTTTAGATGAGGAATATTAATACACATGGACAGCGCTGTGCGAATGCCAGTGGCTCTGGGCAACTTTTATCTTCCCTGCAGAGCTCTGGAGAGAAAACATTTGTCACAAATTAATTTGTGTAGTTTCATTGATTAATGGGTGCTATTTTTATCCAACTAATATTGTTTCTGATTCCTGTATTTTATATGTATCGATTGGCGATGTCCATGGTGATCTTACCTCCATGACTAGATTGTAAAGTTCTAGGATTCGGTAGGGCTCAGATTTTACAGGCTTCCTTTTGGGATCTTTAACAAGAGTCTCCCTTTTAATGAAGCTTGGCTTTTCTAGAAGATTGCAGGTCTTTGGGAGTTGAAGTCTCCTGTTGGTGTCATGCTTACTTTGTTCATCGTCATTTGCATTTTTCTATGAGTAGGCCTTGACTAAAAATCTATAAGGCTGGATCCAAGGCTTATCGGTTGATTGTCATTTTACATAAAGTAGTTCAGTCTTTCCTCCACACCTTCTTGGGGATTCCTGGAGTTGTGAAATTTGCTTTGAGGGTAGACGCTGATGACTGACATCTACTTCGTATAATAGAATGAAGGCATGGAATGTTGTGGCCATTTGAGTTTCCTGGAACATGAAGAGATCAGTGAGAAGATGGTGGCTATAGGGTCTGTACTGGACCTTATCTGTGAAGAGGAAAGAATAATTTCAATGTCCCGTGTACCTCACCATGTCCATCTAAGGTGAAGGAAGCGAGTGTCCAAGAAGAATCAGAAATTGTTGGAGATATTAGGTCAGGTATCCTGCCTTTTGCCAATGGGGCTCTGATTCCAGGATTTAGATGCATGTGTACAGATGAGTAATTTTATTGCTGTCTATGCACAAAGTCCAAATAGCATGGATTGTTACAAAGCACTACATGTCTTGTATGTTCCTAGAAAATATAAAGATGTTTATTTATTAGAAACTGGCTTAATTAACACTAAGTTCTACTATTCATGCTTACCAGATTTCTTAGTAGTGGAGTTTTTGTTGTTGTTGTTATCCTTGATTCTTGTTGGGAACCCACAATTACTGGTGAAGTCTGTGTGTCCTTTGCATAATTTCCCTTTTATACTCTAAAGTATACTTTGGGTCTAATTTTTCTGCAAGGACAAATATTTACTACAGAAAGGTAGCAAGTCTTAAACAATGCTAGAGAACAAAGGCAAGCATAGGTGCTGTTGAAATTCCATCCCTGCCATATATCAAGATTGATTTTATATAGCTTAGTAGTTACCCTGGAGACAAAAGCAATTTCGTTAGGCATAGTGGTACATGCCATTAATCCCAGCACTGTGGAAGGAGAGGCAAACAAATCACTGAGTTTGAGACCAACCTAGTCTACATGGTGAGTTTCAGGCCAGCCAGGGCTACATGGAGAGACCCCTGTCTCACAAGAAAACAAAACAATAACAAAAGCATCACTTTATTACCAGCATTTAGAACCAGTCTCTTTTGGAGTCATGAATCTAAAATCTAAAACAAATCCTATTTCAAGGCGTCATTTTTGTGTAGATTGTGTAGTCCATATTGATTATCGGTCAGTCAGTCTGTTTGTATATCTATATAATGAGGGAAGATATGCAATCATTCATTTTCCAAATATCTTAAATCCAAAATGATTTGGAATCCAAACATTTTTGAGCACTGATAAATGTTTACACATTTCATATTTTATAACATGTTAGATTTTTGGATTAAGGGTGCTCAACTGAATGTACAGATATTATAAAACTTAAAAAAAGTCTGACATCTGGAGGCCACTGTTGCCAAACATTTTGGCTAAGGGATACTCAACCCTTGACTATATACATCATATTTCTAATGAGTCTCTGGAATTTGAGCATCACAAAATTCATCAAGGAAAAAAGAGTTCACCAATCTGTCTTCTCTTGCTGATCAGAAGAAACATAGCTGAAACATTTGTTGTAGCTGCTGTAAGTTTCAGATAACCCAAGAACCAACACAATCCAAGCAAGAAATTAGCTATGTTTGCAGATTAAAGCTATTATAATCACATGTTAACACACACATATCCATGCCATACACATCACACTGCTTCAAATAAAATTGATGATAGGTTACAAATACCATGATACTATTTAAAGTTGAGAACCAATGTGTATGGGGAGGCCCTCCCTCTAGGTTTACAGTTAGCAATTAGAGAAGAAGGAACAACCTTCTGGTTCGAACTCTAGATGCATGCATCTGTGGCTAGTTTTTAAACTGTGCTTTCTGAGCTTGTTCTGGATGGTTCCAGTGCACCTGTTTAAACAAGGATGATATTCTTTCTAAAAAAAAAAACATGCAAATATATACTACTATGTGTTCTGTGTTAGGAAATACAGAGACTTTTGTAGTTGTGAGCTAGTTCTATGTGTGTGACAGTGTCTAGGAAAAGACAGCTTCTAGCTGATTCAAGGTCTCCACTTGGTCTTTGTAGGCAGGTATAAGCCAAATGCAGAAGCTAATGTGATTAGAGAGGAAGAAATGAGAACTAATAAAAGGAGATAAGAAGGTAAATGCACACAGTAGGCACTGAACACAAGACATGAGTGGACTTCATCTGGATGCAGCTTGGTACAAGTGATGTTAATAGGTTTGGTTCTATCTTGGTTATCCAAGGGTAAATTCTGACTTCCACCCAGAACTGAATGAGTGTTTAGTTTTGCTCTGTGTGATTTCTGTTTCAAGTATCTGCCAGTTTATGGTAGTTGCTTCAGACTATAAAGAATGCTCATTTTAAAAAGATGTGATTATGAGTGTGAGGTTTTAATTTTTAATAAATGAACTTCCATATTCCTTGGAGACCTGATTTTTCATAAAATCAATGCCTAGATATAATGTATTATTTGATTAGCATATAAAACTTAGCATGTATCTATGTATGAGTGTAGTATGTTATAAAAGAATTAGCTTATCTTATAACAGTAGTAAAACTAGAAATGGTCTCCTATATGTAAGCTTTCTCAAGAGAGAGATATATAAAATCACTTTTTTATTGATTGATTGGTTGGTTGGTAAGACAGTGTCTTTAGTCTGGACTAGTTTCATATTTCCTGTATCACTATGGATAATCTTAAATTTAAAATCCTCCTGATGACCTCCCAAGTGCTGGTGTTACAGACATGTGCTACCATATCCAATTTAAATGGTGCTAGGGATTGAATCTAGAGCTGCCATTCTCAACCTGGGGGTCATGACCCCTTTGGGGGTTGCATATCAGTTATCCTGCATATCAGATATTTACATTATGATTAATAACAGTAGCAAAATTACAATTATGGAGTAGCAATAAAATACTTTTATGCTTAGAGGTGGGTCACCACAACATGAGGAACTGTATTAAAGGGTCGCAATATTAGGAAGGTTGAGAACCACTGATCTAGAGCTTTATTCCTGGTTTCTACCTACTGAGCTACATTCCCAGTCTGCTGAAGCATATTATTTCATAATTTTTCTTGTTCTTGCTGATCATTCATTTTGTAAACACATTTTTATAAAAAGATCTGATAGGGAATAATAAGACAATTCAATTTAGTATTACTCATTTAATGTTAACAGGCATTTGAGAGGAACTGTTTTTCATCTATCTTGCGCAACACCTCCAGAGAGAGACAGTGGTTGAACTTGACATCATGACTGCAAAACCATCAGCTTCCTCACATCCTTTCGTCCCCAGTGGAGTGCAGCTCTGTTGCAAACCTGATTCTCCCTTCTTCATGATCAGCGGTTGACTAATTTCAGATTGAAAACATGTTCAAACTGAAGTCACTCTGAACATATAAAGCTTGCTTTCTAGGATTACCTCGTTATTGCAGGTGCTTCTCTCTAGTTTTTTCAAAGAATCTCATTTTTCCCCTCTATAAAGACTACGTTGATTAAGTGCCCTCATGTATTTAAGTGTGTGTGTGAGTGTGTGTATGCATACATGCACATCTGTGCATATATCCATGTATTTGTACATTTGTGTGTGCATGATTATATAAACTCTAATCTTACATATACTTTCTTCAAATTCATCAACCCTCAGACATCAAAACAGGAGCAAGAAACTCTTGCCTTAAGTTTTCCAAGGAAGTGGAAGGACAACAGAAATGTAAAGCACGTGCATACAGGCTGTTGACTTCTGTTCAATCTGCCAGGAGCTCAGAATGGAGACACTGACAGTCAAGTCTCTCTTCTTTGAAATGTAGTTTGTCCTTTGCTAGCAGTACCAGCATCCCAAGGTTCTCATAAGACTTACCTCTTTTGACTAGTGGGGAAGGAAATTATTTATTTAATTATCTTGATATTTCAAAGGAGGAAAGCTGCAAATATAACCTTACCATTTTTGCCCTTTGACCTGTTGTAATTGTTTCTAGCACCTTCTTTGCTAGACTTTTAATGTGTTTCAGTTTAGATAATAAATTAGAGCATTTCCTTCCATGTGGACTGTGTTGTTTCTTCATCCCAAAGTTAGCTTTTATCACTTCCATGTAAAGTATTTCATTTGACCAGGTGGTGTGTACCTCAATCGTTATCATTTCTTTGGTTTGCTGCTGAGAACACCCCAATCCCTTCCTGTCTTTCATGTTATCCCCTAATTATTACTAGGAAGCCCTTTCTTTCAGGCAATGTTCTTTATCCTTCACTGATGGCAGAATTCTATTTTGAGGTTTGTAAAGACTCCATGACAAATAATTACCAAAGAATTAAATGAGACTTAACAAATTAACAGCTATAAGTTTCAGAATGTGCTAAAAAAATCTTCTCACTGTAATTTGATATTTTTAGTTAAATATGAACAGTGCTAACTTCTTATTCTTGCCAAAATAATAGTGTATATTTACTATAAAATAAGTGCTTTTCTGAGCTCTTTACGGATGTTAATTCTTTTAAGCATTGTCTTGATGGGTATATTATATGCCTTTATTATTTTTACTTTGCAGATGGAGAAAGCAAAGTATAGTAGAAGACTAATTTATCTACTTGAAACAGTGGGAAGGTTGGAGCCCATGATTCTATCTATTGCCCAGTAGTTTAAAGTATGGACCCAAGGAACTCACCAGAAATTTCTAGATCTCAAAATTTTCTATGAATCCTGATACATTCCTTAATTTTAAATTCTAGGGAGGAGTGTTATTTTCTATTTGAACTGTAAACACTTTGCCTCAGAGAAAAAAATCAATTTTCTCCCTATATAGTCACCCAGCAACCAGTTGAACCGAATCAGGAAGCCCTAGGGTGGGACCCAGCAGCATATCCTGCGCAATTGTGATGCACAAGGATGCATGAGAGCCCTGATCCACCTTCCCTTAGTTTGTATCTACTTCAAGTCTTAATTCTTAATTAATCATGCTTGGTAAATTCTTACTTAATAAATCACTTAAAGGTAGTCAAAGGCTAGTTTAGAAAGTTTGGAAAATACATGAAAGTGTGAAAACAAAAATCAAGTTTGTAATAACTATTATGATTGCTATTTTATAAGTTGCTAGTATTTAGTTTCAATATTGTGAATAATTTTTGGTTTCTTTTCCTTGGTTCCTATAAACTTTTTCCTGCATCCAATTCATAGACGTTTTAGTTGTATGTAGAGTTTATTATACTTGAAAAGACTTTGTTTTGTATAAAACATTGAGATGTAATTCACATAATACAGTGTGTTTACCTTATAAGAGCCTACTACTCAAGATCAAATACAAATTCACTTAACACTTCATGTAGCTACTTCACAAATTTAATTTTTATACTGACTTTTATAACCACTTGTGAATTTATTTAATTTGATACGAGAGATAGATTCAGGTTTTCGGTACTAAAGAAAAACTCAGTTATAACATTAACCTACTGTCATTTTTTCACAAATTCCATCATTCCTTTCAATTCTCTGCCTGATCTTAAGGAAAGCATTGAGTATGATCCAGTGTGTTGTGGAGGACCTGTTGCATGGTTGTCATCAAACTTGCCTTGACCTCCAGACTTTCTTGACTTCTTCATAGTTTCTAGTTCCTGGATTATCTTTTTGCATTGTAAATTCCAAGGATATCAGTTTTGCTATTTAGTGTTTAAACCTGTTACTTCATATTGGAAATCCAACTGCTTCTCCCTATCAGATGCTTTTTGCCTAAAATGACTGCAGTGGTCCATTTATCTCTGGTCCTTTCCCCCCAGCCAATCCCAATGGCCTTTGTGCTTCTCCCTAAGAGAAAATTGGAACCCATCTCTATGTAGACTGCTTTACATGATTTCATGAGTGGGTGTCTATTGTCCCATGGCTACTCTTTGGTGCTTGTGTGAGTTACACTGAGCACAGCATCTCGCATGACTTCATCCTCTGCCTTGCAATTATCCACAGAGCTAAAAGCAAGCATAATGGCACAGATGCTTTATGCCACGGTTGTAGGTTTATCTCTGTAAGAGCTCAGGATAAACTCTATAGTAGTACAGAAATGAAACAAGTGGCCTAAAGCCACACAGAAAAGAACCAGAAAGGGCATTTAGTGGATATAAATATATAGTAAATGCTTATCACCAAATTTATGAATACCTACTAAATGCCTACTGAATTGGAGTTCATGTTCATTAAATGTGTTTCTGTCACATGTCTATGTCTAAATATGAAGAATGTGCCATTCACTGGGCCTGTCATTTGCTTAGGAGCAAACCACTAGCTGGCAAGAGAGCTGCAGTTTTTCCTTAAGAGTTTCTGATTGCCAAATTATTACCAGTTCATCAAGGGCACTGTCCTGATGATAACCAGTATTGAATTCTTGTTCCTGTCTCTCTATTGATAGGCATTATCTTTCTGCCTTTCAAGCCATTAATATTGACCATGTCTGTTACCTCTTCTTTGAAAGGGTGAGGAGGTTGACTTTTTCTAGGACATAGTCTCAGATTTAAATGTCATTGGAATTGCTTAAATATGTGCCACATAAGCAATAAGGCCAGTAAATTGGCAGTTTATATTACAACCGTACGTGGTTTTGGTGAGCAGACTTGTGGATCTCATGGGAAGATGGATGCAGGTAGAGAAAAATCACCTTAGGACATTTATTATTCATTCTCACAGCCATTGAATGCTGGAGATTCTTTGAAAAAAACTAGCACTGTTTTCCCCCATTCTTTTCTGTTGCACTACTTGCTACAGTTCTACTGAGGAACCTTTCATAGGAGAACTATAAGGAGGGATTGTTCTACCATGAAGCAACGCTTTCCCCACTCTGAATGCTCTGAAGTTTTCCCTGAAAATCTCCTCTGATTTTTGTATCGCCTGCAAGAGCCTAGAGCCTCCTCTATCTCTACTTCCCTGTTTGTATTTGGCATAATTGTCGACCACAGCAGCAAAAATATTTTGTCATCTACTAGAAAACAATATAACTTAATGACCATGGTGGCCTGAAGTTAAAATTTCTATTTAAAAAAGGAAGGGGGTGGGTAAAGCTGTTAGCTTCAGAAATTCTAGTGATTTCTGTCAGCAACACCCTTTGTCACCACTGAAGAGTCCAGACTAATTATTAATATACATAGTTTTAGTTCAATAGAGACTGGGGGACAAGTGTGTTGATTTCTTATTGCTAAGAAATGTAAAGCACATTTTGGTTTATGTGCATTGGATCAAACCTAGAGCTTGTAACATGCTGGGGAAAAAGTGCTTTTAAGATTGTCTTGAGAAAAATATTTATCCAAGGAGGAGTTATTCCAGTTGCCTTAAAAGCTGATGATGATAAATGTAACTACAGAGAGGCTGAATGATCCTAGCGTACTATTATTAAATACTGGTCTGTATTGTAATCCCATATAGGGAACACTGATATTAAACCCCTTGAAGGCACTAGTTCTCTAGGTTAGTGCCTCTTGATGGCCAGCTCCTTCAGAGAACATGGGAGTGAGTGCAAACTTTATTCTATGCTTCCTTAAGCCTTCTCAGCATACCTCAGTGGTGGTCAGGAATCCTTCTCATGTTCAGCACTGGGTTCATATAAAGACACAAGGTTGTCATCTTCCAACTTGTGTGTACTCAGTTGAACTGCTCCAAGTTCCTTTATCAAGTCTTGAATTTATATAGAACCCTATTTTCTCCCTCACCTTAGACTATTTCTCTGGCTAGAAAAAGTCTCTCCACTCTGTTCTGCCTCTGGAATTATCCAGGACTCAATACAGATACCAACTCATTCATGAAATAACTGGAGCCTCTGAGGCTGTCTGGCCCATGGCCCATGAGCTCAGAGCATCTTGAATCTTCCATATTTGGTGTTCATTGAGTTAAAAGAATTTATTGTATTCAAATTTAGATAAGTCAATAAGCAAAACAGAGTTTGTACCCATTCTCATATATTCTCTAAGTTAAGAGCTTAGAATTTCTTTTGGGTAATTTGAATCATTTTAGGGCAATATGTCATTTTTGCTTATTTTGTGTACTGTAGCTAGAATTTTCCTGCCTGGCCCACAGTCAGGACAAATCTCTCTCACCCGCCAGTCCCAAGCCGCTCAAACCCGATCAAGTAAACACAGACACTTATATTGGTTTCAAACTGTATGGCCGTGGCAGGCTTCTTGCTAACTGTTCTTACAGCTTAAATTAATCCATTTCCATTAATCTATACCTTGCCACGTGGCTTGTGGCTTACCGGTACTTTACATCTTCCTTGTCCTGATGGCGGCTGGCAGTGTCTCTCTCACCCAGCTTCCTGTTGGGTTTGGGCGAAGTTATCTTTATCCTGAAAGAAAAATTTTAGGTTAATTGTCAAATTCTAGGAAAGGTAACCATATCCTTCAGTGTACTCCATTATGTTCAAAACTTCATGGAGTGATTGTAACCTTTCTTCTACCCTTCCAACCTTGGCTTCAGGCATTTGTTTGCACATACATTTTTAATATATTTCAATTTCTTCAAGAGCCCCCCTCCTCTGAATGAGCTGGTGTCTTGCACTGACAAAGATGAGCTACTGGCCAGAATGTGGCCTTTGGCTCCACTACACATCGATAGACCTCTTATCTATAACTTCTTTCCTTCTCTGTCCTCCATGAACCCATCCCTGCTTACCTTCCTTCTCCACAGTGCCTCTTCAGGCCATGTAGGTCAATACCAAGCTCTTCCTTCTGAAGCTCTCAAGGATGATAGTACTTTGAATTATTCTGGAACATTCCTCTTTTATTTCATGACATTTTGATCATCAGGGAACAAAATGATAATAGCATTCCTATCTGATTATGGAGCTGAAAGCTTCTTGATGCCTAGCATTTGGGTATTTTGTTGTGTTTTCTACTAGGATTTTTCTATGTTTAGCTATGTTTAGATATTCAGATCATTTCCAACATGTTACTATAGTATATGACATCTGGTATAGTAAGGTGATGCAGGTACATAGGGTAGGAGCAATAGGCTATGTAGCCTAGTTTTGAAAGAAGTTTTAGGGATATATTTTGATGTTCACACCACAGGGAAATTGGCCAACAATGACTTTCTTAGAGTGTTTACCCATTGTTAAAACACACACACACGCCGGGCGGTGGTGGCGCACGCCTTTAATCCCAGCACTCGGGAGGCAGAGGCAGGCGGATCTCTGTGAGTTTGAGGCCAGCCTGGGCTACCAAGTGAGTTCCAGGAAAAGGCGCAAAGCTACACAGAGAAACCCTGTCTCAAAAAAAAAAAAAAACCACACACACACACACATACACACACACTCATACACACTGAATATACAGTGAAACATTTTGTTGGTTTATATTCTACAAACCATGGTACTTGGGCAAGTGCTAAACCTCTCAAGAACAGAAAATACAAAAAAAAATGTAACTTGCTTAGCACTCAGTAAATTATCCTTTACTTTCTCAAAGTGTGGTTTAATGTTAACTTCAGCCAAGTCAGAATGTAATCCTTAGGGATATAACCAATCATGTGCTTGCCTGTATTTTCCTGCTATGGAGAGTAAACTCTTTATTTTGAACATTCATACTATTACTATGGGTATACTATCTGGATTGAATTTGTGGGTAGAGTATGCATGGATGCATGTGTGTTTGTGCAGGATTGTGTGTGCCTATGTCTGAGCATCCAGGGGCCAGAGGTTGAGGTCAGTGAGCCCTTGATCAATTGTTCTCCACCTTATGTTTTGAGACATAGTCTCTCTGTGAACCTGGAGTTCACTGTTTCAGCTAGACTGCCTGGCCAGTGAGACCCTGGGATCTGTCTGTCTCTACCCAACCTTCTCCAGTTTTGAGATTACAGATGTTTGCCACCATGACTGCTTTTATGTGGGTGCTGGAGATCTGAACTCAGGTACTGATGCTTGCACTGTCAAAGACCCATGGGACATATCTCTTCAGTCCTGGACTGAGCTTTTTAGCTCAGAATTTGAGAAAAACAAGATTGTTTTTGAATGTGTCTCATAATAAAGTACTTTATTTTCTATATCTTATAACATAGGTACTATTGTTATCTACCTTTTCCTGGAGAGTATGTGTTGTTCATATATATATGAATATATTTAGCCTCAGTACTTTTTGAAAATAACCTGCCTTTCATCAATAAGAAACTAATAAACTTTTATAAAATTTTGTTACCTAGTTAGACGACTAAGGGACTAACTAGTTCATGTATTGGCAAAACCTCATCAAATAGTGACTGGGTATCAGTCAGGTTTTGAGCCTTGTTTTATACATTTAACACGTTTAGTCATTAAAATAGTCCAAAATTGTGGGTGTTATTATCTCAATGTTATAAGTGAAGAAACAAATACCAAGAGGTAAAATGACTTGCCCAAGGTCACATACCAAGTAATTGTTGAACTTGTCCTATGCCAAAGCCCTGGTTTCGTATTACTGGACTAAGAAGTCTTAGGCCACCTCAGATGAAGTTGTCCCATTACTGAGTAGAGTTTCAGCTTGTTCTTGTTCTTGACAGCCTATAGGGTCTTTGCTCTCTCTTGGTTGGTTTCTTATCTTAATTTCATGATCCTCTGCACCCTGGGTATTTGGAGAAGGAAACTGAAGTCTCCTGGCATGGAAATTTTCTTCATACAACATTAAAGTATGTCTTTGCATTGTGAAGTCCCTAACACTTCAGGTAATGGCCCTACACTTCTTACCTTGCAGCCTGCCCCCAGTAAGGAATGGTGGTAGTTTTTACCATTTACTCATTAAAAGGAGACATAAATGGACTTTCTGTATAAGGTAAGCTCTTTATCAAGGGTGCAAAACCTTTGGATGCACAGTGCAGCGTTCTTGTGTCTAGTACAACATGATCAATAAACATTTGATGGATTGGTATGTGATTCAACATTGCATGAATCATGCACCCTAATTAAGTCCTTGTGGTAGTATGTGCATGCACAGAGAAGAAAATTCTAAAGTCTACCATTATCAAGCACTCAGACACACATGCTGCTCTCCTAGTTACCATAATGCAGCCACAAAGGGACACAGGCAGAGAGGCTTTCTCCGAATCCATTGACTTAAAGCACAAAATCGGTGTTGCTGATGAATTTGCACAACACATGCAGACAAAGAAGGACATTACATTAAGAAATAAATGGGTATTGCTGATTGCTCCTGATCCACAGGTATTTATTGTTCAAATGGACTCATGTGAAAGGTTTCTGATGGAGAGATAACAGACTTATGGCCTCTTAGATGGAGGCATTAGTATTCTGATCCAGGAGCTTCAGGATGCATTAGTTTACTTTGAATATTTTCATATCTTTTACTGCAGGGGCCTTTAGTATTAGAACAAATTGATGTGTAGAGTTCAAAAAAAGATGTTTAGTGTGTGATAGTGGTAAATTAACTAATGCATTTATCCTGCAGGCTTTTGATTTGAACATAAATGTAAAACTCAGTAGAATACCCACAGCCTCCCTCCCTCTCTCTCTCTCTCTCTCTCTCTCTCTCTCTCTCTCTCTCTCTCTCTCTCTCTCTCTTTTTCTCTCTTGAAATCCAATGTCTTCATTGGAAAGTAGGGAAATCTATTTGTTATCTGGCCTCAAATGGCATAGAGATATTTTTTCCCTCCTAGCCTCAGAATTTCTGTCCCTCTTACTGGTACCACTGATGATAGTAAATTATCATATCCCAGAATCCCACAGTTCTTTTTCAGTCATTATGAGTTTGCCCATCTGTACACCAAACTCCATCAAATGGAGACTTGGGATTTATGAGCAAATGCATTGTATTTTAAGGTGCTTCAAAAGTAGCTTTGCTAAAAAGGAAATCAAAGGCAAATTTAATTTGAAAGTCTGTGGCATTTCCCAGGAAAGTTTAAACTGGTGCTCTCCCTTGGTGATAGCAGTCTAAATGGTGGCAATTTACTGCACATATTGGGTCCAGTCGGACTACATACGTCCAGAAAGTAGGCAAGACATGACCAAATCAGAGAATAATTTTGTTTCTTTAACATTTATTTCTAAATGTGTTATCAAGGGAACAGGAAAAAAAAGAAGCTAAAGTCCTCTAGCATTTTCTGTTAATTTCTTCTCTTAATTGTGTTTGGCCCAGTTCTGTGTTTATCTGCATTCACTCCTTGCAGGCCTCTTGGCTGCCTTGCATCTCAGGGAGGTAGAGATTCAGGACTACTCTGAAACACGTGTTTCTAAAAGGCAGAGTAAGACATCTGCCACCCTCCCACTCTCCTGCCTACCAGGACATCCCTCATCTTCCTTTAGCTCTGGTGTAAAATTATCCTTCTGCCCACACTTG
The DNA here is from genome assembly GCF_007827085.1 of Peromyscus californicus insignis. Classification (NCBI taxonomy): domain Eukaryota; kingdom Metazoa; phylum Chordata; class Mammalia; order Rodentia; family Cricetidae; genus Peromyscus; species Peromyscus californicus. The sequence goes on along the minus strand of NW_026294534.1, from coordinate 21,163,212 downwards.
GTAAAAATGGCTGGCTTGGATTTTTCTGAGATATCTTTTTTTCCCCTGTGATTTCTAATGGCAGAATGGCAGCAGAAGGGTGAAAACAGCAGGGTGGTCACCAGGCTTTGCTAAAGTTGCATGGCACATCTTACTACCAACCAAACTGGAGTCCCTCACTTTGTAACTTCCCATTCAGGCTTCCATCTGGACACCCTTTCCCCTCTTGGCTCTCTGCTACTCCATTCAGCAAATGCAAAGTCAAGAGTTAAGCAGCAGCTAGTAAGGTCATTGCCCTCAAAGTGCTCAACTGGGGAACAGGGCACTGCAGACTTTCATGTACAGAAACACACCACACAGCAACACACCGGAAGAAAACGTCTGTCTAGAAACTGGATTAGTGTGGACCACTCCTCAGTGTAAGGATTCTTTTGAGCGGAAGGTAATTTAGAAAATGTTAGCAGAGAACTAGCTCCCTGCCCTCCCTCTTCTGCTGTAAACCATTTCAATTCTGCTTTGTGAAGGTGTCCTGCTCCCTTTCCTGCATTAGAAGAACAAGTCCCATCACAGGAGATGGGAACCAGGTCTTGGGTAGAATCTGGACTAATGGTCTCTGTGGTGATACCCTATCACCTGTTAGATCCTTCTGTGTGTTTCTTTTCCTATAGAGTGCTGCCCCTAGAAGGCCAACCTCATTTTCTTTGTCTACTCAGTTTTCCACAGTGCATTGCCCTGTGTTAAAATGGCATATCAACTCTCAAACTTAACTGCTTCTAAGAGCTTTCTTTTCTTCCCCCAGTGCACATAAAAGTTGAAACAGTAAACACCTTGTGGTTACCCTCCTGCTGATCCGTGAGTTTTATTTGCAGACCCCATTCAAATAGCCTAAGATGGCAGAGGAAAATGCTGTCTGTGTCCCTCACTCCTAGGGATTGCTGGTCCTTTTATACTTGCTTTTCTGACTCATTTTCTGAAGCCATTTGTAAGTTCATATCTGGATCTCGTGAAAATAGCCCTTTCCTTGTGTCTCCCTCTCTTATGTAGCAAACATTTGTTAGCATCTCCACTAATGCAGCTTGCTTCTTGTACTCATGTTGTTGACAGTCCAGCGGAAGGACGTTTTTATGCTCTGTGGATCCTTCAGGTTTGTGCCAGGAGAAAAAGGACTACAGAAGTAGGGCACGGCGTGTGCTGTCTCAGCCTATTTCTCTGTATGGACTGTGCTGTGCTGCTTCCAGAGAGAAAATGAGTGCATTATACATGTACTTATAAAGTCACTTACAAGTGGATATTTTAACATCATGCACATATGTTGCTCAAATGAATCCTAAATGGTCTTATACTAAAAACCCAGAGCCAGGTATCAGGGTAAAAGCTGAAAAAAGATCAGAGAAGCAGAGCAAGCCACAGCCACCACCTCTAATCCCACCAATTTCTCAGCCTGAGTGAGAGAGGTACTGTCTCATCCTGCCTTATATTCCTTTCTCTGCCCAGCCACGCATGTGTAGTATGGCTGATGTAAAATAATGACACAAAATAAAGGGTATTCTGCCCTTTGTAACTCTTGTCACACTTGGATTTTGTTTTGTTTCTGTTTTTGTTTTGCACTTAACACTGCAGTTAGACTTAACAGCCTGCATGAAAAGGACGTGTTCTTTTATCTTATGCAAGTGTGTCTGTGTATCAGAAGAAAGTAGCATGCTTCTAATCCCACAGTCTAGAATGGATTTCATTAGAACATTGCCTGGAATTTCATTACCTTGTAAGTTCCCAGTCTTACATAGTACCTGAGTTGCTAGATGTTCCCTTTTGGGGGTGGGTCTCAAATTCGAAATTATCACAGTTGTCTGAAAGGCTTGTTAAAATACAAGTAGTAGAATCCCACCTCCACAATTTCTGACATTTCTGGGGAATGCTGTTTCAGGCTGTTAGGTAGTGGGCCCACCCAGTGAGAGCTACACTGCAGTTGCATAGAAAACGCCAGACTGTACATGGACTCAGACAGAATGGGCTCCTCATTGTGGTTACAGGTCTTAGCGCTTACCGCTGCACTGGCATTATTTCTTCAAAGCCCTGAGAGAAAAGGGTCTTACCACTCACTCTATCAGGAAGTTTTTCTTTCACTGTGTTTTATCTTAGCATCACTTTGTCTAGAAAGGCCAATGGGCCTAGATGCGGCAGGGCCACCTGACCGTGATGATGAATGGGAACAGAAGTTGTAGAGGTAACTGACCTCTCCACCAGAATATGTATTAAAGGTCATGAGCTAATAAATGTTAATTTGCCTTGCTTTGTTACATAGGATTGTGTGCCTTATGGTTCGCTCCATTGGTGATGTTTTCTGCTCTATTAGGAAAGGACTGGATATGAAATGACAATTGGTATAATGAAAAATTCATGCTAGGTACAGACAAATCTGTACCCATTGCCACTCTGTTAGCTTCATCATTCAGAAGTAACTATTGAGCAATTACTATGTAGTGATTTACTTTATGGGGTAGATGTTGGACCACTTTCTGAGTAATTATAAGATCAGATCCACTAAAGAGACATATCCTCTTTAAGTAATGCATGGGATGTCTCTGGCTATATTGCTTATAATAAATTCGCAAATAAATTTGATCTTTTTTTAAAAAAAAGATCTAACATAATTCTTTATTGATTCTTCAGGAATTTCACATCATGCACCCCAATCACGCTTACCTCCCAAACCCTCCATATCTTCCCCAACCCCCAAAGAAACCTCCCCAAATTAATTAAAAACAAAATCAAACAAACAGACAACCCACCTCACTCCTCCATCTTCCCAACACTTCCTTCCAGTGGCACTGGGTGCTGCAGGGTTTCACGCAGAGTACCCTTTTGTCCAGTCAGCCCCACCCACAAAATGTTCACTGCAGTGAGTCACTGGTCTGGCTCAAGGCCTCTGGCATATCATCATCACTCCTCTTAGATGTCCTGAGTCATGAGGATCCTATGGTTATCTTTCTGTATGACCAGTCTCTTCATGAACTCTAGCAGGTCATAGATGGAGTAGATGTTAGGGTGGGACTGCCCCCCTCAGGCAATGAGTAGAGCCAGCTCTCTTAGGCCCATGCCATCAGGGCCAACTCTCCCATGCCCATGTCAAGAGGTGGGGCCATTTCTTCCCAGTGTGCAGGAGAGAGGGGCAGCTCTCCAATGGGTACCAGGACCAGCTCTTATGTCATTTCTGGCGAGGAGCAGGGTCAGCTATCCCAGGGCTAGTAAGAGGTGGGTTCAGCTCAGCACTGCCTGTGGATTTCAACACATGATTCCAATGACACACTGTGGCAACACAGGCCATGGACATCATCACAGACCCCAGGTGCAACAGAAACACAGACCCAGACATGGCCCTCAGCAGCAGACATCATCATGGTCCTGGGGGCAGCACAGGCTACCCAGATCAATATGTCCTTAGGAGCAGCAATGCTCTAGGACATCAACATGGTCTCAGGTGGCTTTCCAAACCCTGGGCATCTGCATAGCCCTCAGTGGTAACAGGAGCCATGGGCAGGGTGTCAACTCTGCTTCTGGGCCATGGACCCAGACATGGCCCTAGGCAGCAGCCCAGGCCCAGATGACACCATGGCCCCATGTTGTAGAGCAAGCCACCCAGACACTTTGGCCTTGACTCAGATACTCATTAAGGTAGATCTTGAGAAAGTTTCTTATTTGCTCCAATGGCACATCATTTTCCCACTCTGTTGTTGGGATAACAACATTAATAGGTCTGCAAAAAAAAAAAAAAGCTTCCTGAGAATCTCTCATAAGGTTCTCAGAATTCTTTAACACCTGCCATTGATTGGGGTTGATTTGAAAATTAATTTAACCTGAAAAATGATAGGCATGTGGTTCTTATCTTTTTATTTCCACATCATTTGCTTAGCATTAAAAATTATTAATTGACATTTTCTGATCCTTAACATGATTGGAAAGATTCTTTGGTATCATGATGTGTGAATTTTTTTTCATTATCATAATAGAGGCTTAAAATCTAAAGTTTAACATCTTATAAACTCACATGTGATCAGTTTGTCACTTTATTAAGTTTCCCTCTCCATCTCAGCATAGTAGCAATGGACAAGATCTGTCTGTACCTACCATGAATTTTTAGTTCTAGCTTTTGTCACTTCCAAGGAGTAAGGTGAAAGTACCTTGATAGTTCTGACGAGTTCCACGTACTTAGCAAGTTCCATTATGATTGAACCGTGAGTCATTCATGACATGGGGATCCAACTGCCCATTTGACTTGGGTGTAGCGTGCATGCATATACATGGTGCCTCATTCCGAGTTGCCTAGAGAAGAATTGAGAACAGTGTCCTGATGTAGACACCATTTACAAGGAAGGTATGCAAGCTGATCATAGGTCTCTGTTGTTTTTGTAAGCTTGCAGATTCTTATCCTGGAATCCCCTAGGAGAAGATACCTACAGGACTGTCTTTAGTCTCCCATTCCCCATTCCTCATAGTGAACCATTGCCTACCTTGTCATTGCTCAGTGGTTACTTCTGAATGATAAAACTCATAATACCATGATATTAAAACTTCTGCAGGATCTCAGCTGATCCAGAAACCTTATGAAAGGTTCTCAGAAAGTTTTCCTGCAGTCTTATTCAAGTCCCTGTCACATGCAGCAGACCACACCATTATGGAATGAGCTGATCTGTAATGAACTCAGAACAATCTTTAGGGTGGTTGCTGCAGAACAATGTTCACCTTCTATGAAATGGCAATCCTGACCTGGGCTTTGACCCAAACACTTCTCTTATTCTATTGAGGTGGAAGCTCACTCGCCATATGACTGTGTTGTGCTTTCTGGCCATAGAAAACCCATCAGTATCCTTCCCAAACTTATAGAAGGCCCAGTGGTACCTTCCATAAGTCAGTGCAAATGATTGTTAGGTCATGCTTTACAAAGGAGTACCACTGTTGACCCTGTTCCTTCCTCGCTGCTAGGGTCTCACCATGCTTGGCAGTTGGAACAGTGCTGTAATTTCATGGAGCCACTGGCACTGACCTGCTGGCTATAGGACTCAGTCCCTGTTTACCCTAACGCAGAGTCTTTAGTTAATGCCATGTAAAGGAAAAGAAGCAAAGGAAGAAGGCCAGCCTAGAGAAATCTCAGTTACATCACTAAGGAAAACCATGCAGCTGCTCTTCCTGAGTTAGCCTGACAGATGGTTGGAAACAGGAGCATCAGGAGCTGAACCCACAGACCTGAGAAATACATGGTACACATCAAAAGTCAGAGAGTTGGGCTAAAGGTAAGCACTGAAGTACCATGGTGCCAGAAGTCTTTTCAAGACCAGTGTAGCTCCTTGTACTTCACCATTTGTCAGGTTTCATACCACTTATCTAAATAAATGACATTGTAATATTTTTTAAAATTTATTTGCATTTTCTATGTGTGACTGTTTTGCCTGCTTGTATGTCTGTGAAATATGCATGTCTCTGTGGAGGTCAGAAGAGCATGAAAGTCCTGAAGCTGGAGTTACAAATGGTTGTAAGTTGTCATGTGGGTGCTGGGAACTGAACCTCAGTCCTCTGGAGGAGAAGCCACTTCTCTTCCATGTTGAGCCATCTCCTCAGCTCACATTGTAATGTTTACCTACTTTACTGCAACTTGATATGCCATGGTTTGTTGATATTCATGGGAGACCTGCCCTTTCTTAAACAGAAAAGGAGAAGTGGATTGGAGTAGGGGGGATAGAGAGAGGGTCGGGGAGGGACTGAGAGGAGAGGAGGGAGGGGAAACTGTGGCTGAGGAGTAAAATAAATAAATAAATTTATAAAAAATTTTATTTATTTTAATTAACAGAAAACATTAAAATTTACACATATTACTGGCATCTCTTGTGATTTTCAATACATGTGTAAGTTATATAATGAGCTTAAACCTATCTGTCAGTCAAACATCACTATTGATGGCCAAATCATTAATTCTAGCTTTTGTGAAGTACTTTGAAATCATTTGTGTGGTTACTCTACTAGAAATTCTTACTTCTATCTTAGCACCTAATAGTGCCTTTCCATTATCCAAATCCAAGCCCAACCCCTTCCCTCCCAATTTCTGTGCCTCTTTCCTCCCTCCTCATTTTTTCCTCCACTTTCATGCATGGAGGGAGTGAATTGGATGGTTTTGAGTTGATGTATTAGTTCGGTTAAAGTTATTAATTGGTGTATTAATAACTGATTTATCTATTTCTTTGCAGGATATAGGATGGGATGAGAGAAAGCATTTGTAGAGGAACTAATTTTGTTTGATTTCATCCCCCAGCTACATGACAAGTTTGAGGCCAGCCTATGCTACATGAAACCCTACTTCAGGAGAAGCACGTAACCTTAAACGTCCAACTATAAATGATAGTATTGCCAATAAAAAGGATAAGCAGGCTAATAACATTTCAATTTTTAAATTTCTGGCCCCATTTTTCTTTCGGGTTGAAATGTTATTGAAGTATAACTGCCTGCTGAACGCACATTAATTCTGGAATACATGGTGAATCCAATCATACACAACTGAATTGACTGGGCTGAGTGCTCAAGGCTTTTGACATTTGAGGCCAAATGTTCAAATCAGAAAGCTGAAGGTCGTGGCATGTATCAGACAGGGAGGAATTAACAAGATATACGGCCCCCACGATCTCCCGCACAGTTCTTACCAACCTGTCACCATCCCAATACATTATTCATCGTATTAGGAGAAGGGCATGTTTGTTTGTTTCTTTGTTTTTAAATCGTGGCTTCGTTATGGGGCAAGGTGATGGCAGCTTGTGCTACCTGTCAAGTGGGGAAATATCTTGTTTCAAATCTGGACCCTTCCTCTGTACTAATGAGCCTCCTGTTTTGATTTCTAACATGCTGTTTGTATATATTTTTAGCTTGGGTTTCTGCCATCGGACAACCCTCCTATAACTGAAAAACATGTGCATGAACATGGCTCATTATGTATTTTTAGAGCCGATGTGGCCTTTACATAAGTACAATTCAGCCATGGGATTCCAGGATGCATGATGTTAACTCACGTCTTCTCACGACTGGACAAGTAGAACACTCAGGAGCGGCAGCCAGGGCCTTAGAACGAAAGAGCCAACCCCTAAATAATCCAGAAATTTGCAATAGAAGTAAATAAAGTAAGCTGACTCTTACATGCACAGAGCCCACATTTACCAACTTTGATTATCTCGTTTTATTTATTCCCAGAAAAATTAATCAGATTAATTGGGCTGCAAGATGCCAGCTCTTGGCTCCATTGCTTGCTGAGCTTTAGAAAGGGAAGGATTCCCTTTGTCATAAAGTTCCCCAGGCTTGCTTTCCCTACAAGAGATCATCATCTCCTTAGGGACACTTTCTTGACAGCTTGAGAGATACCAGAATAGAGTTTAACATCAGGATTCCTCATGGAAATGTAGGCTAAAGTAAACTCCCCATCAGGAAGCAGTCCAGAGTCTGTAAGATGAAATGCAAAACCTGAACTTGTTAACTTGAAATCACACCAGGACCACAAAACCTCCGCAACACACAAGTCTTCATCAAATTACTCTCAATCCCCTGGGTAGGTAGGTTTTAAACTGAGGAAGTGCAGTGGTGTGCAGTGGCTACCTTACTAACCACAGCTCCAATTAATTTTTATTCATCGATTTTTGAGGGCATGTTTTATTTATTAGGCCTGCGTCTTTCCCCCTTTTGTTTAGAACGTGATGCTGAGTCCTCCAAAGACCTGCAAGCTACTTGGAGGCTTTTTATGCATGTGGAGACAGTTTTTTCTTGCCTCTCTCCCTTACTGACTGGCTTTCCTGTTTCTGTACCCCATTCCATGCATTTGCCCTTTCTCTGCCCTTCATCAAATTTACAGGCTCAGTGGTCCTCCCCGTCACCAATAGTTTCCAGCTTTTTTCTTTCCATCCAGTTGCCTGTTTATTTGGAAAACAAAGCAGGAAGAACAATCTAGATGGTTTTATTAGCTTTTAAATGGATCCCTGGCTTTTTTATTATTTCTTGTTTACATTTAGGAAAATGAAGGTTGTATTGTTCCAGGGACTGTTCTATGTGGCACTGAAGTTTGAAGCATAAAAAGTGGAGGATCTCAGAGCCCAGGCTCCTAGATGTTGGCTAGAATGCTGTTGACCCTGGAGGTCTTCAGTAAGCTCCCTTGTACTATGGCCTTTGGTGGTGGTAGTTGGGGGGTAGGCCAGGAATTCAGCAAAGCTACTTGAAACCCAGCACTTTCTGAAAAGCCCATGTCCATTGTTTCTATGGGTACACCCAGGGCCTTTTCTTCCTGAGTTTCCTATCTGGATTTAGATCCCACACCCCTGCACTGTGAGTGTTGAAACTCTTCTACTTTGATGCTATCATCTGATGAGCAGAAGGCATGGGGTCACATTTGGGAGGATTCTGGGAGCTGAAGCCGTGGAGCTTGTGTACCGTTGATGGAAAGCCATTCACCACTCAGAAAAGGTGAAAAAATCCAATATATAGGCCATTAATGGATGGCGACACATAATAATAGCAGTATCAGTCCAGCTGGAGAAGAGGTGTTTCCACCCCACCCCTTGAACATCGTCCCCACATCCCATTTAGCATCACAGGAGCAAACAAGAAACCGCTGTTCCTCAAGTACTCTTGTAGACATGAGATATCTTGACATTGCTTCATTAATGACCCCAGCATCCCCGTATCCCCATTAAGTCCTGGGGAGTCAGCCTCTCTAGAAGGATGGAAAGTACTCTTAGGAAAACAATATGCCTAAGGCCATAGCCATTGTTCTATGATAATCAAAATTGTACTGGGTTATCCTATGTACAAGGTTGAAAACAAGACCATTGATGTATAAACTAACAAAATGCCCAGCAGGTGAGCCAAAGCCTTCAGAAGACAAGAACTGGAAAGGTTTTGGAGGCTCTTTAATCCAGGCTATTCATAATAGATGAGGAGACATACACCCTGGGCAGCTGCATGCAATCTGTGAGAGCTTTTTGATGTCCTTAAAAGTGGCTTTGCTCCTTAGAAAAGACTACTTAAAGGATATTTTCATTTTGATTATTAATATTCAATTTATTAAAGTTGAAAATTCAAATACCCAGTTCTTTCTTAAACCTTTAAATTCAATTTACAGGTCTAATTATTCTTTTACTAAACCTAGCAGCTTTAGCAATCACTTTAAAGAGTTTTTTCCTTTTTAATCAACCTAGTTAATTAAATCGCTTCAGTATTTTTAAATGAACTAATAAATTTGATATAGTCTGTTTTCTTTTAAGTTCTTAAAATTGTTCAACAATACAAATGCTAATATAGTTAAGTAATATTTGTAAATCTCATACATTAAAGTTAAAATATGGTCAATCTTATAATTTATGCATATTACGTTATTATTTACAAACTGAGAAAAATATCTTCACTAAATTTAAAGTATAGTTTTAAAGATACCCATTTATAAATGATTTTAAGTTGTAATACTAAAGAATATATCCTAAACTCTCTAAAACAAGACAAATGATATATATATATATATATATATATATATATATATATATATACTAATTATAATCAGAATATTTTAAATCTGAAAAAGATAAAATTCCAAAACTTGTTTATTCCATTACATTCCATTCTTACTTAGCATAGGAGAGTCAGTGGACCCAGAAGAATAGATGGGACCAACAGCTTGAGTTTTGAAGTAGGATGGTGACTGCTCTTATATAATTCTTGGAAAATCTGAGTAGCTTGGGTCTGTGTTCCTGATGCCTGTTTCATTCCTGGAATCACTGTACTTGCATATTGATTAATAGCACCTCTGGATGGATTTGTGTCTGTCCCCTACTTATTCCCACAGACTGAACTTACATCCCACTTCTGCTGCCCAGATCACATCCCTTTCTGTGTTGCTTGCTGAGCTCTGGGATGTATTTTATTTGTTGAGATATCTATAGACTTCTGAAAAATTTGTTTCAGGAGAGAAAATTTGAAGGTAAATATGAACATTATCTAAATCTGGAAAGTCCCTAAACCTAGTGAGGAAATCCAACTAATTTAAAAATATATCACTTTTTCAGATGAGATGGAATGCATTTGGGGTGGCTTGGCCATAGACAGTCATTATTTTATCAAGTGGTAATTATGTAGCATGAGAAAGACACAAGACTTACAGCCAGGATATCTGGTTTGCCTCCTGCTCTAAGTCTTATGGCTATGTGGGATCCCAAAATTTAGTGATACCTGCTTCATGCAACTAGTATTTAGAAAGATCATAATCATAGCTGGATACATTAAATCCTCTGAATGAAAAGTCTGTAAGGATAACTCCCTGTATGCAACTATAGAGGGGTCTCCATCACCATGAAGAGTGTGTGGGTATTGAATATGTTCAAAACACGTTTGATTATGTAACTAAATCTTAAGCTCTTAGACAAAGATGGCAATTACAGTGCTTTGGTAACTATTTCATCTTCATCAGTCACTTACAGATTCCTGTCTTGTACCAGTTTATTAGACAATAGATGAGTAGTGGTCCTATGCTACTAGTTTCATACCTGTATGCAGGAAGTGTACGATATTTACTGCATATGGAAAACCTTTGTAGAGCTGAACTTCTGTAGTATTTGGTGCCAAGTATATTTGTAATTTGTGTGGGGTGTGATTGTAGACCTTCTGGAGCTTTATTGGAACTCCTTCCCTCCTTTCTTTTCTCTTGTCCCTAGTCATCTTTGATTTTCTTAGCCTTTTATCATTGTCCCATCCCACCCTTTAGTTGCCCTTTGAATGGAGGCAGCCTTTGAAGGTCAATCCTTTACTGTTTACTTTCATATTTCATTTAAACTTCCTAGTTGATCTTATTGACTCCTATAACTTCAAGTAAACCCGCCTTTATCCCTATGCTTGATCATTACCTCCATCTGTGTTCTCAAGTGCTGAAAACAGCATCTTCTCCCATGATTGAAATTTGAGTATATTAAAATCTTTTCTATCCTCTAGAATCCTGAGCAGATAAGATCTTACCTATTCCACCTTAATAAGGTTTTGCACACTTTATTTTTCCTTAGGACAATTGCCAAATGAATTTAACATATCAATAATCACCAGTTTGGTGATCATCTTCTAATTGATTGCCTACTTGGAACATATCTCCTCCTATCTACTCTAATAACTGCTGCCAGGTTTATATCCTTTAGAGCAGTGGTTTTCAACCTTCCTAATGCTGTGACACTTTAATACAATTCCTCATGTTGTGGTGACCCCCAGCCATCATATTATTTTGTTGCTACTCCATAACTGTAATTTTGCTACTATTACAAATCATAATGTAATTATTGGATGCACAGGATATCTGACATGCGAGCCTTTTGGGATTCACTTTGGTTGAGAACTGCTGCTTTATATCAGAGTCAAGTAATCTTTCTCCATTTTGAAAAGACATGGGCAGGTCTCAGATATTCCATAACTCATTGAATCTCCCCTCAGGTGCTCCCCACATGACTTTGTTTCTTTATGTGATGACTTATCTGCTTACCATTCTCTTAATATTATGCCCTCTCATCATGATAAACAAAATAATCATCCCTCATATCTATCCTAAGCTCTGAAAGAAGTGAGTAAAGTCGCTCGTGGAGTGTGGAATGGAGAATGTTATTGAGCTGAGTTTAACATGGCAGCAGTGCCCTCATTTACTCAGGGGGGTCCAGTGGGGACACAAGAATCACTTCAAAATCAAACATGCATGCAGAGGAGAGACAAAGGAGGATATTCCTGTGTGAGAAGATGAAGTGATGTGAGGAATCTCCTACCCAGCCATCTCTGGTCTTGAGAATAGTGGAAGGGCTTGTCCTTATGGTATGCAACTGGTTTCTAGAACTGGAACAAGCAAGGGAAATAAACATTCCCTTAGACAGTTCAGGAAGACATCGGTTTTGCTGATATTTTGATATCGCTCACTGATACCTGTGTGTCAGGCTTCTGAACTGCTGAATGATAAGGTAATAAATGTGTATGCTCTAACAAGTCTTTCTCTGTACCATCATCTCCTAAATATCAACAGAGGCTTATTATAATGATAGCCCAGCCTTAGCTTAGGCTTGTCCCACTAGATCTTATAGCTTAAATAAACCTATATTTTTATTAACCTATTTTCTGTCATATACTGCCCATCCTGTTTCTTCCATGTTTCCGGGTGTCTTTTGTGTGCTTAGATTTATGTCTTACTTCTATCTCTGTGCCCAAAAGTCCTGACTGTACCTCCTGTCTAGCTATTGGCCATTCAGCTTTTTATTACATCAATCAAAGCAATACATTTTCACACAGTGTACAAATATCCCACATTTCACTGTTTTTGTCTAAATAAAAAGAAAAGTTTTAACTCTTATACAGTAAAACTGTATAAAATAAAAACAATTATCAGGTAAGAGTTACATTTTCATACCTGTATGCTGGAAGTGTATGGTATTTACTGCATATGGAAAACCTTTGTCTAGTCCATTTGTATTTGGCAAATTCAGAGAAAATACTGTATTATCTATCCTATCTTAGTGAGTCCAAAGCTTTGTACCTAATTCACTTTCTAACCTAACTTGTATTACCAACACAAAACTATCTTTTCAGACTTTAAGACATTTTCTTAGATAAACAACTTAAGCTTTTATGTTTCTTGACCTTATAAACTTTATATCTCTTACATTTTTTTTCTCCTGAATTTGGTAACAAGGAAAACTGTATACTATCTAATCTTTAATCCTCATCAGAGACCCAAACAGATTATAATATTACCTGATTAAATAAAAAGTACAGAGCAAGCAACTTCCAAACCTGAGAAGCAACAGAGACATCTGGCTACCAGGACAGTCACCCAAGCTTCCTCTGCAACATTATGGCATTTATCTTTGGCCTACAGGCTTAGAATATCTGATAGACTTTTCTGTGGAGCACAAATTTTGAAGAACTGTCCTACCTTGTCTTGACAAAGTTTGTCAGTCACTTTCCTTTGTGTCCTGGACAATTTGAACAGCATACTGTGAGCAATAGAGGCAAGGACAGTTTCTTTCCCAATTGGCTTGTTTTGCCACATAGAAAGCAAACTCTATATGGAGGTTCTTCAATGCCCATCATCCTTTTTAGAAGTAAATTGGTGCTTCCAGGAGCAGATGTGTCTCACTGTCATGAAAAGCCTTATGTTATTAAAATTTTTTAAATGCCACATTCAATAGGTCTTTGAAGTGTTGGAGACCATCTATCTAAGATATATTTCTGTTTGACCTTAAAAACATACCTAACATGACTATAAGTTTGATTGTTATAGATGACTAACCACTAACCTGTATTTCTTTATTATCCTAAACAGCTTTTAAAGACTAGAACTTTACATTACATTTTCAAATGAGAAGCATAGGTACAATACCCTATACAAGAGTAGAAACATACACACACACACACACACACACACATACACACACACACACACACACACACACACACATAATAACAAAAAATAACCTTAAATTTGTAACAATATACAAAAAAATACCGATGTAAAATATTTGAGACTAGTACATTCACCAATCCACCATTTTATCCCATCATCTCTATACTGTATCCCCTCTTTTACCTTCAGAAAGAGATCCCTGAAGCTAATCTCCTTTGTTTAGCTTTGTTCCTGACCATGGCCAACAACAATTTGTAACAAATCCCCCTAAGCAATGATAAACATCCAAAATCCATTGAATGACAAAATCTACCCACCCCACCACTCGAGAATGTGGGTGTTGTGTTCTGTAGACTGATTCCTGTTGTTTAGGGGTAATAACATCATTAAGGGACCCTGAGAAAATTGGGATAATGGTCAATTCCTGGAAGAACTAGCTATATTATTTGTTGTCCAGTCTCTGTATAATGGTAATGTGCAGAGCTTCTCTGAAATCCTGGCTGGAGTAATGTGTGAGGCTAGACTGTCTCAGCTAGCAGCTTTTAAGTTGTTCGAATGCAGAATTTTGAGAAAACTGAAACAGAGACATTCTGAGAGGCTGGATCACCTAGGCTACTTGTCTTTATTGGTGTCTTTTTTTGTTCTTTCTGAAAACACACAAACTTTTAAAGGTCACACACATATCTATATCTATATCTACATCTACATCTCATCTATCTGCATTAACACAAGTATGGAATATGTGATGTGCACAAGTCAGTTAATGATGATTTTTTGTTTTATGTTTGAAAAGGTAAAAGGCATCTGTCACCTTTTATAAGTTCATTTGGACTATATAAACAAACCTCTATCTATGCTATATGAAATAATTTATGATGACTCTGTAGTCAATAAGATTTACCATGTCTCATCCAGTTTCAGAGCTACTCCCATATCAAGGGATCAGCCTATACATCACCTGTCCTGTAGTCTTTCTTGGCTTTCCCCTTTATATCTTAGAAGGTCTCCCTGATCAAGTCTGACCTTTATTAATTTTGAAGAGAAACATAACTTTTTGTTTCCTTTGGAAACAAGGACATAACCTCTCTCCCAACACAACATCTTTTCTGACTTCCATTTTGATGTTAAGTCATGCTTAAAATGTATAGGCTTGTTTAGTTTAGCAGTTTCCATGATCCAATGTCTCTCAGCAGCTCTTGTTTTTTTGTGCATTAGCATTTTAAAATTCAAAGTCAACAAAGTACCATACAAGATCCAGACACCTTGGGTATTTCCCATCTTTATGTGGCTTATTATTTTTTACATTACTTTATTCTTTCAGTAAAGACCTTATTATTTTTAAACTATTTTCTCTGTGATTGTCTATACCCATTTTCTTTTCTTTCTTTGGTGTCTAAGCACATTTTTTAAAACACACTATTTCTGTTCAGAGGTTGTCTTGGTCTGGATCTATCTTTACTAAGTGCCTGCAGCACTTGCAGCATTCTTAGACATGTGAGCCAAAGCTTAAACTGCTAAGCAGCCACTGTAGGCTGGCTCCACCCCCCACAGTTCCTTGAGGACCTAGCCTCATGTCAGACATACCAGGCAGTAGCCACATTTATGGCCCCAGCTCTGAGAATTTGTTGAGTCCCAGGAGCATGTGTTTTCACCTGGTGTGCTGGTTGCTCAAGTGCTCTGCTGTACAGCAGAGCCTCTTAAAAGAGCCGTGCCTCTGTACAATGCGAGTAGTGGGCTCTGTATATGCCCCATATTGAGTGCCATTTGTATCAGCTCTTTTTCTGTCCCCGTCTCCCAAATATTGAAACAGACTTATTCATTCTGAAAGCTTGGCCTTAGCTTAGGTTTGGCCCACTAGATCTTATAACTTAAATTAACCCAAATTGTTAATAATCTATGTTCTGACATGTATCACCTATCCTGCTTCTTCTGTGTCTTCTGGCATATCTTGCGTGCCAAGTTTCATCTCCTTCTTTTCTCTCTGCCCAGAAGTCCTGCCTATATCTCCTTTCTAGCTATTGGTCATCCAGCTTTTTATTACACCAATCACAGCAATACATTTTAAACACAGTATGACAGATATTCCACAACAGTATACTAAGAAATTAAATTTGTTAAATCACTAGGAGGAGGCCAAGATACACATTTTCATGTTTTGATTCAGGCTAATTGTGATGTTTAGAATATTCCTCCTACTCATATTAACTTCAAGGTCTAAAACTTTAATCTCATGTACTCTAGGGCTTTTCAGATTCCTGTACACAAAGTTCATCTCACGACACTCTACCAAACTTAGCTAAGTCCTATGTCCTCTATTGACACTTTGTATCTCGTTTTAGGTTCTTGTATGTACATGTGTGCCAACCTTTGCTTTATAAGTGTCCAAGAATAGAACTCATTGCATCTTCCTGTAATAATTAACATAAGATCCTGCCATTTAGACCAATGTCATTTGAACCAGAACTGTTAAAAATGCAGCACAATGGAACTGATGTGAACTACATACATGAGTCCTAAATGCCCACAAGATGGAGATATTTCCTCTGAAAAGTAAAGTCTTTTATCCCCTGAGACCTGTTCTTTGACCCCTTTTTCAAAATGGAAATTCAATTTTTAGTTTAAAAATGAGAAATTTTGGATTTCAATAAGCCTGTGTTTATTATACAGGCTAAATATCATAATTTAGAATTTCTTTTTACATTTTTTACATGAAATGTTGACCATGTAAAATAGAAATTTACATACATATGTTTGAACAAAAGTTTTTTGAGCTCACAGATCTTTTAGTGTGTTTGTTTCAGAAAAACGTTTGATTATATAGCTGACACTGCTC
The DNA here is from genome assembly GCF_007827085.1 of Peromyscus californicus insignis. Taxonomy (NCBI): domain Eukaryota; kingdom Metazoa; phylum Chordata; class Mammalia; order Rodentia; family Cricetidae; genus Peromyscus; species Peromyscus californicus. The sequence continues at coordinate 21,146,965 of NW_026294534.1, read as the reverse complement.
ACAGACTCATGATCCTCCTGTCCTACTACCCTATTGTTGGGATGACATGTGGGTATCACCAGACTTAGCATCTCACAGGACTTTACTAAATAGAATGACTGCGTTTCTACATTGTAGCATTGGCTAGGGATATGATGGTGTTGTTGCCTTGAGCATTGGCCAGGGATATGATGGTGTTGCCTTGAGCATTGGCCAGGGATATAGGGATATGATGGTGTTGTTTCCTTCAGCATTGGCCAGGGATATGACAGTGTTGCCTTAAGCATAACTGCACAGTGAGTTACATTTTCTAGTTCCTTTCAATAAGAGAAGGGAGAAGGGGAGAACCTTGTCTTGCTGCAAATTAATTTTGCTCTTTCTGTTAGGTCAGCAGTTTGCAATCTGTGTGTCATGATGCCTTTGGGGGTCAAACAAGCCTTTCACAGGGGTCACCTAAGATCATTGGGGAAAGCACAGATGTTTACATTAAGACTCATAACATTAACAAAATTACAGTTGTGAAGTAACCACAAAAATAATCTTATGGATGGGGGTCACCATAACATGAGGAACTGTATTAAAGGGTCACAGCATTAAGAAGGTTGAAAATCACTACATTAGATGAAAAACTTACAGTCAAGGATGCTCTCTGATAAGAGCTGAAATTCCAAGTCCTGTTAAGTTGGGTGACTATGAATTTAGCATGTAAAGACAATGATGTCTCTCTAAGCTTTATCATGCTGGTCAGTTTTAAACATTTAAGTCAAACAGGGCCCTGTCCAAGGTACCACGTGTCTTTATATCAGCTAAAAATCTCCTATAACTTCCGGTGCCTTCCGAGAACCCAGCTTAAGCTACCTGTGCACTTACTTCCCTGTGCTAAATTCAACATGCACTCTGGGAAAATGAGAAGAGGTAGTGGGAGGTGTGTGGACATACTGAGTTAGTTGGTTTCAAAGTGGGTGGATTGACAGTTTGAAAGCACAAATTAAGCTCTGAAGGCAGGGTGGAAGATAATTTAAATTCAGCTGAAATACATGAGATTGTCATATCCATCCTCTTAGCTATGCAGCATTAATGTTCAGAGTTACCCAGGACCATTATTTTAAATCTGAAGCATCCATACATATAGGAAACTATGACAGGCACATGAAAACACCACAATTGTTTGAGGAACCTGTCAATATCTGTCTCCAAATATTTTAAGAACTTGTAGGTAGAAGGGAAGAATTGACTTCATTGAGTGTACATGACAGGGCAAAACTAGACCCTCTGGGTGAGCAGATGTTGGAGGTGGGGGCTGAAGTTTATTATGTGTCACAAATGTTACCTTGTATGAGCTAGGTTATTGTCCATTTCTGATGACCAAAGCTTTATCCTACATGTCTATTGATTATGATTGCTTGGTAATAGAAGGTTGTTGATATATCATAGTTAATCCACCATCATAATTCTTTTCTTACAAACTTTTATATTGTATGATATAATAAGGATATGTACAAAGTCAGACAGGCGTGGTGACATATTCCTATAATCCTAGCACTGGAGAACCTGAGACAGGAGGACCATGTATTCTAGGCAAGGTTGACCTACATAGAGAAACTGTGTGTAAATAAACAAATGAGTAGATAAATTACTCAAAAACTGGATGTACACATGCTTCCTTTATGAAATCTTTAAAGTTCCCCTAATAAAATCCAAATTGAAATCTTTTAAATGAAATCTTTAAAGTTCCCTTAATAAAATCCAAATTGAGCCCCCTTATTCTTCCTAAAGGACATACAAAGTTTATGTTATTATTAGAGCAGATGTTCTTCTGCTGTTGCCTTTAATTGGATTAATCCCTCAAGTCAAGCCAGGTTAGTACTAAGAATGTGAGAGGAATGAAACCTCATGCGTTTCATTTGTGGATTTCTTGCACCAGTGTTTGTGGTACAGGACTTGTCAAATAGAGATGTGATAAACACCACTGATCATGTGACACAGAAGAGTCAGACCCATGAGGGTAGGAAGGTAACAAGAAAGTTCTATGTCTTGTCTTTTTTTTTTTTTTTTTTTTTTGGATTAGTTTTTTTTTTTTAATACCAGCATCAGTTATCATTTATGTTGAATAAAAGAACTCAGTGTGGATTTCAGTCCTTTATTTTATTTTATTTTATTTTTTGCTTTTTTCTATAAAGGGAAAATTTGTATGTTGCAATAGTTTCTCATTACTATAGTGAAATGCTTGAGATTTAAAAAAAATTAGGAAGTCTTCATTTGCTTTATGGTTCTGTAGCTTCCATCCTATGGTTCTATAGCTTCCATTCACTTTGGGATTCTGGAGCCCAAAAACAGAGGAAAGAGAGATGAGGACCTTGCCATCACCTTTAAGATGCCTCCAGTGTTCTGAAGATGGCCTGGAGTCTCAAGATCTTACGATTCTCAGTACCTTCCAATAATGCCACTCATGGGACCAAGTGTTTAACACATGACCTTTGAGGAGTCTCATCTGCACAAAGCAGATAGGCACCCCCCACACACACAGGTGTCTGTGGCCTCTATCTCCTTCCATTCTCATATTTATGCATAATTAGGGAGGTCAAGATTCTCCATTCTTTAAAGCTATGTCAAACCCCAGAATGGTTTCCGGTATTAAATGGCTTATCAGCTAGCCAGTGTCAGCAAGTTACTCTGGAACCTTTAATCTTGCAAAGGGACTGGAGTCACCTTTTGCTGACTCTCCCAAATAACAGTACAAGGTGTCACTGCATACAGTGACAAAGAAAGTGTGACTTCTATGGGACAGTGCTGATGGCTTGTTAATTAGGATTCCTCTCTTACTTTGTATTCATAGGTGTATTAGAAGAAAACTGAAAGGGTAAAAGTACTGGAGAAATGGGAAAATCTATGCTGATTGGAGCTGGAAATGGAGAAAACTGGCCTAAGCAGCCTTGAGGAAGATGGGGATTCTGGAGGGAGACAGAGATGATGTGAAGTCAGCCTTACTCGGCAAGGAAAGCATGCTCTAGTGATGTGACAGGAGCCACTCACCTGTGCTAATCAAAGAGAAAGCAAGATTTAGAAGCACTGCTTATCAGACCTGCATGGAGAAAAGCTTCCAGTTATCAGCAGTTTTTTTTGTGTTCATTGTTTAAAATCAGGAATCCAACTGATTGACTTAAACCTAGCCAATTTACTTAGCCTTTCTGAATCTCATTTTCTTTGTGTTTAAAGAGGGGACAAAAACTTCTGCCTAGTATGCTGCTTTGCAAGTTTAAGCAATTGGAACAGTGCACAGAAAGTCTCATGTATATACTTCGGAGAATATTCAGTATTCAATCAGAACCAAAGCTGAGGATCTGGGCTACTCCTAAATGCTATCTGTCCCCACTAACCACAAGTCTATGTAATGCTTTTCTGAGGAGGTGGTATACAACCTTGATTAGGTATCTTGTTGTGGCATATTGATTTTATATTATTTCTGTGTCTTAATTTCTCCATCTTTTGAGGAGTCTGATAGCAATAATGACACGCTTGTCTTGTCTTGACAAACAATAAGGAAGGTGGATATTATAAATCTATGTAATATTTCCCTTTGACCAAAGAAGGGCATTTAAAGAAAACTATAACTCATTTCCAAGAAGACACGAATGATCAATATGAAATCTTCAGTCCAAAAGCAGGCTTGTGTTCAACATATGTCACAGTTTTTGTATCTTATAAATAGAAGCACGATGGATGCAATTCTAGAACTTTAGGTATATAGCTGAAGCATTTCCTGGGTACAGCAGGAATAAATGGAGAGATGCTAAAATTAATGCTCTTCTGGAATGTGTAACCATGTCCTTGGTAAGCCCTGCCTTGTCTTTGGGGTATCATTAATGAAACGCTGTACAAGTAATTTATTTCAGAAAATCATTTAAAAATTGTATTTTCAATCATTTTCTCACAGAACATATTCACAATCATTCAGATTTTGAATAAATTGTGTACAGTATTGTGAGCAAACATTTGGTCAGGTGCTACAAATGGAAAGGAAATAAATACAACTATCATCAAAGAGACAAACATATTAAAATAATTACAACTAACTTAGATGCATACTGACATAGGTCTGAATAAATTGGATTAGAAACACAATAGGATGCTTTAGAGGATTTTTCTTCTACATATGATGTTTTCCTACAACATAGCATATAACTCAATGTGGTTAATTTAATATAAAAAATTAGGGCTAGAGAGGTGGTTCAGAGATTAAAAGTACTTGCTGTTCTTCCAGATGACCCAGATTCGATTCCTACATCCACATGGTACATCACAACTCTCTGTAACTCCACTTCCCAGGAATCCCATGCCCTCTTCAGCATGTCCATGCCCTTTTCCTGCTTCCTCAGATACTGCATGCAGAAGATGCATAGACATACGGGCAGGCAAAACACCTATGTACATAAAAGAAAAATCTTTTTTTTTTAAATGAAGCACTGTTCATCTTCCCTTTTCTGCATGTTCCATCATTACCCATGCAGAGAGCCCCATGCTGGACTGGTACTGACTTACAATAAAGCACACCTCAGTATAAGAGTTTGAACCCACAGAGGCCTGGTATTGTCAGTGAGACTATGGTGAAAACATGCTCCCACAGACACATCTGCTAAACTTGCCTGTGAATACTTCTCTGCTGGGGAACAAGCATTCCATGACCTTGTCCTTTACCAATTAGTGGTGAATGAACATTCCAGGAGACTTTGTAATAGATACCTCAGTTTATTTAGATCACAGAAGGTTTCATTGAAAGATTCCACTAAAATAGAGAATTAAGGAATCAAGCCCAGTATAGCCACATCCCTGCAAGAAGAAAGTGCCACAGAAAGCTCAGAAAACATTGAATGAAACATCTTACTAAAATGAATGAATATAATGTCTTACAAATCAACCTGAGTGAAAATGGTGAAAAAAATAAACATTAAAAGTTTGTTTCCTATATTAACTGCCTCCAATGGGCCTTGAAGTAGTTCATATCAAAGGAAAAGTAGTATAGACTTGCAATTTTTGTTTTTATCATTTTCTAGTGTTTTATATCTTTCACTTAATAGTGTCTTTCCTTGTTCTTTTCATCTTTAGTAGTTAAGACAATTAATATTCTAAGATCTGGCAGTGTTATTGTGGTGCAGCAGCTCATGACCACTTTTGAATGTTTTTCTTAATGAATTAAACTAAATCATATGGGTAGAGACATCTTTTGCCTGTTGGCTATTATAGAATGTGGTACTTATCTAAGTATCTAAAGATCCATTGAGTTATTAAAAGAGGAAACTGCCATTACAATGAGATGAATTGATGTGTTATTGTGCTTTACAGCAAGCCATACAATAGCTACATAAATTAACAGAAAACAAGTGTTCTTTTTGGAATTCTGCTCTAGACAGGTAAATCTGTTGGTGTGAATGAAGGTCTCTAGATTTAGATTTTAATTGAACTTTCTAGTTAAACAGATTTCAGAAGTCAAATCCACTGTAATACTACAAAGGGGTTTGAGATTTGTATATCTCGACTGGAAGAGCATCTCAAAAAGCCTGTTATTCTCAAAAGTGGGTGTGTCCTGAATAGAAGAAGCTGCTTATTGCAGGCTTGTGGGCCCTCACCAAGAGCCTGTCTTGAATGGGCTATGTATGTAGTGGGGTGGGACTTTGGAAAGAGAGAACAACGGAAAATAACTGTGCTAATTCTTGAGATGTGAGTGGGTGGCAGTGAGGACATTAATAAATGATCTTAATCGGGGATGCATGGGAGAGCAGGAGAACATCAGAACAGGGACTGGTGAGGGGAAATGACAGGCTGCGCACAGCATTTTTCTCAATGCAAAATTCCCTGACAACTCGCCAACCAGATGAGCTCTGGCCATGCATTTTACTGGAAATTGAGGTCCAGTCTGACAAGGGTGATGGAATAGTTAACAGGAAGGTATCAGGAAGTAGGTAACTTTTGTGGGGGAGTGATACAGTAGGGCACAGAGGCTCTACCATCATCACATTCTTTGGTACATAAGCAGGGAAAGTGTTCTTGGCTCATTATCTCTGACTTGAGAACTTTCTGGAAGTATAAAGGAGATAAAATGACTTTCATAAAGGTAGGAGAATACTCGTTTTCTGAGATTGATACAGACCCAGGTTTCCAAGGCATGTTACTAGTCCTGGCATGAAGACCGCTGTGTAGAAAATGAAAAAGAATTTGAGGTGGAACACCATGATACTGAAAGGAAGGTAGTGATTAAATACAGTCATCAAATGGAAGCCAGTGTTTCCCTGTGTGTTCAGTGGATGTAACAAGCATGTCACAGAGGTAAACCAGAGTCCAAGTCTTAGCAGGCTGAAGGGGCAGTGAACCAAGTGAAATAGAAAGTGAAAATAATACTCAAGTTGTCAATGGTAGAACACGCTGTTTCTTTAAATGTGATTACCCTGACAGTAGGTGACAGATCTTCCAGGAATGAATAAGCTGATGACTTCGATCTAGGGAAGGTGCCAACTTTAGTTGACAGTGTGGAAAGAGGGCATAGTAATTGGGAACAGGACGATTAGGGTCATCTTGAGATGATGGGTTAGGGAAGACCCTGAAAACAACCAACTGAATAAATTATTATTTAGTGAAGAATCCAGACATATTCTAGAGAGCAAGTTCCAAAACGAGTGAAGAGTTCTGTTAGTCTAATTCTCTGCTGTAACAACACCATTGCCAAGGCGTCTTCGATGTTGAGCCAGTCCCTCACACCCCCCCCAACCACTGCACGTTAGTTAGCACTCATCCACAACAAAGGTTACTTTTTCTTTAAACTGAAATAATTTTGTTTATAAGCCTAGTAGCCCCACAACTCCAAGAAACAAATAACCACCACAGGCTACTAGTTGATATCACTTCCTTGGAAGGATTGAGTGGGACCCTTCATATGTACATAGAGTTGGCCACATAAGAATGGTGTGTGTGTGTGTGTGTGTGCGTGTGTGTGTGTGTGTGTGTGTGTGTGTGTGTGTGTGTGTGTGTGTGTGCATGCATGTGTGCACGTGCATGCACACAAACACTATAGGGCACCTGCCTTCAGAAGCTGTATGTTTGTAGGTATAATATATTTAACAATAGTATGCTATTTTCAATTTTCCTGTTTACCAGTCCTTTCTTAATCTTGTCTACTTCCTAATCTTCAAATGTATGAAGTTAATAGAATATCATTTTTGTTTGACATTCTGTTTACTTTTCATAATTATTTTATTATTAATTCCTTTGAGAATTTCATACCATGTATTTTTTTTATCATATTCACCTTCTCAACTACTTTCAGATCCACCCCCCTTCCCTGTCCATCCGACTTTGTGTTCTCTTATTTTTTACACCATTGAGACCACTGTGTGCTACTCATATACTTCTGGGTCTGAGAACATTCACAGGTCCATTGTCAACCTCCCAGGGGTCACACCATTAATGAAAACTGACTCTTCTTCTCCAAGCAGTTATCAGTTCTCAATGGCTCCTGAGCTAGGTGTGGTACTTCATGTCCACTTGCCTTCTCCATGCTGGGCTTTTGTCTGGCCTGAGCTTATGCAGGTCTTGTGAATGTTGTCACTACCACTGTGAGTTCAAACACACAACTACCATGTTATACGTGTAAACACTGTTTTGTTGTTGATGTTGTCATCCACTACCCCTGGCTCTTATAGTCTTGCTTTCCCCCTATTCTGCAATGATCCCCGAACTTTGGAGGAAGGGTATGATATGGATACCCCGTTGAGGGCAGAGATTTCACAGTCTCTTATTCTCTTTCCCTTGATCACTTGCAGGCCTGTGTCAATTGTCATCTACTTCCTAAAGAATTGTCTCTGATAGGTGTTGTGAGATGTACTGATCTGTGGGTATAATGATAAGTCATCAAGACTCAGTTTAATCCTGTGTCTGTTTACAGGGTAACAGTAGTCAGCTTGCCCCTAGCCACAGGTTCTTGGCTCTGACAACAGTGCCAGGTATGGGTTTCATCTTGTGGAGAGGCCCTTGGTCACTCACATGACATTTGTGCCACAACTGTACCAGTGGACATGCCTTGCCAGGAAAGTTATTTATAGTTCTAACGGTTTATGTTTGGGTAAGACAGATGATTAATTTTGTCCTCCATAGCATCTTCTGGCAATATGAAAACTAGCCAGTAAGGCTCATGCTTTTAGGTGAGTACCAGTTTGATTTCTCCGTGTTCTATGACTCAAGTATATGGTATCTTCACAGTGGAGTATTATCATCCAGTTCTGGAAAGTTACCAAGATCATTGGCAATAGCATGGATGTAATTCTTGAGTCTGTTGGACTTCATTGGCTGATAATTCCAAAGTAAATAACTCAGTTCTGTCACTGAGATTATTGTTTACCTATGTTGTCTAGTAGTGGCATTGTTCTCCATTAAAGGCTAATTCCATATGAATTCTTTTCATATGTGTATATGTATATATTTTAGGAAACTTCTCAGTAATAAGTTTCCAAATGACTTTACAATATTCCTTTATTGCTAATTATCCTTCCCTTCATCCCTCCTCTACCCTACTTTCCACCCCACTGGATTTTACTCTTTTCCTTTAGCTGTCTTATACCACTGCACTCTAGGACCCTCCCTTGAAAGCTAATGTCCAGTTTGTCCCATTACGTAGAGAAAGCCAGAAGAGAATATGCTCTAATGCTTAAAACCAAATAAAGACGGTTGAGAGGTAGACTGTGGAAATAAGAAAAATCAAGTTTAGATATAACAGGTATGCTAATTACTATTAAACAAAAGTCATTGTCGTTACTCTCCAAGCAAAGCAAATCTTTACTTACTACCTTCTTTTGTTTTAACAGGCTATAGTTACATAATCTGTTTTGAAATTTAGTATGTTGTTTCTGATGTTAACATGATTCTTCATATCTCTGTCATTGCCCCTGAAAGCTTGAAGCCATATGGCATTGGTGACATAAAATATTGGATAATTAGTCCTTGAGACCTGAATGGAGGACATTCCTACTGTGCTTCTAGGACTTCCTATAAGCAAAGAATACTGTTCTGTGGATGAAGATCATGAGCTAAGATAATTTACACTGGCAGAAGGAAAATCTAACAGAGGAGTAAGTAGTAAAGGGCTCCTTCAGTGAGTGAAGTTAGTAGTGATCAGAGTTAGTTAGTTAGTTAGTTAGTTAGTTAGTTAGTTAGTTAGGCGAAGTTATTCCCGGTATGAAGTAAGCAGCCAGAGAGAAATAAGGATGGGGTTTAATGTTTGGTCAGAACAATTAGGAGTGTTTAATATGGGCTTTTGGCATTGGGGAGAGGAGGAAGGAATATGGAGAAGAAAGGAAAAGAGTGTTTCTGTGTATTTGGTCTTAGGTTGCTGATTTTTACGTTCTGTAAACTTTACTAAAATTGTAAAATAAGCAAGAAGGAGCCTTCACATAGAAGCTCAGACTTGGGCTCTCAATGACAGTTAGTCAGATTTGAGGACCATAATGAGACCTGTGAGATACAGGGGTGGGTGTGTGTAGGGGGGTGTTGCTAAATGTCATTAGCATCTGGATCTGCCGTGGTGTGTTGGGCATTCCTACAGACTGTCTCATGTAGATGCATTGAGTGAGTCAAGAAAACCCGCGCGACCATGCCCAGCCTCTCTTTCCTGCCTGCTTGGCCATACCTACTCTGTGTTCCTAGCTAGACTTCTGGTTTCGCTGTGTTTCTCTGTGTGGTGTGCATGGACCTCAGACATGGAACCGAGCTGTCAGGAAGAAGTGTACACTGAATTCAGTGTCTTCCCATGAGAGTTCAGGGGTGTTTCATCTGGGCTTTTGGATACCTTGTAGGCAAAGAGGGGATATTTAGAAGAAAGGAAACAATGTTTCTATTCATGGAACTGTCTGGTCTGGCTTTGTACTTGTGTATGTGGTGTGCATGGACTTCAGTCCTGCGTATTATCTTTTTTTCTACCTTTGCGCCTCTCCCTTAGGTGATCCTCCAAGGAATTCCATCCATTACACAGCTATTTTAGCCAAATCTCCTCTCTTCCTTCAAACAACTGTGTAGAGGAGCCCACGGTTTGATACAAATTTTGGTTCTTTCTTCCAGAATTATCGATATTGCAAGCCTTCTGATATTTTTGCTTTATTTTTAATAAGGGGGTGGGAGAAGCTGACACAAATCCAAATTTCTTGTTTTAGTGCAGCCTGCAGCATAGATACACATTATTGATGATTTAGGACCAGAATGTCCCACTGTTTCCCTTCTGTGTGTCTGTGGGTTTAATATGACATTACACATCATGTTATTAGTGGAGATAGGATTTCTCTCCACTGTTGAACACCTGGGATATAACAGGCATCAGATCCAAGCATCACTTTTACTCCTGGTTCCAGAGTGCCCAGTGGGTACATGGCCTGAACTAAATGGAATAGCTTTTGGATTCTAGTTGCTTGAGGCCAGTGCTTTTATAGTTGCTGGCTCTGGATCATCTTGTTGAATGCACTCAAAGACCTCAGTGTGTCTTGCTTTGGTATAAGGCAGTGCTGTGTGAGATTTCGGGGGACTGTTTTGTCTAGCTCACAGCCGCTTGCCACCTTGCTCTTGTATTAAAATCACTCTTTCTTCAAATGACTCGGGGACAAACCCCTTTTGGCCATGCACTCTCATACATATACAGGACAAGTCAAGGGCCACTGTAGACATCTATATTTTAACCCCAGCCACTGCAACTCCGTAGGTCTCCCTTTATCTAGCTGTGAAGATAGATATCTAGAACTTCTTGCAAACTTTTCTTCTCTAAAATTTGACAGATTTCTGATCTTTCTCTTCTCAGAATTTCTCCAAGGGAGTGCTTGCTAGTGTCTTGCAGAGGCAGATAATGACAAAGATGGCTATCTTCTGGGATATAGGAAAAGAACCCCCCCAGGCTTGACCATGGACCCCCTCCTTGACTTTGAGTCATAACAGTCAGCATTCTCAGTGTTTCCATGACACGAACCTCTGCCTTGCTTGTTTACAAGCTAAGTTTCTCCTCTGTTGTCCCACATGGTCACCCCTTTGCTCTGCCATGGCTACATTAGCCTCCAGTGACACTCAGGACACTCCTGAAGATGATGACATCACTGGCCACAGCAGCCCTTCCCCCATTTTCTCCTGAAGACTTGGGCTGGGAAGGTAAAGGAAGGATTACATATACATGTGCCCTTGTATTTCTTTCCTTTTTCTGAGCCTGATCTGGACATTGAGCTGGGATGGCTTTGATCACCCAGTCTTGCTTTAATATCGATTTCTGCTCTGCCTTACCTTTTCCTCTGTGCTCTTGAAATGGCATCTGTATCTCTCTCTGCATCTGCATTTCTCTGATCGTTTCAGCAGGGCGTTCAATGTGAATGTTCTGTAACGTCCAGTGCATTTTCCAGGCAGCCCTGCTCATGGGTCTTTTGTGTTTATCTGACATTAGTGCACTTAAAAAGAGACGTCTGGTGATCTTTGTAGGTAATTTTCTTTCTCTCTCTCTTTCTTTCTTTCTTTCTTTCTTTCTTTCTTTCTTTCTTTCTTTCTTTCTTTCTTTCTTCCTTTCTCTCTTTCTTTAAAAAAAAAACAGTGGTCTGTTTTCATGATTCATTTCACTTTATTTTGAAATTATTCCATGATCAAATTTTTAATGTGCTCAAAATTCAGAGTGTGGCTTCTCTCTATCTTTGATTAGCTTAAGAATTTCCTTTCCTTTTTCTGTAATTGTTCCTAGTGCACACCCTGCTTAAGGCTCGACAGTTTTCTCTTTTCCATTAACTCTTCTTTCACATTTCCCTTAGTCCCCCATCACAGGTCATCTGAGAATTTATCTGTGGAATTCCCATCTACACCACACAACCTTGGCATAAGCCTCGCCTGTTTCATCACAGAAATCCTCTCAGGATGCATGATATTTAAAGATTCCTCTGCTAACGATGTTATTTTTTCTGCCAGAATAAATTCTTAAACTTGTGTATATGAAGGAAATTTGAATGGAGCAACATACAGAATGGTCCAACTCTCAGGATACATTTAGTAAACAATGCAAAATGGAAGAAAACAGTATAAATTGCTGCCTTCTCTGGAGTCTAATAGCCCCATATCGTAATAGTGTGTTTTTATTCTGTGCTTTTTATTATACCAATTAATTAACACTCTGATTATATCTGGATTCAAAGCAAAACTTAAAACAATTACATAACTTTCATAGTGTCTTAAATGCTTGCTGATGATCTCAACAGACTAAAGTAATTACTACTTTTGTTGAGTTTTATTTTTAATATTTGTTCCTAAATGGTAATTATTTGTGTAGGAAGTTGTCACTGGGCAGGATCCTCATAAGTGAAAGTAAATATTTACAAGGAATTTTGGATTTTTCACTAGGGACCTGGCACAACTAATAGAAATGTATGGAGGGCTTTATGTAACTCAATAGGTAATTTCATTTTAAGCAAGGAACTCATATACAGATTCATAATCCATGCATCTCCAGGTGTTATACTATCTTTACTATTTTCAACATTGGAAACTAAGTAGGCTTTACCTGAATATGAAAACTTCTTCTTGGGGAAACAACATATATGAAGAGTGAGCCTATCATTATATAGTGCACATTAATATTCTGTATAAAACTTTCAAGCAATTTTAGCTGTCCATATGTACTCTCACTAATATTCCTATTTCAAAAACGATGTGTAGACCTATCCCTCACTGACTTGGTGATGGTTATTTGTTTAAACGGAACCCAGTTTCAAGCATTTGTCTGTGTTTTTTTTTTTTTTTATTCCAGTTTATCAGTCTGAGTAAGGAGAAATCTGCCCTGTGTTCTCATCCTTAATTTAGATTTTACTTTGTATTTTAAATACTTTTGAATATTATATCTACAGTGGTGGTAGTGAAATGTGTTAATAGCATTAAACATCCTACACTTTTTGATCAAGTGTGAGGTATCTGAGGATGTAAATACTCAAGTGTAACATTCTTTAACTTTTAATTAGATCATGAGGGATTTTAGGCACTGTTGGTTGAATTACACCATAGCACCTTTTCCTTTAGCTATTGAATTTATTCAAATTACATTTCAAACTGGGCATTAGAGAAGAAAGTTTCAGAAAAATTCCTAAGTGAAATAAAGGGCAAGTCTTTAGATGATGTCTTCTTTAGACTGGAAGACTTAAATAAACATTGCCTTTGGTGCTCAGATTCAGAAATGTGGTTTATAGAGTCCACTTCTAGACTGGGCTGTTGCGTGTTGTGTGCATAACTAGAGCCCTGCTTCATTGAGTCTCCATAGAGCTCAAGCTCTGTTTTTGGTGGTGTGGACATGCACAGAACTGAGAAACCTACTTTTTTCACACACGGGGGAAAAAAGTCACCTAGAGTTTCTCCTACATTAACCTCTATCAGCCTTGTTTCATGATCGTATTCTCTTTCCTTTTACATTTAGTTTGTGTCTCGTGTGTGTGTGTGTGTGTGTGTGTGTGTGTGTGTGTGTGTGCGTGTGTGTATGCATACACATGTACCACAGAACACATGTGGAGGTCAGAGGACATCTTATGGGAGTTGGTTCATTCCTTCTACCATGTAGGTCTGAGAGATCAAACTCAGATTGTCAGAATTAATGACAAGCACCTTTACCCATTGAGTCATATTTTGGCCCCAATTTTCTTTTATTAGAGATGGATTGTAAAGGAATAAGCAATCAATGACTGCTCCTATTCTTTATATTTAATTACTGGGACAAAGTTATTAACCCTTGGACTGTGGAGTCTCCATTGACAAAATGTTCATAGATACCTCCTTCAATCCTATAGAAAGACTCCTCCCTTTTGGCATATGATCTTGATGGTGATTCCACATCCACTACTTTGCTCTCTTATGACTCACCAATGAAACAAACAAACAAGAAAAGCATATTGGAAATAATTTAATTCTTCACAGTTTCATTGTGTTGTAAGTAAGTAAGAAGTCGGTGACTTAGACATAGAATGTTAAGCAAACCTTCGTTTATAGATAATAAATTGCCCTGTATTCAAACTTAAAAATATATAATTAAAATCACAATACTCTTGTTCTGAAGAAAGAGGAGAATCAATTTATAAGCAGTAATACATGATCACTTAAAGTGCATGAAAATTCAAGTTAAGGGTGAAAATCTAAATGTGAATGAAATAAAAACAACCAAGCCATCCTGACTTCTCTAGGGAAAAGGCTGTTCTGCTAGACTCATTGTCAGCAAGATCAGGAACTCTGGATACTGGGGATTACCTTGTTTTGCTGTTACAGGTGATCTCATCCTTTTCTTAGTGGACTTCTAAAGTGGTTTCCTGGCAGAAGAGAAAATCTTTTTTTTTTTTTTTTTTTAGTTCAAGCCTCTTTAGTATGTGAAAACTAAACAGAAAAACAAACATGTGTACCAATACTTATCCAAAGGTCCATTATGTGTGAAGTTCTGTTCTAGGCTGCTGGGATATGTCTGTGATTAGAACTGACCAGGATCTCTGTTCCTTTGGCACTTACATCCAGTCACAGCCTTTGGGCAAAGGGAAAAGCAAAGCAGAATGTCTAACTAGGAGAAACCAATAGAGTTGTAGGCAATGAATGTACCATTGAAAAGAGCAAGATACATGAACAAAAAGTCACTAAAGGGGTTTGAGCAAAGAAAATCCATCATCAGTTATTGTATCTATCATCTATTTTGTGCTGGCAGTCTTTAGGGACTTAAAACATTTGGGGTGAACAGTTTTAGTAGAAACGGGTATAGAGATATGGGCTTTAGTATGACAATTAGACTTATAGAGAAAGGAAGTGTAGGGGTACATGTAAACATCACCATTTAGCCACCGAGATGTTCATGGACTGTCATAAAGGTTTCTGGCAATATCTCTTAGTTGGTTCTGCAGATAAAACAATGTTTGTTGAAGCCAAATGGCCTTATTGGCTTTTACCATGAGAAGCTGAGCACATATTTCACATACTCCACCGGAGAAGGAACTCATTGAACTATTGCAGAATGGATGTTCAACCTGTCTGATGCGCCAGAGAACTAGCAAGTAGAGGCCAAGAGCCAATGGCTTTCTTCTTCTTATCAGAGAGAGGTAGTAAGGATCCACGCACTGGAAAATGACCACCAAATACAAAAAATAAATAAAAAACAAACCCCAAATTTCACCTTATGCAGCGAGTTTGAATTCTCTAAATACTCTAATGTTCATGCTAGCTATATATACTTACTGAATTCACGTATGAAATAGTCTTTTGATATGTATTGTCATAGAAACCAAATTGTCATAGAAAACCAAAATGCTTCTCAATTGCATCATTCCTTTGTGTCAACGATATCTTTAAAAGCAGCCACCCTTAGTTTTATTTTCAGTAAGCAGATTTTCTTATTGGATTTTGTACTAATATTATGGACATAATTTTATAGTCTTTCTTTTCACTTAGCTGTATAATATTCTGCTACTCCTTTTGGTTGGGTTTCATTTTGGTTGGCTTTTTACTACCCTACTTCAATGCTTTCTGCTTCGCACTATAACCAATGATAACACCCTGCTGATTTAGCTTCCCACACTATTGTTTATAGCATTGGACATATATCACAGAGAAAGTCAAGACAATTTTCTGAAATGTTCAATGTGAAGTGTGAGAGAATCATATAGATAAATTATAGATGTGTAGTACATAAATAAAATTAGTGAGGCTTCTGGAATTTTCTTGAAGGAAAAACTTCCTAATTTCTTCTACAGTTTAGACTGACTGGAGACCACCTGCCCCCAGGTACTCAGATAGAGGCAAAAGCACCATCTATGATGCCTACACAGTGCTCCGTGGATTATTACCATGGTTTTTAAATTTTTCCCTCATGAGGAGACAATCAAGTTGACCTTACTTTCTCCTCCCTTGCTAACACCAGGGCCCAGGAGCACCTTAAACAGTGTCTGGTACAGAATGAATGCACGATAAATGCTAGCTGTTAAGACTGACAGATTTGATAGAGATAATATGTGCTAGAGGAAAAAAATGCATATGTTTATCTGTTGCTGAGACCATGGTCTAGCAAGGCTGCAGTTCATTCTTTGCTGTCTCTGTCAAGCCCTGACTCCCTTCCTCTCCCCACCTCAACCTTCTCCTCTTCTTCCTCCTCATTCTCTTTTCTCTTCTTCCTCCTCCCCATTTCCCTTTCTTGCTCCTTCTCATCCTCCTCTTCCTGTTCTCCTCTTCTCCCTGTATCTAGATCTAGCCTCCTATCCATGAAGTAAATTATAGCACTTCTTGAGTCCGCATCTCCCCAATGCATCTGAGACTCATGTCTCACCTATGAAGGATATTTAGACATCCATCCATCCTTTACTGCACATTGACTTTTTGATTCCAAAGTAATAGTCAAGGTTTTCCTCTGACGTTAGTTTTCTCCTATGTTTAAACATACAGAATCCTTGGGATTGGATAGATGGCTCCGTTGGTAAAGTGATTGTCGCTCACGCATGTGGATCTGACTTTGGATTCCCAGTACCCCCATAAATACCCACCCATGGCACAACAAACCAGCAATCCTGTCATAAGGGAAGCAGAGATAGGAAGATCCCCTAGGGTTTGGTCACCAACCAGTCTAGCTGAATTGGTTTGCTGGAAGAAAGCACCAAATATCTACTTCTGGCCTATACAGAGAGAGAAGGACTAGGGGAGGGGAGGAGTAGCAGAGAGAGACAGAGAGAGCTTTCTTCTATTGCTTGTGCCTGGAAGTTGGTATCTTAATATAATTATTGTTATTATTATTATTATTATTTATTGTGTGTATGTGTGCATGATGGATATTTTGTGTGTGGACACTCATGCCACAGTATGCATGTGACAATGAGAAGACAATTTTGTGGAGTCAGTTGTTCCTTCCCCCTTTGTGTGTTCTGGGCTCAGAGAAGCACCTTACACCCTGAGCCAGCCAGTTCTTCCCAGAGCCTTTTAACCCCTTCACTCCTACAAGCAGTTCATCACAGGAGTGTGTTCTTGGAATATTCCTCTCCTATCCTTTATTTCTAATTTATACTTATGTTCACCATCCTTGTTAAAATGTTTATGGCTTCAAACCTAATTATATGCTTTTGTCTTCCCCCATCAAATATATCTACCATATGTCACAGTAAGCAGTTAAGATCTACTTTGTATATGTTACTCTGAAACACATATGTCTAAATACTTGTTTTTGTTCAGGGTGAACAGAAGGATGAAGTCCCTAAGCATGGCATTCTGGATGACATAGTCTGTCTTCTCAACGAATCCAGGGGCCTGCTGGCTGCTGTGGTTCAGATGTGGTCCATCCTTCTGTCTAATGTCAGTCTTCACTCTGAAGTAATTTTAGAGTATGAGCTCTTTCTGCTTCCCTTTGGGGTTAAAATATCCTTCCAATGCTGTATGTTGAGTTTTCTTCATCTTTTGCCTTTTGATTAAATCTTGTTTCTCTTGAGCATCATAATTTGTAAATTCCTCAAGGCACATCATCTCATTTGTTGGCTGACTCTGTGGCTTGTATAACAGACCTTCAACTTACTTTGCCACCATGCTAGCTAGTTCAGGAAACATTGAACAATCTCCTTAAACAGGGGCTGTAGAATTGAAATCCTTTGTCAACATGAGACCCAGCAAAAAGAATGTATTCATTTATACATTTTTTCCTAGACAGGGTCTTAAGTTGTCCAGGTAAGCCTAAAACCTGTGATCTTCCTGCTTCAGCCAACTACATAGCTGAGTTTTTGGTGCCAGGCCACCAGGTCCAAACATTTCTGTTTGTTTTAAGGACTTAATGTAGCTGAAGCTCCAGGAGTAGATACCAGAAACATAAACACAAAACCATAAAGAATATAGACTAAGATTCTGACATGGAAAATTGTGAGAAACCAAAGGAAAATGATAATTAATTGACACATTAGCTTGTAATTTGACAGAATGTATTTCTTTCAGTGTATCCTTAAAAAGATTCTTCCATTGTTGCTGAGTCTCAGGGATGAGCAAAGCAGTCCTGGTCAATTCTGAGTGAGGACAAGGGTGAATACTGGTGGGCAGAGCTCCTGTTTAAAGCTAACTGTTAGCAGTAAAAGCTAAACACAGTACCTTTGAGTACTGGGGCACGACTGCTTCCTCATTTTATAGAATTTTACCTTTTAATATTTATTTGATTACTTACTTGTTTTGTGTGGGATGGTGAGGGGTGTGTGTGTGTGTGTGTGTGTGTGTGTGTGTGTGTGTGTGTGTGCCCCAGAGGAGGAGTTGCAGAACTCAGTTCTCTCCTTCGACTATGTGGGCCCTGGAGATTGGACTCAGGTCATCAGACTTTGTGACCTTTACCCATGTCAGCGACTTTTCTCTGACTTTTTTCTTTCTATACAGTGATTAAAACAACAACAACAACAAAAGCATGAAATCCACTCACAGAGATACACAATTTGTTCAACTTTGCATTTCTCAGGCATAAGCTGAGGGGTGTGTGTGTGTGTGTGTGTGTGTGTGTGTGTGTGTGTGTGTGTGTGTGTGTGCGCGCGCGCGCTTGCTTAGGAGTGTGCTCACTCCTGTGCAAGGGGCAGGGGGCTCAATCAGAAGCTATACATTTTGAGCCATGTAAGTTTTCCTGAAGCACATTTTAGGCTTGCTTTTATCAAAGGAAGAGGAAAGTAGCATAGAGTACTCTAATGTGTTGCACTTCTTTTAGAGTAGAATATGCTTCTTTGACATTGGAGTCCCTGTGAGCAGAGAAGCCCAAACATTCAGCTCAAGTTCAAGGCACAAGGGAAACTAAGTTGTGGTGCCTCTCACCCATGTCACCATGGGGTTTGGGACTTCATACTGATTTGAGAATATGAACCTCAGGAGCTCCAGTTAAATCTATATATTGTTAAGATGACTCTCAAGGGCACATAAATAGTTTCAGGATCTGACTTTGTTTTATTGTTTGTTTGTTTGGCAGCTTTTCTTATATCAGGACCTCAGAGTGTGGTGAATGTGGGGCTGCTGGAGTAAGAAGCTACAGGAAGTACATGATGCTTTCAGGTGTGGGGTTAAGAGGAGGGACTTGTGAACAGGACAACCGCCTGGCTCCTCCAGAGACCCAGCTTCCATTTGTAATTTAATCATATCTAGAAAATGACTCTTAAGGGGAAACTGGGCTCTTTCTCGGCTGCCTGTAATGAATTGTGCGTATTTGCATCCATCAGGCAGACATCAGTGTCAAGCTCATTGTCAAAAGCCTGTTAACTTGGAGATGGCAATGAATAAATAAGGAAGCTAACATCTGCACCCCACATCACCTCTCTGTTCCATTCCTGACCCAAGGATCCAGTGCCTAGCTTCCACTTTATTCTATCCCTTGGTGTCTCCGGCGTGATTAGCTGGCCACTCAAGCCAGAATCCACCCTTTAAGAGATCCTTGTTTCCTTAATGTCTCTTTTCCCATCATCCATCCCTTGCATGGCTGGCTTACACCCTGCTTCAGTGGCTTCCTCTGGAACCATTCTTTGTTGGGAATCTCTTTAGTTTCTTAGTGTCTTGAACATGTAGCTTCCTCCTGCCTCAGGACCATAGCGAGTTCCCCTGTTTTACCTTGAGTGGGCCCAGTGATCTCCATCTTGCCTTTCAGATCTCAGATTCAATGCCAGCTTTCCAAGAGGTGGGCCTCACCAACCTCTTCAAACAGGCCTTCCTTCCATGGTAGTTTTTTCTCATTTGCATCTTGCTTTCTTGTTCCTTCACACCACTGATTGTGTACACTCATGACGTAGGTGCTTTTTAACATTCTGTAACTTCTCTCACCACAGAACACATTTTTCATAAGACCAGAGACCATCTTATTCATGTTTTTCTACCACTGAGTCTGAGCATTGTTGACAGAGCACTATTGCTTCTCAGTAATTAAATATTTATGGAAATACTAATATAACAGTATGCACTTTCCGTTCTGAAAGCTGTAAGAGCAGCAAGTGGAATGTGATGTCCTTCTGGGGTAGCTGACATCTCTCTTTCCTCCTTCTCGAAGGAGGAGTGGCTCCTTGTGCTTCCTAAGCAGATGTTTAGGTGGCCCCATTGAACTTTGACCTGTCTTGTGGTTAATAAGACATATGGTATGATTTTCACAAAGGACTATCCAATGATCCCAGAGACTCTGACTTAATGACATGGACCTTAGTATTCCTGCTCTAAGAACTAAATAAAATGTGTGTGCAATGAGTTGACCCTGTGACTAACACATTTTCTTTTTATTTGAAACTTAGTAACAGTTGGTGGAGGGTATTGTTAGCATTGCCACCTTCAATACACCAAGATTAAGTTTGCAGAGAATGCACGGGTGGCTTACATTGATAGAGCAAGCAGTGTTTAAAAACAACTTTCTGTCTTAATATATCTCCTGTTTTATGTTCTCAGACTGTTTGCTGTATATAGGATAGATACTGCTCCATTGTAGGATGGCACAAACTGAGGTGTGGAGGGCTTTATGCAACTAGAATATCATATCCATAGTGTTAACACACAGGGCTGCTGTCTGCAGCAGTAATTCCAGGCTGCCTAGCCACTTGCACGGAGTGGAGCACTGGAGATAACCTAGACTTCGATGTCAGGTAGACCTTGCTTTTTAGTTTTATCCTCCATTTACTTAACACCGAGCCTCTGAGCACGGTGTTACATTTGCTGAGGTATAGTTTTCTGAACTATAAAACAGACTTGATCAGAATGGTAACGTTGTTATACACATCAAATAAAATAATGTATGTAAAACTATGGCAGACATGGGGGGAATGTTTCCTTAGCAGGGCCTCTTGTTTGCACAGGTATTTTAGGCTTAAGTGGCATATGACTCCCCTTCAAAGCTGCTCCTCTGTGGTGCTGATTTCATGTATCTTTTTCTCTTAACTTGAGGATTCCACAGGGTACTAGCTGACTGTTTCTCAATGCTTTAAATGTCATGGTGCTTTTTTTTTTCTCAGGCAGTAATTTACCTTTGACAGTGATGGATTATTATTCAGCTTTGATTCATAGCTTGATTCATTCCTGCCATATAAGGAGAGAGTGGCATATCAATGAGGAGGGCTGCTGTTTTAAATATGGGAAATATTTTCAGTAATTTCCTAATTAGCCTGAATGGATGTAAAAGCCATTTCTGGGCTGTATGAGAAGTGCATGCTCATTGCTGTTATGTGTCCATATGGCTGATTCCTCCTCCAGTGGATCCAGCCAACTCGTGTTCTCTGATAGGATCTATCCCTGAATCTGTATCCATGGGCCCCATGCAATAACTCTGGGCTAAAGAAGATCAGTGAGGGTGCTGAGACTGACTCAGATGCTCCCAGGGAAGGACATGAAATCTGCCCAAGCTTCCCCTTCTGATAAGTGTAAAAATCATCTTTGATCTCTTTGCCTCCATGGAAAACATAAGAGGATTTAAATCTGAAAAAAAAAATTAAACTTAGAATCAAAGTATAATATAAAAAAAATTATTGCTGGCATTTTACTTGATTTTATTTTAATCCTAGGGCCTTACTGGTTTGTTCCATAAGATCAAAGTCTCCGCCAGTCGGAATGCCTGTGATGTGTCCTAAGAGAATTGAGAAGGGAAGTAGGATTAAAGAATATGTCTGTCTTTAAAGCTGGGGGGAAAAAGACAAAATGAATACATACTTCAGTGAATTAAGTAGCACTGTTGTCCATGTAAAAGCATCACATTTCTAATTTTCTAACTAAGGAAGATTCCAGAAAATAGCAGAAGAGTGCTTTCATTTTGGAGCCAGAGAAACCTACCCTTGCAATGCCCCCCATGATTAAGCCCCAAGGGAGTCTTGGATAAGAGTCATGATACGTGCTTTAAAATTATTTATGTGTGTGTGATGTGCATGTGTATTTGTGTATATGCATGGGCATATATGATTGTGAGTGTGCATACTGTCCAAATATCAATGTTGGATATTGTCTTAGTCAGTGTTCTATTGTTATGAAGAGTCCGTGGCAGCTCTTATGAGGAAAAGCATTGAATTGGGGCTTGCTTACAGTTTCAGAAGTTTAGTTCATTGTCATTATGGCTGGGAGCATGGTAACAGGCAGGCAGACATGGTGTTGGAGAAGTAGCTGAGAGCTGTACATCTAGATCCACAGGCAACAGGAAGAGAGAGAGCCACTGAGTCTGACTTGGTCTTCTGAAACCTCAGAGTCCACCCCAATGACATACTTCCTCCAATAAAGCTATATCTATTCTAACAAGGCTAACCCTCCTAATCTGTCCCTGATGGTGAAATATTCAAACATTTGAGCCTATGGGGGCCATTCTTATTTAAACCACCACAGATATCTTCTCTGATCACTCTCTACATTATATATTGAGACACAGGCTTTCACTTAAACCTGGAACTCACCAGTTTAACTAGTTCAGCTAGCATCCCTGAATACTGGCATTACAGACAGACTCCCAAGCCTACCTAACATATACATGGGCCCTGAGGATCTGAACTCTCATGCTTGCATGGCAAGTGTTTTACCCACAGAGTAATCTCCCCATCCCAAGAAATATTTCTTGCTGTGAAATGTCCATGAAGTTCAGAGAAGAAAAGGATTGAACTAAACAGTGGTAGATTTCTAGGCTATCCTATCTGAGCCTAGGTCATGGTATTCTAACTAAGATGTGGTAGATGACTTTTATTGTAATAAGTAGTTTGGTTCTAGTTCTTTTCCTTAAAGGCAAAGATCAGTCTAGGGTACTCGTTCCATTACTGGTGACCTAGGAGCTCATAGAATTCCATTTGATGAGACAGAAATAATTTACATTAGAAACAGTTTATGTATAAGACTGACTGTAAGGTGGCACTCAGATATTTGGTCAAGGATTCTGGCTTTTCTGAGAAGGTCAGTCTTTGGATGAGATTGACATTTAAGTCAGTTGACTGAGTCAAGATTTCCTTCCATTATGTAAGTTGACCTCATCCACCATGTGGAACACTTGGTTAGAACAGCAGCTAGGATGTCCTAAGCTCAAAGGAATTGTTTCAGTAATCTGCTTTGGGGCTCAAATTAGATCTCTCCCTGGCCTGCTTTCCCTTGGAATGTTGGGATATTAACCCCCCAAAGACTGTGTCACCCAATGAATGGGGACAAGATGGCTTCCCAGGAATAATGGTCCAGGGATCCAGAGGATAGAGCATCAAACCATAGAGGCTGATTCTTGAGCCTCAAGGTCTGAAAGAACTTGTCCTGCTGGTCCTAGACTATCTTGACTTGACTTTGCTTTCTTCTTTCTCCCTTGTGAAAAGGGAATGTGTCTTGTGCCTTCTCTGGAAGCAGTTAACTTGTCGTCAGATTTTTACAGATACACAGCTGGAGAGGAATTTCACTTCAGAATGAATCATACCTCAGTTACTACCCACGCTTGAATTAGATATTTTGAGGAGAGCTAACATTCAGAGCCAATGCTGGAATTTTCTAAGACACTGTGGATTATGGATAGACACATTTTGCATGTGGTATAAATATGGATTTGGGGAGCATGCAGAGCATAGGATCTTAGGCTCAGTTGTCTGCCCCCAAATTGCCTGTTTTATTTACAATGTTCAGCCTTCAGAATGTGATTGTGTCTTGAGGCAGAGCTTGTAAAAGTTGTTCTAAAGTTAAACATGAGGCTGTTGGACTATACTGAACTGACTCCGACAGCTACTACCCTGATTGGTAAAGAAATAAAAACTTCCCCTCATAGAAGAATGTCAAGGATGACTACACACATATCTGTGACCCAGGGAGCTTTCCAAAAGTCTACACTGGCCCAGACTTGGATGGCAGATATCCACACACCAAACTAAGGAAAAAAAATCTCCCAAGTTACTCTCTAAGATTTTTCTTAGAGCAGCATTAACAAACTAGTAAATGGGGCCAACTTTCCCAATTGGGTCTCTCTAAACTGTTCATTTATTAAAGGGTTTACTGTATTCCTGGTATCTACTCCTACAAACATGATCCTCTGGGGGTAGCACAATACGTGAATTCCACAGCCTAGATGATTCTGACACACTGGAGTAATGAACCAACACTCCAGAGAGATTCACTGAAGGTTTTATAGACAGTTCCATGAATTCCCACATATGACTGATGCATTTTCATTCTCACACACACACACACACACACACACACACACACACACATGGTGGGGGGTCGAGAGATGGAGAGAGACAGAGAGAATGTGAATATCATTCACACACAAACTTTAACTTTGCTGAAATAGAACTCAATGGAAAAGAATGTACCATAAACTCAGAAGTATGCTATTTCAGTGTTTTATTTTTTAATTCTTAGCTTTATTGTTTTCTTTAAATAATCAATTATTTCTATATTTAGCAATTCCACTTTCTCTCTTTTGGTAGGTGCCAGAAACATGAATCCAAAAATGCCCAACTTATTTTGATTTATTAAGGATTTTAAAAACGTATACCACAGAAATTTCTAGAAAGCCAAAGTCTTTACATATGTGCCCAAACTGAAATAACTAGATGATCTTGGGTGCCATCATCTCTATGTATGTTTTGTGATGCCTTAACTTAGTACAACAGTGGGAATGAACACAATTATCTGTGGTATTTGAGGACCATTTTCAGGATCATTCTGATACTGGCCACTGAAAGAGACAGGGATGCCAGAGCACTGCGGGATTAAACCACAGCTGCTTCCTCAGATTGCCTCAGATTATTTTCTCTCTTGGATTCTTGAGAATAGTTTTGCAATGTTTTTTATGAAATTTTTCTCAGTGTTACGACTATTCCTTTTTATTTACTGACCTGTGGCATTCCTTTATTCTATTTTTAACTTGCTTTTTCTTTTCTTTTCTTTTCTTTTTTTTTTTTTTTTTTTGGTTTTTTTTTTTTTTTTTTTTTTTTTTTTTTTTTTTTTTTGGTTTTTCGAGACAGGGTTTCTCTTGTAGCTTTGCGCCTTTCCTGGGACTCGCTTGGTAGCCCAGGCTGGCCTCGAACTCACAGAGATCCGCCTGGCTCTGCCTCCCGAGTGCTGGGATTAAAGGCGTGCGCCACCACCGCCCGGCTTTTTTGGTTTTTTGAGACAGGATTTCTCTGTGTAGCTTTGCGCCTTTCCTGGAACTCACTCTGTAGACCAGGCTGGCCTCAAACTCACAGATTCACCTGCCTTTGCCTCCCGAGTGCTGGGATTAAAGGCGTGTGCCACCTCTGCCCGGTGCGCTCATTCTATTTACTTATATAACATATATATGCTTTTTCTTGACTTCTGCTTCGATAATTGAGTTGGTAACAGCTATGGATAGGTACCCATAGGATGTGGTTGCAAGCCTAATTCTTAATACATGGATTATAGCAATATGCTATTAAAAGATGGCAAGTACATCTGGCTTCTACACATTTAGTTGTGGCCATTATGCAAAGGGAGCATTGGTATAATAGGAATCATTCAAGACCCTCTTTCTAAGTGAGCTCCCATCACCATCTTTGAGGACTTTGGAAAGTGAGATATACATGATTTGCTTGAGATGATTTGTGGTCATGTACTTACTATGTATAGTAAAGCTTGAATGCAAACATTATTGAATAGAGAGCACAGCAATTAGTGTATTAAGATTTGCATCACACAGCATTCCCTTGTTTCATCAATGATACCCAATTTTAAGAGAGATATCCCTCATAAGATCTCCTTTTTTTTTAACCCATGTAAAAAGCTGTGCCTTAATGTGTTTCATGGCACAGAGAGGCCTGATGTTATTTTTCTTCATCTCTGTTAACATAACACTTGAAAATACACTCCAGAAAGTAGACACAGCAGATCTTTAGAAATGATTTTTTTCTGTGAGAAAAGGCCCACAGCTCGAAATGCTTCTGACTGCATTTGCAGTCTTCTTGAGTGCTCTTTAGGAGTTGACAAAATGGTGCTGTGTGAAGTGTGGGTCCTCCAGACAGGTTCAGCCCCAGCTTGCCCTGTGTTGCGTCTGTTTTAAGCAGTCTTTTCTTATATGCCCCCATACTCAGCCCTTTGTATGCCAGACACACTGTCTCTCAACCATGCATATGACTGGATTAGGCTAAATAGGGATACTTATTTACATATCTCCTCATCCTCAGCTTTTTCTCCCTACAATTCCTCCTTGTCACCCCTATAGTCCTGTAAGAGGACAAGAGCATAGGTTGACTCATGTTTGGTAGGTAGCTTAGCATCTCAAACATTGCAGAATGATCTCAAACAGGTCATTATCCATTTTTTGTTTGTTTCTTGAACACTGAACTTTTAAAGACTGTTTCTGCCTTTTCTCGGGCCAAAGTTCAATCAGTATCCCCGCATTGTTAGTTATTTCCTTAAGCACTCAATGAGCATTAGTTTAGGTTGAATGAACAGCCCTTCCCTGTGATGCATGTCTAAACCCAGCATTCTGGATCGGAGACCAGAGGAGCCCTATAAGTTTGATGCCAGCCTGGACAACAAAAGGGGGTTCAAGACAGTGACAGCCACAGAGTCTTACCCTTTCTCTAGAAACTGAAACAAAAACACAGGGGCATTAGCCTCAGAGCTTGTGTTTTAACTGAGACAGGGTGTAAATCAAGAGGACTAACTGTTGGAGGAGCACACTGCTTCTGTCAGCTCAGGGGAAGGGACATATATATGGAGGGAACAGAAGCTCACTTACATTTGCATTTCTAATGGAGAAAAAGCTGGAGTTGGTCATTAGTGATTGAGATCATGGGTCCCTCAAGCTGTTGGATGCATAATGGCACTTTAAATTTTCTCTTATCCATACTTTAATTTCATTAACAATTAAGATTTGCTTCAGCGAAGCCAGCACAGAAAACAGTTTGCTTTGTGCTTAAGCATCTGCTCCCAGTCCTGCGAGCAGTAGCATGCAATCCATCTCCTGGGGAGGAAGTGTGTGTGTGTTGTGTGTGTTAGGAACTGTTGTGACAAAGGGGGTCTGGGTACAGGCTGCTTTAAAACATGATAACCATCTCTTATATCATTGGTCCTGTCTTTTTTATTATTGGATTTTCTTTTCCAGTTGGCAACTAGTTTAAAGGTGACTTTAGGTTATTTGGATCACAAAACAAAATATAGAAAACAAACAAAAACTGCAAATCTTCAATGAGGATTTTAAAAAAAATCATTGATTTTACAAATATGAAAAAAATAGTTCATACTGAGCACTTGGCAAGTATTAAAACTTAAATATATATCATCATTTTTCTGTCTTCAATTTGGTTTGTTGCTTAAATGGATACGGTTCATTTATTTTTGTTATTATTTGATAAATTATCTTTGTTGTAATAAGGGACCGAGCAGTTCTTTTTTTTTCTAGAATATATCAGAGATGAAAATTACTGAGAATGACTGAATTTTTTTTTAAACAAACCCATGAAAATATTTGGAAGCAAATTTAAACTTTAGCCATTTTGTTTTCAAACAGCTCACATTTGGGTAGAGCCAAAATGGATTTAATAACTTTCTATGAATACTCCAATACAGCTACCACAGTGGATGCCACATGTATATCCAAGTTCACAAATGATCTTTCTTCTCTTTTCTATCCTTTGGAATTCTCATGGTTCAGCAAGCTTTCCTCTCTAACTCTAAATAAATATACAATTTACTTGTCTTAGTAGATGATTGACAGTGTTATAGTTAAAACTTAAATAAATGATGCTATTCTGAGTGTCTAATTAAATCTTCAACATTTCTTCAGATCAACCTCAAGACTTCATAATGCTTCTGAAGAAAATAAGATACTGTATTACATATGCTGATATTCTTAAATCAATAATACTTTGCCTCATATTTATCTTATTTATATTATATTAGGGTTATTGACACGGTACTACTTCCCTAGAACTCTTTGTGCCTTTTCTTATTCTAGAATTTTTGGTTAAACTCCAAAGTATCCTATGAGAAAACCAAAATGTTACATTCATTTTACAGATAAATCATTGAGAATGACATGGTATTCCAGGATTCTCCACTGCAACTAAGTATGTGTGTGGACAGGCATCTAAGCTTAAAGCCTGCAACTTTTGAAAATAGAGTCAAGTTCTTGGAACATTTATTCAGATTTAATTATCCAGAATAATCTGGCAAAGCAAAAAAATCCCTTCCTTTCATGTTTCAATTTGTCAGCTATAATCTTTCATTATTTCAATTCTTCCCTCGTCACTGGTATTGCAGTTCTGTTTTGTAAGAAGGGCCCTCCTGTACCTACCCCAAATACTGCTAATGTTATGTATCTGTGATAGAAGACATTCCCAAACATGGCTTTGGCATCTTTTCTGTCTGCTACTTCAGATTTCTGTGTGTGTGTGTGTGTGTGTGTGTGTGTGTGTGTGTGAAACTTGTACTGTTCCATTCTGGTGCCATTTACTGGCCCTCCCAGGGTATAGCTACCATTCATTTATACCCTCAGTTCATTTGTTTAAGACAGGAAAATAGAGCATTTCAAAGACAGGTGTATTTATGAATGAGCATTTCACAGAAATATTGAATAGTAGCTGCAAATGCCCTAGACTTTGATTCTTCCTTTAAGAAAGGAATTTATTCCCTAATTTATTCATTATCATCTTTTGTATGTGTTGCTGTAGGTCCTTGTGTATGCTAATTAATTTCTCTACCACTGAATTACACCCCCAGCCAAAGAAAGGATTGGTTTGTTTACTAATAAAATCTATACATATTAAAATATAGAGATATTAAAGTTTTTACTGGTAGATAATGTGTTTGGTTTTTTATTGGGAAGGGATTTTGAGAAGACAGAATTTCTTTGTGTAGCCCTGGATGTCCTGGAACTAGCTCTGTAGACCAGGCTGTCCTTGAACTCACAGAGATCCACCTGCCTCTGCCTCCCAAGTGCTAGGGTTAAAGTTGTATGCTACCACCACCCAGCTCTAGAAAAAATCTATTCTTTAAACACTAATTTGTGGTCAAGTTCAGGTGCTGAAGATACAAACATAGTTTTTTTAAAAAAAAAAGGACAGGATTTTTACTGTCTGATCTCGGCGCCTATGTGACAGAAAATACCTGTAAGGTCCCCCATGTCCTCACAGCACTGCATGAGTAGAAGCAGAATGGAGCTTCTTTACTAGATGCAATCACTGTGCTTTTCTGAGAGCAGTCATCACCATGGCTGACTTTGACTGGAGGGTCTAATTCATTCTTCTCTGAGAAATTATTGGGGTGTATCCTATATAGTAGAGTCAGAATGAAGAGGGTCAAGATGGTTAGGGGGAGCATCATGGACAAGGGGCTGGGAG
Organism: Peromyscus californicus insignis; assembly: GCF_007827085.1. NCBI lineage: Eukaryota > Metazoa > Chordata > Mammalia > Rodentia > Cricetidae > Peromyscus > Peromyscus californicus. Next base: position 21,117,722 of record NW_026294534.1, on the reverse strand, counting down.
GCTGATGGGCCCTTTAGATCTCTTTAAGGAGTGTGGTCTTCCTTTAACAAAGAATAGTACCAGAAAATATCTCTCTGGCTGTTGTATTTAAAAACAGTGGGCAGCAGTCTTGGAGGGCTGGAGCCAAGGGGCCGCACAGCTGGTGAGAAAGAGAGAGACACATCATGCAGATAGTGCTCACATAGAAGATTTTATTAAGGGAAGGGATGAAGGGACACAGAGCGCACCTCTGGAGATAGGAGAAGAAGAGATGAAGAGGGAAGAAGAGACAAAAAAGGGGAAGAGAGTAGGTGCAGACATGACCTCATAGGAAGAAAGAGAAAGGTGGGAAGAGCCTACCTCTTAAAGGGGGCTTAGCGCATGCGCAAACAGCCTACACAAATGGGCTACTTAGGATGCCATTGTCAGGTCCAATTCCATTGAGTGGTCCAATGTACTGACTCCTTACTGGCTAGGTCCCCAAGGGGATGGCCAGGTAATGTCTAAATGCTGACACTGGCTGTGGTAGGAGTTGTTTGTGAATGGTACCAGACACAATGGCGAGGTCATTGAAAAGATGGCATTATGAAGGCCATGACTTTGTATAGTGAAGATTCACTAATGAGTTTGAAAAAAATTTAAAGGACTTTGAAGTAGTTAGGAGAAGACAATGCTCATTTACATTAAAAAGGAGGAAGATGGGGAAAACTGAACACTTGAAAACTGTCTTGAAAGTCTGATGTGGACCTCAGGGATGTGTTGGAAAGAGAGGGTGAGGACAGAAGGTAAGGAACTAAGCATGTCTTTACTTAGGCGTGATGAGGTAATTTTTGTCAAACTCTCTCCATTTTCGCTGTAGACCTTAAAATTTTAGTAGAGTTTAGAGTTACGTGCTCTACCATCACCACAGTCTTGTTTCAAAGTATCCAGACCCCCCCCCAAAATAACATAGCCCTTCACAGGCACTCTCCCCTCTCCTCCCTGACTCTAGGAATTAGCCAATCCACAGATATGCCTAATCTCCACATTTCAAAGAAATAATAATACAATATGTGTTTACAATGCCTGGCTTCTTTCTTTTGGTGCAGTATTTGATACATACTTGTAGGGGAGGAAAAATGCACTTAACCTCAATCATCCTTTCTTGTGGCTGAGGCCCCTGTAACAGAAGATAGATTAGCATGTAAGAGAAAGACAATACATATAGTTCATGTAGTTCTATATATTTATTATGTTGAGTTATGTTCCCTCCACCCATATTCTTACTAGAATATTTATCATGAAAGGTTGTTAGATCTTTCTTAACGGTCTTTTTTTCATCTGTTGAGATAATTGTGTAATTTCTTTCAGTAATTCCATATATATGACTTATTACAGTGTATTAGTGTGTATATGTTGAACCATCCCTACATCTCTGAGATAAAGCCAACGTGATTAATGTGAATGATATTTTTTTTTCAACTTCAAAAGTCCTATCATCTTTAATTATTGCTGCCTGGGGGGTGGGGCAGCCCCCAGAAGTGCCAGAGCTCAATGGAAGCCATGAAGTTGGTGCATACTTTTTTTTTTTTTTATTTTGCAATACAGTTCAGTTCTACATATCAGCTGCGGATTCCCCTGTTCTCCCCCCTCCTGCCCCCCTCACCTTCCCCCCAGCCCACCCCCCACTCCCACCTCCTCCAGGGCAAAGCCTCCCCCGTGGACTGAGATCAACCTGGTAGACTCAGTCCAGGCAGGTCCAGTCCCCTCCTCCCAGGCCGAGTCAAGCAACCCTGCATAGGCCCCAGGCTTCAGTCAACTCATGCAATGAGCACAGGACCTTTTCCCACTGCCTGGATGCCTCCCAAACAGATCAAGACAATCAACTGTCTTACCCATTCAGAGGGCCTGATCCAGTTGGGGACCCCTCAGGCATTGGTTCATAGTTCATGTGTTTCCATTCGTTTGGCTATTTGTCCCTGTGCTTTTTTTAAATGTGCATTTGGTTTGCAATATATTGTTGAAAAATTTGCATTTATTTTCATCAAAAATATTGATCTGCAGTTATGGTTTCCCCTGGTTTGGGTATTAGAGTAATACTGGCTTTGAAAAAGGAGGTGGGAAGTGCTCCTTCTGTATCTGTTTGGTGGAATATTTGGGGAAGTATTGCTTGTAGTTCTTCATATGTTTGGTAGAATTCTCCTGGGAATCTATTGGGAGCTGAGCAGTTTTTATAAGGGAGATTCTTTTATAACCACTTCAATATGTTGCTTGTTATTGGTCTGTATAAATTATTGATTTTATCTTGATTTAACTTTAGTGAATAATATATATGTAGAAATCATCCATTTCTTTCAGGTTTCTCAATTTAGTGAAATACAAGCTTTTAAATTATACACTTCGAGTGCTCTGGATTTCTTGGTACCCATTGTGATGTTGGCCTGTTCATCTCTAATTTTGTTAACTTGGGTCTTTTATCTTTTAAGTTAATTTGCCAAATATTTTGTTAATTTCCTTTGTGTTTACAAAGAAGCAAATCTTTGTACCACTGATTTTTTTTGTATTGTTTTGAATACTTATTTTCATTTCACTAATCTTGTCTTCTAATCCCATCATCAAATCTGTCTTGGGGAGGCAATTCCATTGATATTCAGAGGGATTGTTGAAATGTGAGTATTGACTGCTTTCATTTTTTTAAACAAATTTTGTGGTGCTTATTTTTCCTATTCCCATTTTGCATAATAGTATGATTCATTCATCCTTCCTTAAGGACCTCTTGGGATAAAGCAGACATATTTCTTTCAGCATTTTCTTATATGGGCTTGTTTGGTGGTAATGAATTTCTTGGCCTGCTGTTATCGTGGGAAAACTTTCTTTCTGTTTCAGTTATGATGGATAATTTTGCTGACTAAAGTAGTCTGGGTTGGCATTTGTGTTATTTCAGAACTTGAAGTTAATTGCTGTAATCTTTTCTGATTTTTAATTTCCATTGAGAAATTTGTTGTTATTCTGATAGATGTAGCTAGAGTCGGTAGAGCATGGGACTCTTAATCCCAGGGTCCTGGGTTCGTGCCCCACGTTGGGCGCCATTTGTAGCTAGAGTTTTCCTGCCTGGCCCACAGTCAGGACAAATCTCTGACACCTGCCAGTCCCACAGCCACTCAGACCCAACCAAATAAACACAGAGACTTATATTGGCTACAAACTGTATGGCCGTGGCAGGATTTTTGCTAACTGTTCTTACAGCTTAAATTAATCCATTTCTATTAATCTATACCTTGCCACGTGGCTTGTGGCTTACCGGTACTTTACATCTTCCTTGTCCTGATGGCGGCTGGCAGTGTCTCCTCTACCCAGCTTCCTGTTCTCTCAATTCTCCTCTCTGTTAGTCCCGCCTATACTTCCTGCCTGGCCACTGACCAATCAGTGATTTATTCATTGATCAATCAACAACACATTTGACATACAGACCATCCCACAGCAGATAGATATGCTTTCATATGATGTGTAGGCTTTCCCTCTTATAGGTTTTAGCATATATAGTGTTTTAATAGTGTGTGTGTGTGTGTGTGTGTGTATATGTATATGTGTGTATATATATATATATATATATATATATATATATATATATATATAGTGTTTTAATAGTATGATGTGGGGAGTTTCTTATCTTGTCTCCTTGGTATTCTATGTGCTTATTGTGTCTGGGCATATCTTTATTTCAATTAGGAAGATTCTCTTCTATAATTTTATAGAAGGTATGTTCTGTGCCTTTGGTCTAGAATGGTTTTCTTTCTTCCATGTCCTTGATTCATAGATTTGGTGTTCTCATGGTATGACCTAGTTCCTGACTGTTCTGTTCATGAAGTTTTGTTTCATTGAGCATTTTCTTTGACCGAGTGATCTGATTCCTCTACTTTGTCTTCACACCATGGTATTCTATCCTGTATATTAATCATCCTGTTGATGAGGTTTTTCTAATTATATTTTTTTTGAATTTTCTCCGGTAATATTCACTTCAGTTCTTGTATCCTTCAGTATTTCTACGTGTTTATTGAATTCTGTTTTCATAGCCTATGTTGTTTTCAGTACTTTATTCAGGCATTTGTGTTGTATTTTAAAAAATGGCAGGAGAGAGACCTCGGAGGGCCCTATGGCAGGTGAGGGAGAGACAGGCCTTGTAGACAGCACTCAAGTGTAGAGTTTTGTTAGTGGTGGAGGGTGAGAGGGGAGAGTAAAAGGGGGTACCGAGTGGCCTTGTCGCAAGAGAGAGGGAGAGGGAGAAGGCAGTGGGGTCCCGCCTTTTATGAGGGGACTTTATGCATGTTGTGCTATGCAAAGGGGCTACAGGCTAGGAAGGATGTTGTTAGGACCCTGGGCTAGCTGAGGTATTGCCTGCTTATTGGCCAGGTCCTCAAGGGGCGGGTCTGAATGCTAACAATTTGTACTTCCTTTGATTTTAATCAGTTCCCAGTCTCTTAAAGTTCATGCAGGTGTCTGTACAAGTCCTCTTTGAATTCTTTGAGCTCCTTGAGCATGTTTAGAATTGTTCGTTTAAATTTATGTCCTGAATATAAGATTCATATAAGATTTTGTTGATGTTGTTGGGAACCATTACTGTGGAGTTGATGGCTGAAGGGACATATATTTAAGCTTTTTCCTAGTTCTTATAATTTTTTTTGGTAGCACCAAGTCATCTTTAGTAGGCCATTGGTTATATCTTTTGAAATTAATTTTTAGTCTACTGGTCAGAGGTCAACAACCAACAAGCTTAATGGTTTGGGAGATCTCTTCAGGAAATGGACCTGGAGGGAGGAGATCTCTTCACAGGATCACAGGGGCAGCCAGAGAGAGACCCACAAGACATCCCAGAGGAGTACACAGCTTAAAAGGTCCAAAGAGGCAGATTCTAAGTGATGAAAACTAGTCTTCCTGGATTCTAGAGGCCCTGTGGCCTGGGTGTATAAAGCAGCTTTTAGGAACTCTGTGGCTACAACTATAGTGTTAGAAGCCATATCTCTCAAAAGTTATTGGAGGCTTCATTGACTGGATGGATGCTTACACAAAGGTTCCCAGGGTATCATGGGTATGATCAAATCTGTGTTTCTCAGTGGATGTTAGGGTTCACATATTTTCATTGGTTGTTTTTTAAAATGCTTATATCTTATGTGTGTGTTTCAGTCTGGTTAGGAGCAACTGCTTTTAGGATTAAGTTGTCTCTCCAGCCCATCATTTGTAACACTTTTATTGCTGGGCCTCCTCTCCCCAGCACAGGCTTATAGCCACTCAGCAAGGTTTGTGAATGATGCTGTTTATTCTCCAGAAGGACAGGGATAAAATTATTAAAAGTCCCTGTATGCCTAGAATCAGCAGCCTGCTCCTTCCAATCCCATCGCTTTAATCATGACAATTGACCTGCAAATCAGCTAGAGGGAAGAGCTTGGGGAGTGGTTCAGAGGAATAGCTTCCATTAATGAAATGTTTATGTCAATAAGACTACGCAGCATGGCAAATGTGCAGTTATGTCCTGGCCTGGTTCAGGTTTTCCTTTTCCATCCTCTGACCAGTTGGTAAGTCAGTGCATCAGAAGGCCTGTTGAGCCTCTGCATCAATGATTGCACCCAAGCTACCGGGAGGAAGCTTGTTTCTAGACACCCTTGGCAGAAGACTGAGTGCTTGTCTTCTGCCTGCCGTTTTTCCCTCTTGGACGTTTATTTCTTTGGTGCATCATAACTCAGTGAGCAAAGGACAAGAATTCTCCCAGCATGTGTGAGTCCATGGCTGTACCTAGTCCAGTTGCCTGGGAAACCTAGTTCTCTGGGGTGCAGACTTTTAAACAAATGCTCTGAATATGGTATAATTATGTTTTCTCTGGCATCATTTACCCAGAGGAAACATCATTTTTTTCCCCCAAGAGATCATTTACTCTTACTTTGAAAGCTTTGGTTTTAATATTGACCAGCTCTGGAGAAGAGTAGCTTGGGAGTTGCCAAGAAAAAAGGGTCCTGCAAGTTGTTTCTAAGCTGCTTGTCTTTCTTCTCCGGCAGGATGTTAGGAATATACCACAGTCAGGACTTTGTACTGCTTCTCACCTGTTGCTCATTAGCTGGTGCACTGAGAAACATTCATGAATCAGTCATACAGGCTCACACAGTCCACGTTCTTTCACTCATACCATCACAAGTATTTATTAGTACATCTACAGGAAACTCTAAATATCTGATATGCTAAGTGGATTCTGTGCAGATGTTAGTATCTAGTTGGGAGTAAGTAAATATCTTGCCAATCAAACCCAAGACAACATTGAGCAGTATGACAAAAGTGAGCCATCACCATCCTCTTTCATTTAAAACAGACAAGTTCCTGGTGGAATAGTGTTAAGCCATGTGTTGTGTTAGAGAATTTTCAAGGAAATATGTCTTTCCTCCTTTACTGACACTATTAAAATGCTTCCATTACACTCTTGTGTGCCTATCAAGCTGTCTATACAGGAACCAGTAACTAAAACATTTCCCTATCTGTGGCAACCATGCCGGCCATCTCTTCGTTTAATGAACTTCCCATAACATTTGGCAAAAATTATAGTCATGCTACTATTAGAGGTTGTTATGATATGGTGCTTGGGAGGCCTTGATGGGTTGGGCCAAGATGGCCCAGTGGGTGACAAACACAAGCCATGCCAACAAGGTGACAGGCTACTACGATGCATGGAAAGTCACTCATACCATGCAGACACAGCGTCCACGTGATGAGTTTATTATAATAGAAAGATAGAGAGAGAAAGAGAGGGAAAGAGGACGATAGGAAGAAAGAGACAGGGAAGGAAAGAGGAAAGCAGAGGAATGCACACCTCATGGCAAGAAAGGGAGGCAGCTGGGAGAGAGAAGAAGGGAGGGGTATTTAAAAGAGGATTTACATCAGGACACAGGGCGGGCCAGAATGCCAATAGTAGAGACAGCACAGAGAGGCGCCAGTTGATGATTTTATTAATTTTAATGCAGGCTTAAGCATGAGGGTAAAGGTAAAGAAATGCTCAGAAGAAAATAAGACATACCAGAGAGTATGCATGTAGACTCTCCAAGAGCCACAGAAAGTTAAGCTGTACCATGTATGGCTCCCCAAATGTTTGCACACAATTGTGTCATCATTGGCCATATACATTATTTTCTTGGATTTAAAAAAAAAAACTCAAAACATTGCTAAGAACTCTTTTATTTTATTTTCTCTTTTTACAAGTGAGACTGTGAGTGCAAAAGTTATGTTTTAAATTTTAATTACTGTGCCTAAGAGATCCACACAACAACTATGCCTCTGACCTGTAAGCCCCTTGTCCAAGGACAGATACTTTCTGGGATCTGGAGGCTGTTATTCATATAAGATAACAAGCACATGTTTCCACTTCCCTAATCAGGTTTGGTTGACCCAACTGCACCAGATGTGCTTGATCACATGTAGGTGGGAGGTTCTTAGGCAGGAAGTTTGTCAGGATATATGCTTGCCCCCATTGGACAAAGGTGAAAATATGTAGCCTTGGGTGTTTGTGTTTATAAGCATATAGCCAATGTAACTTGTTTCCATTTTCTGGGAACCCTGGAACAGACTTGGCCAGAGTCCATCATCCTGGCTATTATTTAATTAAAACTTGCACTAAGTTTGGCTCAAAATTGTGGTAGTAGTCTTATTTTCGTATGGTGGAATAAACAAGATATGCTCTGTAGCTATCCCTGATGGACTTATAACCCGACAAAGTAAAATCAGGAGCCACTAGGGTTGTGCAAGGAGTTTAATGCGTGTCCTTTCCCTGTAAATGAGAGTTTCTGATGAGATTCCCAGAGGAAACCACTCAGTAGATTGTTACACAGCTCAGGGAATAAGACTATGGAGACAATCAAAATAATCCCATTTATATAGAAAAGCCTAGTGTCCGAGATAAATTCTCCTAAGATGTCCTTCGCTTCAGACCCTGTCCAGTGGAGGTCAACTATGTCAAGACCCCTCTGGGGTGCTTTCTCCAAGCCCCTCCCCCTTGCCTCTGCTTCCTTGGTTTTCTTTTGTGTTTGAACAGTAGAAATCCTAAGGTGGAAGAGTCTTTCAAATGCAGATCACAGGAGGCAAACCTGAAAGTGAAGGAAGCCAGCACTTTAAGACAGCTAGAAATAAGCTCCAATTCAAGGGAAAGTCCCTCTGGTCACCTGGAGCCAAGACTTAACTGTGCCCTTCTCGGTTGAAATTTCTCTGCAAGGGCAGAGGCACACTTGTCATGAAATAAATCACACCCGGGGCCTCCCTGGACTGAATAGTATATATCTTTAACAACAACAAAAAGGCCGAGAGAGTCAGAGAGAAAAGGAAAGTCCAAACATCCCGACTCATCTTTGGCAATTGGGATGAGTTTGGAAGAAAGCGCTCCGTTCTTAGATTCTGATGAGAGTGGAATTCCCGTGAGCCTCACATATACCTGGCTCTGGGATTTCACTCAAGAACAAATTTAATTTGGAGCCTTGCCTGATGTGATAGCAAACAGAACTGTCTGTGTGTCTAGGAACTGTTTGCTGTCCAATATAGTTACCCTCCGTTGCCAAAAAAAATATAACTCTCATATCAAAGGGAAAATAGATAGTTTATTCTGGAGCCAAGTATGGATAACTATAGTGGAAACACATATTTAGGTTACAGCAAATATCTTGTTCCAGCAAGTAGTAGTTTCATGAAGTTTTCATCCTAAGGAAAGAAAAGGAATTCATGATCAAGATCCTTTTAAAAACACATAGGTCAGTTATGTGGGTTTCAGCACAGCAGGTTATATATGTGCTGTAGGTCTTAGATGCTACCAGATGACACTTTAAGCCTCTGAATTGGTGGAAACTATTTAATACACTCCAAAGGATTTACCAAGTCCTCATAAAAATGTGAGGTCAACCTAGGGGTGAGTTTAAGGAGGTTAGATGGTAATACAGAATAAGCTGTCTGGGTGTTGTGGAATAGAGCTGGTAGGAGGGACAGAAAAATCCACCTACAGCTGTGGACCTGCAGCATATCAGCCCTGCACAGCCCCAAAAGTTGGAATCAGTCCTTACAGACTTCATAGAATCTTTAACATAGGTACATCCTTCCTCACAGACCTCATAGAATCTTTAACATGGGTACATCCTTTCTTCCCTGCTGGGAACTTTAGTTTATACTTTGTTTACTTTATCATTAAATAACTGTGATCTGGATGGTTGTTTGTGATAACTTGCATTATGCATAATATGTAAAAATAGGAGTATTTTGTAAATATATACAAATTAAATATGAATCTTCATGGAGCGATAGATGGCATAGTCATTTCAAGAGCTGGCAAAAGAGACCTCGGTTACTGAAGTTTTACGAACATATGGATGTGAATGTGTTCATCTCTTATAGCCATTTATAAGTGTATTTTACAGAAAGTAATCCTCTCAGTTCCCATTGCATCTTACTGAGGTGAACATCTCTTGGCATTTCCTAAGTCCAGAGCACAGGGACTGGCTTGAAAGTCTCAGTGTCAGGTGTCGGTTAGAATCTAGGCATCAACTCAAATAGGCCTTTCTTCCTTATAACCAAAGCCGGTCTCCCTCCCTCTCTCTCCCTGGTTCCTTGCATTTCTCCCCTCTCTCCCTCTGTCTTTCCCTTTTCCTCCTTGTTCCTGTAGTCCTCAGATCTCTGTAGCTATCCCCAGAGGAGCATAATCATATTTCGGGGCTGCCCTTACCACTGCTCCATGTTGGCTAAAGGAGGAAGTTCCCTGAATCTCTGAGCTCCTGATACTGCATGCCTGACTTATAGCATGCAAGGGATCTCGACTTCCGGGGACTCTACAGTAAGCACTTCACAAACACCCCATGTTGCCTCCAGTGGGTACTAGACCTCCAGTGAGTCCTGGACCAGAGGATGTTCAAGTCAATGTGCACTTCTTCATATGTACTTTAAAAAGATCTCTAGATTATGTGAAAACACCTACTGTGGGGCAGATGCTGGGGGAATCATTGTTACATTGTGTTGTATGGGGAATAATCATCAAAAGTCTGCACATGCTGGGGACAGATACTATTTTCTCTTCGTGAATCTTTCCAGTGCCTGGTACAGGGAACTTAAAGTCCTATGAAGTGTGGGTGGGGGAGACTGTACATGCTTCTCTCAGCTGTATGGTCTGGACACTACCACATTCAGCTTTGTAACAGACAAGAAAATTGAACTTAAGCTGGTTGCCATTCAAAGTGTAGCCTACCTCCTATGAATGTCAAAGTTCCTCTGGAATTAACCAGAAATGTAAAATATCATGTCCCATGCCACAACTGGGTTAAAAAAAAAAAAACTTCATTTCAACAAATTCCTAGGTGATACAAGGCATTACCATGGCTGGATTTGGAAGATGTACCAGACACAAAAACTCCCATTCAGGAGATCTCTTGGCCCAATATCATAGAGCTGGCAATGCTCCTCACTGGATTTGACCCTGTGCCAGCTCAGGACTGAGAGACTGAACCTGTTAGGCATACATTTGTATTCTCTCCTAGAGAGGCAAAGAGTAATTAGTAGCATAAATTTTTGTTAATTACCAGGGTTAAACACTGTGCTGGAAGTTTACTTAATGGAAAGGGAGTTGGAATGTTAATCCCTACTTCTGTTATTGCCCGCCAGTATCCCTCATCAATGAGGAGGATTCAAAGTGACTTCTTGTGAGATGGTAATCCACAGAAGTTGGACTGCAAAAACACACAGAGTTCAACACCCCCCTTTACCTGCTAGCTGCTGGTTTTAATGCGCATGATTTCAGTTACAAGAAAGAAATCTGTGCAGCAAGGAAGATGATCTCCCATACCTTTGCCCTTGAATTGGCTGCCAGGTTTGGGTGATATGAATGAGAGATAAGCCTTGGTGGATGGAGAAGGTGCAGAAAAGCAAGGAAGTATGAGAGTATTCCTGTCAGGGGATGGGCTAGGATAGCATTCCAGGGGCCCCGATAGTCACTGACACACTGAATGGAGGCTCTCCCTTCATCCTGGTGCTACAGCAGTATTGTTGAGAAGCATCAACTCTGGACCAAATCCTGACTCAAACCCAGAATTAGTATTTTGACCGATCTATGTTACGTAACCTTCCTCTTTTGTTCTTGTAATAGGGAAAAATAGTAGTCTTTAGCACCAGAGCTTTGGGGGCCTGATGGTAGGTCTTCATGTACATAGGCATTGCCTCTGAAGCCACTCTGGGAATAGCAGAAAGCATTAGACACTGGCACTAGAGTTAACCCAGTGCTGTGTCAAGTCGAAGAACTCTGTCCTCTGAAGAATTGTGACTCTGCGGTGACTTTTTTTCTCTCATAGTGACACAAATTCTACTTTCCCTTCCTAGTACTCAGTGTCCATCCCAAAGTTCCCTCTGCAAATTAAGGAATAGCTATACCAATTTCCTAGTTGTTACTCAAGAGAAAAAGCCATTATCCTAGATTGTGTAGACTTACATACCATGTGAGCATGTCAGGAGACTTGGTTCAAATCACTTGGAAATGATGACGATATCAGGAAATTATGGGACTATGTTAAGAACAGAAGAAAGTGGGTCCTCGTTTGACTCATTGGCCAGAAGCTACTGTGATAGGTAGGTTTGCAGGGATGTCCCTCAGAGGGTCTGAGGATCGGCTAGAAAACACTGTCATCCAAGACAGAAAGACAGTGCCATTGGAGTCAGGGCTGTAGTAGGGTGGACATGATGCAGAATCTATTGGAAGGAAGGTTGGGGTGAGAATTAGTATAAATGAGAAGCTCACAGATGAGAGACTGGGAGGGATGAGAGTTAGCAATGTCTGTGGGGGAAAAGATACCTGAACTGTAGGAAGCAGGGGGAAAACCTCACCACGGATGTAAAAATCACTGTTTCCCACTCCAGCTTCTTTTGGGAAATAATGGAGATGGCTTTGTTTTGAAAGCAAAGCCTACTATCCCCATATTAGATCATGTGTATGAAGAAGAAATTCTGCCTGGTAGATGGCTCTAGAGCTAGACTGCCTTGATCAAATCCCACTTGGCTCCCTACTGGGCAAATGGAGCTGGTTCCTTTACCTCTGTGTGACCTTTCTTTTTTTTAATATATATTTTTATTTTATAATTAACTTAATTTCACATATTAGCCCAGATTCCCCTGTTCTCCTTCCTCCCACCCCCCCCAGCCCTTCCCCCCAACCTACCCCCCATTCCCACCTCCACCAAGGAAAGGTCTCCCCTGGGGAGTCAGCCCAGCCTGGTAGATTCAGCTAAGGCAGGTCCAGTTCCCTCCTCCCTACGCCAAGGCTGAGTAAAAGTGTCCCAGCATAGGCCCCAGACTCCACAAAGCCAGCCCCTGCACCAAGGACAGGTCCGGCTCCACTGCCTGAGGGCCTCCCAAACAGTTCAAGCTAATCAACTGTTCCACTTATCCAAAGGGCCCAGTCCAGTTCCAAGGGGGCTCAGGAGCAGAATGGGAGAACGGGGAGGGAGATACCATGATGAATGAAGACCCCAGGGGAATAGGAAGAAGCAGAGTGCGAGAGAGAGGTCCCCAGAAATCCACAAAGATACCTCCACTGTAGACTACTGGCAATGGTCGAGAGAGTGTCTGAGTTAACCTGCTCTGGTGATCGGATGGCCAAACACCCTGACTGTCATGATAGAACTCTCATCCAGTGTCTGATGGAAACAGATGCAGAGATTCATGGCCAAGCCTCAGGTGGAGCTCCGGGAGCCCAGTCGGTGAGAGAGAGAGAGAGAGAGAGAGAGAGAGAGAGAGAGAGAGAGAGAGAGAGAGAGAGAGAGAGAGAGAGAGAGAGAGAGAGAAGGGATTGTATGAGCGAGAGATATTGAGACCATGATGGGAAAAAACAAAGGGACAAATAGCCAAACTAGTGGATACGCATGAACTGTGTGACATTTCCTTAAGAGCTCAGAGCCGTCAAAGATACTGAAGTTAATACACTAAAAGTTTGCTAATACATGCTCAATCCTGAGAAACTTCTCATCAGTTATCATCTGGTATTCAGCTTTGTGTAACCTTAACTAGTACTCAAAATTACCGGCTTAAAAAGAAAACACAAGTTTTATGTAGGCTCATAACAGGAATGCTTGGTCCATAGTCAGTTGGCTTTACTGCTTTTGGGCTTGTGATAAGACAGTACATTGTGATGAAGATACATGGTAGTGAAATACTCTCAGTTGATAGAGGTTAGTAAACAAAAACAGGGGAGAGTGGCAGCCAGGATCCCATTATCTCCTGCAAGTTCACTCTCTACCTCCAGTTCCTCTACTAGGCCCTGGCCTCTGAAGATCTTCTCACTTCTTCGTAGTGCCACATGCTAGTGTCCAAGCTTTCAAGAGAGGGACCATGTGAGGGGCATTTAAGACCCAAACAGTAGAACCTAAATGCCCGTCAGAGGGGCATTTTTGGTCATTATTTTCTATTATCATGTCCTTCAGCTTTGGGGGTCGGGGTGAGGGGTCTAGTTGACATGGCCTAAACCATAAAACGTTTACCATTTGCTGGGATATAGATGGCTAATTTTGCACTTCAATGGATGTATTAGAAGCTCAGTACTTTTGACTTCTATGCTCTGACTTTCAGTTTGTTGACTGTCTCCTTAGGGTAGCTTTCCTGAGGGTAGCAGAATTTCAACAGTGGCTCCTGCCATCACATTCGAGCGTAGAATTGCCCAGCCTTTCTTGTTGAGTGCATCCTTTTTGATTCCTCGGTCTCACTTTCACTAGTAGTAAACTCTCATTCCACTCAAAGGCTAACGTTGTCTTCTCTTTCTACTCAGTGGGTGGCAAATGACAGCAGAGTTATTCTCATTTGCAGAGCAATTTCAGCGCCTCTTAAAAGAAGATATTAGATAGGGTTTGTGTCCAAAAGCATCAAGACGGTGGAAAAGAGTTTAGTTTAGGATAGCCTTCAGCACCAGAGGTGAGGATTCTAAAGTTCAAAGGCTTAAACAGCCTAGAGTTTCTGTCAGAAAATCAAGAGCAAAGTTTCAAGCTGTTTTTGTTTCCAAAGCTCATCATTTCCAATCCGTACTTTGCCCCATGATTCATAGGCTTCCTTGCTTGCTTTGGGTAGGGCACACATCTGTGGAGGAGCCTGAGAACACTGATTGCATCATTGTATAGACTGTGATTTGAAGAGGGACTCAGAAGGCTGTAGCCACGGTGGATTGTTTTCCCAAGGCAGATTCACGTGCAAGAGTGTGATTGCCTTCCGAGACAGGAAGCCAGGGACTAGCAGCAGAGGGTACAGCCCTACTCTTTCCAAGAACGTCCTCGCTCCCTGTGACAGTGCCAGTCTCATCCAGGGCAGCCCTCTCCCATCTGATACCATTATCCAAACTCTTCAAGGATTACCAACTCTTAATTGACAACCTGAGGGCCAACCTCTGGTACATACTCTTGGAGGATGAGCCAGCTCTGGCTCCTTTAAGGAACTGGACACCAATGCCGACATAGCTTGGCAGGTGGACAAGTATTTGTAGGTTTTGGTCATTGACAGAAGAGCTCGAGAGCAGAAAAGGTCAGGACCCAGCATTTAGGATGGAGTAAGTTGCAAAAGCTGTGCCTTAATGGGGCACGACTAGACTCAAAATCCTATGATGGCAGTCGTGGCACTTCAATGTTCTTCTTTGTTGAGGATGTATGTAATAGTGATGGTCTCAGGGCTATTACAGTTGTAGACAGTTTCATATATGTTCATATGATTTCCAAGTTCTTCTGGGACCTTCATGCCAGAATCCCCCACACTGTTTGGACTTTGCTGCATCCTGCTGTTCTGTTTTAGTGTGGCGTGTGTGTGTGTGTGTGTGTGTGTGTGTGTGTGTGTCTTCTAAACATGTCACATACTAGTCCAGATTGTCCTTGACTTACAATGTAGCATAGGTGCCTCAGGCGCTTGGCAGTCTTCCTGTCTCAGCTTCCTGGGTGTTGTGGTCACAGGCTTGAATCACCACACCTAATTTAGTGCATTTTTAAACGATTGCCTAGGGGAGGGGTGTTGTTTATTTGTTTTATTTAAACTTAATGTTGTTTTCAGTTATAACTGAGAAAAAAATTAAAACTCCGAGGATTAGGTCATTTATATACTTATGTTTTGTTGATCATCCTGACCATTAGATTTTATGAAAGGGAACCAGAGAGAGGACAGGGCATGATTTGTGGCAGCAAGCTGTTACCTGGTAGTCTTCTCTCCCAGTTGCTAAGTAGGTGTTCAAGAATGTGCCTAGCCAGGTACTAGTGGCACACCTCGTTAATCCCAGCACTAGGGAAGCAGAGCCAGGCAGATCTCTATGAGTTCAAGGCCAACCTGATCTACAGAGTAAGATCCAGGACAGGCACTGAAACTACACAGAGAAACCCTGTCGAGAAAAAAACAAAAAACAAACAAACGAACAAACAAACAAAAGAACGTGCCTCCACAATGCCAAGGTGAGGTATAATTGGAAGATTAAGCTGGTTTCCTGTTGAGGTTTTCCAAGGGGAAAATGGCAGAAGCACATTAGGGCAGCACAAAGAGATCTGCATCTTGGGATGTGGGCTCAGCAGTGAGCTATTCAATCACACACACCCCACTACACCACACACACACACACACACACACACACACACACACACACACACACTCATACACACAAACACAAACACACATGCTAGACACACACACACTCACGCACACCACACAAACACACAAACATACAAACACACACACACATACACACGCACATACACACACACATACCCAAAACCACAAACATACACACACACACATATACACACACATACACACAAACACATACATATACACACACACACAAACATACACACACTACACACACACATACATACATACACATACATACACACAGAAACACACACACATATACACACACACACACACACACACACACACACACACACACACACTACCTATGAGTTTCATCCACTGTGGAAAGCACTGGGAAGTGAAGCTGTAGAGCTTTGTTCACAATCTAGAAATAGTCAGGAGATGGTTCTAGGATTCTGGTATGTACAGAAAATGAAGTCTAATGTGATACGTGCCAGGAGTTTGATTTAGTGATCATATCTTCAAAACTTAAGACATGGTATGGATCTATTAATGACAGCCACTATCAAATGAAGATGGAAATTTAAAATATTTTTTATTTACTCTTTTTCAAGTACAACATTAGAAACCTCTTTTAAATATAACTTATTTAACTTTATTTTTATATGTGTTGGTGTGAAGGTGTCAGTTCTGATGGAACTGGAGTTAGTGATGGTTATAAGCTGCCATGTGTGTGCTGGGAACTGAACCTAGGTCCTCTGGTAGAGCATTTAGTTCTCTTAACCACTGAGCCATCTGTCCAGCCCCCAAGAAACTTCTCTTAGTAGGTAAGACATGAAGCCTCAGGGAGGGTGAGGAACTTAGCTGTTCATATCCAAGTAGGCCTGACTTGGGACAGTTCTCTTCCTCATTATAATCTACTGTACAATTGGAGAAAAGTTATACTGAAGATGTAAGGATGCAGGAAAAATAGAGTGAGGTGATTCACCATCACCATACCTCTGACAGAGCCAAAGAGAGTTTCAGATTGGGGGGAGGGTGTGGCAGGAGCACAACTTCCCTATTTCCTATATGTCACTCAAGGAAAATAGGTGTGTTACTGTATCCAGGTAGTAGGGAGAGGAGCCAGCCTGGCCTCATCCCTTCCTGGGATATTTGGAAATACACGGAGGACAGGAATAGGAACGGGAAGGAGACTGGGCATATTACAGATTCCTGGGAAGATGCTTTTGGCTTATCTGCTGCTCTAGGGAAACAAGTATTGCTTGTTTTTGCTTTTAGGAGGGTGGGACACAGTACAGGTTCAACTACTTGAGGTATATCCTCTCCTCCCCTGAGTGCTTACCCTGTTCTTTCTCATGTGTTCATATAAGGTAAAGCAAAACAAAATAAACAGTGTTTTTTTTCTTTTCTCAGTACAACAGAATACTTCTGTGACTGTGATCTTCTCTATGGGGGAACTCTCAGTATATTCCTTAGTAGATCCTACTTAATTCAGCTCAAAATGCATACTGTTTACTTAGAGATATTTCCAGACCCCACAGGTCCTAAAAGATATCCCACATCGGGTGTCAATCAAAACGCTATCTTAATAAATTCACACCATGTCTTAAGTTTTGAAAACCTCCAGGCCCTCCTGTCACTAATCCTTATGTTTAGTAGCCCAGAAGCCATCAAAACCTAGTTCTTTAGGGTTTTTATGGATCCACCCTATGTATGTAGAATTGATTACACGTCTACCATAGTAAACAATTCAACCTTCATCTCCCCTCTTTTATCTGGAGGAGTGATTGATCTGAAATGGCTCAACATTCTCATCAAGTCCTGGGCTTTCATGTGACTATTCTCCATTCTGACATTATCTAGTGGTTGCTGTCATCCTCCCGTCTGTCTTTCTTTGTCCCTCCCTCCCTGCCTCCCTCTCTCCCTCCCTCCTTCCCTCTGTTCTTCTTTCTTTTCTTCCTTTCATAAATGAGTCTTTTTCGCTGCTATTGATGCAAATATCACACTACAACTTCTGCTATATGACATTGCCCAGAGCCCCAGAAACATGAGATTCACAGTCACCAATACCTTTGCCAGTTAGCTCTGGGCAGATTGGCTCTGTATAGGACTTTTAACTGCCATGACCATAGTACCTAACAAAACAACCAAGGAGAAAAGTTGATTGTTCCTGACTTTCAGAGGTTTGCAGTCCATCCCAGTGTGGAAGGCATAATAGTGAGAATAGTCTGTTCCAGTGTGGAAGGTGTGTTGGGGAGAATAGTCCATCCCTGAGTGGAAGGCCTGGTGGTGAGAATAATCCATTCCAGTGTGGAAGGCCTGGTGGTGAGAATAGTCCATCCCAGTGTGGAAGGCACTATGGTGAGAATAGGAAATGGAAACTGGTCATATGGGGCAGGGACCCCAGAGGTCCTTGTTAGAGACCAGGGATGCCAGAGAGAGCTCAGGTTCCTGGTTCCTTGTTATCTTTCACTTCAGTTAGATGTGAGGATGTGACTGAAACTGAGAGAGGGTACCTGAAGACCTTGTGGTTGGGCCAATTAGATTGACTAGATAAATCCACTCTCTATACCTTTCCCAAATTTGTGCCATAAGTCCTAAAAAGGCCTCTGGACTATCACCACTGTGTCATCCACTCCCCAGGATAGGGTTCTGACTTATTTCTTCCCTTAAGATCCCTATAGTAAAATATGCCTTTCTACAGTTTACCATCTGTGGTCTGTGAATTTCATCTTTGAATTTGTGAGACAAGAACCTGAGAGCCACCAGGTTTGTGTGGCTTTAGTGGCTGTCCAGTTTTCATGGGGCCTAGCTTCCCCCTCCCTTCCCTGCCCTTCAACTATGCCCATCAAGAGCTGAGAAAGACCTTGTCACTCTCAAAACCATGTCTAAGTTCCCTATATCAGTGACAAAATGTTTTGTGATACCAGTAGCAAAAAGCTGAGGCTTCTTCACATAGCTGTGACCCAGGAAGCAGGGAGCACAGAACTAGAACCAGAAGCAGGTACAACCTTCAGAAGCCCACTGCTAGTGACCTACTTTTTCCAGCCAGGCCACCTTTTAAAGAGTCTGTACTTTTCAAAGCAGAGTTTCCAGGTAGAGACTGTATGTTTAATACATGACCCTGTGGGGGGATTTCAGATTCAAATCACAACACTCAGCAATTCATCTTTGCCAGACATATGAGGTGTACAGTCAGTCATTAAGCTGGGATCAGTTGAAAGACTGGGGTTCACCCAGATGAAACAAAACTCCTCAAAACCACCTTTCTTGCTGCTCTGTGCTCTTGCCACCATCAAGGACTTCAGAGGAAAATTGATGTTACTAAAGATGACACCCATAAATCAATGTCTGGTATTTATATAATGTCACATGTAAATTATTAATTTTCTCTTGACAGGAACAAATGTACAGTAACATTTACTAATTTTGTCTAATTAAAGGAGAGGGCAATTACATATCAAAGCCTCAATTTACTGGCACCAAGTAACAAGACTTCATTTAATCAACTTTTTGTCCCAGATTTTGATAACTCTTAGGACTCTCAGACTTTCTGGAACTTTCTCTCTCAAAAGGGATTCATAGATTCTACTGCAAAACCAGAAAAACACAGTTCCTGGCTTAGAGATCCTTCCAATACCTAGCAGCATGCCATGATACAAAGTCTCAAGGCAAGTGTTGTATAGGTTTAATAAACGGTTGGCTAATCCTTTGTAGCCCCAAATCTGTGTCCTGGCCATGTAACTAGAATTCTCTGTGCATAGGCAGGTAGGTAATATATATAGCCCTTTGAGTAGGTGCCCAGGAATGGTGTGGCTGGAGTCATTCAAATTTCTGTAGTGTCTTTACTAGTTTGCACTCCAACCGGTGAATAAGGGCTCCTCTTTCACCACATCCTTACCAGTATTTTTGTTAGGTTTCTTGATGATAGCCATTCTGAGTAGGGTGTGATGGTAGCTCAAAAGACTTGAACTTCCATTTCCCTGATGACTAGAGTTTTACAGATATGTATTGGCCATTGCATTTCTTCTTTAGAAAACTGCCTCTTCATTTTATTAGCCCATTTGTTGATTGGCAGTTCTGTTTCTTTGGTGTTTAATTTTAACAGTTCTTTTATGAATTCTGCATATTGGGTCCTATCTGAGGTATAGCTGCAAAGATTGATTTTTTTCCCTATTCAGTAGGCTGCTTTTTAGTTTAACTGATAGTGTCCTTTGCTGTGCAGGAATAATTTCATATAGTCTAATTCATTAATTCTCAGAACTATTTTCTATGCTATTGGAGTCTTTTCAGAATGTTCTTGTCTATATTTTAAGTGCATTTTCTACGTTTTTCTCTAACACTTTTAGGATATCAGGTTTTAAATTAAGGACTTTGGTCCACTTGGAAGTGACTTGTGTACAGGATGAAAGACAGGTTGAATTCCATTCCTTGACAGAGGAATATTAAGTTTTCCAGCATCGTTTGTTGAATGGTTTGGAGTTTTGTATTTTTGTTTGCAATATATGTTTTTGATTTCTGTGTCAAAAATTAGGTGGCCATAGCTATATGGGTTTGTTTTTGGGTACCGTGTTCTGTGCCATTAGCCTATGTGTCTGTTTTTGTGCCAATGACAGCCTATATTTGTCACTGTAATTGTGGGGTGTAATCTGAGGTCAAGTATGATATCTCCATCGGCGTTCTTTTTCTTTACGGGTTTTTTTTTTTTTTTTTTTTTTGCCTATCCATCATGATCTTTTGTATTTCCATAAGAAATCTTTGATTATTTATAAAGATTTGATGAAAAATAACATTAGAGCTTTGATGGGAATTGCATTGACTCTGTGAACAACTTTTGTTACAATAGCCATTTTCACAATATAAATTCTGCAGGAGCAGAGTCTGCTCTCTTCCTTTGTTTCTTTTTACAGTGACTTAACGTTTTCATTGTAGTAGGCTTTCACTTATTTTGTTAGCGTTATTCCTCTGTACTTTATTCTTTAGCTATTATAAATGGGTTATTTTTCTTAATTTCTGTTTTTCTGGTTGTTCATTATTGGTATGTATGAAAGCTACTTATTTCTATATGTTGATGTTTATAACCTGCAACTTAAAGTATTTATTAGATCTAAGAGCTTTCTGATAGTCTTATAAGTGTAGTCATTCCATCTGCAAATAGGTATACTTGGGCTTTTTTTCTTTCCTATTTTCATCCCATCATGTCTTTCTCTTGTCTTATTGTTAACTGTTGTCTTATAGTTCTCAGGAACTATATTGAGGAAGAGTGGTGAGGTGAGCATCTTTTACTTGTTTCAACTTTGAGAGGGAATGCTCTCAGTCTTTCTCCCTTTTGGTCTAATGTTGGCTATAAGTGTTTCTTTCATATGTGACCTTTATTATTTTCACTACGTTTTTTCTAACTTACAAACCTGGTGGTTAACAACCTACTCTGTCTTTTCAATTCCACTCACTCAAGATTTCCCTTCATCATCCAAAACACAGACACCTCCTAAAGCTGTTTGTGTTGGGGGCATTTTCCAGATTTGCAGTGGTAACTTGGGAAAAAACAAAACCTGCTTAAGGTTACACTCCATTGTGTACCTATGTCTTAGTTGTGGTTTCTATAGCTGTGAAGAGATACCATGACCATGGCAACTCTTATAAAGAAAACATTTAATTGAGGTGGCAGCTTACAGTTTCAGAGGTTCAGTCCATTATCATCATGGCAGGGAGCATGGCAGCATGCAGGCAGACATGATATTAGAGGAGTAGCTGAGAGTCCTACATGTTGCAGGCAACAGGAAGTCAACTGAAAGTCACAATGAGGGAAGCTTGAGCAAAAGAGACCTCTAAACTCGCCCCCATAGTGACATACTTCTTCCAACAAGGCCACACCTCCTAATAGGGCCACTGCCTTTGGGGGCCAGTTTCTTTCAAACTTCCGCAACCTGCTATGTGCCAGAGGTACTACAAGGAGCATGAGGCTCCTCCATGAGCACATAAAAGTGGCCTCTTGCCTTTGCTGGTCTGACATATCAGTAGAGGTGGGAGGAAGTAAGTATGTGATGCAAATTAGTAAGTGTAGGAACAAGAGAATTAGAATGTGGCTGTGCTTTGGAAAAGACAAAGCCAGAAGACAAGGATGTGAGGAACCAAAGGATGAGAGTTTAGTCAGCTGGGCTTCCAGGGTATATCTCCACGAACCAAGGACTCTTCTTCACCGAACTTCTGAGGTTCTATCCTCCTACTCAGATTGACAATTGTTGTCCAGTGTCCTCCGAGACCCAACATATGTACTGGCCTCTCCCTCTCTCTTACTCTCATTGCCGTGTAGCTAGAGTTTTCCTGCCTGGCCCACAGTCAGGACAAATCTCTCTCACCTGCCAGTCCCACAGCCGCTTAGACCCAACCAAGTAAACACAGAGACTTACATTGCTTACAGACTATATGGCCGTGGCAAGCTTCTTGCTAACTGTTCTTACAGCTTAAATTAATCCATTTCTATAAATCTATACCTTGTCACGTGGCTCGTGGCTTACCGGCATCTTCACATGCTGTTTGTCATCGTGGCGGCTGGCAGTGTCTCTCACTCAGCCTTCCTCTTCCCAGCTTTATTCTCCTCCTTGTCCCACCTATACTTCCTGCCTGGCCACTGGCCAATCAGTGACTTATTTATTGACCAATCAGAGCAACACATTTGCCATACAGACCATCCCACAGCAAGCTGGGCTTCCAGGGTATATCTCCACGAACCAAGGATTCTTCTTCATTGAACTTGCAAGGTTCTATCCTCCTACTCAGATTGACAATTGTTGTCCAGTGTCCTCCAAGACCCAACATATATACTGGCCTCTCCCTCTCTCTTACTCTCATTGCCCTGTCTGTTCTTTGCTTCCAAACCCACATCTGTCATCACCATTGACTTTCTCCAGTTTCCTTTCTCACCTCCAGGCTCTGCTCTTCCCTGTGTGTGATGAGCTATCCCCTGGCCACGTGTTTGTTTCTTCCTTCACCCTCCTGCCCTTTGCCTCCATGAACCTTTCCCACACTACACTCTTCTAAGCTGTAGTTCCCCCTCCCTGCACTATGGCAGTCTCTGTGCTGTGTTTAGGGGTCTCTTTTGCTCAATCCCATCTGCTCTTTGCTTATGAAAGACTCGAGCACTAGTTACTTTCTTTAAAGAATGCCGGCTACAGAAAGGGCAGGGTCAGTGTTTACTGCTGGTGTTTCCCTTTGTAACTTCCCCCAGCTCTCACCTGGCCCGACACAAGGAATGCAGCACACTGTCCTCCGATGGGAACCACAAGTCTGTGTGCCTTGTGTCAGCTTGGCAGAAGTTGAAGTCATTTGAGAGGAGAGAGCCTTAACTGAGAAAATGTCTCCGTCAGATAAGACCCAAGGCAAGCCTGTAGGGCATTTTCTCAATTAATGACAGATGGGGGAGGTCACAGCCCCTGGTGGGTGGTGCTTTCCCTGGGCTGGTGATACTTGGTTTTACCAGAAGGCAGGATGACCAAGCCATGGGGCTGTGGGGTGGGGTGGGGGAGCCAGTAAGCAGCACCCCTCCACGGTCTCTGCAGCAGCTCCTGCCTCCAGGTTCCTGCCCTGTTTGAGTTCCTGTCCTGACTTCCTTCAACGATGAACAGCCCTTTGGAAGTATAAGCCAAATAAACCCTTAACCCCATAGTGTTTCATCATAACAATAGTAACCCTAACTAAGGTCATGTACAATGAACATTCCAATTAAATGGCATATAAAATATATAAGATGGAGACTTTATAAAAATCAAAGGATGCACTGAACTAGCTATTTTGTTTATATCATTTATTTGCTTAACATTATAAGGCTGTTATAGAAATACACTTTACTGGCAAATTTTTAAAGAAGCCCAACTAAGGAAATTAGGAGCAATTGGTTATCATTGTACACATAAAGCCACTTGAGAAATCTGCTGATGAACGTGAAAGAAAACATCCTCCAAATGAAGACAGTAGATTTAATTAAGTTGCATCTTGTGATGTTTCAATAGAACCCTATTCCACACTAGTCCCACAGTGGGATCCATTATCCGTCTCAGCAACCGTACATACTCTGATGTGCAGGCACCCTGCACAGGAAAGAATGGGTGAACAGTCCGAGAGCAGGACTGCAGATCCAGCCTGCCAGGGCCGCAGTCTTCTCTCCAGCATTAATTTGCAGCAGATCCTTGAAGCCTCCCCATGTCACCACCTACCCATCTGTCAGGCTGCTAATATAGTGAATGAGTGAGCAAATGAGAGGTTTGAAGAGAATCTTTTATTAAAACCTCCAGGAATATCAGAATATTTCATTCCTGCTTCAGAGAGAACATGGAAGTTGCTGCAACCATCCAACAATAGTCCAGGCCTCCACAATCTGCAGGCAGGTGTGTGTGCAGTTTCCTAGTCTAAGGATATGATCCTGTACAAAGGATGCTACCCAGCGCTAGCCTTCAGCATTCTTCTACTTTGTTAGAGTTTAGCATCTTTTCTCTGGCATTCTCTATCTTGAAATATTTTTCCCGTCCCTTGCTGGCATTTCAAACATAAAGAGAAATCAGCATTTTAAAATTCAGATGGGCAGGAGTTAGCTTACAGTTAAAGATTTTGAGCACACTGCTTTTGTGTGATAATATTTGAAATTTATTTCCACAAGTTATTGCACATTCATTTTTGGAGTTTTCATTGCAGAAAATTGCCAGAAGGAATGGATTTTGTCTTCTTCAGCTGGCAGAACAATTTTCCACCTGTCGCCCAAATATTTGATGAGAAGGATTATGAGGCTGTCTCTGAAAGTTTATACTCTGGATCCTTCCAAAGTGTGAGAGTCTAATGAAACTACTATTCCGGTGTCAGAGTCCAGCTTTCTAACGTGTCTATGAAACGGGGGATGGATTTCCAGTGGTTCGGGCAATTTCTGAAAGACTAGCTTCAGCCATACAAATAAACAGGCACTTGGTTTTGAATCTGCAGCATGGCAAATGATGGCTTTCATCTGTTACGCTGTAACTGTGTTCTTGTGTTCGACAAGACTCTTACAGCCTTGCTCAGGATCTCAATTAATTGTCTGAAATTATTGCTGTTGATCTTGGTAAATGGTACAAAAAAAAAGAAAAGAAAGAAAGAAAGGAGCACTGGTGCATGGGTATAGATGAAACTGTCATTTGATTCAGGTTCTAGTAATTGACTGCCCCCCTTGAGTTTTCTATTTCCTGTGTAGTTTGTTACCACAGGGCCGGCCTATTCAGTGCAATCAACAAATAACATTTCAAAAATCCATGCATAATGGCAGCAACCTTTTAAACTGTCAGAGTAAATATAAAACTGTTTCTCTCCCTTGTTTCTTTGAACGCTTTATGGACATCATAAGTAATAATAATACTGCTGCTGTCAGAGGAATGTTCCTGAAGCATGGATTTCACCATGCACTTTAGGATCCTTCAGCTGGCTCAGAGCAAGGGCAGGCTTCTTCTGCTCATAGTCACATCCCTGGGGAATGATGCCTGCCTATGGCTTCTCTCTTTCTCCTACCCCATGTATATTCTGCAAACAGTCCATCTCTAGTCCCCTGAATTGCCTTTGAAAATCATCTCATCTTTCTTTTTTTTGTTTGTTTGTTTGTTTGTTTTTGGTGTTGTTTTTTTGTTTGTTTGTTTTGCATGCCACTTCTCATCCTCTGTGTTAGTCAAGTTTGAAATTTGCTTGAACTTGATAACCCAGTGCAGAAATTAATAATCCCCTGCTAAGGCCTTCCATGAAACACAAACCAAGAAACAGGGGCTTCCTTTCTGAACTGAGACTACTTTGTCACTTTTGTTCATGGAACTTATTTATTTATTTTTCCCTATCAGTTGCATACAAATCTTGAACAATACCGATTCTGTCATGAAAAGCAATGTGGTCATGGTCTCTTTAATGTGGAAATCATAGCCTTGCTTCCGACTAATTTGTCTATTTTTTTCTCATGGAAATCTGCTCTGCTTCCATCAGCCTTTTGTGTATGTTACAGTCCTTATCACCTGGCTTCTCATTTAATTCACCGACACCAAAGGTTTGCATCTGCGCCGAGGCTTTTAGCAGTCACCCAGAAGGTTTTATCATAATCTGTGCTGGGTTGTGTCATTAGCCCACGGAAGCCAAGCAGCTTTCATCTCTCTGATGCCCACCTTACGGAGAGGAAAGAGACATGGACGGTATACCCTTCCGGTCCTCACAGCTCTCATTGCCCCTCTCATACCTGCCCAGGCCGTGTCCTTCACTATTCAGGTGCAGCCTCTGGGTTCTCCTATCTCAGCACAGACATATCACGAAACAGTGCAATGTGCCTGAATTTTAAGGCAAAAGCTGTGATTACATACCAGTCCTTTTCTCATGGCTGTGCAGTCCTCTCCCCAACCCCTATCACCACCTGGAAGAAGTCTACGTTCATTGTTCTCTGCCTAGAAATAACTTACTTAGTGTTCTGCTGTTTGCCTTTGCAGCCTCTGGGTTTTGGTCCCTGTTCTTTGCCTTCCTTTCTGAGATCTGCCTTTTATGACTCTTCTCCCAACACCCAATATGCTAGCCCATGTTAAAAAAAAAAAAAGTACTTCTCTTTGATGTCTGTCCCAGGCAGCTGGGAGGATTATAATATCCTCCACATCAGGGGGCTTCTCACCCATAGATTTAGCCAACCTTAGGGAAAACGTACCCTCTAAAAACTGTCTCTGTTTAAAACACGGACAGCCACCTTCCCTTTCTCATCATTCTATTAAGTCTAACAACTATTGACATGGCTTCTACACTGATTTTTAAAAAATATGTAGATTATTAACACATGCATGTGCAAAGGTTATATACAAGATATACATAATTTTATGTAAGGAATTTGAGCATTTGGAATTTGGTATTCTAGGGAGCCCTTATATCAGATCTGAGGAACAACTGTATATAGTCTATAGATTCTAACTGAATGCTGTTTGAGGAATGTGGGGAGCAGATATATAAGAATAAAAGAATGGACGTTGTAGGCATTGCATCTTACTGTGAGATGTCAGCTCTAAAGCAAAATAAGTGCTAATATGGGACAGCTGAGATCTGGTGTAATTTTCTTCACTATTTCCCTTTGCTCTTGAATGAGGAAAGTAAAATTGGAAGTGGAGCCATAATTGAGAAAGACCTTCCTCATTCGTGTGTAGACCTGTGCTGCACTGCAGCTGGGGTGTCACTGGGTTTGACTCTGGGTCCTGTAGCACCTTGGACTTGTAAACAGTTGAGGTACACCTTGGACTTGTGAACAGCTGGGGTACACCTTGGACTTGTGAACAATTGGGGTGTATGTGTGAACTTCAGAACTTCACAAAGTGTGATGTAACAGGTACATTTTCTCACTATGCTATATTTTGATTTTGACTGTAACTCTTGCAGTTCAATAGATTACATTGGCAATGATGGACAACGTGGTTGCTTAAACTGATATAAAATACCA
Organism: Peromyscus californicus insignis; assembly: GCF_007827085.1. Taxonomy (NCBI): domain Eukaryota; kingdom Metazoa; phylum Chordata; class Mammalia; order Rodentia; family Cricetidae; genus Peromyscus; species Peromyscus californicus. The sequence continues at coordinate 21,090,703 of NW_026294534.1, read as the reverse complement.
TTTTTCAGCTGTTAAAACAACATAAATGTATCTTGTATAGTTATATGGAGGCTGGAAGTCCAAGATGAAGGAACAATAAGATCCCATGTCTACTGAATAACAACTGTGTCTTCAGGGTCCTTAGTGCAGTCACCTGGAGAAGGGATGCCCCCTCTCACTTCATTAGATTTCCATTTTTCATTATTGAAGTCCTTGACCTAATCAACTTCTCAAGGCATTGCCTCCCTGTACCATCATATCTAATGTCTGAGTCTCTTTTTGTCTTTTTTGAGTTTTGGGAAACAGTATGTATGTCACAGTAGACCAGACCATCTTGGAACTCAGCATGTGTCTCAGGCTGGCCTTAGGTTTGTCCTGCCTCAGCATTCTGAGTGCTGGAAATATAGACACTCAGTGAGAGTGAGGATTTCAGTAGGGACATTGAGGGAGGAGATAAACATTCAGATGCAATGTATTACCCATGCCTTTACAGCCTTTCTGGGTGTTTAAAATACAGAAAACTAATACTTTTGTTCTTGTTTCTAACCCTGATAATTATGTTTCTTCTCAAAGTATTAAATGGCATGGTTTCTCTATCTACTTTTTCTGCTCTTTTATACTTTTTTTTATTACTGTCACTACATAACCCAGGCATTCCTACTTCCTAGGCAAGCACTCTACCACTGAGCTATACCCTGTGCTTGATGTACTTTTAATAGAGGCGTCATCACTATAGAAAACATCAAAGTTCTTTTTCTTCCCTGATTCTTATGTGTGTCTTCTCTTTCCATATCTTCCTCAAAGTAGCTCTTCTCCATAGTTTAATAGCCTTGCATATTATTTTTATATTTTGCAGATGTTCATAATCACATGAGTCACATATCCTACACCGCTTTGTGACTGATTCATAATCATGTACAGAGATCCTTCTTTGGCTTCTTCTGTGCTGCATGGATTGGGACTTGTCCACATGAGTAGATGAAGCACAGTCCCTAGCTGTAGCTTCTAGGAATATGCCTTATTAGGCATGTCAATGGTAGAGAGTAGACATCATTTTCCTTTTTACTCCGGAAAACAACAAACCTGCTTCTTCTTGTATTCTTTGTGTTCTATACTGTTGGGTATTTAGTATGTCTACAATTAAGAAACATTGGTGGAGTAATTTCTAGTAAATGCCTTTCGGTTGACTGAAACCTTTAACATATGAACTTCTAAGGAAGCATGGTCCAAAGTTAAAATTGTATGTCATGTACCTCTCTGCCTGTGACCAGGGGTCATCTTAGTTCTAAAAGATCTACCCTTTGGAAACATAAAACATACCAGAGTGTAGGTGTCTATAAATCCTTGTGTAAATAACACACACACACACACACACACACACACACACACACACACACACACACACACACACACATACACACACACACACATATACACACCCCTCCCAACGCTAGAGTGGGGAAATTTTAAGCATTTGATTTGAACTCTCACTTTTGTAAATGGCTTTTGCTCCTGTCCTCTTCAGGAGCTACATAGATTAGCTGATCAACTCCACTATGAACACCTCTTAAGCCATTAATTTAGCCTCAGCCTATATACATTTAACCCCTTTAGCCTTCCTTTTAAAACTTCTTCCCCCAACCCATCTGTGTAACCCTAATAGACTGCTGGCAATGGTTGAAAGACAGCCTGAACTGACCTACTCTGGTGATGGGATGGCCAAACACCCTAATTGTCATGCTAGAAACCCCATCCAATGACTGAGGGAACTGGATGCAGAGATCCACGGCTAGGCCCCGGGTGGAGCTCCGGGAGTCCAATTAGCGAGAAAGAGGAGGGTTTATATGAGCAAGAATTGTTGAGATCAAGGTTGGATAAAGCACAGGGACAAATAGCCAAACAAATGGAAACACATTAACTGTGAACCAATGGCTGAGGGGCCCCCAACTGGATCAGGCCCTCTGAATGGGTGAGACAGTCGATTGGCCTGATCTGTTTGGGAGGCATCCAGGCAGTGGGACCGGGTCCTGTGCTCATTGCATGAGTTGGCTGTTTGAAACCTGGGGCTTATGCAGGATCGCTTGGCTCGGCCTGGGAGGAGGGAACTGGACCTGCCTGGACTGAGTCTACCAGGTTGATCTCAGTCCTAGGGGGAGGCTTTGCCCTGGAGGAGGTGGGAATAGGGGGTAGGCTGGGGGGAAGGGGAGGGGGATGGGAGGGGGGAGAACAAAGGAATCCGTGGCTGATATGTAGAACTGAATTGTATTGTAAAATAAAATTAAATTAAATTAAAAAAAGAACAACAAAAAAAGAATTTTTCATACTTCCCATATCATTTTTAATTTTTGAAATTTAAAACTAGAAAAAAATAAAAGCTGTTATAAAAGACATCCTTTGGCTCAGTGGTTAAGTGCGCTGGCTGCTTTTCCAGAGGTCCTGAGTTCAGTTTCCAGCAACCACATGGTGACTCCCAACCATCTGTAATAGGATCTGATGCCCTCTTCTGGCATGCAGAGCACTCATACATAAAATATAAAATTTAAAAATAGACACACTTGTACAAAGCTTTCAGGATTGCTGCATAGTTTTTATATGTGAGTATCTGTATTTATGTTTCTATAAAAAACATGAATATAGCCATCCTTTATTCAGGAAACTGTATTGGATCCTTGTGTTTAACTGGCCTCATGTATTTTATGACAAGCTCATATGTGCATAAGCAATACTAGTTGGCTGGAATAGCATATAGCACATGATGAGGAATACTTTTGCTCTTTGAAATGTTGTGCAATGTAGATATTTGCTACGTAGACATTTATTTAGTCGATGGTAAAAGAAAAGGCTCATTAAATTGTACTAGAAGACATGTAAAGAAAGTTATAAACATGGTTTCTAGTTGTAAAACAAAAATGTAAGCAAACTAAAAGTCCATTAACAAAATAAACATGTAAGTCATGGTATGTGCACAGAGCTACTACAGAAAAAAAAAAATGTTTGGACTCCAAGTCCATGCTTTGGCAAAGATGAATTTCAAATCTCTACTTAACTTAAAAACAAATGAAAAGAATGTAAATGGTCCAGATGCCATTATTGACTACCAGGGAACTATTAGTCAAAGCCAAACTAAGTTCTCACATACCTGGCTGGCTATAATAAAAAGACAGATTATAAGTGTTATCAAGGATGCAGTATATTGCTGGTAGAAATATAAAAAGAGGTATCTACTTTGGAAAAAAAAGGTTGGCTTTTTTAACTCATAATTAAGCATACAACTACACTATGACTTAGCAAATTCACTCCTGTGTTATATGATAAAAATGAAAACATATATTCACATAAAAATATGTTCATGGGTGTTCATATCACCAATACTTGTTATTCAAAGTACAGACTTCACAACAACAGACTACTATTTTATGATACCAAAGAAAGAATTCAGAGGACTGCATGGAATTCTGGAAGTTTGTAAAGTGCTGTGATGACCTCCTAGGAGCAAACAGTCCATCCCATGTCTACAAGCAGTAGCACTGTTTATACATGAGCATAATAAAGAGAAACTGGGTCTTTGTGTTCAGGGTTCTATTGACTTCTAATGGGTACATTTACTTTTCTACCCAGACTTTATCTTTTTTTCCTGTTCCACCATCTAGAAAGGAGGAAAATGGTCAGTGGTCCTCCTTCCACATCAGCATGCACTTTTACAATCTGCCTGCAAGGACAAGGTCACTGTGACCCTGTCAAACAATGACATTGAAGTGTTTTCCACACTTCTAGTAGAAAAACTTCCCCAATTCCATCATCATGAATGGATAAACTATATCACACCTACACAATGGAAAACTACTTTGCAATAAATGGGGATAAAGCACCAAGGCCGGCTACAAATTAGACAAACCTTGAAAGCATTATACTAAGTGAAAGTAGTTATCACAAATGATAACATTTTATATGATTCCATTTATATGAAAACTCTAGAATGAGTGAATCCACATAGAAAATGTAGATTAATGGTTTGCAGGAGCTGTCATAGCATAGCAACTGATACTGGGCTCAGGATTTCTTTGTGTGAGGGGAAGAGAATGTTCTAAATTTGTACTGTGATGGTAGCTGACCACTATGACTAGTCGAAGACTATTTAATTGTATACTTTAAATTGAATAAATTTAATGGTGTGTGAATTATATTTGTTACTTTGAAGAGGAATACAGCCTGGTGAGAGGGTGAAAAACAGAAAGGAATGCAGGTATTCTGCAACAGTTTTTAAAGAATTCAATACGATGATGTCTAGGGTTATGTATTCATAGGTTACACCATAAATGTTAAAGAAGAAATGAGTGTCATGTAAATAGGAAAAAGTAGCAACAGCATGCAGTTGTGGGCTCACCAGAGGGGTTCTGAGAGGGTATTTCATCTAACTTTAGAGATGGAAGGCTCTGGGAATGACTGTTTTCTTTTATTATGTTATATATATATATATATATATATATATCGTTCTAAGCAATGGTTATCATGAAAGCATCTGGCAGCCAATACTTCACAGTGACCTCTGAATGTAACCCTCTTTGCTTGTGCACTTTGTTATGCGGGGGTGGGGGGGCAATCTGTGTACATAGCGTCTGTTTCCTGGAAAGATTGCTAGGGAAAGACAAAGGATGACACCAGAGAGTGATAGCACATTGCTTACCCAGAACATTAGTGAATCAGTGGCTGGATAATCCTTAAGTGTTTTATATTAGGAAAAAAAGGCAATGCAATTTTCTTCTCTGAAAATAAAGATTTTTTTCCCTATTATTGAGAGACAATAAATAGAAGAATACAGTTAAAATGTGAGAGAAAGGGCAAAACAACATAGTGGAGTAGACTAGCTACTTTTTTGAAAATGTATATTGAATATTGGACTCCCAGTATTAACTTTGTTTTCCTACAATGCAGATGCCCTCTAACTCTGTGGACATTAAGGTAAGTCTTCTATCCAATGAAGACTTTTATGTAGCAAGATGTTTCTTCATTAGTTGTAGAAATGCATGAAAAGCTCTCTGATATAGGACTAGCTGATGTGACAGAGAGAATGGCCCAGTGACGTAAAAGTATAACTCAACAACTTAGCCAGTGCCATCAATGACATCACAGGATGACTCAGTAGCTGAGCTAATGACAGGAGAAGAAGAGCTGAAAATGTCCACCTTCTAGTCTTCTGCCCCATAATCTTCCCATCACATGTGATTACCAGTTCCCTAGATGTTTCAGTTGATTGGAATTCCACAAAACCCTGCTAGAATATGGTTTCAGTTAATTCTAAAGTAATTATTTATAACAGTCTGCTCTGAGAAGGTTTTCAAGATCAATTATTGATGAGGCATAAGAAACCTCCCATTTTAATTTGGGGTCTGTAACCTCATTTGAGGCATGGCATTCCTGCTAAGGTGTGCTCCCAGTTGGCAGCAATCTGGCCCAAATATAATTCCCCCAGTTCCTGATGAACTGTCTTGTGAGGCCAGACCCTTAATTCCCATGAGGAGAGATGCTTCTGTCACCCTGTGATCAGTAGCCTTCACCAAGCTCCAGAAACCTGTGAAGATGCTCACAATGAACTTGTCATCTCAACACTTCTGTAAATGTCCTACAATATTTTTTTTTCCCACAAGATGTTTGTACTGAGAGTAAATTTCATCTACCATGAAATAAATAGTTACCTGGAACATTGGGTTTAAATGACATTTAAAGATTTTTTTTGTTTGTCTTTGTTTGTTTTGTTTTCCACTTGAATCTTGGTATTATGTGGTAGATGGAATTCTATTAGGAGATATGTTTATAATCAGCTAACTTCAACTCTACTCTACAATTAACTGTATAAATGCAGACAATCGACCTGGATCCTGATAGGCACATACACTATGTAATATCCGGTAATGTTAATATTCAGTGGTTCCAAAGATAGTACTTCAGTACTGAGCTCCTGTCTGCTTTTCCACGACAGATACAAAGTGTCCTTCAAAGCCTTCTCAAAGCATCCCCTGTACAGTGTAATACTGGATTGCACCATCACTTTGAAGGCTTTCTTAAGTAAATGTGATTGATAATACTCACCAATGTATGACAAACTTTGGTATCTGCCAATCTGGCATAATCAGCATACTAATTTGATCTGCACAAGTATTTCTTCAGCCATTTTTTGTGTCTTAAGTTCCATTTTTTATTCGAAATTGCAATGCAAATGATTTATCAGGAGCTGTAAGTAATGATCAAGCCCTATCTCTAAAAAGACCCTGTTTTGTAAGGAGATAGATTTTAGGTACTGATAGGTATGGCTATTCAAAGAGAGGGGCACGTGGTTCAAGTACAGCTATAGCAATTAAAATCCCTTTTGGAACCTCTGAAACCAAGAGAGTGTTCTGTCAACTTTTTAACTTTTTTTTTAATTGGCTAAAATAGGAACATGTTACTTCAAAGATATTTAGTTATAGTGAAATCAGCTCAGCTATTTTAAAAAAAGAATATCGCCTTTTTTCTCTCTGCCCTGGAGTATTCATAAAGTCTGCAAACACTGTCTGTTACTTTGTGGGTTTCCCAAATATAACTTGGATAATTATCCTCATATTTGGCTCATTAAGCATTACATGCTTTTGTGAATCACTGAAGTATGACAGCGGCCCAGCAGTTGAATGGTTTCCTAAAAGACGTGGAGAAAGCTTGACTGTGTTCTAGTAATATTACCTTCAAGTCTATAGTTGTCAATTGAGGATATGCTCTGACATATAATTAATCTACCTGAAGACTGCTGTATTCTACCCTCTAATAGGAAAAAACAGAGTCTTATTTGTAACAAGCCCAGACCTTCAGCCAAGCCCAGGGTCCACATTTATCTTTGAAGTTGGTGGTGTATCCTGCAGTCACAAGAAAAGCAGAACATTCTTCAGAAAGTGGCTCCCGAGTCCTTGGATGCACGAGTTATAATACGTTAGGGGACTACCTCATTAATCTCTCCTGGTTCCCCAATACAGACTCTGGTCCAAGCATGCAATGGGAAGCTAAGTGTATCTCTACAGTGGTGGATTCTTCTGCCAGTGTGGCAATTGTTTTAGCCAGGACTAGTGTGAGGCCAGGACAACATATTTTGTTTTTACAGTGCTTACATTTTAATCTCAGAAGAATCATCTACCAGAATTTTGATCTTAAAAAAAAAAGTATTTTTCTTGCTTGAAAAAAAATTTTTGTTGTCTAATAAAACAGAATTTATAAGGAGGGATAAATGGTTTTATCTTATCTACAATGGTTTCATATGACTATTCGGATCTCTCCACACTTCCCCACCAAATTCAAATGTAGCATATGGTGACGAACGTGCTTTAGTGGTGTTGCGTGTTGATGTCTTTCCTCTTCTGATGTCCAGTCACTTCTTCTGCTTTAGGTTCTGTGTATTTTTCTCTGACCCTCTTGAATGAACGCATATGAGGTTATTTGTCTCCCTCATTGGTCAGCTTTTGTTGCATTTTATACTAGATTTCACGCTGCATTGGAGGATCACCTGGAAAAATAATTAGTGAAAGAAAACGGGAAACAGGCTGGCGATATGGGTCAGTGGTTATTAGTATTTGCTGCTCTTCTGGAGAACCTGTGTTGGGGTCCTAGCACTCATACTGTGGCTCCCAGTTTTCTGTAGCTCCAATTCGAAAGGTTCTGATACCCTCTTCTGGCCTTCATGAGCAGGTGGCATACATGTGGGATGCAGATATACATGCAGAAAAAATCAGCCATACACATAAAAAAGAAAATCAAAACAGAATTAGAAGACAGCTTGTTAAGTTGTACTCTGATAGTCCAAACTGTTCTCTGATTCCTGATCCCTTAATTCCATACCCCCTTTCCAAACTGTTCCTGCGAGGGTCCTCCCTTATTTCTTATCCCAAGTGCCCCAGAAGCACCCCTTGTTTGCTAGTGGGTTCTATGGCAGGTAACAAGTAGGGTTACTGTCCTTTGGATTCTTTGTATGGGATGAAATTTGCATATAAATATATAAAAAACGGGTTTCATATGTTTACATATGTAAAATTCTTTCCCCAAACATGGATGCAGTCTCCTTAGTCAGCTTGAGCTTAAACAGAGTATATTTTCTGGGAACTGGAGGAACAATGGGTCAGAAGGGTCACTGACAGGCCCAGCTGGCTGCCTTGCAGATTGCCATCTTTTGGTGTCCTCAGTATTGGAGAACACAGACAGATAGGAAGTTCTTTTGTGTCTTCCTAGGAGGACACTGTCCCCATAGCTGAGATAGTCACCCTCCTACCTAGTCCTATTCTAGAGGTTATATCTCTGAACATCAGCCTTTTGGATGTTGGAATTCCAACAAAATTCAGTTCATATTATCCAATAACTTTTTACTAAGACTATGAAAAAAAAAAAACAGACTATTTAAGCCTTAACTTACCCTCCATATTTTTCATCGCAGACATTATTTTCCAGGTATGAAGTGGTTAGCTAGCCTACCTGTGGAATTGTTTTCCCCATGGTGACCTGCTTACTCTTTTTGTCTGTCTCTGAGGCTGTTGTGTAGCCTGCAGAGCTGGGGGCATCCCAAGGAGCTGGGAAGGAGGGGAATGGTAGATAGAGACCTAAGACTCTGGATTCATTCCAAGAATGAACCCTTTTTATCCCCGCTGCTCTTTTTATATTGTTTAGCTGGCTACTAGATTTGGCATTGCTTGATCAGACAGTATCTTTGCCTCCCTCATCTGAATTCCTTCTTCAGCACTTCCCTGGAAACCGTGTCTTTACCCACTTATTTGAGGTCTTCCTTTGCTTTGCTCCAGAGGACATTCTGCCTAAGATTTGTCTAGCTCCTGTAGTTCTCTGCAGTTATGGGGCCACATCTGGGTCAGGGTTCTAGCTTGGGAAAGGAATTGCAGACCATCTGGCCCCGGATACTGTTGCACACTCTTGTACCATTGCACACTATTCACTTTGAGTGTTGTCTCAACAGTGATTCTTAGGGTCTGCCTGCTGTGCTACAGCCTCCATATGTAGGTACTTAGCACACTCATTTCTGATTTGTGGTTCCGATGTGAAATCAGGATACCTAGACCTCCTCTGAGGTCAGCCATGAATTCTGCCATTGGTCTTCCCTTTGGTATCTAGTTCTAGATTATTTGAAAATAAAGACTAAGGAAATAAACTTACATATTTATATAGAAACATGTTTGGACAGTATCCAGTCTCATTTTCAAGTAATAATACCTGAGATATTTTTTGTACTGTTGTTGTTTCTCTAATTTAATATTGGGATGACCACAAAAACTTCATCTGATAGGAGAGCATTGGATCACATTAAAAAAACAAATTTGAGAGACAAAATAATGCAATCACATCAACATCCATTTTCTCTTTCTTCCTTATTACATAACAAGTCCACACTTAACAAGGAAATCTGGGGATTCTTGGGCCTTACCACACATTTCTCCCGAAAGTCACCTCTAGATCTCAGTAAAAGTTTCATTCCTCCTGGGGCACATTGACCCATTTGATTGATGGTTTAATATCTTCCCTCAAAGTACCAACTAGTGCTGGCTGTTTCTTTTAATTTCAAAAACTGTTCAGTAGTAACACAGGTCATTACTGATCTCCTGACCCAGACCCTGGATGCCAACAAAATTAAGTGCTTGCTATGAGTTAGAGATAACCTGCAGGCTATCAACCTATTGGTGATGAATGGTACACTATAATGGCTCCGCAATATGCACATGATTGTCTGATTCATATTCATTGGTCCATATAGGAAGGGTGCTGAGACAGCTAAATAATTGAGTCACATAATGCAATTAAACTTTCTCTGTTAGAGTGCTCTTTTACCTCCATTCTTCTTGCTGACACTATGCACAGCAGACGTCACCCCAGTGCAATTACGCTCATTGGCTAATACTAAGTTTCTGGAGAATGCAGGAGGCCTCTTGTTGTTGTTGTTGTTGTTGTTGCTCTTACAACTTTTTTATTTGAGCGCTCTGTAAGTCCAATGCCACATTCTCAAGGCACAAGTTCGGGGCTTCAAATGATGCACATAAAGCCCTTTATGGAACACATTACAGCAGGTGCAAGTAGCCTTACTTTTCTAAGAGCATCCAGGGCCCCAGAATTGGTCATTGGACTATCAGCCTAGATATTACCTTTTAAGGAACAAGTAACATTTTCCCACATGCAGAGTGCTCCTGAGTACACTGGGGCTTTAGCAGTTTCTTTCTCGCAAACAAAGCAATAATGTACAGGATGTAACTCTACCTGTTTTCCATTCTTCACCACTCACCCATCTCTTCATTTATCTTTAATGATTAATATGCTAATGATAATTTCGATTAGAGATGAATGCCCACCATATAGCCTACGATATCTGAGTTCATTTCTTGTGACATGTGTAAAATATGCACAACAGTCTACAACATAAATGATTCCCTTTATCTGGGAGAACACAGAGGCTAAGGTAGGCTAGGAATCTTGCCCAGGATCACAAAATGAGTAAGTAAGTCTATGTTTAGTAATAACTCTTAACTCCAAAGCCTACACTGCTCCTGTAACCTGGGTACAACTTGATAAAAGATGTTAGAAGGAAAATATTCTTTATTTTTCAATACCAGTTGAAATCTGTTTCTGACAGCATCTAGCATAATTTGTAGAGGAAAGGAAAGAAATGAAGCCCCTTCTATTGTACAAGTTCTCCATCCCAATCATATGACTGTCAAATCAGGACACAGCTTCTGTTATGGGACACTAGTGCCATGCAGTATTGTTGTTTTTACAGAATACTGCATCCCAGAAGGTTCAACTGTGCCTGTGTTTTCAGAAAAATAACAAAGGAATTAGATTTCTTATGAGCATCAAATCTCCATTGTCACAGAGACATCTTAGGTGACTTTTCAGAAGTGACTTTGCTGTGCCAAGAAGAACATCTCATTAAGGAATGCTAGGCAGACACTGCTCCTTTTTTATATGAAATGTCCATATAAAACATTGATTTATTTTTTAAAGGATTTATAGTGTTCTTTGTGTAGAACATTCTCATGGTCTAGAACTAGCAATCTGTTAAAAATTTTGTGACAGAACACCTGAACTCCTGTAACATAGATTTCCTGTTTTATTTTTAAATATGATAACAAATAGATTAATGGATGGGGGAGATAATAGAGTAAGGTGTTACTGCTGTCAAGTGTCAAGTCACATTCTCACTTGTGTTTAGGTTATACAGACATAGTATATTTAAAAATATAAAATAGAACATTTAATGATAAAAATATTCCAACATCCAAAAGAAAGTAAATGATAATTGTTGTTAGATGTTTTACTCTTTAATGTAGTATGTGGTCAAGAGTTTATTAAATGATTATTATTTCTTTTACATATTGGTGGAAGTATTAAGGCAACTCCAAGTAGTTAAAAGGGAGGTTTATTTTGTGGGGTAACTTACAATAAAGGGATAGGTTACAGGGTCCGGGAGAGGTAAGGTGCAGTCCAGTGGTGTTCTCTATAGAACTCTACTCGGTCTACCTCCAGCAACCAGGATTCAGGAACCAAGAGAGCTGGCACATCCAGATCTCAGGTCTTAAGGGTGCCTGTCTTGGCCCCGCCTCATAGGTGTGACAGTTACCAGAAGCCTCAATGGGGATAGTACCTCCACGTCACAACTAGAACAGCTACCTACTACATTCACATATTAACTATTATATATCCCATGATTAAAGCTAGTGAGAACCCCAGGATTAAAGCTAGTGAGAACAAAGAAACTTTGGAATTACTATTCAGTTGTGGCCTATGAAATTTTATGGTCTTTTTGAAAATAAAGTGAGCAGTGTGTCCATTGTTTATACTACTTTATGTTGCAATGATGATGGTTTCAATGTTTCCTCACATTTTCATTTATTTGCTTATTTATAATTTTTAGAATTTATTCAACAAACTTCTGTTGAGTCTCAGAGCTATTTGGCGACTGGGGATATAAATAATGAACACCATCTTCACGTCCTTTTCTTTCACAGAACCTATTGTCTAGACTGCAGGAAGATGCAGTGATATATGAATAATTAAAGAGCAGGGTAAAGAACAGTAGAAGGAAAGTAAAGTGTGATGTAGCCAATACAGAATTTTTGAAGTTCAAATAGAGCTTCACATTAAGATGTTCAGCTAAGCTGAGCCTGAAATACATGAATGAAAATTAAGCAAAATAAGACAAATTAATATTCTGGGCAGAAGGGAAAGTATATATATATGATAGAGATTAAGTGTGCTTAAATCCCTGGAAGAATTGAAACAGTCTCTATAGTTTTTATTTACTGAAGATTGATTTAGCATGAACTTGAGAACCTTTGGGCACAATGCAGGAGATATCAGCAAGATACCAATCCTGAAAGGCTTGGTCAGTTATGTTGGAAAATAAGAATGTTACCAAAAAGGTGGTAGTGTTTAAAGAAAGAGAGGTGTGTTTGAGTTATACTTTTGCACAGTTCATGCTGCTTTGCAGTTTCTAGGAGGATTAACGGAGGACCCACAGGAAAGATAAGAGGAGATAATTACTACTACTGGTTACCCAAAGACAGTGACGGTGGTGAGCAGGAAGAGAAGAGAAGGGAAGGAGATGGAGAGCTGATGCTAAGTCTGGATGATGCTTGGGAGAGAGAATCACTACAGTTAGTGATAAATAAAGGGAGAAACAAAATAGACAATGATAACCGTTTTCTGGAAGCAGCTACATAAATATTGAAAAGTATTCCTGTGTAATTTAGTGTCTTAGAGTATATAAAAAATTTCAATATAAACCATATCATCAAATATTAGCTACCATACTTGATTCTGTTAAAATGTTTTAGATGATTATTTTCTGGGCAAATTTTCTCCATATCTCCTATAACTATACTTTGTATCACACCATCAGAAGGGCGGTTCTGTGAAATTCGGAAATTTCTTTGTCAGTTGTTTATAGAGAGACTTTTGAAATGGCTCTGAATCTCAGAAGTCTTTGACAAATGACCTTAATCCTGGGTGTTAGATGGCTTCTTACATAAAGCAGATGATGTAGATTTTATCTAAGGACATCCACTACTTTCTTTTTCCCACGTCTATGTGGCATGCGAAACATTCTGTTGAACCATGTTGCAGCCACTTCACCCTGGAGTTAATTTTCAAATGCTGGGACTCAGTGGTCACCATCTGAGTATGTATGATGTGATCTGACCTCTGATGGGAGCAGATTTATTTCAATAGGAATTTAGTATTTGTTCCTTACACCTCAGCTTTTTCCCTTTTGCTTCTTTTTGTCATTATAAGATTGAAAGTCTCTGCTGCATTAGTGCACAGAACATAAAGCACAAAGCTCTCCTTGAAAGGTAATTTTCTAAGAACAATATATATATATATATATATATATATATATATATATATATATATATATATGAATGCTGTTGATTGTTTGGTTTTCTGTCATTCAATGTTGCATTAAAACAACATTTTCCCCATAACTATGAATGGCCTCTCCCTTAAAATCTGGCAGATATAAATGCAACACAGCAATATTTTGAAAGTAAAACCTTCCCCCAAACCCCACTAGGTTTTCAGATGAAGTTGCATACTAGTCAGCTGCACACAGCAATGCGCAACAGTGTTGATCGTTGGAGAGAAGAGTAACCAGTTAATATATTTTCTCACCTTTCTTCTGTTGACTTAAGTGATGATGATTCCTACAAACCACTTGATCTGATTATTTTTCTTTATTTTCATTAAGGCAGATTCATTTACTTCATCCTTGATTCACGGAATGTACAATTCTAAATAATATTGTTTGCATTCTTATTGTTGTTCTGAAATTTTTTCTCAGTAAAAATTTTTCTCCCCGCCCCCAACTATAAGGTCATTGTAAGAAGTTACTATGTCTTGATTTGAATTCTCAGAACCTAGACCATGGTTTGATCTTGATAGGAATGCCAATAGATGTCCTTTGAAGAAAAATAGTTTTGAATAAATTAAGGGTAGGGTACTGATTATGGAATTACAACTATACCTTTACAAACTCTAAATTTGAATTTCTTATTTTAGGGAACTGATAAATTACCTTAGTAACCTCCTTACACTTTGCAGAGTTGAAGATCTCTTCAATGAACCAGTATGTTGGACTGGCAGTCTTTGAGATTAGCTGCAATGCCATGCAGAAGTCACATAGATGCACTTATTCACATCATTTCCATTCTCATAGATCCTGAGAAGAAGGCAGGCTGGTTTAGGAATTAAAAACTAAAAGTTAGGAATAACAGTCTGTGACTGGAGAGATGGCTCAGTGGTAAGAGTACTTGCTGCTCTTCAGAGAACCTGGGACCACTCAGAATCATCTGTAACTCCAGTTCCAAGGGATCTGATGCCCTCTTCTGACCTCCACAAGCATCAGGCACACACATGGTATACTTTCATGCATGTAAGCAAAACACTCATACACATAAAATAAAAGTAAACTGATCTTTAAAAAAGTAATCTTGGATTGGGACCTAGAAGAAGTCATTTCATAAACTGTACTAAATATTTAGTATGTAAAATTCTAGCTGTCTCTATCTGATTAGCCATGTGAAAACAAGTCACATTTGCATAATCAAAAGAGAAAACCCAGCCCTATTATGTTGTCTTTTGAATTATGTAACCTGGTATCCCTAGTATGGTTTTCTGCTCTGGTTTGCATATTGCCAAGGTCCAATATACTTGCAGACCATGAAGAGAATTTAAAGTTCATCCTAAGGTAGTTTCCTTTCATTTGAAAATTTTGGAGAAGGAGGTTCTTGATCTTACAAAATCTCTTATTTATTGTTTGCCTAGGGAAGTCAATAGTTTTGAGATCTGACCAACAGGATATCCATTGTGCTTATCAAGAATTTGCAAGGCTCCTATGAGCTTGGTGTGTTGTGACAGTGTGTATTTATTAAATGCTTTACAGTGTATTTTCAGAGTTTTTGACTTAAAATAATTATATTGATGTGTATACATTTAAGTAGCCAAAGGTAAGAAAATTGTATAAACAATAATATTATAAAGACTCTGAGATTAAAACTGAAATACGGTTTACAAAGGAAATTGAAATACTATTTACAAAATTCAAAGATAAACATCCAAATACATTCAGGAATTGACATCAAGGGATTATAATTTTAATTATCTTTCCTTTTCCTGATGATGGTTATGATAAAAGTGAATGAAGTGGGGCTGGAGAGATGACTCAGTTGTTGAGAGCACTGGCTGCTTTTGCAGAGGACCTGAGTTTATTTCCCTGCACCCACGTGGTGACCCCTAACCACCTGTAATTCCAGGGGATCCTATGCCTTCTTCTGGCCTCCATGGACACCAAAGATGCACATGGTGCACAAACATACATGCAGGCAAAGCACCTACACACATAAAGTAAGGTTTTTGTAGTTTAAACAGTGATTGAAGTAACACATGGTATTTATATAACATTTAATTATCTAAAAGATTTCTTTTAAATATACATACATATATATATATATATGTATGTATATATATTATCCCATTTTTGCCTTCGAAGAACATGTTTAAGAATGAGAAAACAGAACCTCAGTCAAATGACTCATTTAATGTCAGAGTTACCTAGATGTGACTGGGTGACTTCATCCTAAAGTCCTTTTAGTGGTATGATTGCTCATTGCACTTTGAAACTAATACCAATATGGTATAAAAACAAGCATTCTTTGGAGATAGAAAAGAAAAATATGAAATATATTTAAATGTAATACCCTTTCAACGAAACGGAATAATAACAGTTTAGAATTTCTCCAACTTTACAAAACTCTATTTAACTTATAATCTATAGATAGTGGTCCTGTGTTTGATCAGTCCTGGCTTGTGATATCTGTGGCCTGATGTGTGTTCAATTCCATTGCTTTACTTTATATTTTAAGACAGGGTGTCATGTAGCTCTGCCTGGCCTCAAACTCATTATTTTGCTAAGGATGGCTTTTAACTTCTGATCTTCCAGACTCTCTCCCTCCCCAGGGCTTGAATAACAGATGTGTGCTAACACACACAAACTCAGTCTATATAGTACTAGGGATTAAGACCAGGACTTCACGCTTCATGAATGCTTGGCAAGTATTACTACATAACTGAATCTCAAGACCCCAATTCCATTATTAATGATATAACACATGAAAGCATC
This sequence comes from Peromyscus californicus insignis, assembly GCF_007827085.1. NCBI lineage: Eukaryota > Metazoa > Chordata > Mammalia > Rodentia > Cricetidae > Peromyscus > Peromyscus californicus. The sequence goes on along the minus strand of NW_026294534.1, from coordinate 21,074,541 downwards.
AAATAACTAATAGTATTGCCTTTGTCTCCACCATTTTCTGAGGTTTACCAACTTTTAACAATACTCCTTATGTTTTAATTGGAACTTGATTCTTAAATATTCCTGCTTAAAAAGGAACATTTGTCTCCAGATGATAAATTGGAATTTTTTTCCTTATATTATTCTCACAGAGTGAGGTGTGTGTTTGTGTATGTAAATGTGTGTGATAACAGGGATTGAAGCCAAGGCCTCACCTGTGTTGAGCAACTGCTCTTGTCATTAGCTGCACCCCAGTGCCTGACTGCATTATCTCTAGGTTTGGTGAGGATGATTCATAAGTTGAGTACATTTGAGTGGTTGCTTGCTTTCCCCTTGAATTATTTTTTTTCTTATAACCTTCTCTCAACTGTGTCCATAACAGCTGTCCTCATTCTCACTTCCTGATCAACTGACAGGATATGTGTCATAGTTGATGGCAATGGTGAGGGACACACAGATGATGTCTGCTTTCATATCCTCTTCTTTAGATTCTGTAAATTATGTACAGTCACCCTGTGGCTGGCAAACACTAAGTGACAATATGAGACTGAACTGAAATGGGATTATTATTGGTTGGAGCTGGATTCCTGAGTTCAAATTCTGAATCCACCATTTTCTGGCTTGTATGACCTCAGACAAGACATTCATGACAAGCGGTCTTTCATATGCAAATTGGAGTAATCTGTTGTGATATATTTGATTACACTGTGTGAAGATGTGTCACTGTGATTGATTTAATAAAAAGCTAAACAGCCAATAGCTAGGCAGGAGTTACAGCAAGGACTTCTGGACAGAGAGAGCTCTAGGGAGAAGAAAGGCAGAGTCACCAGCCAGATGGAGAGGAAGCAAGATAGGCATTACAGAGTAAAGGTAACTGAGCCACGTGAAAGAATGTTAATTAATAAAAACGAGTTAATTTAAGTTATAAGAGCTAGCTAAAAACAAGACTAAGCTATCAACCAAGCTTCCATAATTAATAATAAGTTTCTGTGTCATGATTTGGGACCTGGCTGTCGGGACAGAGAAAGACTGGCTACAGTAATCCTATTCCACTTGGGAGATCTGTCATAAAGGCTGAATGATTAGCTCTCAAGAGGCTTGCACCTTCACCTATAATCACACAGTAAACAGGTCTTATTTTTGCCTTCTACTCACATAGTTTCCAAGTTTCTTATCATTAACAAAATAATGACTCAGTAGCTTTCAAAATCCTGTCTTCTGCCGGGCGGTGGTGGCTCACGCCTTTAATCCCAGCACTCGGGAGGCAGAGGCCGGCGGATCTCTGTGAGTTCGAGGCCAGCCTGGGCTACCAAGTGAGTTCCAGGAAAGTCGCAAAGCTACACAGAGAAACCCTGTCTCGAAAAACCAAAAAAAAAAAAAAAAAAATCCTGTCTTCTGTTTCTGGGGGTGAGGTCTGCTGGTGTTGGAGGAGCTGTCAGCCATTTCTCTTCAGACCTGTGTTCCTCTTTGATTTTCCTTGTGGCCTTTCCCACAGGGAGCCACAGGAGAAGAGCTGTTGAGAACCACAGCTTTTATCAGAGAAATAAAGGGTTTTTCAGAAGTTTCTGTCTGTGGCTCTTTGGCTAGACCAGTGTCTTACCATGCAAGTGTTCAAGAGTGTCAACAGAGCAGCATGACTTCCAGCATTTATGACCAGGATGTTGAGGAAAGCAGTTGGCTGGCATTGGTTACCGGTGTTTGACATATCAGATCATAAAAATTTTATCTGACACACACACATATACAAAAAAAAGGTAGAAGATGTACCAAGATTGCAAGTATATTTACATTGAAGCACAAATGCTTTGATTCTGTTTCCATAGAACTATTTACTAAAGTAAATGACCTATTCCACCCTCCCACAGAACAGTAGCAATAAACTTCGAAGACCCTAAAATAATTTCCACTTCCTTTCATGTTGCTCATTATTTTCTTTCCTTTCCTAGTTTTGTGTGTGCATATGTGGATGGTTGTGTGCATGAGTGTGCAAGCCTGTATGTATGCAAGTGTGAGTGCATTGAATTTATGCCTGCATGTGGAAACCAGTGGTCAATCATGTGTTATTCCTAAGGAGCTGTCTACCTTGTTTCACTAGACAGGGTTCCTCAATGGACTCTGGAACTCACTATTTTAAGGCCAGCTAGCCAGAGATCTGCATGAATCTGCCTCCTGAGCAAATTAATAATGTGTGACACTTTTAGGTGGGTTCTAGACATTAAACTCAAATCCTCACACTTGGAAAGCAAGTGTTTTATCAACTGATCTATCTTCCCAGCCTCTTCTCTTTTCCTTGAAGAATCGCCTGGTAGTTTCCTAAAGAATGTATTCCAGACTTCTAGTAGTGCTGACCAGGAGGGTCATCTGTGGATCTGGGAAGGACCTACTTGTCCTGTGGGTCTGAGAAGGCAGGCAGACAGGCAGTTGGGACACCAAGCCATCTGCTGGAAGATGTTAACATGGCAGGTTCTTCTTGTCTCAGGCATAGAACCTGGTCAAGTGAGGAAATGAGAATGGAGATGGTGGGGGTCATTCAAAGGGCAGGCAAAGTCAAAGAGCATGCCCAGCTCTCTCTACAGAGCAAGCAGAGAAAGGGGAAGAGGGCAATAACTTAGACTCCACTGGCATTCGCTTCAAATATTTATTGAAGCATGCTGGTACATGGTAAAAATATACAAATCTATACTTATGATCTCTCAAGTATAGATCTCTAATTACTTCTCTTACAAATCAATTGTTTTATTTTGTGTATTCAAGGATCCTGGATTTTTTTTCTTTTTCTATATAGTGCATGAATTGAGCAATGCTTCAATAATAACTGAGATTAAATATTACAGCCTGCCTCCCTTTTCTGTCTCCTCTAAACATTAAGATCCACTGATTCTCATAGGAGATCTGTGCATAGCCAGAACATTTACCCTCAGGCTGCTTCATGTACTCCCCTGCTCCCTATCTCTGATGAAGGCTCAACTGGTTTCTTTATCTAAAGGGCGTCTATTAAAATGGAAGGAAGGAAACCTAATAGTTTTTAGATCTCCCTGTGTTTTGTGTTTTGGATATTTAAAACTTGATTTATTGTATAATCTCCAGCCTTTGTTTTTTGACATTTCACAAGTGTATTCTCAATATTTGCTTAGCATTTGTAACATCTCCAGCTACTCTCTTATAGTTCCTTCAGATATTCATACATTGTTAGCAAGCAAAAATGCATTGGTACAAATGTATCCCTGTGTCTATTCATTCGCGCTCCCACCCTAGGTGGGGGAATGCTGTGTATTCTTATCAATTACCCTTTCATGAGCAATAAATTACTTTGAACAGAGCTCAAGCCCCTTGTGGGAGTGTGAGCATTTGATGTCCATATAAAATCTTTTAATGCCTTTATCATTTCCTGTAATGTATGGATTTACAAAAGCCTGTGGGGACTTGGTATTTATTGAAAATGGAAATTGGCATGAGAAGTCAGTAATAAAGTAAATTAATATATGATCTATTTTACGAAGACCATTTTAAATATAATTTAATACAACACACACACACACACACACACATACACACATGTAACCTCTGATATTCTATTCTGGAAAGGCTCTCTCCACCTGTGATGTGATACATATAAAATCAGTGACTTTATTGTAATTTTGTGAAATATAATTCTTGCTCCTTTTTTGAATACTTATTTTAGGATTTTTAAAAATGATTTCTAATTGCTCACATAGAAATTAGCCCATCCTTTTCAACTGCATTGGAAAGCTTGTAGTATCTTAAACTCTTTATTAAAGGCTGCCTTCCCCCTTTAAGTTGACATATTTAGCAGAAAATAGTCATGTTTAGGAGAGTCAGGCTATTATAATTTTTGATTTATCTCAGTGGCAAACCTTGTTCATATGTTCCCATGGCACGGAGTCATTTTCATAACTCACGGTCCTCTGTTTGCATCCTTATGTAAAAGAATTCCTGAAGTACAAGCCTCTTTGTACCTTTTTAAATATATTTGTGGGAGGATTGAGAATTTGTTTATGTTCATAAAACATAGCATTAGTTATGCTTGCCTCTAACAATGCTCACTGATTTGGGTTTTCACTTAAATGTGAATAATGACATGTAGCTCTGTTCAAAATTGATGACAAGGGGAAGGACAGGCTAGACTGTGAGGGGCTCATCCTTCACTTGATGCTTTCCTAAAGGCTGGTTCTGATAAGAGAGACAGTTCTTGCTAGTCCAAAATTTCATTCTAAAGACCCTGTTGGCCTCCAGCCTCTTCCAGTGAAGACTGGGCCTTGGTATTGTAACTGTTTCCCTCTTTGTTCTTATGTTGGACTGCCCTTTGGAATCCAGGAGATCATCTCATCCTGCCATCTCCTGCTTGGTAGGCACTCACACCTGACCTTCATCTTGTGGTGCTTGCCTAGGACTTCAATCCACACTAAATGTAACAATGAGATGGGAGAACAGTCTCTACTATGGCTTTCCTTTTCCTGGAAGTGCATGAGCACTCCCTAAAGTTAGTGAAGAGCCATATCTATGTGTTCTCTGAAGAGATGTCATTATCACTGCTCAGTTATTTTGATGATTTGTTTCATCTGTCAGTCTTGATAGTACAATACATACTCCCCTGACAGAGCATTATGGGGGACAGAGAATGAATAGAATGGAGACTTCCCCGTATTAAAATGTGGTAAGTTGGTAAGTTACCAAAAAGTACTATGCAAACCAGCAGTTTCATACGTAAACCAAGCAGGGAGTTGGAACTTTGAGAAATTAGTCCCCTCCACCCTCATTCACATATGCTGAAAAATCTCATGTACACTCTATGTTTTCTCCCAAGGTGTAAGGCAGGTTGCAATCCTCACTGACTATGAGATAGCCGTTAAACAGGATAACTTACAGCTACTTGTCTCAGTTCTTTCCTCAGACCCTCAGATTCTAATGGAATTTGGGAGTTCTCACATTCATGTTTTCATTTGTTCAGCAATATGTAGGTGCATCCCCCCTGGAAGTTCCGTTTTTTGCTAGGCCGACTTTTGGAAGATAACCCCTTAAGCAGATCTTATAATCATGCTGTATTGACAGTGTTTCAGCTCGGATTTCTTTTGAGCTGGTGTGGAGTCACCATTGCGATCTGATGTGTGAGCCCTAGCTGCAGGCTGCGTTCTGATGTCCTCTTCAATTTTCCAGGAGCCGACAACGGTGAAGTTCTTCCCGACTCTATCCCTTCTGCCCCCGGAACACTGCCTCATTTCATAGAGGAGCCTGAAGATGCCTACATCATCAAGAGCAATCCGATTGCACTCAGATGCAAAGCCAGGCCAGCCATGCAGATTTTCTTCAAGTGCAATGGCGAGTGGGTCCATCAGAATGAGCATGTCTCGGAGGAAAGTCTGGACGAGAGCTCAGGTAAGGGGTGAAGCAAGCAGAAGAGAGGCACCCAACCGAGGAACCTCCTCAGATCCTCACCTTGTTACTTAAGTGGCTCAGAGCAGGGGCTTAAGAAACCTGCCATCCCCTTATGTGGATAAAGTTAGCAGGACATCATCTTAGGCATCTAAGACAAATGATCTCATCTTTCAGTGACCTGGCAGCTCCCTTTGTTGTTTATTCCAGTGTAGTTCAGAGCCATTTTTCATGTTCTGCATAACTTCAAACATTCTATGAAGGTAATATTCCCATTAGAAATAAAACCAGACAGTTGCTGTTTCCATTTTACAAATTCTAAATAATTTTGAGACAAATATTAAATCTTTCATCAAAGCCACTTTAAGCAGTGTAATTTCAATCACTTTTATCTTTCCTCCTGGATGTTGCTCTAATGCCCTTATTCTCCACAGCTGGTGGTTTCTGAATTATTTTTCTGAAGCTGTTTTGATTATTCAATATTGATATACCCAGGACTAGAGCAAAGCATTCTGATGGGCTTTCAATATGAGTAGATTTTTAGGATCATCTTTATTAGTATGGCTAATTTTGCTGATAAATGATGAGAATATGACCACACTCAGCTAAGGTTTACCGAGTACTCAAGCTATGGGGCCTTGTCTAGAGAGGCATTATTTCAGTATTTACAATCATTTATTGGGGTACATAAGATTATTGACTTCTAACAGATAAGGAATTGGAGGCTCAAAGAGATCTTAAATGTGCATTAAGTGTTTGTACTAGGTCTCAGTATAATATTTTTTGATAAGAACATTCAAGTATTTTTAAAAGTTTAGATTTATTTATTTTATTTAATTTGAATGTTTTATGTACAAGTATGTATGCATACCATGTATATGCTGGTTACCCTAGTAGATCAGAAGAGGGCATCAGATCCTCTGAAACTGTGGATGTTGAGAACCAAACTGGGGTCCTCTGCAAGAGCGATAAGTAATATTAACCACTGAGCTACCTCTCTAGCACACTATCAGAGATTTCTTTTGCCTGCTCTTGAGACTCTTTTCTACCGATTGGGTTGCCTTATCCGGCCTCGGTATGCTGGCTTTTGCCTTGTCTTATTTTATCCTGTTTTATGGTGTTTGGTTGTTGTCTCTTGGAGGCCTGCTCTTTTCTGAAAGGCAATGGAGGGGCATGGATCTGGGGAAGAGAGTAGGTGAGGGAAGGTGCTAGAAAGAGTGGAAGGAGAAAATTGTGGTTGGGATGTACTGTATGAGAGAAGAATCTATTTTCAATAGTAATAAAAAATAAATTAATGAATAAAAATTAAGCATACATTTTTTGAAAAGTTGGTTTTATATTTCTGCATATGACAAAAAGTCATATATGCTTTTGAACTTTATTTCTTCTTCAAACAAGTTTAAGCTTGTACTGACCCTATATTATTCTTTTTTATGAGTCCTGATTTGGTCAGTTAACCAGATATTAGATTTTGAGTAAGTCAGAAAGCCTTGGTATAATTAGAAAATTTCAAATGAGCTCATTGTGTTAAATGTAATGCTGGTAGTCAGTCCATCTTAAATCTTTCAGAATATTTAGTGATAGTAAAGATACAGCTCAGATGGGTGTTCTGTAAACTCATGGAAAGGACAAGACAAATATTCTAACAAATACAGTATAAATGAAGTTTAAATGTTTTAAGAGAGGTATGTAGCATTATGGATTCATGGAATCCCACTGGGAATTTTATGGAAGGGACATTACTGATCCAGATAGGCATCACTGATGATGTACTCTGTAAAAGTATGAAGCATCTCTATGCTGTAAAGGTCATTATCATTAGCCAATGGACAAAAGCTTAATGTATACACAGTAAGAAACTTAGTTTGTTTGATATGTAATTTCCTAGTGTAGGAGAATGGCAGCAGATCAAGAATGCGATCAGTGAGGTAGAAGGCCTCAAAGGCCATTGGATGAGATCTGCACTTGTGTAGATGTGTTAGTGGTCATGATTATGTTGCAGTGCAGGCGTGTAGTGACTAGAATGTGCTTTTCAGGACTAATCCTGCAGAAAGGTTGGAAATGTCAAGGAAAAGTGAAAATGAGGAAATTTGGAGACCTAGATAACTTGAGGAAGGAAAGAGAAGTCAGAGTTTTAAGTAGGAACTGGATGCCCAGTATAAGAAGCACTATAGTAGCTATGAATTTAGGAATATTTAATAACATAGGACATCAGAGCTGATTGGATAAATAAATGAATGGAGACAGATTAATATCAATTAACCTTTTGCTAGGAGAGTGGTATAATTAATCCAAATTACATTGACAGGGAGAATAATCCAGAGATGGTTGTTGGGACAAGCACAATTTGAAATCCAGTAAAGAGATAGAGGTTTGAGTGTTGACAGAGTTCAGAGGCACATGGGTACATTTGGCAATTATCAGTAAAGAATGAAGGTATAGAGATGGAGGAGTTGTCAAGGAAAAAGTCTGTGTGAATAAGAAAAGCAACTCGGATCTAGGAGCTTGTCATCAGAAGCCAGAGGGAGGAGAGTCCTATCTGACAGAGAATTAACTGGAGTATGCAGAGTTCCCAGGTAAAAGAGGAGGTTGCTCAAAATGATCTTCAGGAAATACTCTGTCAATACTGGAAAAGGACAAGAGTGAAAACATGCATGCACACATACACACACACACACACACACACACACACACACACACACGAGAGAGAGAGAGAGAGAGAGAGAGAGAGAGAGAGAGAGAGAGAGAGAGAGAGAGAGAGAGAGGGAGAGAGAGAAAGGTAGGGGAGGGAATGAAGGAAGAAGGAGGAATTATTCTCATGCAATTAACTTAATTAACTTGGGATAAAGGTATTAAAAGTGCAAAATTCTGGCTGGTGCAGAATGTGTTGCACATTCTTACTCTTTCGGGATTCGATGAGAGTAGAAGGTGAACACTGCCTGCCTTGGATGTATGTCTCAAGACCATGGCATGCTTGGTGGAATTCTGGAATGTAATAGAGGAACAGTGGGACATCTCAGGAATCATGTAACAGGTTTATACTTAAATGTCTGGGACCAAGAGGTCCAGGTTGTTTGTGACATAATTAGATGTAAATGCTGTGTTCATTTCCACCATATTCTTCAACACTATGAGCAATTTCCCCTACACATTCATATGTTCTTCTAATAAAAATTTTTACAAGTTCTCTTTATGATATTAGGGTGAGTTCCATACACGAGTTATACTTTTCCATCATGAATCTGCTCAGGGTTTTGACCACCAAGTGTAAAGCATCATATTTTCTGCTGGGATTTGGTACTCCTGACCCTTTCTATTATCTCTTTGAGAGCCATTTCTTATTCTACGTCAAGTCTCTTATATTCTTAGTCAAAATTTCTAGAATTGTGAGTATAGTTTCCTTGAAACAAAGATTTATCATAATCAAAGTTATGGGAAAAATATACTTGTTTCCTAATTTGAATTCCCAAACTTCAGATGTATAAGGCCTTATTAGATAAACTTGCTGGTAATGGTTGAGACAGAGACAATATAGACCTTGTTTAGAATGAGAATTTTGCAGGAGAACACTAACATATGGGAACATTAACAGAAGTACACCCAGCATATAAATGGTGGCCTACAAATGTCAGTGGATTATGAAACATTGTTATGTCCGATGAGACCTCAAATGCCATCATCCCAATGGGGCTGTATGACACATTCTAAGGTATCCATTCCCTACATTGGATAAACTGCTCCAAATGTAAGAAGAATGTTGTCAAATGATCAGCCATTTTTATACCACTGCTTGGAAATCTTATATCTATCCTCATTTAACAGCCCTTTGGTAAATATAGCAAGCTGATTTAATAATACATCCTTTTGTAATTTCACAGCATTCTGTTTCGTTATTATTTCCTGCCTTTCAATTTTGCTAGAATTGCTAAGCTACTCCTTGTCTTGTAGAAAGCATCATTGATGTTGATTGTTGATTATGTTTTCTTCTAAATAAAAATCTGTCTTCTCATTCTTTCTTTAGGCCCATAAAAGTTGTATATTTCAGAGCTATCATGCAGAACAAAAATTCATAATTGACAAAATCAGGAGAGATTACATATGCTAGTTATTTTAATGCCATTGGAAAGGAATTTAAATCTTAACAGTTACTTCTTTGAAAGAAATTTAATAAGCACAATCTTTTTGTCCAAGTCATTTTGGTTGAATCAATAGGAAATAACTATTGCTCTTTAAATATTTTTCCTGTGTTGTTAATGAAAATTGCCATTTGCCGCACCCTGTGATTCTGTTTCCTCAGTTCTGTATTAATACTAGGATGGTGTGAACAGCTGCAAGAAGCATGTAGATATTTATCCCAAATCAATACATTAGTACAATTAAGCTTAGAAACAAAATAGCCAAGGTATTGAAAAGTAGAAGATGCAATAACTCTCTGGGGTTCTCCTCAAGAAGTAGATGCTGTGGCTGGACTACCCTTCAGACTTAATGGCTTTTGATGAGATCTGTAAAATAATCCCTTACAATCCAGCAAGATTGAATGGTCTTCAGAGGCCAAGGACAAGAGACACCATTTGGCCAGAGGCACAGCAGAAATGGTCCATGTTCTGTTAAATCCCTGTATGAAGTCACTCTTGACCTGTTTTTGAACATGTTTCCCAATTCCAAACTACTAGGATGGATCCACCTTTTGGTTTTTTGACATATGGTCCTTATTTCTTCAAGGGTATGATGGGAATGCATAGGATCTGAGAGTACTGAGAGTAGGCATCGAATCTTTTGTGTTTCTGAATTGGAAGCAATAAGTCCTTTCAGTTGTTAAAAGCTGCAAACTGCCTTTGGTCTTTCTGGTAATTTGGACCCGTCATCTAACTGTTCAAATAAGAAGAAAAAGGATTGTGTGTTTTCATGCAATTTAGCTGGGAAAACCCTGAGCTAGAGTTCTTTCCTGCAGAAAGTACAATTTATTTGACATGAGTTACTGTGTTTTCACGGACATGGCTATACCTCTTAGTAATGTACACTCTCAGTTCTCTGCGTGAGCCAAGGGATCCTCTCTCATTTGTTCTGCCTCATTTCGTTTGGAAATATGGGACTCTTCTTCCTTGTGTTTCGCTTCTGTTAACTTCTGGAAGCATCGAATGGAGGAGTAATCCCAACCCAGGAATCGTGCCTCTGTGAAGTGGGTAGTACATTCAAGTAATACAGGAATGAAGGGCCTTCGTGTATCACGTGAACATATACCACACAACACCACAAACACCAAAACCAGTACACATCACACATCTTCATCTCCACAATCAGTGTTATGTTGCTTATGGGAAACTTCTGTTATCAATAAGCTAAACCATTTATTTATTGCTCAGTAAAAACCAAGAGGTTTTTTGATTGTTGTTGGTTTTTTTGTTTTTTAAATAATGTTTTATGGTTCTTGTTTTGCCCAGGAGGCCTCGAACTTGACTGTGTGAAATGCTGTGTATTTGAGTGTGTCTGGAAAAATGTCTCAACTTGGCAAACTTTTTTTTTCTATTTAAAGAACATCATTTCAGGCATCTCACTCTATGTTATTCCTCTTTACACACTGGAGCCTTCCTCTTGGGATAAAAGGTGAATGGATTGCACCGAGAAAAGGAAGAAGAGTAGAAATAAATGTGTATTAAATCTTTGAGTTTGTATCTTAGAACTTGGCTGTGCTGGTGATGAGGATTTGAATATGGTACCTTCCAGGAAAACTATCGATGTACAGTTGCCTTCAGTGAGTCACAAATCACCAAGGCACTTTAGGGAAGCATACATTTGAGTCCACAGAACATAGGAAGAATCAATCTCTGGAGTGTTTTGCTGACATCTGTGGGTTTAGAGTTCACTTTTATAGAAACGCCCTTACTCACCACTCTGTACTCCATCTTGTTCATCAATGCTTCTCGGAGAAACTGACATATTCTTAAAAGGTCTGTAGGCAATCATTATGAATTCCATCCGTAACATGTATTGGACCCTGAAGGACTTGTCTCTAGTGTCTAATTTAACCTTTCCTACAACAACAAAAAGTTTGGACATCGTTTCTCCCCAATCTATCTTTGACAGCACTAGAAGCAGATCCTCCCTTCCTGACATTAGCCAAAAACAACTTAGCACAGGGTCTCACTATGTAGCTTAGCCTGGCCTGGAGCTTGCTGTGCAGCCTATAAGCACCTGGACCTTGTAATCCTCCTGCCTCTGCCTTCTTTCAGACCCTAAATTCTTGAGCAATTATTTTTGGATAATTTTTCAGTCTTTTCTGTTCACATAACATTTAAGTTGTATTTTTTTATTTGAAGTTTGAATTATAAAGACCTCAAACAAAATGAAACACAGTCAAGATTTCCTATGGTCAAGAAAGTAGGTGTGGATGTTAGATGATGCTTAGATGTATTTTGAATGTAGCTGTTCATTAACAAAGATCTCCATTAGACAGTGTGTCTCATAGCTTCCCTTCATGTTTTTCCTGGTATAAAATGGAGTAATAAATATATCTACCATCAATTATTTGAAGGTTAAAGAACTTAATACATATGACTTGTTTAGCCTAGTACTTGATATACAGAAACATTACCCCTAAAATGATAACAATGTGGTATTTTAAAACTTTTTTAAAGCTTCAAAAGTGTCCGATGATTTAAAAATCTACTGTCACACTTTGACAATTCCAAAAAGATAAAAGATTGATTCATTAATTATTTGACCTCATTGAATAATAGTTTACTATTTGACTGTTGGCATGGCTAACACATATCAAATATCGCATGTTGTGAACTTAGGCTACAAAGAGGTGATTTTCATGGATGTAGGAAGAGAAAATCATTGACTAGGGCATTAAAATCATGATCCTGTTGTCAGAATGTAATATGGCATAGAAGTAAGTCCTGTATAAGATGGTGTCCTCTAAGTGACCCACCAAGTCCATTTCTATCTCTGACGTTTCTCCTTCTTGCTATTATCAGACAACACTATCAAGTTAATTTGCTTGCCTCTGCCAGACACCTCTGAGCTGATTAATTCTAATCTCTGGTGTGGAAGAAACTGGAGAGCTTGGGTGTATTCTTCTTTTCTGTACTTAAGTCTGAACTTGGGGTACTTCTGCAGAATGCGTGATGTGCTTATTATCCTGGGGAAGCTAAAGAACATTCATTAAGCATAGTGCACATACACATTTAAAGGACAGAGGGATTTTTTTTTGTCAGAATATATTTTAATCTTGTTGCTGGGATGAGGAGGCAAAAGACATTTAGCCCTAATTACTCATCTGCCAGTAAAATGAAATATGGTTCTACCTTTTAATTATCTATATTTAATTTACTATTTTTAGTAGCAAACTGTCCTAAGACAGCTAAGATCACCCAAGACATAGAATTACATTTTCATGACATTTTCCCCCAGAGATTTGTAATTTCAAATATATGGGGGATCCATGTGTTCCTAGTGAGCAAGAGAGCCCTGCTGTACAAACTAAGTTTCACGTTGAGTGTTTTTGGAGCCTTCAAGATTGACAAAGAATGGTACTCAGACCTTCAAGAAGCCTTTTCTTGTCCCAGGTGTGATCTTGTAATATTCTGAAGTTCTGGTGTCATAGAAGATGTCACATTAAATTGGTGGGACAGCTCAAAAGTGTGGCCTCCTTTTACCGGCAGCACCTTGATAGGCTGCTTGTCATGACACTCCAGCACTTGTCACAGGGGCAGACATGAATGGGCCATGCCATAGGTTTGTTTTTCAAGTCCATATCTGCCACTGACTTTATAGCATCTTTGATTCATTTCTTATATTATGATGCTTCAAACAAAATTATTTTTAAAGCCTTGATAGAATAGCATTAGTAAAGGTAAAGGGCATAGCAGCATTCTAATAGCTAAAAATGGTAATAAGTGATTATTCAAAATATAGGGAAACTTTCTATTGCTCATGCACATTTTTAGACTCTAGTCTTAGACCCATAAGAGATAAATAGAAAGTGTTGCCTTGAGTAAGTGATGAAGGCAATTCATCCAGGAGAATGGATGATTTACTGACTACTCAGAATATGGAGGAAGAAGGTGAGGCCACCTCAGAGCAAAAGCTGTCTGTCTGAAAGGCTGAGTTCCCAAGGGCTTGAGGATCAGTAGAGAAAGCTCATGGATGCCAGAGGCTGATGCCTCTAATGAAGACCTGGGATCCTCCTCCCCTCCCTCTAAGAGCTGAGCAAGGCCTTGTTACTCATGAAATTGTTTTGCTAAGGTTCTTTGGAATTTTTTCTACAGAAAGCAAAATAATTATTTACCTGGTTAGTCTCCATATAATTATGAAACATCGCCATCTGGAAAATGAAGCATAGAGTATGTGGAATGTGGCTAAAAAGACACAAGAAAACAGGTCCAGAGTTTCCCATAAGGAAAAAAATGCCACTCAAATCAAGGGCACTAGACAATTGCCACTTGCATGTGGTTTGGAAAATGGAAATGTATTAAATGACAAAGAAGGATTCTATCTTTCTTCTGGGATGTGCCTAGTCTGTATAATAAGCTGAACATCCTACTCCAGAGAACTTCGAGTGAGAGAAGACAAGCTGCAGGGGTGGTGAGCACTTGGGAACTGTGTGGAATCCCTCCCCAAGCGCCCATCACCAGGTGCATCCAAGAACTGGCTGCAACAATAACCAGGCAGGATGCTAGTGATGGGCTTTGTGCAAGTGTGATAATGAGCTGAAGATAAAAGGTAGGAGGACAGCTGTTAGGAGGCACCAGGCTGTCGTTGGCATGGTTCTGAATGTTAAATACTACTCCGGGGTTCTTTATGTTCTACGCACCAAGTTTGGATCTTACAGTAAGGTTGTGTGGCGCTTTTATTGAAAATTTGCCAAATATAAATCTTTTTCATTCTTTTCCTCTTCACCGTTTTATCCCCCTCCCTCCTCGCTTGTCCATTTCTCGGCCTTGAATTCTGAAACATCTACCTTCAATTAGTTTGAGACTTCTCTAACTTTTCATTTCCCAACAGGATTAAACCTGTTAAAAGCAACTAGTGTTTTCCCATCTGATAAATAAGCAGATTACAGCAGTAACTGCTGTCAGCATTTTTCTCATTTAAACAAATAAAGCTGACAAATGATGAAGTTCTGTGCTGCTCTGTTATGTTTAGAACATGCAGGGCAATTATTCATTTGCTGCCAACATTAGTCTATCCACAACTAAACCATCCCAGAGCTTGGAAAGCTTATTAGCATATCAGTACCGTAGTTATATGTTTATATTCTGTGAGGCTCTACTCCATAGCAAAGGCTGATAGGTGTAATTTGCACAATAATTTTCAAGTATTGGGCTTTTCCATACTTAAGAGTTATGCAAGTTATTGGGTACAATGCTACTCTTCTTTAGGAGATGTTGTCTTTTATTAGTCTGGAACTTTTGTACCACTATAACATTTCCTATGATCAAGCTAGCTACCATCTCTGGAGATAGAAAAGTAGATAGCTATGTCTGCTTGCAACACAGATGGGTGAACTTCAGTAGAGATGTAGGAGCAGTTCCCTTAAATAGAGAAGTTTTGCTGAGATATTTCTCAAGTGTGGATGTAGATTTGCATTACTGTCTATATATGTAAGTGTGTGTGTGTGTGTGTGTGTGTGTGTGTGTGTGTGTGTGAGAGAGAGAGAGAGAGAGAGAGAGAGAGAGAGAGAGAGAGAGAGAGAGAGAGAGAGAGAGAGAGAGAGAGAGTCTGGCAGTGTCATTTGCGACCCACCACCTTGATGACGCTGATTGGAAGACTACACTGTATTCAGGAGCAGTTGTTGGTGTTGGCTTTGCTTCTGGCCTGTTGAAGAGCGTCTAAAGTGGAACAGTAGCTGAACTGTGCTGATATTGAATTCATGACATAAGGCTTTCCCTTTTAATCTTGGATGAATGTTGACAAAGAGTGATATAAATAGGGCATCATAAGTCTACTCTCCATGGTGGTGAGGACCTGTTTTCTCTTTGTTCTTCCCAAAGAACTATGTAAATGTCTCTGTGTGTAATAGTCAAACAGGTTCATTCCTTGTTGATCCTATGAGTACTGCTCTGGTCATTGTGCCTGTATATGCAAACATCCTTGATACAGCTCTTGTGCTCCAGGCTACGGTTCCCTGTCCTAACCCCAGGACTATATAACAGCTAGAGGTGGTAGGTAACCATTGTGTTACCCGGGCCCACTGACATTACTCAAATTAGCCAAGTCTAGGTCTTCCCACTCTACCTTTTCGATTCCCTCTCATGAGAACCAACAAAGAAAAGCTCTTGTCCAGTTTCCCCCACCCTTCTGCTTTCTGTTTGCCCTGCTGTGTGCTTCCCTGTGCTGCTGTGTGCTGCTGCGGACTGTGGTATGCTGTGCCTGTTTCTTGCTATGTAAATTTCCTCCTCGTGGCTGTCATTTCCATGTCTGCCTGTCTGACCACACTTGATTAAAATAAACTGTGGGTGCCCTTGGGGGAAGAATAGCAAACCGGTGGTTGGCATGTGTGGACTCCCTGTTGTCTGACTTGGACATGTGACCCCTCCGAGCCATTCTGATTAGACAGACTCATGAGATGGAGAGCCTGACGGGGAAGAGTGGCTTGACCACATTTTTACCTTTCAGGCTTCTCGTATGCTGCTTTAAAAATGCTAGATACGTTTTTGTACCAAATAATGGGGTTTTGTCACTTGTTTTTGTAGGCGAATAGTGCAATTTGATCATATCCACCCACCTTCACCCCTCATCACCTTGCTTCCCTTGCCCATCCCCCCCACCCCCCGACTTCTACTTTGCTATTTGTCTTTGTTGGATTTGGTAGTTTGTTTAGTAGGATGATCTCCAGTTCCATCCATTATCTTGGAAATAAACAACATCACTTTGTTCTTAATGGCTGGGTAATAATCTATTGTGAATATATAGCACATGTTATTTATCCATTCATCTGTCAGTGGTTCCCTAGGCTAATTTCATGACAGCTATTGAGAATAGTGCCATAGTGAACACAGAACATGTCTCCAGTGCATGCTGAGTTTAATTGCTTTGGGTATATACCCAAGAGTGGTATACCTGGATCATATATTAGTCCTGTTTTTGTTGTTGTTCTTTTAAAAGACCTACATACTGATGTCCATATAGGCTGCACTAATTGACATTCCCACCAGCAGTGTATACAGTTTGAGGGGTGTGTTCTGTCTCAGTAAGTGTTCCTGAAACGGCCAGATCTTCCTACCACTGTTCCATCTCTCACCTGTGCCAGTGGTATGATCCTTTCTTCTCTACTTAATCTTCAAGACAGATTATCCATTTGTCTTAAATGGAAGAACAATATGTAAGCAAGCCCCCTTCTGTACCACGTTACTCCTTTTCATCAACTCCTCAACTTCCCTTGACAGAATGTGTGCCCCACTCCTTGCCACTTTCTAATGAAACAGTTGTTTTTGTTTGCTTGCTTATTTGTTTTGTTTTTTAATAGATTTTATTTTCTGCGTAGTGTTCTCTCTTTTCCCCTTTGCTAGCCAACTCCTCCATTTCCATACCCTGGCCCTGCTATGTTTTCTCTGTTCACTGCTGGAGTGGGACTTGGGCTTGTCACATATTAGCCAAATGCTGTCACTTGAGCTATACCGTCAGCCTTTTATTTATGTGCAAGGATGTTGGAAATACAAGAGTAACATCACGCTGAAAGTCTTTGCTCTGGAGAAATCCACAGATTGTAGGACTCAAGTCTTTAAAAAGAAAGATGCACTCTATAGGCACTTTCCACAAGAAGAAATGTGGATTGTCAGTAGACATAGAGATGAGTACTGTATGGTTCCTCCTCCAGTCTTAGGAAGCTTACCTCAAATTATACATGATGCTTTATGGGTCCATAACTGTTTCTCATCACATATTATGAATAATATGTTATTGATTTTGTGGCAGGACTGTTTTCCCCCATGTGACTAATTCACCCCTATTCCTATTTATTTTTTAAACCTTACCATGAACAGTGGCAGGCCTGTAGTCTAGTTCTTCTTCCATCTGTAACCTTTGGATCATTTTTTTGTTTTTTGTTGTTGTTGTTTTTGTTTGTTTGTTTTTTCTTTAGGTTGACTTTTGCTAGTTTCTCTCCTTCTTTTTATTATTGAAAATAGATTCTTCTCTCATACAGTACATCCAGATCACAGTTTTCCCCTCCCTCTACTCCTCTCACTTCCCTCCACCTCCCTTCTCCCCCAAATCCACTCCATCTCAATTTCCCTTCAGAAAAGAGCAGGCCTTCAAGAGACAACGCCCATCCATAACAAAATAGAATGCAATAAGACAAGACAAATTCATCTGCTGCCTGGATTCCTTTTGAATTTAAAAGGAATTTAATTAGGCATTTAATTTTTCTTCAATTCTTTCACATGTTCGTCTTATTTCCATAATTAAGAACAAGAAATTCAGTACAGGGATAGGCATCTCATTGTGAAAAGCCACAGTGTTGGTTTCTAAGGCAGAAGCAGGGACAGCCACCAGCTCCTCCATCTATAAGCTGTGGATGTAGACAGATGACTGCCTCTCTAAGTCATGGGTTTTTTGTCTACATCATGGGAATAGAAGAGCATATTCCATCTCTGGGTGATGTGCAAGTACAGTGAGGGGATATCTAGAGCTTCCTGTGGTGCTGGACTTTCATACTAAAGCGTTGACTAAGCATTCCTATAGTGACACTAAGTGTCAGCCTGTGTCTATGGAACAGAAGGCATGTAAACTCGAAAGACTGCCCACTTGTTTGTTATTACTTAACTGATTTGGTTGGAAGGAATATCCCCTTTCATCCCTGGCACTCCATGAAGGTTGGCTAACCTTCCCAAAGAAGAACCCCAATGGTCCTTGGTCAGAAGCATGAAGATACTTTAACTCTCAAGTTAGAAGTACCAAGCATATTTCTAATGATTAGAAGGAAAATGCAAATTCATAAAAATTTCATTGAAAGGTTAAAAGACGTCAGCTTTATCCCAGCTCACAGATGTATCTTTTTTGCTGTTTGGGAACATCTGCCCCATATCTACTCAAACTACTATTCTGAGAATTTTCCTTGGTTCTCTGCAGGGTTATTAGACTTATATCAGCTTGTCTGCTTCCTATATGTCCTGTCCATTTGCTTTGAATTCCATTGGCTCTGTTATCCTCAACCTTTGATACCACTGTTTGAGCCGTTTCTTGGAATCCTGGCCTGTTTATACCATCTTACACATATTACCTTATTTATTTCAAGTCACACTATTACAGTGACCCTTCATTGGCTACAAAACCCTGTAACCACTCTAAGAACAACTTGAAACTGTGTCCCTGAGCTTAGTATGTGGAGACAATTATGTCCTAGACATTACTGTTTATATGCATTTCTCACAGTACATTTTGTACAAAGACAGAGAGCACACGGTTAATGTAATGGGAATGCTGTTCTATTGCATGGCACTGTGTTGACTGATAATACTTTGTGCATGCACTTTACAGCCTACTCAGCTCATGGAATTTAATTAGCAGTAATATATTACTGTCACAGTAATTAAAACCTTGCCTTGATTAAAAACAGAATTGTTTAATTAAAAAGAAAAGGTTTGGCTAACCTTAACTTTGTGATTGAGAAATACAGCGACCTCACATAATGTTCTCTGTCTCTGCATCAGGCTTGAAGGTCCGGGAAGTGTTCATCAATGTCACCAGGCAGCAGGTGGAGGACTTCCATGGGCCAGAGGACTATTGGTGCCAGTGTGTGGCATGGAGCCACCTGGGAACTTCCAAGAGTAGGAAAGCTTCTGTACGCATAGCCTGTAAGTACCTTTGGGCATGACCTTGGATCTTAGGAATATGGACAAGAGTTAAATACAGTTGAAGAATCCATTGGATATGTCCTGGGCTTCTGCAGAATGTAGAGGAGAGGGAAGCAAGATGAACTTTCCGATCTCCAATAAATTTTGTGTTTAAAATATCATTTTAAATGTTTGATCATTTTCTCCAGAGGACAATCAGCAAGTCAGTTTGCCTGAGAGATTCTGCCTGAATTTTCAGCACTCAAATGTCTTAACAAAGCCAGGATAACACGTCCAGAGAATAAGAAGCCCACACAAATGGACTTTGCTTCTCCCCATCCATGATGTACACACTCAGGGGTTGTACATGGAGAAAGCTAGCAATGACTGTTCATTCTACTTTCCAGTCAATCTGCAAAAATAAGGCATTAAAGACATTAAGGGATTTTTTTAAGCCTGCTGTTAAATCTCTTCTCTGCGAATCCTAAAACGTGGAAACGGGTTTTAAAGCTGCATTTATTTGACCCATGTCAAACATGCATTTAAAAAAATAGATGAGCCGGGCGGTGGTGGCGCACGCCTTTAATCCCAGCACTCGGGAGGCAGAGCCAGGCGGATCTCTGTGAGTTCGAGGCCAGCCTGGGCTACCAAGTGAGTTCCAGGAAAGGCGCAAAGCTACACAGAGAAACCCTGTCTCGAAAAACCAAAAAAAAAAAAAAAAAAAAATAGATGAAAAATGATGAGAAAATAAGAATAAGAATGGAAGAAAACCACTTTTCTTGGGGAGTCCAAGATTTCTCTGTCATATTTCAGCACCAATGTCTTTATAATCTTAGTATGATTTATGAATATACAAGCCTTTCCTCTTTTAAGTGTCCTTATCCCACCCATTCCCATTACCCTGCCTTTGGATCCTTAGACACCTCATTTTTATGCCTAGGAGTGAAAAAAAAAAAAAAAAAACGCTAGAAGGGAACTGGGAGGTGCAAGGCAGGCATCATTATTGTTGTTTTATTCAAATACTGCCTTTAGAGTGCCATAAAAAATATGGGACAACAGGGATTTATCTGAGGACTGAAGGAATTCTTCATAGCAGATGTTGATGGCTTGGGGATTAAGAATAGGAGTGAATTGCTATTTGCAGAGACATTTATGTTTCCTCAGAAATGAAATCTTCCTCTTAAAATATGCATTTCACCTTCACAATACTGGTGATATGGGAGGCCTCTTCTAGATGCCATGTGGGTCCTCATAGACCAAGAAGAGGTCACCTCGTAAGCCATATTCAGTGTGAGAGCCTTGGGAAATATTTTTCCCGCAGTTATTTAGTTAATTAAAATTAGCCAACCAATATTTTATGACTTTTAAGTAGCAGGTCAACTGAGAGAGGGAATATGTGTGCACTCATTTGTCCCGTCATAAATGCAGTTCTGTGTTCCCTGTGTGGCCTTAATCAGGCCAACCAGAGCTTTCAACCCCAGTCAAGGTAAGCTATATTTCTATAGTTCTCAATCCAATCACAGTGCAGGAAACAGCATGAAAGATTTCAACACTCGCCTACTCAATTTCTGTCTTCTGAGCTTCATTTTCCCCCCTTATCTCACCTTCCTTCTCCAGGGTAGATGTCATCTATTCTTTGAACTATTACAAATATAGTCACTCCGATCTGCCCACCTCTGGTGTCTTCTACCTCTATTCTTCCTCACTTAATTCTTGATCGCCAAGTGCCTGTTAGAAGCCCTTGTTTTTGTTTATAAACGTGATCAACAAATGGGTCAAACCACCTCTTCTAATTTCCCATCACCTGGACTGTACACATTACACTTCATCCTTCCAAACACCTGGTTGTTAGATGTGTCAACCTTACCTTTCTGACACAGAGCCCGACTCATGCAGTCTGTAATTTTGCATGTGTATTGGAACAGCAGAGAAGAGCCTAGACTCCACATCCCTGCTCCATTTCTGTGTCCATTCTGCTTCATCTTTGTTTTGTACAGGTGGACTGCATAGTTGATTTTCCTGGGTCTCCGTATCCCCAGATGTGAATTGGTGCCTATTGCATGGTACTCACAAGTACTAATTACTTAAACTAGCTGGCCCAGTGAGCACTCTTCAATCATCATCTGCTACCTGTGGCATACCTGATCCTCTCCAGAACTATTACATGTTCTGATCTTTGCTGAATTTAATTGAATGAGTGTTCTAGGTTAGCCTTTACCATGCTGCTCTTTTAAGCAGGATAGAAGCAGACAGTAGAGAATATTAATAATGGAAAAGGCACTTCACATTCGGTCACTTTCCTTTTAATCATTTGACCTTTGCAGGCTTCTGAGATCCTTTTCTGATGATAATCTTGGGATTCTCTCTGGAGATTTAAAAAAACTTGTTTGTCCTTTTCATATGATAAGCTCATTTGTATATAAAATGTTTTTTCAGGCAAAAATTGTCAGAATATCATTATAGCTCATATTATACAACTCAGTTAATGTGTTCTCTAAGAGTGTTTGCAACATATTTTTAATTTCTTCCTATGTAGCAAGTTAGAGGCTCTTTAATTTATTTAAAATTATTTATGCAAGCCAAGACATGATTTGTCATTAAATATTGCATTTGACTTGGGGACCAATGTGCATTAAAATGTAAATTGAAATTTAACTAGTGTAGTGGCATTGAAAGAATATGTGGGGTGCCTTCAGGATCTTACTTGGATGTTTTATTTGCTTCCAGGAAAAACACTTTAAAAATAATTTTCCTTTTTTATTAGACTGAGAAAGAAGAGTTCTGACTTTCACGTGTAAGTACTTTCTAGCAAATAGCACATTGCACATGAGGATACTCTTCATTCTCAATAAGTGAATAGGCAAATTAAATATGATTGTTACCATGTTTCTTCTTTTTAAGATTGTTTTTTAAGTGACAGAGGCATCTTAATGTGCTAAATAATCATTGATAGATGAATGCAGTTTATGAACGTGAGAACTGTCATCCGAAGGGACTTTACAATTTACTATCATTTTTATAATACTCAGTAAACAGTTCTATTTCAACATCTGAGCTCCTTATGCTTCCTGCATTGAGCCAATGAGCCATTAAAGATTTAACAAATTTTAAATTGCATTGGGCAGAAGCTCCAAGGCAACTGGGACGTTGAGCTGAGGGACGTATTGACAGGAGCATCTTGATGTGATCATGGTTACTAATCTCTTCAAAAACATCAGGAGGCTCTCTGGATGGTGTTGCTTAGAGACTGTTTAATTTTAATGGGAAACAATGGTAAGAAAAATCTTCTTTTGCTTTTTATGACTCATATGTTCCTCAAAATGAACTCTCTTGGGGGTAAAAGTTACAAACACGGAGCTGTGTCTTCTACAATAGATCTTCTGGATTAGGCTATGGAAGAAGGCCCAGGCAACTGTACATATTATTAAAGATTTTATGATTCAGTGAACAGACATCATTGGGATGCCTTGCCTAGGAACAATATCCCCCAAACATCAACATGCACCTTCATGCCAATCAGTAAGCAATGTGGTCCTCATACAATGCTGGATTTTCAGTTCAAATAATTTAGGAAATCCATAAGGTCTCTAATTGGGAATTTCTAATGAGCTTCCTAGACTTGAATTCTGCTAGTTGGTTTATGCCCTGTACTTTGAATAAGACAGCCGAGAATGTCTTTAGGGAGCACTGTTTGGGGAGTTCTTAATTTACCCATTTAGCATTGTATATGCCTTTTTTGTTCAACTTGGTGCAAAAAGGTAGACAGCTTGACTGAAGGGAAGGTCACTTAGCAGAGTGCATCAGTGTTCCTTCTGTCCATCCAGTGTACTCCCTTGGGTATTCTTACTGTGAACTGTCTTCTGCTAAACAAAAGCTTGAAAATCACGATTTATGGGCATTGGAGTGTTTGCTTGAGGAAAGTGACAGTTGTTTTCCCTTCTCTTTCATGTGTGAGTCAGTTGTGACTCTCATGGTCAAGTTCTAGTGTGTACACACTCTGGATTGGGAGCCAGTGTGCCTGTCATTCATCTTCACTCTTCTGCCGTAGTCACTCTGTGTTAGAACAGGGAGAAGCTGGCTGGCCATCAACTACTGGGGGCTGGAAATAGCTGAGACCTAGTTACCAAAGTGAGTTTAGAAAGGTAAAAATAGATAAATAAAGCCAGCCTACATTGAACCCCACCAAGCTGGCACAAGTCTGTCTCTAGGGAACAACTCCCACAGGCCCTCCCTCATCCGTCTGGTTCAGCCGGACTGGAGAAGACAGCACGCTGTGGCATCTGCTACTGGATCATTGTCAAAACCAGGAATACTCAATTATTCGTAGTTGTTTATTTTCATGGGTGAACATTTGGCGGCTTAGCACTATCTTTTATTCTGTGTTTTTCTTTCTCTCCTTCATCTGCTTGTGAGATGTTGTGCCTGTAGCATTAAACCCTTGGTCAAGCAAACTCTTCTTGATACTTAGGTACCCTTCCCTATTTGGGACTGGGAAATAAAGGAAATATTTCTATCCTATAGTTGAGCCTGTTCTAGCAAGTCGGTCACTTGGAAGACTACTCAGTAGGAAACCACTATTTTATTGATTTAAAAAAAAAACCATAATTTGATACATGCTGAATAAAATGTAAATATGATTTTTTTTGAGATGCCTCTAAAATATCTATGCAACTGTGCCAAGAATGAATGAAGAAATCAGAAAAATCTCATTTACAGCCATGGGGGTGCTCTATACTCACATGCTGTAGTGAAAACAGGATTAGTTCCCCTTTGCTTTTGGGGGTGGTTTCTTTTTGAAAATTGAAGGGGAAAAAAAAAGACATTAAGTTGTCTCAGTGATGCATCTCAGCTTCCTGGCTTAAATAAGTAATTTCATATGCTGAGACCTCCCAGTGCCCCCTGCTTCACGCCTGCAAAGTTAAATACAGGGATAAATAAATGTCCATACACTGTGCAGATGTAACTTCTTATGGCTGTCTTTTCCCATGACATCCTCACAGCTGTGCTGGACTCCACCCAAATGAGTGGTACTACTTATATTAGTGGTTCTCAACCTGTGGGTCGAAACCCCTTTGGGGATTGGATAATCTTTCACAGGGGTCACACGTCAGTTATCCGGCATATCAGATATTTACATTGTGGTTCATAACAGTACTAAAGTTACAGTTGCAAAATAGCAACAAAAATAATTTTATGGGAGTCACCACAACATGAGGAATGGTATTAAAGAGTTGCAGTGTTTTGAAGGTTGAGAACCACTGATTTAGGTGCTTAGATGCAAAAACTTAGGTTCAGAGGTGTGAAGCTTGCTTTCCCTGGCTTTGCTCTGCCTGTGTTCATTATACCTCCAGAGCACATGCATCTCCATCTCCCCATCCCTGACTCTTCTTTCTTACCTTATGCCTCTATCCGAGGACTATCATACTCGCTTCCTTATTCCCAGAACCCAGCTGAACTAATCACTAGCCTTATAGGCCAATTTGGACATCAAAAAGCCTATGCTCTACTATCCCCAGCTTCCAAATTCCACAAATCCAAGAGTCCATGTCTGTCTTCCCACAGCATTTTTGGATTGTTTTCATGATATCTACAACGTTTTATCCATAAGTTCATTTCTGTTTTTAGGTTATAAACTGCCTCAAGTTTCCAATATTATCGCCTCCATTTTTTTTTTTTTTACTTCTGAGTGTCTTGCCGACCTTATATATCACCTTTGTAGTAGATATCTTCTGAATAGCGATGCCATCCACTCAGACCCTGATTCCTCCTCATGAAAGGGCATCTGCTGGTTGTTTATTATGATGGTGCTCAGCTCTCTGGCTTCCTTGCGAACCTATCGCTAATGAGAACACAGAAGAATCGTCTTTGCCTTCCCTTGTCTGGAGCTGACTGCTAATCATGAACACTGTAGTAAAGCAGAGGTCAAAATGGAAATGAAGCGATGAAGCATTACAACCATGATACCTTATGACTTACATATGTGACCACAGCGGCTTACACTGTCTGCTTTGCTCCAGTACTCTCTGGCAACACACATTTCCATTGTGGAAACCACACTGCAATACCTAGTATAAACTGCACAAAAGTTTGAAACCTTACTTTCTCTTTCCATGGAAAAATGTCCCTAAAGTTAAGAAAGATAGTATTATACTTTTCTTTCAAAGGTCAATCATTTCCTATGGCCTCATATTAACTTCTAGGGTATTATTGATGGCTATGAGAGTCTTAGCCTTTGGATAACTACATAACATCATCTAGTCATGGGAAGAATGATTGCTGAAATACAGCTGCAGTCCAGTAACTAGGCTGCACACAAAGGGATGGGGTTGTATCCACCTGAAGCCATACAGATGCAGTTTTCTTGCCAAGCCCTGTGCTAATGAGTGTCAGGGTTGCACAAAGGTACCATGTAGGCTTACAGAAGCAGAGCTGGCAGCATACTTTCTGAGCCCCAGTGCACCATGAACAGAGTTCTGTGTTTAAAAGTTAAGAGTTTGGACCATGAAAGCAGCCTATTAAATCATGCATGGAGCCCTGCACATTTACATGGAACATAACATCCTATGAAGCCAGCTCTGAAAAATCAGGTCATATATGTAGCAGTTGTATAAAAACAGAAAAACTGTCCTTGGAAGCCTAAGGACACCCTCAAATTGTAACACACAGGATTTTGGAAAGGACCGTTTTTACTGCAAAGCCAGCAGCAGTATCACTGGGTCCAGGTACTAAGGTGACAGGTGTTGAGTGGTGCTGGGAAATGATGTGAGCAATGGTGGATCAGTGTTCCTGTTACAGCAACTCCCTGTGCACTCTACATGAAGAAGCAAGGCGCACACATATGGAAGTGACATTTGAGAATGTATAGTTATGTTAGATGTCTATGTAAGATGGAGGATAGTAGGGCTGTTCATACATTTCTAAATATGAGGAGTGCAGGGTGTTGCTCTATTGATAGAGTGCTTGCCTAGCATTCAAGAGGTCCTAAATTCGATTCTCTGCGCTCCAGAAATAGCCTGTAATCCCAGCACTCTGAAGGTGAACATAGGTTCTAGGTCATCAAGCTAAATGGAGAGCAAAGCCAACATTAAAGACCTATCTCAAGCAAAGTTTTGACATAATAGGCCTTAACAAGCTTTATGGCATTCTACATGTAATTATTTCCGTAAGTCATTTACTGACAATCTGCATGTTGATAGTGACCCTGTTACTGTTACCACTCTTTCTGTGTTTATCTCTATGGTCTTGTCCCATTCAACAGTGGGATTTATTTTGAGAAGTCCATCATTAGACTGTTTTGTCCTTTTGGACCCAGGTGGCATAGAGCAGTCACTCCATGGTAAATATGATATGATGGAGCTGCTGCCAACCTACCCTGCAAAGCAATTCTAAAGTAAACACATTTTTAATAAGTAGGAATTCACTTTAAAATTATAATAAAGAGAATGAAACAGTAAGTCTACAGTCATCTGTTAATGTGATTACATGTCATATACAAGACAACTGTATGTCTGAATGTTTGTACAACTGACTGTTTACAAAAGTCACGCAGATACCTAGAGCTGTGGGTGCATAACAGCATTGATGTCAGTGGCAGCATGAATTCTTCGGCTCCATTATAATTTTTTATAATGTATATTGTTTACGCTTTCCTTTAGTGATATATATGTCACCACTATATATATTAGATGCAGACATTTGTGGAATTCTTTTCTACAGTATCATTTCTCCCTTCATTTTCCTTACTAAGTACATTTTATGACATATCTAAGGTATAATTATAAGAAAACTTTGATAGAATACTATCACCCAACTCCAATAACTATCTGTTCTTTGCCAATGTGCAGAAATGTTGTTTGGTAACAGAACATTCTAGTTCTCATGTTACAATTGGGTGTGAAGCCTCCTTTGCTTCTGGTAACCCAGGGGATTCTTCGGTCTTCTTCTGTCCTCTGTGACACAGAGTTTGGAAGCATAATGGTCAGTTACTTTGTCTAATGTCCATCAGTATAATTGTTTTCACTGTACAGAATAAAAGCAGCCACACAGAAGAGAGCTCTCTTTGCCTGAATAATTTGAGCATAGCAATGATAGTAAAGAATTATAACTCATTAAGTAAGAATGCACATTGATTGAGAATGAACAGCTAGTTCAAGGAAGCAGCTGGGGGGATGCTTAGCGATAAAGCACATGCTGCACATGCTTGGGAACTGGAGTTCAGATACCCAGCACCCCCATAAAAAGCTGAGCCTGGGGATGTATACCTGTAATCCAGAACCAGGGAGGCAAAGACAAAAGGATCTGTAGAGTTTGCTGGCTAGCCCATGTAGCCAATTGGTGAGATCAAGTTTAATGAGAGACACTGACTCAAAAGTTAAGTTCAAGAACAACCAAGGAAGATACCTAATGTCAACCTCTGGCTTCCACATGCACACAGTGTACACACACACACACACACACACACACACACACACACACACACACACACACACACACCGAAAGAGAGAGAGAGAGAGACTGAGACATAGAGATAGGGAGAAAGAGACACACAGAGAGACAGAGACATAGAATAAAGAAAGGAGAGGGATAATTTTCCTTACTATGGAATAAAAATATCTATCATAATCTCTGTGAATATAGGCAAGTAGCATGATGGAGGCCAAAACTGATAGGTAAGAGTTTTAGGGTTCTTAGCATGTTTACATAATCTCAGTCTTTTTCCACAACTGCTTATTAATCATAAAGAAGGTGGTAATAAATTTGTAGTGGAAAATCTCATCATACTCTACCTCACCTAGTGATTAGTCTAATATCACCAGCCATGGGACAGTAATGAGATGTCTCCTCATATGATGAACTGACACTAATTGCTTCAACATTGTTCTTTCTAAATATGCACAATCTTCTTCACATGCTTGTAGGAAGACATTGGAAGAATTGCGTTAAAGAACTTTTGACACGACAGATCATTTTGAATCATTTCTACAAAATGCTGTCTGAATGACAGACACTTGAGAAGCCACAAGATCAGTGTGGTCCATCTGTCTGAAGCCTTCATTATCCATAGGATTTTAGGGTCCTGTAGTACATGGGATTGTACTGGCATCTTCTATCTTATTCTGTAAGTCACCTTTGGATTGCTTACAGAACCGTGCACATGTATTGAACAGGCATTGTCTGAAAGGCTTGGGACAAGAGGTTTTCAGGTTTCAGAGTCTATTAGATGTTGGGGTAACTGCATCTACTTTACTCATTGAGCATCTCCACCCCATACATCCAAATTTAGAAATGCTTCCAATTCACCAAGTTTTGATCATCAGATTTAGGATCATTTTGAATTGGGGATTCTTTTGTTGTTGTTGGAGTTGTTCAACCTTTCCTATGTTAATCTCTATGAATTTTATATCCTGCTTTATTGTTTAAACTTTAGGGAATAATAACAAAAATGTATGTATTCTGTACAGCTACAATTTGTTTTTTTAATATTTTCAAACTTAGTTTAGGCTTACTTTCCAAATGTGAAGCCCATGGATATAGCATAATGTATACTTCTCTTAGGTAATAGAAATAATCAGGTATGGGACAGAATGCTGAAAATAAATGAATTTTGAGGCTACAATTGTAAACATCAGAGGTACTTGGTGTGCCACATCTTCTTAGATAGCCCATGGATGGGCCTGCCTCCCTTGCCAGTAGATGCTCTTCAGCATGGAGTATGAAAACCTGAAATCTCTAAGGAGCTGTGTTTCCGTGAACAAAGAGCAATGGTTTGCACAATACTGATAGATATTGATCTACTTTTGTTTAACACATGCATGTGTATGGGTGACAACCTTAAAGATATGGTCTACTGACAAGAAATGTGTTAGGGAGAAATGAAATTTCCCCAGATAACATTCTTTCAGGCTACTTATTACCAGGCACTATTTCACCACGAAGAATTTGTAGAAATATAGTCACTGCCTTTCAATGAAAAAACAGATGGATTCCGTCTGCTCTTCCTTTAGTGCAATTCACCTTGAATTTCTTGAAGACGGCCGTGTCTATAAACACTTCAGGATTATATTGGCAAAGAGCGTATAGATTGTACTTGAATCAATACTAAATCTTTCCACTAAGTAAACCTTACAAACAAACAAACAAACAAACAAACAAACAAACATAACAACAGAAAGAAATTAAGTCTCTTAATCTTTGCATACATTCTGTGCCTGGTGAGTCTTCTTAGGTTAGCATCACATCTTTCTACCCAAGTAGGGAAAGACAGGACTGCATTCCAGAAATTTCCTAAATAACAGAGGGTTGCTGACTTAAGGGAAGAATTGAGCATCTGTGAATAGTTCAGAAACCTGAATGTTCTAGGCATCTCAAGAACAAAATATTGTCCCTTCCTTTGAAGAGTTCACAGTGGAATGAGAGAGAGACACTTGGAAATAAGAATTTTCAGTGGTGCATGGCTCCTGATATATTCAGTGTGCATGAGGAACCCGCCAGGACAGCTGCTGATCTCAGGGACCCAAGATACACTTCTTGAGTTACTAAGAAACATAATTTTTGAGGAAGGCTGAGGATTTATCTGGAAAGGAATTTGCAAAGGGACATTAACACAAGCATGTGGCTACTGAAATATGAAACTGAGGAGGTAAAGTAGAGAACTTTAGGTACATTAAGTATGGGACTTTCTATGTTTCTGGCTTAAGTAACTAAATTACTAGTTATTCTATTAAGTATAATTATGAATACAGCAGAAGAAATGAGTTTCAAGAACAAAGTATCAAGTTCAGTGCTTAATCATAGCGTGTGAAGATATGCATGACTCATGTGATAGTCAGTGGACTGTTTTTAATCATACAGTTGGACTTTTTAGCCTGAAGCCCAAGATATAAGATAAACATCAATGTCCTAAGTTGGAGTCCTTGGAACATCAGTGATTAAGATAATTTCCTACTGGAAATACAGGAGAAACAGATTTCATCAGGAATACCTAAGGTACTTTTCACTCCTATGTTTTCTCCAGCTCTCAAACTTCTGGTGGGAATAGAAAGGATAATGATCTAGGAGTGAAATTCCATAAGAGGAGAGGGGAGAAACAGAAAAGCCCATGAAGAAGGTAAAGATAAAAGCAGGAGAGAAGAAAAGTGGTCCATGACAAAGTGGAGATGGTTATGAGGGAAAAATTCATCAAGATTTCAGTGTTATCTAAAGATTATGAGATTTTAGATGTGTCCATTAGTTTTGACGTGAGAACTGCCATTGATCCAGGACAACTAATGGGAGAAGTGATATGAGATGTGTGGACCTAGGAATTAGCAGAAGGATGTGAATTACAGAGGATAGACTCTTTCCAAAAATTGGACTATGTAGGGAGGAGCTAGAACATGGCTGGAGGTAACCATTTCAGGGCTAGATGATGTTCTAATGCAAAAACTAAGACTTAAAAGACTTTGTAAACATTTGCAGAAAAGGAATAAGAACAAAAGAAGGGTGAAGAAATCAAATTAGAAGACTTGGACTTGAGTTCTGAGCTCACCCAACCAGCTTAAACTCTGCTGATTGCTGAGACCCACCGCAGATGATACTCTTATGAAAACCTCAGAAATTAAGGTCACTCAGCTCTGCTCAAAAGCACGGTAGGAAGGACAAGAACACTCTGATTTTGCAGTCTTGTGGCCTTCCTTCTTCCTACTGACTTCTTGAGTTTCCTGGGTATATTCCTTTTTTTGTTAACTCTAAATGGTGTGTGTTATTCAGGGGCTCCTTCTTGGGGCACCTTCACAGCATAATCTACAAGTACCCCCTGGCAAAGTCCTCACCTCCATGCCTTCCAATTGTGCTGATTACCTTCAATCTTAATATTACATTTCCTCTCCCAGCTTCTCCATCACCCACTTGCATTCCATATTTACTTGGATACTTAGTACATGTTTCATACTCAATGTGCCTACTCCCATGTTGCTATATACACGTTAATGCCCCAGTCTTCTTGCTTCAGTAATAGCTTCTCATGTTCTTTTAATAAGACATGGGAACTATCGTTGACTCTTCTTCCCTTCTATCATATGTCATTCAGCAGCAAGTCTGGATAAATACACCTCCAAAATGTACTATACATCTTCCTATCTTATAATCACTGTGGATCTACTTTGCCTCCTCAGTTCCCTGCTTCCACTCTACAGCCTTAAGATCCATTTCCTACAATAACAACAGCAAAAACAAACAAACAAACAAAAACTTGAATGAGTTTTTTTTTTTTTAAAAAACTGCAAGTTATTCATATATATCACTGCTCACCCACGGCTCAGGGACTACTCCAGAAGGAGGAACACAAAGAGTGTAAGGGCCAGAGTTTGGGGCAGACCAGAGTAAAACAGTGTCTTCTGAACATGACTGGAACATTGCTCTCAAGAAGTCACAGAAGCTGTGATTGTCTACTTAAGAACTGTACAAGATCAAGCCAGTCAGTAATCTAGCATGGAGGCAGGAAGAGCACATTAGTCTCCACCCCAACTGAGGTGCTGTGGACAGTTGATGGCTTTGAGGAAAGGGAGAGTCAGTTTTCTCTAAGAGCCTAAGAGCATGGTCCTGGTAGGTCCACCACGCTGCAGTGATTACCCCCATCCATGAGGACATGGGAAGCAATTGGTCTCATTAGCTTATTAAAAGTAAAAAAAGTAAAAGGCAAGAAGTTGAGAAAGAGGGGTGTATGGGTGGATCTGGAAGGAGTTGGGGTCAAGAGTGGGAAGGAATATGATCAATTTCCATTCTATAAAATTCTTAAAGAATTATTGTACTTTTTTTAATTTGGGAAAAAATAATAAAGAACTGGATTATGCTATTCCCTCAGCTCAACTCCCCCAAATAATTCTCCAAATGGACCACTGACACCTTGAGAATTAACCCCACTCCTAGACTGCAACACTTCTCTTCTCTGTTGCAGCCATGGGGGATTTTTTTTCTTCCCCAGCTTTCTACAGTTGATCCTGGTTCAGAGCCCTTTTTGATTCAGTTTTCCTAGAAAGTATCCCCAAGAGCAAGTAGTTGGCTTTCTTTGTAGCTTTTATTTCATGTGTAATATTTACTAGGTCTTCTTAAAATACATCAACTATAGGTTTGGTGCTAACAAATTTTGGTCTAAGTGATTACTTGGGTCCTCCATGATGTGGTAGGGTAGAGTTATAAGGAAAGCAAATGTGTTTTCTTCTTTCCACAGAGATGTATTATGAGGCCAGACAGATGCTAGGTAGAGTGACTATTCTATTCTTTCAGTACTCACGACACTGGCCACATGTTGTCCTTGCTAACCTTCCTCACCTCAGAGAGATTCAGGTTGAGGGAAGAATCAAAGCTCTAACAATGCAGTTAAAATATATTTCTGCTTGCTGCAGGGTTGACTTTTCTTTTTTGCCTCTTTCTTCCTTTTTTTTTTATTCCCTTTCTCTGCAGTCATGGTACTGAATCGTAACTAGGTAGTGAGCATTGAATGCTTGGGGTTATTTTTAGGTCATTTCTTCTGAAACTCATTGCAAGTTCATAGCTCTCTAATTTCCTGTGGAGGGCTATGGAGGTCATGTAGGAAAGTCAGAGATGATTTCTCATGTCTGTATCATTCTTAAAACTCAGTTCCATCAACCATGGAGTTCATTGTGTATTGGAATGCTCATCAAGATGCCACGCTGCAAGCCAGTGCTTGTAGGTGTGAATAAAGCACCTTCAAGTTGGGAATTCTAACAGGAGAAAGATGAACTCTGCACGTACTGCTTGGGAATTGAGCAGCCTAGAAATGCTGACGATGTTGCCACTATATCTGGTTTTTGTCTTTTATCATCAAAAGTACTTTGATTTGGTGGTTATCAGTATTCACCTAGAACTCAGTTTTCCCATTAGCATTGCAAAAAGAGAAGTCATACTAACATGTAGAATATGGGATTTATAGGTAAGTTCTCCCTATAACATTCCATGGGGCATGGTAAAAGAATATATAAAATACTTCATTACTTATATCTATTTTATTTAAAACCTTAGCACATGCTGATTTCCACCTAATAACTTCTGAAGATTTTCATATATTTTTCTGTCAAAGATAGTTGAAAAGTTTTAGTATAATTCAGTGAAGCTTCAGCTATCTTTCATGTATTGACCCAAATAATAAATATAATCAAGACTCAGAAATTCATTCCTTGTCACTTGGAGACAAAGCAAACAAGAAATTCTCAACGTATATGCTTTCTTTGTGTAGCACTCCCATCTGTAGTTCCTTCCTGGGGGAAATAGTGCTTAGTGTTTTTTCAGTCACATCGGTCATGCTGTGCATGACATATATACCACATATACCCATTGGATTAAGAACATGTACCTACAAGCAGTTCCATGCATTGACCATTATGGAGTCTCATTCATGAAGAATAAAAGACCCAAAATGTATGCTTTGTTGCTTGCCTGGTTATGACCTGATGCTAAAAAGAAGTAATTGGTACTGATAACAGAAAGTGAAAAGCCCAAGAGAAGCAGGTACATAGGTAAGTTGAGTTCACCTTGACAGAATACTGAGAGGAGATTGACTGGGGTGGAGCAGAGTAACGAATACAAAGTGTGTGCTGAAAGGACTTGGAAGCAACCCAGATGATGGAGTTATGCTGGATCTCTTCACTGCCTTGTGGGTCATTATCTCATTGTCTTTCTTGAGATCTTGTTCTCTTAAGAACTGTACAAGATCATTCAGTGAAGTCAAAGCTTAAGGTATATTTGATTTCCACTTGTCTCAGATCCATAATTAAGATTTCTAGCTTCCCAATTATCAGCATACTTTCTGGTTTTGATGACTTCTGAGGGCACTTTTTTTTTGTCCTTGTAAACAAGAGAAGCCAAACACAATGCAATGTGCTTTGCTGGGAGCAGCTCAGTAGAAAACAGGTTAAGTTCTCAAAGTGCTTTCACAAACTGTCTCTAGCCCCCACCAGTATCCCTACCTCTGGCAAAGCCAGACCTTTTCTCCTGCACTGCCATTGCTACCCAATAGTGGGAGATTAATGATAGACAATGCTAGATATAAAACGTCCCATGAACGACAGCCATCTCCCAGGAGAATTACAGGACACAAAGTAGCTCAGAGCCCTGAAGTTATTTGATGATCATGGTATCAGCTTCAAGGAGCCTCTCTGTATGCCAGGAATCTTTGCATTGGCCAAACATCACAGGGTGTCAGTAAGTAGTGTCAGCAGACTGTCATCCTCTGAGGGAGGAAGCCACATGGAGAATACCATGTTGGCTCATCTGTGGCAGAAGTGGCCTTCTCCTGTTGCTACAGAGTTTACTAACAGGAGTCAGTTACAGCTGTAAAGCCAATTATTTTAGGATGGCTAGCAGGGGATGCCTCATCTATGCTGCTGGCATATAAGAATCTTTGTGTGGAAGTCTGTCTTATGACCAGCTGTTACTCAGTGACTCCTAAAAGCAGCGGTCAGAAGACTCCAGACAAGATGACCTGAATGGTGTGAATAGCCTGGCATCAATATGAGTCTCCAGAATCTAAAGCAAAGCAGACGGATCTTAGCCAAGCTGGCCAGCGGGCACAGATAGTGTGCTGTCACCTGGCAGGGTGCTTTTCTTATGCTCCTCTGGGGAACTGGAGTCAGTAACTGACTTCTCAGGCCATTACTGTTTAGGGCCGAAAGACTGAGGCAGAACCAAATAGAGGCACTGAGCCCTAACTTCCATTTTCTGCCGGGCGTTTGCTATGCGTTTGAATCAGCTCTTTTATTACAACAAATGACCTGCATTTGGCTGAGTTACAAATTCCTTTTATGTATGACAAATGTGGTCTGTTGTTCCTTCTGAAAAAACAAAACAAAAAAAAAAAAAAAACACAGTGGGTAAGATTCAAACCTGATTTGAAACCCGTGTAGTTGGACGACTAATGGGACACCGTGTCATCCTCCTGCATCTTAACAAATGGCTCTGACTATGACTATTAAAAAATGTCTATGATTTTTCACTGGCTGATTTGGTTTGAATGAGTAAATTATTTTTATTTCATTGCATTAACTGCCAGAACATTGAATGAGCCGATAACTCCCTGGTGTTGCCGAGCAGCAGAGAACTATTATTCGGAATTGAATTTTTATTGATTTTCGTGTGCTACAATGACTTTTCTAACATAGTAGCATGAAAGGAAAATGAGAAAGAGGCCAAATAGGGCATTGGGTGAGGAAGGGGCAGCAGTTGTATCCTGTGGCCCAGCCTAAAATATGCCACTTACGGGCAGGTGCTGCTGATTCTAGGTGACTTGTTGCTGATGATATGATTGATAACCAAGCCATGTGCCTGGCTTCCTCACTTCCTGCTCCTCTTTCCTACCTCTTTGGTTCCAGTCATCTTGAGCCTCGATGACATTCTACTGTAAAAATGAACAGGGTAACAGAGTGACGGAGTAAAGTTGCAGGAATAGAAAACGTAGTGAATTGGTTTATATATTGGTCACACATGGGCCATGTACTGTATGTGAAGAAAACA
This sequence comes from Peromyscus californicus insignis, assembly GCF_007827085.1. Taxonomy (NCBI): domain Eukaryota; kingdom Metazoa; phylum Chordata; class Mammalia; order Rodentia; family Cricetidae; genus Peromyscus; species Peromyscus californicus. The sequence continues at coordinate 21,038,845 of NW_026294534.1, read as the reverse complement.
GTGGATAAATATGTCATTTTAATAACATTCTTGTGCTTATCACATCTGCCCATGCTTCCTTCATCCTCTTAACTTCTGAGAAAGTTATCGGGTGACATGAGCTGGAATGGAAACTTATAAATAACTTAATTAATTCATCCTGCCATTCAACAAATGTTCATCAAGAGACAGTATATGCCATTCCGGATACCAGGGTGTATTACCTTGCTTGCTGGAACAAAATGCTGCAGATAAATTTAATTTTGCTGTGTTTTAAGGCAGGGGAGGCATAGTGGCTGAGGCACAATTGTCTCTGGGAATCAGGGAGCAGAGACAGACTTGAGCTATAACTCTTCAGCTCCACTTTTAGGTCCTCTGCCCAAAAGATCTTACATCCTTTCCAGACATACCACTGGCTGGAGACCAGGTGTTCAAAGATATGAGCTTGGGGGATAGGATGTCCTGCATTCAACACAAAACAGTGATGTGACAGTGAGCCAAACAGATGAAATGTTTTCCCCCAGCCCCACAACTAAAATAAAATTGGAGAAGTGCTTGAATTCACAGTTCACTGAGTTTTGAAGGCTATGTAATTTTAGCTTCTTTCTTTGATAGATGTGGTGAGGGTGAACCTAGATGCAATAACATGAAACAGAATGCTCCTCTGCCCTGACTCTTGGCTCAGTGTACAGTGAAGACAAGATGTGGGGACTCTGAAGACAGTGGGCTTGTTTCTCCTAGTGTTTGCTGTTTGTGGATATGATTATATCTGGTCATCCAGAAATTTTGCCAAATGCAGAGACACATAAAAGTAATTAATGACAGCCATAATCACTGAGAGGTAAAAATTTGAAGTGTTAAATAATTTCATTTTAGGGTTTTTCCTATAACAGAATAGTCTTAAACAATTTACTATTTACAACTGATAGAGTTTTATCTTCTTCAACCACATGTATAATATTTAAGGTTGTGCATCATACATGTAGTTGAGTTAATTTCCTTTGTATAGAATAATATGATTATTGTCTGATATACAACTATGATAAGGTCAAAGGATAGAAATGCATTCAGTTAGAAGAGTATCCTTCTCCAACTCAAGAAAGCTAGTTAAGGAAGCATTTTTTTAGAGATTAGAAATAAAGAAATATGAAAACAATGCTAAAAGGGAGGTGATAGTGAAGTGAATGAGTGTGCTGTGTGTGTGTGTGTGTGTGTGTGTGTGTGTGTGTGTGTGTGTGTGTGTGTGGTGTGGTGTGGTGAGTGTGGTGTATATGTGTGTGTATTGGTGTGTGGTAAGTGTGGTGTGTGTGTGGGGGGGTGGTGGTGGTGTGGTGTGGTGTGTATGTGTGCACCTCCAGGCATGTGTGGGCGCAAGAATACATATCTGTAGAAATCAGAGGATTACCACAGATAATGTCTGCTCTGTGTCTTCCACCTTTGGTTTGAGACAGGCTCTCTAGGTGACCTGGAACTTTGCCAAACAGAATAAGCTTCTGTCTCACTGTCCCTGGGGTTATAAGCTTGTGCCCCATGCCTGGCATTCCATGTGTGTTGTGTAGGTCAGTACTCAGGTCCTCCCACTTTCAAGGCCAAGCACTTGATGACTGAGACATCTCTGCCACCCTGGAGAACTCTGCTTTAAATTAGTGAAAATCAGAAACTATAAATTCAGTCTAGGGTGTATTCTGTAAGATGGTGAGATCTTCACTTTCAGCTTGAATTCTTCTCCATGACACATCCCTCTGGGCACACAGCTAAGTCACTGTGCTACATCTAAGGACCTTTCTTCTCTGCCTCTTACTCATCATTCTGCATCTTAAATGCTTGTTTACTGTCTACCTTTACTGTGAGAGCATGCGCAGCCGGTGGGCCAGGTGCTGCATGGCACCTCCACTAAAGTACCTTCACGATTTGACAGGCTCTAGTTCCTGCTCAACAGTGAGTGAACGAATGTGACTGTGGCACATTTTCTGAACACTGATGTCACACAAAAAGAAGGGCTACCCCAGAAAGGGTTTTAATTTTCACTTCTGTACTGTCATATGGAAGTAGGTATATATTTGCCTAGTGATTTTTTTCTAATATAAATATATATAATATATTACATATAATGCATATGATTGAGATTTATCATACTATATTACCTAGTTTAGCGTTTCATTGTCTATAACTTTAAATCTTAAATACCACAATCTTCTAGTTTTTCATTTCTTCGTAGTATTCCATTGTGTGAATGCACTAAATGATTTTAACTATTCCCACATTATTAAATATTCAGCTTTCTTCCTATGATTCAGCAAGGCACTATCAGCCTACCTACATTTTTTCCACATAGTTCTCTAATTATTTTCTTAGCCATATTTGTAGAATTACAGAGTTGTGTTGGTGAAACTTTAAAAATTATAGTGTTACTGAAATACCATAGAACATGTGATTCTCTTAAATATAGAAATCAATAGTTGTGAATACAGTTGTAGATCTATAACCATCGTCCAGGACAATTTTAGGGGTTTTTTTTTTATATTAATGAAAAGGTCATTATCAGTCTTCTTCCCTCACTCAACTGCAGCCCCAGCTGACTCCTAACATATTTACTCACTGTCATTGCTACCTACTGCAGATGTTTCAGGTAAGTGGAATCATATAATATGTAGCCTTTGGTGAATGGCTATGTATGTTCAATTAATATAAATTATGCATTTAAATTTTAGCCATGTCACAGCATGCATTAGTATTTTGTTTTTATTGCCAAATAATATTCCGTGATATACCACATATTATATATCTATTTATCAGATAGTTTCCATACAATTGGACCTTCAAAATAATTTGGTCCATTTACAACTTGTTTTAAATATACACCTGGTCTTTTCTTCTAGCGATATTCAAGACTATCCCAGCCTGACTTCATTTCCAACACGGGAATTAAAATAAAGAAATAAATAAAAGTGGCTCGCTTAGAGGAGGAAAAGAGATGTGTTGATAGTTGCTAAGCCAGCGGTTCTTTAATAACTGTTGATACTGCCCCATTACTTATCTTAGGCCATTTCTGTCTTTTCCTTTGTAAATGGTTTTCAACCCCTTTGTCATTTTATCTCAGAGTATCTATAATTTTCATAAGAAATTTTAACATATTAAGACCATTATCTGCACAGTCCTTTGTTTGCAATGTTTCAAGGAAAATAATTTCATTTTTAACTAAATGATGCTTATCAATCATTTTCTTAATGGCTTGTTCAAGTTAGAAGAAATTCCCCTTTTCTTAAGGTTCTCTAGATATTTTATTACTGCTGTGGTTTTCTGTTAAAATGTTTTTATTACTGTGGCATTTATTTTAGTATAAAGCAAGACATAGATCTACATTTTTTTCTTCAGAAAGGCAATGACTCATTTTAATACCTTTTCCCACTTAATTTATCATCTACTAAATTATACTTTTTATTTTAGTGCCTCTGAAAAATGCTTCACTTTGTAATTAATTTGTATCTGATTTATGATAAAATCATCCCATATTAATCATCATAGCTTTATCACAGGGTGTAGTGATATATAAGACCTTAACCCTGTTACATAGCCATTGTGCTTGGAAAGTTTTTATGTATTAATATTTCATCTTTATAAAAGCTGAATGTAGCCAGGTATATAGTTGCACATGCCTTTAGTCTCAGAATTTAGGAGGCAGAGGCAGCTGGGTCTCTGTGTGTTCAAGGTTATCCTGTTCCACATAGAGAATGCCAGGCCAGCCAGAGCTACATAGCGGGACCCTGACTTTAAAAATAAAAAGCTATATGTATTAGGAATTATTATCCTATTAGAGGTGCAGAGACTAAGGCCAAGAGAATTCAAGATATTTATTGGATGAAGGTGTTCATAGTGTCATGCTCGGATCTGAACACAACTGCTTGATCTGAAATGTTAATGGATCCATAAGGCCCTATTTTAGCTTCTTGGTTATTGTTTCCTTTTGATGTCACAGAATTTGAATTAGAAATTCTCAAAGATGAATCTTGCTTCTGGTCCTATCACAGGAAGATATTACTTTCAGTCCTATAGTTCCCTTATTTTGTGCAGAAATTCATTTTGTGTGTCTGGAGATAAGTTGCCCATTATTAGAACTTGTGTAGGTACATGTATGTATCTTTCTGGATCTAGAAAAATGGCTGTTGCTTAGATTGCCTATTCAGAAACTAATGAGTTTGCATGTCCTGGGGTGAGGGTCATGGATGGAACAGGAGACATTGGCTGCTGTATTGAAGAGTTTATTTCTGTAATTTGGAACATGTTCAGGGACTAGCTATAATTTTATATGTGGAGCCTTTTTTTAAAGATTCCCAGATGCAACCTCCTTAGGAGGACAGGTCACCAGACTTGGGATTGGATCAGAACTCTAAGGTCAAGGGTTTTCTTACTTGAAGTGATATCTGGCTCCTGAAGTACTGATGGAGTCATCCTTATAGACTTTTTCTGCCCTTGCCCCATGTTCCTCTGTCTTTAGTTTTTCTGTATACACCTTGGAGGGTGATAATGCACTTCCTGTCAGACTCTTCAAGTGATGATTCCAAGTGTTAGTGTGATGGGGAAGCAGGATAGCTTGGTCCTCACTTGGATCTGATTCTTCCATATGAAATCTGCTAGAGATGCCCCCAAATACCTTGTTTGTATGAAATAAACTGATTCTGGTGTCAGTACAGGGTACTCCTTTGGAGGAAAAATGACCTCATTGAGTTTGTCTTTCTGCCTGCTGATGTAGTTATTATGAAGTAAGGATAACCATTTATCACTGTCATGGTTAGGATTTTATTGCCATGAAGAGACACCATGACCATGCAAATCTTATAAAGGAAAACATTTTAATGGGGCTGACTTACAGTTTCAGAGGTTTAGACCATTATCATTATGGCAGTGTGCAGGCAGCCATGGTACTGGAAAAGGAGCTGAGAAGTCTATATCTTGATCTTCAGGCAGTAGAAAGAGACTGTGAGCCACACTGGGTGTAGCTTGTCATTGTTGGGGCAGGCTTTCGAGGTCAACTGCTCAAGCTACACCAGAGACCTCAAAGCCTGCCCCGACAGTAGCACACTTCCTTGAGCAAGGCCACACATCCTAAATAATAATAGTACCACTCCCTATTCTATATTATAGAAGCAGAAGCAGAAGAATGTATTGAAATTCCTAGTGTTATACTTTTGTGTTTTACTTTGTTAAACACAGAAAATCAATGGTAGCAAAACTCAAATGCTCATTTGCTAGTACTGGATAAGACTCCTCTTAGCAGATACATTGACCAAGGAGGTGGGAAGCAATAGTAAAGGCAACACAGTAAACATGCCACCCACATCACAACTCTTCCCATTACCACCCTGGCCTCTTGGCTGTTGAACTCACGTTCACTCCTGCAGATGAGTTTTGATACAATTCTAAGCAGGGAGGCCCTTCTTGAAAGAGAGTTTTGGCTCAGTACTCCCTTGAGTGACAGCAAAACACATCTTGTGGTGGGACTGTGTAGCAAACAGACTTCCAACTCTAGGCTTACACACTCCCTTTGCTCTTTGCTTTTGTTGGTGGTTTTGTGAGTCCGTCACACTGAGAGTCAGGAACTCTGAACCACCAGGGCAATTTATAGACCTTGGATAGAAGAAGCTTCCTCTAGAACTGAATTTGGGACAGCAGAGTATGAGAAGGCGGATCCTTTACATTCCAGAGACATACAAAGCCTTTGTATATACAGATGCTGGCCGTCTCTGGGACGGAAAGCTTTCAGAGAGAAGTGGATATGTGCATGGCTGCACTAGTTATTCATCGGGTATTTTTGACTTGCTAAAAGCAAGTTTAATGCATTTATACAATTTATAAAGATGTAACTGATTCTGGAGCTTCGCTCTTTACAGAGGACATATTTCATGTTATTGTAAGCACTGAAGAAAATTAAATCAATAAATCCACAGCCTGTAATTTGAGATACTCAATTTGAAGAAAAATTCATTGTCATGGAGGGAGGAGAAAATCCTTTTTCGTGGAGGAAGAATTGTAAACAACCTGTCCTGGCTTGACTGTCCTGTGCATCCAGGTGACAGCAAGAATTACCTTGTTCAGTAGCATCATCAGAGGACTGTGCTGACACCTCCCCAGGAGCCAAGGCCAGCTGCCTACCCTTGACAATGGTAGAGTCGAAAGCTATGCAGATGAAGCTGGCGCTGCTCTCCCTGCTGAACTGGCCTCTTCCCTGAGAAGGCCAAGCTGGTTGGCAGTCAGGCTGAGTGTCAGGAAGCGGAATGAATTTTCCCCTCTCCCTGGCACTGATGCGTTCTGTGACCACTGGCAAGCCAATTAACCTCCACAAGTGTCACCTCTCCATGTGTAAAAGGTTAATAGTGCAGCTTGTTTGCAAAGTGCCCGGAGCCCTGTGTGAAGGGCACTACCCACATACCCAGCATGGCTGCTTGACTAGAGGGCCTTGCATTTCTTAATTATAGATCTGGTTGGATAGGTTATGGATTTTGTTGTGACTGGTTATGGCCCTTTCTCCCTGGTTACAAATAAAAAGACTAATAGGTGATCTCACTCTATTACTGTCTTCTACAGCTCCCCAGAGGGTTAAGCGAATGACAGAGGTTACAGATTAATAATGTGTTCTTCACTGAACAAAAAAAAAATCATGTGCATCTCAACTTCATAATGGCTGCGGACAGTAATTTATTAGGCCAAGTGTTTCATCAGATGCTGAACAGATAATGCTGGCAAACACTCATGAAATTATGAGGGTTTTTTTTTTCTTTTCCTCTAGTAGTTTTTCTTCCTTCATATAATGTAAAGTGGTGAAACCATTTTGTTGAGGTATATTTCAGATGCATTTATGAGTATTGGAAAAGCGATAGTCTGAAGTGTCAGAAAGTGACATATTTGTGTGTATCTAACTTTTGACATGAAGCTCGCTGTTTTAGTGTATTGGGGCCACGCGTGAGTAATGCCAGTCCTAGCTCAAAGTGGCATACACATATCTTGTGCTTCTTTGCAGATTTACGGAAAAACTTTGAGCAAGATCCACAAGGCAGGGAGGTTCCTATTGAAGGCATGATCGTGTTGCATTGCCGCCCGCCAGAGGGAGTCCCTGCAGCAGAGGTAAGAAGGACTCCTCTATAAGGTGTCAGGCCTGTCCTCAGTGAGAGGACAGAAGCCCATGTGGCCAAGAGGGGAGAAAGAACCTAGGCCTGGCATCTTGCTGTCTGGTTTCTCTTGCAAGACATAATGAAGAAATCATGATGTGGAAAGCTGGGGAATACACATGCCTCTTGTCAACATTCCTATTGACACACAGTTCTTGCTAGGCAGTCTGGATGGACTATGCCCTTGATTCTGAGGACGGACCTTGGTGTCATCTGCCCTGTGTTCTGTCAGGACCACCTGTTTTGTATAGTGCTTGTGGGTCACATCTGTGCACTAATAGGCATCACTCCCTGGAAATGTGCCCTGGGAGGGAGAGAGTTAACATCTTCCTTCTTCACTTGCCTATGGACCAGGCATCTTCTGAGCATTTGGTGTGTTACAGTCTCTA